>NC_133324.1:566980031-568304198 GCF_042186555.1 Aquarana catesbeiana
GGAGAAAAACAACGCCCATCTGGCTTGCCATGGCTTCAACCTCTTTGCCGACCTCAAGTACTCTAAGTTCTTATGATCAGTGAAGATCATGATTGGGTGAGTTGCTCCTTCAAGTAAGTACCGCCATTCTTCAAGTGCAGATTTGATTGCCAGCAGTTCCCAATCCCCCACATCGTAATTCCTTTCGGCAGCTGAAAGTTTACAGGAGAAGAAGGCTACCGGGTGGAGCAGTGCCTTATTTCCTTGGTTTAGGGAGAGTACTGCTTCAACAGCGAACTCAGAAGCATCTACATCAAGTACAAATGGCAGGGCGGAATCGGGGTGTTTTAGAACGGAGGCAGATGTAAACAATTCTTTGAGAGACTTGAAGGCAACTTGAGCTTCCGGGGTCTAATGGAAGCGAACTCCCTGTTTGGTTAATTGGCTAATAGGGGCAATGATGGCAGAAAACCCCTTAATGAATTTCCAGTAGAAATTAGCCAATCTAACGACGGTTGGATTCCTTTTTTGTCAACAGGAACTGGCCAGTCAAGTATTGCAGCGATCTTCTGCGGATCCATCTTGATACCTTCTATGGAGAGGATTAATCCCAGGAATGGTATACTCTCTTGCTCGAAGTCACATTTTTCTGACTTCGCGTACAGGCCATGCTGTCGAAGTCATGTCAAAACACACCTGACGTGTCTGCAATGAGCATCTAGGGAGGAAGAAAAGATTAGAATATCGTAAGTAGACGATGACAAACAGATCTAAATAGTCCGGGAAAACATTGTTAATAAAATATTGGAACGTGGCAGGAGGGTTACACAACCCGAAGGGCATTACTAGGTGCCCAAAACGGGTACGGAACGTCGTTTTCCACTCATTTCCTTCCCTGATGAGGATCAAGTTATAGGCTCCTCAAAGGTCAAGTTTAGTAAAGATAGTAGCGGTTCTCAGTCTCCGGAATAACTCGGGGAAAAAGGGAAGGGTGTACCCGTTCTTGATGGTAAATTTATTTAGCCCACGGTAGTATATGCAAGGCCGAAGTGTGTGATCCTTCTTCTCTACAAAAAAAGATACCCGCACCTGCCGGGGAACTGGATGGACGGATGAAACCCTTCTTTAAGTTTTCATCGATATAGTCCTTAAGGGCGACCTGTTCTAATTCAGTTAACAGGAAGATTCTGCAGAAGGGGATTTCGGCCCCCGGAAGAAGCTTGATAGGGCAATCATAAGCCCGATGGGGAGGTAGAGTTTCTGCTCCTTTCTTGCTGAACACATCAATGAAGTCATGGTAGGCCTTCAGGACAGATTGGCATAGCTCAGCTTCAGTGTCCAGACATAGCAAAGGAAAGGGCCCATGGGGGTCCTTTGAGCCACAGAATTGCTGGCAGTAAGGAGAGGGAAGGGTGACCTCCCCTGTGACCCAGCTGACACTAGGATTGTGGGCTTGTAGCCAGGGCATTCCAAGAATTACAGGAAACAGAGGTGAGGAGATAATGTCCATATGAAGCAGTTCATGGTGGGCACCGGCAATGGTGACTGGCAAAGGGGAAGTCTCTTGGGTAACCGGCCCAGATTTAATAGTGGACCCATCAGCCAGGTGAATGGACATTCTTTGGGTCCTAGGAAGCAGAGGAATCTGATGTCTTGCTGCGAAAGATGAGTCCATAAAGCAGCTGCAGGCTCCTGAATCAATAATGGCGGGCACTGACTTTCCTGGAAGCTGCAAAGAGATAGAGAAGGCAAGATGAGAAGAGGTCTGGATTCCAGTAAGCACATGTTCAGGAGTTTTCGGAAAGTTTAGTAGGGCAATTCCTGACATAGTGTCCATGTTCCCCGCAGTAGACACATAGATTATTTGCCCGGCGGCGTTGATGCTCTTCCATAGTGAGAGAACGGCGAAGTACCACCAACTGCATGTGTTCCGAAGTGTCCATTGTAGAAGTGGACTGAGAGGTAGTGGCCGGATGCAGGTGACTGGGCACTCTAGGTAACATCCAGGTTAATCGGGAAAATCCAGTTGCTTTTTCCGACCTACGTTCCCTCAGGCGCCAGTCAATCTGTATGGCAAGATTGCTTAATGCGTCTAGGGTCTGGGGTACACCAACTCGGGCTAGCTCGTCCTTCAAAGGGTCAGACAGTCCCATGCGAAACTGGTAACAGAGAACAGCGTCATTCCAGTCGGTGTCTGTGCTCCACCGCCGAAATTCAGGCACATAATCTTCCACTGCCCGGTGCCCCTGCTGAAGGGCGTGCAGTGCAGCTTCGGCAGTTGCAGAAATCTGAGGGTCTTCATACAGTTGAGCCATAGCATTGAAGAAGGTGGTAAGGTTGGTCAACACTTCGGCTTTCTGTTCCAGGAGGCAATGGGCCCAGGTTTGGGGTTCACCCGAGAGTAAAGAGACGACAAAGCCCACCTTGGTGGCTTCCAAAGAGAAGGTACGTGGCTGGAGGGCAAAGCACAGTTCACAGGAATTGCGAAACGCCCTGAATTTGCTACGGTCCCTGGCAAACTTTCGGGTGTGGGGACCCGTGGTTCGGGCGGAAGCATCACCACCGTAGGAGAGGATGCGGTGCCTGTAGAAGAGGTAGAGGCTTGAAGGGTTCCTTGGATTCCAGTGGGAGAAGACAGTTGTTGGACCCATTCCTCCAACTGGTTGTATCCTTCCTGAAGGCTTTTGACAGCCTGAGTCAGGCCTGCCAAGTGCAAAGTTCCTGCATAGGAGAGGTTCCCTGCTCGGGCTCAGACATGGCTGTTTGCTACTGTTGCATACCTAAAGGGTGAGCCCGAATTGCAGAGGATGGCCTCTCTTATGCCTCCGACTCGAGGACCCTTGGTAGTGGTGACAGGGGTGCAGGAGTGCGGAGTGGTACGAATGCCTGGCAAGATCAACAGCAGAAGGTTTAGAGGGCCGGCACAGCTGACAGGATGATCAGTGGACAGGAACTGCAGACTGGACAACTCAGAAGACAGGACAGCAGGCTGCATGGATCAGCAGACAGGTGAGCAGACTGGATGGCTCGGCAGACAGGCCCAGCAGACTGGATGGCTCAGCAGACAAGCTCAGCAGACTGGATGGATCAAACAGGTGAGCAGCCTGGATGGCTCAGCAGACAGGCCCAGCAGACTGGATGGATCAGAAAACAGGTGAGCAGCCTGGATGGCTCAGCAGACAGGCCCAGCAGACTGGATGGCTCAGCAGACAAGCCCAGCAGACAGGAGGGCTCAGCAGACAAGCCCAGCAGACAGGAGGGCTCAGCAGACAAGCCCAGCAGACAGGAGGGCTCAGCAGACAAGCCCAGCAGACAGGAGGGAAGACCAGGAACGTCAGACAGGCCGGGTTGGAAATCAGGCTGGCAGCAGAGGTACAAAAGGAGCAGGCAGAGGAATCGTCAAATAAGCCAAGTGTCAGGTAAAGGCGGATAACAGGAACAGTCTCAAAGCAAGCTGGGTCAAAACAAGAGCAGATATCAGGTTTTCAGGGAACACATACACAGAGCTACAGAACAAACAGCAACGATGCAAATGTCAGACAGGTTTAAATAACCCGCCAGACACTGGGGGTGCGTCTATGTGCGCGTGCGCATAGACGCCTGCAATCATGCATCGATGGATCTAATCTGCCTGTTACTGGCAGGATCTTCATGACACCTACATTCCTGATAATACTGGCCCGAATGGTAAAGTTACTCTAGCTATAAAGAAATTAGAAGATCTGTCATTGGAGTTGAAGAAGAAGTTGGAGTTGAAGGTATCACAGACCCATGGGATCAATATTTTAGCTGGATGAGTGGGTGGCAAAAGGTGCTCGCCCAGATAGGGGTAACAGTATTAATAATCCTAGTTCTTTTAGCCCTGACTGTATGTTGTATCCTACCATTTGTAAAGAAGTTAATGAGCAAGACTGTAGACAATGGCACACCTACATTTCTCCAACAAGAAGAGGAGGACCCTCTTATGATGGAAGAGGATAAACCCTTCACCCCTCTACAGTCACTCCCTGTCCATAATCTCACAATCCTATAGGATTATAGGGATAGGTAGCGCCTGACTGCCCTTCTCTAGCTGTATCGAGGGGGGTAGTGAACTAGTTGCTGCCCATCTCTATATTCAGCTTAAAAGAGTTGCTGAGGAGAATGGCCAGGTGAGTAGGACCTTTAGTATGAGGGACAGAAGAAAATAGCCATTTTAGGGGGGACTGTGGAGGAATGTAATGTACATAATGATAATCAGAAAATACCTATTTTCTTACATGTATACATGATTCTATGCAACTCCTTACTTATTATATAGTAAACAGCTTAGCTTTCAAACTCCCAACTAGGGCTGTTTGCTGAAATTCTTGTGCATTTTTTCCATCAAAAGTGGGTTTATGTGGCCATGCTGTCAATGTTGTGTGTGTATTGTTCCTGTCTGACCATGCAAACATGGTTTGGAAGCATCTGCTGACCTTCTACTCTTTGATCTCATTGCTTAATCATTTACACAGAAATGCAGCTTCCAGCAGAACATGGTCATCAATGTATGTATGTGGATTTGTGGGCTGGTGGTGGTGTTAGGTTTTGAACATGTGCCTTTTTTAATATTATGTTGGAATGCTTTGTAAGAATAATGACTGTTAAAGCGGAGGTTCGCTGAAAAAAAAATATTAAAAGCCAGCAGCTACAAATACTGCAGCTGCTGACTTTTAATATATGGACACTTACCTATCCAGGGAGCCCACAATGTCGGTAGCCGAAGCTGTTCTGTCCATCGGCTCTTGGCTGCTGCCGCCGCCATCCTCGGTAAGGGAATAAGGAAGTGAAGCCGTGCGGCTTCACTTCCTGGTTCCCTACTGCGCATGCGTGAGTCGCATTGCGCATCCTCTCTGGTCCCTGCTGTGTTCTGTGAGACACAGCGGTGGAGGAGAGCGTAGGCGCCGGAAGTGGCATAGGTCACCGCAAGCTCTGCGGTGATCTATGCCAGTGTAGCGCTGGTAGATTTTCCAATCTACCGCTTATATGTAAATTTAGTGGATCATCTGGGCTGTGCATAGTTCAGATTTAATTTACTGTTAGATTGGCCTCTGTTCCAGTTTGACTGTGTTGCGTGCAGTTCCGCATTCTGCCTGTGGGTGTCGTTGTCACTCTGGGTCGGTGTTGGAAAGCAGCAAGCTGAAGTATATGAGTGCTCTTCTGCCCCGTAGACAACTCGGCGGAGGTGGTCCTCCGGTTGCATTCTGGGAGAGAGTATTTATGGGGCAGAGGCCATGTTTCTGAGAGCTTTACCTCGTGGCCCTCCTGGCCTAAAGGTATGTGTTAGTGAGTTCTACCTCGCGGCCCTCCGGCCTGGAGGGTTGCGTTGCGGCAGCCGTGCGGGCAGGCCAGAAGCCTGTCTGGGGCCTGCTATCGCTGGGATGGTCCTGTGCTGCCTGTCCTGCGGGAAGAAGCCGGACAATTGGGAAGATTCAGGGGAGAACCCGTCTTGGAAGGGACCATGCAAGGCTGGTCTTAAGAAGGGCCTGGTGACTCGATTGGAGGACACATCTTAAACTAATCTACCGCACAAGTACTGCCGGGTCGGCTTAAAGGTTCTGGTACTGTGTTTGCTGTTCATCGAAAACTACTACATCCTGTGGCATACGGTTTTGTTTCACTCAAGTCTGTGGCAGAGACTTTGTTCGTGCTACGTTCCGGCTGCTAGGTTAGTGAGAGAGACCTATCCGGGCGGGCAAAGATTTAATCCTGAACGGAGAATATATTCACCCCTGAGACTTCAATTCATTAATGCTACACCAATAAAAGGTATTTGAACTTCCCTGCTACTTCTTCCAGTTATCTCCCATTAAAGCATTTGAAAAGTACTCAAGTGACTGGTGCCTACATTGTCTGATAATAAGGTTAACGTGGACTCTAAGTTCGGTGTTGGTGAAATTACAGGTAAAAAGGTAACGGTAATAGCCCGCTTTAAATCAGCAGCTCCACCGTGAGTTAGTGCTACACCAGGAAGTGGGAGCAAATACCTGTATTAGACAGGTATCTGCTCCCTCCTCCCCCCTGAAAGGTGCCAAATGTGACACCGGGGGGGGAGGAATCCAAAAAGTGGAAGTTCCATTTTTGGGTGGAACTCCACTTTAAGTATGTTTCTATAATCTTGCAGATAAAAATGTGATGTGTTGCCCATTATACACTGAAAGTAAAGCTGTGTCCATGCTAAAGTTTAGACAAATTTTAGATTTTAAGCTCCTATGAGCAGGACCCTTAAAATCCAATTGCTGTTTTGATAGCACCATATATGCTGTAGAATTTTTTTTAATGTTTTTAAAGCTAGTAAATGTACATAATTTTGTTTCTGCTGGCAAAATAAAAGTACATTATTGAGCTTGTTTGTTGTGGTGGTTTTATTTTTTTCTCTTTTCTATCTTTTAATTTAGTTTTGGGGGTGGTGGTTTTGGGGAAGTGCAATATCTTTTTATATCTTATAATTTCTATATGTATTTGTGCACCAAAAAAACTAGTCTTTTCACCCTGGTTCACATTGATGCTACTTTGAAATTGCACTACTTCACTTGATGTAGCGCAATTTCAAAGTAGCAAGGTCAGTGCGATTTCAGGTGCTACTTGATAGACATCTGTGTGGCTTCATACACAGATGTCTATTGAAGTCACACCTGAAATTGGCACAAGTAGTGCAGGAACTACTTTTGCAAATCGGTGCGACGCCGCAAAATCGGTGTTTCTTCGTTTGGAACAGTGCCATTGCCGCCAATAGGCTGCGATTTGTCATGTGATTTGATCGCTCAAAACGCATGACAAATCGCTCCAATGTAAACCTAGGCTTCAGCACACCTGCAAGTAACTGATGAAGGTGGAATCTTTATATATAACAGCTGTGGAGAATTGCAGGTAATGAATTCAACTGGTGGATAGGCAGTGTTGTATGTTTTAGCCCTGGTTCACATTGGTGCGATTTGACATGTCAAATCGATGGCAATTGCACCGTTCTAATTGGTGTGACCTTGGGGTGCGATTTGTATTGATATCAGTGCAGAAACCTGCACAGATGTCTCTGATATTGCCCCTGCAGTCGGGACTGACATGCAGACATGAAATTGTGCGAGTTCAGCTGAACGATTTCCTCCCGCTGTCAGTGTGAACCAGGGCTCAAACTGGGCCTTTTGTCTTTGTAATTCACCTGCTGCTATCCCAGGGACACCATTTCTTATCAAACTCCCTTAAGTTTACCTTTAAATATGGTTACTGTATATGCAGAAATACAGACTTGCATACCTGCAAATAAACGAAAAAAAAAAATACTAATCGTGGTTGCGAACAAATATTTGCAGATCAAAAGAGCGTGATTTCACCTTCTGACCCGGAAATGAGTCATAATAATCACCCGGAAGTTCCTGTGCTGGTCAGGATCTCAATCTAGGTGGACATGGCGAGGTCCCTTTTTAGCAAAGAGGAGTTGCTGCTGATTTGCCGGGTAAGTGTAGGATATGTACTTGTGCTTACTCAATGTGGGGGTGGATGTAGTAGTTAGATTTGGTGTGGGTGGGGTTCATTAATTTGTTTGGCATCACCACACATTTGCTTCCGTCCATATGCACACATCACTTCCTGCATTTGTTCTGCTGATGTAAATCAGTAAGGACTATGCAAATAAAAATGAGAGCTCCTTTCTATTAAAATATATATGACTTGTTTCACAGTTAGGTGACTTCTCCAGCAAATATGGACCTCTGAGTTGCATGACAAGTTGTACCCCATGATTCTCAATGATAACCATTCATATCTGTGCTACTTTAAGTCGCACCAACTTCAAAGTAGTCCCTGTACTACTTTGGTGTGACTTGAGGTACATAGGGCGCAATATTACACAGGCATTCCCAGAAGTTGGGGCCAAGTTGCAGCGGCAAAGTGGCAGCAAAATAGTGTGATTTTCAGGTCGCAGCAGTGTGAATGAGATTCAAGGATAACACCTTTGAATTTGGCCATATTGTCACTTGTGCATCCTGAAAGTGGGTGGAATTGGTGCGACACCACAACAATTCCCAAAAGTATGATAAACAGTGGTATAAAATAATCAATAAATTAGACTATAATATCACACTAAAAACAGCGCTATTGTTGAGCTGAAATAAACATGCATGTGGCCAACTTCACACAAAAGTCCTTTAACCATTTGCCGACCGCCTCACACCGATGTACGTTGGCAAAGTGGCATGGACAGGCAGAATCACATACATACACATGACCTGCCTTCTGCGGGCGGGGGGTCCGATCGGCCTCCCCCCCCCGGTGCCCAAGGTGGCCGGCATTTGTTCGCGGGCGATCAGACGTGAGGGGGAGGCCATCCATTCATGGCCACCCCCTCGCGATCGCTCCCGGCGAATGAAATCCTTCCTCTGCCTCTGTAATGTAAACAGAGGCAAAGGAAGTGATGTCACATCTCCTCGAGCCGGTCTTTTCGTTCCGGCGCTGAGGAGAGAAGACATCCAAGTAAGTGCACTAACAGTAGAACACACTAGGCACACTTTTCACCCCCCATCAACCCCCGATCACCCCCCTATACCCCCTGTCACACTGACACCAATAGCAGTTTTTTTTTTTTGCATTGGTGTCAGTTTGTGACAGTTATAAGTGTTAGGGTAGTTAGGGTTAGCCCCCTTTAGGTCTAGGGTACCCCCCTTTAGGTCCAGGGTACCCCCCTAACCCCCCCTAATAAAGGTTAACCCCTTGATCACCCCCCGTCGCCAGTGTCACTAAGCGATCGTTTTTCTGATCGCTGTATTAGTGACACAGGTGACGCTAGTTAGGGAGGTAAGTATATAGATTCGCTGTCAGTGTTTTATAGCGACAGGGACCCCCATATACTACCTACTAAAGGTTTTAACCCCCTGATTGCCCCCTAGTTAACCCTTTCACCAGCGATCACCGTATAAGTGTTACGGGTGACGCTGGTTAGTTAGTTTGTTTTTTATAGTTTTAGGGCACCCGCCGTTTATTACCTTATAAAGGTTTAACCCCCTAATTGCCCGGCGGTGATATAAGTTAAGTTTTTAGGGTCAGATAAGGTCTGCGTCGCCCCAGGCAGCGTCAGGTTAGCGCCAGTACCGCTAACACCCACGCACGCAGAATACACCTCCCTTAGTGCTATAGTATCTGAGCGGATCGATATCTGATCCGATCAGATCTATACTAGCATCCCCAGCAGTTTAGGGTTCCCATAAACACAGTGTTAGCGGGATCAGCCCAGATACCTGCTAGCACCTGCGTTTTGCCCCTCGGCCCAGCCCTGCCCAGCCCACCCAAGTGCAGTATCGATCGATCACTGACACTTACAAAACACTAAGCACACATAACTGCAGCGTTCGCAGAGTCAGGCCTGATCCCTGCGATTGCTAACAGTTTTTGATAGCATTTTGAATCAGTCGCTAACAGTCAGGAGCTTTTTTGCCTGTGAGTCTCACTAGTGTACCCCTAAATTTAGAGCCCAAAATGGCAAATCGAAGGTACACAAGTGAAGAGGCCTACATGTTTTTGAGCATGACAGATAGTGAAGAGGAAGTCACTCATCTGTCATATTCAGGCTCAGAATACGATCCTGTAGAGGACAGCGGCTCCATGACAGATAGCTCTGACGACAGAGTTGTGGTCCCTGCTAAGGTCAGGCGTACCAGACCCCAATCTTCTTCTTCTGTCCTTGAAGTGCAAGAACTGCAGGGCTCTCATATGGAGCAGAGAAGTACTAGTGCCGCTATTCCTTCTGGTGAACTGGCAAGCACCAGCGGCCTAGTACACCCTGGTCGTACATCCAGCACTGCAGTATCACGTGGTGAAGTGGCGAGTCCCATAAGTGCAGTTCAAGCTGGCGAGGTGGCAAGCACAAGTAGTGTCCCGCTGCCACCAAGAAGACAAAGACAGGCCCGTCGTGCCCATAGTGCCCTTCCTGCTGCATTCGCCAATCCAAATTGGGAACCCACCACTTCTGCAGCACCCGTACTTCCCCCATTCACTGGCCAACCCGGAATTCAGGTGGAAACAGTTGATTTTACACCACTGGATTTTTATTAGCTGTTTTTCACCGCAGATCTCTATAGATCTATTGTGGACCAAAGCAATTTATACGCTGGTCAACACATTGCTGCTAATCCCCAGTCCTCCCTTGCCAGAGATTGGAGACCAATCTCCGAATTTAAGCTCTTTCTGGGCCTTTCCCTCAACATGGGCATAAATAAAAAGAGTAAGTTGCGGTCATATTGGTCCACTGACCCAATTTACCATATGCCCGTGTTCTCTGCTTCCATGGCCAGGGCACGATACGAGCAGATTTTGCGGTTCATGCACTTCAATGACAATGAACTCTGTCGTCCTCGTGGAGACCCTGGATACGATCAGCTCTACAAAATTCGGCCCCTCGTAAACCACTTCAACCAACGTTTTGCAGACTTGTTTACTCCCCATCAAGTTGTCTGCGTTGATGAGTCCCTGGTTAAATTTTCTGGCCGCTTGTCATTCAAACAGTACCTTCTCAGCAAGCGTGCCAGATACAGGGTCAAGATGTATAAGCTCTGTGACAGGGCCACAGGCTATACATGTAGTTTTATGGTTTACAAGGGCAAAGATAGTCACGTAGAGCCGACAAACTGCCCTGACTACATAGGAAGCACTGGCAAGATAGTGTGGGACTTGGTGTCACCCTTATTCGGAAAGGGGTACCACTTGTACGTGGACAATTATTACACGAGCGTGCCACTTTTTAGTCATCTTTTTGATCATCAGATTGGAGCATGTGGCACCGTGCGACCTAATCGCCGGGGCTTTCCCCAGCGGCTTGTAGATTCCCGTCTTAGGCTGGGGGAGAGAGCCTGCTTGCAGTGTAATAATTTGCTCGCTATGAAGTGGAGGGATAAGAAGAATGTTTTCGTTCTCACCTCCCTTCATGCAGACACGATGTCCCAAATTACTACGGCGACTGGTGTTGTGGAGAAACCCCTCTGTGTCCACGAATATAACCAAAATATGGGAGGGGTGGACCTCAACAACCAGTTGTTGGCGCCGTACCTAGTTGCCCATAAGGCCAGACGCTGGTACAAAAAAGTGTCTGTTTTTTTATTTCAATTGGCTTTGTTGAACGCTCATGTGCTATACAGAGCTTCAGGACAGACTGGATCCTTCCTTAAATTCCAGGAAGAGATCGTCAGAGCCCTTCTGTTTCCAGACGGTTCTCCACCTCACCATCCCCAACCAAATGCAGTAAGCCGGCTGCATGAGAGGCATTTTCCTTATGCCCTCCCGAGTACCCCTACCCAACGAGCCCTCCAAAAAAGATGTCGTGTCTGTAGCAAGCGCGGATTTAGGCGTGACACCCGGTCTTATTGTCCCTCCTGTCCTGACAATCCTGGTCTATGCATTGGTGAATGTTTTGAACGCTACCATTCACTAGTTGAGTATTAGCGTACGGTACAGCACTGCACAGACTAGGACACACTTTCACAGGGTCTCCCAAGATGCCATCACATTTTGAGAGACCAAAACCTGGTACCAGTTACAAAAGTTAAAGTTACTAAAAAAAAGTGTAAAAAAAAATAAAAAAAATTAAAAAAATAAAAACACAAAAAAAATATAATATAAAAAAAACAAAAATAGTTGTCGTTTTATTGTTTTCTCTCTCTCTCTCTCTCTCTCTCTCTCTCTCTTCTCTCTCTATTGTTCTGCTCTTTTTTACTGTATTCTATTCTGCAATGTTTTATTGTTATTATGTTTTACCATGTTTGCTTTTCAGATATGCAATTTTTTTATACTTTACTGTTTACTGTGTTTTGTTGGTAACCATTTTATTGTTTTCAGGTACGCCATTCAGCTGCAGAGCGGATTTATTTATCTTGACAGCAACAGCGTTTGCTCCCACGATTTGCGGGAGGATGCCCCCATGCTTCGGCATATATATATTTTAGGTAGGCACAGGTTGCGTTAAATGTTTTATTTTTTACTATTTTTTTTTGTATTTGCTTTGGAGGTATGGTAAGTCTTACTGTTATACTGTAATGTTACTTTGTTTTATTGTTAACCATCATTTGCTTAGCAGGTACGCCATTCAGTTGCAGCGCGGATTTATTTATCTTGATATATAAAGCCGTGACTCCAGCGCTGTTGGAGGTGATTTCACCACCACAGTTACATACTTCAGTGTTAGAGAAATTATACTTTAAATGTCAGTTATGAAAGACGCCATTTTGTTATCATGGCTTAGAAATAAACTATAGACTAGTGATAATATGGAGTCAGCAATATATAGACTCAGCAATATAAAAAGCTTAGATCTGCAGTTTTGCATATATCCTGTATTTTTGTGTTGACTTGGGGAGTTTTCAAGTCAGTATCCTGTAACCATTGTTAGATGAAGATAAAGTCTGTAACAGACACTTCCACCTTTCCTGTTGCGTCCAGAATAAAGTTGAAAATACATGAGACTGGGCATGTTTTAAGACAGGAAAGGGGGGTGTCCAGGGATTATAAAAAAGACATGTACCATAGTATTCTCTTTAGAAATGACGATGACAGCATGAACATGTAATTCATTTCTCTTGCATATGCAATAAAATATTACCTTGTTTCCTGAGGACGGTCTGAGACAGTGATTTCTGTAACGATTTGGTCCTCAGAGCTGGGAGTCCAATTTCCCCGAGACGCACTGGACCAACTCAGTGACCAATGACCGTACGGCAAAACTGTAAGTCCTCCATCTCAAATTAGATGTTAAAAAGAGGCCGCTGAACTAGTGCCTCCCGGGCAGCGACTTACCGGATCAGCACAAGAAACCGCTCTCGGGACAAGGT
This sequence comes from Aquarana catesbeiana, assembly GCF_042186555.1. Lineage (NCBI taxonomy): Eukaryota > Metazoa > Chordata > Amphibia > Anura > Ranidae > Aquarana > Aquarana catesbeiana. The sequence continues at coordinate 566,992,841 of NC_133324.1, forward strand.
AAGATTTTTATTTTTATTTTATTATTAACCTTTTGTGTTAGACTTGATTAGGAATTTGATGAATAAGGGATTTGAATATATACATACAATATAGAGATTGATCAAATGTATATCTGTTTCTGTCCTATTTGCTTTACTCTTGTTGAGGGGAAATAAATGGTCATGTATTCCCCGTATAGATCCGTCTGTGGCCATCCTGGATGGGCAGACCTAGTGACTAGCCCGCGTTTTGGGAAGACGTGTTCTTGTTTGTTTCTTCTGGTTAATTGTCATTTGATATAGGGGTATGGTCCCATACTAATATCCGGGTGCAGATAAAGGAAATTTGTCGATTGGATCTTAGATCCAGACAGCCTTGTAAACTGCAGAAAATCCCTTGGGGACACATAAATACTCCTAGATCAAAACCTAAAGAACCCCCCGTTGATACAAGGGTGTGGCCTGATAGATTTCTAGGCATATAAATACCCTTGGATCAAAAATACTTCCAGATAAAGAACCCCCTGTTGATACAAGGGTGTGGCCTGATAGCTTTCCAGGCATATAAATAACCTTGGATCAAAAATACTTCCAGATAAAGAACCCCCCCCCCCGATACAAGGGTGTGGCCTGATAGATTTCCAGGTAACAAACAGAGGACATTTGGCGGACCGCAGTGTTCATGCCAGCCTCATATGTTGTATTAATCCTGAGCAGGCACATAAATACCCTTGGATCAAGGACTGAAATATTAAATGTTTTGATAGGATGAAAGAACAGTCAGGAGAACTCAGTCTCCTTGTAATTCTGTAATTCTCTAAGACACCAGTGTTTTAGCAATACACAAGATCAGTAATCTAGAAGTGATATATCATGACTAGAAAGTCTGTGAGTGACTGCAAGTGATAAGATACTGTGTGGGTGTGTTGTGTCATTGTGAGAAGACATTAACAAAAAAAAAGAGCTCCGTGTGCACGATAAACAAAATGGGTATGATCCATGGAAAATCTGTTGGTATGAATGAGGATGCTAAGTATATGTGTAGTCTAGACAAAGAGAATGTGAAATTTCTTAAAATGTGGAAAACAAAGTATGATTTTGATGCATCTTTAAATAAGGATTGTTGTGTAAAACTAGAAAGCTTAAAAATGATGCCGGCACGAAAATAAGGAAACGGAAGAAATTAGGTCTTCCACAGGCAAAGAAATGGCTTGAGGAGGCTAACCGTAGGTTAAATTCAGAAAACCATAAAAAGACTATGTTTTTGGACAAAGAGGAGGACAATAATATGACCATCCTCCGAAGTTTAGTCCAGCAAGTATTGACTGAACAAAACGTAACAAACCAAATGCACCCGACAGCCCCCGCACATACTTTGGAGAACTCTCCAACCTCATTGACAGTTGCTGCTCCCCCTCCAACTTCAACACCCACTCCCAATTCCCTATATCCTATTGCAGACCTGCAGTCCCCACCGCCGTATGGGACAGAGGCATGCAATAAGTCACCCCCATTGACCTCCCGACTATCGACGAATAACCCTTTTACCATGCAACCTGACTCTCCACTGTTTGTTGTTCCCCCGTGGTCACCTGGGTCACCCGCAGATGCAACCGATTCTTCTATGGCTGCAGCTAAACCCCCTCTCAAGATGACCCTTGCTGTCCAGAGGAATCCACAAGGGACGCCCCTTACAGCAACGGTTACAAAATTTCTTGGGGACCTGGTGAACAAATTGATAACCCCCACAGCAGGGGAACAAACAGAATGTGGAGAGGAAGAGTTTCCACTAATTGAAGTTCCCAACCCTAGGGCAGTCCCCAACACTATGATGGTCTATCGTCCCTGGACCCCTGAGGATGTTAAAAAATCTACTGAAGGGATACCACATCCCAAGGTCAACATAGCTCAATTCAGAGATGGTATCATGGGAATAATTGCTAGCTATCATCTCAATGGGAGGGTAATAGAGCAGGTCATCAGACAGATCCTGGGTCCCGACTGGCATCATGTAGTGGGAGATTGGAGTGGATTAAACAACCAGGGAGTTGTGTTGCCTCATGATGATGCAGCACTAGAAAACAGGAGAAATGCTCTTATAGCAAGGATAGAGAATAGATGGATACATCGAGCCGACTGGTCCATTATAAATCAGTGTGTGCAGGGAGAAGAGGAAACAGTGGACAATTTCATTGTTAGGATGAGGGAGATTTTCAATAAACACTCTGGAATAGAACTCCCAGTAAATCAAGTAAACGATAGCCCATATGAGCAACAGTTAAAGAATGCAATCTTGAAGGGGCTGCTTGCCCCTATATCAAGTTTTGTTACCAAACACATGATCAACCATAGGATCTGCAGACTTCAGGAGCTGATTGAGTATGCGAGGCATGCTGAGCGGCACTTCCAATCAAAAAAGAGAGTAAAGAAAGGGAAAGTGCTTATGGTAGATGAAGGTAATGATGTGTATGTCATTAAGAAGGAGAACAGAAGGATGGGAAACACTCGAACAAGGCCCCGCATTCAGGACTATGAGGGGAAAAAGAAGAGGGGGGAGTGTTTCCTGTGTGGTAAAAGAGGTCACTTGGCAAAAGAATGCAGGTCAAACAGAGAGGAAGAAGCATGACTAGATGTTGGTATGTCTGCAGAGAGAGATACAGAGGGAAATGATGAGAAAGAATCTGAAATTTTGGATGTATGCACTGTTGAAACTTGTTTGCATGCTGAAGTCAAACCAGAAATAACCTTGGTTGTGAAGGGTGGATGGGTAACATTTCTTTGTGACACTGGGGCTTGTAGGACCCTAATACACCCACTGGATATGCCCCCAGGGGTAAAGAAAAAAGGTGTAGTATATGTGAAATCTGCAAATGGGTTGATGCACCAGGAGGCTGTGTCTGAAGGCCTTACTGTGGAAGATCCACAGACAGGTAAAAAGGCTCAGTGTAAAATTGTAATTTCAACTAAATGTCCTGTTAATTTGTTGGGTAGAGACATGTTGCACGCTCTTGATATTTCTGTCGTACCAGTAGAGGGAGGTCTCAAAGCCCATCGGCTGTGTGAAAAACAAATCACAGCCGTGGATAAAGAGCCCCGATACTGGTACAGCCTGGATTTGCAAACTGAGGGCTTAAATATACCCAAAACCCTGACAGAAATAATTGAAGAAGAGCCTGAGAGGAAAGGGTATAAGGTTCAGACAAACCTCTATTGCACCATGTATTACAAAAAGACCTCTGGGCCCGATAAGTCCTATGAGAAACAGTTAATGAGTCTCACTAACACTGAAGTTCTCTTAAAATACTTGTACTGTGATAAGGAAGGGAATAGCGTGGCTACTTGTCTCCTACCACAGCCTATTCTGCAAATATACAGGCAGGATACTGTACCTCATGTTTCGGTCACCCGGAACCCCAAGGTATCATGGCATGAGCTAGGAGAACTTATCACGGACTGGGTCCAATTGACAGACGAGGAACTAAAATCTAGAGGGATTTGGAGGTACAAATTGACGTGGTTTGTTAAGTGTATACCCAGAACTCACATGATTAAAATTTGTGACAAAAGACAGTAACTGACACTTTTGACCCAAGAGGAAGAGGATGCCCTAAAAGACGTCCCCGATATCTTGTGGTCAAGAGGAAAGACGGACGTGGGCCTAATTAAAACAGCCAGTGAAGTCCAAATAACCCCTAAGAGTACAATGAGGCCTCACCAAAAACAATATCCACTGAGGAAAGACGCTGAAGAGGGTGTAGATCCCTTGATAAAGGAATTATTAGCAAAAGGTGTCATCATTGAATGCCCAGATTCACCATGCAATACGCCCTTGTTCCCAGTTAGGAAGCAGAAGGGAGGGGAAGATGGGTGGAGACTCGTGCAGGATTTACAGGCGGTCAATAGGGCCGTATTACCAAGGGCCCCGGTGGTCCCAGACCCGCATGTCCTCCTGAACGACCTCCACCCAGAGAATAAGGTATTTTCTGTCATCGATATCAGTAATGCTTTATTTTCCATTCCCTTACACAAAGATAGTCAGTTCTGGTTTGCATTTACGTACAAAAAAAAAATACACATACACCAGGTTACCCCAGGGATATTGTGAAAGTCCAACTATATTCTCACAAGAAATGTCCAATAATTTGTTTCGGCTTGTACCTCCCAGTGGGAGCCAAATTCTTTTGTATGTGGATGACATTCTGGTAGCGGCTCCTACAGAGCAACAATGTAAAATTGACACCTTGGCTCTGATGCATTTCCTCGCAGACCAAGGTCACAAGGTCAGCAAAGACAAATTGCAACTGTGGAAAGAAAAGGTGAAATACCTGGGTTATATTTTATCTCAAGAAGGTAGACATTTGGATGAGATCCGAAAAGAGGCCATCCTTCAAGCCCCCAAACCACGTACCAAAAAAGAAATGATGTCCTTTCTTGGCATGGCAAATTTCTGTAGAGCATGGATAGCAAATTATGCTACGGAGGTGGCGCCTCTTTCTGATCTCATCTATGGTTCACTAATGGCTGCAAAAGATTCCATTCAGTGGAATGTGCAAGCAGAGGATGCATTTACGAAGGTAAAGCACCTCATTGTGGGTTCTTCTGTGCTTAGCCTTCCAAATTACAGTAAAACCTTTTTTCAGACTGTAGATTGTAAGGAAGGGTACATGACTTCTGTTCTTACACAAGTTTATGGGGACAAGCACAAACCAATTGCATTCTATTCCACTAAATTAGATCCAGTAGCCCGGAGTTTGCCCCACTGTGTACAAGCTGTAGTAGCAGCCTCATTAGCCATACAGTCCTCTGCACTGATAGTACTGTTCCACCCCCTGGTACTTAAAGTCCCACATGCCATTTCAGTAATCTTACTACAAGACAAAATCTCCTATTTATCTCCAGCCAGGCATCTATCATGTATGACTACTCTTCTGGGACAGCCTCACATTACAATCGAGAGGTGTACCACATTGAACCCAGCCACACTGTTACCAACACCTAGTGATGGGGATCCACATGATTGTATAGCACAAATTGATGAACGGGTACTCCCTAGGAAGGATCTCACTGATATTCCCTTTCCAGATGCTGACATTACCTTTTTTGTTGATGTGTCTTGTAAAAAGGACGATAAAGGGGTAAATCAAATGGCATACGCTGTAGTAACACATGACCAGGTCATTGAAGCCAGACCCCTTCCCAGTTTATACTCTGCACAACAAGCTGAAATTATTGCCCTATCTAGGGCCTGTAGTCTAGGGGAAGGGAAGAAAATAAATATTTATACAGACAGCCAATACGCTTTTTCTACTATACACATATTTGCCCAGCAATGGAAAAATAGGGGTATGATTACGTCCACAGGTAAACCAATCTCACATAGAGATCTTATCCTGGCCCTTCTAGAAAATGTACAGAAACCAACACAAGTGGCTATTTGTAAATGTACAGCACACAGAAAGGGAACAGATCCAATTACTCTAGGGAATGCACTAGCAGACAAGACCGCAAGGGAAGCTGCTACAGGACAGCAAAAAACACACATATACTATACAGGTCCCCAAGAAAATGATGAGGTACGGAAAGCTATTGATAAAACATGGTTATCAGAAATGCAGAAAACATCACCGGCAGGTGAAAAACAAAAGTGGTTATCTAAAGGGGCAACGCTGGTCAATGGTATATACACAAGTACAGAAGGTAAACCCATCTTACCTACATCACTATTTAGATATGCTGCGTTATTGAGCCATGGGCAAGCCCATATCTCAGAAGGAGGGATGGTGCAGGTGATCAACAAGGTGTTCACAACATATGGGTTTACGAACTATTCTAGAAATTTTTGCCTCACATGTCCGCTTTGTAACAGATACCATGCTCAAGGTGCTCTAAGACCCTTAAGGGGCCATTTCCCACAACCCCCTTATCCATTTCACACGATATGCATTGATTTTATTGAATTGAACAAATGTGAGAATAAAAAGTTCTGTCTGATTATCGTTGACATGTTTACGAAATGGGTGGAAGCTTTTCCTATGATACACCCAGGTGGGCAGTCAGTGGCCAAAGTACTAATCAAAGAGGTGATTCCACGTCAAGTAATCCCCTCTGTGATTTACAGTGACAACGGCTCCCATTTTGTAAACCGAACGATACAACAAATTGGTAAATGGTACAATATTGACCTAAATAACCACTGTGTCTACCACCCACAATCTGAGGGCACAGTGGAGAGACACAATGGCACCTTATAGAGTAAACTATGAAAATTGATAGAGGAGACAGGAAAAAACTGGGTTCAGTTTGGCATTGTTGAGTACAAGAATTACCCCTACTGCTAAAGGACTAACACCGTATGAAATGCTGTATGGTAAACCTTATTATATTCCACAACTTAGAGCATTTACTCGAGATGACGAGGAAATGGACTATGAACTGGCAAATTATATGAGGAAGTTGCTAACAACTAAAGAACTCCTATGCCCAAATTCTCTTACAGGTCAAGAGACTAAATCAGAACAGGAAGATCTTGTACAACCTGGAGATTGGGTCTGGATAAAAATAATAAAGAAAAAGACTTGGTCTGACCCCAAGTGGGAAGGACCCTATCAAGTATTGTTGTCTACCCCTACTGCAGTAAAAATCGTGGAACGGATACCTTGGATACATCTCACCCACTGCAAGAAGGCACACTACTTGAGTAAAAAACTGATTAAGAATTAACTACCACACAATAGAGGAAGAACATGGTGCAATATGGACTCATAGGGGTGGAGGGAAGACCCAGAGAGAGACTTATGTTCGAGCCAGGGTATTTTACCAAGACATGGAGGGGGAGAATACTTTTTGCCATATTGATAATAGTGGGCATAGTTGTGGGAATTTATGTGCTTCTTGACCTTATCCCGATATTGAGCATAATGGGTCAAAGGGGGGAAAGACAGATGACGAAGGGACCAGACAGTGCCACCATAACTGTTACACAGGGTAAGACCACCACCATACGATTTGATCTCAGTCAGGTCATAGATATTGGGCATCAAACGTATGTCTTTGATGGCAAATATCTATGCTCTACTCCAGAATGCAGTACATGGGCTGAAGTATGGTGGTCATCCGATGATGACGGATGGCTTGCTAGTTCTGCCGTGATCCCTGAACAGAGGAAGGATCAGGTAGAACGTATATCAATGTACAGCCGCAGAGGGTGGACTGGGAGCTGCCAGTCCCATACTGTACGTGGGAAGTGTAATCCCATTTCAATAACAATAAAAAACCCACAGGTATCAGATGCTGGAGTTTATGGACTAGGAGTATATAGGGCAAGTCAGGGTGATCTACTAGGGAGAATTACTATTAAGGTTGTAACCCCTGGTCAGACCACCCCAGCCCCGGAACCAACACAGTTTAAACTTAATCCCTCTTTGGTCAAAACAGATTTTACCTATAAAGAACAATTAAGTTTGGAAACAGGATTTGGAGACAAAAATGAGTGGATAGAGTGGATCAGATACACAACCCAATCTAAAGGGTTAGGTGATTGTATTTCTTGTGCAAATCCAAGACCACAATTAGCCACCGTTCCTCTCCCTGAAGAGGAAACTGACTTGACTTGTATAATAAGTATGTTTTCAGAAAATATTACTGGGTCGGAATGTGCAAATGAGAAAAAGAGCTACCCAAAGACTAAAATGCAAAGTATACCCCCCATCAGTACAAGCATTACGAGGAAATTTTACTTGTTTTTCTAACAATGACAGTAATGGTACAAATGTTGGCACCCTATCCCCTGAATACTGTGCAACTACAATCCTTACTACAGACATTAAGTATGAACTAAAATGGTTTCAGGAACAGAAACGGCAATTGGCTGATATTTGGTGGCTGTGTGGAGATAAGAGACTAAGGCCCAGACTGCCACCTAGATGGGAGGGTAGTTGTGCCCTTACCCGATTGCTGCTTCCCTTTTATATAGTTCCTATAAGTGATAAATCAATGAAACTACCAGGTAAATACTTTTTTAAACGAATTAAGCGAGAAACACCACAAGGCTCATTTGACAACCGAGTATATATAGACGAAATAGGTGTTCCACGAGGAGTTCCAGATGAATTTAAAGCGCAGAATCCAATAACAGCAGGACTCACCTCACTCTTCATATGGGTCCAGCCCAACAAGAACGTCGACTGGATAATCTACATCAACTACTACCAGCAGAGGTTTGTCAATTACACCAGAGATGCTATTAAAGGCATAGCAGCACAATTGGACGCCACCTCTTTGACAGCGTGGCAGAACCGTATGGCGTTGGATATGTTGCTGGCAGAAAGGGGCGGGGTATGCAAAATGTTCGGCACCTTCTGCTGCACTTTTATTCCAAACAATACGGCACCTGATGGAAGTATCACCAAAGCCTTACAAGGCCTACTAATGCTATCCGAAGAATTCGCTGAGAACTCTGGTGTAGAGAACCCCCTGACAGGACTTTTCGAAAAATGGTTTGGTAAATGGGGTGATCTTGCAAAAAGTTTGCTTATCTCTATTGTCATGGCAGCCGCAGTTCTTACATTGTGTGGATGTTGCTGCATTCCCTGTATTAGGGGAATTCTTCAAAGACTGATTGACACATCTTTAACAAAAACTATGCTCCTCCAGAGCGACACGAAACTATGCTCGGAACCTGATGATGAATTTACAACTCTCGCTAAGGACTCATCTGTCTAAATGATAATACCTGGTAAAATGAAAAACCTGGATATTTGAATTATTGACATTATGAGTATAAAAGGGGGGAGATGTTAGAGAAATTATACTTTAAATGTCAGTTATGAAAGACGCCATTTTGTTATCATGGCTTAGAAATAAACTATAGACTAGTGATAATATGGAGTCAGCAATATATAGACTCAGCAATATAAAAAGCTTAGATCTGCAGTTTTGCATATATCCTGTATTTTTGTGTTGACTTGGGGAGTTTTCAAGTCAGTATCCTGTAACCATTGTTAGATGAAGATAAATCTGTAACAGACACTTCCACCTTTCCTGTTGCGTCCAGAATAAAGTTGAAAATACATGAGACTGGGCATGTTTTAAGACAGGAAAGGGGGGTGTCCAGGGCTTATAAAAAAGACATGTACCACAGTATTCTCTTTAGAAATGACGATGACAGCATGAACATGTAATTCATTTCTCTTGCATATGCAATAAAATATTACCTTGTTTCCTGAGGACGGTCTGAGACAGTGATTTCTGTAACATTCAGCATATATGCCGAAGCGTGGGGGCAGCAGTGGGTGGAGGAGCGATTTGCTCCTGCCTTTTGCGGGAGGATGCCCCCATGCTTCGGCATATATATATTTTAGGTAGGCACAGGTTGCGTTAAATGTTTTATTTTTTACTATTTTTTTTTTTATTTGCTTAGCAGGTATGGTAAGTATTACTGTTATACTGTAATGTTACTTTGTTTTTTTGTTAACCATCATTTGCTTAGCAGGTACACCATTCAGTTGCAGCGTGGATTTATTTATCTTGACAGCAACAGCGTTTGCTCCCACGATACATAAAGCCGTGACTCCAGCGCTGTCGGACTCCACCACAGTTACATACTTCAGCATATATGTCGAAGCGTGGGGGCAGCAGTGGGTGGAGGAGCGATTTGCTCCTGCCTTTTGTGGGAGGATGCCCCCATGCTTCGGCATATATAAACGGTGCATGTATGCCCATCATTAGAAGTGGGTGGATGAATGGAGGTATTCAAATGGTGGGCATACCCACCGATCAATATCTTTTTTTCGTTCAGCCCACAGGCTGCATGAAAAAAGTTTACAATATATGCCCAACAAGGACCAGCAACGTACTGGTATGTTGCTGGACTTTGAGTGGTTATACCAGAATGATGCCTGCAGGTTTAGGTATCATCTTGGTATCATTCTTTTCAGCCAGTGGTCGGCTTTCATGTAAAAGCAATCCTAGCGGCTAATTAGCCTCTAGACTGCTTTTACAAGCAGTGGGAGGGAATGCCCCCCCCCATCGTCTTCCATGTTTTTCTCTGGCTCTCCTGCCCCAACAGGGAACCTGAAAATGCAGCCGGTGATTCAGCCAGCTGACCATAGAGCTGATCAGGGACCTGAATGGCTCCAAACATCTCTATGGCCTAAGAAACCGGAAGGTACGAGCATTTCATGACTTAGATTTCGCCGGATGTAAACAGCGCCATTGGGAAATTGGGAAAGCATTTTATCACACCGATCTTGGTGTGGTCAGATGCTTTGAGGGCAGAGGAGAGATCTAGGGTCTAATAGACCCCAATTTTTTCAAAAAAGAGTACCTGTCACTACCTATTGCTATCATAGGGGATATTTACATTCCCTGAGATAACAATAAAAATGATTAAAAAACATAAAAATGAAAGGAACAGTTTAAAAATAAGATAAAAAATCAAAAAGAAAAAAAAAAAGCACCCCTGTCCCCCCTGCTCTCGCACAAAGGCGAACGCAAGCGTCGGTCTGGCGTCAAATGTAAACAGCAATTGCACCATGCATGTTAGGTATCACCACAAAGGTCAGATCGAGGGCAGTAATTTTAGCAGTAGACCTCCTCTGTAAATCTAACCTGTAAAGGCTTTTAAAAGCTTTTAAAAATGTATTTAGTTTGTCGCCACTGAACATTTGTGCGCAATTTTAAAGCATGTCATGTTTGGTATCCATGTACTCGGCCTAAGATCATCTTTTTTATTTCATCAAACATTTGGGCAATATAGTGTGTTTTAGTGCATTAAAATTTAAAAAAGCGTGTTTTTTCCCCAAAAAATACTGTGTGAAAAAAAAAAGAAACACCCACCATTTTAATCTGTAGGGCATTTGCTTTAAAAAAATATATAATGTTTGGGGGCTAAAAAGTAATTTTCTTGCAAAAAAAAATATTTTTTCATGTAAGCAAAAAGTGTCAGAAAGGGCTTTGTCTTCAAGTGGTTAGAAGAGTAGGTGATGTGTGACATAAGCTTCTAAATGTTGTGCATAAAATGCCAGGACAGTTCAAACCCCCCCCCAAATGACCCCATTTTGGAAAGTAGACACCCCAAGCTATTTGCTGAGAGGCATGTCGAGTCCATGGAATATTTTATATTGTGACACAAGTTGCGGGAAAAAGACAATTTTTTTTTTTATGCACAAAGTTGTCACTAAATGATATATTGCTCAAACATGCCATGGGAATATGTGACATTACACCCCAAAATAAATTCTGTTGCTTCTCCTGAGTACGGGGATACCACATGTGTGAGACTTTTTGGGAGCCTAGCCGCATACGGGACCCCGAAAACCAAGCACCGCCTTCAGGTTTTCTAAGGGCGTACATTTTTGATTTCCCTCTTCACTGCCTATCACAGTTTCGGAGGCCATGGAATGCCCAGATGGCACAACCCCCCCCCCCAAATGACCCCATTTTGGAAAATAGACACCCCAAGCTATTTGCTGAGAGGTATAGTGAGTATTTTGCAGACATCACTTTTTGTCACAAACTTTTGAAAATTGAAAAAAGAAAAAAAAAATACATTTTTCTTGTCTTTCTTAATTTTCAAAAACAAATGAGAGCTGCAAAATACTCACCATGCCTCTCAGCAAATAGCTTGGGGTGTCTACTTTCCAAAATGGGGTCATTTTGGGGGGTTTTGTGCTATCTTGGCATTTTATGGCCTTCGAACTGTGATAGGTAGTGAGGAGTGAAATCAAAAATTTACGCCCTTAGAAATCCTGAAGGCGGTGATTGGATTTCGGGGCCCCGTATGAAGCTAGGCTCCCAAAAAGTCCCACACATGTGATATCCCCGTACTCAGGAGAAGCAGCAGAATATATTTTGGGGTGTAATTCCACATATGCCCATGGCATGTTTGAGCAATATATCATTTAGTGACAACTTTGTGCAAAAAAAAAACAAATTGTCACTTTCCCGCAACTTGTGTCAAAATATAAAATATTCCATGGACTCAACATGCCTCTCAGGAAATAGCTTGGGGTGTCTACTTTCCAAAATGGGATCATTTGGGGGGGGGTTTGTGCCATCTGGGCATTTTATGGCCTTCAAAACTGTGATATGTAGTGAGGAGTGAAATCACAACTTTATGCCCTTAGAAATTCTGAAGGCGGTGCTTGGTTTTCGGGGCCCCGTATGTGGCTAGGCTCCCAAAAAGTCCCACACATGTGGTATCCCCATACTCAGAAGAAGCAGCTAAATGTATTTTGTGGTGCAATTCCACATATGCCCATGGCCTGTGTGAGCAATATATAATTTAGTGACAACTTTGTGCAAAAAAAAAAAATTTTTCACTTTCCCGCAACTTGTCTCAAAAAATAAAATATTCCATGGACTCAACATGCCTCTCAGTAAATAGCTTGGGGTGTCTACTTTCCAAAATTGGGTCATTTGGGGGGGTTTTGTGCCATCTTGGCATTTTATGGCCTTCAAAACTGTGATAGGTAGTGAGGAGTGAAATCAAAAATGTACGCCCTTAGAAATCCTGAAGGCGGTGCTTGGTTTTCGGGGCCCCGTACGTGGCTAGGCTCCCAAAAAGTCCCACACATGTGGTATCCCCATACTCAGGAGAAGCAGCTAAATGTATTTTGGGGTGCAATTCCACATATGCCCATGGCCTGTGTGAGCAATATATCAATTAGTGACAACTTTGTGCAAAAAAAAAAAAATTTGTCACTTTCCCGCAACTTGTGTCAAAAAATAAAATATTCCATGGACTCAACACGCCTCTCAGCAAATAGCTTGGGGTGTCTACTTTCCAAAATGGGGTCATTTGGGGGGGGGGGGGTTTGTGCCATCTGGGCATTTTATAGCCTTCAAAACTGTGATAGGTAGTGAGGAGTGAAATCAAAAATTTACGCCCTTAGAAATCCTGAAGGCAGTGATTGGTTTTCGGGGCCCCGTACGCGGCTAGGCTCCCAAAAAGTCCCACACGTGTGGTATCCCCGTACTCAGGAGAAGCAGCTGAATGTATTTTGGGGTGCAATTCCACATAGGCCCATGGCCTGTGTGAGCAATATATCATTTAGTGACAACTTTTTGTAAATTTTTTTTTGTCATTATTCAATCACTTGGGACAAAAAAAAAATATTCAATGGGTTCAACATGCCTCTCAGCAATTTCCTTGGGGTGTCTACTTTCCAAAATGGGGTCATTTGGGGGGGTTTTGTACTGCCCTGCCATTTTAGCACCTCAAGAAATGACATAGGCAGTCATAAACTAAAAGCTGTGTAAATTCCAGAAAATGTACCCTAGTTTGTAGACGCTATAACTTTTGCGCAAACCAATAAATATACGCTTATTGACATTTTTTTTACCAAAGACATGTGGCCGAATACATTTTGGCCTAAATGTATGACTAAAATTGAGTTTATTGGATTTTTTTTATAACAAACAGTAGAAAATATCATTTTTTTTCAAAATTTTCGGTCTTTTTCCGTTTATAGCGCAAAAAATAAAAACGGCAGAGGTGATCAAATACCATCAAAAGAAAGCTCTAATTGTGGGAAGAAAAGGACGCAAATTTCGTTTGGGTACAGCATTGCATGACTGCGCAATTAGCAGTTAAAGTGACGCAGTGCCAAATTGGAAAAAGTCCTCTGGTCTTTAGGCAGCCAAATGGTCCGGGTCTGAAGTGGTTAAGAGTGGTGAGGAGTTTAAAAAGTAGTTCAGAAAGTGTTCATAGGTGATCATAAAACAGAGTCTCAGTGTGCACCTTCCACCGGTCAGTCCAATTCCACCATGTGAGAACACACTCCCCTCAGGGGGTTAAACTCACCAGAGCTAAGTAATAATAAGCCTCCAAGAAAAGAAACATCCAAGCCACAAGCCGCTGCCAACACCACTCCGGAGGATTCACAGATGATCAGGGCTCAGAAATGAATCAACAACAAAAGAAAAGCGCACATAGCGTAATCCTATTTATTGATTAAAAGCCCATCACATCACACAAAGAACCCCCCTTCAATAAAAATACGTACATCAACACTGCAATCAACAAAGCACATCAAAGGAAGCGTTTAAACGTGCACTTCACCGTAGCAGACATAAGCCGGCTCAGCTTCCCAAGGAGCGATCTCCACTTCCTGGTTGTGGATCCAGCTGCGGTGGAGCGCAAACATCACTTCCGGAGTTGTGTAGGACACGCCCTGATGCGTTTCATCATATTCTGACTTCAACAGAGGGCGTGCCTACACGACAGACAGACAGGCTTAAATCATCCCACCCCGACCTCCATGGCCAATCACAGTGCATTCGCCGTGACGACAGGTGTGTGTCGTCAGCCGAAGTAAACACTGACGGCTTCCTACAGGAGGGGGAGAGGGGCAATCAGCCACACTGCACTTTTCATATATCAAATATAGAATATGCAGATATACACACCCACAAGCTAAACAAGCTAGTAAGCAGGTTTATGAGTAAACACTGCACATTGCGCTCTTCTCATAGGGGCTAGAACATCTATAGATATGCAAAATAACATATATTGAATTAATCGGTATGCAGATATGCAACACAGCAGAATAACACATCTTAAGCGGACTGCTAAATGCCAGCGCCCACATAATTAACACATATTGAGCGGACTAATAAATATAAAAACCCTCATACTTTATATAGTTCCGTCATTGGTACATCAATTAATTGTAATCATAGTGTTTTTAACAAGAAAATGAATTCTCATGACAGTTCTATTCTCAATACATCACCTATTATACCCATAATGCTTTTAACAAGACAATTAGTTCTCATCACAATAGAATAAAAGCAATAGCAAATATAAATAATTAAAATTAGAGTATTATGATGTGACTTATTAATAAAAATATATATAAATCAACTGCAAGTAAATTATTTCTAAAAAACTAGAAAAGAGATAAAATAGATCTAAATGCATTTAAAAAGAATCCAAATGCATTTAAAAAGGAGCAAAAATAGAGCAAAGATAGACATAAGGCACTTAATCGGAAAACACAAGGAAAAGGCAAATATACAGTAATATACACTGTATATGGTATATAAAAAAAATGAATCGATAGAAAAATGATCGATAAAAACTGCTCCAAACAGTTACTTCAAAACCTCAATAATCACTTATGAAACAGTTATTATCTAGATCCACGTTCAACCCTTTTGGCGATAATGTATCCGCCAAAAAAATCCATTGGGTCTCTCTCCTAGACTGGTCACGGACTAGATTTGAACCCCTCCATTTTGGTTTTAAATGGTCAATGCCCCAAAATTTGAGGCCTGATGGGTCTTGATTATGCATTAATTTAAAATGGAACGATACATTGTGGTCCTTAAACCTATTTTTATATTTGTTATATGCTCTGCAATTCTGACTCTTAAAAGTCTCTTAGTGCGTCCTATATAAATAAGACCACAAGGACATTGCAGAGCATAGACCACAAAGGAAGTGTTACATGTAATTAATTCTTTAATGGCAAATTCTTTGTTGTTAGAGGTGCATATAAAGCTCTCCAAAGCCCTCACTGGTCTGTCCACTTCCCTACACGCACGGAACCTCCTACAGCTGTAAAAACCATTTCTATCCCAGGAAGTAGGGGGCCTAGACGGAGGGTCCAACACTTTCCGCACTATTTTGTCCGCAAAACTCAGGGACCTTCTATAGATAAACTTAGGTCTACAGGGTAAAACTGAATGCAACACTTTGTCCATATGCAAAATGTGCCAGTGGGCAGCAAAGATGTCTTCCACCTCCCTGTATTGGGAGTGAAAGCCAGAGATGAATGGAGCTTCTTCTAAAAAGGTATCTCTGGGTTGCACAGCCAATTCCTGAATAATGGAGTCCAACGCTCCCTCATAATACCCCTTTTCCATAAACTTTTTCTTTATAGTTTGAGCCTGCAGCATAAAGTCCACTTCTTCAGAACAGTTCCTTTTCACCCTAGTGAGTTGTCCCTTAGGAATATTTTTTAACCACATAGGGTGATGCCCGCTATCAACGGGTAGGTAACTGTTATGCCCTGTACACACGGTCGGACTTTGTTCGGACATTCCGACAACAAAATCCTCGGATTTTTTCCGACGGATGTTGGCTCAAACTTGTTTTGACTACACACGGTCGCACAAAGTTGTCGGAATTTCCGATCGACAACCACGCGGTCACGTACACCACGTACGACGAGACTAGAAAAGGCCGGTTCAGAACCAAGCGCGGCACCCTTTGGGCTCCTTTTGCTAATCTCGTGTTAGTAAAAGTTTGGTGAGAGACGATTCGCGCTTTTTCAGACTCGTGGCTTTCAGATCGTTTTCTGCCGTTCAGTTTGTGCTTGTGGGTTTGTATCTGCTCTTCAGTGCGTGCAGTCAGTTCGTATTGGAGTTTTCTGTGCGATCTTGTCCGCTCGTTGCTGTTTTTCAGGTCGCTCTTCACAGGCCTTGCTGTTCTTCAGTGCGTTCTGTTACTTCGTTCTGAGCAGCCGACCGTTTTCTAGCCATGTTTCGTATGCGTACTCCTCGTACAGTTCGTGCTGTGCGGGGGCTTGGTGTTGGGGTCCTGACCTTGACACAAGTCCAGTCCATGAACAGGGTGAGGAGGAGTTCATGGACCAAGAATTGGTTGCTTCAGCGTGACCAGTTCTGTCATATGCCTTTGCTCCGTGAGATCCGTGAGAATAATCCTAATGATTTCAGGAATTTTCTCAGGATGACGGACCCCATATTTCACCGTTTGTTGGCTTCGCTGACCCCCTATATCAGCAGGCAGGATACCTGCATGAGGCAAGCCATCACTCCGGAGCAGAGGCTCGTCGCTACCCTGCGGTATTTGGCGACAGGGAGAAGCCTGCAGGACCTCAAGTTCTCGACAGGCATCTCCCCCCAGGCTCTTCTTTGTGGACATTTACTGCTTGTGTTTGTTTGAGCTGACCCTGACAGAAATGTGTGGAGTCCAGAAAATGTCGTGATTGTGTAACCTTACAAAGCACTGTTGGGTGTTATTTACTAAATGCAAAGACACTTTTCACTACAAGTGCACTTGCAACTGCACTGAAACTGCACTTGTAGTGCAAAGAGGATTTGCCCTTAGGAAATAACCCCCATTTTCTCATAAAACAACAATTACATCACCCCAAAAGTGTTGTAGCGTTGAGACAATAATCCACACATTCTTGATTAACAATCTTTTTAATACCTGCACAATCACATGTGCATTTACCAAAGGTTTTTCTGACAAACCGACATGTTTGTTGTATAACAATTTTTGTGGTGTCATTATCCAAAATCAAAATGTCCATTTTATAGAAAACAGGCCTGTGTAAAACCAACAAGAAAGACACAAATCTTGATCTTACAAAGTTCACATTTGGTAGAACTTGAAGGCAATATCAGACATGAGTATTTAGGAACTGTGTTTGATATTGCGTTCAGATGGGGGAAAATCACCCCTGGAAAAGCCAAATTTGGAAGATGCACACCAATTTCCCAATGTCAACATGTGCTAGCTGCCATCACGGGGGATCAAGGGACGTGTTTTTGGGGAGAAAGCCCTTCCTCACTGTTACTTTATTATTGAGGAAGGGGTTGCACCCCCAAAACGCGTCCATTGATCTCCCGTGATGGCAGATAGCACATGTTGGCACACTGTGTGCATCCTCCAAATTTGGCTTTTGGAAAAATCACAAAAACATTTCGCACATTGTAGCAGACAAAAGAAGAAAGTGATTTTGAGGGGCTTTAAACTCGCCCCAAAACATCAATGATGTTTTTATATTTTGGAATAACATCATTGATGTTTTGCTTGATGTTTTCCAATTGTAAATTACACCCCATGATCTCCCCGATCACGATCTGGGCACTTTCGGATGTGAAAGGATCTTCATCCACAACCTCACGATCACCTAAAAAGAGAGGAAACCCAAAATAAATTAGGTCTAAAAAAAATGCCGCCATCCATCTCTTATCTGAGCCTGTGGTCGCAGACACTCACCTGTTGTGGTGACTACTTCCACCACGTCTTCATCCTCCTGCTCATCTTGTGTTGGGTGTATTTCCCCTTCTTCCAGAGGTGGGGGGGCTCTGGTCTCCTCGGATGAGGGGTGTCCTCCGAGTCTTTTCTCCCTTATGTAAAACAAAAATGGTATACTTAGCACACAGATATTTGATGGCAGAACTCTAAAGATGAAACATTGCTTGGAAGTGGGGTACAATTGTCTATTTTAGCAGAGTTCCAAGATGTAGCTTTTTTAGTGTCCTTTGTCAACCTGCAATACTTTACCTGTTTTGTACAAGCTTCACAGATGGAGCCCCCCCCCCATAGTATACACTGGAGCACCTGTGTGGCCCCCCTAATAAAAATGGTGTTCTTGTGTCCCACACTAGTGCTCCAGTGTCCAGATGTGAAAACAGCTGCTCAGTGTCCTCTCCTTACACACAATCTAGTTTGCATTTCATTCTAGTAACAAAGCCATCTACACAACCCAATTCTTTGAAGACAAGTATAGGGCCTCAAAATGGTGGCCAAATGCATATGGGCTAAACAATGGTATTTTATAGTCCGAAAAAAAAATGTGTGATCCGAACGAATAATGTGCCCATGAACATGAAAGTTGCCATTTTAAACTGTACAACAGTTCCTAAAAGCACATGGAGCAGCACGAACGTAATAAACACAAGAACAATAGGAACACAGCACAACTACTTACTTTTTTGCAGCACTCTCCAGATCTTTCTGTACTGCTCATGTTCTCGTAATTTCAGGTCCGACCACCGCTTCCTGAGCTGATCTTTCGATCGTTGTACCCCGAATTTCCGGTGCAGACTCCTGACCACTTTCGCCATGATCTTGGCCTTTCGGACATTGTGGTTGGGGTAAGGCCCATACTTTCCATCATAGTCGGACTTCTTCAGGATTTCCACCATTTCCAACATCTCCCCAAAGGACATATTTGAGTCCTTTAATCTCCTTCTGGATCGGGACGTTTCAGGCTCCGGCCTTTCCTCCTCCTCCTCCTCCTTGCTGTAATTAGCACGATCCTGCTGTCTATCCGCCATGTGCTCTTCCTCCACTGCGCCGAACAAAAAGGGGCGGGGAATAGAATAGAACGAACGTCAGGGGCGGGCGGAGTTATACGCATGCGCAGTGTGTATAAATCGTAACGCGCGCGTCTTACGTACGATCTGTGAGCGGAGGAAGGAGCATCGGAGACGCCGATCGTGCTAACGAAGGTAGGATCTAAACTTGGGCCTATACTGCTTTGAAATGGAAGCCTATATTGTAACAAGATTAGGGGAGTTTGGCCTGACATTAGGGTTTGTCTTGTGTTGTGTCTTGCAGAGAAAATGGATGGGTTCAACGACCACAATTTCCTGCCCCTGTTTATTGACAAGTACAGAGAGCTGCCCTGTCTGTGGCAGGTCAGACACCCCCACTATAACCACAAACAGAAGAGGCAGGCAGCGCTGGAGAAACTGCTGGAGTTGGTGAAGCCGGTGGTCCCCACAGCAACCATCCCTTATTTAAAAGCTAAAATTGGTGGCCTGAGGAGCACTTATCTTAGGGAGCGCAAGAAGGTCACAGATTCCCAGAGGTCCGGAGCTGCAGCAGATGACGTTTATGTCCCCAGGCTGTGGTACTATGAGAGACTGCGATTTCTGTCAGACCAGACTGAAGTCAGGGAATCCCTCTCCACTCTTCCTTCCACTCTTCCTTCCACACCAGCTGAGGCTTCTGATGTCCAACCTAGGCCTTCCAGCCAGGAAGAAGTGGAGGAGCCCAGCTGGAGTCAGGTATAGCATTCTTCTACAGATTTCTGGGCAATAAATAAATGATGTTTACTAGATGTTATTATTGATCACTAATTGCTGCTTGAAAGTGTTTTACATATCAATACACAGTAGTGGGCACCCAAAATTGGGACAAGAATGAAAAATGCTGGGCTCAGAAGGATAGTCTGTTATATTTGTTAACATTGAATTTGCAGCAGTCAGGAGGTGAAAATTGTGTGTGATTGATGAAAACAATACTAAAACTATGTCCCTTTTTCATACACAGGAAGACCTCAGCCAGGAGGAGGCTGTGGAATGTGGCAGTCAGGAGGAGGCGGGGATTAGTGGCAGCCAGGAGGAGGCGGGGCTAAGTGTCAGCCAAGAGAAGCCAGGGACAAGTCGCAGCCTGACTGAGTCTCAGGTCCCTCCCCTCCGCCTGCCATATAAAAGGGCCAGGAAGGCCACTCCCAGTCCTGTGCAGGATTCAGCGTACAGGCTGATCCAGGAGGCTTCGGCGTCCCTCCGAGCCTTCCCCAGTCCTGAAGAGGCCTTTGCCTGCATGGCTGCCACCAAATTGCAGGGCATGCAGGAGGGCCAACGCAAGATTTCTGAGGACCTGATTTATAAAGTCCTTCGTAAGGGGTTGAGTGGGGAACTGACACCCAAGACGGATGTCATGGAGAGGGACGATCCTCCTCCTCCTCCTGCTGCCACAACTCCACCACCACAGCCAAAGCCTGTAAGGAAGCGTGGAAGGAAGACCTGAGAGTGATGACCCTGGGTTCAGTCTGGTCTGACAGAAGATGCAGTCTCTCATATGACCACAGCCTGGGGACACAGATGTCATCTGCTGCTTTCCGGATCTCTGGGACTTCTGGACCAGACTGCCCTCCCTTAGATATGGACTCCTCAGGCCACCAATTTTGCTTTTAAATAATTGATGTCTGCCCTGGGGGTCCAAGGCTTCGCCCACTTCTGCAGTTTCTCCAGCGTTGCCTCCCTCTTTGTTTATAGTTGTGACCCCTTAATAAAATATTTTTAGGTAAATTCTACTCTCCTGTGTGTGTTTTCATCCAAAAAGGACAGTTTGTTGGTGAGTATTCAGGTACATTTCTAAAGTACAATGTGAAATTAACAAGGGACAACAACACCAAACAATCTCCTCATACAGATTAAATAGAACAACATATCAATGGTGTTGTGGGAACTTGTCACAAAAAACACAAACATTTTCGGGAATACAAATCAAAATCACCAAAAAAAAAATAAAAAGAGAAACACAAAAAAAGATTCTACATTAAAGTAAAAAAAAAAAAAAAAGAAATATGTTGTCAGATGTGAGAAATCAAAATATATTGAGGGAATCCCGATAAATAGTAAGGAAAAAAGTTTGTGAGAAGTGTGTGTGAATATGAGCATCAAAACGACTTAATTCTTGTCACATTATAAAGAAGAAGAGAGTGCGCTGTATTAAACCATTTTGAACATTGCAGCGTGACGAAAGTGCTTTATCCATTACGAACGCTAAGTTTACCAGAACGAGCTGTCCCGTGTCGGAATTTCTTCTGAGCATGCGTGGCACTTTGTGCGTCGGAACAGGCCACACACGGTCGGAATTGACGCGATCGGATTTTGTTGTCGGAAAATTTTATCTCCTGCTGTCCAACTTTGTGTGTCGGAAAATCCGATGGAAAATGTCCGATGGCGCCCACACACGGTCGGAATTTCCGACAACACGCTCCGATCGGACAATGTCCATCGGAAAATCCGACCGTGTGTACGGGGCATTAGAGTCTGTGGGCTTGAAGTAAACCTTAGTTCCCAGCCTATTCCCTTGTCTAAAGATACTCACGTCCAAAAAATGTATATCACTCTGACTAAATTCACTAGTCAGTTTAATATTATTAACATTGGAGTTGAGTTCCCTCAGGAATTCTTGTAAACTATCAATTGACCCTTCCCAGATAAAAAACAAATCGTCTATGTATCTTTTGTATAGCAGGAGCTGGGTACGAGTGACAGAGAAAATCGTTTTATCTTCCCACTCCCCCATGAACAAATTTGCTATACTCGGGGCAAATTTGGCCCCCATAGCGACGCCTCTACATTGTAAAAAGAACTGACCATCAAACCAAAAGAAATTGTGGCTTAGACAGAAGTCTAAAGCATTCCTGATGAAGACTTTTTGGTTGTGTGGTAAATCATCACGTTGGCACAAAGCCCAATTAAGAGCTAAAAGTGCATCATCATGTTGGATGATTAAGTAAAGAGATGCCACATCCGCCGTTACCAAATAAAGTTCTTGCTTCCCTGTTAAATCCACCTGTTGTAAAATCTGTAGGAGACTCTTAGTATCCCTAAGATACGCCTTAGTTTGTGTAACACTGCCTTGGAGGAAATGATCCAAGTATTGGCCCATCCGGGACGTGATGGAGCCAATCCTGTTAACTATTGGCCTACCGGGGGGTTATTCAGATCCTTATGTATCTTAGGTAGGGTATAAATTGTAGGGATTCTACTACTACTCGGCACAAGATAAATCTATCAATGGGTCCGCGCTTCAGACTTTTAAACACTGCTGCCCCCCTATGTAGGTAGGGAACACCTCAGTGTTACCCCAAAGAGGTTAAAATCAAGATATAGGGGATGGCGCTGTGTAAAACAGAGATTGTAAAAGTGAGTGTTTTTTAAAATGACAAGTGTTTTGGTGCGTGATACAATCCTGCATAAATTATAAAATATAAAAAAATAATAAAAAATAAATTATGATGAAAAAAATTTATAATAAAAGATGTGAATGAACCAAAAACTAATATATATTATAAAGTGAAAAATCCTTATTGAAATTGCAGGTAATTATATTCCTAATACATTAATGTATATATTGAGCAACCTCAATCCTTATTATATCTAAATTGTAAAACATGTGTTAAATTAAATTAAATTAAATTAAATTAAAACTTAAATTAAATATACCTCCTAGTCCTGCTCTCTCCTTCTTTTTTTGGGCCCTTCGTCCTGCCCTACAGCCCCTTGTTCTTCTCTCCACTGGTTGGGATGATGGGCATACTCCCTCTCCCGTTGCGGCTGTTCCCTCCACTGTGGTTCGTGATAATCCTGTCTCGACTGCGACTGTCCTGGAGGTCTCCCCCTTCGCTTTGGGTGCCCCCGACCACGGTTCTGACAGCCTCTCCCCCTCCCTAAAAAAGGACGGGAAGATTGGAACCTTGTTCTATCCCCATTTTCTCTTAAAGGATCAAATCTGTTATAAATAGGGACTTGATACTGATTATTGGAAGGTGTATGATGGTAGGAATTATTAGATCCATTCCTCCCCTCATTACATCTCCCATAATCCATATTCCTTCTGGCAGGGGTGGAGTGATCATTTGGGGGGCGGCTATAACCGTCATCCCTTCTATTTCCACCAACATACGGGGCCGTATTGGGTATATTGTTCAACCGACTAATAGGGTCCTCACATTGAGCACCATCCCTATTACCTTCAGTGTTTACGAGTGTTAAAATCCACTACTTGTTGTGAATCCTTTATGGGGTCTAGTTGCAAATGAAATTCATTGATTTTGCCCTCCAAGATGGCCATTTTCTTTCGTTTACGTGCAAGAACCAAGTCCTGCAACTTAAATCCCATATTGGTAAAGAATTCATACCACTCTTTCATGGATTCTGGATCGTCAAGTCCATCTTGGGGGGACTACATCTCATCTTAGACTCCTAACTATGATTTTTTCTTTGATGTACTGCTCAAATGTACAGATTGTCCCACCATGTACGGACCTGTTTTTCTAATACATTCCCCAAGGCAGTCAGCACCCCATTAATGTTGGATTGTGCAGTAGTCTGCTCGTTGACTGCAAAAATATTACTAATATCGATTGTTCTGCTGCTCAAAAACTGCAACGCATCCATGGCTGGCAAGAAAATAGAATTTAAATATACAAAAAAGGTGTTCCTACGGGCCCTAAAGTACACCACTCAGCGCCAGGAAAAGATGCTGTTCCAAAGCAGAAACAGAAATAGAAAATAAAAATGAAGATAAAGATGAAGGTAACGACCAATTTGCTAACACACAAAAGGTACGGAATCCAAATAGAAAAAAAGCAGCCGTTTAAAAACATAGACAAATCATGATAAACAGTGGTATAAAATAATCAATAAATTAGACTATAATATCACACTAAAAACAGCGCTAGGACAGTCATGAATGGAGCTTCATCTCGAGCTTTCACTCCCAATACAGGGAGGTGGAAGACATCTTTGCTTCCCACTGGCACATTTTGCGTATGGACAAAGTGTTGCATTCAGTTTTACCCTGTAGACCTAAGTTTATCTAATTTTTATCTAATTACATGTAACACTTCCTTTGTGGTCTATGCTCTGCAATTTCCTTGTGGTCTTATTTATATAGGACGCACTAAGAGACTTTTAAGAGTCAGAATTGCAGAGCATATAACAAATATAAAAATAAGTTTTAAGGACCACAATGTATCGCTCCATTTTAAATTAATGCATAATCAAGACCCATCAGGCCTCAAATTTTGGGGCATTGACCATTTAAAACCAAAATGGAGGGGTTCAAATCTAGTCCGTGACCTGTCTAGGAGAGAGACCCAATGTATTTTTTTGCGGATACATTATCGCCAAAAGGGTTGAACGTGGATCTAGATATTAACTGTTTCATAAGAGATTATTGAGGTTTTGAAGTAACTGTTTGGAGCAGTTTCTATCGATCATTTTTCTATCGATTAATTTTTTTATATACCATATACAGTGTATATTACTGTATATTTGGCTTTTTACTTGTGTTTTCCGATTAAGTGCCTTATGTCTATCTTTGCTCTATTTTTGCTCCTTTTTTAAATGCATTTGGATTCTTTTTAAATGCATTTAGATCTATTTTATCTCTTTTCTAGTTTTTTAGAAATAATTTACTTGCAGTTGATTTATATATATTTTTATTAATAAGTCACATCATAATATAATTTTTATTACTGTATTTATTGGCGTATAACACTCACTTTTTCACCATGAAAATAGGGTGCAAATAGCGTGTGCGTGTTATATGCCAATACTTCAATTTTAGCTGCCTCGGAGGGGACAGGGAGTGGGGCGGGACGAGCGCCGTCAGATTACATACAGTGACAATCTCCTGTTTACTTGGCGGCCTCTGTAATAGAAAGTCCTGTCTCCTGGGCCACCATTGGACCACTGTTCTGTCTATCATAGGAGATTCTCACTGTATGTAATCTGCCTGCGCTCGTCCCGCCCCCCTCCCTGTCCCCTCTAGGCTGCAGATGGGCATCGATCAGGCTGCACTGATGGCAGTGGTGAGGCTGCTGCATTGATGGAAGTGGTGAGGCTGCTGCATTGATGGCAGTGGTGAGGCTGCTGCATTGATGGCAGTGGTGAGGCTGCTGCATTGATGGCAATGGTGAGGCTGCTGCATTGATGGCAATGTCAAGGTTGCTGCATTGATGGCAATGGTGGGGCTGCACTGATGTGGACTAATGAGGCTGCATTGATGGCACTTGTGAGGCTGCAGATGGGAATTGATCAGGCTGTATTGATGGCAATGGTGAGGCTGCAGATGGGCACTGACCCTTATTTTGCTTCAAAGTTCCTTATTAAAAATGTAAGTTTTTTTTCCTGAAACTTCCCTCTTAAAATGAATGTGCGTGTTATACGTCGATAAATACGGTATTTATATTTGCTATTGCTTTTATTCTATTGTGATGTAATTGTCTTGTTAAAAGCATTATGGGTATAATAGGTGATGTATTGAGAATAGAACTGTAATGAGAATTCATTTTCTTGTTAAAAACACTATGATTACAATTAATTGATGTACCAATGACGGAACTATATAAAGTATGAGGGTTTTTATATTTATCAGTTCGCTCAATATGTGTTAATTATGTAGGCGCTGGCATTTAGCAGTCCGCTTAAGATGTGTTATTCTGCTGTGTTGCATATCTGCATACCGATTAATTCAATATATGTTATTTTGCATATCTATAGATGTTCTAGCCCCTATGAGAAGAGTGCAATGTGCAGTGTTAACTCATATACCTGCTTACTAGCTTGTTTAGATTGTGGGTGTGTATATCTGCATATTCTATATTTGATATATGAAAAGTGCAGTGTGGCTGATTACCCCTCTCCCCCTCCTGTAGGAAGCCGTCTGTGAGGTACCTGGTAGTGAGCCTGACTGGTAGAAGGAGACCTCTCTTAAGCGCTGGTTCAGGAGCCGCTGGAAGTGGGAACAGTGGTCTCCTGAGCACAGTGGGTAGGAGGGCCTGATGCAGGTTCCAGCAGAAGCAGACACCGGAATTGGGAGGATGTCCCGCAGGGATGGCTGAGCTGTGGATGCAGGTAACTGGTGCAGGCTGGTAGGTAGGCTGGCAGCCGGATGCGAAGACAGCAGCTGGAAGCAAACAGGCAGGGCACAGGCAAGCAAGGTCAGACAGTCCGTATTTGGCAGGAGATCAGGCAGGGTATAAGCAGGAGGGATGATCCAAGGGTAGTCAGACAGGCAGGAGTTCGGCAACGGGTAGCAGAGTAAACAGGGTCAGACAAGCCGGGTCGGATGGGAGACTGGAGAGTGGTCAAGCGTAGCCGGGTCAATAGCAAATAACAAGCAGGCAGATACTGGAACTTTCAGGTGCAGAGCTGCAGACGAACAGCAGCTAACATGAGCACCTGTCACCTTTTTAAAGGCCCCTTGGCGCCAAACGGCGCTAGCGCGAACGGGCGCGTGCGCGCACCCGCGAACGCGCGTACGGGCATCCGCGGGAGCGCGCCGGCGCCCCCTGGTGGGGATTTTGGCTGAATTCGCTGAGAAACACTCCTTGTGGACCTACGTGCACGCAGATTCACCCGACGACTGCTGACATGCCCCTGACATTGCCCCCCCCAACGGGCAGCCTCCGGATGCCCAGATACGCCTTTTTTTCAGGATGGGTAGAGAAGTATGCATGAATTAAACGTTTGGCATGAATATTACAGTCAGGTTCCCATGAGTTGTTTTCCGGACCATACCCTTTCCACTTAATTAAAAACTGTACTTGCCCAGACCTCTTTCTGCAGTCAAGGATGGATTCCACTTCATACTCTTCATTGCCGTCCACCAGAACTGGTTCAGGGACCCTGGTGCCCCTATCAGGAAAAGGATCATCTACAGCAGGCTTTAAGAGTGATACGTGAAATACAGGGTGTATCTTAAGTGAGTCAGGTAAGCATAATTCATACGATACTTCGTTAATTTTCCTTTTCACAGGGAAAGGTCCAATAAATTTTGGGGCAAGCTTCTTGGAAGGACATGACAATCTGATATTATTAGTAGACAGCCATACCTTGTCGCCAAGCTGAAGGTTTAAATCTCCCCTTCTTTTCTCATCAAAGAACCGCTTATTATCCGCTTGCGCTTTGGATACCGCCTCCTGCAAGATCCGGTTATTATGACTGAAGAACTGCACTGTGTCCTGGACCGCTGGAACTGAAGATTCTGAAAGAAAATCTGGTAAAAAAGATGCATGAAACCCATAATTAGCAAAGAAAGGAGATTGACCTGTGGCAGAGTGACTGGCATTATTGTACGCGAACTCTGCAAGTGGCAGCAAGGATACCCAATCGTCTTGTACAAAAGATGTAAAACATCTAATGTATTGCTCCAGAGTTTGATTTGTCCTTTCAGTTTGCCCATTAGTTTGGGGATGATATGCTGAGGACAGGGCTAGTTCAATCTTCAAATTTTCACAAAGGGCTCTCCAGAAGCGTGAAGTAAACTGCACCCCCCTATCAGACACTATATTTGCGGGAATCCCGTGTAACCTAACGATTTCCTTAATGAACACACGAGCCGTCTCTACAGCAGAAGGTGTTCCTTTTAGGGGCACAAAGTGGGCCATTTTGGATAGCCGGTCGACGACCACAAAGATCGCTGAACACCCCTCAGAATATGGCAGTTCGACTATAAAGTCCATAGCTATCATCCTCCAGGGCCTATCTGGTATAGGCAATGGTCTTAGTAGTCCCCACGCTCTGTTCCTGGGGGTTTTGTTCTGGATGCAGACAGAGCAGGAGTTGACATATTTCTTGCAAAATTCCTTTAAGTTAGGCCACCAAAAAGTGCGCTGCACCAGCTCAAGGGTCTTACGGACCCCAAAATGTCCTGCAAGTGGGTGGTCATGCAAAAGTGTCAGCACCTTGACTCTGACGTTTTCTGGTACGAAGATTTGACTTCCCCTCCATAATAGTCCATCTCGAGGTGTTAAGGAAGACTCCTGAAGACTTGAAGGTTCTGGGGATGCTTCTCTGATCATGGATAGCAAATCTGTCTGAAGGAGAAGAAAACTGTTTGCCGGCAAAATAGTGTCAGGGACAGAAGAGTCCTTAGGATTATCAAACATGCGTGACAGTGCGTCTGGTTTTATATTCTTGGATCCCGGCCGGTAGGTGATGTGGAAGCAAAACCGTGTAAAGAATAGAGCCCAACGGGCTTGTCTGGGTTTCAGTCTTTTAGCAGATCTTAGATACTCCAGATTTTTGTGATCTGTATAAATCAGTACTGGATGGACTGCACCTTCAAGCAAGTATCTCCATTCCTCCAAGGCAGTCTTGATGGCAAGTAACTCCCGATCCCCCACATCGTAGTTCCGCTCAGCCGGCGAAAGTTTTCTAGAGAAGAACCCAACAGGATGCATCAGGTCTTTGTTGCCCTGACGTTGGGAAATAATAGCACCCACAGCTACTTCGGAGGCATCAACCTCTAGAATAAAGGGCAAAGATGGGTCTGGATGACTGAGAATCGGAGCTGACGTGAAACGTCTTTTTAATTCTTCAAAGGCCTCCTGGGCTTCCTGGTTCCAGTGGAAACGAAGATTCTGCTTGGTTAGCTGTGTAATGGGGGAGATGATGGCAGAGAACCCCCTGATAAACTTTCTGTAAAAGTTCGCAAATCCAACGAAGCGTTGTACGCCTTTCTTGTCCATGGGTGCTGGCCATTCTAACACAGCAGACACTTTCTGAGGATCCATTTTAATACCGGTTGGGGAGATGACTAGCCCCAGAAACTGAATCTCTTTTTGTTCAAATTCGCACTTTTCCGCTTTGGCGTACAATCTGTGCAGGCGGAGTCGAGCTAGGACTTTACGGACATGTTCCCTGTGTTGTTCAAGGGAACTGGAGAAGATAAGGATATCGTCCAAGTAGACAATTAAAAAGATGTCCAGGAAATCTTTAAACACATCATTGACCAGATGCTGAAATGTGGCAGGAGCATTGCAAAGGCCGAAGGGCATGACCAAATATTCGTAGTGCCCGAAACGGGTCCGGAAAGCCGTCTTCCATTCATCCCCGGCCCGAATGCGGACCAGATTGTAGGCCCCTCTCAGATCTAATTTGGTGAAGATAATGGCGGTCCGTAATTTTTGAAACAGTTCTGGTATTAGGGGCAACGGATAACGGTTCTTGACCGTAACCTTGTTTAATTCCCGATAGTCCACACAAGGGCGGAGCGTAAGATCTTTCTTAGAGACAAAAAATATTCCCGCCCCAGCTGGTGAAGTGGACTGTCGAATGAAGCCTTTTTCTAGATTTTCATTGATGTAAACCTTAAGCGCCTCTTGTTCCTTCTCGGATAGCGGAAAGATGCGCCCAAAAGGGATCTCAGCTCCAGGAAGCAATTCAATTGGACAGTCATAGGGGCGATGGGGTGGCAGAGAATCTGCTCCCTTCTTGCTGAATACATCTGCAAAGTCCTGATAGACCTCTGGTACGTTTTGAAGCAGATCTGGGTCAGTGTCCATACATAGTAGGGTGGTAGCAGGATTAACAGGTTCAGGTAGGCAATGTCTTTGACAATAGGGTGACTGGAACTTGATCTCGCCCGTGGCCCAATTGACAAGAGGATTGTGGGCTTGAAGCCAGGGCATACCCAAAATGATTGGGAAAAGAGGTGATGAGATAACGTCCAGGATTAAGATCTCTCGATGCTGGGATGAACAGATAGCAGACAGAGGAAGGGTTTCTTGAGAGACCTGCCCGGATTTTATATGGGACCCATCGGCCAGAAAAATTGAAAGTCTATGTGTTTTGTCTTTTAAAGGAAGATCTTGCTGGGTAGCAAAAGTGGAGTCAACGAAACAGCTACATGCCCCGGAATCAACAATGGCGTTGACTTGAATTGTTCTTCCCTGGAGCTGTAATGAGAGAGGGAGAACAAGTTGAGTGGCATTGGCTGTTAAAGCAGACAAACTGGTTGGAGCTGAAGAAAAACACTTACGGATCTTCACTGGGCAGTTGTTCACGTAGTGGCCCGTTCCGCCACAATAGAGACAAAGGTTCAGTTGGCGCCTGCGTGCCCGTTCTTCAGGGGTCAGAGTAGTACGCATAAGTCCAAGTTGCATGGGTTCAGAGGCATCAGTTGCTTGGTTGACTGGCCTTTGCCCGGCAGAAGGTAGATACCGGGAGGCAGGCAGCGGGGCTCTGGCAGTCATCCACATAGGCCGAGTTTGTTGGGCAGATTGTTCAGACCAGCGCTCACGAAGGCGTCGGTCAATTTGGATAGTGATGGCAATGAGCTCTTCTAAGGTGTCAGGCATTCCTACTCGGGCAAGCTCATCCTTAAGACCCTCAGATAACCCCATGCGGAACTGGTGGCGTAGGGCTGCGTTATTCCATTGAGTATCCGCGCTCCAGCGTCGAAAGTCCATGACATAGTCCTCGGCCGGTCTACGGCCTTGCTGGAGCGCGATCAAAGCTGCCTCAGCGGTGGCAGCCCGCTGAGGGTCCTCATAAAGCTGGGCCATGGCTTCAAAAAAGGCAGGTAGGGTCTGGACCTGTATGGCGTTGGATTCAAGCAAGCGATGGGCCCAGGTCTGGGGTTCCCCCTGCAGGAGGGATACAACAAACCCCACTTTGGTGGCTTCCAAAGAAAAAGTCCGTGGCTGTAATCCAAAGTAAAGTTGACAAGCGCTGCGGAAGGCCACAAACTTAGTTCGGTCACCGGAAAACTTGTCAGGAACAGGTACTCTTGGTTCTGGTGGAAGCATGACCACTGAGGGTGGTGCCGCAGCCTGTACTGGAACAGCTGCGGGTGCAGCGGCCACACCACCGGAACCACTGAGGTTTAACACTTGCCCTTCCAGTCTGTTATAACTGTCTTGTAGAGTCTTTACTGCTTGGGTGAGGGCCGCCAAGTGTGTACAGATCTCCTGAATAGGAGAGGTCTCTCCTGCAGGCTCAGTCATGGCTGTTCGTACTGTGAGGTACCTGGTAGTGAGCCTGACTGGTAGAAGGAGACCTCTCTTAAGCGCTGGTTCAGGAGCCGCTGGAAGTGGGAACAGTGGTCTCCTGAGCACAGTGGGTAGGAGGGCCTGATGCAGGTTCCAGCAGAAGCAGACACCGGAATTGGGAGGATGTCCCGCAGGGATGGCTGAGCTGTGGATGCAGGTAACTGGTGCAGGCTGGTAGGTAGGCTGGCAGCCGGATGCGAAGACAGCAGCTGGAAGCAAACAGGCAGGCTGGAAGCAGCGTTATAGGGCACAGGCAAGCAAGGTCAGACAGTCCGTATTTGGCAGGAGATCAGGCAGGGTATAAGCAGGAGGGATGATCCAAGGGTAGTCAGACAGGCAGGAGTTCGGCAACGGGTAGCAGAGTAAACAGGGTCAGACAAGCCGGGTCGGATGGGAGACTGGAGAGTGGTCAAGCGTAGCCGGGTCAATAGCAAATAACAAGCAGGCAGATACTGGAACTTTCAGGTGCAGAGCTGCAGACGAACAGCAGCTAACATGAGCACCTGTCACCTTTTTAAAGGCCCCTTGGCGCCAAACGGCGCTAGCGCGCACGGGCGCGCACCCGCGAACGCGCATACGGGCATCCGCGGGAGCGCGCCGGCGCCCCCCTGGTGGGGATTTTGGCTGAATTCGCTGAGAAACACTCCTTGTGGACCTACGTGCACGCAGATTCACCCGATGACTGCTGACATGCCCCTGACACCGTCAGTGTTTACTTCGGCTGACGACGCGCACCTGTCGTCACGCCGAATGCACTGTGATTGGCCATGGAGGTCGGGCGGGATAATTTAAGCCTGTCCATCTGTCGTGTAGGCACGCCCTCTGTTGAAGTCAGGATATGACGAAACGCGTCTGGGAGTGGCCTACACAACGCCGGAAGTGACGTTTGCGCTCCACCACAGCTGGATCCACAACCAGGAAGTGGAGATCGCTCCTTGGGAAGCTGAGCCGGCTTATGTCTGCTACGGTGAAGTGCACGTTTAAATGCTTCCTTTGATGTGCTTTGTTGATTGCAGTGTTGATGTACGTATTTTTATTGAAATTGGGTTCTTTGTGTGATGTGATCGGCTTTTAATCAATAAATAGGATTACGCTATGTGCGCTTTTCTTTTGTTGTTGATTCATTTCTGAGCCCTGATCATCTGTGAATCCTCCGGAGTGGTGTTGGCAGCGGCTTGTGGCTTGGATGTTTCTTTCCTTGGAGGCTTATTATTACTTAGCTCTGGTGAGTTTAACCCCCTGAGGGGAGTGTGTTCTCACATGGTGGAATTGGACTGACTGGTGGAAGGTGCACACTGAGACTCTGTTTTCTGATCACCTATGAACACTTTCTGAACTACTTTTTAAACTCCTCACCACTCTTAAAGGACTTTTGTGTGAAGTTGGCCACATGCATGTTTATTTCAGCTCAACAATAGTGCTGTTTTTAGTGTGATATTATAGTCTAATTTATTGATTATTTTATACCACTGTTTATCATGATTTGTCTATGTTTTTAAATGGCTGCTTTTTTTCTATTTGGATTCCGTACCTTTTGTGTGTTAGCAAATTGGTCGTTACTTTCATCTTTATCTTCATTTTTATTTTCTATTTCTGTTTCTGCTTTGGAACAGCATCTTTTCCTGGCACTGAGTGGTGAACTTTAGGGCCCGTAGGAACACCTTTTTTGTAAATTCCCAAAAGTAGTTCCTGCATTGCTTTGGGCGACTTCAGGGGGCGATTTCTTACCTCCCAACTTTTTGAGATGGGTATAAGGGACACCTATTAGCAAAAGTATGTAGGCATAGGACACACCTCCTAAAACACCTTCTTAAAGGAGAATTATTAAAAAAAAAAAAAAAATATATATATATATATATATATATATATATATATATATATATATATATATATATACACACAGTATATAAGTTAAACCTCCAAGTGCTTTTTTTTTACTAATAATATTCCTTTAGATTGGCTTTGGAAATTTACAAACGAAGCAATTTAGAAATTAGATGAAAGGTTTAGGAAACCCTTTTTGAAAAGATAAAAAGTGCATTTTATATACAACTATACAGATCAGAACAAAATGAGGGACAAATGAGGAGGAAAGAGGGACAGAGGGACTTTGTTCCAAATCAGGGACAGTTGGGACCTATGTGATTTCACTAGACATCTGTGCAGGAAAGTGCACTGATGTCTCTGAAATCGCTCACAAAGTTGGGCTGAGGCCCCTTGCACACTTGTGTGACTTTGGACATCAGAGTCACATGACAAGTCATACCCCATGATTTTCAATGTGTAACATTCCTGCATCCATAGACCTCAAGATTACATAGACATTGCTTAAAGTCGCATCAAAATCACGCAACTTTCAGGGCGCACAAGTGTGAAAGGGGCCTAAGTCACTGTGCTGAGTACTATTATACCTAGAATATAAAGTAGCCCCACCATCAAACACTAGTAAACGTATGTTCTCAATATAATAGTGCTCAAATGGCTGAAAATCACACAGATGGTATCACCTACTGAAAGCTTGCATTAGACTCAGCAGCATATGCTGAAAAGAGGCGAACGCCTATTAGCCAATGCCACATCAGCATGAGCATGGTTGTTACTAAAATATTAATGCAAAACATTATTCTATAGAATCAAATATTAGTAAATGTATTTTCTCTGTAGGTATGTGCTCAGCTCTATAGCATAGTGGTATGCCCTGCTGCCCTCAAAGGTTCAAGCCATGAGTTCAAATCCCACTGACAGTATCACCTCCTGAAAGCATGCAGGTCTGCAGGCAGAGGGTTTATCAGAATCTGGAAGCCCCCTTTGACAAGGGGGCTCCCAGATCCTGCCCCCTATGTGAATAGGTATGGGGTACATCGTACCTCTACCCGTTCACCAAAAAAAGCAGTGAAATGTAAAAAAATCAATAGCTGGTTTTTGACAAGTCCTTTATTGTAAAATAGCTCCGAGCTGTCTTCTTCCCTGAGCCGTCTTCTCCAGACGCTGTCTCTCCCTCCTCCATCTTCTCCCTGGGCTGTATTCTCCAAGAGCCATCGCTCCTACCGCCGCCATCTTCTCCATCTGCTGTGTTCTTCCGCACCGCCGGTTACCCGCTAATAGAAAAAAAGCAGCTCTTCTTCTGTGGCGGTCTTCCTCCGCTGTGTTGTCACCCGCTGTGTGGTGTCTCTTACATAGTCATGGAGCGGACTCTCCGGGTGACATTATCGGATGGCCACAGAAGAAGAGCGGCTTTTTTTTATTAGCGGGTAACCGGCTGCGCTGAAGAACACAGCAGCGGGAGAAGATGGCGGCGGCAGGAGAGACAGCTCGGGGAGAAGACAGCTCGCCGAGAAGAAACATCAAACACTAATAAATGTATTTTCTATGTATTATTGTGCTATGCCCAATAGGCTAGTGGTCAGCACTTCTACCTTGAAAAACTCCGGCTTTGAAGGATTCATGGGTTCAAATCCCACAGAGCGATACTTAAAGATTGAATTGGTGAAAAAAAGGCAAATGACTATTAAGGCCCATACACACGATCAGACTTTTTGACAACAAACATGCAAATTAGTTGTTTTAAGGCAACATCCGACCGTGCGTACGCTCCATCGGACAAACTTTTTCGGTTTTCATCTGACAAATGTTGGCTGTGCGAACGGACAAACTTGGCGGCAACAAAAGTCCTACGTCGGCTAGTCCGATCGTGTGTACACAAAACCATCGGGCTTTAGTCCAATGTACAAACACGCATGCTCAGAACCAGTGCAAAAGATCAGACCACAATACAGAAGTTGACCAAAGGGTGGCGCCGGAGAATTGAACTTCCTATTTTGAAGTGTCGTCAGTACGTTGAAATATCACTACATTCGTGTTTGTTGCCTAAAAAGTCCTGCCGTGTGTATGCAATACAAGTTCATGGCCAACGCCCTTTGGACAGAAATCCATGGAAAAACGGAAAATTGTATACTCACCTTTCCGTAATTTTCCTTTCCTGACGCCTCTCCATGGCAGCACACACTGGGTTGTGACTCCGCCCCCACAACCTGACAGGATTGGTTAGCTATAAATTTGAAGGGGAGACACCCCGCTGCATTCTCTGTAAATATATCACCATAAAACGGGGTGGGAATCTGTGTGCTGCCATGGAGAGGCGTCAGGAAAGGAAAATTACGGAAAGGTGAGTATACAATTTTCCGTTTTCCTGACGCCTCCATGGCAGCACACACTGGGAAATAACTCGCCAGTCGGGTGGGTGCAAGAAAATAATATTTATTCCTTATAATGCGGAAGAATTGGCTCTAACAACGGATCTACCGAAGTCTGCCATAGCCAAGTGAGCAGAATCTACTCTATAGTGAGAAATGAAAGTATGTCTGGAGGACCAAGTTGCTGCTTTGCAAATAGTCTCCGGTGAAACCCTGCAATACGCTGCCCAGGAGGTAGCCACTGCCCTGGTCGAGTGAGCCCTGATGCCTTCAGGAATTGCCATATGCCGCATGGAGTATGCCTTCTTGATGGACTTGACTAACCAGGAGGCGATAGTACGTGAAGTAGCCGCTTGACCTCGTCTGTTTCCATGTGGAATGACCATGAGGGTATCCGTCTTCCTAAAAGAATTTGTAGCCGCCAGGTAACTAATGATGGTAGTTTTAACATCCAGAGGATGAGGTTCACCCTGATCATTAGTGAAGGATGGTAAGACAATATCTTGGTTGTAGTGGAAGGAAGTTGCTACCTTCGGGATGAAGTGGTCTGAAGGTCTTAGTACTACCTTATCAGGGAAGAATACTAAGTAAGGTTCTGATGCCATCAGTGCTTGGATTTCAGATACCCTCCTTGCTGATGTAATTGCAATGAGAAAAGACAGTTTTAGGGTCAGATCCCACAGAGATATTGATTCGGATGTAGTAAAAGGAGGATTGGTGAAGGCATCGAGAACTACTGAGAGATCCCATGATGGAAAAACTGGTTTCTTAGGAGGTTTGATTTTCAGACAGGCTCTCAGGAATTGGATAACTAGCGGATGTAATGCCCATCTGGTGCCTGTTTTGGCCGACAAGGCGGATACTTGTACCTTAAGGGTACTTGAACTTAGACCTTTGTTGACTCCTGACTGGAGGAACTCTAGGATTTGAGAAGGTTCTGGAGCAATAGGATCCCATCCCTTCTGCTGCGCCATTGTAAAGAATTTGTTCCAAATTCTTGTATAGGTGGTGTTGGTGGTACTTTTCCTGGCTTGCATCAGGGTTGATATTACTTCCTGTGAGCAGCCTTGTTCCCTTAACCTAACCCTCTCAACTTCCATGCCATCAGATGCAGCTTCTCTGGAGCTGGATGTAGAAATTGGCCTTGAAATAGTAAATCCGGAGTTACCGGAAGAAGGATTGGAGGTTGAAGGCTGAACTGCAATAGGGTCGTGAACCATGGTCTTCTCGGCCAAAGAGGGATTACCGCGATTACCGTGGCTGAAGATCTCCGAAGCCTGGATAGGAATCTTGCAATTAACGGAGTTGGCGGGAATATGTACCCCAACTTGAAGTTCCATGGGTGAATTAGACAATCTATCCCTTCGGCTGAAGGGAAAGATGCTCTGGACAGAAACCTCCGACACTTCGTATTCGCAGGAGTGGCTGCTAGGTCGATCTCTGGCACTCCCCATGTCTCCGTAAGAAGAGAAAAGGCCTGGAGGCTCAGGGACCATTCGTTGTTGGAAAGAGTCTCTCGACTCAAGTAATCGGCTAACATGTTCTGTGCCGCAGGAACATATATTGCTTTTAAGTCTGCTAGGTGTGCCTGTGCCCATTCCAAGATAGGACGGACTTCCTCCAACAGTGTGAGACTCTTGGTTACCCCCTTGCTTCTGGATGTAGGACACTGCCACCTTGTTGTCCATCCGGATAAGCACGTTCTTCCCTCTGAGGATTGGTGCAAATGCCATGAGGGCCTGGAAGGCTGCCCTGAGTTCCAGTATATTCGATACCATCCCCTGGGCCCGGAACTGCCATCGGCCCTGTGCTGCTCGATCTTGACAGTGGGCTCCCCAGCCGCTCTGACAGGCATCCGAAGTGACTATTATCGGATCTAGGGGAACTATCAGCTTGTATTTCTTGAGGTTGGTCAAGTGTGTCCACCACCACACTGATTGCTTCATTGGTCTGGAGATGGTAATGGTCTGACGCATGGATACTCCATCCCACTGCGTCAGAAAGGAGTTTTGCAGGACTCTCATGTGCCATTGTGACCACTGCACCATGGGCAGGGTTGCAGCCATGGACCCTAGCACACTCAAGCAGATTCTGGCTGGAAGATGCCTCGCTGATAGTAATCTCCGCATCTTCTGTACTAGAGGCTGAATCTTCTCCTGAGGGAGTTGTACCCTGTTCAATTTGGTGTTCAGATCCGCTCCCAGAAATACCATGTTTTGTGTGGGTCGTAGACTGCTCTTTTTCCAGTTGATTAGCCAACCGAAGTCCTGGAGAGTCGTGAGTAAGATTCTCTGATGACATAGCAAGGTTCTTTGATCTTCTGCCAAGAGCAGGATGTCATCCAGATAATGGTGGACTCGCAGACCCTTCTCCCTGAGGAATGCAACCACGGGTAGGAGGACCTTGGTGAATGTCCTGGGAGCCGACGAAATGCCGAAAGGAAGGCACTGGAATTGGAAGTGGCTTTTGTTGATGGCAAATCGGAGGAATTTTTGAAAGGCGGGATGAATTGGAATATGTAGATAAGCGTCCGATAAATCTACAGAGAGCATCCAGTCGCCCAGGTTCACAGCCAGAAGTATGGACTGTAGACTCTCCATTTTGAAGGCCTCTATTTTTATGTTCTTGTTGAGATTTTTTAAATCCAATACAGGGCGTAAGTCTCCGGTCTTCTTCTTTACCAAAAATAGTGGGGAATAGAACCCCCTCCCCTTTTGAACTGATGGAACCTCCAGGATTGCCCCTTTTTCCTTCAATTCCACTATATATTTTAATAGTAACTTCCTCTTGATTGGAGAAGATGGCAGTCTTGTTGATTGGAAGTGATTTTTCGGAAGTTTGCCCATAAACTTCCACTTGTGTCCAAATTTGATTGTGGAAAGAGTCCACGGGTCCTTTATATGGCTTGACCAAATCTGTACGAAGTCCTTGAGCCTGGCGCCCACCTGTACTGGGTGGGCAGGCGAACCTTCAAAAAGACTTCTGCTGCTCCCCTGCCGGGGTAGTCTTGGACTTTTGCATCCTAAGGAAGGAAGGTCTTGTGTTTTTCCAGTCTCTTCTAAACTCCCTACCGGGACGGTAGGATCTAGCTTCCCTATATTTCTCAGGAAGGTTGCGCCTGAAGGACGGACCCTTTTGGGCCTTGGGTCTCCTGTCTGAGGGAATTAATCCCGACTTCCCTCCTGTCACCTTCGAGATAGCGGTGTCCAATTTAGACCCGAACAGGTTTGAGCCATCATATGGAATTCTGCACCAGTTTGTTTTCGATGCAGTATCGGCCATCCATGGTTTCAGCCACAGGGCCCTTCTTGCCATGACTGAGGCTAGCATTGATCTCGCCGAGGATCTTATAATATCCACTGAAGCTTCTGCCACGAAGTCACCTGCCAACTTGATCTCCTGAAGAGAAGATATTATCTTGTCTACTTCCGTACCGTCTTGCAGATCTTTCTCCACCTTGGTTGCCCAACCTGATATGGCTTTAGCCACTGCTGCTGTGGTAATTGCTGGTCTGCACGCGCCCCCAGCAGTGGAGTATGCTTTTTTTAATTCCAGATCCAATTTCCGATCCAGAACATCCCGAAAGGAAAACCGCGTCTTCAATAGGCAGAGTGACATGCCGTGCAAGACGCATCAAGGAGGAGTCAACTACTGGAGCGTTCATCAACGAATTGACTTTTGACTCCTTCAGAGGATACATCTTTGTCAGTCTGTTGGTGAGACTGGTCCGCTTATCAGATCTCTCCCACTCATCTTTAATTAGATCCTCCAGTTCACCTATAAAAGGAAAATTCTCTGGTTCTTTCCTTAAATTTGGGAAATATTTCCGGACTTTCTGCGGTTCCGCTTTATCTTCTTCCCAGCCTATCGCCTCTTTAACTGACTTTGCGAAAGGCTGTACAAGGGAGAAATCAAAACCTGCTGACATGTCCTGATCCTCATCTCCTGAGGAGGGTTCTGATGCCTGAGGTTGATGGTCGTCCGTTACCGATGTGCTGGGCGTAGGCCTATCCATTAGTGGTGTCGTTGTCTCCCTTATGGATTCCCGCACAGATTCTCTTATGAGCTCCGTAGCGACTCTTGCGTCTAATTCCTTGTCCTTTGCTGCTTCATTGAAGCAGGATCTGCAGACTAATTTCTCTGGCAAGGCCGGTGCGCCGCATACCCAGCAAGCGTTTGCTGCAGGACGGGTGTGGCGGCTCTGGCGGTGTGATGAAGGTGACTGTCTGCGGTGTGACCGACTATGACGGGAGCGGCTGCGTCTTGAGCGGCTGTGACGTGAGCGGCTATGTCTTCGTTGGCGGGAAGAAGACCTTGAACGGCTTCTGCGAGACTTCTTGCTTGACGCGTGACTTGATCTCCCTTCACGCCTGGAACTTGCGGCTCTTGACCTGGTAGGGCTGCCAAAAACACAGCGTTAGTGGTTGGCTCTCTTTTTCTCTCCCCTTCTTCAATACTTACCAATGACGGATGGCCTCTTACCTTGTTTGCTGATGGTGGTCTGCGCGGGCAGTGGTCTCCATAGTAAAAGTGACAGTAAGACTGAAGGGTAATAAGAAAAAAAAATTTTTTTTTTTTTTTTAAAAATTCCATTACCTTTTTTTTTTTTTTTTAAATCTGTAAACAGTCTAAATCAGATGATTCAACTTACCTGGGCTTGCTGAGTTGTTTTCTGCAAAGCAGTGGAACGTACGGCGAAATCCAGCTTGTTTTGTAAAAATCCTCAGCAAAGAACACAGAATTTCCTGTGTTTTTAAATTTGGCGCCGCCGTCGCGGCAAAATGACGCTCCCGCGCATGCGCAGAGCGTCCCGAACACCTCGGCGCCATCTTGGAGAAGGGCATAGCCCTCCCAAGGCAGCACCTAGCACTGGGGCTAATTGCAGAGCAGAGGAGGAGCGCCGGCGGCCATGACGGTTCCACAGCGGTGGACAGCAAGTGCCAGCAAGCCCCCTGAGCAGGAGAAACAAATCTACATACAGAAAGAAAGGTACAGGCAAAACGAAAAGAAAGGAGACCACTGCAAATATGAAGCTTCTTTAAAGCTTACTGTGCCAGATGTCCAGACGCCCCCTGAGACCACCAGACTGGGGGTTCCCTCCATAGAAGCTCCTTTAGAGACTGTACAGGAGGGACTTCCAAACAGGAGAGGCTTGAACCTGCTGGGGCGAGTGCGGTAAGAGGCTTTTTCTTAATCTTGACAACAGGAGCCAGCTTGCTTCCCAATCTGTCAGGTGAGGATAAAAAAGAGAATGCAGCGGGGTGTCTCCCCTTCAAATTTATAGCTAACCAATCCTGTCAGGTTGTGGGGGCGGAGTCACAACCCAGTGTGTGCTGCCATGGAGGCGT
Organism: Aquarana catesbeiana; assembly: GCF_042186555.1. Lineage (NCBI taxonomy): Eukaryota > Metazoa > Chordata > Amphibia > Anura > Ranidae > Aquarana > Aquarana catesbeiana. Next base: position 567,033,431 of record NC_133324.1, read on the forward strand.
CAGGAAAGTTTGTTTAAAGTCCGATCGTCTGTACGAGGCTTTAGCCAATTAGCCAAAGCAGCATATGCTGAAAATAGGTGATGGTGGATTGGCTGTTATTTGAACTTGTACCGTGAGTGTTGTGGAGACATCCGAGCAGACCACTAAGCCATTATGCTAAGTACGAGACCTGCATAATAGTGTAGCATGATTAAAGAATGAACATAAATAATTACCGCTTTATAGTCAACTAAATAAAAAAATAAAAAACAACATACAACAAGTAGGTAACCTAAATGTTTAATACATGTCACTTTACAGAATAGCAGACATTACTATGTAATAACCATTCATAACTGCATTCGTTAGCAAAAGAGGGAAAAAAACTAGGAATAATAATTTCAATATACATCAATAGATGCACACGAGGTAGAGCACATCTCACATAAAAATGTTTCTTTCACATACATGGATCACGGTTATGCCCTGTACACACGGTCGGATTTTCCGACGGAAAATGTGTGATAGGACCTTGTTGTCAGAAATTCCGACTGTGTGTAGGCTCCATCACACATTTTCAATCGGATTTTCCGACACACAAAGTTTGAGAGCAGGCTATAAAATTTTCCGACAACAAAATCCGTTGTCGGAATTTCCGATCGTGTGTACACAAATCCGACGCACAAAGTGCCATGCATGCTCAGAATAAATAAAGAGATGAAAGCTATTGGCTACTGCCCCGTTTATAGTCCCGACATACGTGTTTTACGTCACCGCGTTCAGAATGATCGGATTTTCCGACAACTTTGTGTGACCGTGTGTATGCAAGACAAGTTTGAGCCAACATCCGTCGGAAAAAATCCTAGGATTTTATTGTCGGAGCGTCCGATCAATGTCCGACCGTGTGTATGGGGCATTACAGTGCAGTGCTATATAATAACTTAGTAGAAATTAGCATTTGCATATACGTGGAAGCGATAACTAGCGCTGATTTTGAATTTACTAACGTTTGTTCGCTGCTATTTCATGCGCACATTCGCCTGTTGAACTTTTAATTGGCTAAAATGGGCGTTATTATTTGCAATAGTTCCCAGTACTTCCTGGCGCTATAGTAAATGACCCCCAGTATCACAACTATTGCCTCCACCAGTACTACAGGTACTGAAACAGAACAGGCAAGCTGCTCCTGCTGCTTCATTTGCCTCCCCTTTGAAAAGCCACTCCTGTGAGGCCTAACACGACCACTGGAACGTTGTGTAGTACTGGTGGTGGAAGTATGACTGTCTGGGCCTGGCAATATAGATGCTGACATACATGACACAGTGGTACACACTCACAGGTGCTGGTGGTTATTGTTGTTGCTGTTTCACTGCTGCTACCAGGAGGAGGAACCTCATGTTGAGAGCTTGAATCCATCTTGATAACTTTACTAGACTGGATTCTCTTCTGCTGCTTCTCAAATATTGTCTCCTCTCCTCTGCTCAAACTCCCTTTCTCCTCTCTCAGTTCCCAGGAATGCAGTGAACTTTTGCCCTTAATCCAACCTCCAGCACAAAATAAAGCTGCTAATTGGACTGTAAGTAACTCCATGCCAGTAATCCAGCCCCAAAGGAATCAACTGATTGGCCTAAAAAAACTGTAACTCTCTAATATCCGGAATAACTAATGAATTCAAATTGAAATTCTTCTGAATTTTGCAACTTTCAGACATTTGGATGTATTTGAATTTCCGAACAAAGCAATTCCAAATAAAATTGAATTTGAAATAGCGGATAGCTTTGGCGTAATTTGTTGATGCGTTAACGCGGTCTAATGCAACAGCAAGTCGACTCGTAATTTTGCATAACAAATGATTTCACTTCACTATTCGTTAAATTTAGTAGACATTCGGATGAAACAATTTCTTTCCAATTGTTTAGTAGCTCACTAGGCAATAAAACGAATCGATTCTAATGAAATTAAATTATTTGTTATGCGATCAGGATCACAAGTCGATTTGCTGTTGCATTAGGTCAGGGATGCCCAACCTTTTGAAGAGCAAGGGCCACTTAAGCAACTTGGTAAAGGGTCACGGGCCACAATGAGCGGAGTGGACAGATGACAGGTCCGTGTACACTCCACATATGCAGAGCGGACCTGGACACGGCCCACTCTACTCTATGGGCCCTCTGATCCGCCCAGATGGAAGGGGACAGATCCCCTTCTGTTTTTTTTCTTTTAGTGGATGGGATTGAAAGTAGGCAGGTGTAAACGGACACAAGTCTGTTTACATTTGCCGCTCCATAGAGGTGAATGGAGGGTCTGATTGGGTCGGACCGATCGTGTGAAAGGGGCCTAAGGGTGCTTTCACACTGATGTGCTGTGGTTTACCCAGAGCAGTGCACCTCTGGCTTTCCTGTGGGTTAGCTGCACTTTGCCATAGAATTCTTTTATATCCTGCAGGTGTGGTGCACTTTCTGAAAGCACACCAAATCCGTAGGTAATAACAGAGGTCTATGGCTCAGTGCAGGTAACCCGCAGGTGCAGTTTAAAAGCAGCCCGGTAACCACTGCAGAACAGATATGCCCATATATACACTGTGATTACAGTATTAAACACACCTTTAACCACTTGCTTACTGGGCACTTAAACCCCCCTCCTGCCCAGACCAATTTTCAGCTTTCAGCGCTGTCACTCTTTGAACGACAATTGCGTGCGGTCATACAACACTGTACCCAATTGAAATTTTTATCAAATAAAGCTTTCTTTTGGCGGTATTTGATCACCTCTGGGTTTTTTATTTTTTGTAAAAAAAATTAAAAAAGACCGAATTACAAAAAAAAAATACAAAACCATTTTATATTTTGTTATTAAATTTTGCAAACTGGTAATTTTTCTCCGTCATTGATGTACGCTGATGAGGCTGCACTGATGGGCACCGATAAGCTGCATTGATGGGCACTGATAAGGCGGCACTGATGGGCACTGATAGGCGGCACTGGTGGGCAATGATAGGTGGCATTAAAGGTATGTTTACCTGCGGATCAGTTTGAAAGCAGTCCGGTAACCACTGCAGAACAGATATGCCCATATATACACTGTGATTATAGTATTAAACACACCTTTAACCACTTGCCTACAGGGCACTTACACCCCCTTCCAGCCCAAGCCATTTTTCAGCTTTCAGCATTGTCGCACTTTGACTGACTATTGCACAGTCATGCTACACTGTACCCAAACAATTTTTTTTATCATTTTCTTTACACAAATAGAGCTTTCTTTTGGTGGTATTTAATCACTGCTGGGTTTTTTATTTTTAACAAAAAAAAAAATTTGGAAAAAAAAATGTTTTTTACTTAGTTTCTGTCAGTACATTTTGTAATTAAGTAATTTTTCTCCTTCACTGATGTGTGCTGATGAGGCAGCACTGATAGGCTGAACTGGTGGGCATTAATGAGGTGGCACTTTTGGGCACTGATGAGGAGGCAGTAATATGCCGCGCTTATGGGCACTATTAGGTGGCACTGATTGGCATTAATAGGCGGCACTGGTGGGCACTGATAGGCAGTACTGATGGGCACTGCTGGGTGGCACTGATGGGTGACACTAATGGGCTTTGATCGACAGCAGTGATGGGCATTGATGGGCAGCACTGATAGGCAGCACTGATAGCCAGCACTGACTGGCATCGCTAATGGGCACTGATTGGTGGCAGTGGTGGGCACTGATTGCTGGCACTGGTAGACACTGATTGCTGGCACTGGTGGGCACTGATTGCTGGCACTGTTGGCGCTATATTGTAATCAGGGCACTGATGATCAGTGCCCTAATTACATGTGTAGATGTCCCCCTGCATGGAGATGCCGCTGATCGACTCTTCTCGCCACACACTCTGTCAGTGTGAGGCGATGAGCGCCGATTACCGGCATCTCCGTGTTCACATGTGACCGGCTGTGATTGGACACAGCTGATCACATGGTTAAAGAGCCGTGGACGCGCCGTGTCCTAGCAGCACCGCGTGGACGCGATCGCCGCGTGCCCGAGAGACCAGCTGTTGGTCCGGGTTTGCACAGAGGAGCCCAGATCCTCCAGGCGGCAACTAGTTAATAACAGTCTTCAATTTGGGTATCGCCAGCTGTTGCTGTTCCAGGCAGAGTGCATTTGGTATCACTCCGCCTGTGATAGGAGGTGGCGCTATACAGGAAGCATGTCTTAAGTGGCTCTGCTACGCAGCCACTTGCTTCCTCTTCCGCTGGCTTCATTCACAACACTGATGCTCTGGAATGCCGGGTTGGGAACCCGCGATTTGGGCTTGCCAACCAGCCATCCCAGAGCAGGAGGTCGCGGACCACATCAGAGGACTCCGCGATCCACATGTGACCCCCGGGCCACTGGTTGGGCACCCCTGCATTAGGCCATGTTAACGCATCAACTAATTATGCTGAAGGCATTCGCTATATGCAATATAATATATTTCAGATTCGGTTTTATTCGTAATTGCTTTGTTCGAATGCTTCCGAATTTCGATGCATTGCACAAGCCTACTGGGTTGTACAGCACCCTGCAGCTTACATCAGGCCTTGCACAAAGTGCGCCTGTACAGGGATCCTATGTCCAATGTTACAGGGCTATCTGCCTGGCATGGGGTCCGGCTTATGCCGCGTACACACGACCGGACTTTACGACATACTTGGTCCGGCGATCTTTACGATGGACTTTGTAGCGTAGGTGCGCCGGACTTACAAACGGACGGACTTGGACACACACAATCACTCCAAAAGTCCGATGGTTTTGAAAGCGGTGACGTACAGCACGTACGACGGGACTAGAAAAAAGAAGTTCAAGCCCCACTACGCCACCCTTTGGGCTCCTTCTGCTAATCTCGTGTTTATCTCGTGTTAGTAGAAGTTTGGTTAGAGACGATTCGCGCTTTTCACACTTCAGCTTATTTCGATCGTTTTCTGCGGTTCAGTTTGTGCTTGTGAGGTTTGTATCTGCTTTTCAGTGCGTGTTGGTCAGTTTGTAACCTGCCTAGCAGGCCATTCTGGTCCGCTCGTTCCTGATCTTCAGGTCGTTCTTCATAGGCCTTGCTGTTCTTCAATGCGTTTGTTCTAAGTTTGTTTGTTTGACCAGCCGACCGTTTTGAAGCCATGGTGCGTGGACGTACTCGTTCTCGAGTTCGTGCTGCGTGGGGACTTGGTGTTGGGGTTAATACTTTGACCCAAGTCCAGTCCATGAACAGGGCGAGGAGGAGTTCATGGACGAAGAATTGGTTGCGCCAGCGTGACCAATTCTCGCACATGCCTTTACTCCGTGAGATCCGTGAGAATAATCCTGAGGATTTCAGGAATTTTCTCAGGATGACGGACCCCGTTTTTGAATGTCTGCTGGCTATGCTGACCCCTTATATCTGCAGGCAGGATACCTGCATGAGACAAGCCATCACTGCGGAGCAGAGGCTAGTTGCCACTTTACGTTACTTGGCGACTGGGAGAAGTCTTCAGGACTTGAAGTTCTCGACAGGCATCTCCCCCCAGGCTCTGGGGATCATAATCCCAGAGACCTGTTCTGCTATTATTCAGGTCCTGCAGAAGGACTATATGAAGGTAAGTTTTATCCTTTAACATTACATGATATGTATTTAATGCTAATTTATTGTCTAAATGTCCTCGTTACCTAATTACCATGCTTGGAATATCCTGGGAATGTCCCCTTTATCTTCATGCATGCCTCTTTTTTTTACATTAATCATTTTTTGAACTACATGCATATTTACCTTCAATAACCTCCCCACCATGCAATCCTGGGTCCATTTATATGTTTAGCCTATAGTCCCTTGAACAATGTATATTGTCAGCTCCATTGTACTGTTTTACCCTCCCCCACCCCCTCAAATGTTTGCAACTGTCAGGTGTTTTTTTTTTGCCCAAATTAGAACCCCTCCCCCACACCCTCAAATGTTTGCAACTGTCAGGTGTTTTTTTTGCCCAAATTAGAACCCCTCCCCCCACATACAAATTGATCAATGGTCCATCAGAGGGGATGAGTAATCTTATAAGTGGCCCTTATGTTTTTTTGTTTTTTTTTTCTAAAAATAACACATATTAATAATGTTAGACTGCTGTTGTTCAAGAATGTTTTTGTGTAATCTGATATCCAAGTTATGTTTAAACGCTTCAATAAAGGGCATTTTCACCCCCTACTTTCCCAGACCAATTTTTAGTTTTCAGCACTGTCCCATTTTAAACGACAATTGCGCGGTTGTGCAACGTTGTACCCAAACAAAATTGACGCCCTTTTTTCCCCACAAATAGAGCTTTCTTTTGGTGGTATTTGATCACCTCTGCGATTTTTATTTTTTGCGCTATAAACAAAAGAAGAGCGACAATTTTGAAAAAAACACAATATTTTTTACTTTTTGCTATAATAAATATCCCAATTTTTAAAAAAACAAAAAACGATTTTTTTCCTCAGTTTAGGCCGATACGTATTCTTCTACATATTTTTGGTAAAAAAAAAAATCGCAATAAGCGTATATTGATTGGTTTGCGCAAAAGTTATATTGTCTACAAAATACGGATAGATTTATGGCATTTTAAAAATAATGTTATTTATTTATTTTTTTTACTAGTAATATCGGCGATCTGCGATTTTTTTAGTGACTGCGACATTATGGTGGACACATCGGACACTTTTGACACATTTTTGGGACCATTCACATTTATACAGCGATCAATGCTATAAAATTACATTGATTACTGTATAAATGTGACAGGCAGGGAAGGGGTTAACCACTAGGGGGCCACGAGGGGTTAAATGTGTTTCCTAGGGGAGTGATTCTAACTGTAGGGGGTGGGGACTCACAAGGGGAGGAGACCGATCGGTGTTCCTCAGTACTGGGAAGACAGATCGGTCTCCTCACACCTGACAGGGCGTGGATCTGTGTGTTTACACACACAGATCCACGGTCCTGTTCGGTTAACGGTCAATCGCGGGTGCCCGGCGGCAATCGCGGCCACCGGGCACACGCATCGGGTCCCGAGCAATGCCACGGGCGTGCGCGCGCCCCCTAGATGGCCGGGAAGCCCAGGACATCATATGACGGCCGCCCAGGATGGGAGATCCCATCTCAGGCCGTCATTTGACTATACGCAGGTAGCGAAGTGGTTAAAAAGTACTTATATATTTTTTTTCTTGTTTGACTTCACAGATTCCTTCGAACACACAGGAATGGCAGACTGTGGCCTCCCAGTTCGCTGACCGTTGGGACTTTCCCAACTGTGTCGGGGCGATCGATGGGAAGCATGTCCACATTGTGCCACCACCCCATTCGGGGTCTTATTTCTACAACTATGGTGGTCTCGGCACAATTGGAATTTATGTTTGTGGATGTGGGGAAGAACGTCCGGATGTCTGACGGAGGAGTCTTTGCACAGGCTGAGCTGTGCCGGCATCTCCAGACTGGTGGCCTGGGATTGCCACCTGATGACCAGAATGTGGATGGACTCCCCTCAGTCTTCATCGGTGATGAAGCGTTTGCTCTCAGCGAGCACTTGATGAGGCCGTTCTCCCAAAGGACACTCACCTCTGAGAGGAGGGTATTTAATTACCGGCTGGCCAGAGCAAGAAGAGTTGTGGAGAATGCCTTTGGGATTCTGGCCAGCCGGTTCCGTTTGTTCCTCTCCGCAATAAATCTGGCAGAATACAAGATCAATTATGTCATCATGGCTTGCTGCATTCTGCATAATTTCTTGAGACATCATTCTTTGACATATATAACTTCTGTTGGGCCTGAGGCCGGACTTGGTGTTGAAGGACCACTCACAGGCCTTGAAAGTGGCCGTATTGGCTTGGCCCCCCAAACCGCCCATCAAGTGCATGACAGATATGTCAATTATTTTAATGGTCGGGGGACCATTGCAATGCAACAAGAGCTTTAAGATTTTATTTAAAAAAATAAAATAAATTTGGGCAAGAATCTCTTGTTTTGATTCTTGTTTGCATTTAGTTTTGTCTGTCTACTAGTGCACTTGTAGTGGCAAGTGCATTTCCCTTTAGTTAATAAGGCCCTTTGTCACTGTAACCACACAAAAAATAACAAACTGTTATTGATAAATAATAAGCCACACACATTGTAGTAGTAAAAACATTTTACTGTGTGCACATTGAAAGGTGCATTTTGTTTGAACGTGTCCCCTATGAGATTTAAACAAAAGGTATAGTTAAAACACAGTGATATTTCAGTCTTGAAAAACGAATATGAAACGTTGGTTAGAAGTTGGGGACAATTGTCATTTTGTTGCCCCAAAAATTTGGAAGACAGGATTAAAATTCACTCTGAGCAAAAATGCAAAACAATACATATTTTCATGCAAGTTTCACAGATGAAGACACCTCAAGTATCCCCTGGAGCCCCTATGTGTATTACCCCAAAAAAAGTTCTCTGTTGTCACATAGTACACTAGTGCTTGTGAGTCCAGATGTGGAAACAGCTGCTGTGTCCTGTCCTTACATTACACTGAATCATTTTTGAAAAAGCATTATAGTTTCAAACACATCTACACAACATCACCACATTTTTGGAATACGACAAATTATCAAGACCTAAATATATGTCCAACCCTGTACCATCGTATTTGGCAAAAAACAAACGTAATTTTCTTAGTATCATATGTATTTTCAAAAGAACGGTCTTTACGAACGATGCTGTATAAACGAAAAGCATATGGATCAGCATGCAAGTTAAGTATCTCAATAGGAACACACAACAAGTACTTACTTTTTTTAAGCAGCTTCTTTATTCGCAAATATTGTTCAGGCTCCCTAGTTTTGAGGTCAGACCACCACTTCCTCAATTGTTCTTTAGCCTGTTTAATGCCAAATTTTTTCTCCAGAGAGGTGACAACAGAGGCCATTATTTTGTCCTTCCGCTAATTGGGTCGGGTGTACGGTCCTTTTTTGCTATCATAATCCTCCCTTCTCAATATGGACACCATCTCCACCATCTCTTCAAAGGCCATGTTGGTGGCCTTATATCTCCTCCGGGATCTTGATGGTTGTGGCTCTGGGCTTTCCTCCGCGCTACTTGCAGATAATCTCTCCGCCATCTTTCTCTGTATACTCCCACTGCGCAACGAAGAGTGAAGGGGCGGGGACAAATCGTACTAAAGAACGTCAGGGGCGGGCGCTGCAGGAGTAGCATGACACATGCGCAGTGTATATAAAGCTATTACGCTGGCCTACGTATGTCCGAGCGGACGTAGCGAGCGTCAGAAACTAAGGTAAGATTAAACGTGGGTATGTGTTTGGTGAATGTGTTTGGTGTGTGTTAGTATATGTGTACCCTAGATTCTGCAAAAAAAAATACTGGGAGTTTGGACTGACATTCCAGTTTTTATCTTGTGTCTTGTCTTTCAGCAAAAATTAATCCCTTTAAGGAGGAAGAATTTTTGACACGCTTCATTGATCTGTATCAAGAAAAAAGAAACCTGTGGGAGGTCAAGCACCCACCAAGGAAGGCTGCAGAGAAGCGTGGAGGGAAGGCTGCAGGGCAGCGTGCAGGGAAGGCTAGACGGAAGAGTCGAAGGTGAATGCCTGGCTTCTGTCTGGTCTGTCTTCTGACTATGCTCCCAAGTCGCAAGATACCAATTTTAATTTCCAAAAACTTGATGTGTGTCCTGGGGGACAAAAGGCTTCACACATTCCAAAAGTGTCTCCAGTGTTGCCTTCCTCATTTCTTTTTTTACCAAAATAAATGGATTTTTTCTTTACCTTACATTATTGACTATCCGGGTCATTTACTATAGCGCTATGGCACTAATTCGCGCAAATTGCAGCGAATTAGCACTAATTCTAGGCAATTTAGCGCGAATTAGCGCTAATAGCGCTAATTTGCGCTAAAACGGTATTCACTATAGCGCTGGTGAGAAAATACTCCCAAAATCGAATTTACTATAGCTCCCTGAAACTAAATAGCGCCCAAACCCTTACTTTGCTAAAACCTAGAGAATTGCACATGGAAATAATGTTTAGAGCATGATATAATTGCCTAAATCAGGGGTCCTCAAACTACGGCCCGCGGGCCGAATCCGGCCCTCCAGCATTTTTGATCCGGCCCGCGGACTGCCCCTTTAAAATTCCAGCACTGCCCCTGCCCTCTGCTCCCTCCATCACACAGGACGGGAAACATGACAGGCCGGGCAAAGAACCTTCTGTGCTAAGAAGCAGGTGATTGGTTACTAGGCATCAGAGCGGTCCCAGGAACCAATCACCTGCCCCTCACTTCCAAAGTCCCGCCCTCCGTCCGGACCTACCATGCCTCGTGTCCTGCGTGATACAGGTAAGTGTAAGGGCGGCGGGGGGAGTCTGTGCTATGGTGGGGATCTGTGACACACGGGGGGACTCTGTGCTATGGTGGGGATCTGTGATGTGGGGGACTCTGTGCTATGGTGGGGATCTGTGATGTGGCGGACTCTGTGCTACGGTGGGGATCTGTGATGTGGGGGACTCTGTGCTATGGTGGGGGACTCTGTGCTATGGTGGGGGACTGATGTGGGGGACTCTGTGCTATGGTGGGGATCTGTGATGTGGGGGACTCTGTGCTATGGTGGGGGACTGATGTGGGGGACTCTGTGCTATGGTGGGGATCTGTGATGTGGGGGACTCTGTGCTATGGTGGGGATTTGTGATGTGGGGGACTCTGTGCTATGGTGGGCATCTGTGATGTGGGGGACTCTGTGCTATGGTGGGGATCTGTGATGTGGGGGACTCTGTGCTAAGGTGGGGGACTGATGTGGGGGACTCTGTGCTATGGTGGGGGACTGATGTGGGGGACTCTGTGCTATGGTGGGGATCTGTGATGTGGGGGACTCTGTGCTATGGTGGGGATCTGTGATGTGGGGGACTCTGTGCTATGGTGGGGATCTGTGATGTGGGGGACTCTGTGCTATGGTGGGGATTTGTGATGTGGGGGACTCTGTGCTATGGTGGGGATCTGTGATGTGGCGGACTCTGTGCTACGGTGGGGATCTGTGACACACGGGGGGACTCTGTGCTATGGTGGGGATCTGTGATGTGGGGGACTCTGTGCTATGGTGGGGATCTGTGATGTGGCGGACTCTGTGCTACGGTGGGGATCTGTGATGTGGGGGACTCTGTGCTATGGTGGGGGACTCTGTGCTATGGTGGGGGACTGATGTGGGGGACTCTGTGCTATGGTGGGGATCTGTGATGTGGGGGACTCTGTGCTATGGTGGGGGACTGATGTGGGGGACTCTGTGCTATGGTGGGGATCTGTGATGTGGGGGACTCTGTGCTATGGTGGGGATTTGTGATGTGGGGGACTCTGTGCTATGGTGGGCATCTGTGATGTGGGGGACTCTGTGCTATGGTGGGGATCTGTGATGTGGGGGACTCTGTGCTAAGGTGGGGGACTGATGTGGGGGACTCTGTGCTATGGTGGGGGACTGATGTGGGGGACTCTGTGCTATGGTGGGGATCTGTGATGTGGGGGACTCTGTGCTATGGTGGGGATCTGTGATGTGGGGGACTCTGTGCTATGGTGGGGATCTGTGATGTGGGGGACTCTGTGCTATGGTGGGGATTTGTGATGTGGGGGACTCTGTGCTATGGTGGGGATCTGTGATGTGGCGGACTCTGTGCTACGGTGGGGATCTGTGATGTGGGGGACTCTGTGCTATGGTGGGGGACTCTGTGCTATGGTGGGGGACTGATGTGGGGGACTCTGTGCTATGGTGGGGATCTGTGATGTGGGGGACTCTGTGCTATGGTGGGGGACTGATGTGGGGGACTCTGTGCTATGGTGGGGATCTGTGATGTGGGGGACTCTGTGCTATGGTGGGGATTTGTGATGTGGGGGACTCTGTGCTATGGTGGGCATCTGTGATGTGGGGGACTCTGTGCTATGGTGGGGATCTGTGATGTGGGGGACTCTGTGCTAAGGTGGGGGACTGATGTGGGGGACTCTGTGCTATGGTGGGGGACTGATGTGGGGGACTCTGTGCTATGGTGGGGGACTGATGTGGGGGACTCTGTGCTATGGTGGGGATCTGTGATGTGGGGGACTCTGTGCTATGGTGGGGATCTGTGATGTGGGGGACTCTGTGCTATGGTGGGGATCTGTGATGTGGGGGACTCTGTGCTATGGTGGGGATTTGTGATGTGGGGGACTCTGTGCTATGGTGGGGATCTGTGATGTGGGGGACTCTGTGCTATGGTGGGGATCTGTGATGTGGGGGACTCTGTGCTAAGGTGGGGGACTGATGTGGGGGACTCTGTGCTATGGTGGGGGACTGATGTGGGGGACTCTGTGCTATGGTGGGGGACTGATGTGGGGGACTCTGTGCTATGGTGGGGATCTGTGATGTGGGGGACTCTGTGCTATGGTGGGGATCTGTGATGTGGGGGACTCTGTGCTATGGTGGGGATCTGTGATGTGGGGGACTCTGTGCTATGGTGGGGGACTGATGTGGGGGACTCTGTGCTATGGTGGGGATCTGTGATGTGGGGGACTCTGTGCTATGGTGGGGATCTGTGATGTGGGGGACTCTGTGCTATGGTGGGGATCTGTGATGTGGGGGACTCTGTGCTATGGTGGGGATCTGTGATGTGGGGGACTGATGTGGGGGACTCTGTGCTATGGTGGGGATCTGTGATGTGGGGGACTCTGTGCTATGGTGGGGATCTGTGATGTGGGGGACTCTGTGCTAAGGTGGGGGACTGATGTGGGGGACTCTGTGCTATGGTGGGGGACTGATGTGGGGGACTCTGTGCTATGGTGGGGATCTGTGATGTGGGGGACTCTGTGCTATGGTGGGGATCTGTGATGTGGGGGACTCTGTGCTATGGTGGGGATCTGTGATGTGGGGGACTCTGTGCTATGGTGGGGATCTGTGATGTGGGGGACTGATGTGGGGGACTCTGTGCTATGGTGGGGATTTGTGATGTGGGGGACTCTGTGCTATGGTGGGGATCTGTGATGTGGGGGACTCTGTGCTATGGTGGGGATCTGTGATGTGGGGGACTCTGTGCTATGGTGGGGGACTCTGTGCTATGGTGGGGATCTGTGATGTGGGGGACTCTGTGATGTGGGGGACTCTGTGCTATGGTGGGGATCTGTGATGTGGGGGACTCTGTGCTATGGTGGGGATCTGTGATGTGGGGGACTCTGTGCTATGGTGGGGATCTGTGATGTGGGGGACTCTGTGCTATGGTGGGGATCTGTGATGTGGGGGACTCTGTGCTAAGGTGGGGGACTGATGTGGGGGACTCTGTGCTATGGTGGGGGACTGATGTGGGGGACTCTGTGCTATGGTGGGGGACTGATGTGGGGGACTCTGTGCTATGTGGGGGACTCTGTGCTATGGTGGGGATCTGTGATGTGGGGGACTCTGTGCTATGGTGGGGATCTGTGATGTGGGGGACTCTGTGCTATGGTGGGGATCTGTGATGTGGGGGACTGATGTGGGGGACTCTGTGCTATGGTGGGGATTTGTGATGTGGGGGACTCTGTGCTATGGTGGGGATCTGTGATGTGGGGGACTCTGTGCTATGGTGGGGATCTGTGATGTGGGGGACTCTGTGCTATGTGGGGGACTCTGTGCTATGGTGGGGGACTGATGTGGGGGACTCTGTGCTATGGTGGGGGACTGATGTGGGGGACTCTGTGCTATGTGGGGGACTCTGTGCTATGGTGGGGGACTGATGTGGGGGACTCTGTGCTATGGTGGGGGACTGATGTGGGGGACTCTGTGCTATGGTGGGGATCTGTGATGTGGGGGACTCTGTGCTATGTGGGGGACTCTGTGCTATGGTGGGGGACTCTGTGCTATGTGGGGGACTCTGTGCTATGGTGGGGATCTGTGATGTGGGGGACTCTGTGCTATGTGGGGGTCTCTGTGCTATGGTGGGGGACTGATGTGGGGGACTCTGTGCTATGGTGGGGGACTGATGTGGGGGACTCTGTGCTATGTGGGGGACTCTGTGCTATGGTGGGGGACTGATGTGGGGGACTCTGTGCTATGGTGGGGGACTGATGTGGGGGACTCTGTGCTATGGTGGGGATCTGTGATGTGGGGGACTCTGTGCTATGTGGGGGACTCTGTGCTATGGTGGGGGACTGATGTGGGGGACTCTGTGCTATGTGGGGGACTCTGTGCTATGGTGGGGATCTGTGATGTGGGGGACTCTGTGCTATGGTGGGGGACTCTGTGCTATGGTGGGGGACTGATGTGGGGGACTGATGTGGGGGACTCTGTGCTGTGTGGGGGACTCTGTGCTATGGTGGGGATCTGTGTTGTGGGGGACTGATGTGGGGGACTCTGTGCTATGGTGGGGGATTGATGTGGGGGACTCTGTGCTATGGTGGGGGACTGATGTGGGGGACTCTGTGCTATGGTGGGGATCTGTGATGTGGGGGACTCTGTGCTATGGTGGGGATCTGTGATGTGGGGGACTCTGTGCTATGGTGGGGATCTGTGATGTGGGGGACTCTGTGCTATGGTGGGGATCTGTGATGTGGGGGACTCTGTGCTAAGGTGGGGGACTGATGTGGGGGACTCTGTGCTATGGTTGGGGACTGATGTGGGGGACTCTGTGCTATGGTGGGGATCTGTGATGTGGGGGACTCTGTGCTATGGTGGGGATCTGTGATGTGGGGGACTCTGTGCTATGTGGGGGACTCTGTGCTATGGTGGGGGACTGATGTGGGGGACTCTGTGCTATGGTGGGGGACTGATGTGGGGGACTCTGTGCTATGTGGGGGACTCTGTGCTATGGTGGGGGACTGATGTGGGGGACTCTGTGCTATGGTGGGGGACTGATGTGGGGGACTCTGTGCTATGGTGGGGATCTGTGATGTGGGGGACTCTGTGCTATGTGGGGGACTCTGTGCTATGGTGGGGGACTCTGTGCTATGTGGGGGACTCTGTGCTATGGTGGGGATCTGTGATGTGGGGGACTCTGTGCTATGTGGGGGACTCTGTGCTATGGTGGGGGACTGATGTGGGGGACTCTGTGCTATGGTGGGGGACTGATGTGGGGGACTCTGTGCTATGTGGGGGACTCTGTGCTATGGTGGGGGACTGATGTGGGGGACTCTGTGCTATGGTGGGGGACTGATGTGGGGGACTCTGTGCTATGGTGGGGATCTGTGATGTGGGGGACTCTGTGCTATGTGGGGGACTCTGTGCTATGGTGGGGGACTGATGTGGGGGACTGATGTGGGGGACTCTGTGCTATGTGGGGGACTCTGTGCTATGGTGGGGATCTGTGATGTGGGGGACTCTGTGCTATGGTGGGGGACTCTGTGCTATGGTGGGGGACTGATGTGGGGGACTGATGTGGGGGACTCTGTGCTGTGTGGGAGACTCTGTGCTATGGTGGGGATCTGTGTTGTGGGGGACTGATGTGGGGGACTCTGTGCTATGGTGGGGGATTGATGTGGGGGACTCTGTGCTATGGTGGGGGACTGATGTGGGGGACTCTGTGCTATGGTGGGGATCTGTGATGTGGGGGACTCTGTGCTATGGTGGGGATCTGTGATGTGGGGGACTCTGTGCTATGGTGGGGATCTGTGATGTGGGGGACTCTGTGCTATGGTGGGGATCTGTGATGTGGGGGACTCTGTGCTAAGGTGGGGGACTGATGTGGGGGACTCTGTGCTATGGTGGGGGACTGATGTGGGGGACTCTGTGCTATGGTGGGGATCTGTGATGTGGGGGACTCTGTGCTATGGTGGAGATCTGTGATGTGGGGGACTCTGTGCTATGTGGGGGACTCTGTGCTATGGTGGGGGACTGATGTGGGGGACTCTGTGCTATGGTGGGGGACTGATGTGGGGGACTCTGTGCTATGTGGGGGACTCTGTGCTATGGTGGGGGACTGATGTGGGGGACTCTGTGCTATGGTGGGGGACTGATGTGGGGGACTCTGTGCTATGGTGGGGATCTGTGATGTGGGGGACTCTGTGCTATGTGGGGGACTCTGTGCTATGGTGGGGGACTGATGTGGGGGACTGATGTGGGGGACTCTGTGCTATGTGGGGGACTCTGTGCTATGGTGGGGATCTGTGATGTGGGGGACTCTGTGCTATGGTGGGGGACTCTGTGCTATGGTGGGGGACTGATGTGGGGGACTGATGTGGGGGACTCTGTGCTGTGTGGGGGACTCTGTGCTATGGTGGGGATCTGTGTTGTGGGGGACTGATGTGGGGGACTCTGTGCTATGGTGGGGGATTGATGTGGGGGACTCTGTGCTATGGTGGGGGACTCTGTGCTATGGTGGGGATCTGTGATGTGGGGGACTCTGTGCTATGGTGGGGATCTGTGATGTGGGGGACTCTGTGCTATGGTGGGGATCTGTGATGTGGGGGACTCTGTGCTATGGTGGGGATCTGTGATGTGGGGGACTCTGTGCTATGGTGGGGATCTGTGATGTGGGGGACTCTGTGCTATGGTGGGGATCTGTGATGTGGGGGACTCTGTGCTATGGTGGGGATCTGTGATGTGGGGGACTCTGTGCTATGGTGGGGATCTGTGATGTGGGGGACTCTGTGCTATGGTGGGGGACTGATGTGGGGGACTCTGTGCTATGGTGGGGATCTGTGATGTGGGGGACTCTGTGCTATGGTGGGGATCTGTGATGTGGGGGACTCTGTGCTATGTGGGGGACTGATGTGGGGGACTCTGTGCTATGGTGGGGGACTGATGTGGGGGACTCTGTGCTATGGTGGGGACTCTGTGCTATGTGGGGGACTCTGTGCTATGTGGGGGACTCTGTGCTATGGTGGGGGACTCTGTGCTATGGTGGGGGACTCTGTGCTATGGTGGGGATCTGTGATGTGGGGGACTCTGTGCTATGGTGGGGGACTCTGTGCTATGGTGGGGGACTGATGTGGGGGACTGATGTGGGGGACTGATGTGGGGGACTGATGTGGGGGACTCTGTGCTGTGTGGGGGACTCTGTGCTATGGTGGGGATCTGTGTTGTGGGGGACTGATGTGGGGGACTCTGTGCTATGGTGGGGGATTGATGTGGGGGACTCTGTGCTATGGTGGGGGACTGATATGGGGGATCTGTGATGGGGGAAGTATGTGATTGGGAGTGGTTCTGTAATGAGGGGAGTCTGTGAAATACTGATAAGTTTATATTGATTACAATTGTTCTTTTTTTTTTGCACTACAAATAAGATGTGTGCATAGGAATTAGTTCATATTTTTTTTAAACTATAGTGCGGCCCCCCAACAGTCTGAGGGACCGTGAACTGGCCCCCTGTCTAAAAAGTTTGAGGACCCCTGGCCTAAATGGTACTGAAATATGCGGTATATTATTTAAACATTATCTGCTTTTAAACTGTGTGAAAAAGTGATTTCTACACTGAAATATCTTTAAAAGTCTGAAAAGTGAAAAATTCCCCGTTTTGAACAACTAGGTGCCAACACAACTGAGCATGCTCAGACCTGAAAATAACTCTCATTTTATCTCCAGTGTCTTTTTTACCTGGAGGTATAGTAAATACCAAAATAAGAGCTAATTAGAGAGCATTTTTTGGGAGTTAAAATCTGCTCTAATTTAGTCCAAATGAAGTTTCAGTCATTGATTCTAATGGAACAATTCTAACTTTCACAAAAAAACCTTTTAATGTTGAGATGAAATGTATCTTTCTGTGAAATAAATTTTCCTTTGCAACATTGTTGCTTCTACTTAAAATATTTTGATTTTAATAATGCTACAATGTGGAATGTTTTGATGTTTTGGTAAAATATATTTTTCTCTGTCACTTTTCACTTGTTACTCTTCATCTCACAACAATCTTTACCCCAAACTCACACAGGAGTCTTTATAATCCACAAACAATACCAGTGCTGATGAAAATTTAAAATGAATCACAATTTTTTGTGCTTTTTATTATTTCCAAATATTCATAATTTGAACCCAAAAAATGTGATATGTGTACCAACATCAGAAAGTAAAATGTAATTCCCAAAAATTTGAGGGTAATATTCTCCTCTCACCCACAAAAAAACACCAAATATCAAAGGATAAATCAAGAAGAATAACTCTTGAGTAATGTAATTCCATCACCTGTATGTCCATAGAAATGCAGTATTAATGTGTTTTTATGTGTATTTATGTGTAGTTATGTGTAGGAGGATCTCACATGTGGCAGCTCTGTGGCTTAGAGGTTAGAACTTCTACTAAGTATCCCTGAGGGTCTGGGTTCAAATCCCAACCATGTTGCTTCATGTAGAGAAGTTGTCTCATCTCCCAGGTCCTATAACTATGTCTAATTGTAGTAGTTATGTGTAGGAGGGTTCCACCACTGTTGTAAGTCTTTTCCAGATACACTATATAGCCAAAAGTATTGGGACGCCTGCCTTTACACACACATTAACTTTAATGGCAGCCCAGTCTTAGTCCGTAGGGTTAAAATTTGATTTGGCCCACCCTTTGCAGCTAGAACAGCTTCTGGGAAGGCTGTCCACAAGGTTTAGTCTGCCTATGGGAATGTTTGATCATTCTTCCAGAAGTGCATTTGTGAGGCCAGGCACTGATGTTGGATGAGAAGGCCTGGCTTGCAGTCTCTACTCTAATTCAGCCAAAGGGTGTTCTATCGGGTTGAGGCCAGGACTCTGTGCAGGCCAGTCAAGTTTCTCCACCCCAAACTTGCTCATCCATGTCTTTATGGACCTTGCTTTGTGTACTGGTGTGCAGTCATGTTGGAACAGGAAGGGGCTTTCCAGAAAACTGTCCCCACAAAGTCGGGAGCATGAAATTGTCCAAAATGTCTTGGTATGCTGACGCCTTAAGAGTTCCCTTATCTGAAACTAATGCCCCGTACACACGATCTGAAAATCGTACGTAAAATGCCGCATTCGAAACGATCGTACGATAATCGGATCGTTAGTACAGAGCTTTCGAGAGCCGATCAGGACAGTTCATCCGATATTATTCTATCGGACATGCACGGAAATTTTTTCCGTACGATGCCAGATCGTACGATTTTCGTTTAATCGGTACAGCTATCGTTCGAAAATGCAATACAAATGCATTGCAACACATGACATCGCTTCCGAATTTTTATTCTGTCGTACGGGAATTTTCGGGACTTTAGTAAACTCATCAGATTCGATGTGAGATTAGCATGCAAACAAAAACGGACGATCATTCGTCCGATATTCGGATCGTGTGTATGGGGCTTAAGAGGCCAAGCCCAACCCCTGCAAAACAACCCCGCACCATAATCCCCCTCCACCAAATCATTTGGACCAGTGCACAAAGCAAGGTCCATAAAGACATGGATGAGTGATTTTGGGGTGGAGGAACTTGACTGGCCTGCACAGAGTCCTGACCTCAACACAACAGAACACCTTGGGGATAAATTAGAGAGGAGACTGTAGGTCAGGCCTTCTCGTCCAACATCAGTGCCTGACCTCACAAATGCTTTTGGAAGAATGGTCAAACATTCCCATAGACACACTCCTAAACCTTGTGGACAAGAAGAGTTGAAGCTGTTATAGCTGCAAAGGGTGGGCCAAATGAGTTTTGAACCCAATACTAATACTGGGATGCCATTACAGTTCATGTGTGTTTAAAGGCAGGCATCCCAATACTTACGCCAATATACTGTATATTGCTTGTGACACTGAGCATGGCTATGGACTTAGGGCTGGTTCACACACAGAGATGCAGAGACCATGCTTGGGGCTGCCTGGTGGCTAAGTGGGTAGCAGTTCTGTCTAGCAGCACCTGGGATGTTGGTTCAATTCCCCAGCATGCTAATCCTTGTGTTGAAGTTTATATGTTCTCCCTGTGTGGGTTTCTCACCACAATCTAAAGACATGCTGGCATATTATTTGTCTCGTGTCGAAATAGGTTCTAATGTAAGAAAGTTACTTTTGGACTTTAAATTGGAAGCTCATTGCAGCCAGGGACTGATGTTAATGTTTATTAGCACTAATCATGCCCAGGGACTTGGACATTTCAAATTTTAGGGATTACACTGCACAGGTACATATGCTTAGAAAACTGTTGCTTTGTTTATGTGGATGCAAATGGACTTTGATCTTTGTCCTGTAGTTGGAGATTTGATGCACATAGCCAAGGGCTAACACAGTTGCGAATAGTATTATGTGTTCCTGCTCATCAGGTGCAATCACTATAGACATACATGAAGAGACAGATTGAAAGATACTGGTGGGTGTGTATTTCTATTGGGTGTGTCAGTGTGCTAACAATACAACCTCTCTTATATAAAGGCCTGCAGTAGGGGGTTCGTTTGGCCTGAGAAGGTCAGGTTTTTTGTTGTGATGGAGAAGGAATGATATTGGGAGATTTGAAGAAATTTTTGTGCATTTTTTCAATCAAAAGTGGGTTTATGTGGCCATGCTGTCAATGTTGTGTGTGTATTGTTCCTGTCTGATCATGCAAACATCGTTTGGAAGCATATGCTGACCTACTATTTTTGATCTCGTTTAATCGTGTACACTGAAATGCAGCTTCCAGCAGAACATGGTCACCAATGTATGTATGTGTGGATTGTGGGCTGGTGGTGGGTGTTTTGAATAAGTCTTTTGCAATATTATGTTGGAATGCTTTGTAAGAATGACTGTTAAGTATGTTTCTATAATCTTGCAGATAATGTGATGTGTTGCCCGCTATACACTGAAATTAAAGCTGTGTCCACTCTAAGGTTTTGTCTAATTTTAGATTGTAAGCTCCTATGAGCAGGGCCCTTAAAATTCCATTGCTAAATGTAGCACCATATATCCTGTCCAAATTTTTTTGAAGCTAGTAAATGTAAATTTATTTTTTTCTGCTGGTAAAATAAAAGTGTGTGTGTGTGTGTGTGTGTGTGTGTGTGTGTGTGTGTGTGTGTGTGTGTGTGTGTGTGTGTGTTCTACTTTTCCTTCTCTTTAGTTTTTGTGGGTGGTGGTTTTGGGAAAGTGCAATATCTTTTATATTTTATTTCAATATGTATTTGTGCACCAAAAAACTAATCTCTTTGCCCTGGTTCACATGCTACTTTGAAATTGCACTACTTCACTTGAAGTAGCACGATTTCAAAGTAGCAAGGTCAACGTGATTTCAGGTGGCTTTATACACCAATGTCTATTGAAGTCGCACCTGAAATCAGCAAAAGTAGTGCAGGAACTACTTTAGCAAATTGATGCGGTGCCACAAAAAAATGTTGCATCGATTGGAACAGTGCCATTGCCAATAGGCATGCGATTTTGATCGCTCCAATGTAAACCTAGGCTTCTACACAACTGCAAGTTAATGATAAAGGTGGAATCTTTATATATAACAGCTGTGGAGAATTGCAAGTAATGAATTCAGCTGGTGGATAGGCAGTGTTTGAATGTGTCAGCTCTGGTTCACATTGGTGTGATCTGACATGTCAAATCGGTGGCAATTGCACTGTTCTTATTGGTGCGATTTGTATTGATATTGGTGCAGAAACCTGCACTGATGTCTCTGATGTTGCCCCCACAGTCGGGACTGACATGCAGGAATGAAATTGTGGGAGTTCAGCTGAATGATTTCCTCCTGCTGTCAGTGTGAACCAGGGCTCAAACTGGGCCTTTTGCCTTTGTAATTCACCTGCTGCTAACCCAGGGACACCATTTCTTATCAAACTCCCTTATGTTTACCTTCAAATATATGTAGAAATACAGATTTGCATATCTGAAAATAAAAAATACTAATCATGGTTGAGATCAAATATTCGCAGCTGCAATTAAAAGTGTGGTTTCACCTTCTGACCTGGAAATTAGTCATTGTATGCACCCGGAAGTTCCTGTGCTGGTCAGGATCTCCATCTAGGTGGACAGGGCAAGGTCTCTTTAGCAGAGAGGAGGTGCTGCTCATTGGCCGGGTAAGTGTAGGATATGTACTTGTACTTAATCAATGCGGGGGTGGATGTCATAGTTAGATTTGGTGTGGGTGGGGTTCATTGATTTGTTTGGCATTACCACACATTTGCTTCCATCCCATATGCACACATCACTTCCTGTATTTGTTCTGCTGATCTAAATCATTAAGGACTATGCAAGTATAAATGAGAGCTCCTTTTATTAAAATATATATGACTTGTTTCACAGCTGGGCGAATTTTCCAGCAAATTTGGACCTCTGAGTTGCATGACAAGTTGTACCCCATGATTCTCAATGACAACCATTCATATCTGTGCTACTTTAAGTCGCACCAACTTCAAAGTAGTCCCTGTACTACTTTGGTGTGACTTGAGGTATATCGGGTACAATATTACACAGGCATTCCCAGAAGTTGGGGCCAAGTTGCAGCGGCAAAGTGGCAGCAAAATAGTGTGACTTTCAGGTCGCAGCAGTGTGAATGAGATTCAAGGATAACACCTTTGAATTTGGCCCTATTGTCACTTGTGCATCCTGAAGGTGTAGCAAATTCGCCCCTGCACTACCTTGGTTTGACTTTGATGCAATTTGAGGTCCATACACCACAAGATTACACAAACATTGCTTCAAGTCATGACAAAGCTGTGCAATTTTAAGGTCGCACAAGTGCAAATGGGGCCTTATTCAAAGGTGTTATCAATTAATCGCATTAGGTTACTTTCACACTTGGGTGACTTTTCATGGAGCTTTGGACCTCAGAGTCACATGAAAAGTTGTCCCCCTTGATTTCCATGCATATTTGTTAGAGCTGCATGATTAATCGTCATCGTGATTTTTTTCCCCTTTACGATCTTGAAAAAAGAGTTTCACGATTCTTGCTATGCAAAGAACTCTCTCTGCTCTTCTGAAGCCACAGCCGAAAAACCAGGAAGTCTGCCAAGAATTAGAACCTTCTTTACTAATGAACTTAACTAGAAACCTTGTAACAATTTGTCAATTAAATAGAATTCTGTGTAAGTGAGGAAAGTTTAACTACTTAAACACTAAACATTTTTCTGACATTTGTTGGTTTCAGGTTAAAATCATTTTTTTTTTTGCTAGAAAATTACTTAAAACCCCCCAACATTATAAATATTTTTTTAGTAGAGACCCTAGAGAATAAAATGGTGGTTGTTACAATATTTTATGTTACACTGTATTTGCGCCTTTCAAATGCAATTTTTTTTGGAAAAAAGTACTTTAATGAATTAAAAAAAAAAAAAAAAAAAGAAAAGTTAGCCCAATTTTTTGTGGGATAATGTGAAAGATTTTACGTCATGAGAATCGTGATCTTTTTATTCTAAGCAAAAAAATTGTGATTCTCATTTTGGCCAGAACCGTGCAGCTCTAATATCTATGCAACTTCACCCATGTTCACATAGGTCTGAATTGACATGTCAAATTGTAGGCCAAATCGGCGCCTATTGATGGCAATGGAACTGTCCGAATTGGTGCGACGCCACGACGATTCCCAAAAGTAGTTCCTGCACTACTTTGGGCGACTTCAGGGGGCGATTTCTTACCTCCCAACTTTTTGAGATGGGTATAAGGGACACCTATTAGCAAAAGTAGGTAGGCATAGGACACCTTCTTAAAGGAGAACAGTTGGGACCTATGTGATTTCACTAGACATCTGTGCAGGAAAGTGCACTGATGTCTCTGAAATCGCTGACAAAGTCGGGCTGAGTCACACTTGTGCGACTTTGGACATCAGAGTCGTATGACAAGTCATACCCCATGATTTTTAATGTGTACCATTCATATCTGTGCGACTTCAAATAACACTGACTTCAACGTAGTCCCTGTACTACTTTGGTCTGACTTTGATGTGAGTTGAGGTCCATAGACCTCAAGTTTACACAGGCATTCCCTGGAATTGCGGCAAAATTGCTGATGCAAAATCATGGGAAAGTTGCGTGTCTTTCCCTGCGACTCCTGTGTCCATAGACCTCAAGATTACACAGGCATTGCTTAAAGTCGCATTAAAATCTCGCAACTTTCAGGTCGCACAAGTGTGAAAGGTGCCTAAGTCACTGTGCTGAGTACTATTTTATACCTAGAATATAAAGTAGTCCCACCATCAAACACTAGTAAACATATGTTCTCAATATAATTGTGCTCAAATGGCTGAAAATCACACAGATGGTATCACCTACTGAAAGCTTGCATTGTACTCAGCAGCATATGCTGAAAAGAGGCAAATGCCTATTAGCCAATGCCACATCGGCACGAGCATGGTTGTTACTATAATATTAATGCCTGAAATGAAAAACATTATTGTATTGAATCAAACATTAGTAAATGTATTTTCTCTGTAGGTAAGTGCTCAGCTCTGTAGCATAGCGGTATACCCTGCTGCCCCCTAAAGTTCAAGCCATGAATTCAAATCCCACTGACAGCATCACCTCCTAGAAGTGTGCATTGTACTCAGAAGCATAATTAGCCAAAGCACATCAGCTTGCTTTATTCCATATTTTAACTCTTCAAATGCATGCAATGGTATGTACTTATTCAATAATATGGTATGGAATTCCAAAATTCAAGGAAAAAAATGTCGTAGGGTCCCCCCAGTACATACCAGGCCCTTCGGTATGGACTTTAAGGGGAACCCCACACCAAAATGTAAAATAAATTTGATGTGGGGCCCCCAAAATCCATACCAGACCCTTATCCGAGCATGCAGCCTGGAGGTCAGGATAGGGGGGACGAGTGAGCGCCCTCCCCTTCTGAACCTTACCAGGCCACATGCCCCAAAGCACCTTTTCCCCATGTTGATGGGGACAAGGGCCTCTTCCCGACAACACTGGTCGGTGGTTGTCGGTCTGCAGGCAGGGGGTTTATCAGAATCTGGAAGCCCCCTTTAACAAGGGGGCTCCCAGATTCTGCCCCCTATGTGAATAGGTATGGGGTACATTTTACCCCTACCCATTCACCAAAAAAAGCAGTGAAATTAAAAAAAAATAATATTGGTTTTTGACAAGTCCTTTATTGTAGAATAGCTCCGAGCTGTCTTCTCCAGACGCTGTCTCTCCCTCCTCCATCTTCTCCCAGAGCTGTATTCTCCCAGAGCCGTCTCTCCTGCCGCCGCCATCTGCTGTGTTCTTCCGCACCGCTGGTTACCCGCTAATAAAAAAAAAGCTGCTCTTCTTCCATGGTGGTCTTCCTCCGCTGTGTTGTCACCCGCTGTGTGGCGTCTCTTACATAGCCATGGAGTGGACTCTCCGGGTGACATTATCGGATGGCCACAGAAGACCGCCGCAAGAAGAGCGGCTTTTTTTTTATTAGTGGGTAACCGGCTGCGCTGAAGAACACAGCAGCGGGAGAAGATGGTGGCAGCAGCTCGGGGAGAAGAAACATCAAACACTAGTGAATGTATTTTCTATGTATTTTCTATGTATGACTGTGCTACACCCAATAGGCTAGCGGTCAGCACTTCTACCTTGAAGAACTCATGGGTTCAAATCCCACAGAGAAATACTAAAAGATTGACTTGGTGAAAAAAAAGCAAATGACTATTAGCCAATTAGCCAAAGCAGCATATGCTGAAAATAGGTGAATGCCAATTAGCCAATGCACTTTAAATTTGGCTGATTCTATTATATTAACTCTTCAAATGCATGCAATGATATGTAAGTATTCAATACTATTATGTTGTGAAATTCCAAACACCACACACTAACTAATGGGCAGATTACATTTTTTTTGTTTGTTCATTTTAATTCGCTTGTGCACTGAAAAAATAAACACAGCTGGGGGATGGTAGGTTGGCTGGTATTTGAACTTGTACCATGAGTGCTGTGGAGACATCTGAGCAGACTACTAAGCCATTGTGCTAAGTATGAGACCTGCATAATAGTGTAGTATGATTAAAGAATGAATATAAATAATTACCGCTTTATAGTCACCTAATTTAAAAAATAAAAAACAACATACAACAAATAGGTAACCTAAATGTTTAATACATGTAACTTTACAGAATAGCAGACATTACTATGTAATAATCATTCATAACTGCATTAGTTAGCAAAAGAAGGAAAAAACTAGGAATACTAATTGCAACATACATCAATAGATGCACACAAGTTAGAGCACATCTCACATAAAAATGTTTCTTTCACATACATGGATTATGATTACAGTGCAGTACTATATAACAACGTGGTAGGAATTGGCATTTGCATATACGCGGAAGCGCTAATTAGCGCCAGCTTAGAATTTACTAACATGTGTTTCTCACTAATAGCACTAGTTTTTCATTCGCACATTCGCCTGTTGAAATTTTATTTGGCTAAAATGGGAGCTATTATTTGCCATAGTGCCCAGTACTTCCTGGCGCTATAGTAAATGACCCCCATAGACTTTAACGGTGTTCGCGTACTCGAACAAACTTTTTTCCTGTTCACATGTCCTGGTGCGAACCGAACGGGGGGGGGGGGGTGTGTCTGCTCATCCCTACCTAGCAGTAAAAAGGGTCGCTGGTTCGTATTCCCAACCACACCACAAGACTACCTGCCTGGAGTTTGCATGTTCTCCCTGTGCCTGCGTGGGTTTCCTCCGGGTACTCCGGTTTCCTCCCACACTCCAAAGACATGCTGGTAGGTTAATTGGCTTCTGTCTAAATTGGCCCTAGTATATGAATGTGAGTCAGGGACCTTAGATTGTAAGCTCCTTGAGGGTAGGGGCCCATATTAGTGTATAATGTATATGTAAAGCACTGCGTAATTGACGGCACTATAGAAGTACCTTAAATAAAAATAAATAAGTCTTCACTAATATTATGGTGTGAATCTCCAAAACACCATACACTAGCTAACAAGCAGTTTACATTTGATAAACTTTATTGTATGGTATATAAACCATCAAACACTAGTAAAAGTATTTTGTATATATAATTGTGCTCAGCCCAATAGGCTAGCAGTTAGCACCTCTACCTTCAAAAATTCAGGTATTGAAAGACTCATGGGTTCAAATCCCACAGAAGAATCCTAAAAGATTACTATTGGTGGAGAAAAGGAGAATTACTGTTAGCCAATTAGCCAAAGCAGCATACAGTGAATGCCAAGTAGCCAATACACTTTCCTGGTGCCTCCATGGCAGCATACTAGTGATAGAGCTCCGCCTCGACTCCTCCCTCAGGACCAGTGAATAGCATAAATTAAAGACGTAGTCCCTCCCCCAACATTCTCCTTTTTTTCCTCATACCTCTTGTGCTGGTGAAGAGTAGCAGTATGTCCATACCTCTGCAGTCGGCAGCGTCCGCCGGGTTTAGCCTTTCCCGTGCGCAGTCCCTGTTCTTGGGCCGCTCACAGCGCTAATAAGACTGGGAACCCCTCTGTGGATCTGTTGGGGTCTTCTTGCAGAGTTTCCTTACTGGAATGCAGTCTGCCACCATATCCTATGATGATGGCGGAGGAGTCGCAAAAGGATCAGCTGCCAGGCCTGTGATTTTTCATTTTCTTTCAATCTCTTTTTAAAAAAAAAAAAAAAAAAAAAAAAAAAGGAAAAGAAAGAAAGTTGCATTTTCTCTTCTCCCCCCTCCCCCCCCCTTTTTTTTTTCCTTTATGTTATTTCTTTGCCTTCCCTTGAATGAAGTTTTGAGATAGTAGGCTGTTTCATATTGCTTTTGTTACCTGGTGGTTTCTGGCATTAACTCTTCAAATGCTTGCAATGGTATGTAAGTATTCACTAATATTATGGTGTGAATCTCCAAACACCACACACTAGCTAACAAGCAGTTTACATTTGATAAACTTTATTGTATAGTATATAACACATCAAACACTAGTAAAAGTATTTTGTATGTATAATTGTGCTCAGCCCAATAGGCTAGCAGTTAGCACCTCTACCTTCAAACATTCAGGTATTGAAAGACTCATGGGTTCAAATCCCACAGAAAAATCCTAAAAGATTGCATTGGTGGGAAAAGGAGAATGCCAGTTAGCCAATTAGCCAAAGCAACACAAATATATGTGTATATATATTTACTGAAAATAGGTGATTCCCAAGTAGCCAATGCAGTTTAATGTGAAAGTTTTTATTGTATTAACTCTTTAAATGCATGCAATGGTATGTAAGTATTCAATTATATTATGATGTGACATTCCAAACACCACACACTAGCTAAAGGGCAGTTTACATTTCTTTCTTTGTTTATTTTAATTCACTTGTGCACTGAAAAAATAAACACAGCTGGTGGATGGTAGGTTGGCTGTTGTTTGAACTCATACCATGAGTGGTGTGGAGATATCCAAGCAGACCACTAAGCCATTGTGCTAAGTACAAGACCTGCATAATAGTGTAGTATTATTAAAGAATGAACATAAATAATTACTGCTTTATAGTCAACTAAATTAATAAATAATAAATCAAAAACATGAAAAAAACAACATACAACAAATAGGTAACCTAAATGATTAATACATGTAACTTTACAGAATAGCAGACATTACTATGTAATAATTATTCAGAACTGCATTTCTTAGCAAAAGAAGGAAAAAAAAAAACTAGGAATACTAATTGCAATATAAATCAATAGATGCACGGGAACTAGAGCACATCTCTGATAAAAAATGTTTCTTTCACATACATGGATCATGGCTACAGTACAGTGCTATATAACAACTTGATAAGAATTGGCATTTGTATATACGCGGAAGCGCTAATTAGCGGCAATTTAGAATTTACAAATGTTTGTTCTCCGCTTATATCGCTGATTTTTCATGCGCAAATTCGCCGTTTTGTTTCCATTTGGCTAAAATGGGCTCTATTATTTGCCATAGTGCCCAGTACTTCCCGGAGTTATAGTAAATGACCCCCTATGTGTTTTGATTCAAAAAGGACATTTGGTTTGTGAGTAGGCAGGTACAGGTCAAAAAGACTATGTGGGTTATTTACAAAAGGCTAAATCATTTGGCAATTCAAGTGCAAAGTACTAGTGCAAAGTGCACTTTATAAATTGCACTGCAAGTGCACTTGTTGGAAGTGCAGTCGCTGTAAATTTGAGGGGAAGATCTGAAATGAGGGGAAGCTCTGCTGATTTTATCATACAATCATGTGCAAGAGAAATGTTTTTTTTGGGGGGGGTTCCTTGCATGTGCCCCTCGAATACACAGCGAATGCACTTCCAAATGCTCTTTCAGTGCAATTCCAAGTACAATTTGCACTTGTAGTGAAAAATGATTTTGCCTTTTGAAAATAACCACCCTATGTCTAATTAACAAGGGACACCAACCTCATTAAAGTTCATTAAAACACTAAAAAATATTAAGGTTATTGTGGTAACTTGAAACTCAAAAAAAAAAAAAAATAATAAAAAAAAAAACATTTTGTATAATTTAACACACAGTGGGGCTGATTTACGAAGCATTTGCGCCATGACTTGCGGTGCACACCGATGCGCAAATTACATTTTTGTATTTACAAAGCATTTGGCAACACAGCGCGATCCCCCATTTACTATTCTCTTCCCGGCGCACGGGAAGAGGTGATCTGTACGCCACTATAGACCTGGTGCACGGCATCTTTAACTTCAAATTTAAACAAGCTGGAAGTGCCAATAATATGGGGGTGATGTGGGGTGATGTGGGGAAGTGTAGTACTAACTTCCCAAGTCACAAATATGGCCAAAATAGAATGAGAAAGTGACTTTCTCTGAACAAGCCAGCAGCGCCGGCAAATACATTTAAACTGCGGGAGGTGAATTTATGCACTGCGCATGCTCAAACGGCATTTGCGCTTGTTCAAATACTTTAGTTCAGTGCACCGGCAAAATATTAGTAAATGTCAGGCAACGTAAAAGGATTTGCATAGATTGAACGGGCGCACCTCTAGACTTTTTTTTTTTTTTAACGCTGGTTCACCTCGTGTGGCTCTAAATGTTGGCCTGGCAATACACATAGAAGTTCATTGATAAAAACACCATTAAGAAAACAAACACAATTCAGAAAAAAAAAAATGCGTGGAAATTCAATACCAGGCCCCAGGCCCCGAAATTCAATACCAGGCCCTTCAGGTCTGGTATGGATATTAAGGGGAACCCCACGCCAAAAATAAAAAAAAATGGCGTGGGGTTCCCCTAAAAATCCATATCAGACCCTTCAGTTCTGGTATGGATATTAAGGGAAACCCCACGCCCAAAAAAAAAAAAAAAATGGCGTGGGGTTCCCCTAAAAATCCATACCAGACCCTTATCCGAGCACGCAACCTGGCAGGCTGCAGGAAAAGAGGGGGGTGAGAGAGTGCCCCCCCTGAACCGTACCAGGCCACATGCCCTCAACACTGGGAGTGTGCTTTGGGGTAGCCCCCCAAAACACTTTGCCCCCATGTTGATGAGGACAAGGGCCTCATCCCCACAACCCTTGGCCGGTGGTTGTGGGGGTCTACGGGCGGGGGGCTTATCGGAATCTGGAAGCCCCCTTTAACAAGGGGACCCCCAGATCCTGCCCTCCCTATGTGAAATGGTGTACCCCTACCATTTCACAAAAAAACTGTCAAAAATGACAAGAGACAGTTTTTGACAATTCCTTTATTTAAAGTCTTCTTCTTTCATCTATCTTCTATCTTCCATCTTCCATCTTCCTTCGGTATCCTCCTTCAACTTCATCTTCTTCTTCTTCTGGTTCTTCTGGTTCTTCCTCCGGTGTTCTCGTCCGGCATCTTCCTCCGCGGCGGCGGTGTCTTCTTCCCTTCTTCTGCTCGGGCCGCTCCGCATCCATGATGGCATGGAGGGAGGCTCCCGCTGTGTGATGCTGCTCCTCTTCTGACGGTTCTTAAATAACCGGGGGGCGGGGCCACCCGGTGACCCCGCCCCCTCTGACGAACGGGGACTTGACGGGGACTTCCCTGTGGCATTTCCCGTGACGTCAGAGGGGGCGTGATGTAACCGTTACGTAACCCCGCCCCTTCTGACATCACGGGGAATGCTACAGGGAAGTCACCGTCAAGTCCCCATGCGTCAGAGGGGGACGGGGTCACTGGGTGGCTCCGCCCCCCCATTATTTAAGAACCGTCAGAAGAGGAGAAGCGTCACACAGCGGGAGCCTCCCTCCATGCCATCATGGATGCGGAGCGGCCCGAGGAAAAGAAGATAAGAAGACGCCGCGGAGGAAGATGCCGGACAAGAACGCCGGAGGAAGAACCAGAAGAACCAGAAGAAGAAGATGGAGGAAGATGGAGGAAGAAACTGAAGGAAGATAGAAGATAGAAGAAGCATTTAAATAAAGGAATTGTCAAAAACTGTCTCTTGTCATTTTTAACATTTTTGACAGTTTTTTTGTGAAATGGTAGGGGTACTTTTGTACCCCCTTACCATTTCACACAGGGGGGAGGGCCGGGATCTGGGGGTCCCCTTGTTAAAGGGGGGCTTCCAGATTCCAATAAGCCCCCCGCCCACAGACCCCCACAACCACCGGGCAAGGGTTGTGGGGATGAGGCCCTTGTCCCCATCAACATGGGGACAAGATGTTTTGGGGGTCTACCCCAAAGCACCCTCCCAATGTTGAGGGCATGTGGCCTGGTACGGTTCAGGAGGAGGAGGGGGGGCGCTCTCTCGTCCCCCCTGTTTTCCTGCGGCCTGCCAGGTTGAGTGCTCGGATAAAAAAAAAATTTGGCACGGGGTTCCCCTTAATATCCATACCAGACCTGGAGGAGGAGCCCGGCAGAAGAGCGTGGAGAAGAACCGGAGACCGGGAGAAGATACGGAGAGCACGGAAGAGACCCCCGAAGTCGGAATAAGACCCCCGGAGCTGCCTAATAAATTACTTTAAAAACCTGTCTAGTGTGTTTTTTTTAATTGACACTTTTTCCTAGGTGAATGGGTAGGGTACGATGTACCTCATACTTATTCTCTCTGACTCGATTCTACGCTCTCTAACTCACATTTTCAACCTCTCCCTCTCTTGTGGCATCTTCCCAAACTCTCTAAAACATGCGCTAGTCACCCCCATACTAAAAAAGCCCTCACTGGATCCCACCAATCTCAACAACTTACGTCCCATCTCCTTACTCTCCTTCTCCTCCAAACTTCTTGAAAGACTAGTCTACAACCGACTAAGCGACCATCTGACCATGAATAAACTTCTTGATCCCCTTCAGTCCGGTTTTCGCCCTCAACACTCCACGGAAACTGCTTCCTTAAACTCTCAAATGACCTACTAATGGCTAAAGCCAATGGACACTATTCTGTACTACTTCTCCTGGATCTCTCTGCTGCCTTTGACACAGTAGACCACCCCCTCCTCCTCAAAAAACTCCACTCCTTTGGTCTCCGTGACTGTACTCTTCGCTGGTTCTCATCCTACCTATCCCACTGCTCCTCCCACGGCTTTAAATATCATCTCTACGCTGATGACACCCAAATCTATCTCTCCACCCCCCAGCTCTCTCCATCTGTCTCCTCGCGCATTACCAACTTACTAGCAGACATATCAGCCTGGATGTCACATCACTTCCTCAAACTCAACCTATCCAAAATCGAGCTCATGATATTTCCTCCCTCAGGTGCCACTTCCCCTGATTTCCCTGTCAAGATCAACGGCTCAA
The DNA here is from genome assembly GCF_042186555.1 of Aquarana catesbeiana. Classification (NCBI taxonomy): domain Eukaryota; kingdom Metazoa; phylum Chordata; class Amphibia; order Anura; family Ranidae; genus Aquarana; species Aquarana catesbeiana. The sequence goes on from NC_133324.1 coordinate 567,065,856, forward strand.
CTATCAACCCATCTCCCCACGCCAAGGTCCTAGGTGTAATCCTGGACTCTGAACTAACCTTTCGACCCCACATTCTATCACTATCCAAAGCTTGCCGCCTCAGTCTTCGCAACATCTCCAAGATACGCCCCTTCCTAACCAATGACACCACAAAGCTTCTAATCCACTCCCTGGTCATCTCCCGCCTCGACTACTGCAACTCCCTCCTCATTGGTTTACCTCTAAATAGGCTATCCCCACTTCAGTCCATCATGAACGCTGCTGCCAGGCTCATCCACCACACAAACCGCTCAGCGTCTGCCACACCCCTCTGCCAATCCCTCCATTGGCTGCCGCTCAGTCACCGAATTAAATTCAAGATACTAACTATAACTTACAAAGCCATCCACAACCTGGCCCCCAGCTACATCTCTAACCTAGTCACAAAATACCAACCTAATCGTTCTCTTCGCTCCTCCCAAGACCTCCTGCTCTCAAACTCCCTTGTCACCTCATCCCATGCTCACCTTCAGGACTTCTCCAGAGCCTCCCCCATCCTCTGGAATGCTCTACCCCAATCCGTCCGATTTTCTCCTACTTTATCCACTTTCAGACGATCCTTGAAAACTCATCTCTTCAGAGAAGCCTATCTGGCCCTCACCTAACAACTGTACATTTATCTTTTCAATCAGCACATCCCCCATAGTTATTACCTCTTGTATCTCTTGACCTTCCCTCCTAGATTGTAAGCTCTAAGGAGCAGGGCCCTCTGATTCCTACTGTATCAAATTGTATTGTATTTGTACTGTCTACCCTCAAGTTGTAAAGCGCTACGTAAACTGTTGGCGCTATATAAATACTGTATAATAATAATAATATTCACATAGGGTGGGGGGCCGGGATCTGGGGGCCCCCTTATTAAAGGGGGCTCCCGGATTCTGATAAGCCCCCCGCCCACAGACCCCGCCAACCAACGGCCAGGGTTGTCGGGAAGAGGCCCTTGTCCTCATCAGCATGGGGACAAGGTGCTTTGGGGTGGGGGGGCCGCAGCGCACCCCCCTTCCCCAAAGCACCTATCCCCCATGTTGTGGGCATGCGGCCTGGTACGGTTCAGGAGGGGGGGCGCTCGTTCGTCCCCACCCCCTTTCCCAACCGGCCAGGCTGCGTGCTCGGATAAGGGTCTGGTATGGATTTGGAGGGGACCCCCACGCCGTATTTTCGGCGTAGGGGGTTCCCCTTAATATCCATACCAGACCGAAGGGCCTGGCATGCACCCGAAGGGGGAGCCCATGCCGGTTTTTCTTGTGCTGCTTTAATAGGAAGATGTATTTTTCCTATTGCAGCGAGCGTGAGATGTACCTCACCGAGAACCAGCGGAATCCCATCACGCTGGAAACATTCTCGCGTGCAGGTACTCCTGTGTGTGCGCTGGTTCACATACTGGATTAAGGATCTATCCAGCGCACCAATTAAGGTCTGAACCAGCACAGTGCATTCATCTTAGTAAATGATCCCCAGTGTAAAATAGATATTGTTTAAATATAAAAAAAAAAAGATGAGTCCAAAAAATATTTATCTACTTTATTTCTGGAGATCTGGCTTTTAAAAAATATAATAATAGTCATGGCATGAGGATAAATCATGAATAAAGTAGTTTGTGAGAACTCTGTGTGAATATAAGCAGCAAAACAACTTAATTCCTCTCGCATTATAAAGAAAAAAAGAATGCGCTGTATTAAAAGATCACAGAAGAGGAATGTGCTAGCTTCAATACGAAGGCTAGTTTTACCAGACCGAGCACTTCCGTCTTGTATTTGCTTCAGAGCATGCGTCAGTTTTGGTCCGTCGGACTAGCACACAGACAACCGGTTTGTACGCTAGAAAGCCGAGTCCGTCGGATAGATTTGAAACATGTTTCAAATCTAAGTCCGTAAAACTTTTGAGAAAAAAAAGTCTGCTGGAGCCCACACACGATCGAATTGTCTGACGGACTCCAGTACGCCGGACCAAGTATGCCGTAAAGTCCGGTCGTGTGTACGCGGCATTAAGGTTTTACTGAGGTTGCACCACTTCTGTCGTGGTATTAGAAGAAGCAAAGGAGTTGATTGAGAATCTGAAGATAAAATAAACTAGTTAAGCTAAGGGTCGGTTCACACTATAACGACTTGGGATCCGACTTGTCAGCCCTCAAGTCGCCCCAAGTCGCTTGACTTTGGGAAATGCATTATAGTCAATGAGAGCGTCTTAATGTACACTACTGAAGTCGCTCCGACTTCAGAAAAGGTTCCTGTACTACTTCAATCCAACTTCTAGGCGACCTGTACCCATAGAATTCAAAGGAAGTCGCCTCCAAGTCGGATCTCCATCTATATTGAAGCTACTTTACAGGAAAAGAAATTAGTTTGCCCAGGCAAACCCCTCCCTCCCAGAGAGCTGATTATTCTGTGATTGGCCACAGCCAAAGTCGCCTGTCCTGGAGGCGACTTGAAGTCGCGTTGTAAGTCGCGCTGAAGTCGTGTTGAAGCCGCGTTGAAGTCACCTTGCAAAGTTGCGCTGAAGTTGTGTTGCCCCTGTGTGAATCGAGCCTAAGAGTGATTTCTCTATAAAGGAAAAAAATCCATCACTTTAGAGCAGGGATCTCCAAATTTTTCTAAACAAAGGGCCAGTTTACTATCCTTTAGATGGGCCGGACTGTGGCAGGTGGGAGTAGAAAATGTTCTGGCATCAATAACAATGCCCCATCATTGGTGTCCGAGGGAGGAATAAATAATACCCTATTGTTGGTCAATGGGAGAAATAGTGCCCCATCAATGGTGTCAGCGGGAGAAATAGTACCCCATCATTGGTGTCAGTGGGAGAAATAGTGTCCCATCATTGGTGTCAGTGGGAGGAATGGTGCCCCGCTGTTAGTGTGAGGAATTATGCCCCATTGTTGGTGTCAGTGGCAGGAATTATGGCCCACTGTTAATATCATTGGAAGGAATCAGGGCTGTTTTTAAGGCAGGGCAAAAGGGGCATCTGCCTTGGGCCCCATCATTGTTGTAGGGCCCAAAGAAGCTGCCTCATACTTGTCAATTATCCCTGTTTAAATTCCTTTGTCCCTTGAAGTTTTAGTCCTGTGCTGTGTCCCGATATCTCATTGTGAAGTTCTGTTACTAGTGCTGCTCAGCTCTGTCTTATAGCCATGTACAGATGACTCACCTGCAGACCCTGTGTTTACATGTAAATAGAGGCGACATTAATATGTAAATAGAGGCGGCATTCATGTGTATATCATGCCCCCTTGAGGTCATATTCACCATCACTTCTGCTGAATGTTGCCCACTGGGGAGGTAAAGGGGCATGCTGGAAAGTCTTGCCTACGACTGTAGTCATTAAGCCTAACATCAGCCTGTTCTGCAAAGGTAAGCAAATTGGAGGTGGAACCCTTTTTCAAAGTAACATGGTGCCACAGCACCCGGAATTTTGGTGCATGTGAATACGCAAATCTCAGATGCGTGAGGGTGTCATTAACAAATAATGGCACTGCTGTGTATCTGCTAAAGAGCAGCATGTTTCTGTGGTGTCAGGAAAGTGATTTTGCATGTATTCCCGACACACACAAATGTGAACGCAGGCTAAATGTCTCAGTTACATTGGTGGTCAGTGTAAATCTTCTCATTACATTGGGGCTTGGTGTACCTTGGTGTATCCTTTCATTCACACTAATGGCCAGTATGAAGGTCCCCCTTACATTGGTGGTCAGTGTAAATCCCTCTTTACATTGGTGGTTACTGTGAATGCTCCTATTACATAAGTGGTCAGTATAAATCCCCATTACATTAGTGGTCAGTGTAAATCCCCATTACATTAGTGGTCAGTGTAGAAATTCCTCTTTATATTGGTAATCAGTAAAAAAAAATCCAAACTTGCATTTGTGGTCAGTTTCAAATCCTCCCTTACATTGGTGGTCCATGTAGAAGCCCCCTTTAAATTGGTGGTAAGTGTAAATCCCCCCTTACATTGGTGGCCAGTGTAGAAATCCCCCTTTTTTGGTTGTTGATGTAAAATCCCCCATTACGTTGGTTGTCAGTGTAAATTCTTCATTTCATTACATTTGGTGATCAGTGTACATTTCCCTTCACATTGGTGGTAAGTGCAGAATTGCCCTTATACTAGTGGTCAGTGTAAATCCCCCCTAACATTGGTGGTCATTGAGGTTATTGTATATTCCTCCTTACGCTGGTGGTTGGTGTAAATGCTCCTATTACATTGGTGTCAGTGTAGAAATCCCTCTTTATATTGGTGGGTGGCGTAAAATCCCCCGTTACATGGTGGTCAGTGCGAATTCCCCCTCACATTGGTGGTCAGTGTAAATCCCCCGTCACATTGGTGGTCATTGAAAATTCCCCCTCACATTGGTGGTCAGTGTAGAATCCCCCACTACAGTATATACTGTACTTGCCAAAGATTTCCAGCTTTGCTCTACATAATTCAGAATTTGCCACAGTGTACTGTCTACTAACTAATCCCATCCTCCTACCACCGCCACTAATCCCATCAACCCCCCAGCATTGCCACTGTTCCCAGGAGTCCTAGGATCCCTAGGAGTTTACTGTCTATTGATGGGTCCCCTCACCAGTCCATGGTGTGCAGGCAGTGAGGAGATAATGTACTATAACCTTTGGCAACCAATCAGTGAGCATTAATGATGTGCACTAACCTCATGCAACCAATCATTGAGTGGTAAGGATATGCAGTAACCTCTAGCAACCAATCGGTGAGCAGTAATAATGTGCAGTGACCTCTAGCAACGAATTGGTGAGTGGTAAGGATGTTCAGTTACGTCTAGCAACCAATCAGTGTGCAGTATTGATGTACAGTAATCTCTAGCAACCAATCAACAAGCAGAAGTCATGTGCTGTAACCTCTAGCAAATAAACAATGAGCCCAGAGCTCTGTGTTGGTAAACAACACAGAGCTCTGTAAAGAGGAAGTGATCTGTCAGTGGATGAGAAACAGAGATCTCTAAGTAAAAGCAGCACACTGTACACACATTGCACATAGGCTCACATTTAACCCCTTGATTGCCCTAGCTGTTAAAGGGGTTGTAAACCCTCAAGGTTTTTCACCGTTATGCATTCTATGGATGAAGGTGAAACCCCCCCCCAGACCCCCCCTTTTACCTACCTGAACCCGATCGTTCCATCGGCAGGGACGGGCAAAGCAGCTCCAGCCGCTGTCTCTGGTCCTCATTGGATAGATTGATAGCAGCGCAGCCATTGGCTCCCACTGCTGTCAATCAAATCCAGTGACACGGGAGCCGGGGGCGGGGCCAAGTCCTGATGTCTGTGTCAATGGACGCAGCGCCAGGGCTCGGGAGCGCACCCGCACGAGTGTCCCCATGGAATGCTGGTCTCCAATGCGGTGGAGGACGCAGGGAGGAGCCAGGAGCACCAGAAGAGGAGGATCGGGGCCACTCTGTGCAAAACCCTTGCACAGAGGAGGGAAGTATGACGTTTGTTATTTTTTAAAAAACCTTCCCAGCTAGTGTCATTAGTACAGTGACAGTGTATCACTGATTACTGTATTAAAGTGGTAGTAATGGCAGTATCTTTGCTTGTGCACCTTTTAGGAGATATTCTAGGCAGCAGCAGCCGGTGACGTCACCGGTGCATGCGATCTAAAGGTTCCATCAGAGCCCTGTGCCGTGGCCGTGACTTTATTGCAGCTCGTCCATTCAAGCGACTGCAGCCCACAAGCCTGGAAGGCAAACCAAATGAAGATAGAAGCCTCTGCAACAGATGACAGCGTGCCGGTGGTGGGCTTTGTTTCAAGGTAAGTCTTATATGTATACTAGCACATTATGCCTTTACGTTGTAGGGTTTGTTTGTTTTTTTCTAAACCTTTACTTATTGTCACTGGTGATGTCAGTGGCAGTTAGTCAGTTCCCCCCAGTATCAGATAGTGTAAGATTGTCCGCCGTATTATTGCAGTCTTTGATCACTGCCATTAGTAGTATTAAAAAAAAAAAAAAAGTTGTATCAAAAACATGTAGCAGAAAACATAATAGCAAAAACTGGCCTGGTCATGCAGGAGTTAACAAAAGAACATACACTCCACAATAATTATGCTACTAAAATTGTGTGCTGTAAATTGCTGCAGCATTGCTCCTGTTTATTCTTGCTGGAGACCGCAATTTTATTGAAGCTCAGAGCAGTCACTTCCTTATTGGATATCCTCTCCTTGGTCTCAAAGCTATGTCACTTTCTTCAACTAACCACTTGCCCACTGAGCACCTAAACCCCCTTCCTAAACGGACCAATTTTTAGCTTTCAGTGCTCTTACATTTTGAATGACAATTACACAGTCATACAACATTGTACTCATATGACATTTTTGTCCTTTTTTTATTTCACAAATAGAGCTTTCTATTGGTGGTATTTGATCACCACTGGGTTTTTTAATTTTTGCGCTATAAATGAAAAAAAAGACCAACAATTTTGTAAAAAAATTAATTTTTCTTCGTTTCAGTTATAAATTTTGCAAATTAAAGTAATTTTTCTTCATAAATTTGGTCCAAAATTTATATTGCTACATATCTTTTGTAAAAATAACCCTAATAAGTGTATATTATTTGGTCTTTGTGAAAGTTATAGAGTCTACAAGCTATGGTTCTAATCACTGAATTTATCACAGCTGATGTACTGATAGCCTATCTCATTTCTTGAGACACTTAGGCCCATTTCACACTTGTGCGACTTGTCTTGAGACTTGGGACTGCAAAGTCGCATGACAAGTCGTACCCCAAGATTTCCAATGAGTACCATTCATGTCTGTGCGACTTCAAAGTAATCCCTGTATTACTTTGGTCCAACTTTGATGCGAGTTGAGGTCCATAGACCTCAAGTTTACACAGGCATTCCCTGAAATCGCTGCAAAATCGCATGACTTTCAAGTCGCAGCAATGTGAAAGGGGCCTTAGGCCTGGTTCACACCTATGCCATTTTTTAGTGCATTTTCAGTTTTGCAGAAACACACTACAGTCCATTGAATATGGTTTACTCTGGATGTAGTTCACATCTGTGCATTTTATGGAAAGGGCCAGGGTTTTTTTGGGGTCTTTGGTTCCATAGACTTCAATGGTTTTATGATGTTTATTGAAAAATGCAAAATGCACCTGCAATATGCAAACTGCAACCTGCACAAGTGTGAATCAGGCCTAAGGCTTGATTCACACTAATGCTGCGTACACACGGTCGCACATTTTGACAACAAAATACATGTTTTTTTTCCTTCGGATGTTGGCTCAAACTTGTCTTGCATACACACGGTCACACAAATCTTGTTGGAAATTCTGATCGTCAAGAACGCAGTAACGTACAACACGTACGACGAGCCGAGAAAAATGAAGTTCAATAGCCAGTGCGGCTTTTCTGCTTGATTCCGAGCATGCCTAGAATTTTGTGCATCAGAATTGTGTACACACGATCGGAATTTCCGACAACGGATTATGTTGTCGGAAAATTTGAGATCCAGATCTCAAATTTTGTTTGTCGGAAATTCCGACAGAAAATGTCCAATGGAGCCTACACACGGTCGGAATTTCCGACAACAAGATCCCATCGAACATTGTCCGTCAGAAAATCCAACCGTATGTACGAGGCATTAGGCCCCTTTCACACGGGTGGATCATTCAGGTCCACCTGTCAGTTTTTTAGGCGGACCTGAACGGACGCTCCATGCAGGTCTATGGAGCAATGGATGTCAGCGGTGACATTTCAACGGAGCGATCCCTGCTGAGCAAAGCGGAGTCTGTACACAGACATGTCCGTGTAAAAGAGCACTTATGCATTTTTTGATGCATTTTGCATAAATGCAGGGAAATGTTTTAACATGGGTTCCTATGGAACATGTTCACATCAATGCATTTTTGTGCCTCTGCCTTTTTGGAAAGGGTCGGGGACTTTTTTCCTGCAAAATGCAGCGTTTTGCATGTATTAGACTTCAATGGACCCGCATCCAAAACGCAAGTACTACATTTTTACCGCGATTTGCACTTTGCGTTTTTTTTTTAGCTGTACATTCACTGTATATAATTGGTTGCTAAGAAGGGGGCTGGGAAGCGGGCCACTTCGTCCTTAACAACCGATGAGTCATCAGCTGTCAGCGGGCTTCCCCGCTGAATGTAAAAAAAAAAATTGCCGGCTACAAGAAAATTGTGAAAAAAAAAAACAGCGTGGGGTCCCCCCCCAGGTCCATACCAGACCCTTATCCGAGCATGAAGCCCGGCAGGTCAGGAAAGGGAGGGGATGAGTGAGCGCCCCCCCCTGAACCATACCAGACCTGCATGCCATCAACATGGCTGGTAGGTGATTTGGGGCAGGAGGGCTCTGCACCCCCCACCCCAAAGCACCTTGCCCCCATGTTGATGGGGACAAGGGCCTCTTCCTGACAATATGGAGAAGGCTGGATGGAGGGCGCGTGATCAATTGCTCACATCAAAGTGTGTATAATTTATTCATATATAATGAAATAAAAACAAATAAATAATAACAATACTACATTTCATGCAAACAGGTAACAAAATATGCAATAAAAGGAAAAAATAGGTTAAAAGTAACACAAGCCCATGTTGAGGTGAGTGTTTAAAATCGCTTGACGCGTTTCGAGGATAACCTCTTCGTCAGAGCCTTGAGAACCAGAGCACAGTCTGTATAGGCCAGTAGGCCAAAATGTGTACATAAAAAGGAATGGCTAGTTGGGAAGTGTAGCCTGTCCATACCAGTCCACGTTCAAACGTTCTAGGTGGAACAGAGATAAAAAACAAAAAAAACAAAAAAAAAAAAAATATATATATATATATATATATAGTATGGAGCACATGGCGAGTATATGCAACACAATAAAGACAGGAGACATATAATGAATTCAAATAAATATGATAGATGAAAATCACATATGTATACTTAAAAATGATAAAAGATACAGGGGGTCATTTACTATAGCGCCAAAAAATTATCCTGCAGTACCAAAAAATAACTCTCAAAAAGGCCAGAAAGACTTCAACTCTCAGAAAGTCAGCGCTAATGCAAATGGAAAGCAGCGCTATTGCCAGCAATAATGCCTGTCAGATCACATATGCTGGAATAGTGGAAGTCAATGGGGCTCGAACCTGCAAAATCCAAAGTTCTCAGTGAAGGCTTGTTCTTTGCCATAAAAAGTGTTTGGAGACCCGGGTCCTGCCCCAGGGGACATGTATCAATGAAAAAAAATTTTTTAAAAACGGATGTTTTTTCGGGAGCAGTGATTTTAATAATGCTTAGAGTAAAACAATAAAAATGTAATATTCCTTTAAATTTCGTACCTGGGGGATGTCTATAGTATGCCTGTAAAGGGGTGCATGTTTCCCATGTTTAAAACAGTCTGACAGCAAAATGACATTTCAAAGGAAGAAAAATCATTTAAAACTACTCGCGGCTATTAATGTATTGCCGGTCCGACAATACACATAAAAGTTCATTGATAAAAACGGCATGGGATTTCCCACAGGGGAACCCCGAACCAAAATTAAAAAAAAAAAAAATGGCATGGGGGTCCCCCTAAGTTCCATACCAGGCCCTTCAGGTCTGGTATGGATTTTAAGGGGAACCCCGTGCCAATTTTTTTTTTTTAAATGGCGTGGGGTCCCCCCAAAAATCCATACCAGACCCTTATCCGAGCACGCAACCTGGCAGGCCGCAGCAAAAGAGGGGGGGACGAGAAAGTGCCCCCCCTCCTGAACCGTACCAGGCCACATGCCCTCAACATTGGGAGAGGATGAGGCCCTTGTCCCCATCAACATGGGGACAAGATGCTTTGGGGGGGCTACCTGAAGGGCCTGGTATGGAATTTGGGGGGACCCCATGCATTTTTTTTTTAAATTTTGGTTTGGGGCTCCCCTTAATATTTATACCAGACCCAAAGGGCCTGGTAATGGACTATGGGGGAATCCCGGGCCATTTTTATCAATGAACTTTTATGTGTATTGTCGGGACCGACAATTCATTAACCACTTCCCGACCGGCGCACACTGATGTACGTCGGCAGAATGGCACAGCTGAGCAAATGGGCGTACCTGTAAGTCCCATTTGAATGCCCCGTCGTGCCATTGCGTGCCGGCCGGGAGCTCCGTGAGTCGGGTAGCGGGTCCCATGGACTCGATCGCTGCGGGGATACCCGCGATCGCCTCACAGAGAGGACAAACGAGAAGATGCTGATGTAAACAAGCATTTCCCCGTTCTGCCTAGTGAGTCTCACTGATCTCTGCTCCCTGTCATCGGGAGCAGAGATCAGTGACGTGCCACAGCTAGCCCATCCCCCCTACAGTTAGAAATCACTCCCTAGTACTGACTTAACCCCTCCCCGCCCCCTAGTGGTTAACCCCTTCACTGCCAGTGTCATTTACACAGGAATCAGTGCATTTTTATAGCACTGATTGCTGTATAAATGACAATGGTCCCAAAAATGTGTCAAAAATGTCCGATGTGTCTGCCATATTGTCGCAGTCACAATAAAAATTGCTGATCGCCGCCATTACTAGTAAAAAAAAAAATTATTAATAAAAATGCCATAATACTATCCCCTATTTTGTAAACGCTATAACTTTTGCGCAAACCAATCAATAATCGCTTATTGCAATTATTTTTTACCAAAAATATGTAGAAGAATACGTATCGGCCTAAATTGAGGAAAAAAAATGTTTTTTTAATTATTTTTTGGGGATATTTATACTAGCAAAAAGTAAAAAATAATTTTTCAAAATTGTCGCAATTTTTTTTGTTTATAGAGCAAAAAATAAAAACCGCAGAGGTGATCATGTACCACCAAAAGAAAGCTCTATTTGTAGGAAAAAAAGGACGTCAATTTTGTTTGGGAGCCACGTCGCACGACCGCGCAATTGTCAGTTTCAGCGACGCAGTGCCGAATCGCAAAAAGTGCTCTGGTCAGGAAGGGGGTAAATTCTTCAGGGGCTGAAGCGATTAATAGCCGAGAAAGTCCCCACAGATAAGGACTCCCCTGTACTGCGCATGCGCTGCGCTTGCACAGTACGAACGACTACGGAGCCGCCGAAAGTCTCAGAAGTTGAACAGCTGATCGTCAGCTCTACACAGCGCCTGTGCACTACATTCTGCCTCGAGTCCAGGTTCAAGCCCCACCATCCAAGTGGACATAGAGTTAGAATAAAAATATGCCGAACGAAGCAAGGCCGTACCCGAAGCATGGGGAGTGAAGCAAGCCCGCGAGGGTCCCTGTTACAGGCGCCCTGTACAGCTGACTCACAGGTGTTCAGATCTGGCTATTTTCGGTGGCTCGTACTGCGCAAGCGATGCGCCTGCGCAGTACAGGGGAGTCCTTATCCGCCGGGGGGAACTTTCTCGGCAGAACACCGGCACTAGAACTTTTAAATGACTTTTTTCTTTCCTTACTGGGCCTGTAATTTTGCTGTCAGACTGTTCTAAACACGGGAAACACGCACCACTTTACAGGCATACTATAGACACCCCCCAGGTACGAAATTTAAAGGAATATTACACTTTTATTGTTTAACTTTAAGCATTATTAAAATCACTGCTCCCGAAAAAACAGCCATTTTTAAGACTTTTTTTGCATTGATACATGTACCCGGGTCCCCAAACACTTTTTATGACAATAACTTGCATATTAACCTTTAAAATTAGCACTTTTGATTATTCATGTTTGTGTCCCATAGACTTTAACAGTGTTCGCATAAATTTTTGTCTCTTCGCATGTTCTGCTGCAAACCGAACAGGGGGGATGTTCGGCCCATCCCTAGTTTTCATTGAGAATCATGGGGTAAAACTTGTCAAGCAACTCGGAGGTCCAAAGTCACCCAACTGTGAAACAAGTCATATATATTTTAATAGAAAGGAGCTCTCATTTATACTTGCATTTACAGCAGCAGAACAAATGCAGGAAGTGATGTGTGCACATGGGCCAGAAGCAAATGTGTGGGATGCCAAACAAATCAATGAACCCCACCGACACCAAATCTAACTACCACATCCACCCCCGCATTGATTAAGCACAAGTACATATCATACCCTTATCCGGAAAATGAGCAGCACCTCCTCTTTGCGAAAGAGGGACCTCGCCATGTCCATCTAGATGGAGATCCTGACCAGCACAGGAACTTCCAGGTGATTACAATGACTTATTTCTGGGTCAGAAGGCGAAATTACACTTTTGATCGCAACCACAATTAGAATCTTATTATTTTTGTTTATTTGCAGATATGCAAATTTGTATTTCTACTTATATTTTAAGGCGTTCGATAAGCAATGGTGTCCCGGGGGTTAGCAGCAGGTGAATGACAAAAACAAAAGGCCCAGTTTGAGCCCTGGTTCACACTCACAGAGGGAGGAAATCGTTCAGCTGAAATCACACACTTTCATTCCCGCATGTCAGTCCCGACTGCAGGGGGAATTTCAGAGACATCTGTGCAGGTTTCTGCACTGATATCAATACAAATTGCATCCCAAAGTCGCACCAATTAAAACAGTGCAATTGTCACCACTTTGACATGTCAAATCGCACCAATGTGAACTAAAGCTGACACATACAACACTGCCTATCCACCATCTGAATTCATTACCTGCAATTCTCCACAGCTGTTATATATAAAGATTCCACCTTTATCATTTACTTGCAGGTGTGCAGAAGCCTAGGTTTACATTGGAGCGATTTGTCATGCGATTTGAGAGATCAAATCGCATGACTATTGGCAGCAATGGCACTCTTCCAATTGATGCAACACCAATTTTGTGGCACCGCACCAATTTGCTAAAGTAGTTCCTGCACTACTTTTGCCGATTTCAGGTGCAACTTCAATAGACATTTGTGTATGAAGCCACACGGATGTCTATCAAGTAGCACCTGAAATCACGCTGACCTTGCTACTTTGAAATTGTGCTACTTCAAGTGAAGTAGCGCGATTTCAAAGTAGCATCAATGTGAACCAGAGCAAAGAGATTATTTTTTTGGTGCACAAATACATATTGAAATAAAATACACCCACAAAAACTAAAGAGAAAGAAAAGTAGAAGAAAAAAAACACCACAACAAAGCTCAACAATGTACTTTTATTTTACCAGCAGAAAAAAAAAAATGTATATTTACTAGCTTCAAAAAAAATTTGGACAGGATATATGGTGCTACATTTAGCAATGGGATTTTAAGGGCCCTGCTCATAGGAGCTTACAATCTAAAATTTGACAAAACCTTAAGAGTGGACACAGCTTTAATTTCAGTGTATAATGGGCAACACATCACATTTTTATCTGTTAGATTATAGAAACATACTTAACAGTCATTCTTACAAAGCATTCCAACATAATATTACAAAAGACTTATTCAAAACACCCACCACCAGCCCACAATCCACACATACATACATTGGTGAGACCATGTTCTGCTGGAAGCTGCATTTCGGTGTACACGATTAAACGAGATCAAAAAGGGTAGAAAGTCAGCAGATGCTTTCAAACGATGTTTGCATGATCAGACAGGAACAATACACGCACAACATTGACAGTATGGCCACATAAACCCACTTTTGATTGAAAAAATGCAAAAGAATTTCATCAAATATCTCTAGTTGGGCATTTGTCAATATGCACAATATCATTCCTTCTCCCCCCCCCCCCCCCCCATAAATCACAGCAAAAAACCTGACCTTCTCAGGCCAAACAAACCCCCCTACTGCAGGCCTTTATATAAGAGAGGTTGTATTGTTAGCACACTGACACACCCAATAGAAGTACACGCCCACCAGTATCTTTCAATCTGTCTCTTCATGTATGTCTAAAGTGATTGCACCTGATGGGCAGGAACACATAATACTCTTTGCAACTGTGTTAGCCCTTGGCTATGTAAGTCCATAGCCATGCTCAGTGTCACAAGCAATATACAATATACTGTCCTAAGTATTGGGATGCCTGCCTTTAAACGCAAATGAACTGTAATGGCATCCCAGTATTAGTATTGGGTTCAAAACTCATTTGGCCCACCCTTTGCAGCTATAACAGCTTCAACTCTTCTGGGAAGGCTGTCCACAAAGTTTAGGAGTGTGTCTATGGGAATGTTTGACCATTCTTCCAAGTGCATTTGTGAGGTCAGGCACTGATGTTGGACGAGAAGGCCTGACCTACAGTCTCCTCTCTAATTCATCCACAAGGTGTTCTGTTGTGTTGAGGTCAGGACTCTGTCTAGGCCAATCAAGTTCCTCCACCCCAAAATCACTCATCCATGTCTTTATGGACCTTGCTTTGTGCACTGGTCCAAATGATTTGGTGGAGGGGGGATTATGATGTGGGGTTGTTTTACAGGGGTTGGGCTTGGCCTCTTAGTTCCAGTTAAGGGAACTCTTAAGGCGTCAGCATACCAAGACATTTTGGACAATTTCATGCTCCCGACTTTGTGGGAACAGTCTGGGGAAAGCCCCTTTCTGTTCCAACATGACTGCACACCAGTGCACAAAGCAAGGTCCATAAAGACATGGATGAGCAAGTTTGGAGTGGAGAAACTTGACTGGCCTGCACAGAGTCCTGGCCTCAACCCGATAGAACACCCTTTGGCGGAATTAGTGTAGAGACTGCGAGCCAGGCCTTCTCATCCAACATCAGTGTCTGGCCTCACAAATGCGCTTCTGGAAGAATGATCAAACATTCCCATAGACACACTAAACCTTGTGGACAGCCTTCCCAGAAGCTGTTCTAGCGGCAAAGGGTGGGCCAAATCAAATTTTAACCCTACGGACTAAGACTGGGCTGCCATTAAAGTTCATGTGTGTGTAAAGGCAGGTGTCCCAATAATTTTGGCTAAATAGTGTATCTGGAAAAGACTTACAATGGTGGTGGAACCCTCCTACACATAAATACTACATTTAGACATAGTTATTGGACCTGGTAGATGAGACAACTTCTCTACATGAAGCAGCATGTTTGGGTTTTTGAACCCAAACCCTCAGGGATACTAAGCAGAAGTTCTAACCTCTAAGCCACAGAGGTGCCCCATGTGAGAACCTCCTACACATAACTACACATAAATACACATAAAAACTGAATTTCTTTGGACTTACAGGTGATGGAATTACATTACTCAAGAGTTATTCTTCTTGATTTATTCTGTGATATTTGGTGTTTTTTTGTGGGTGAGAGGAGAATATTACCCTCAAATTTTTGGGAATTACATTTTGCTTTCTGATGTTGGTACACATATCACATTTTTGGGCTCAAATTATGAATACTTGGAAATAATAAAAAGCACAAAAAATTGTGATTCATTTTAAATTTGCATCAGCAATGGTATTGTCTGTGGATTGTAAGGACACCTGTGTGAGTTTGGGTAAAGATTGTTGTGAGATGGAGAGTAAAAAGTGAAAGTGACAGAGAAAAATATACTTTACCAAAACATTCCACATTATAGTATTCTTAAAACTAAATATTTTAAGTAGAAGCAACAATGTTGCAAAGGAAATTTTTTTTCAGAGAAAGATACATTTCATCTCAACATTAAAAGGTTTTTTTTGTGAAAGTTAGAATTGTTCCATTAGAATCAATGGCTAATACTTGATTTGGACTAGAATAGAGCAGATTTTCACTTAAAAAAATGCTCTCTAATTAGCTCTCATTTTGGTATTTAGCGCCGGCTAAAAAAGACACTTAAGTTAAAATGAGTTATTTTCAGGTATGGGCATGCTCAGTTGTGTTGGCACCTAAAACGGGGAATTTTTCACTTCTCAGACTTTTGAAGATATTCCAGTGTATAAATCACTTTTTTCACACAGTTTAAAAGCAGATTATCTTTAAATAATATACCGCATATTTCAGTACCATTTAGGCAATTATATCATGCTCTAAACATTATTTCCATGTGCACTACTCCAGGTTTTAGGAGAGTAAAGGTTTGGGCGCTATTTGGTTTCAGGGAACTATAGTAAATTCCATTTTGGGAGTATTTTCCCACCAGAGCTATAGTGAATACCGTTTTAGCGCTAATTAGTGCTAATTAGCGCCGCAGCTCTATAGTAAATGACCCCCTCAGTGTCTATAAGAACCATAAATGATTAATCGATGGTGAACATTGAAGCAACAAAGTAGAAACATAAAAATATAAAAAATACATATAAATTAAAATATATATATATATATATATAAAATAAAAAATATATATATATCCTGTTTCGATTGTGTACAAAGGTCATGTGTAAACAACCCTACTAGCATATAGGTAGCTGTGCAGGAACAACAGATGGGTGCAGGCTAACGGGTACAGAAAATGGGTGCAAGCTGGTAAGTACAAGTTGCACACCTAAGGGCATAGAAGTGACAATATAGATAGAAACATA
Source organism: Aquarana catesbeiana (assembly GCF_042186555.1). Taxonomy (NCBI): domain Eukaryota; kingdom Metazoa; phylum Chordata; class Amphibia; order Anura; family Ranidae; genus Aquarana; species Aquarana catesbeiana. The sequence goes on from NC_133324.1 coordinate 567,082,222, forward strand.
CAGTCAGGTCCATAAATATTGGGACATCGACACAATTCTAATCTTTTTGGCTCTATACACCACCACAATGGATTTAAAATGAAACAAAGAAGATGTGTTTTAACTACAGACTTTCAGCTTTAGTTTGAGGGTATTTACATCCAAATCAGGTGAACAAGGAGCAGATAAAAGGTCCAGAGTTCATTTCAAGTGTGCTATTTGCATTTGGAATCTGTTGCTGTCAACTCTCAATATGAGATCCAAAGAGCTGTCACTATCAGTGAAGCAGGCCATCATTAGGCTGAAAAAACAAAACAAACCCATCAGAGAGATAGCAAAAACATTAGGTGTGGCCAAATCAACTGTTTGGAACATCCTTAAAAAGAAAGAACGCACCAGTGAGCTCAGCAACACCAAAAGACCTGGAAGACCTCGGAAAACTGTGGTGGATGACCAAAGAATGATTTCCCTGGTGTAGAAAACACCCTTCACAACAGTTGGACAGATCAAGAACACTCTCCAGGAGGTAGGTGTATGTGTGTCAAAGTCAACAATCAAGAGAGGACTTCACCAGAGTGAATACAGAGGGTTCACCACAAGATGTAAACTATTGATGAGCCTCAAAAACAGGAAGGCCAGATTAGAGTTTGCCAAACAACATCTAAAAAAGCCTTCACAGTTCTGGAACAACATCCTATGGACAGATGAGACCAAGATCAACTTATACCAGAGTGATGGGATAGTCCGCTTGTTTCTCCCTGTTTTGTTGGCCTCTATTACCTTAGTGACTGAGGAGTGTTCATCATACTGTGTCCAGTATTTTGAGAAGGCTTGTTCAATGAGATGTTCTTCATAGCCTTTTTCAAGGAATTTATTTTTTAGGATGGACCCTTGCTTTTCGTAGTCGCTTCTTTTGGTGCAGGTTTTCTTCAGCCTGCAGAATTGCCCAAAGGGGATGTTGCGGATCCACTTGGGATGGTGGTGGCTTTTAGCATGAAGATAGGAGTTCCCTGCACTAGGTTTGAAATGGGTTTTAGACAGAATTGTGCGTTTTTTTAGGAGAAGGAGCTGTGGGCAGTTGGAACCCCACGGCTCAGCAAGAAATCCCGCCGGAACTTCCACAGAGGATGGTAAGAAAAAGAGAAGATGGAGAAGAAGAGGCCGACGAGGAGGACAGAACAATAAAAAGAGGGAAAAGATAGGGAAAAGATAACTCCAACACACACTACAATTAAAATCTTCAATCTGAAGGGGTGGTCGGTGACCGGATGCGGGAGTGAGAGGGTGTGAGAGATCCCCTCTCCCTCCGCTCTGACCAGCTAAGCTGCAGCCTGAGAAGATTGCCGATCAGCCGGCATCAGGAGCAAGCGGCGGTATCCGGCTAAACCGCTGAGCCACGGAGCATACCCGATCCTGGTGTAGGCTCGGAGGACGGGGCAGAAGGGGGGTGTGAGAGACCCTTCCAACTGGCAAGCGGCCAAACGAGGAGATCGGCTTCAATAGCAGCCGAAGTAACAGCGGTGTCAGCGTGTGCGGCGGAGAGAGAGCCTGGAGGTAGGAGTCATAGGGGTGGTGTGAGAGGTCCCCCCTTGACTATCGGTAGCCAACGAACAGGCGGAACTCAGCAGCAGCAGAAGCAGGTCTTGAAATAACCCGTGGCTATCAAAAATAGCAAGGTAATGCCGTGAAACCGGAGAGGATTAAGAAGACGCCAGACATAGGTGAAAACTTTCCTTTTTATTATTTCCCTCACATACCATATTTGCTATAAATGACTTTTGTTCCTGGTTCTTGAGTGAAGAAACTAAACCAAACTGAGCTTGTAATGTGAAATCCTGGTTGAATAGAACTTGTGCCTTAATGTCTATTGGTGTTAAAGAGACAGTACCTGAAACAAAGAAAATAGCAGCCCCAGTCCAAGGTGGGAGACGGACAGGGAGCTGACGCATGAGGCTTCTTTTTTTTCTTTGTAACATAAATAGAACCAGTGGAAAGACAATTGCAAGTTGTTCACTATACCATCAACTGTAAATGTAACTTTATTGTTTATATGTCTATTCATCGCCCTATGCAATATTAAGCTGACGTTGTGATATCAGAGGTGTGTAGAGGGTTATTTCTTTTGCTACTTCTCTCAGGCAAAATCAGCGGATTGGGATAGCATCTATAAGAGAAAAGCTGAGAGAAAAAAATTTTTTCTTTTTTTTTTTCCTCACTTCCTTCCCCTCCTACTTTTTCTTTTTGTCCCCATGATATAACAGTATGGCTGGGAAGCAGGCTGCTGAAGATAAAATAAATCAACACCAAACACAAACTCAGCCACAGCAAGTAGGAGGTCAGGTCACACGCTCTGCAAAAAATCAAACAAATCAAGTGAAAGCCGCAGCAGCAGTTGCAGCAGCGGCAGCAACAAAGTTAGAGCAATTTGCTAGGACCTCCCTTTCACCAATAAAATCCCAACAATCAACTCAAACAGGTACTTCGGCGGTCAAGAAAAAACAAAATAGTGGGCCAATATTAGCTGCAACAAGTCCAATCGCAGTGCCACCTACAAAAGGTCAAGGGACGGGAAAAGTCGCTAGTACTAGTGGTGACACAGAAATTAAAAAGCTACCTAATATAACTGAGGTAGACATGGAGGAAGTCCAAAGTGGAGGAGTGGAAGAACCTACAATGAGGGACATCCTGTATGCAATAACTGCATGCAAGGGATCAATCTCTGGTCTGGATATTCAGCTGAAAAGCATAAAAGAGGAACTTGCAGTGTTGGGAGGCAGATTAAAAGAAACGGAGGGAAGAACAACAGCTCTAGAGGATAGATTAAGCGATGTGGAAGATGTGTTACTCCCGCTCAGACAAGATATAACCGATATGAAGAAATACATAAAAAATCAGTCAGCTAAAATAGATGAACTAGAAAATAGAAATCGGAGAAACAATATAAGAGTAATAGGGATGCCCGAAAGGAGTGAGGGATCTAACCCTATAGAATTTTTGGAGGGATAGATTAAGGAGACATTTGGGGCTACATCCTTTTCTCCTTTTTTTGGCATTGAGCGGGCCCATCGAGTCCCCTTTAAACCCCGTCAGGGTAAGGAGTATCCAAGACCCATAATCATGAAAATGTTCAACTTCAGAGACAAAGTATCCTTGCTTCAGAAGGCGAGAGAAATGGGAGAGATCCTCTATAAGGGAGTAAGAATTTCATTATATCAGGACTTTTCTCCGGATTTGCAGAAACTTAGAGCGGCATACATGCCGATTAAACGTACGTTACAGCAAAAAAAGATGGACTATGCATTATTGTACCCTGCCCGTATGAGAATAACTACAAGGAATGGGACACTCTTTTTTGATTCCCCTCGAAGTGTGGAAGAATGATTGGAGAGCAATCAGAACACAGCACGGAATATAGAAGAAGAGAGATTAGAAACTAATTAGATTTTGGTTTTTCCCCCTTTTTTTTTTTTTTTGTTTTGGGAGGAAGGAAGGGAGAGGGAAAATAGAGATAATAAGTATTATATTAAGAAACAGGAATAAGTAAATAATAAATAAGTAAAACACGAATTAGGGAGTGAAGCTGGAATAGAATATAAGATAGTAAAGATTAGATATACACCTATTAGAACATATCGAGCTGACACAACAAAGTACTTAGTCTATGAGCACAAAAATTTAAAAACACATGAATAGGCACTAAAAAGGTCAGAGAGGGGGGGAGGGGGGGATAGGGATCCCTGGAGAGAGGGGATATAGAAAGGGACGGCATGGGCAAGGTATGCCGGAGCAGTATAGGGAGTGAATGTATGTGGGAGATCAGGAACAAAGCCCCCAGGGTAGGCCCAGATGGGCAGGGAGGGAGGGCATGGGGTGGGAGGGAATGGGGGGGTGAGGCAGAGGGGTAGGGGGTGGGAGAGAGGGAGAAGAGGGGGGGGAAAGGTGGGGGCGGGTGGTAGAGGTATAACACAAGCAAACAGTGGAAAATATCACAAATATAAATTTAGTCACAAATGTTTTCTATGCTTCACCATCGTAGGTGGGGGGATTAAGAGGAAGATATGCAGTTATGTATTGTACACGAAGGGGGCTCAGGGGATAGGTAAAACCCAGAAGGATAATTGTATCTTGATTTTTTATCTATGTTGTTGTTTTTGGGTTTATAATTATTTGAATTGGTATTATTTCATATATGAGTAAGGAGAAGGGGGAAAAAAAAGGTTTACTTCTAATGACATGGAATATAAGAGGGCTGAGGGACAGAGATAAGAGAAGTGCAATGTTCAGATACTTTAATAAAATGAAACCTCAGATAATTTGTTTACAAGAGACGCATCTGTGTCCAAATTCTGTTCATCTATTGCGCTCAGGGAGATACCCGACGCAGTTCCATTCTGTGCACACCTCATACTCAAGAGGTGTTAGTATAATGGTCTCCTCGGGTGTCTCCTTTGAATGCATGGAACGGAGGGTGGACAAGGAGGGAAAATTTGTTTTCTTGCTATGTAAAATTGATGGATTGTTATGCATAATTGCATCTATATACATACCCCCACCATTTTCATCAGCTCTGCTTGGGTGTCTATCACAATTTATGGCCCTACACCCATATGTCCCAGTATTAGCATTGGGAGATTATAATAATATCTTAGACAACTTCCAAAATAGAATGTCCTTGGCATCTAGAAGTGGGAGACAGACAACTGTCAGGACGGCTTTCGCTGCCCTGCTTACGGAAATAGGACTACGGGACGTAAGGAGAGAGAAACATGAAAAAGACAGATGCTACTCATGTTACTCCGCAACACATGATGGCTTCTCCCGTATTGACCTGGGTTGGGGGAATGAGGCACTTTTGCAGCGGGTAGAGGACTCAGCATACGAGCCACGCTTACTATCTGATCACTCTCCATTTTGGGTGCGGTTAGACACCACTGGAATGCTGGGGCGCCCCTATGGAAGGTGAACCCCTACTGGCTAACTTTGCTCCCGCAGGTAGACAGAACGAGAGAGGAATTACAGGAGTTCCTCCAATTCAACAGGGGCTCCTCTAGTGCTGTAATAGTATGGGATACACTCAAGGCATTCTTAAAGGGATGCCTTATTAAAGAAATCGCGGGAATCAAAACTCGATCCGGGGAATGGGAGAACAGTGTACGGGAAGAATTGAAAGAAAGGGAACAGGCTTTAATAAGACATCCATCAAAATCCAATCAAGAGTCCTGGAAGGAGGCCCAAGTGGTATATAACTCGGTTTGGTTATCGGCAGCAGAGAAGATACTTTCAGCAACAGAGTTATTTTGAAGAGGGGAAAAACACTGGCCGCCTTTTAGCCCTTATAGCTAGAGAGCAACGAGACTATACCAATATTCAGGCCGTGAGGGCTCAATCCGGGGAGAGCCAGACCCTTGGCTTAGACGTTCTAAATAGCTTCCAGCAGTTTTACAGAGATTTGTACTCTAGTAAAACTAGTTATACTCCATCTGATTTGGTACAGTTTTTACAAACCTGTCCACTCCCGCGGCTGCTGGAGGCGGACAGGGAAATGTTAAACCGTCCAATTACACTGGCTGAACTAACAGAAGTCCTGAAAGAGACAAAGCACCATAAATCACCAGGCCCAGATGGGATTCCGGCAGAGGTATACTCCCATTATAGGGAGGCCCTCTTACCCTCATTATTGCAGGCTATAACGGAGGCTGAAGAAGTGGGTCACTTACCAGATAGTATGCAGGAGGCAATAATAACAGTAATTTTAAAGCCCGGAAAAGACAAACTCTCATTGAATTCATATCATCCAATTTCGCTATTAAATGCGGATGTCAAGATGTTGGCTAGTGTTTTGGCTAAGAGGCTATCTCAAGTGATCGGCAAGTTGATCCATTGTGACCAGTCTGGCTTTATACCCAATCGCTCTACGTCAGACAATATAAGGAGACTTTTTCTGAATCTACAGATGCCAGTGGACAATCCGGGGGGTAGGGCCATTCTGTCACTGGACGCCTCAAAGGCGTTTGATAGTGTGGAGTGGCCCTACCTCTTGGAAATACTGGAAAGATTCGGACTGGGAAGTAAATTTGTATCATGGGTAAGGATACTTTACTCTAAACCCAGAGCCAGGATACGCATTAACAATATCCTTTCACCTCCATTTGAATTGTGCAGAGGTACAAGACAAGGTTGCCCACTGTCTCCGTTACTGTTTGCCTTGGCAATGGAGCCTTTAGCCATAAAGATCTGGAATTCAACTGAGGTGGTTGGATTCTGTAGGTGTCAGAGGGAAGAAAAAATATCTCTATATGCAGACGATGCACTCTTATATTTAGGTGATGCGACCTTGTCTCTGCGGGCAGTGATGGAGATAGTGGGAGAATATGGTTGTTTTTCTGGCTTTGCTATTAACTGGTCAAAATCAATCTTTTTTTTTTTTTTTTTTTAAATTCTTTATTTTTGAATAGCATATAGTACATTCCACATAAAATGTTTCACATAAACTTCATTTCCTCTCGTACATCTCCAGTTATCGTGATCAAACAACATGATACATTTTCTTTTAGGTGGAACTGAATTACATCTACCTGCAAAACATATATCATTTCCCTTTTCTCCCAACATATCCCTTATATCTACCCCCACCCCCACCCACCCTCACAAAAAAAAAAAGGGAAAGGCCCCCCCGGGGATGCCCCCTCCTCATTCCCGTCCGGTCGCACATAGTCTACCTCGCCTGTTCTCTACATCTGTAATCCAGGAAGGGAGTCCATATCCTCCAATATTTCTCATCTTGTTCTTTCAACATCAAGGTCAAGTTTTCCATTTGTTGGATTTCCATAATCCTGGCCCACCACTGTGTTTTAGTCGGAGGGACTGAACTCTTCCACAAAGCCGGTATACAGGCCTTCGCTGCCGTGAGAAGGTGTTTAAGCAAAGAGTTCTTATATTTTTCCACCGACAGGGGAACATCATTTAATAGAAATGCCGCCGGATTATTCCCAAGAGACACACCTGTAATCTCCTTAATCATTTCTTCCACCATCTCCCAAAAATCCTTGATCTTCTCGCATTCCCAAAATATGTGCAGCATAGTACCCTCCACTCTCGTACAACGCCAGCACCTATCTGAGGTCTGTGGAAATATTTTATGTAGAACAGATGGTGTTCTATACCACCTAGTGAGGATTTTATATCCTCCCTCTTGGTATCTGCTAGCAATTGATGTTATATGTGTGGATTTCAGAATTTTAACCTTCTGACTTTGGGAGAACGTTACCCCCATCTCTCTCTCCCAGGCCTGAATAAAATTAAGCTCCTGAGGGGCTTCTTGATTCGTTAATACCTCGTAACAATGTGATAGAGAGTGCCTCATACTCTCTCCATCTAAACACCTCTGTTCAAAACTGGATAACTCCCGTACCGCTGGGAAAATTTTAATTTTCGATCGGATAAAGGCTCCTAGCTGCATTGCCCTAAAATAATCTAAATCAGATGACACTTCTCCCTCTATCTCACCACGTGTCATCAGGCAATTATCCCTAGAAAAGTGAATGATCCTGTTTCTTCCCCTTTGTTTTAATACCTCATAACTCCGATCTAGTAGGCCCGGTTGAAAGTCTGATGCACCCAATACCGGAGTCATAGGGCTTGGGTAGACTGAAAGATTAGTCTTTTTAAAAATCATATTGATAGTGCGGATGGTTGCACCTATCAATGAATGTTTTTTCACTGTTATAGGCACTTTTGATTTTGCTATCCATGCCAGACCCTCTAGGGGAATTTTAACTGTTGCTTGTTCTAATTGTACGTGTGGTTTCCTCTCACGAGCACACCATTCCACCACTCTAGCTAATTGCGACGCTTCCTGATATCTCACTGGGTCTGGAAAACCAATACCTCCTTTTTCTTTTGGGAGCGCTAAAATGTTTCTCCTTACCCTAGCTGGTTTCCCTGCCCAAATGAATCTCAGAAACCTTGATCGAAGGTCCTTCAGGAAGTACGAAGGGATCTTTATTGGCAGGGTTTGTAATAAGTAAAGAAGTCTAGGAATCACATTCATCTTTATGATATTAGTCCTACCAAACCAAGTAAAGATCACTCTATCCCATCTCCTGAAGTCCTGTTTAATTTGTCTTAGCATCGGAGCATAATTTAATTCAAACGCTCTGTTAAGCTTCTTAGGAATTTTAGTCCCCAAATAACTTATATGGGAATCTGTCCACCTAAAATTAAATTGAGGCTTTATCTGTTGTATTTCAGGTGCCTTTATTTCCAACCCCATAGCTTCGGATTTAGTGTAGTTCACTTTATAGTTTGCTAATTCCCCATAGTTATTTATTTCCCTTAGAAGGGACGGAAGGGATATAATTGGGGAAGTTATGAAAAAAATCAAATCATCAGCATATGCTGCCAGTTTATACTCCTCTCTTTCTGTCTTGATGCCATTAATATTGGGATTGGCACGTATCCTCCTTAGAAAGGGTTCCAGTGTAAGAATAAAAATAATAGGCGATAGGGGACAGCCCTGACGTGTTCCATTATGTATCCTGAAGGGGTCCGACAATCTATCATTTACCTTAACCCTTGCACTCGGGATTGAGTAAAGGTTTGAGAGCCAGCTCAACATTCCATCACCCAGTCCAATGTGTTGTAGGGTAGCCTTGAGAAAGATCCAATCAACTCTATCGAATGCTTTTTCTGCATCGGCTGAAAACAATATTAAGGGTTTCTGTCGGCTTTGTGCAATATAAATCGCATTAATTACTCTCTGCGTGTTTTCCCTCCCCTCCCTACCGGCTATAAATCCCACTTGATCTGGATGTATCAATTTAGAAATATACTCTTCTAGTCTAATCGCTAGAATCTTAGAGAGCATTTTTAAATCCACGTTTAATAGTGCAATGGGCCGGTAACTGGGGCACTGAGAGGGATCCTTTCCCTCCTTCGGGATTACTGCTATATGTGCCATCAATATCTCACTGGGTAGCATCTGTCCCTCCCGTAATGAGTTGAAAGCAGCTATAAATCTTGGGGCCAATTTCTCAGCGAAATGTTTATAATATGTCAGAGCATACCCATCTGGGCCCGGTGCTTTCCCAACTTTTAAGAGGTTTACTACTCTCTTAAATTCCTCTATTGTGATTGGAACATCTAGATTTTGTGCTATCTCCTCCGTCAACTTTGGCATTTCTGATTCACATAAGTAGTCCCTTATCCTCTCCCACTTACTTTTCTGCCTCTGTGGGGAGTAATGGTCCTCTAATTGATAGAGACCCTCATAGTACTCCTTAAAGATCTGAGCCATATCCTGTGAAGAGTTAACCATCTCCCCCCTCTGTGTCCTAATACCCGACAAATGCTTTTGTGTTGTGGCGTATTTAAGGGCCTTAGCCAGCATCCTACTTGGTTTATTCCCAAATTCATATAGCGTCCGCCTTCCACATTTCAATTTCGCTTTGGCCTGTTCAATTAGTAGAGAGTTTAGATCATCCCGAAGCCCGCTTAATTTCTCCTCTATTTGCTGTGTCTGAGACTTTTTATGTTTTAACTTCCCAAATTTTTTTAAGTAAAATCTCAATCTGTTAGTTAAGCTTTTTTTTCTTATGCGTCCCTAACGATATCATAACTCCTCTCATCACACATTTATGTGTTTCCCAAATACAAAGTGGGGTAACTTTGTCCGTTTCGTTTGTCAGAAAGAAGAGATCCATTTCCTGACTTAATTTTTGTTCGTACTCTTTATCCTTTAATAAAGTCTCATTCATTTTCCAGTGCCACTCACTGCAATCTTCCTCTCCTAAATCTAGTATACAATTTGTCGGGGCGTGATCTGTTAGAGTAAATGATCCTATCTCAGCACTCACCATTGATGTTATTGCTATCTGTGATATAAAGATGTAGTCAATGCGAGTATATGACTTATGTTTTGCAGAGAAGAAAGTGTAATCTCTATCTTGAACATGCAGCGACCTCCAGGTATCTATTACCTGCAGGTTACTTAATAATTTTTTAACTCTTCGTAATTTTGACAATGAGAGATGTGAGGCTCCCCTGGACGCATCTAGGAGGGGATCTAATATCAGGTTTAAATCTCCTCCTATTACCAGAATACCTTCCTTATACTGATGAATCATTTGCGTACAAGTTTCTAAATAGCTAACCTGATCTTCGTTCGGGAGGTATAAATTCACTAGTGTAACCTTCTGCGATACAATTAGTCCTTTTACAATTAAGAGACGGCCCTCCTCATCTGTAATTACTTTAATCTCCTTCCATGGGGTCTGTTTCGAAATGATAATAGATACTCCATTAGATTTGGTACTCAGAGATGTACTATGGTAAGCCACAGGAAATTTATGACTTGCTAGTTTTGGTATTCTATCTCTTCTAAAGTGTGTCTCTTGGAAAAAAGCGATCTGCGTCTTTAGCCTTCCCACTTCTGCAAGCAGTCTAATCCCTTTTTCTGGAATGTTCAGTCCCTTAACATCCTCGGTGCCGTTGGGGAAAAAAAAAAAAAAAAAACCCCCGAGAAACGTCTCCGACTTTCCTCCACTCAGAGGAGAGACGTTTGTTGATGGGGGGTGTCCCCGAGCACAAAAATCTGAGCGTAGGTACACCAGCTGCGGCGCGCCCCAAAAAAAAGTAGCTAAGAAAGGTTTCCACAATATTTACAGTTAACAAACGTTGATTTCCACCATATGATCCTTATTTTTACAGCAGTAAAGAAAAAAGAAAACAATCTTATACATTGTATTTACATTTCCATACTTATTTAGCAGTCAAATTCATAATACATCATTTACCCCCTCCCTCCTCCACCCCACCCCTCCCATCCCATCCAGTCCAACCTTTCCCTTTCCACCCTCTACCCTTATAATTTACACCGTGCAACAAACTCTTCCTTCGCATATCCCCAACCCAATCCTCTCTCCTGTGAACCCCCAAGTCCTCTCCCCTGTGAACCCCATTTAACCCCCCTAACACCCATCCACACCCCCCCCCCCCCCAAGCCCAAAAAAAAAAAAAAAAAAACACCCCAACCCTCCCTCCATTCATATTCCATACTTCTCAACCCTCACCTTCCCCTCCCCCCCCTCCTTCTCATATTTTATATGTATCCCAAAAACATTGTGGTATCCCCTCAAGCACACCTAAAGTCAACCACTTAAACACCGCCAAAAAAAAAAGTGTCTTACTCATTTACTAATTATGACCTTTCTTCCCACCCTATTTCATAAATAACATCACAACATTTATATTTGGATTAACCTCGTGTCAAAAAAAAAAAAAAGGGTGTCTTATTCATTTGATAATTATAACCTTTCTTTCCACCCTATTTCATAAATGACATCACAACATTTATTATTTAAATTATCCCTGTGTCAAAAAAAAAAAAAAAATTTGTGTGTATCCCAAAAACATCGTGGTGTCCTCTCAAACAAAACACACCCAAAAAAAAAAAAAAAAATCAACCACCTTAACAGCAAACCATAGTGAAAAAAAAAAAAAAAAGAACCTAGAGCAGAGGTAACTCCTAATAACCACAATTTAGATCCTATTATCCCTTATGAGGGATATCCTCCCATTTTCATATCCAAAAAAAAAAAAAAAAAAGGATGCCCGCGTGTGCATGGAAAGGGGAATGGGGCATAAGGTGGAGGGGAAAATGAAAAAAAAAAAAAAAAAAAAAAAAAAAAAAGGGAAAAGGGAACAAAAGGGGAGAAAAAAAGAAAAAAGAAAGTCAAATCCACGTTAAAGACTAAAAAGTCTAATTATTCTGCTTCCTTCTCCCAATTCCCTCTCCTCTGCCCCTTCTTCTGATGCTTGTATCCCCCCATTTTTTCAGTTGGAATATCAATCCAGTCAGGAACCTCCACTACTTCAGAGCCCAGAAACTTAAACAAGTCCAGTAGTTGTTCTGGTACAGACAAGGTAAAGGCATGTTCATCCTTTTTTATAGTTAAAGCTAGTGGGTACCCCCATCTATAGGTTGCCCCCTAGGTTGCCCCCTTTGCCCGGATTTGATCCAGAAGTGGCCTCATCAACCGTCTCCTTATCTTCGTCATCCGACTAAGGTCTGGGAACACCTGGACCTCCTGGCCTGCAAACTCCAGTACCCCTTTCTGCCATACTGCTCTCATTATATCTTCTTTTGTTTTGTAAAAATGAACATAACACATCTCTAGGGGACCCTTGTTCCGGGATGAACCCCACCGGGCTCCTATGAACACGGTCCAACTCAATATGAGTATCGGGGGGATTCCCCAGATATTTATTAAAAATATCGATTGCTGTTTTCCTCAGCTCAGGTGTTTTTATGGTTTCTGAGATTCCTTTAATACGAACATTATTTCTTCTACCTCTGTTCTCAGAATCTTCAGCTTGTAACTGTAAAATTAACAATTTTTGGTGTTGCAATTTCAGTTCTCTTTCCAACACTCCTATGCGGGCATCTGCCGAGGTCTGCAACGACTCACAGCTACTCAGTCTGCTGTCCATTAATTCTACCTTAGCACCAATTTCACTTAATTCCTCCCTTACAGCCGCCTTTAATTCGCTCATCAGGATCCGTATGTCCTCTTTGGTCGGTAAAGCCTGTATGAGCTTCCTAATGTCCTGCTCACCACCACCAGCCACTGCTATCGCCTCCACCGCATTTAAAGAGCATACCTGAGTTTCTGTAATAGCCCTGTTCCATGGCGTAATTGGGGAGCTTACTTCCACAGCCTCTGTCAGCGCCATATGGATGTTCCCGGCTGGCTTACTAGAGGTGGCTGGGGCGGGTGCTTCCTCCATGGCCGCTAGCTGTCTCTGGGCGGCCCGCACGGCCCGTTGGGAAGCGGTCCCGGTCTCCACGGACATGGCTTGTTCTATTTTTGCAGTCAGATATCTGGTGATACGCGGATATCCGGGTGCTTCCGTCCCTCCTATACCCTTCTCTCGTCCACGTCCCGGCATGTGTTATTGGCGTTCCTGGCGTCTCTGCCCCAGCCCGCACACGATCTCCTGCAGGGACGCGCCACTACGATGCTCCGCCGCTCACTCCGTCATGCTCAAGCCACACCCCCCGGCGTCAGCGTCAACGTGAGCCAGTCAAAATCAATCTTAATGCCTATAGATCAGTTAAGGGACCGATTACCAGTGGGGGCGGAACAAATAGTCATTGCTAACAGCTTTAAGTACCTGGGAGTGATGGTGTCCCCGAACCCGGCCGAGTATCTTCGGTTGAACCTGGAGCCACTACTAGCAAGGCAGAAAGAAAAATGCAATATCTGGTGTAGGCTCCCCCTGTCAGTTATAGGACGAGCAAACTTAATAAAAATGGTGTGGGCACCACAACAACTGTACGTTTTTCACAACTCACCGGTATGGATACCAAAAAAGTGGTTCAAGGGAGTGGACACATTAATGAGGGAACTGATATGGGAAAAAAAGGGCACCCAGAATTAGTCTGGAAACATTGCAATATGAAAAGGATAGAGGAGGGCTGGCAATACCTCATTCTGAATTGTACTTTTTGGCATCACAGCTACAACAAATGGCAGGGTGGGGTAGGAAGGAAAATGAGGACCCCACATATAAATTGGTGACCATATCGGAACCTACGCTAGAAGCGGCCTCGCATTTAGAAATGGACCTACCAAGTATGAAGGGACTAGAACCCACAAGCAGTCTACTTAAAAGGGTATGGGGGGAGGTTCGGAAAGCGCTAAAAATAACGGGCGTGCTCCCATTTACACCAATTTGGTATAATAGAAGATACCCTGAGATCCAGGAACTACAAGGGTTTACGCACTGGAAAGAAAAGGGGGTCCGGTTCTTCTCTCAATTATACGAGGGGGAGGTATTAAAGACATATGAACAACTATGTAGGGAATTCCATCTGAACACGAGTGGTTTTTATCAATATCTCCAACTCCGCCATGCGTTACAGGCACAACAAATAACACACTCTCTGAAAGTACCACTCTTGAGTGAGGTTTTAACAGCAGACACGAGGAAAGGGTTAATATCAAAAATATATAGGGAGTTGTTGAGGTCGGTTCAGGATCATACCTTATTAAAGTGCCGAAATAAATGGGCAGAAAATGTAGGAGAAATAGAAGAAAAACAGTGGGAAATGGTGCTTGAGGCTATTCCAGTGGTGTCGCTATCCGCAACCCAAAGGCTATCACAACTATTCATTTTCCATAGGGCCTATAGAACATCAGTACAGCTTTGTAAATGGGGACGAGGGGACTCCCCAATGTGCCCTAAGTGTAGAGTGCACAGAGGGGACTTTATCCATCTAATTTGGAAGTGCCCAAAGCTGCATAGGTATTGGGATGGGGTCTCCCAGTATATCTCGAGGTTGGCGCAGGTCCCCATCCCCCTTAACCCGACTGTATATTTACTTGGAGCCATAAATGCAAAAATGTTCCCGGGAGGAAAGTATTTCATGTTAACAAGACTGATGTACTTGGCCAGAAAACTCATAGCAAGGCACTGGTTGGCTTCAACGGTGCCTACAGTGAAGCAATGGATTGCGTATGTCAACTCACTGCTCCCTAGAGAACGATTGGCTTATAGCCGCAGAGGTGACAGGGGTAAATTTGATAAGATCTGGCATCCATGGCTGGGGGATGTGGACCTGGCCCCGCACCAATTGATAGTGGAGAGGCTACAGATGTAGAGACAGAGGGGGAAGATCAGAAAGGAAAGGGGAGATAGAGACAGTTGAGGACAAGGAAGAAAAGAGGGGAGTGAGTGGGGAAAGTGAGAAGGGAGAAAGGAGGGATGGCCAGTAAAAGCAGTGACAGTATAACCAGTTAATTAGTCGCAAATGAGAGTGTGGTGAAGAAAGGGAAAGGAAAAGAATAGAAAAAAGAAAAAAGGAAAAATTAATATCAAAGGTTAAAGGCATGGTTTGCTGTGGTGGAGGGGGGGTGGGGGGAAGGGAGGGGAGGAGGGGGGGAGAGGAGGGAAGGGGGGAAAAAAAAGGAAAAGGGAGATATGAATTAGTAGTAGAATTATAACTTTGCACTGAAAGAGGGTAGGAATAAAAGAATGGGTTTGTATAAATTACACATTTTATATGTTTCAGTATTACCTAATAATATGATTGATCGATGTTAACTTTGTATGGAATTTTTTCAATAAAAAAAAAATATATAAAATCTTCAATCTATCCAGTTCGGTTTTTCGATGACACAGAACTCAATGTTCTACGCAAGGGCCTCAATTTCGCCCCTAGAAATCCTCCAAATCTCTTTGAGATCTTTGTGGACCTCAATAGGTACACGAGAAATCTCACCCTAAAAAGGTACTTCGCTCTTCACAAATCACCCTCTGAAATATCATCCTCATATCACCATCATTCCCCGCTCTGAGCACTCCCCACTTGCCCCTGTCCCATTTGCTCATTCATTTTTATTTTTTTTTCATTTTTATTTTATTTTTATCTATATGTATACATATACATGTGTGTGTGTATATATATATATATACACACACACACACATTTTATCCATATATTTTTACCATTGCTTCATTATCATTTTAACATTTATCACATGGCCCATTGCACCTTGCAGCCCAGCAATTACCACTACCACTACACCCTTCATATGTATTCCACTATATACTACTTCCATGTGGGCATGGCTGCATTGTGTGTTTGTGCATGTGTGTTTGCATGTACGCGTTTATGCAGATAAACGTCTATACGCATGTGCTTCTTTATATACCAACACACGAGCATATAGATGTCAGGTGGCACATTATCCCTGCTTTCCGTATGTTACCCAGATAGGCAGGGACATTTTGTTCCACTTTGCTCCACTCTCACTCGAGTCCCCCTGCCTCCACACACCCCCTGTGTGCCCGCAGGCTAGAGCTGCCTGTGTTTTTCTGTCCCACACGGCACACAGTAGACCGGCTCATTCACTGGAAGGACTCCACTGGTGCATCCCCTGTCTTCAGGAGTCCTTTGGAGCGCATGACCACGCCCACTCCCTTGATGGCGTGCGTTCCAGTGTCGGTCACACCCCCCTCCTTTCCAGTTCACCACATGCACATACAGCCCGCCCTCAACCGGCTTATAATTCACAAGCATGTCCTCCTCATCCCGACATTCACCTATGATTGAGGCGGAGAGACAGCTGCAGACACACACGGCTCCAGCATTGTATAAAGAGATATCTTCCATCCTCCTAGAGCACAGGACTGCCTTCTCCCCCTAGGACGTACATAGGCTGCAGCCTCCCCTCCATCCAGCCCGTGAGACAGGTCAGGTATCCAGTCTCTTCGCTAACTTTGCATCATGCTATGAAGTTTCATTTGTTTGCGTACCAGTGTCCTGAGGGATCCCTCCCAGGTCACCTCCTTGGTTTCTTCAACACTGTGCCTTCCCCCTCTTCAGGTCCACCCCACAGTCTCACATCAAGAATTCAAAGGAGAACACACATACCGTCAACATACCACATAGGTAGGTGTGTTTACACATCTAGTTACCAGTCCGTCATCTCCATTTTTTTGGCGACCAACACCTCTGCATCTTTTTCGCATGCACAGCTCACATGCACTGTTACTCTCTGATTCATTCACATCTGTCACGTGTGCATGTGTATACACGTGCATTTATATACACATATATATATGTTTGTATCTGTATTGTCACTTCTGTGCCCTTAGGTGTGCAACTTGTACTGACCAGCTTGCACTCATTTTCTGTACCCATTAGCCTGCACCCATCTGTTGTTCCTGCACAGCTACCTATATGCTAGTAGGGTTGTCTACACATGACCTTTGTACACAAGCGAAACAGGATATATATATATATTTTTTTATTTATATATATTTTTTTGTTTCTACTTTGTTGCTTCAGTGTTCACCATCGATTAATCATTTATGGTTCTTATAGACACTGTATCTTTTATCACTTTTAAGTATACATATGTGATTTCCATCTATCATATTTATTTGAATTCATTATATGTCTCCTGTCTGTATTGTGTTGCATATACCTAATATATATATATATATAGATATATATAGATATATATATCTATATATATCTATATATATATATATATATATTTTGATCTCTGCTCCACCTAGAACGTTTGAACGTGGACTGGTATGGAGCTCAGAATAACTATTCATCACAGGCTACACCTCCCAACTAGCCATTCCTTTTTATGTACACATACCTACCGGCCTATACAGACTGTGCTCTGGTTCTCAAGGCTCTGATGAAGAGGTTATCCTCAAAACGCATTAGCTGATTTTAAACACTCACCTCAACATGGGCTTGTGTGACTTTTCACCTATTTTTTCCTTTTATTGCATATTTTGTTACCTGTTTGCATGAAACGTAGTATTGTTATTATTTATTTGTTTTTATTTCATTATATATGAATAAATTATACACACTTTGATGTGAGCAATTGATCACGCGCCCTCCATCCACCCTTCTCCATATAGTCTTACTCTGACCACCCCGGGGTCAGTTTGGGCAGCGGGACACGCAACACCATCCTTTCCAGTTCCTCTACAGTTTGCAATACTACCAATCTACACCGAACACACCCTCACAAGTGCAGGAGTAATCTTTCCTTGTCCATATTTTGCCTCTTACTGACAACCTTTGCCCGGTGGTTGTCGGGGTCTGCGGACGGGGGCTTATCGGAATCTGGGAGCCCCCTTTGACAAGGGGACCCCCAGATCCCGGCCTCCCCCCATGTGAATAAGTATGGGGTACATTGTACCCCTATCCATTCAAAAAAAAATAGTGTAGTGTGAAAAAAATACAGTAGACAGTTTTTGACAAGTCTTTTATTAAAAATATCTTCTTCCTCCGGTCTTCCTCCATCTTCTCCCGCATCTTCCTCCTCCGGGCTTCTCCTTCTCCCACTGCTTCTTCTTTCTCCTGTACTTCTTTGTCTGGTGTTCTTCCTCTTCCTGCCGCCAACGACCCTCCTCTGATGCTGAGTCCCACTCCCACCGCCGACCCTCCTTCGATGCTGCGTCCCGCTGATCTGTCCGCGCCGATGCCAAGCATGTCTTAGATAATGATGGGCGTGGCCATTGGATGATGTCATCCGGAGGCCCAGCCCCTTGTGATGTCACTGCTCCCGGGGCATGATGGGTCCGTGACATCACAAGGGGTGGGGCCTCCAGATTACATCATGCGGTGGCCACGCCCCCACCGTTATCTAAGACATGCTTGACATCGGTGCGGACAGATCAGCGGGACACAGCATCAGAGGGTCCTTGGCGGGAGCGGGACTCAGCATCGGAGGAGGGTTGTCAGCGGGAGCGGGACTCAGCATCGGAGGAGGATCGTCGGTGGGAGCGGGACTCAGCATCGGAGGAGGGTCGGCGGCGGCAGAGGAAGGAGTACACCGGACAAAGAAGACACGAGAAAGAAGAAGAGCAGAAAAAGAAGCAGTGGGAGAAGGAGAAGCCCGGAGGAGGAAGATGCGGGAGAAGATGGAGGAAGACCGGAGGAAGAAGCGGGGAAGAAGATATTTTTAATAAAAGACTTGTCAAAAACTGTCTACTGTATTTTTTCAAACTACACTACTTTTTTTTGGTAAATGGGTAGGGGTACAATGTACCCCATACTCATTCCCATAGGGGGGCATGCCGGGATCTGGGAGCCCCCTTGTCAAAGGGGGCTTCCAGATTCCGATAAGCCCCCCGCCCGCAGACCCCGACAACCACCAGGCAAGGGTTGTCGGGAAAAGGCCCTTGACCCCATCAACATGGAGGCAAGGTGCTTTGGAGTGGGAGGCGCAGAGCCCCCCTGCCCCAAAGCACCCACTCCCCCATATTGAGGGCATGCGGCCTGGTATGGTTCAGGAAGGGAGGGGCGCTCTTTTTGGCATGGGGGGTCCCCTCTAAATCCATACTAGATCCAAGGGCCCCACGCTGTTTTTTTTTTCACAATTTTTTTTTTAGCCGGCAATTCTTTTTTTTACATTCAGCGGGGAAGCTTGCTGACAGCTAATGACTCATCGGTTGTTAAGGACGTGGCGGCCCGGTCCAAAAACGCAGCAAGCACTGCAAAAAGCACTGCAGAAACGCTCAAAAGCAACATGCATAGATGAATGAATGAATCGAGCCTTAGACCCCTTTCACACTGGGGCGGTTTTCAGGTGCTTTAGCGTTAGAAATAGCCTTTCCAAAGCGCCTGAAAACCGCCTTCCATTCATTCCAGTGTTTTTTCACACTGGGGCAGTGCACCACAGCCGGGTGCCCACAGTGACAATGCCAGCGCCGCAGAGAGGAGGGGGAGAGGAGAGGGGCTTTGTTTGCCCTCATTGTTGAACCGTGGGACAGGTAAGTGTCTGATTAATAAAAGTCAGCAGCTACTTTTTGTAGCTGCTGACTTTTATATGGGTGGAACTCCGCTTTAAGTGCAGTAGAGGTAGAGAAGTCAAGCCACACACACCATAAGGTTTTGAACTTCTCAAAGGTATCATTATCCAGCGCAAGCATCTCCTCCATTCGCATAATATCGTTTATGGTTGAGACCCACAGGGATAGTGGGGGGGACTTGTCTGTTTTCCAATATAGAGGGATTAATTGTCTTGCTGCAGAAAGGAAGAAACGTAATAAGCTGCGTTTCTGAGATGAGATCGAACCCGGAAGTGTTGACAAAAGTGCTATTTCTGGGGTTGGTGTCAGGGAGTCCTGATAAACTTTATTATAAATGGCAAAGACTTTGGACAAAAAGGGGTGTATCCCACTGCATTCCCACCAGATATGTAACTAATTTCCTTCTGTTGAGCTGCATCTTCAAGAGGAGGCTGGCGTCTCTGGGAACATCCTATGTAGCGATAGGGGGTCCCTGTACCATCTGGAGAGGATTTTAACGTTTTTTTCTTGTGCATAACAAGAAATCGTGGGCTTGTGTGTAAAATGAAAGCAGGTTTGCCAATCTCTATACATAATTTCCTTCCCCAGAGCCACGGACCATGTTTGAGTATACAGTCCATCATGCATCAATGCGTGAAGTAGCTTATAAATCGAGGAAAGGAGATATCTGGGTGTCTCGGAGAGGGAGCACAATCGCTCGTACTCTGTCAAAGGGCGGTGTATACAAGTGGAAGTAAATAGTCTCTTACAGAAGGAGGATAAGTGGATGGTCGTGAGCTACTCACCATTATCAGCAGGGATAACAGGTTGTCCAGTACATGGATGAACAAAGGAATCCGCTACCGGCCAGACAGATTGTGACATCCCTTCCAATATGGGGGTTCCCATTCCCTGAAGGAAAGTAGGGTTGTTGAATAGCATCGTTAGGGGGGATGGATCTGAGGACAGGAGAGTCTGAAGGCCTTTTTTATACCACAGGTGTAGGGCAGCAAGGGTGAGGGGAGAAGATTGAAGCCTGTGAAAATCTCACTTGTAACCCCAAGGGAAATAAATTTAAAAGAGCTAACAAAAGTCCTGGGTGGCTTAACTCCAATGTAAAAATGCATATAAAAGCAAAGGAGGAGGCCTTCAAACAATACAAGGCTGAGGGGTCTTCATCAGCATTCCAACTTTACAAAGAATGCAATAAGAAATGTAAGGGTGCAATTAGGGTGGCTAAGATAGAACACAAAAGGCACATAGCAGAGGAGAGTCAAAAAAATCCCAAGAAAATCTTTAAGTATATAAATAGTAAGAAAGGGTGGTCAGAATATATTGGCCCCATAAAGAATGATGAAGGGAATCTGATTACAGAAGATAGAGAGATGGCGAATGTTTTGAATTCATCCTTCTCCTCAGTCTTCATGAGGGAAATGGGGGGGATTCAGTAACCAAGACTGCAATGTTTATCCTCATGACACATCACAGGAAGCATCCTCATGGCTAATAGAGGATAGAATTAGAAATAGACTTGAAAAACTTGACAATAATAAGTCACCAGGACCAGATAGCTTACACCTGAGGGTCCTTAAGGAACTCAGTCAAGTGATTGCCAGACCATTGTTCCTAATGTTTACGAACAGTCTACTGACTGGAATGGTACCAGCTGATTGGAGAAAAGCCAACATAGCACCAATATTTAAAAAAGGACCAAGATACATACCTGGGAACTACAGACCAGTTAGCCTAACATCAATAGTTTTCAAGTTCTTGGATGGGATATTAAGGGACTATATACAAGATTTTAGTAATAAAAACTGTATTAGCAGTAATCAGCATGGATTCATGAAGAATTGTTCTTGCCAAACCAACCTATTAACCTTCTATGACAGTGGTTCTCAACTCCTGTCCTCGGGACCCACTAACAGGCCAGGTTTGCAAGATAACTGAAATACATCACAGGTGATATCATTTGCTGCTCAGTGATTGTAGTATTCTAGTCTGCATCTCCCCAAGGTAATACTTAAATTCTGGCCTGTTAGTGGGTCCTGAGGACCGGAGTTGAGAACCACTGTTCTATGAGGTGGTGAGCTGCCATCTAGATAAAGGAAGGCCTGTAGATGTGGTGTATCTGGATTTTGCAAAGGCATATGATACAGTTCCCCATAAACGTTTACTGTACAAAAGGTCTGTCGGCATGGACCAAAGGGTGAGTACATGGATTGAAAACTGGCTATGGGGGCGAGTCCAGAGGGTGGTGCTAAATGGGGAGTACTCAGAATAGTCTGGTGTGGAAAGAGGGATCCCCCAGGGTTCTGTCATGGGACCAATCCTATTTAATTTATTCATAAACGATCTGGAGGATGGGATAAACAGCTCAATCTCAGTATTTGCGGGTGATACTAAGTTAAGCAGGGCAATAACTTCTACACAGGATGTGGAAACCTTGCTAGAAGATTTAAACAAAGTAATGGGGTGGGCAACTACATGGCAAATGAGGTTTAATGTTGAAAAATTTAAAATAATACATTTGGGTGCCAAAAATATGAATGCAATCTACTTGCTAGGGGGAGAACCTCTGGGGTAATCTAGGATGGAAAAGGACCTGGGGGTCTTAGTAGATGAAAGGCTCAGCAATGGCATGCAATGCCAAACTGCCGCAAGCAAAGCCAACAGAATATTGGTATGCATTAAAAAGGGGATTAACTCCAGAGATAATATAATTCTCCAACTCTACAAGACTCTGGTGCGGCGGCACCTGGAGTATGCCGTCCAGTTCTGGGCACCAGTCCTCAGGAGGGATGTGCTGGAGCTGGAGAGGGTCCAGAGAAAGGGAACAAAGCTAATAAAGGGACTGGAGGATCTCCGCTATGGGGAAAGACTGCAAGCACTAAACTTATTCTCTCTGGAGAAGAGAAGCTCGAGGGGGGATATGATTAGGGCTGCAACTAATGATTATTTTAATAATCGATTAGTTGGCAGATTATTGTTTCGGTTAATCGGAGAATAACCTTAAAAAAAAAGTGTGGTGTATTTACTTAATATGTAAAGTTAAAAAAAAGCAATTTATTCTTAAATATCTATATGCAGTGGTAAATATAAATAACCAACTATATGGTTAGGGAGCAAAATCTCTAATCCACTCTGAGAATAACAGACAGAAGAGATATACTATATATACTATTAGAGGTTAAATCTGGTAAATATCATCAGACTCAGATCAAAATTTTTATTTAAAGAAAAATAAAAACTGTTTTCAGACAGAACTGTAATATATTATATGCTGGCCATACAAAAACAATGGGGGTGATTTACTAAGACGAATGCGCTGCGCCGGTTCACACCTTAATTGGTGCACCGGGAAAATCATTGATTGAATGTACGAACCGGCGCACTTTGAAGCGCAACACGATAATAAATATGTAAACTGCAACTGGTGCTAGGGTAACTGCAATTTTCTCATTGATAATAGCGCACGCCCAATCCAATTGGTTAATTTCATCTCATTGGATGTGTCTTGTTAGGCAATTAGTAGGTGTTCTCAGTGAATTAACCCTTTTGATGCTAATCTCATTCCTATTACTTATAAAATATCTTTGAAATGTGTTTTTTTTCTATTTGTATCCAAAGCTTTCAATACATTACAAAGAACAGAGAAGTGTTTCTAAACCCAATAAATTAATATTTTCCGATCTTGATCTTTAAAGGTGACCATATACTGCAATCAGTCAGATCTTAAAAAATTAGATTTAGTTCAAGAGCCTGTTTGATTTCCAATAATTTGAATTAATTGTTCAAGTGTGTCTTCCTATTACCTATTTTGCCGAAATATCTAGTTGTACAGAGATTGGCCAGTCAGATTGCATAGTGCATGACCACCTTAACCACTTGCTGACCGCCTAACGCAGATATACTGCGGCAGAATGGCACGGGCAGGCAAAATCACGTACCTGGTACGTGATCTGCCTCCCGCGGGGCGCTCCCAACGAGTGAGAATATTCCTCTGCTGCTGTAATGTAAATAACAGCAGAGGAAGTGATGTCATCTCTCCTCCGGTCGGTATTTTCCGTTCTGGCGCAGAGGAGAGAAGACATCTGAGTAAGTGCACAAACACTACACTTACATTAAAGCACACCAGGCACACTTTTCACCCCCAGATCAATACCCCCCCCCCCCCGTCACAGTGACACCAATAGCAGTTTTTTTTTCTGATTACTGCATTGGTGTCAGTTTGTGACAGTTAGGGCAGTTAGTGGTAGCCCCCTTTAAGTCTAGGGTACCCCCCTAACCCCCTCTAATAAAGTTTTAACCCCTTGATCACCCCCCGTCGCCAGTGTCACTAAGCAATCGTTTTTCTGATCGCTGTATTAGTGTCACTGGTGACGCTAGTTAGGGAGGTAAATATATAGGTTTGCCGTCAGCGTTTTATAGCGTCAGGGACCCCCATATACAACCTAATAAAGGTTTTAACTCCTTGATTGCCCCTACTTAACCCTTTCACCATTGATCACCGTATAACTGTTACGGGTGACGCTGGTTAGTTAGTTTATTTTTTATAGTGTCAGGGCACCCGCCGTTTATTACCGAATAAAGGTTTAGCCCCCTGATCGCCCGGCGGTGATATAAGTTAGGTTTTAGGGTCAGATAGGGTCTGCGTCGCCCCAGGCAGCGTCAGGTTAGTGCCAGTAGCGCTAACACCCACGCATGCACCGTACACCCCCCTTAGTGGTATAGTATCTGAACGGATCAATATCTGATCCGATCAGATCTATACTAGCGTCCCCAGCAGTTTAGGGTTCCCAAAAACGCAGTGTTAGCGGGATCAGCCCAGATACCTGCTAGCACCTGCGTTTTGCCCCTTCGCCCAGCCCACCCAAGTGCAGTATCGATCGATCACTGTCTCTTGCAAAACACTAAACACATAACTGCAGCGTTCACAGAGTCAGGCCTGATCCCTGCGATCGCTAACAGTTTTTTCTGTAGCGTTTTGGTGAACTGGCAAGCACCAGCGGCCTAGTACACCCCGGTCGTAGTCAAACCAGCACTGCAGTAACACTTGGTGACGTGGCGAGTCCCATAAGTGCAGTTCAAGCTGGTGAGGTAGCAAGCACAAGTAGTGTCCCGCTGCCACCAAGAAGAAGACAAACACAGGCCCGTCATGCCCATAATGCCCTTCCTGCTGCATTCGCCAATCCTAATTGGGAACCCACCACTTCTGCAGCACCAGTACTTCCCCCATTCACATCCCCAACCAAATGCAGTCGGCTGCATGAGAGGCATTTTCTTTATGTCCTCCTGAGTACCCCTACCCAACGAACCCTCCTCAAAAAAGATGTTGTGTCTGCAGCAAGCGCGGATATAGGCGTGACACCCGCTATTATTGTCCCTCCTGTCCTGACAATCCTGGTCTTTGCATTGGTGAATGTTTTGAACACTACCATACACTAGTTGAGTATTAGGGTAGGGTACAGCATTGCACAGACTAGGCACACTTTCCCAGGGTCTCCCAAGATGCTATCGCATTTTGAGAGACCCGAACCCTACGCCATTCAGCTGCAGCGCGGATTTATTTATCTTGACAGCAACAGTGTGTTCTCCCACGATACACAAAGCCGTGACTCCACCGCTGTCGGAGGTAATATATGCCGAAGCATGGGGGCAGCAGGGGTGGAGGAGCGATTTGCTCCTAACTTTTGGGGCGGATGCTCCCATGCTTCGGCATATATAAATGGTGCATGTATGCCCATCATTAGAAGTGGGTGGATGAAGGGCGGTATTCTAATGGTGGGCATACCCACCAATCAATCTCTTTTTTTCGTTCAGCCCACAGGCTGCATGAAAAAAAAAGATTACAATATATGCCCAACAAGGACCAGCAACGTACTGGTATGTTGCTGGACTTTGAGTGGTTATACCAGAATGATGCCTGCAGGTTTAGGTATCATCTTGGTATCATTCTTTTCAGCCAGCGGTTGCCTTTCATGTAAAAGCAATCCCAGGGGCTAATTAGCCTCTAGACTGCTTTTACAAGCAGTGGGAGGGAATGTCCCCCCCTCCCACCATCTTCCATGTTTTTCTCTGGCTTTCCTGTCCCAACAGGGAACCTGAGAATGCAGCCGGTGATTCGGCCAGCTGACCATAGAGCTGATCAGAGACCAGAATGGCTCCAATCATCTCTAAGGCCTAACTTGCCGGATGTAAACAGCGCCATTGGGAAATTGGGAAAGCATTTTTGCACACTGATCTTGGTGTGGTCAGATGCTTTGAGGGCAGAGGAGAGATCTAGGGTCTAATAGACCCAATTTTTTTTAAAAAAGAGTACCTGTCACTACCTATTGCTATCATAGGGGATATTTACATTCCCTGACATAACAATAAAGATAAAAAAAAAAATGAAAGGAACAGTTTAAAAATAAGATAAAAAAGCAAAAAAGAAAAAGAAATAAAAAAAGCACCCCTGTCCCCCCCTGCTCTCACGCAAAGGCGAACGCAAGCGTTGGTCTGGCGTCAAATGTAAACAGCAATTGCACCATGCATGTGAGGTATCACCAGGAAGGTCAAATCAAGGGCAGTCATTTTAGCAGTAGACCTCCTCTGTGCGCAATTTTGTGCGCAATTTTAAAGCATGTCACGTTTGGTATCCATGTACTCGGCCTAAGATCATCTTTTTTATTTCAGCAAACATTTTTATTTTGTCACAAAGTTTTGAAAATTGAAAAAAGGAAAAAAAAATGTTTTTCTTTTCTTTCATTTTCAAAAACAAATGAGAGCTGCAAAATACTCACCATGCCTCTCAGCAAATAGCTTGGGGTGTCTACTTTCCAAAATGGGGTCATTTGGAGGGGTTTTGTGGCATCTTGGCATTTTATGGCCTTCAAAACTGTGATAGGTAGTGAGGAGTAAAATCAAAAATTTACGCCCTTAGAAATCCAGAAGGCGGTGTGATTGGTTTTCGGGGCCCCGTACGCAGCTAGGCTCCCAAAAAGTCCCACACATGTGGTATCCCCATACTCAGGAGAAGCAGCAGAATGTATTTTTGGGTGTAATTCCACATATGCCCATGGCATGTTTGAGCAATATATCATTTAGTGACAACTTTGTGAAAAAAAAAAAGTTTGTCATTTTCCCGCAACTTGTAGCAAAATATAAAATATTCCATGGACTCAACATGCCTCTCAGGAAATAGCTTGGGGTGTCTACTTTCCAAAATGGGGTCATGGGGGGGGGGTTGAACTGTCCTGGCATTGGCAGTGAGGAGTAAAATCAAAAATTTACGCCCTGAGAAATCCTGAAGGCGGTGCTTGGTTTTCGGGTCCCCGTACGCGGCTAGGCTCCCAAAAAGTCCCACGCATGTGGTATCCCCATACTCAGAAGCAGCTAAATGTATTTTGGGGTGCAATTCCACATATGCCCATGGCCTATGTAAGCAATATATCATTTAGTGACAACTTTTTGAAATTTTTTTTTTTTTTTGTCATTATTCAATCACTTGGGACAAAAAAATTAATATTCAATGGGCTCAACATGCCTCTCAGCAATTTCCTTGGGATGTCTACTTTCCAAAATGGGGTCATTTGGGGGAGTTTTAGCACCTCAAGAAATGAGATAGGCAGTCATAAACTAAAAGCTGTGTAAATTCCAGAAAATGTACCCTAGTTTGTAGACGTTATAACTTTTGCGCAAACCAATAAATATACGCTTATTGACATTTTTTTTTACCAAAGACGTGGCTGAATACATTTTGGACTAAATGTATGACTAAAATTGGATTTTTTTTATAACAAAAAGTATATATTTTTTTTCAAACTTTTCGGTCTTTTTCCGTTTATAGCGCAAAAAATAAAAACGGCAGAGGTGATCAAATACCATCAAAAGAAAGCTCTAATTGTGGGAACAAAAGGAAATTCGTTTGGGTACAGCATTGCATGACCGCGAAATTAGCAGTTAAAGTGACGCAGTGCCAAATTGTAAAAAGTGCTCTGGTCAGGAAGGGGGTAAATCCTTCCGGGGCTGAAGTGGTTAAGTGCCAAATTTGGAATGTAGATGTGCCATGACCCACATTTGTATGGGGGTCCTATTTCCTATTGATATTTCTTGGGCATTTTACAAGGCACATTAGAACCCACCTTTTTTTCAGGACATGCTAGAGTGATCAGGAATCTTCAAACTACGGCTCTCCAGCTGTTGCGGAACTACACATCCCATGAGGCATTGTAAAACTGACATTCACAGACATGACTAGGCATGATGAGAATTGTAGTTCCTGAACAACTGGAGGGCCGTAGTTTGAAGACCCCTGTGCTAGACCATTATTATGCCTCTAGAATTGGGAGTGTAGCATCTACCCAACTTCTCTCTGCTGGTGGACACAAGAACCTACATCTATAGATATATATATTTGGGCAGCACAGTGGTGTAGTGGTTAGCACTTTCACCTAGTAGCAAAAAAGGGTCGCTGGTTCAAATCCCGCCCGTGACACCATCTGCCTGGAGTTTGCATGTTCTCTCTGTGCCTGCGTGTGTTTCCTACAGGTACTCTGGTTTTCTCTCACACTCTTAAAAACATGCTGGTAGGTAAATCGGATCCTGTCTAAATTGGCCCTAACATGTCTGAATGTGTGTTAGGGACCCACACAAACACCACCCCATGTTAAAAAAAAATTGATTTTCTTAATTTGCAAATAAGGATCATCTCTTCCTCAGAGAACAGTGAGCAGGGCATGGTGGTGGGAAGAAATTAGCAGCAGTACAAGCAACTTCCTGTAGGGGCATGATGTCATTCCTGTGTGCTGTCCACCGCTTCCGGGAAACAGATATGCGCCACAGACACATACCTATGCGCACACAGCTATCGCGCATCTAGATGCATTTGGTGCATTTAGCTGCAGGAATCCATATTTGGATGTAAAATAATAGTAAAGCAGATGCAGATTTCCAGGACTGGACTAACAAATGTTTATAGTGAAAGGCAAGTGGTGTTTTCTATTAAACAAGGTCTAAATGGGCCATTGACATTTATCACAGTTGAACTTAGGAATGTGTCTTTGCAAAGTTCAACTAAATGAAATCCTTTCTTATTTTTGCTTGGGGATAGAGTGCAGAGGGATTAGAAGTCTTGTCAGTTTTTGGGGATGTCTGCACCCCTGATAGGGTGAAGACACCTCCCAAATTTTGCCACTTTCTCCTTCAAATGTATTCACTTCCTGTCACATAGCCAAACAGGAAGTGAGGGTAAAACCCTGTCCCCAAGTCTTTCCTTGGGGACACGCAGGTCAATCTAAATAGTTTCCCTATTGGGTAAATTGCACTCTAGCATTTTGCTGTGTACACCCCAAATTATTAGGTATCTTGGACTTTGGGGTTTATTTACTAAAGGAAAATCCACTTTGCACTACAAGTGCACTTGGAAGTGCAGTTGCTGGAGATCCGAGGGGGACATGCAAGGAAAAAAAAAAAAAAATACACCATCTTTGCTTCTACATGACTGGATGTTAAAATCACCAGTGCTTCACCTCAGATTTTCAGCAACTACACTTGTATTGCAGAGTGGATTTGCCTTTAATAAACCCCAAAATACCTAATAATTTGGGGTGTACACAACAAAGTGCTAGAGTGCAATTTGCCTAACGGGGACACTAGTTAGATTGACCTGTGTGTCCCCAAGGAAAGACATTGGTAGGGTTTTACCCTCACTTCCTGTTTAGTTTGTGACAGGAAGTGAAGCCAATTTTAAGAAAAGGGACACAAAGCCCAACCTAAAAAAGACAAGCAGGGGTTCTAACACTCAATTGGTTTCCCTCAAATGCCCACAATTAAATAGGATTGAGCTAGATTTTAGCGCAGTGCTCTAAATTAGTGCTTTTCAACCCTGTCCTCAAGTACCCCCAACATGCCATGTTTGCAGGTTTACCTTCATCTTGCCCAGGTGCTTTAAATCACAGTCAATGGCTTGGTATTTTGAACAGCTATTTTAGATATGATTAATTCACAAAACATGTCCTGTGGGAGGTACTTGAGGACTGAGGCTGAGAACCACTGTGCTAAAATGGAAAATTAAATACTTTCCTATGTAATTTTCCTTTCCTGGTGCCTATCCATGGCAGCATATGCACAATCCATGCATATGCTACCAAGAAAGTAACAAATCACACATTTTTTTGATTTGCCATGCCAATCAGCCTACTTAAGCTGCAGCTGGGAAATCTGTTGCATGAAAAGTAACAAAACACATAAAACATAAAAATTTGCTACAAATTTATTGGTCAACAAAACAGGACTTGGAAAAGAGCAAGGAAAGCAAAAAACACATGTATGCTAATTTGAGACACTAACAGAATATGGTTTGAGGCCTGACCATTTTGCATTGGAAATTAACAGGAGTTAAAAGGACTGCGCCCACAAATGGAAATCTATTAAACATTCGTCACAACATCTTGAGAAAGATTTTGCAAAATAATGCAGCACAGATAATTAAATCAAAGTGAACAACCTACAAACGACATACATTGACCCAAAAAAATATAATAAACCAAAGTAAAAAAAAAACTTGCTTGAAAACACATCTGTTTTGTAAAGACATAACAAACAAAATATAAAGAGAAAATACATGTTTTACAAACTCGATAAGGACAACCAAATGTACTGTCTTGCCGTTAAATGCCCTTTTAGGAGGAGCTAGAGGAGCGAGAGTCTTTTTACATAATTTTAACAAGGTGCATGTCACATGTTGGCAACGTAACATGCTAACATGATCTGTGTGCAAATATCCTTCAAAAATATACATAAAGGTGAACCAGCGTAAAAAAAAAAATTGTCAAATTTAGAGTTTTTCAAGTGCCATTATTTTATTCAGAGAATGTACAAAGATTTTTCTTATGAATATTCTTGGCCAATTTGTTGTTGAGCAGATTAAAAAATGCAAATTGCTGCAAAAATACACTACATGCTTTTCTGCAGCTTCTCCATTGAAGTCTATTGAACCAAAAAAGCACAATTTTCCTGATGGACTCCATGGCAGCCTACGTATGGGTTAATCCTGCCTCTCATACCTCAGAGCACCCTACTCCCATAAATCTTTGTTTCTAGTCAGAGACCGTGTTCCTTTTTTGTCTTCCTCCTAGGACCGAAGTGTAGTCTTACCTAATGGAGCTGTTGATCCAGTCCTGGCGGTTTGCACATGATTATTAGCGATGGCGGTGTTCTTTCTGGAGTCCAGCTTCCCAGCTATTAGCAGGGTGGAAACGGGTGAATAAAAGTGATGCCTTGAAGATCTTACTAACCAGCCATTGGCTGGCAAGTGGCAACATGGCCAAACGTCCCAGCTATTAGCGGTAGGCCCCTTCTTAGATGCCCGGTCGTACAGTGAGCGCTTTTACATAGCTCCCAATCCCAGGACGGATCACGTTCGTGCCATGGTGGTAATGTATACATTTGCTCCTACATAGCTGTATTTGTTTTGTCCTCTAAGTAGCTCCAGTTTCTGAGTCATGGCAGCTGGGACGCATATGCGTTCCAGTCCGCCAATTCTTGTCCTAACTGCGCAGTTGCGAAGTCTCGATTGAGATTGAGGCTTGGTTCACGTGTGTGCGGTCTGGGCAAGATGGCGGCAGTCGCGCATGCACGTGAGCGCCGTTGGACACAGCGTTGGTGCGCTGCAGACACGATGACATCATCAACAAGTGGCAGATTCAAATAGCTGTCAGAAACAGCTATTCCTTGGGTTGCTTTCAAGGCTGAGGCAGCTGTTTCCCCGTGCTCGTGTCTCTGGCATCTAAGGTAGTGGGTTTATGCTGCTTTTCCAACTATTGGATTGTGTTTTCTCTGCTTCAAATCTGCTTGCTCATTTGCTTTATTGGATTGTTTTTAGTCTTTTGATTCTGCCGATATGGATGTGTCACCGCCCCCAGTGGCCAACCCTTGCGCCGCTGGTAGGATGGAATTCTTTCCTTCTGCCTGTTTGTTTGGGTTAGTATTCAGGAGCAGGTTAACCTTTTTTCTTTCCCCTCAGCCCTTCTAGGTCTGAACATCAATTGTCGGCACGCGAAGATAATGACCAGTTTAGGTTACAACATCATCATTCAACGTCAAGTTCTAGATGTCCTAGGTCGTCCTCCAGACACCACAGAGAAGGGTTAAAGTCTGGATCTGGATACCATTCTCACCGCCATTCCAGCCACTCTGAGAAAAAAGCTTGCTGGGAATGTAGAGCTCAGGTCCCAGAGGGTAAATCCCTCTGCGAATTATGTTATTCTCGGGCCGTAAAGGAAAGAGTGGAAGCTCTGGTCAGAAAGGTGATTCAGGAATCTCTGAATAGAATGGATTTCTTTTTTTTTTTTTTTTTTTTTTTTTTAGTTTCATTCGTTTTTATTTGTATATGTCAAAATACACTTTTCTCAAGAGACTAGGTTTGTTATGAGTTTCATGCAGATACACAGCCTGCTCATTACCACCAATAAAATCACTGTAGCACAGTATCCAATCTGTTTAGATAAAGAATAAATAAACTAAATATAAAATACTAAATTAGAAATATTTAATCATTCTTCACAGACACCCAAACTTTGCCAAGTACAACCCATAATTTAAGCAATCTAGCATCTCCACAATCGTGCAGCTTCGTCTGCAGTAGTTCTTTTTTTATTTGCATCCTCAAGATGCAAAGCTTTAAGAACCTCACATACATAATAAATGAACAGCAACACCCCACAATTATCTTTGTACCTTAAAAAGTCAAGAATAGAATGGATTTCGACCGTACATTCAATCCCCCTTCTGTTCCAGCTCTAGTCACTGATGTGGTCGACCCTGAGATTCCGGGTCCCTCTGGACTTAGTCTCTCTTTAAGTGGATCCTTGGACAGCGAGGCAGAGGTGGATGAATCTGGCTCAGGTTTTGATTTTTCCCTGGTTCCACAGTTGCTCAGAGCGGTTAAATACGCATTGAGATGGGAAGAGACAGTAGAAGCACCCTCTAAACAGAGGAAATACTTCAAGCATCTCAAGAAAGAACGCCCAAACTTCCCCTTCCTGGGTGAACTTGGCAAAATTTTCTCAGATGAATGGGGTAAGGTCGAGACAAAAAACGTGCTAATTTCCAAAGTAGCAAAGATGTACCCATTCAAGAGTGAGGAGGTAAAGCATCTGGAGTTGGCTCCTCTCATTGATGCGGCTCTAATGAGGTTGGTGAGACATGTCACACTCCCTCTAGAACAGTGGTTCTCAACTCCTGTCCTCAGGACCCACTAACAGGCCAGGTTTGCAAGACAGCTGAAATACATCACAGGTGATATGATTTGCTGCTCAGTGATTGCAGTATTCTAGTCTGCATCTCCCCAAGGTAATACTTAAAATCCTGCCTGTTGGTGGGTCCCGAGGACTGGAGTTGAGAACCACTGCTCTAGAAGATACCGTATCTTTCAAGGATGGTTTAGAGAGGAAAATCGATACTGATCTTAAGCGCATCTATAACAGAATTCGTCTCGCAATGTTGTCATCTCTTCTCAGAGCCTCACAATGTCTCAAGATAATCGGCACCATGGTGGCCACAGCCCCCATGGTGAAATGGTCACAATGGAAGATGTGCCCTTTCAGAAGGGTTTCCTCCAACAGTGGGATCCGGGAATTCAAGATCATTTTGTCCGGATAACCCCTTCCATGCGGGAAAGCCTCCCCTGGTGGCTGCAGCAGAAAAATCTCAATTGGCATTCCATAGCACCTGTCTCCTGGATCGCGGTGACAACAGATGCCAGCAACAGAGGATGGGGCGCTCTCTGTCTGACGGAGGTAGCTCAAGGCAAATGGGATTTCCCATCCTGGGGGGTGGTCTGAAATGTTCTGGAGCTCCGAGCTGCCTTCCATGCTCTACAAGCATTTCTCCACTTGACATGAGGAGCCTCACTTCTCCTAAGGCTGGACAATACAACAGCAGTATCATATATCAAGAGACAGGGGGGCATCCACAGTCTCTCCTTACTGAAGGAGGTAAGTCCAATCGTGTCCTGGGCCCAGGCGAACTTGACAAATCTGACAGCTGTTTATCTTCTCGTAATTCAAAATGTCCAGGCAGACTTTCTCTCAAGTGTTTCCCTGGACAACAACGAATGGTCTCTCCACACCGAGGTTTTCAACTGGGTTCTGTCTCTGGGAATCATGCTGGAGGTAGACCTGTTTGCATCCCCTTGCAACTTCAAACTGAAGAAATATTACACGAGATTGTTGTCCCCAGGCCTTCAGAGTGGGTGCCCTGACGGACCAGTGGAGATTCCACAGGGCTTATGCTTTTCCCCCAGTTCCAGTCATTCTCCGATTTCTATTGAGGCTCAGGTGGGAAGAAGTCGAAGTAGTAGCAATTGTTCCGTATTGGCCCAACAGACCATGGTTTTCTCTCCTGATGCATCTCAGTTACCGGAATCCAGTTCCTCTTCATTCCAGACCAGATCTCCTGTTGCAGGGAACGTCTCTTCACCCATGCCCATCCCATCTGTACCTGATGGCTTGGTGGTTGAGAGGGGAAGGCTGGAAGCGCTAGGATGTCCAAGTACAGCTATTGCTACATTGCTGAATGCCAGAAGAGCAGGTACCAACAGAGTTTACCAAAGAATTTGGTCTAAGTTTGCAGACTATGTTGCCTCCACTAACAGTTCCTGTAATGACCCAAAGATACAGGATATTCTGGGTTTTCTACAAACAGGCCTGGATCTGTCCTTATCAGTTAGTTCTTTACGGGTTCAGGTTTCTGCAATCTCTGCCTTCACAGGTGTATCATGGGCCAGACACCCTCTTACTAGGCAGTTCTTCAGAGGAGCAATAAGGCTCAGACCTCAAAGAAAACCGAGATTCTCCAAGTGGGATCTTCCCCTTGTCCTAGATTTCTTCTCAGGAGAAGAAATTCAACATGTGGATCAGTTATCTACTAAAAATCTTTCTCTCAAAGCTGTCTTCCTGGTAGCCATAACATCGGCTAAGAGGGTCTCCGAGATTAGCTTTCTGGGATTCAAGGAGCCATTCCTTACTTTCTTCCCTGATCAGGTAATCTTGATTCCTATGCTAGGATCAAATCCTAAAGTAACATCTGTATCGCACGAGAATCAAGATATTGTTCTTCCAACTTTCCGGACAACTGAAATCTCTAGTATTCATCCTTTTAGATTTGGAGAATTTTTAAAGCAATATTTGGAAGCCACAGTTTTTCGGCAGTCAGCTCATTTGTTCATTTATTTCCATCAAAAAAACAAAGGATTGGGTGCTTCTTCCAGAACCATCGCAGCTTGGATTGTTCAGGCCAGCTAAGGGTCTGGCTCCTCCAAAGGCAGTGACCGCTCACTCTACCAGGAGCGTTTCTACATCGTGGGCAGCTTCCCATCATGTATCCCCAGGAGTGATCTGTAAAGCAGCCTCATGGTCGTCCATTAACACATTTACGACGCACTATTACGTAGAACCGGCTTCTTTGTCTTTGGTTAATTTTGGTTTGCATGTCTTATCTGTTGACGGTGCCAATTAAACCTTTTTTTTCTTTAACCAGCAATTTTCCCACCCGGGTGTGTATGGCTAGTTATTTCCCATACGTAGGCTGCCATGGAGTCTGTCAGGAAAACAGAAAATTTACATCAAATACTTACCGTAATTTTCCCTCCCATTTGCTGAAGTAAGCTAAGTTATGGAACACGGAATCTGAATAGAAGCAAAGATTTATGGAGTAGGGTCCTATGAGGTATGAGAGGCGGGATTAACCCATACTGATGGGCTCCATGCTGCCATGGAGTCCATCAGGAAAGGAAAATTATGGTAAGTATTTGATATAAATTTTCTGTTTTGTGTCGAAAAAAGTCCTTGACCTTTTCCAAATACACGAGGGCTGAAAAAAGCATAGATGTGAACATGTCCTATAATAAACCATGTTAAATGAACAGTGGTGCATTTCTGCAAAAAGCACCAAAAAACACATTAGTGTGAACCAGGCCTAAGACATATAGGGGGTTATTTACTATACCGCTGAAAAATGATCCTGCAGTCCCAGAAAATAGCACTCAAATAAGGCCAAGTAAGACTTCAACTCTCAGAAACAGAGTGCTAATGCAAATGGAAAGCAGCGCTACTGCGGCCAATAATGCCTGTCAGATCACATATGCGGGAATAGTGGAAGTCAATAGGGCTCGAACCTGCAAAAACCAAAGTTCTCACTGAAGGCTTATATGCAAGTTCTTTGCCATAAAAAGTGTATAGGGACCCAGGAGACATGTATCAATTGGAAAAAAATTTTTAAAGCGGCCATTTTTTCGGGAGCAGCGATTTTAACAATGCTTAAAGTGAAACCATAAAAATGAAAAATTCCTTCAAATATCGTGCCTGGGGGTGTCTATAGTATGCCTGTAAAGTAGCACACTTTTTCCGTGTTTATTACTGTACCGCAGCAAAATAACATTTCTAAAGGAAAACATTTAATTTAAAATTGCTCGCGGCTGTAATGAATTGCCGGTTCGGTCAGTTCTCCCCACCAGTCCATACCAGGCCCTTTGAGTCTAGTATGGATGTTAAAGGGAGCTCCACGCCAAATTTAAAAAAAAAAAAAATTGCGTAGCCCCCCCCAAATCTATACCATCGGGTCTGGTATGGATATTAAGGGGAACCCTGCACCAAAATGAAAAATTTGGCGTAGGCGTCCCTCTCAAAATCCATACCCCTATCCTAACACGCAACCTGGCAGGCCACAGGAAAAGAGGGGGGAGACAAGAGAGTGCCCCCCCTCCTGAACCGTACCAGGCCACATGCCCTCAACATGGGGAGGGTGCTTTGTGGTCACCCCCAAAACACCTTGTCCTCATGTTGATGGGGACAAGGGCCTCATCCCCACAACCCTTGCCCGGTGGTTGTGGGGGTCTGTGGGCAGGGGGCTTATCAGAATCTGGAAGCCCCCTTTAATCAGGGGACCCCCAGATCTCGGCCCCCCCATGTGAATGGGTATCAGGTACAGTGTACCCCTACACATTCACCAAAAAAGCAGTAAAATGTGACAAAAGACAATAACCGGTTTTTGACAATTCCTTTATTAAAAATGTCTTCTTTCCCCGCTTCTTCCTCCGGTCTTCTCCATCTTCCTCCGGCTTCTTCTTCCCCCGGTGCGTCCTCCGCTGCTCCCGCTGAACATTAAAAAAAACTGAACCTCCTCCGATGCTGCGGATGACGTCACTCCACTACAAGGGGCAGGGTTTCCTGATGACGTCATCCGGCGGCCGCGCCCCATAGTTATATATGAAATGGGCGCTATGGTAGCGGACAGATCGGCTGGCCACAGCATCGGAGGTGGTTCGTTTTCATAGCAGGTCGGTGGCGGGAGCGGTAGAGGAGAAAGACCGGAGCCAGAGGAAGAAGCAGAGAAAAATGGAGGAAGAAGCGGGGGGAAGAAGAAGCCGGAGGAAGATGGAGAAAACCGGAGGAAGAAGCGGGGAAAGAAGAAGACTATTTTTCTTTTGTCACATTTTACTGCCTTTTTTTGGTAAATGTGTAGGGGTCCCCTTATTATGCAGGCGGGAGGCTTATCGGAATCTGGAAGCCCACTTTAACAAGGGGACCCCCAGATCCCGCCCCCCATGTGAAGGGGTATCGGGTACATTGTACCCCTACACATTCACCAAAAAAAGCAGTAAAATGTGACAAAAGACTATAGCCGGTTTCTCACAATTCCTTTATTAAAAATGTCTTCTTCTCTCCCAGCTTCTTCCTCCGGTCTTCTCCATCTTCCTCAATCTTCTTCTTCCCCCCACTTCCTCCTCCAGTCTTTCTCCTCCTCCACTCCCGCCACCGACCTGCTATGAAATCAAACCTCCTCCGACGCTGTGGCCAGCCGATCTGTCCGCTTCCATAGCGTCCATTTCATATATAACTATGGGGCGTGGCCGCCGGATGATGTCAAGAGACCCCACCCCTTGTGGGGCGGGGTCTCTGAGTCACGTAACCCGCCCCATCACAGGAGGTTCATTTTTTGAATGTTCAGCGGAAGCAGCGGAGGAGAAAGACCAGAGGACAGACCGGGGGAAGAATAAGCTGGAGGAAGATGGAGAAGACCCGGAGGAAGAAGCGGAGAAATAAGAAGACACTTTTAATAGAGGAATTGTCAAAAACTGGCCATTGTCTTTTGTCACATTTTACTGCTTTTTTTGGTGAATGTGTAGGAGTACAATGTACCCGATACCCGTTCACAAAAGGGGCAAGAGTGGTGGGGATGAGGCCCTTGTCCCCATCAACATGGGGACAAGGTGTTTTGGGGGGGACCAAAACACCTTGGGGGGCATGTGGCCTGGTACTGTTCAGGAGGAACTCTCTCACCCCTCCCCTCTTTTCCTGCGGCCTGCCAGGTTGCGTGCACGGATAAGGGTCTGGTATGGATTTTGAGGGGACCCCCACGCCATTTAAAAAAAAATTTTGGCGCAGGGTTCCCCTTAATATCCATAGCAGACCTGAAGGGCCTGGTATGGATTTTGGGGGGACCCCTCACGCAATTTTTTATATTTTGATGCGGGGGTTCCCCTTAATATTCATACCAAACCCAAAGGGCCTGGTAATGGGGGGAACCCCACGCCATTTTTGTAAAATTTTAGCATAGGCAGGTCCCCTCTGAATCCATATTAGACCCGAAAAAAAAGCCACATGTTCAAAATATAACACCTGCCACCACCCCACAAATCCACATACATACATTGGTGACTATGTTCTGCTGGAAGCTGCATTTTTGTGTACATGATAAGCAATGAGTTTAAAAAGTAGAAGGTCAGCACATGCTCCCAAACCATGTTTTCATGGTCAGACAGGAACACTACACATGCAACATTGACAGCATGGCCACATAAACCCACTTTTGATTGAAAAAATGCACAAGAATTTCAGCAAACAGCCCCTAGTTGGGCGTTTGTCAATAGGCACAATATCATTCCTTCGCCCCC
The DNA here is from genome assembly GCF_042186555.1 of Aquarana catesbeiana. Lineage (NCBI taxonomy): Eukaryota > Metazoa > Chordata > Amphibia > Anura > Ranidae > Aquarana > Aquarana catesbeiana. Next base: position 567,120,470 of record NC_133324.1, read on the forward strand.
ACAAATCACAGCAAAAAAAAACTGGCCTTCTCAGGCCAAACAAACCCCGCTTCTGAAGCCCTTTATATAAGGTAGGTTGTATTGTTAGCACACTGACACACACCCAATAGAAGTGCACGCCCACCAGTATCTTTCAATCTGTCTCTTCGTGTATGTCTAAAGTGACTGCACCTGATGGGCAGGAACACATAATACTATTTGCAACTGTGTTAGCCCTTGGCTATGTGCACCAAATCTCCAACTACAGGCCAAAGAAGTCCATTTGCTTGCACATAAACAAAGTAACATTTTTCTAAGCATATGTACCTGTGCAGTGTAAACTCTACAATTTTAAATGTCCAAGTCCCTGGGCATGATTAGTGCTAATAAACATTAACATCAGTCCTTGGCTGCAATGAGCTTCCAATATAAAGTACAAAACTACCTTTTTTACATTAGACTATTTCGACAGGAGACAAATAAAATGCCACCATGTTTTTGGATTGTAGTGAGAAACCCACACAGGGAGAGCATATCAACTTTGACACAAGCATCCCCAGTGCTGCTAGACAGAATTGCTACCCACTTGCCCCAGCAGGCAGCCTCACACATGTGCTCTGCATCTCTGTGGTATGAACCAGCCCTAAGTCCATAGCCATGCTCAGTGTCACAAGCAATATACAATATATTGGCCTAAGTATTGGGATGCCTACCTTTAAACGCACATGAACTGTAATGGCATCTCAGTCTTAGTCCGTAGGGTTCAAAAATCATTTGGCCCACCCTTTGCAGATATAACAGCTTCAGCTCTTCTGGGAAGGCTGTCTACGAGGTTCAGGAGTGTGTCTATGGGCATGTTTGATCATTCTTTCAAGTGCATTTGTGAGGTCAGGCACTGATGTTGGACGAGAAGGCCTGGCTTACAGTCTCTGCTCTAATTCACCCCCAAGGTGTTCTGTTGTGTTGAGGTCAGGACTCTGTCCAGGCCAGTCAAGTTCTTCCACCCCAAACTCACTCATTCATGTCTTTATGGACCTTCCTTTGTGCACCGGCCCAAATCATTTGGTGGAGGGGGATTATGATGTGGGGTTGGGCTTGGCCTCTTAGTTCCAGTGAAGGGAACTCTTAAGACATCAGCATACCAAGACTTTTTGGACAATTTCATGCTCTCAACTTTGTGGGAACAGTTTGGGGATAGCCCCTTCCTGTTCCAACATGACTGCACAAAGCAAGGTCCATAAAGACATAGATAAGAGAGTTTGGGGTGGAGGGACTTGACTGGCTGCAAACAGTCCTGACCTCAACCTGATAGAACACCTTTTGGCTGAATTAGAGCAGAGACTGCAAGCCAGGCCTTCTCATCTAATATCAGTGCCTGGCCTCACAAATGCACTTCTGGAAGAATGGTCAAACATTTCCATAGATACACTAAACCTTATGGACAGCTTTCCTAGCCTTCCCAGAATCTGTTCAAGCTGCAAAGGATGGGCCAAATCCATTTTTAACCCTACGGACTAAGACTGGGCTAGCCGTTAAAGTTCATGTGTGTAAAGGCAGGCGTCCCAATACTTTTGATTGGTTAGTGTATTATAGTATATAGAATTACAATGGTGGTGGAACCCTCCTACACATAAATACTACATTTAATTTTAGGACCTGGGAGACAACTTCTCTACATGAAGCAGCATGTTTGGGAATCAAACCCAAATGCTCAGGGATGCTAAGCAGAAGCTCTAACCTATAAGCCACAGAGCTGACACGTGAAAACCTCCTACACATAAGTACTGCATTTCTTTGGACATACAGGTGATGGCATTACATTACACAAGAGTTATTTTTCTTGATTTATTTTGTGATATTTGGTGTTTTTTCTGTGGGTCAGTGTAGAATAGTGATATTACCCTCAAATTTTTGGGAATTACATTTTGATTTCTGATGTTGGTACACAATCATAATTTGAGCCCAAAAAATGTGATATATTTGGAAATAATAAAAAGCACAAAAAATTGTGACTCGTTTTAAATTTGCATCAGCAATGGTATTGTTTGTGCTTTGTAAAGACACCTGTGTGAGTTTGGGTAAAGATTGTTGTGAGATGGAGAGTAACAAGTGAAAAGTGACAAGAGAAAAGATATATTTTACCAAAACATGAAAACATTCACACTCTAGCATTCTTAAAAACAAAATATTTTAGGTAGAAGCAACAATGTTGCAAAGGAAAATTTATTTCAGAGAAAGATACATTTCATCTCAACATTAAAAGGATTTATTTGTGAAAGTTACAATTGTACCATTAGAATCAATGGCTAAAACTTGCATTGGACTATAATAGCGCAATTTTCACTTCCAAAAAATGCTCTTTTACTCAGCGCTCATTTTCATATTTACTATAGCGCCTTGTAAAAAAGACACTGGAGCTAAAATGAGAGCAATTTGCAGGTCTGAGCATGCTCAGTTGTGTTGGCACCTAGTTGTACAAAAACGGGGAATTTATCTCTTCTCAGACTTTTAAAGATATTTCAGTGTAGAAATCACTTTTTCAGTTTAAAAGCATATTATCTTTAACCACTTGCCAACGGCTGGACGTCCTGGGCTTTGTAGTGGTATATCTGAATGATGCCTGAAGCTACAGGCATCATTCAGATATCGGCGTTTTCAGCTGGCAATTTCCTACACCATAAGAATGATCATAGCGGCTGGTCAGCCAGAGGGGACGCCCCCCCTCCCGTGCTTCTACCAAATCACCTCTGCGATCGGTGAGTCAGAGAACGGATTCGCCGGCCCCGGATGCCCGGCGCGATGTTATGACGTCACGCCCGGCCTCTGCATTAAAAAAAAAGATGCCTCGGCTGGGAAGCCGTGATGGTTTTTTTATTTAAAAAAAAACAACCAGGAAGGAGTAAGGTATTGCGAAACATGTAGGGCGGTGCTTTGTGCTGACGCCACCACACCACATGTGACCCCGGAAGACGGGTGTTTGTTTTTAACTAGCCGGCTTTTTATATTTCTGTATATGTTATTTTTTGGATGTCACCGTTCGTTCTTTAGTATTAAAGGCTCACTTTTCTAACGTTACTACACAACTGGAGTCCCTTCGTTTTTTTGCACTCATGGCTTTGGGCCCGAGTGTGTCTTGTACAGATTGGAGTGTCTGTCTGCCAGGCTTTTTTCGTTGAAGTGATCGTTGTTCATTATTGAAGACACCGAGGGTTCAGAGGCATCCGAAGATATTCTTGTCCCCGCAGAGGGCTTTATCTGCTTGTGTGTTTGACTCTGCTCTTAAGGGGGTCCAGTAAGGGTTCCCACCTATAGTTTCTTTCTTCAGATTGAGTCGTCTTCCTCTTTCCATTTAAACCTTATCCTCAGTGAATGGTTTTGGACATTGGAATACACAAGTCTAGAGGACTTTGATGTTCATCTCTCCATATATCAATTAATTTATGCACTCATCACCGTTCGATTTTAATTGTGCATATGGACATTTGTTTGAATGATCATCATTGCAATATTTGTTATTCTCAGTTTGTGTCACTTTAAGTGTGATTGTTTATTTCTAGCGCAACTTATTTTTATTCTACTTACTTGCACCATAGGGATATTTGATGGTTTTTGTTGCAGCTTTTTTTGTAATTCTTGTGTTTTTCTAGTGCTTTTTTTTTTTTTTTTTTTTTTTTTTTAAGGCTTCCCAGCCTAGAGGTGAGATGTGGGGTCTTATTGACCCCATATCTCACTGTAAAGAGGTCCTGTCATGCCATATTCCTATTACAAGGGATGTTTACATTCCTTGTAATAGAAATAAAAGTGATCAAAACATTTTTTTTAAAGTGTCAAATTAGAAAATTTTAAGTAAAATTAACAGTAAAAAAAATTTTTTTTGAAAGTGTCCCTGTCCCCGTGTGCTCGCACGCAGAAGCGAATGCATATGCAAGTCCCACCCACATATGAAAACGGTGTTGAAACCACACATGTGAGGTGTCGCCGTGAACGTTAGAGCGAGAGCAATAATTCTAGCCCTAAACCTCAAAACATGTAACCAGTAAAAATGTTTAAAGTGTCGCCTATGGGGATTTTTAAGTACCGAAGTTTGGCGCCATTCCACGAGCGTGTGCAATTTTGAAGCGTGACATGTTAGGTATCTATATACTCGGCCCAACTTCATCTTTCACATTATGCAAAAAAATTGGGCTAACTTTACTGTTTTTTCTTTTAAAGCATGAAAGTTTTTTTCCAAAAAAAAAACGTGTTTGAAAAATTGCTGCGCAAATACCTAGCGAGATAGAAAGTTGCAATGATTGCCATTGTATTCTCTAGGGTCTCTGCTAAAAAAAACACATATGTTTGGGGGTTCTGTGTAATTTTCTAGCAAAAAAATGATGATTTTTACATGTAGGAGAGAAATGTCAGAATTGGCCTGGTGGGCAAGTGGTTAAATAATATACCACATATATCAGTACTATTTAGGAAAACATGTAATGCTCTAAACAATATTTCCATGTGCAATTATGCAAGTTTTAGCAGATTAAGGCCCCTTTCACACTGGGGCAGTGGGGGCGTCGGCGGTACAACAGCGCTATTTTTAGCACTGCTGTACCGTTGTTCTTGTAGCTGTATTCGGCCGCTAGCGGTGCGGTTTTAACCCCCGCTGGCGGCCGAAAAAGGGTTAAAATCCCTCGTACAGCGCGGCTATAGCCGCGCTGTCCCATTGATTTCAATGGGCAGGAGCGGTTTAGGAGCGGTGAATACACTGCTCCTTCACCGCTCCAAAAAAGCGGTTTGCAGGACTTTTTTCACCGCCCTGCCTGCGCACCGCTTCAGTGTGAAAGCCCGAGGGCTTTCACACAACAAACAGCGGAGGCTGTTTAGGGGCGGTTTGCAGGCGGTATTTTTAGCGCAATACCGCCTGCAAACCGCCCCAGTGTGAAAGGGGTCTAAGGGTTTGGGCGCTATTCGGTTTCAGGGAACTATAGTAAATTTGATTTTGGGAGCATTTTCTCACCAGCGCTATAGTGAATACCGTTTTAGCGCTAATTAGCGCCATGGCGCTATAGTAAATGACCCCCATAGTAGCAGCAGCAGCATGCTTTTTTTGTATCCCCTGTCTTCCTGGGGTTAAAAAAAAAATAAATAAATAAAAATTAGCCCTTTATAGTACAAAAAGAGCAAATAATTGCTACTATAAGGGGTTCATTTATACTGTAAAACAGTGAAAATAATATTTAAAATATATATATATATATATATATATATATATATATATATATATATATATATATATATATATATATATATATATATATATATATATACACACACACACACACACACACACACACACACACACACACACACACACACACACACACTGAGATTATATATATATATATATATATATATATATATATATATATATATATATATATATATGATTAGATACACCAGATGTAGGATATATGGGCATTTTAACTAGGAGTCTGATATGAAAGTAATAAAGTAGTACTAAAATCTGATACTTTTTTTCATGGATATGATCATTTTAAATATAATGCACAATACTGGTAAAAGTTTACTTTAACCACTTGCCGACCAGCCGCGGCAGTTTTACTGCGGCAGAATGGCCTGGCTGGGCGAACGACGTTATGTAACGTCTCTTTGCCCTGTGGCCACTAGGGGCGCGCACGCTCATGACACACCGAGAACCAAGATATGTGTGTTTAACCGCCTGCTGACCGTCAATTGACGGCCAGGCGGCGCAGCTCTCGTTGCGGGCGGACGTCATATGACGTCCTCGCTTTCTTAGGCCACCAGGGGGCGCGCGCGTCGTGTCACTAAGCACCCGGTGCGCGTGCCCGGCGGCCGCGATGTCCGCCGGGCACCCGCGATTACCGGTAACACAGCAGGACCGTGGATCTGTGTGTGTAAACACACAGATCCACGGTCCTGTCAGAGGAGAGGAGACCGATGGTGTGTTCCCAGTACAGGGGAACACCGATCGGTCTCCTCCCCTAGTGAGTCCCCGCCCCCTACAGTTAGAATCACTCCCCTAGCAACACAGTTAACCCCTCCATCACCACCCAGTGTTAACCCCTTCACTGCCTGTCACATTTATACAGTAATCAATGCATTTTTATAGCACGGATCGCTGTATAAATGTGAATGGTCCCAAATATGTGTCAAAAGTGTCCGATGTGTCCGCCGCAATATCGCAGTCACAATAAAAATCGCAGATCGCCGCCATTACTAGTAAAAAAATTTAAAAAAATACAAATGTTATAAAACTATCCCCTTTTTTGTAGACACTATAACTTTTGCGCAAACCAATCTATATACGCTTATTGCGATTTTTTTTTTACCAAAAATATGTACAAGAATACATATCGGCCTAAACTGAGAAAAAATTTGTTTTAAAGAAAAAAAAATTGGATATTTATTATCGCAAAAGGTAAAAATTGTGTTTTTTTTAAAACTTGTCACTCTTCTTTTGTTTATAGCGCAAAAAATAAAAACCGCAGAGGTGATCAAATACCACTAAAAGAAAGCTCTATTTGTGGGGAAAAAATGGTAACAATTTCATTTGGGTCGAGTGTTGTATGACCGCGAAATTGTCATTCAAATTGTGACAGCGCTGAAAGCTGAAAAATGGCTTGGGCAGGAAGGGGGCGAAAATGCACAGTATTGAGGTGGTTAAACACACAGATCCCAGTTCTCTGAGGGGAGAAGAGACTGATTGTCTGTTCATACAAAGTATGAACAGTGACCCGTCATATCCCTTCAACAGTCCCATCCCCCCTTCAGTTAGAACACAGAGAGGTAACAGTTAACCCCTTGATCGCCCCCTAGTGTTAACCCCTTCCCTGCCAGTGACATTTTTACAGTAATCAGTGCATTATTATAGCACTGATCGCTGTATAAATGCCAAAAATTTGTCAAAAGTGTCTGATGTGTCTGCCATAATGTCGTAGTCCTGATAAAAATCGCAGATCGTCGCCATTACTAGTAAAAAAATTAAATAAAATAATAAAAATGCAATAAATCTATCCCCTATTTTGTAGACGCTGTAACTTTTGCGCAAACCAATCAATATACACTTATTGCGATTTTTATACCAAAAATACGTAGAATACATATCAGCCTAAACTGAGAAAAAAATTTTTTTTTTTTCTTTTTGAAAAAAGGGGATATTTATTATAGCAAAAAGTACAAAATATTGTGTTTTTTTTTTAAATTGTCGCTTTTTTTGTTTTTATAGCGCAAAAAATAAAAATCGCAGAGATCAAATACCACCAAAAGAAAGCTCTTTTTGTGGGAAAAAAAGGACATCAATATTGTTTGGGTGCAGTGCCGTACGACCGCGCACTTGTCAGTTAAAGCAACGCAGTGCCCAATCGCTAAAAATGGCCTGGTCATTCAGCAGCCAAATCTTCCAGGGCTGAAGCGGTTAAATGTAATTGTAATGCCTTCTAATACCTCCAGTCCATCAGCCTCCACCTTCTCTGGGTTCAGATGCTGATCTTACCTAAACACAGGGGTTCATTTACTAAAGCCATTCCATTTTGCACTATAAGTGCAGTCACTGTAGATTTGAGGGGGACAAAAACAGCATTTTAGCTTGCACATGATTGGATGATAAAAATCAGCAGAGTTTCCCCTCATTTCAGATCTTAAGCGACAGCACTTCCAAGTGCACTTGTAGTGCAAAGTGGAGTTGCCTTTAGTAAATCAACCCCACAGTCTTTAACCACTTCAGATCCGGAAGGATTTACCCCCTTCCTGACCAGAGCACGTTTTCCAATTTGGCACTGCGTCGCTTTAACTGCTAATTGTGCGGTCATGCGATGCTGTAACCAAACGAAATTTGCTATTTTCTACTTTTTTGCAAAAAATCCAATAAACTCAATTTTAGTCATACATTTAGGCCAAAATGTATTCGGCCACGTGTCTTTGGTGAAAAATGACAATTAGTCCTCATGCACATGGATGTTTTTACAGCTGCTTTTTTGAGCTTTTTTTGCAGCTTAAAAAGGCCTGTCTATGTTAGTCTATGGCTTCATGCCCACCTAGGCGTTTTTGAGCTGCAAGTGGCATAAGCGTTTTTAAGCTGTAAAAAAAAACCCAGGACCAGTGCGTTCTGAAAGACGTTTTTCAGCTGTAAAAACGTTCTAACACTGAAAAACGCTCAAAAACGCTGAAAAACGCTCAAAAAGCTAACGCGGAAAAACGCTCAAAAACGCTCAAAAACGCTATTGCAAAAACGCTGAAAAAAGTTTAAAAAATTCACTGCAAAGATACTGGCGTTTTCATAACGTTTTTTTAACAGCCTGTGTGCATGAGGGCTAAGCGTATATTTATTGGTTTGCGCAAAAGTTATAGCATCTACAAACTAGGGTACATTTTCTGGAATTTACACAGCTTTTAGTTTATGACTGCCCTCATTTCTTGAGGTGCTAAAATGGCAGGGCAGTACAACCCCCCTCCCCCCCAAATGACCCCATTTTGGAAAGTAGACACCCAAAGGAAATTGCTGAGAGAGGCATGTTGAGCCCATTGAATATTACATTTTTTGTCCCAAGTGATTGAATAATGATAAAAAAAAAAAAAAAAAATTTTTTTGAAGTTGTCACTAAATGATATATTGCTCACACAGGCCATGGTTATATGTGGAATTGCACCCCAAAATACATTTAGCTGCTTCTCCTGAGTATGGGGATACCACATGTGTGGGACTTTTTGGGAGCCTAGCCGCGTACGAGGCCCCGAAAACCAATCACCGCCTTCAGGATTTCTAAGAGCGTAAATTTTTGATTTCACTCCTCACTACCCATCACAGTTTTGAAGGCCATAAAATGCCAAGATGGCACAAACACCCCCCCCCCCCCCCCAAATGACCCCATTTTGGAAAGTAGACACCCCAAGCTATTTGCTGAGAGGCATGTCGAGTCCATGAAATATTTTGTATTTTGACACAAGTTGCGGGAAAATTACAAATTTTTTTTTTTTTTTGCACAAAGTTGTCACTAAATGATATATTGCTCAAATATGCCATGGGCATATGTGGAATTGCACCCCAAAATACATTATGCTGCTTCTCCTGAGTACAGGGATACCACATGTGTGGGACTTTTTGGGAGCCTAGCTGCGTACGGGACCCTGAAATTTGCCATCGCATGCGGACCGCGAACTCCGTGAGTGTAATCGCGGGTCCCACGGACTCTATGCCCACGATCGTCTCACGAAGAGGAAGAATGGGGAAATGCTGATGTAAACAAGCACTTCCCCGTTCTGCCTAGTGACAGGACACTGATCACCGCTCCCTGTAATCAGAAGCAGTGATCAGTGTCGTGTCACGCATAGCCCCTCCCCCCACAGTTTGAATCACTCCCTAGGACACAACCCCTTCACTGCCAGTCACATTTATACAGTAATCAATGAATTTTTAATTGCACTGATCGCTGTATAAATGTGAATGGCGCCAAGAGTGTCCGAGCTGTCCGCCATGTCACAGTCACAATAAAAATCACTGATCGCCATTACTAGTAAAAAAAAAAAAATTAAATAAAAATACCATAAAACTATCCCCTATTTTGTAGACGCTATAACTTTTGCGCAAACCAATCAATAAACACTTATTGTGATTTTTTTTTACCAAAAATGTAGAATACGTATCACCCTAAATTGAGGAAAAATACATTTTTTTATATATTTTTTGAGGCATATTATAGCAAAAAGTAAAAAGCAGTTTTTCAAAATTGTCACTATTTCAAATCAAATCCACCCCGTGCAGCAGTGGTAAAGAGCGTATATGCCAAAGCATGGGGCTGCGGTGGCCAGGAGGCATATATTTTTTACTATTTTCTTGGCAGATTTTTTTTTTATCTTAACGGATAGAATGCATGCAGATAGAAAAAAACCTGCCGCCTTTATAACCCCCCCCCCCCCCCCCCCCCCAAAAAAAAGAGAGCATATATGCCGAATGATGGGGGCTCTGGGGTGGACGGATCTCCCCTATGCTTCGGCATATAGTTTTTACGCTTTTTGGCACAGATTACCATAAAATAAAAAGGCTGTTTTATTACGTTTGCTTTGCAGGAATGCCATTCACCTGCAGCACTGATCTGTTTATTTTGACAGCAGACACCTCTCCAGGATATCTTAGATGAGCGACTTCCAGGGGAGGGGCTACCTCTTTCTTTCTTGAACCCTTAAAGGAGCCAGGGCGGGCTCGATCCTGTCAACACGCCATCAGCCACTGCAGATGCAACACACCATAATTTTTTAGATGCCATCTTTTGTGCAAAGCAAAATCAAGATGCTTATTGGGATATTTTCTTTTACCAGACATGTAGCTGAATACATTTTGGCCTAAATGTTTGACAAAATTAGATTGGACATTTGTTATAACAAAAAGTAGAAATTAGGTTTTGTTTTTTTTCTTCAAAACTTGGTCTTTTTTCCATTTAGATGACAAAAAATGTATACCAGTGGTGATCAAATACCACCAAGAAAGCACTATTTGTGGGGAAAAAAAAAAAAGTAAACTTTGTTGGGATACAGTGTTGCATGCAAATTGTCCATAAAAGCAACGCAGTGCACATAACTGCTACCATGAAGGTCAAGCTTTGACACAAGCAGCACAATGTTGTTGTGCAGTGAAAGTGATTTAAAGTGCAAGTTCACCTTTACAGAAAGGTCTGTAAAAGGTGAACTTACACAGGTCCCCCCCAGTCCCACTGACTTGAACCACCACAATCTCTAGTTCTAAGCTGCGGTATATCAGCATCAGGAGCCCAGGCTTAGAAATCATCTCCATTCTCACATCCTCTGCAAGGCAGGCTATGCAGTTGCTGATTTGGAGCATTCTAATTGGTCAGTGCTGACCAAACATCCCCTGACAAGGGACGTTTTGGACATTCAGCCTTCTAAGCCCCTAGCACTTAGAACCAGAGATATCCGCAGTCCAGGTGAGGAGGGGGACATATCCAAGTTCACCTTAGAGTTTTCTGTAAAGGTGAACTTACCCTTTAAAAAAAAAAAAAAAAAAAGTTGTAAAGGCAAAAGGTTTTTATCTTAATGCATTAACCACTTCCAGCCTAAGATAATCATGTGATGCAATTACTGTCAGTGGGGATTTCTCCTGGCTCTCCCGTGCGATAGGGGACGCGGAGAAAGAATCCACCGCTGCATGAAGAGCATAGAGATGTCCGGTGACCAGATGGTCACGTCATCTATGACCGTTGGAGGCCCATATGCTATGTTATCACATCCAGGCCACTGATGTAAAAAACCTGAAATCTTGGCTGGAAAGCAGATTGTTCATTTTTTTGATCTGATGCTTTCCAGCATAGAGATGCGTGTGTCTTATAGACCCCACATCATTCTTATTACAAGAGATGTTTACATTCCTTGTAATGAATCAACTTTTTTTTCAAAGAGAAAGTAAAAAAAAAAAAAAAAAAAAAAATTAAACCTCTGCTGTGCTCACGCACAGAAGCAAATGTACATGCAAGTATGTTCAAATCACACGTGAGGCATCACCACATGCATTAGAGCAAGAGCACTAGACCTCGGGGGGGGGGGGGGGGGGGGGGGGGGAGAAAAAAAAAAAAACTTTGCCTATGGAGATTCGTGTACCAAAGTTTGGCACCGGTCCACAAGTGTGCGCAGTTTTCAAGAGTGACATGTTGGCCAATTACTCTGCGTATCTTTCACAAAAAAAAATTCATTTGAAAGATTGTTGTGCAAATACCATGTGACAAAAAAAAGTTGCAACAACTGCTATTTTATTCCCTAGGGCAGGCAACCTTGGCCCTCCAGCTGTTTTGAAACCATGTCCCATGAGACACTGCAAGACCCTGACAATTATAAAACAGGACTCCTAGAGGCTGAGGCATGATGGGGTTTGCAGTTTCACCACAGCTGGAGCGCTGAAATTACCTGCTAAAAAATAATGTTCTGAGTAATTTTCTAGCAAAAAAAATAATTTTTACATGTAGGAAGAGGAGTGCCAGAAAAGGCCTGGTACGGAAGTGGTTAAAGTGATTGTAAGGGCTCTTTAAAAATCATGTCTTACTTGCCTCATCTGTGCAGCTCGTTTTGCAGAGTGGCCCTGATCCTTGACTTCTGGGGTCCCTTTGCGGCTCCTCACTTCAGATAACCCCCTAGGAGAAGTGCTCTCCCAGGGGGTTACCTTGCGGGCATGCTCCCAAGGCCAGCATTTGGCATCCATAGACATGAATTCTGGACTTGGCCCCGTCCCCCCGGCATAACTGGATTTGATTGACAGCAGGAACCAAATGGCTGTGCTGCCATCAATCTATCCAATCAAGAGCTGGGACCCTGTGCAGAGAGCATCTCCAGCATGGGAATTACTGGGCTCAGGCAAGTAAAACAGGGGTGGGGGGGGCTCTGACAAAAGGCCTCCCCTTAATGCATAGGATGCATTACGGTGAACATACATGAGGGTTTACACCCCCTTTAAGATAAGGAAAAACCTTGTGTAGCAGCCTCCCCAGCACCCCGCTTATTACCTACCTGAGCCCCCTTTCTCTCCAGCGATGTCCACAATCCCCTCAGCCATCTAGGACACTTTTGCCGATTGACAGCTGTGGGAGCCAACAAAGTCAGTCACCCAAGCAGGGGAGAGGGGGCAGGGCCAGGGCTCTGTCTGAATGGATACACAGAACTGACTCAGCTTGGGTGCCCCCTATAGCAAGCTGCTGGCTGTGGGGCACTCAGAGGGAAGGGATAGAAGCAGTGAAGAGGGACCAGAGAAGAGGATCCAGGCTGCTTTGTGCAAAACCAACTGCACAGAGGCGGCAAGTAGAATGTGTTTAACCACCCCCCCCCCCCCCCACGTCTTTACAAGACCTTTAAAAGTTTTGCGTAAAAATTACACGTTTTACTTGCCTGCTGTGCAGTGGTTCTGAGCATAGAGCAGCCCCAATCCTCTTCCCAGGTGCCTCCCCTTAGGTTCCCCCCACAGCAAGCAGCTTGCTATGGGGCATTTGATCCAAGCCACAGCTCTGTGTGTCCAGACAGAGCCCTGCCCTCTTTCCTCATTGGCTCACCGACTGAATGCTGCAGGAGCCAAAGGCACTCTGCTGCTGTCTCAGCCAATGAGGAGAGTCTGACAGCCGAGTCTCTCCTGCAACATCACTGGATAGATATGGGCTCAGGGAAGTATTAGGGGCTGCTGCAGTTTGTCTTAATGCATCAAGAAAAACCACCCCACATACCTTCTGCCTTTACAAATCACTTTAAAGTGGATGTAATCCCTTCATATACCCAGTGAAGTGAAGAGCCTCACATATAGGGAGATTGGTTTCATCTTCTTTGTATTACATGTATATCTGCTTTCTTCTATATATCCTTTAGAAAGTGGAGCTACTGTTAACATTTCTTCCTGTTACCACTGGGGAGTAGATCTTGGCATAGAAGCAAGACAGCTGATTGGAGGAAAGGCACCCCCCATAGGCAAAAGAAAGCAATGTGCTAGCGCTGCATGGCAATTTCACTGCCAATTTATAGCAACCTCCTCTGACACCTTCCCCCCCCATTGGAGAATGTGTGACAAAATCAGGCTAACAGCTATATACAGTAAGACAGCTAGGAGACCAAGTGCTTTGGAGATATGGGGGGGGGGGGGGGGGGGAGCTGTAGACCTATGTTCCCAGCTTAAATTTCATAAATCAGGTTTACATCCACTTTAAGCTAGAGAGGCCTACTTGCAACTATGTAACATGCTTGGTTTACAATCAAAAACACTTAGAACAGCAACAGAACCACACAATGTGAAAGTTTAACATTTTATTTTATATTAAATCCTTTACATCAAATCTGCACATTTACTCTTCATCACCTAATGGGGGGGAAAAAAAAAAAAAAAAAAAAGTTTGTCAATAGAAGTGTTCACACAACAGTTCTTACAAATAAAACGTTTCTTTTAAAAAGTCCAAAGTAAGCTTCTCTGGGACTGCAGCAGTAGTCACCTGCAATTCCTAGCATTGTCTAATTATAGCAAGCTTGGGAGTCTTGACACCAAGAAATAGTAAAGCTAACTTCCTTTGTGTCTTTGTATTGCTTTTGTGCAAAACTGTTGGTAATCCTGCTAGTCCCCCTTGCTTTCCTATTAAAATCTGACCACATTAAAACCATGGTCAGCTCCCAAGCCATGTTAGGAACTCAGTGAGCTCTTCTCCAATGATCAGACTTGTCCTGACACAGCCTTTCAAAGGGAAGCTTGGTGTGCCCTTGCTTCTCCTCCCCTTACCCTTAATGCAGCTGAGAACAGAGGGAATGTGGTGTGGGGGGGGGGGGGGGGTTTTACACACACACACCTTGCATTTAATTTCCATTTTAAACTAAATGGGCTGTTTTACAAGGTGATCACTTACACATTAAAGTGGAAAGGTTTTTTATATATAGTCTGGACTCTGTTGGGACCTCCCAGGGAATTAAAAGCTTTGTTAATGGAACGCCACATTAACCAAGCAGGTTTCTGTACCAGTTTCTATTTGAGGAAAAAAAGAACCAAGGGTTTGCAGCCTAAAGTAATGCAGCAGTCCCCCCCCCCCCATATAGAAAGCAGCAGATTTGTATCAGTTGTGACTTGGGGATGCAAGCTGTCAGCAGCATTAATACCCATCAAGTACTAGTCCTTTTTTAAAGCAGCACCCGTGATGCAGATTACACTGCTTGAACATTTCAGTAAAGTCAAAGGAAAAAAAAAAAGGCTATAATAGGAAATAAAGATGATCAACTTATTTAATGCTGCCAAGTCTAAAATTAAACCTCAACACAAACTTAACTATCATTGCTGTATGCATCCACTTACCTCTAAATACAGAGATTTAGATGTGAGATGCAGATGATTGATCTATAGGCAACAGTGATCCAAACACCAGAAAGTTTAGTTCTCATTGTCACCCTGCAACAAGAAATAAAACAGATTTAAAATGAAACCATTTTCCCCTCAAAAAAAGAAAAAAAGAAAAAAAAAAAAAAAAAACTAAGGGTGGGGCCAAGTCTGGTTCATTAATGTTAGGTACTGTGTTTTAAGAGGAATTGCAAATACACAAGTACTGGTAGAGCCTGAAATACCCAACATGTAGAAAAATTCTGGGAATGTTCTAGATTGAACCAGACTAAATTATGCAAAAGGATGTCTGCCAATGATGTTGTGAAAGCACAACAGTACCAAGTTCAGTGAACAATCTGATTATATGCGTTTCACAGGTACAACATGAGCTTGAGGAAGAGGGATGTTGACATGAGCAAAAGAGTTACCTCGTATTACTGCACTAATTCCGTAAATGAACTAGCCATGAGCAGCTTTCGTCAGGGTCCACAGGATGCACAACACTTGACTTCTCCCAGGAAACTGCAACTTCACACTTTAGTACAGGATTCTCTGAAGGCAACAGTCTTATCCTAACACTTTGTGGCTAGCTATATTAGAAATCTTTTTTAAAAAGCATAAACACAGCTATACTATAATGCAGACTGTTACAACAGAAGCCACAGTGTACTTCATGTCCAATCTGCTAGAGACCAGAGTTTATCAAACCCAAGCTGAGCTTTAAAAAACCTAATTTTTTTTTTTTTTTTTTATACAAAAGAGGAATATATACTTAAGTATCAAACATGTTTAGTGTCCCAACCAGCCTATAAAATGTGTTTTGGATAGAGTAGCAAATCTACCAGTGCCTAAGATTTTCCTCCACTCTTTGCTGTGGAGCTCATCAACAGAGATACAGAAATAAGCTTGAAGAGGGCACTACTTTACCACTCTAGCCAAGTCAAAAAATTAAATGAGACAGGAATTTTAAACTTCCAAGACATCTTCAGAGAAAATTGAGTACTGTCCGTGCTACTTTTATTTGCACTAACATAAGCTTTTGTCCTGAAAAATTGTATGTTAGTGCAAATAAAAAAAAGTATCACAGACAGTACTCAATTTTCTCTGTCACAATTGCACTAATATGGCTACAATCAAATCAAGCAAGACATCTTCAGGAAATCATGAGCAAACATACTGAATGGGCAATTTCATTATTTGCTCACACAGCATCTTAAGTTGGTCAGCAACGCCCCACCAACACCCATGTGAGACTGCTCAATCACAGGAGTAAAACCAACTTGTTTGTGTGCCAAGCATTAAAACTCCTGGGCAGTCACAAAAGGTTTAGCTTTGCTGCTCTAAAAACCAAGTACAGGTGGCTTAAGGTAGGAAGTGGCAAATCAATAATGATCAAACTAGTGCTTTGTTTCAGACTGCAAAAGGATTTCTATGCCTTACATGCATTTCCACTTTTGCAGCCAACTGGGATAAGATCTACTTTATTTGTAGTATTCCCATATACCACAACTTAATTGGTTTAAGTTTACATTCCTTTTGGAAACACCAGAATTTAAAGTTACTCCCTGCTTTGGGGAATGAGATTTGGAAAGCTCATATGAATTCTTCATTGTATGTTTGAGGAAAGTCAAGTCTTGCCCTACTTGTCACACCACTTTGAAGCAGGTTCTTGGGCAGGCTGCCACAATTTCAAACTAGAAAGGCAAGAAATGTAGGTATGCAGGGAACATAAAGTAGAGTTTGCATTTTAGAAGCCTGTTTAATGAAACCAATACTTCTGCTGTGCTAAAGCCTGTAACAAAGTGGTTTTAAAACCAAATATAGTGCAGCTTACAAAATTTGATGGGTGGCTGCATTTTAGACTCCAACTCCCCCTTAGTGATCTGGCCAGTAACCAGTTCTGTATTAATGCCCCACTGGATGGGGCACCTTTGGGCAGCACTGTCTTTAAATAAAAACACACTTAAGGCAAACCCCAGCTGCTACTTTTAAACAGTTTTCCTTTTGGGATAAAGGTTTTACATAAAAGCTGATCATTGTAAGCACCCTTGCCAGAGGTAAGTGGCTTGTCTCAATGTAAAAAAAAAAAAAAAAAAAAAAAAAAAAAAAAAAAAAAAAAAATGCAGCCATCATATCTAAGAGTTGGGTAAGCTGCAATATAATTGCTGTTTGGGTTTAATAGTGCTTAAAGCTTTTCATGGAAGATTTTGGGACACTTACCCATAATTGGCTGACGAATGCATTTTTTTTCCACTATGTAAAACCAAATTTGTTTCTGCACAGAACTTTAATTTCAGCTGAATTATTGCAAGACTACAGCTGCACATAAAGTGAAGACAAAAACACTTGTCGGGTTTGCACTTGGCAATTTGAAAGTTTATTTACAGATTTACATCTCACATTCTCATTTATTCTGACCCAACCATCTGAAATCAGCAATGCTGGCCTAACACTTTGAGGCGCTTATTTCTTGCCTTTCACAGCTTTGTAGTCAAGACTATTAGGCAGTTGCCATGCAGTCCCTACACACACTTCAGGTCAGTTGACTAAAGCTTTCCCCCCAGCTATGTGAAGTCCCACTTCAGTGTTGTGCAGAAGGTAATTTCAGGAGCACGTTTCTTTCAGACTGTCTTTTAATAGGCTTCGTGAAGCCAAAAAGAAAGTAAATACAATTCTGTAACCACTTCAGTACAGTATTCAAATGAACTATTTTTATAAAAAAGACAATACAAACATTTTAAGAACATCTTGGGACAGATCCATTTGTTCACTTTAGTTATATCAAGGTGGTACAGCCATCTTTTGCAGCACACCCAGGCTCTGCACTCTCGTCACACTAAAATAGGATTTTCAAAATAATAAGAGCTTAAAATAAGCCCACGGTTTCAAACCCATGACTATTTACATAACAGCAAGAGATCTAGTAAGACCACGCTGTAGGAGGCATACCCATTTACAGGGATGCAAATGCAGAAGCATCACCCTATTAGCTGAGCAAAGCCATTTCCTGCAGCATGAATCTGCTCATTTACAAATAAGCTTCATGTATCTGCAGCCTCAGAACAGCAGTATGAAAAACAAAAGTAAGCGTGCCCGAAGGAGAACACCCTCTGAACAGCAGTTCACATTCTACCAGTGAGGCTGTCAAGATTAACCAAAATGTATATAAAAAAAGTGAACACAAGTTAACATACTACACATTATTGATTCAGCGAAGCTCCAAAAATCTTTATAAATACAGCCATTGGAAGGACGATCTTGAGTCAGGAAGGTATTTTACTCGTGTGCTGAGGACAAGAAGCAGGCACAGTTGTAAAGACACTTGAAGCAGTTGTCAGATCCCAGCATTTTACCCCTACACTAAAGCCCAACCCACATAGCCCCACTGCTAATATGACTGTAGCTTTTTAAGCATTGACAAAACATTTATAGGACATGCATTTGTTGGGCTGCAAGACTGATAAAGCAAGCCCTACCACAGATATTGCTAGAGTACAATTAAGCCGCCCCCCCCAATCCTCACATCACACCCGTCATGACTTACCATAGCTGTCATAACTGTCTCTGTAGGAGCTTCCTCCTGAGCGATCACCATAACTTTGACTCCTGCCACTAAAATCAAAAATGATACAAGTCAAAAATCAAAAAGCATTTAGGAAATTAAAAAGGGCTTGTTTACTCTTACAAGCATTGGACCTTACCTGCTATAATAATCCCGGGACCCACCACCATAGCCTCCTCCACTTCGGCTGCTTCCATATCCACCACCACCACCTTAATCACAAAACACATTAAGTACATTAACAGCAGTAAGAAAAAAAAAGTCTAGAAACTTCAATCGGAACATTACCCATAACGTGATAAAAAAAATTCTACACATTCCACATTAAATTATGCTACCAAAATAAGTGCTGTAACTTGCCTCCAGCATTGTTCCCATTTTTTCTTGCTGGAGGCTGTCAATTTGCTGAAGCCCCAAGCAGTACATTTTTTTTGTCTGCAGATCAGCCCAATTGTCAGCACAGTGCTGGAAAATAAAAAGCATCTGAGCATGTGCAGAGCAGGGCGAGTATTACAGGATTTAAAACAGTATACTTAAAATTCAACAGCCATCTTATACCTTCTCTAGCAGGACTTTATTTTCAGACTAAAGTTCTTTAAAGTGGAGTTCCACTCAAAAGTGTAACATCTTATATCCCCTTTAAAGTGCCACTTTTGGGGGACTTGGGAAGCAGATACCTTTACAGGTAGTCCAGTCTGCATGCCAAGTAGGGACCTCACCATGAAACTGAAAGGCTACACGGCTGTGTTCCCTTACCTGCAATGGCAGCAGCATCGGACCAGCCAATGTAAACAGACTGTGGTGCTGACATCACTGGACTCCAGGACAGGCCTAGTGTCCTAATGTTAAAAGTCAGCAGCTACAGTATGTTTAGCTGCTGACTTAATTTTTAAAGGGATAGGCAGAGCTCCGCTTTAAGCACCTTAGTATTGTAATAAACACTATTCCAAGACAAAAAGTATTTGAAATGAATACAAGCAAATCTTGTATTGAACCACTCACTATATATAGTCTAGCGAATATATCCATGCTTCATCTTTTGTAATTATTAACACTGCTCTCCAGAGAGACTGGCTGTATCAATGCCTGTGGTGTTTGTGTGGCTGACAGTGCCCTCTGTGGGTGGTTTTGGCTGGGTTGGCCATGTACCCCCTTCCTGGTGGGGACATCTGAATGGTTTATGGCATCAATTTTTTCCATGGTTTAATGATGCATTACTAATTATATTCTATTAAAACCACATGGTGTGGGGGTGTATGTGCATACATACAGTAAAGGGGATATGCAAAGTATGCAGTACGAATGTTTGTTCTCTTGTCAGACATAAAATGCTCTTTAGACCCACTTTCCCCTGAAGAGGATTGATGTTGTAAACTTGAAAACGCATTGGCACTGTCGTATACAATACCCAACAGTCAGTGGTCTTTTGTATGTCATGCATCTGATTTTACCACCATGTTTTTCCTAGCTGCTTTTTAACTTTTCTAATAAAATATATTTTTTCAACACGGTTTGATTTGAGGGGTTACCGCCCCCTAAAGTCCCATTTTTCATAACTTAGCAAACCTTACTAAACCACTGATGCAAATAAACACAAAAGGGACTTCCCTCATTTAAATGGGATTCTGACCCAACATTAGCTGACCCTAAAGAACCATTTTTCTGCATTTCCACAAGTTTACTTTTGGGGGAACTGGGTTCCAAGCACACTGGAGCCATTATGTTCCTCAAAATAACAGCATGCAAAATGTCACCTTGGGGTGGCTGCTTTACAAAAATGGGTCTTTGGGGGCTTTAGACTGTTCTGACATTTGAACAATTTTTGTTGAAGTTCTAACACATTTTATAACAGTTAACTTTTTTAGAGGAAAAATACCAAAGTTATAATAGGAACTTGAGGCCAGAAATAATGGGCAATGAAGCAGGAATTTTAAGCAGGTCTCTTCTGCATTAAAGTTACGTACCTGCCCATCAACTGTGCATTGGCCTTCAGCATATTTACTTAAGGCACAAGCAGTTGAGCTAGGGTATGTTTTTTGCTTCAGTATACAAGTGGTTAAACACTTGGGCATAGGTTGCACTTGTTTACTGCTGGTCTATGGGGGCCAGGAGCAGTGAAGAGGGACCAGAGAAAAGGAGGCTCCAGGCTGCTCTGGGCAAAACTGCACAGAGGTAGGCAAGTATGGACACATTTTTTCTCAAGGGCCCTTTCACACGGACGTGACCGTGTATGGGCTCCACTATACTCAGCAGGGATTGCCATCAATCCCCACTGAGCAGGCAGACAGGTCCATCTCTGCACACTGTGCAGGGATCCACCCGTCAGAGGAGGGGGAATGCTACCAATCTTGACTGCATGTTTGCAGACAGTGCTCTTAGGCTATGCCCCTCACCAGCAGGAACCTAGGGCAGCAAGGCTTTTTACCTTAACACATAGCATTCAGTAGACAAAAAAACATTTGGACTATAAAAGCAATCTATACACCTTTAACCATATCAGCAAACATTCGATACAAAAAAAAAAAAAAAAAAAAAAAGAAATTACTTAACATACCACGGCCTCTACCTCCACGGAAGAACCCTCTTCCTCCTCCAGATGAGCCACCTCTGTAGCCTCCTCTCCTGTCGCCAGAGGACTTTCCAGCCTGATCAACACGAATCTGACGACCATCCACAGACTAAAACCAAATTAAGCTTTGTATTAGAAAACAGCAGCACCACAATTAAATGGCATTTAGCTTCCACTTGGAGCATTTAGAACTCTGCAGGTACTTAATGCGGTAGCTCACCTTCCCATTTAATGCTTGCATGGCATCTTTCGCATCTTCAGGATTTTCAAATGTGACAAAACCAAAGCCACGCGATCTCTTGGTCTCCCGATCCTTCACCACAACCACTGAAAAACAGACAAAGAGTCATAAAGCCCGGCCAGTGAATGAGAAGAGAAACAAAAGACTCGGTCACATCTTCATACAAACTCACCTTCACAGATTTGTCCGTATTTAGAGAATACGCCTTCCAGACTCTGCTCATCGGTATCAAAGCTCAGGCCTCCAACAAAAAGCTTTCCTTCGTCACACGACATGATGAGATCTGCGGAGACAAAATGGCGCCGGCCGGTCACTATAACGTGTTCGTTCACAAAATGGCCGCCGAACAGCTTACGTCATTCTTCTGCACGACCCCTCCCCCCATTCCAGCCACCACCCGGTAACAACCGGCGGGAAGAGGAACCCGGGAAGAGGCAGCGTGACTTCAAAATCCAGTCATTCCCTCCAGGCGCCCCGGTCCCCGTCTACACAAAGTAGCAAAACCTCATACTACCGCCATACACCACATCAGGAGGTGACCGGTAACCGCCAAACTAGTTACAGTATAAAACAATCACAGCCAGAAACCGCCGAATATCGGCTCTTCTACCATCTAAACAAAGCCACCCGCCATTACACATTACCTTGTCCACGTACAGTTCACACGAAAATCAGCAAAGCAGAGTGCGTAAAGGGCTCTGCGCTCCTCCTTATATAGGGCAGTGTAGCCTCGCCCACTCTATGAATAATTCATCACCACGGCGGACTGTACCATCTACTTCCGTCTCCTCACTCGCCTCATTATTCTCCACATATTGTAATGTCAGAAATCAGGGTGGTAAAAGTAATTACCTTCTTATATTTGTTGTTATATAGATTACCGAATAAATACCATTATCCGCGATGGTTTAAGTGGTAGATGAACCCCCCCTCCCTTGTAAATAAGTGGTCTCTGCTAGTACCGAGGCGCCATTGTAGCGCGGGCAGGAGGCGTTCTATCATTGGCTGTACGGGGGTGGTGAGGGCGGGAAACAATTACTGTACTGCTATTGGCTGTACATGAGTGGTAAGGGCGGGAGAACTTGTACTCTGTGTGAATGTGTCCATGACCGGTTAGAAAATGGCGGCATTCTCATGGAGAAGAAAGCTGCACGTGCTTTGTTATAAGCGGAAGATATTTGAAAGAGTTTTTTTACGCTGTTGTGTTCAAAAGATGTCTTTAAATGAATTGCCCTCATTAATGTTTTTTTCTTTATTCTCACCTTGTGACCCACTTCCAGATTTGAAGTACAAACATCACCCTCAACGTTTCTATAACAAGGTGGAGGTTTTGTTGGTTCATGAAAGAAAAACAGTGAGCTGACAACATTCAACACATATAATAAATATATGTAAAGCACTGTGTGTGTATATATATATATGTGTGTGTGTGTGTGTGTGTGTGTGTGTGTGTGTGTGTGTGTGTGTGTGTGTGTGTGTGTGTGTGTGTGTGTGTGTGTGTAAAGGGCCATAAGAGTACCTATAATAAATACATAAATATTTACCAAATCATCCTCCTGGTTGGTCACTCAAGAGATAGCCTCCTCCCCTTCACAGGAAACGCAAGTACCGAGATGTTTAAAAGCTCCCTTCCTGCTACCACCCTGCAGTTCTTGTGTCTCCTGCCCTCCAACAGGCATGTAGCACAGTCTAGTTGCTGGTTTATTTACCCCCACCCACGTTCCCAGGGGGGGTGGGAATACTTATACCTTACTATGGCTCTTTCACAAGCAAGGCAGTCTTGTGGCTAAGAAAGGAGAAGATTTGAGGAAGGATGTAAGGCTGGTCACTATCTTATATCCTTCTCCCTGACTGTGACCTTCTGGCCTCCTTCGCTTCACCCTTTAATGTTTTTGGCGTATGGTGGCGCTCTGGTCGTTTTGTCGACATGGGTCACTCAGTGTGGCGTAGGGAGGAGGTCTTGCCCAGAATCTCTCCACCATCTGGAGGGTTATCTTGGGGCAGCACCGGTGGAGGCGCACTTGTCTGTTGGTGACCCTGCGGTCTTCCAGGCCAAGTGAGGGTGACGTCAGGTCCAGAGCCCCCTTGGTCCTTCCACCCTGCTCCAGAAGGGGTGGTCTCAGGCGCCATTTTGCCTAAGCCCAGTTTCTGTTGATCTAACACTCCTCGGAAGTAGGTATCGCTGCTTTGCTTCAATTTAGAGCAGCACCAGCAGTGACAGAGAGGCTTCCAATATATTACACACACACCACCGGCAGATGGTATAGGGGAGGGGCTTGCATCCTTATACCCTTTTTTGGCTTAACTGCAGCAACAGGTCCACAGGTACTTCCTGTTGAGGACATAGTATTGTGCAGTCAGGAAGGTGTGGCTCTCTGGGTTGGGCTAGCTGGTGTTCTGTCTGCTGGTGGTGGTGCACAGATTTATATTTTTAACAAGCCCAGTAACACCAGTCCCAGTATTGGGGGAAGGGTAAAGGAGAAGCTCTTTTACCCATACTTCTCCTATAAATAACAGTAGTGCACTTAGTTCTGCACTCCTGTGACCCAGATTCAGTCGACAGCAGGCTAAAGCCCGCTGTTGGCTGAGGTCACAAAGCATATCCAGATTCTGCAGGGATCCCAACAGTAATGTCAGGATCCGCCCAGATACCTGACCGTCAGCTGGCTCAGCCTCTAAATGCCCCCTCCACAGTCCAGCGCTCCAGTGAGCTCTGGAAGGGCAGAACAGAAATCAGTCTGGATCCACCCACATGCCTGGACTGGCACCTGGCTTAGCCTCTCAGCGAGTCGCTAGATCGCTCGGTTCTCAGTGTTAGAGGCCCTGGGGGACAGATGCAGCATACTTACCACCTAGGTAAGTATGATCCTTAAAAAAAACAAACAAAAAAAAAAAACACATCTCTTTTAAGACTAGGTGTACCTGTGTTCCAGGAGCCGTTATGCCAGGAGGCAGTCTCTTTTGTGCTTTTTTGTTTAGTGCAGGTCATGCCTCCTGTGGGTAGGGCAGCTGTGGAGGCTTATGCATGATGGTGAATGGGTGGACAGAGCACTTGTGGGTGCAGTCTGTGCTAGAGGTGTTCCAAAATGGCGCTGGACCAGAAGTGTGATGATGCACTTCATGTACAAAATCTGTGTACTTCATGTCTCACAGTTTAAAGAAGCCCAGCACCCACTTCTGGTGCATGTTGTTTTATAGCAAGCTGTGGCTTCCTAACTGCGTTGGGCCCAGAGTGGGGAGTTTTTTTTTAGTGTGGTGGATCTGTAAAGCAGCTACACGGAGGGGGTTTCTACCTGCACTATGGATGTGAGTAACACCCCCCGGATGGAGACAGAGATGCTGCACAGCCTATAGCACCAAGCACCGCTACCTCCAAGTCTACACCTGCTAAAGTAAAGAGGAATGTCCATACATAATACTGTGCTTATAGCTATACTTATACCTGGACCTGCTGTTGGGTATTCTAGGAGTTTGGTAATGGTTGACTTTTTTTTTCTTTGCAGATTGATAAGCCCATTAAGACGAGATGTGGAAGCTGCAAGGCCAAACTCCCTGAAACTTCTGCTAGGTTACTTTGTGAGAACTGCATTGTTCAAGTAGCAGGCTCAGAGTCGGCCTCATGCATGCGTGAGTTTATGACCGCCATGCGTGAAGAAATTATTTAGTCCTTTAAGGCGTTTAGGTCCACTTTGGTAGGTTTAGGCCCTTCCACTTCTGGGACACCAGGGGTGGAGAAGGTGGATCCTAAACCACCTCCTCCACCTTTAGTAATAGAGACGTGTCTTCCGGGGGTTGTCCTGACTCAGCAACGCCTGCTGTCATTGGGATGGTTTCTGGAACACCTCCTCCACCTTTGGTGATGGAAACCTTGAGTTCCCATCCCGTCTTGGACTTAGAGGAGGGTGAAAATTCTGGGTCCCTATCCGGAGTTAGTTCTTCTGTGGGGGCTGAAGATGTAGGCAGTTCTAGTCGGTAGTTTTTTCTAGGGCTGTTACTGATTAAAATTTTCGTGTTCGATTAATCGATTTTTTTGTTTAATTGATTAATCAACTAATTTCGATCAATTATAACACACATACAGATCTGTGTCCACCAAATGAAGCCTTGCCTGTGTCCCCCAAATGCAGCCTTGCCTGTGTCCACCAAATGCAGCCTTGCCTGTGTCCCCCAAATGCAGCCTTGCCTGTGTCCCACCAAATGCAGCCTTGCCTGTGTCCCACCAAATGCAGCCTTGCCTGTGTCCCACCAAATGCAGCCTTGCCTGTGTCCAACCAAATGCAGCCTTGCCTGTGTCCCACCAAATGCAGCCTTGCCTGTGTCCCACCAAATGCAGCCTTGCCTGTGTCCCACCAAATGCAGCCTTGCCTGTGTCCACCAAACGCAGCCTGTGTCACATCGAATCCCCCCCCGTTCTCCACGGGAACACAGCGGTAGTGTACTACTTAAAGAATATTATTAAACCGCGCTAAGTAATAAATAAACTAGAAGGTTGATATGGTGGAAATATGAATGCCACACAAAAAAATGCTAATTGAAAATTAAAAAACAAAAATTCAAAAAAACTGATGAAAAAGAAAGTCCAAATATCTCCTGAGATTGGATCAATCTCCAGAATCCTACAACATGTACAGATCACAGTCCAAAGATTATAAGAGTAGGTTGCCCTTACCAGAACATCAATTATAATAGACGGATGGCTTAAACCCAGCCAGGGCCTTTGGGGTGGAAACCAATCTGCTCCGTCCGGATTCAGGATGTAATTCCCTCAGTGGATACAGGAGAGAAAAAGTAACAAAAAGGAACTGACCATCTGATCATACTACACTATGGTCAGTTCCTTTTGTTACTTTTTCTCTCCTGTATCCACTGAGGGAATTACATCCTGAATCCGGACGGAGCAGATTGGTTTCCACCCCAAAGGCCCTGGCTGGGTTTAAGCCATCTGTCTATTATAATTGATGTTCTGGTAAGGACAACCTACTCTTATAATCTTTGGACTGTGATCTGTACATGTTGTAGGATTCTGGTGATCTGGAGATTGATCCCATCTCAGGAGATATTTGGACTTTCTTTTTCATCAGTTTTTTTGAATTTTTGTTTTTTTGTTTTTTAATTTTCAATTAGCATTTTTTTGTGTTTCATTCATATTTCCACCATATCAACCTTCTAGTTTATTTATTACTTAGCGCGGTTTAATAATATTCTTTATTTCTATTTAGTGTTGTCGCACTGTTTACTGCTGCTTATGTTATATAGTTTCTTCTAGCGCTGAATTTTTTTACCATATAGTGTACTACTTACCTTGCTGTTGTCCTCTTCAGCGGTGTCTTCTTCATACTTCCTGTTTCCTCTCTCCCGGGCGCAATGGGAGAAAGAAAACAGGAAGGAGGCACTTGGGGAATGGGGGAGGAGTCCGGTGACGTCGATGTCCGTGATGTCACTGGATCTCCGACGGAACTCCCTGAAGACCCGGAAGCCGGCGGAGAGGTGAGCACCGATCAAAAGAATTTTGATCAATCAAAAAAATTAACGATTAATTGAGGAATTAATCATTAATTTCCGCAGCCCTAGTTTTTTCCCATGGAAGATTATGATGAATTGTTCAAGGCGATTTATACTTCCGAACGGATCGAAGATTCACAGCCAACTCCTTCTGTTCAGGATAAAATATATAGGGGCCTTCAAGAACATCGAAGTAGGCATTTTCCAATCCATCAGTTTCTTAGGAATATTATCCTCAAGGAATGGCAGGATCCTGACAGAAAACGGAAATTTATATCAAATACTTACCGTAATTTTCCTTTCCTGATAGGCTCCATGGCAGCATACGTGTGGGCAGGCTCCGCCTCCATAACTACACAATAGGATCCCTCTCCCATAAATCTTTGCTCTAGGCTGCTATCCATGTTCCGTAACTAGCCTACTCCAGACATTTGGGAGGGACTCCTGCTGCCATGGAGCCTATCAGGAAAGGAAAATTACGGTAAGTATTTGATATAAATTTTCCGTTTTCCTGACAGGCTCCATGGCAGCATACGTGTGGGAAATAACTCGCCCAAAATACACACGGGTGGGCAAAAATGTTTGAGCAAAGAAACCAAATTTATTTTACATTGTCAACTGACAACACTTGTAAACCAAAATTAATAGATGACAGAGCAGCAGGCTCAACACAGTAGTGAGAAACAAATGTGTTAATAGAAGACCAGGAAGCCGCTTTACAAATGATTTCAGGCGCGACATGCCGAGAAGCTGCCCACGAGGTCGAGATACTCCTGGTCGAATGAGCTGTCACTGCCTCTGGAGGAGCCAAGCCCTTTGCCTTGTATGCCCTCTGAATGGTCTGCACAATCCAAGAAGAAATTGATCTGACCGAAGCTCGCATTCCCTTGTTTTTACCATGGAGAAGAACGAAAAGGAATCCCGTTTGTCTGAATGGAGCTGTGACCTCCAGATATTGTTTTAGAGTGTGGCCTACGTCAAGTGGATGAACATCCTGATTATCCGTTGTTCTGAAAGTAGGAAGTACAATCTCTTGGTTTTCATGAAAAACTGAGGTCACTTTAGGGTTTGACCCAAGCATGGGAATCAACACTACCCTGTCTGGAAAGAAGGTCAGGAAAGGTTCTTCTGAACCTAGATTTCTGATCTCTGGCACTCTTTTAGCCGATGCCACGGCTACTGGGAAGGTGGTCTTGAGCGTGAGGTCTCTCATGGAAAGAGGTTTGTCAGGATCTGATCCGAGATTGGAGAGAAAATCCAAGACAATAGGAAGGTCCCATTTGGGAAACCTAGGTCTTCTTTGAAGTTTAAGCCTGATAGCTCCTTTAAAGAATTGACGGACTAATGTGTGATTTGCCCAAGATACTCCTGTGAAGGCCGAGATGGCTGAGACTTGAACTCTTAGTGAGCTGACTGCTAAGGATAGGTCCAGCCCTGATTGGAGAAAACTCAGTATGTCCTGTACTGCTGGAGAGTTACAAGGATTCGACCTGGAAGACATATGATCATTGAATCTAGACCATATCCGCTCGTATACCCTATTAGTACTTCCCCTCCTGGCACTGAGAAGAGTTGGAATAGCTTCTACAGGACAGCCTAGAGATTCAAGCCTTTCCCTCCCAAGAACCACACCCTGAGGTGTAGGCAAGATGGGCACGGGTGTAACGTCCTGCCTTGAGACAGTAGATCCGGCCTGAGAGGAAGGGGAACTGGGTCTTGATAACTCAGGAGCGATAACAGAAGAAACCACTGCCTGTTGGGCCAGAAAGGAATCACTGCAATGATCTCCAGCTTCTCTGTTCTGAGTCTCCGGAGAAATTGAAGAATCACTGGTACCGGAGGGAAGGCATAAGCCTTCTAAAACTTCCATTGATCTGAGAGAGCATCTATTCCATATGCCTGAGGGTCTCTGAACCTTGAATAATATCTGGGCATTTTGTGATTGCATGGGGAAGCAAACAGATCGACCTCTGGAAGTACTCCCAGGGTCAGAAGCCACTCGAACACCTCTCTGTGGAGAGACCACTCGTTGTTGTCCATTTGAACCCGCGAGAGGAAGTCCGCCTGTACATTCTGAATCCCCGGAATGTAAACTGCCGAGATGTTGGACAAATATTTCTGAGCCCAGCTCATTATTGGCTCCACTTCCTGTAACAGAGACCAGCTGCGAGTTCCACCTTGCTTCTTTATGTAAGCCACCGCGGTTGTATTGTCCAACCTTAGCATTACTGATGACCCTTATAATAGATGGCGAAATGACCAAAGTGCCTGAAAGGCAGCTCTCAACTCCAGAATGTTAGAGACAATCCCTCGAGCAGGGAAAATCCATCGGCCTTGAGCCACATCTGAAAGGCAGTGAGCGCCCCAACCCCAATTGCTGGCATCTGATGTTAATGTGACCCATGAGATGGGAATGATTGAATGGTGATTGCGCAGATTCTTCCCTTTAAGCCACCAAAGGTGAGACGTTCTCATGGATGGAGTAAGGTGTATGCGCTGGACTTGGCTGGAAGAATCCCATTGTTGAAGGAACCCTTTTTGGAAGGGTCGTGTATGCCATTGGGCCCACTTCACCATAGGAATGGTGGCTGTCATCGTGCCAATTACTTTCAAGCATTGGAGAGCGGAGAGATGAGATGACGCAAGGGCTGCGTGTATTCTGTCTCGAATCACTCCAATCTTCTCCTCTGGAAGGGAAATGGTGCCTTCCAATGTGTTGAAGTGAGCCCCTAGAAACACCAGAGATTGTGTTGGCTCTAGATGGCTCTTTAGATTCAGAAGCCACCCGAACTCCTGCAGGGTGGAGATGACTACATTCTTGTGCTCTAAAAGTTGATCTTTGTACTGAGCTAGGAGAAGTAGGTCGTCTAAATAGTGGTGGAGACGAACCCCCTTGATACGAAGTAGAGCCACAACAGACAACATGACCTTGGAGAAGACCCCAGGTGACGTTGTTAGGCCGAAGGGTAGACATGTGAACTGCAGATGCTGATTGCCTACCGCAAAGCGGAGGAATTGTTGAAACTCTGATGCCACTGGCACATGAAAGTATGCATCTTTTAGATCGATTGAAATCATCCAATCTCCCAGATGTACTGATTGTTGGATCGTAAGTAAAGACTCCATTTTGAACTTTTCCTTTCGGATAAAAGAATTGAGATATGTTAAATCTATTACTGGCCTCCATGTACCGTTTTTCTTCTGTATCATAAACAGAGGAGAATACATGCCTTTGCCTCGTTCCTTTTCTGGAACGGGGACGGCTGCGCCTTGATCCAATAAACAGCTCACGTAGGTTAAAGGGACCTGCTTTTTTTCTTCTGAACCTGGAAGAGATGTGGGAACATATCTGAGTCTTGGGGTATCGTTGAAGAACCACTTGTGACCGGAGGAGACCGTCTTGATGGTCCAGTAATCTCGGATTAAGGCCGCCCAGACATGCCCGAAGTGACGAAGACGAGCCCCCACCTGGCATGCCTGAGCGGGCCCAATCTCAAAAGGACTTCGTGGAGTCCTGGTTGCCAGAGGAACCCCCTTTTGCGGGTTTCTTAAAAGAGGACTGCCTGGATTTCCAGGATCTTGAGAACTCCCAACCAGGTCTGTAGCTGCGCGCATCCCTAGCGCGATCAGAGTTTTGTTTTCAAGGAAAACTGCGTTTCTGATTTTGTAGACGTCTGTCTTGAGGGAGGAAACCAGACTTCCCACCTGTGGCCCGGGTTATGGCACTATCAAGCTTATTGCCGAACAATTAAGAACCTTCAAACGGAATTCGGTACCAAGCTTGCTTGGAAGCTGGATCCGCCAACCACGGACGGAGCCATAAGGCACGACGAGCTGAAACAGCCGCCAACATAACCCGGGACATCAGGCGGATTACATCAATAGATGCCTCCCCAAGAAAAGCTGATGCCAGCCTGATCTCCTGGATAGGAGAATCTTTCGCTGTTTCGGTAGAGATACCTCTTAGGAACTCATCCACATTATCAGACCAAGATTCCAAAGCTTTGGAGACTGCAGCTATCGCAAGTACTGGCTTACATGCCATTCCTGACGTCAGGTAGATCCTTTTTAAATCTGAATCAATTTTCCTCTCCAAAGGATCTTTAAAAGATACAGTATCTTCTAAGGGAAACGTTACATATCTTGCTAGTCTCATCAGTGCTGCATCCACTAATGGAGCTGATTCAAGGTGCTTTACTTCCTCTTCCTTAAAAGGATATAGTTTCAAGACCTTTGCATGGAACTTTTCTTTTCCATCTTGCTCCATTCCTCAGAAATGACATCGCCCAGCTCAGAGAGAAAAGGAAAATACTGTCACTCCTTATTGAGCTGCTTGAAAAACTTTCTCTGTTTTGGGGGGGGGGGGGAGTAACCGGGTCTTCCCACTTCAGGGCCTCTTTTACTGCCTTCACCAAAGAAGGAACTAGAGCATACTCAGACCCCACGCCAGGATATTCCAGATCCGATTCGCTATCTGAAACAGGAGCGGAAGGGTGACTTGGCTGGGAAGACTCCCATGTCTCATGCACAGAACCTTCTCCCACTGGAGGGCATAATGGGTCTGATGTGGAATCACGGGGCTGTTGAGCCTCTCTTTCCTGTAGAGATTCTTTCACAACCCGCCTCACCATAGATTCCAAACGCTGGTCTGCACCATCCCTCTCATCTGCAGCTTTAGAGAAGCAGTGATCACAGAGAGATTTGTCTGTTGGAACAGGCATCCTGCATCCCCAGCATGATTTTCCTGATCTCTCTCTAGAGTGAGATGAAGGGGGGTGAGAAGGATTTTTATTGCACTGTTCAGATCTGGAAGGAGATCTATGATGGCTAGACCTGGAGGAAGATTGCCGGTGGTGTGATTTTGATGATCCACTTCCTTTATGGGAACTACGGTGTGGATCAGACCTAGGAGGGCTGTGAGGAAAGAAACACAGAGAAGATAGAGAAAGAAATCAGCTAGTGTCCTAAAATCCTACTCTCAATCCTTGTACAGGCAGAAAAGCATAACTGCAAACATACCTGCTACAAGCGGGCTGGCCACTAGGGGGCAGTGAGGAGTCCATGGTGTCAACACAATAGGAAGCTGCAGAGACAGATTCACACATTCAGCTGGCTGACAACAGACCTCCACCCCCAGACAATGGAGATTGTCTTACCTTGAATCACCAAGATAGTTGCCCTGGGAAGTCGCCGTATCCCTCACGATCTTTCCCGGGGCTCTGTAAGCTTTCCTCAGCTTTTAAAAGTGGCGCCCGTGACGTCATCGCCGACGTCAGACGCGAGACGCTCGCGCGCATGTGCGAACCAAGCCTCGACTTCGTATCGGGTCTGCGCATGCGCAGAGCGCACGCCGGTACCCGGAAGTAACAGAGAGAGCGGCTGCTGGAACGCATGGAGCATCAGCGCCGATTAGGACACCAGTAAAGCAGGGGAACAAACAGAGGTAAACAACACATAAACACTGCTGCCATAAGCAAATGAATAAGAACTTACCCCTCCACCTGCGATCACCTGGGCCGAGGAACCGCCATCCATACACACACACACCGGACTTGGCAGCAGATAATGGTCGCCTGAAACATTAGGCAAACAGACCGTGCGCACATAGATGGACCGATCCAATCTTCAGCGCTACTCTGCTATACACTCCATACCCTGCTTAACAGTCAGGGCCTATTGGAGGAATCTTTGGCACTCGGCTTGAATCGATCGTAGGGAGGAATATCTTCAGGTAGGAGAACCAACACCTGGTCCTACGGAGGAGGACAAAAAAGGAACATGGATAGCAGCCTAGAGCAAAGATTTATGGGAGAGGGGTCCTATTGGGTAGTTATGGAGGCGGAGCCGACCCACACGTATGCTGCCATGGAGCCTGCCAGGAAAGCTCTTTTTATCTAGGAGCCATAAGAGGCATTTTCCTTTTGATGCTAAGGAGGAGTCTCTTTTTAGGTGTCCTAAGTTAGATGCTGCCCTCTCTCAGGCATCTAAAAATTCAGACCTTTTGTTTGAAGATGCTGGTGTCATTAACCATTTCAGCCCAGGAAGGGGGTAAATTCAGAAGAATTTACCCCCTTCCTGACCAGAGCACTTTTTGCGATGCAGCACTGCGTCACTTTAACTGACAATTGCGCGGCCGTGCGACATTGCACCCAAACAAAATTGACGTCCTTTTTTTCCCACAAATAGAGCTTTCTTTTGGTGGTATTTGATCGCCTCTGCGGTTTTTATTTGCGCTATAAACAAAAAAAGAGCAACAATTTTGAAAAAAAACACAATATTTTGTACTTTTTGCTATAATAAATATCCCCATATTTTTTTAAAAAAAGCTAATTTTTTTCTCAGTTTAGGCCGATATGTATTCCTGTACATATTTTTGGTAAAAAAAATTCGCAATAAGCGTATTTTGATTGGTTTGCGCAAAAGTTATAGCAGCTACAAAATAGGGGATAGATTTATAGCATTTTTATTATTATTATTTTTTTTTTTTTACTAGTAATGACAGCGATCTGCGATTTTTATCCTGACTGCGACATTATGGCGGACACAACGGACAATTTTGACACATTTTTGGGACCATTGGCATTAATACAGCGATCAATGCTATAAAAATGCATTGATTAGTGTAAAAATGTCACTGGCAGTAAAGGGGTTAACACTAGGGGGCGATCAAGGGGTTAACTGTGTTCCCTGGCAGGTGATTCTAACTGAAGGGGGAGGGGACTGACTAGAGGAAGTGACGGATCGTGGTTCCTAGCTAATAGGAACACACAATCTGTCACTCCTCTCAGAACAGGGAAGTGTGTGTTTACACACACTCGCCCTGTTCTGTGTCTCCTGCTCACGAGCGCTCGTGGTCGGCGGTCATCGCGACCGTCGGCCACGAGCATCGGCACCCCCGCTGTGCAGTGGGCGCGCGCGCGCGCCTGCTATCCCGACCCCGCGAACCGACGTATAGCTACGACGGCTCGCGCAGGGGAGCCAGCCTGCCGCAGTATAATTGCGGCGGCTGGTCGGGAAGCGGTTAAAGACCAGATGGACAGCGGATTTGCTGCTCCACAAGGAATGGGATTCTTCAGCCTTTGCCTTGGGACCAGCATTGGCCACCACATGTGTGGCCAGGAATCTGGACATCTGGGTGCAGAGATTATATGGTTTATTTTCTTTCGGCACCCAAAAAGACCAGATGAGGGAGTCGCTTCCCCTTGTTTCCAGTTTGGTAGCGTTGGCAGATGGTGCTGTGGATTTAGTCAAGGCTGTTTTTAAATCTTCAACCCTAATGAATTTCGCCAGGCGAGCCATTTGTAGTAAGTCCTAGGAAGGTGACCTTACATCCCAAAACAAATTGTGTGGTATTCCCTTTGAGGGGAAAGCTGCTTTTTGGATCCGGCTTGGAAACAGTCTTGTCTAGGTCTGTGGGGAATAGAAAGAAATTCCAGATTAAAATTAAGACCTTTTGTTCTAGAGTGCCCTTTCATAACCCCCAAGGTAAACCCGATAATAGACCTAGCAAAGGCCAAAATAAGAACAAATGCTCATTCGACAAGGGAAAGGATAAAGGTGGGGCACTGTTTGCTGCTTTTGCCCCCCCCCCCCCCCCCCCAAAGAGTACCAATGATGCCAGGTTGGGGGTAGGGGGGAGAATGCCTTTTTTTCTACAATGGGTAAATGGGTAGAGGTCACAGATATTTTTTACTTTTTGCTATAATAAATTTCCCAATTTTTTTTTTTTTAAATAATTATTTCCTCAGTTTAGGGCGATATGTATTCTTCTACATATTTTTGGTAAAAAAAAATCGCAATAGGCGTATATTGATTGGTTTGCGCAAATGTTATAGCGTCTACAAAATACGGGATAGATTTATGGCATTTTTACTTTTTTTTTTTTACTAGTAATGGCGGCGATCTGTAATTTTTTTCGTGAGTATGACATTGCGACGGACATATCAGACTCTTTTGACACATTTTTGGGATGATTCACATTTATACAGCGATCAGTGCTATAAAATTGCACTGATTACTGTGTAAATGTGACTGGCAGGGAAGGGGTCAACACCAGGAGGTGATCGAGGGGTTAATTATGTTTCCTAGGGAGTGATTCTAACTGTAGGGGGCGGGGAGTCACAAGGGGAGGTGACCGAACGGTGTTCCTCTGTACTGGGAACACACCATCGGTCTCCTCTCACCTGACAGGACGTGGATCTGTGTGTTTACAGGGTCCTGAGCAACGTGGCACGCGCCCCCTAGACGGCCGGGAACGTCATATGACGCACGCCCAGGATGGGAGAGCCCTCCTGCGGACGTCATATTACTATAGGCGGGTAATGAAGTGGTTAAAGCTGGACCCGCTCTATTTACCCAAAGTAGTATCTAGCTTTCGCAGGTCACAAAAGATTGTTACCCAGTTACTGCAGTACCCTAAGAATAAGAAAGAGGAGTGATTTAGCTATTTCAACATTAGGAGGCATAAATAGGTTTCTGGAAGTTACCAGAGGTTTTAAAAGATCCTCTCAACCATAGGTGTGCGCAAGGGGTGTGCCAGGTGTGCCTGGGCACACCCTAATCCTGGGGTTGGCAACCTGTCAATGCTGGACAGGTGACAGGTAAACCACAGCCCTCCTTGCTGACCCTCAGAACCTGGACAGGAGAAGTGGCGTGGATGGAATTTAGTGGAACCGATCTGTATTTTCCTCCTGCAGCAGCTGAAAGTAGGCTTCTCCTCTCCCTTTTGTCAACATTCAGCTGCCACAGGAGAAAAATATAGGGGATTGGTACTGATAGTTAAGGAATACATGTGGAAACACCGCGCTAACAAAAGAAACTAGGAAGAGCAGCTACATACAGTCTGACAAAAACAATGAATATATATAGTAAAAATGTAGCGCATAATGAATAAGTGTGAAATCAAGGCCCAAACATTTCTAGATTGGTGCTTGAAAAAATTGGTGAAACAAAAACCAAATGGCATATAATAAACATAAAGTCAATGGATAATTATGAATATGAGAGATATAATGTCCCACTGCACAGAAAGGTGAGTATGCTCCGAAGGGTGGTGGTATTCCGATAGTTGTCAGAAGTCAAACTTCACCAAAACCCGACATTTCAACAAGCTGGAACAATCATGGAAAGAATGATGTGTAAAAAACTTTTACCAGATCCCGTGGATTCCCATGTCAGCGACAGGGAATCGCATGAGCAGTCTGCCACCAGGGGCATGGAAAGGGAAGTCTTGTCACTCGAATCCTCTAGGCTGAAATCTGCATGGATCTCGGGGGGCCACCAGGCAGGTCCTCACAGTAGACGGTCGAGGTATGGATCAGGAGGGCAAGAACGTCACTTGTGGAGCTGTTGTAGGCACTTGACCTCATTTAAAAGGTATGGAGAAAGAAAAAATATGCCTCCACATAGTGCAGATAAAAAGGGGGGTGTTTTATTTCTAAAAAAACCTTTAACAATAAAAACGTGATCACAATGAATATAAAAGAGTGGGCAACATGGAGGATGGTGAATGGGCCCAACGCGTATCGACCTAGGGGTCTTCAACAGGGGCATAGACCATCCACTCCAGGTTGCCATATATATATAGTGGTGGAGACGAACCCCCTTGATACGAAGTAGAGCCACAACAGACAACATGACCTTGGAGAAGACCCCAGGTGACGTTGTTAGGCCGAAGGGTAGACATGTGAACTGCAGATGCTGATTGCCTACCGCAAAGCGGAGGAATTGTTGAAACTCTGATGCCACTGGCACATGAAAGTATGCATCTTTTAGATCGATTGAAATCATCCAATCTCCCAGATGTACTGATTGTTGGATCGTAAGTAAAGACTTCATTTTGAACTTTTCCTTTCGGATAAAGGAATTGAGATATGTTAAATCTATTACTGGCTTCCATGTACCGTTTTTCTTCTGTATCATAAACAGAGGAGAATACATGCCTTTGCCTCGTTCCTTTTCTGGAACGGGGACGGCTACGCCTTGATCCAATAAACAACTCACGTAGGTTAATAGGACCTGCTTTTTCTCTTCTGAACCTGGAAGAGATGTGGGAACAAATCTGAGTCTTGGGGTATCGTTGAAGAACCACTTGTGACCGGAGGAGACCGTCTTGATGGTCCAGTAATCTCGGATTAAGGCCGCCCAGACATGCCCGAAGTGACGAAGACGAGCCCCCACCTGGCATGCCTGAGCGGGCCCAATCTCAAAAGGACTTCGTGGAGTCCTGGTTGCCAGAGGAACCCCCTTTTGCGGGTTTCTTAAAAGAGGACTGCCTGGATTTCCAGGATCTTGAGAACTCCCAACCAGGTCTGTAGCTGCGCGCATCCCTAGCGCGATCAGAGTTTTGTTTTCAAGGAAAATGCGTTTCTGATTTTGTAGACGTCTGTCTTGAGGGAGGAAACCAGACTTCCCACCTGTGGCCCGGGTTATGGCACTATCAAGCTTATTGCCGAACAATTAAGAACCTTCAAACGGAATTCGGCACCAAGCTTGCTTGGAAGCTGGATCCGCCAACCACGGACGGAGCCATAAGGCACGACGAGCTGAAACAGCCGCCAACATAACCCGGGACATCAGGCGGATTACATCAATAGATGCCTCCCCAAGAAAAGCTGATGCCAGCCTGATCTCCTGGATAGGAGAATCTTTCGCTGTTTCAGTAGAGATACCTCTTAGGAACTCATCCACATTATCAGACCAAGATTCCAAAGCTTTGGAGACTGCAGCTATCGCAAGTACTGGCTTACATGCCATTCCTGACGTCAGGTAGATCCTTTTTAAATCTGAATCAATTCTCCTCTCCAAAGGATCTTTAAAAGATACAGTATCTTCTAAGGGAAACGTTACATATCTTGCTAGTCTCATCAGTGCTGCATCCACTAATGGAGCTGATTCAAAGTGCTTTACTTCCTCTTCCTTAAAAGGATATAGTTTCAAGACCTTTGCATGGAACTTTTCTTTTCCATCTTGCTCCATTCCTCAGAAATGACATCGCCCAGCTCAGAGAGAAAAGGAAAATACTGTCACTCCTTATTGAGCTGCTTGAAAAACTTTCTCTGTTTTGGGGGGGGGGGAGTAACCGGGTCTTCCCACTTCAGGGCCTCTTTTACTGCCTTCACCAAAGAAGGAACTAGAGCATACTCAGACCCCACGCCAGGATATTCCAGATCCGATTCGCTATCTGAAACAGGAGCGGAAGGGTGACTTGGCTGGGAAGACTCCCATGTCTCATGCACAGAACCTTCTCCCACTGGAGGGCATAATGGGTCTGATGTGGAATCACGGGGCTGTTGAGCCTCTCTTTCCTGTAGAGATTCTTTCACAACCCGCCTCACCATAGATTCCAAACGCTGGTCTGCACCATCCCTCTCATCTGCAGCTTTAGAGAAGCAGTGATCACAGAGAGATTTGTCTGTTGGAACAGGCATCCTGCATCCCCAGCATGATTTTCCTGATCTCTCTCTAGAGTGAGATGAAGGGGGGTGAGAAGGATTTTTATTGCACTGTTCAGATCTGGACCTGGAGGAAGATTGCCGGTGGTGTGATTTTGATGATCCACTTCCTTTATGGGAACTACGGTGTGGATCAGACCTAGGAGGGCTGTGAGGAAAGAAACACAGAGAAGATAGAGAAAGAAATCAGCTAGTGTCCTAAAATCCTACTCTCAATCCTTGTACAGGCAGAAAAGCATAACTGCAAACATACCTGCTACAAGCGGGCTGGCCACTAGGGGGCAGTGAGGAGTCCATGGTGTCAACACAATAGGAAGCTGCAGAGACAGATTCACACATTCAGCTGGCTGACAACAGACCTCCGCCCCTAGACAATGGAGATTGTCTTACCTTGAATCACCAAGATAGTTGCCCTGGGAAGTCGCTGTATCCCTCACGATCTTTCCCGGGGCTCTGTAAGCTTTCCTCAGCTTTTAAAAGTGGCGCCCGTGACGTCATCGCCGACGTGAGACGCTCGCGCGCATGTGCGAACCAAGCCTCGACTTCGTATCGGGTCCGCGCATGCGCAGAGCGCACGCCGGTACCCGGAAGTAACAGAGAGAGCGGCTGCTGGAACGCATGGAGCATCAGCGCCGATTAGGACACCAGTAAAGCAGGGGAACAAACAGAGGTAAACAACACATAAACACTGCTGCCATAAGCAAATGAATAAGAACTTACCCCTCCACCTGCGATCACCTGGGCCGAGGAACCGCCATCCATACACACACACACCGGACTTGGCAGCAGATAATGGTCGCCTGAAACATTAGGCAAACAGACCATGCGCACATAGATGGACCGATCCAATCTTCAGCGCTACTCTGCTATACACTCCATACCCTGCCTAACAGTCAGGGCCTATTGGAGGAATCTTTGGCACTCGGCTTGAATCGATCGTAGGGAGGAATATCTTCAGGTAGGAGAACCAACACCTGGTCCTACGGAGGAGGACAAAAAAGGAACATGGATAGCAGCCTAGAGCAAAGATTTATGGGAGAGGGGTCCTATTGGGTAGTTATGGAGGCGGAGCCGACCCACACGTATGCTGCCATGGAGCCTGCCAGGAAAGCTCTTTTTATCTAGGAGCCATAAGAGGCATTTTCCTTTTGATTCTAAGGAGGAGTCTCTTTTTAGGTGTCCTAAGTTAGATGCTGCCCTCTCTCAGGCATCTAAAAATTCAGACCTTTTGTTCGAAGATGCTGGTGTCATTAACCACTTCAGCCCAGGAAGGGGGTAAATTCAGAAGAATTTACCCCCTTCCTGACCAGAGCACTTTTTGCGATGCAGCACTGCATCACTTTAACTGACAATTGCGCGGCCGTGCGACATTGCACCCAAACAAAATTGACGTCCTTTTTTTCCCACAAATAGAGCTTTCTTTTGGTGGTATTTGATCGCCTCTGCGGTTTTTATTTGCGCTATAAACAAAAAAAGAGCGACAATTTTGAAAAAAAACACAATATTTTTTACTTTTTGCTATAATAAATATCCCCATATTTTTTTTAAAAAAGCTAATTTTTTTCTCAGTTTAGGCCGATATGTATTCCTGTACATATTTTTGGTAAAAAAAATTCGCAATAAGCGTATTTTGATTGGTTTGCGCAAAAGTTATAGCAGCTACAAAATAGGGGATAGATTTATA
Source organism: Aquarana catesbeiana (assembly GCF_042186555.1). Taxonomy (NCBI): domain Eukaryota; kingdom Metazoa; phylum Chordata; class Amphibia; order Anura; family Ranidae; genus Aquarana; species Aquarana catesbeiana. The sequence goes on from NC_133324.1 coordinate 567,160,311, forward strand.
GCATTTTTATTATTATTATTTTTTTTTTTTTACTAGTAATGACAGCGATCTGCGATTTTTATCCTGACTGCGACATTATGGCGGACACAACGGACAATTTTGACACATTTTTGGGACCATTGGCATTAATACAGCGATCAATGCTATAAAAATGCATTGATTAGTGTAAAAATGTCACTGGCAGTAAAGGGGTTAACACTAGGGGGCGATCAAGGGGTTAACTGTGTTCCCTGGCAGGTGATTCTAACTGAAGGGGGAGGGGACTGACTAGAGGAAGTGACGGATCGTGGTTCCTAGCTAATAGGAACACACAATCTGTCACTCCTCTCAGAACAGGGAAGTGTGTGTTTACACACACTCGCCCTGTTCTGTGTCTCCTGCTCACGAGCGCTCGTGGTCGGCGGTCATCGCGACCGTCGGCCACGAGCATCGGCACCCCCGCTGTGCAGTGGGCGCGCGCGCGCGCCTGCTATCCCGACCCCGCGAACCGACGTATAGCTACGACGGCTCGCGCAGGGGAGCCAGCCTGCCGCAGTATAATTGCGGCGGCTGGTCGGGAAGCGGTTAAAGACCAGATGGACAGCGGATTTGCTGCTCCACAAGGAATGGGATTCTTCAGCCTTTGCCTTGGGACCAGCATTGGCCACCACATGTGTGGCCAGGAATCTGGACATCTGGGTGCAGAGATTATATGGTTTATTTTCTTTCGGCACCCAAAAAGACCAGATGAGGGAGTCGCTTCCCCTTGTTTCCAGTTTGGTAGCGTTGGCAGATGGTGCTGTGGATTTAGTCAAGGCTGTTTTTAAATCTTCAACCCTAATGAATTTTGCCAGGCGAGCCATTTGTAGTAAGTCCTAGGAAGGTGACCTTACATCCCAAAACAAATTGTGTGGTATTCCCTTTGAGGGGAAAGCTGCTTTTTGGATCCGGCTTGGAAACAGTCTTGTCTAGGTCTGTGGGGAATAGAAAGAAATTCCAGATTAAAATTAAGACCTTTTGTTCTAGAGTGCCCTTTCATAACCCCCAAGGTAAACCCAATAATAGACCTAGCAAAGGCCAAAATAAGAACAAATGCTCATTCGACAAGGGAAAGGATAAAGGTGGGGCACTGTTTGCTGCTTTTGCCCCCCCCCCCAAAGAGTACCAATGATGCCAGGTTGGGGGTAGGGGGGAGAATGCCTTTTTTTCTACAATGGGTAAATGGGTAGAGGTCACAGATATTTTTTACTTTTTGCTATAATAAATTTCCCAATTTTTTTTTTTTTTAAATAATTATTTCCTCAGTTTAGGGCAATATGTATTCTTCTACATATTTTTGGTAAAAAAAAATCGCAATAGGCGTATATTGATTGGTTTGCGCAAATGTTATAGCGTCTACAAAATACGGGATAGATTTATGGCATTTTTACTTTTTTTTTTTTACTAGTAATGGCGGCGATCTGTAATTTTTTTCGTGAGTATGACATTGCGACGGACATATCAGACTCTTTTGACACATTTTTGGGATGATTCACATTTATACAGCGATCAGTGCTATAAAATTGCACTGATTACTGTGTAAATGTGACTGGCAGGGAAGGGGTCAACACCAGGAGGTGATCGAGGGGTTAATTATGTTTCCTAGGGAGTGATTCTAACTGTAGGGGGTGGGGAGTCACAAGGGGAGGTGACCGAACGGTGTTCCTCTGTACTGGGAACACACCATCGGTCTCCTCTCACCTGACAGGACGTGGATCTGTGTGTTTACAGGGTCCCGAGCAACGTGGCACGCGCCCCCTAGACGGCCGGGAACGTCATATGACGCACGCCCAGGATGGGAGAGCCCTCCTGCGGACGTCATATTACTATAGGCGGGTAATGAAGTGGTTAAAGCTGGACCCGCTCTATTTACCCAAAGTAGTATCTAGCTTTCGCAGGTCACAAAAGATTGTTACCCAGTTACTGCAGTACCCTAAGAATAAGAAAGAGGAGTGATTTAGCTATTTCAACATTAGGAGGCATAAATAGGTTTCTGGAAGTTACCAGAGGTTTTAAAAGATCCTCTCAACCATAGGTGTGCGCAAGGGGTGTGCCAGGTGTGCCTGGGCACACCCTAATCCTGGGGTTGGCAACCTGTCAATGCTGGACAGGTGACAGGTAAACCACAGCCCTCCTTGCTGACCCTCAGAACCTGGACAGGAGAAGTGGCGTGGATGGAATTTAGTGGAACCGATCTGTATTTTCCTCCTGCAGCAGCTGAAAGTAGGCTTCTCCTCTCCCTTTTGTCAACATTCAGCTGCCACAGGAGAAAAATATAGGGGATTGGTACTGATAGTTAAGGAATACATGTGGAAACACCGCGCTAACAAAAGAAACTAGGAAGAGCAGCTACATACAGTCTGACAAAAACAATGAATATATATAGTAAAAATGTAGCGCATAATGAATAAGTGTGAAATCAAGGCCCAAACATTTCTAGATTGGTGCTTGAAAAAATTGGTGAAACAAAAACCAAATGGCATATAATAAACATAAAGTCAATGGATAATTATGAATATGAGAGATATAATGTCCCACTGCACAGAAAGGTGAGTATGCTCCGAAGGGTGGTGGTATTCCGATAGTTGCCAGAAGTCAAACTTCACCAAAACCCGACATTTCAACAAGATGGAACAATCATGGAAAGAATGATGTGTAAAAAACTCTTACCAGATCCCGTGGATTCCCATGTCAGCGACAGGGAATCGCATGAGCAGTCTGCCACCAGGGGCATGGAAAGGGAAGTCTTGTCACTCGAATCCTCTAGGCTGAAATCTGCATGGATCTCCGGGGGCCACCAGGCAGGTCCTCACAGTAGACGGCCGAGGTATGGATCAGGAGGGCAAGAACGTCACTTGTGGAGCTGTTGTAGGCACTTGACCTCATTTAAAAGGTATGGAGAAAGAAAAAATATGCCTCCACATAGTGCAGATAAAAAGGGGGGTGTTTTATTTCTAAAAAAACCTTTAACAATAAAAACGTGATCACAATGAATATAAAAGAGTGGGCAACATGGAGGATGGTGAATGGGCCCGACGCGTATCGACCTAGGGGTCTTCAACAGGGGCATAGACCATCCACTCCAGGTTGCCATATATATATATATATATATATATATATATATATATATATATATATATATAACTAAAAATATCTAAGAAAGACCAATCACAATGCATGGGAATCAAACCATTTTCATTGGGTAGGTGTGATCACATGATCGCATTTGGAAACAGGAAGTAATTGCCTACTCATTGTACCTGTGCAGTCATCTGATATCGCCTTGTGAAATATTGACAAATTAGAACCGATCACTGAAAAGCCCAGGGTCAGCAAGAGGATCCCTCAACTAATAGTGAATTAATTAAACAATAAACCTGTTATCCCAAAGACCCCACTGCTGACAGTAATTAACACCTTCAAACAATGTCAGTGAGAGAGGCCAATCATAACATGGGTGTTGAGGACAGATGGATGGAGCGACCAATCAGGCGGCTAGCTGGTATTCCACCCATACTTCCGCCGATCCACGTATCAAACTATGGGGGGATGACGTCACGCCGGGAGGCGTGCCCAGCGTCCATCTCCCACGTGGATCGAGCGGCCAATCGGAGAGCAGGTGGAGAGCCCTGCTCTGCCGGTGTCTTGTCAAATACAGTCCCCTATCATATAGTGTCCTCCCTGTACTGCGCAAACGAAAGTCTCCGAAGTTTAACAGCTGATCATCAGCTGTACACGGCGCCTGCGCTTTTATTCTCACCCTATGTCCAGGATCATTCCCTACTATCCAAGTGGACATAGAGTGAGAATAAATAGTTGCCGAGCACAGCGAGGCCGTGCCCGAAGCGTGGCGAGCGAAGCGAGCCCGCGAGGGGCCCTCTTACACAGCCATCGCTAAGAACTGCCGAAGCGCCGTGTACAGCTGATGGTCAGCTGATCAACTTCGGACATTTTCGGCATCTCCTTCTGCTCCGTACTGCGCAAGCGCTGCGCCTGCGCAGTACGGAGCGGACACTATCCGATAGGAGGACACTATATGGCAGAACACCGGTCCTGATACACGTGTCGAATGGAGGGAAGTGACGTGGCGCTTGAAAGCGCGCCAAATGTCCAAACTCCGTCACGTGACCAGCTACGGAAGCCTAGCAGAGCCAAAGGGGGACTGAGTCTCGTCAAACGCGGAACTCATCCTCCGTGGTTAGGCTAAGACTGCGGACCCGGAAATAAAGGACAGGGTCACTTAGCAGGAAACAATCTGAATGGGGACACCACAGTTCAAAAAATCAAACGATAGTGTAAACACACATCAAACAATAAATGTAAAAAAATTTAAATAATGAAAAAAGATGACCCATTTCTTAATGAATGATCTCAATATACTGGACCTGTAGGAAAATCAGGAGCGTTGTAAAGAAATATTCTAAATAACATGGATCTTAAAGTGGTAACAGACCCTAAATGGGAATTGGTAAGGAAAAAGAAGAACTGAGAAAAATATAAGTAGAAACTCAAAATTAAAAGATCAAGATTGATTGATAAAAGAGTTGAGGTCCCACTCCACGTTCAACCCGAACGGGAAGTAGGACCTTAACTCATATATCCAGTAAGTCTCGAGGCGCGAAACGCCTCGAAGACGAGACTCTCCCCTCCAGTGGGGGACAAACTTATCAATCACCTGAAATAAAGTCCCAGTAGGGTCCTTATTATGGCACTCTAAATAGTGACGGGGTACTGTATGTTTACTTTTGCCCTTCTTAATACCGGCCACATGTTCATTGACTCGGATAGAAAAAGTCCTGATAGTGCAGCCAACATACTGTTTAAGGCAGGGGCAAGTCACTAGATAAACGATGTATTGTGAAGAACAAGTGGTAAAGTGCTTCATGTGGTATATCTGGAAAGTGACCGTAGATTTAAAAGTGGTGCTTTTGCGTCTCCCTCCAATATTATGGAGACAAACTTTGCATCTACGGCAAGGGTAAAAACCCTTGCATTCCTGAAAGAAGGAAACTTTTCTGGGGGGATCTATTATGTTCGGAGCAATCTGTCCTTGAATGGACCGTGCCCCTCTAAACACGACAGCCGCTTGCTCCGGTAAAACAGGGCTGAGAAGCCTGTCGTTTAGGAGCACTCTCCAATGTTTTTTAAGAATGGCCCTGATCTGTTTAGACTGGGTAGAGTGGGTGGTGAAGAACGACCATTTGAACTTAGTTTCTGATGTAGTTTTCAGGCGTTCTGTTAAGGTGGATCCTCTTTCCGTGGATAATGCTCTGTTCAGTTCATCATCGAGGCGATCAGGATCGTAACCCTTTTCAATGAATCGATCTTTAAGGACTTGTGACAGTAACAAAAAGTGAGAGGTTCTGGTACAGTTGCGCCGCAGTCTCAAAAATTGACTGCGGGGAACGGACTTAAGCCATTGTTCCTGATGACAACTGTCGACCGGAATGAATCCATTCCGGTCGGTGGCTTTAAAGTGCGGAACTCTAAATGTTGTTCTAATGCAAAAATTTACAGATCCAAAAAATGTACTTTAGTGGAGCTGGCCTCGTAACTCAGAGATATCCCCCTATCGTTAGTGTTAAGTGTAGTCATAAAGATATCCAACGATGCACGGTCACCATCCCATAGGAAGAGGATGTCGTCTATGTACCTGGCAGAGAGAATCAACTCAGATCTCTGTGCCACATAGACGACATCCTCTTCCCACTGGGCCATGAAGAGGTTGGCGAGGCGGGGGGCAAATTTAGCCCCCATAGCCACGCCCCTCTTCTGCAGGAAAAACTGGTTTTGAAACCAGAAATAGTTGTGTCCAGTGGCGAATTTTATTAATTGCATGATGAAGTTACGTTGTAAAAAAGGAAGCTTATTGTCTCTAGATAGATGTTTCTTAACCACCTCAAAGCCCAAATGATGTGGTATACACGTGTACAGTGCCGCCACATCAGCCGTGACCAGAAGCATCCCATCTGAAAATTGAACTGATTCTAATAATTTTATAGTGTCCCTAGTGTCCTTAAGATAGGAGGGGCCTAATCTTGTCTTAGAAGACCTAGACAAACTAACAGAACGTAAGAAACGCTTATATGTCAAATCTGACATATAAGTGGCCTCAAATCATTATGTGAAAAAAAGAACCTTATAATCCGCCCTGCGGATAAGGGCAGAGGTATTGTGGTTCTAGATAAATCAGATTATCTTAACTACTTCAGCCCCGGAAGGATTTACCCCCTTCCTGACCAGAGCACTTTTTACAATTTGGCACTGCGTCGCTTTAACTGCTAATTACGCAGTCATGCAATGCTGTACCCAAACGAAATTTGTGTCCTTTTCTTCCCACAAATAGAGCTTTCTTTTGATGGTATTTGATCACCTCTGCGGTTTTTATTTTTTGCGCTATAAATGGAAAAAGACCAAAAATTTTGAAAAAAAATGATATTTTCTACTTTTTATTATAAAAAAAAATCCAATAAACTCAATTTTAGTCATACATTTAGGCCAAAATGTATTCGGCCACATGTCTTTGGTAAAAAAATGTCAATAAGCGTATATTTATTGGTTTGCGCAAAAGTTATAGCGTCTACAAGCTAGGATACATTTTCTGGAATTTACACAGCTTTTAGTTTATGACTGCCTATGTCATTTCTTGAGGTGCTAAAATGGCAGGACAGTACAACCCCCCCACCAAATGACCCCATTTTGGAAAGTAGACACCCCAAGGAAATTGCTGAGAGGCATGTTGAGCCCATGGAATATTAATTTTTTTTGTCCCAAGTGATTGAATAATGACAAAAAAAAAAAAATTACAAAAACTTGTCACTAAATGATATATTGCTCACACAGGCCATGGGCATATGTGGAATTACACCCCAAAATACATTCAGCTGCTTCTCCTGAGTACGGGGATACCACATGTGTGAGACTTTTTGGGAGCCTAGCCGCGTACGGGGCACCAAAAACCAATCACCGCCTTCAGGATTTCTAAGGGCGTAAATTTTTGATTTCACTCCTCACTACCTATCACAGTTTTGAAGGCCATAAAATTCCCAGATGGCACAAACCCCTCCCCCAAATGACCCCATTTTGGAAAGTAGACACCCCAAGCTATTTGCTGAGAGGCATGTTGAGTGCTTGGAATATTTTATATTTTGATACAAGTTGCGGGAAAGTGACACTTTTTTTTTTTTGCACAAAGTTGTCACTAAATGATATATTGCTCACACAGGCCATGGGCATATGTGGAATTGCACCCCAAAATACATTTAGCTGCTTCTCCTGAGTATGGGGATACCACATGTGTGGGACTTTTTGGGAGCCTAGCCGCGTACGGGGCCCGAAAACCAATCACCGCCTTCAGGATTTCTAAGGGTGTAAATTTTTGATTTCACTCTTCACTGCCTATCACAGTTTCGGAGGCCATGGAATGCCCAGGTGGCACAACCCCCCCCCAAATGACCCCATTTTGGAAAGTAGACACCCCAAGCTATTTGCTGAGAGGCATGGTGGGTATTTTGCAGCTCTCATTTGTTTTTGAAAATGAAGAAAGACAAGAAAAAACATTTTTTTTTTTAAATTTTCAAAACTTTGTGACAAAAAGTGAGGTCTGCAAAATACTCACTATACCTCTCAGCAAATAGCTTGGGGTGTCTACTTTTCAAAATAGGGTCATTTGGGGGGGGGGGGGGTTTGTGCCACCTGGGCATTCCATGGCCTCCGAAACTGTGATAGGCAGTAAAGAGTGAAATCAAAAATTTACGCCCTTAGAAAGCCTGAAGGCGGCGCTTGGTTTTCGGGGGCCTGTACGCGGCTAGGCTCCCAAAAAGTCTCACACATGTGGTATCCCCGTACTCAGGAGAAGCAACAGAATGTATTTTGGGGTGTAATTTCACATATTCCCATGGCATGTTTGAGCAATATATCATTTAGTGACAACTTTGTGCAAAAAAAAAAAAAAATTGTCTCTTTCCCGCAACTTGTGTCACAATATATAATATTCCATGGACTCGACATGCCTCTCAGCAAATAGCTTGGGGTGTCTACTTTCCAAAATGGGGTCATTTGGGGGGGGGTTTGAACTGTCCTGGCATTTTATGCACAACATTTAGAAGCTTATGTCACACATCACCCACTCTTCTAACCACTTGAAGACAAAGCCCTTTCTGACACTTTTTGTTTACATGAAAAAATTATTTTTTTTTTGCAAGAAAATTACTTTGAACCCCCAAACATTATATATTTTTTTAAAGCAAATGCCCTACAGATTAAAATGGTGGGTGTTTCATTTTTTTTTCACACAGTATTTGCGCAGCGATTTTTCAAATGCATTTTTTGGGGAAAAAACACACTTTTTAAAATTTTAATGCACTAAAACACACTATATTGCCCAAATGTTTGATGAAATAAAAAAGATGATCTTAGGCCGAGTACATGGATACCAAACATGACATGCTTTAAAATTGCGCACAAACGTGCAGTGGCAACAAAATTAATACAAAAAAATGGTTAACAATAAAACACAGTAAACGGTAAAGTATAAAAAATTGCATACCTGAAAAGCAAACATGATAAAACATAATAACAATAAAACATTGCAGAATAGAATACAGTAAAAAAGAGCAGAACAATAGAGAGAGAATAGAGAGAGAGAGAACAATAAAACGACAACTATTTTTTTTTTATTTTATATATTTTTTTGTTTTTTTTTACACTTTTATTTGTAACTAACTTTTATAATTGTAACCGGTTCCAGGTTCGGGTCTCTCAAAATGCGATGGCATCTTGGGAGACCCTGTGAAGGTGTGCCTAGTCTGTGCAATGCTGTACCCTACACTAATACTCAACTAGTGAATGGTAGCGTTCAAAACATTCACCAATGCAAAGACCAGGATTGTCAGGACAGGAGGGACAATAATAGCGGGTGTCACGCCTATATCCGCGCTTGCTGCAGACACGACATCTTTTTTGGGGGGGTTCGTTGGGTAGGGGTACTCGGGAGGACATAAAGAAAATGCCTCTCATGCAGCCGACTGCATTTGGTTGGGGATGTGAATGGGGGAAGTACGGGCGCTACAGAAGTGGTGGATTCCCAATTAGGATTGGGGAATGCAGCAGGAAGGGCACTATGGGCACGACAGGCCTGTTTGTCTTCTTCTTGGTGGCAGCGGGACACTACTTGTGCTTGCCACCTCACCAGCTTGAACTGTACTTATGGGACTCGCCACGTCACCAAGTGTTACTGCAGTGCTGGTTTGACTACGACCGGGGTGTACTAGACCGCTGGTGCTTGCCAGGTCAGCAAAACGCTACCAAAAAAACTGTTAGTGATCGCAGGGATCAGGCCTGACTCTGAGAACGCTGCAATTATATGTTTAGTGTTTTGTAAGTGACAGTGATCGATCGATACTGCACTTGAGTGGGCTGGGCCGGGCCAGGCAGAGGGGCAAAACGCAGGTGCTAGCAGGTATCTGGGCTGATCCCGCTAACACTGCGTTTTTGGGAACCCTAAACTGCTGGGGACGCTAGTATAGATCTGATCGGATCAGATATTGATCCGATCAGATACTATACCACTAAGGGAGGTGTACGGTGCATGCGTGGGTGTTAGCGGTACTGGCGCTAACCTGATGCTGCCTGGGGCTGGTGCTTGCCAGTTCACCAAAATGCTACCAAAAAAACTGTTAGCGATCGCAGGGATCAGGCCTGACTCTGCGAATGCTGCAGTTATGTGTTTAGTGTTTTGTAAGTGACAGTGATCGATCGATACTGCACTTGGGTGGACTGGGCTGGGCCGGGCGGAGGGGCAAAACGCAGGTGGTAGCAGGTATCTGGGCTGATTCCGCTAACACTGCGTTTTTTGGAACCCTAAACTGCTGGGGATGCTAGTATAGATCTGATCGGATCAAATATTGATCCGTTCAGATACTATACCACTAAGGGAGGCGTATGCTGCGTGCGTGGGTGTTAGCGGTACTGGCGCTAACCTGACGCTGCCTGGGGCAACGCATATCACCACCGGGCGATCAGGGGGCTAAACCTTTATTAGGTAATAAACGGCGGGTGCCCTGACACTAAAAATAAATGAACTAACCAGCATCACCCGTAATGGTTATACGGTGATTAGTGGTGAAAGGGTTAACTAGGGGGCAATCAAGGGGTTAAAACATTTATTAGGTAGTATATGGGGGTCCCTGACGCTATAAAACTCTGATGGCGAACCTAAATATTTACCTCCCTAACTAGCGTCACCAGTGACACTAATACAGCGATCAGAAAAATGATTGCTTAGCGACACTGGCGACGGGGGGTGATTAAGGGGTTAAAACTTTATTGGGGGGGGGGTTAGGGGGGTACCCTAGACCTAAAGGGGGCTACCACTAACTGCCCTACCACACTAACTGTCACAAACTGACACCAATGCAGTAATCAGAAAAAAAAAAACTGCTTGGTGTCAGTGTGACAGGGGGGTGATCGGGGGGGGGGGGAATCGGGGGGTGTAATGTATGCCTGGCATGTTCTACTGTGTGTGTGTGTAGTGTTTGTGCACTCACATTGCAGTCTTCTCTCCTCGGCGCCGGAACGGAAAATACCGAGCCGAGGAGAGATGACATCATTTCCTCTGCCTCTGTGTACTATACAGAGGCAGGGGAATGATCCCATTGGCTGGGAGCGATCGCGAGGTGGGGGCACGAATGGATGCCTCCCCTTCACCTCCGATCGCCGGGGGACAAACGCCGACCGTCTCGGGCACCGGGGGGGTAGATCACGTACAGGTATGTGATTCTGCTTGCCTGTGCCATTCTGCTGACGTATATCAGCGTGAGGTGGTTGGCAAGTGGTTAAGGAAATGAATAGAATCCTCAATGATTCTAACACATATAGCCCCATCCCTACCGATCCCACCACGTCCTTTAAAAAGGCCCTGGTGGAATTGATAGATGAGGGATTTGCATTGGGGATTATAAACAAAAAGAAAAATGTTTCCTAGTTCCTCAGGTTCCACGCATTTCCGCCATATATTATCTCCCCAAAGTCCATAAGGACCCAGTTAATCCCCCTGGTAGACCCATTGTCAGTGGAATTAATTCGGTTACGGCCCGCATTGGAAAGTATGTTGACTTCTATTTGCAGCCGTTGGTTCATTCCACCCCCTCCTATCTTAAGGACACTAGGGACACTATAAAATTATTAGAATCAGTTCAATTTTCAGACGGGATGCTTCTGGTCACGGCTGATGTGGTGGCACTGTACACGTGCATACCACATCATTTGGGCTTTGAGGCGGTTGAGAAACATCTATCTAGAGACAATAAGCTTCCTTTTTTACAACGTAACTTCATCATGCAATTATTAAAATTCGCTACTGGACACAACTATTTCTGGTTTCAAAACCAGTTTTTCCTGCAGAAGAGGGGCGTGGTTATGGGGGCTAAATTTGCCCCCCGCCTCGCCAACCTCTTCATGGCCCAGTGGGAAGAGGATGTCGTCTATGCAGCACAGAGATCTGAGTTGATTCTTTGGGCCAGGTACATAGATGACATCCTCTTCCTATGGGATGGTGACCGTGCATCGTTGGATATCTTTATGACCATAGGTGTGCGCAGCCTATTGCATTAGGGTGTGCACCCTAAAGCTCAAACACACATGCCTTTCTTTGCAGCCTCAGCTGCACTGGACAGTGAATGAATAAAAAAAGGGTTCTGTGCTGAGCAGCTTCCTGTTCATTCACAAGCTGAAGCAAAGTAAACACAGTTCACTATGTTTCAGTTATGAACGAACACAGTTAGTGAGTGTGTTCACTGTGTTCATTTACAAAAGGAAGGCGCTGGTAAATTACATATTTACTAGCCCCTTCCCCCACTCTCCATCCTGAAACATCCCCTGCAGCAGAGGAGGAAAGCCAACAGCACTGTGGGGCCAACAGGAGGAGAGGAGGGAAACCCAGGCAGTAGGCAGAATTGGCACCACACATAGTGATTAGGGTGTGCCCAGGCACACCTGGCACACCCCCTGCGCACGCCTATGTTTATGACTACACTTAACACTAACGATAGGCGGATATCTCTGAGTTACGAGGCCAGCTCCACTAAAGTACATTATTTGGATCTGGAAATTTTTGCAGTAGAACAACATTTAGAGTTCCGCACTTACTTTAAAGCCACCGACTGGAATGGATTCATTCCGGTCGACAGTTGTCATCAGGAACAATGGCTTAAGTCCATTCCCCGCAGTCAATTTTTGAGACTGCGGCGCAACTGTACCAGAACCTCTGACATTTTGTTACAGTCACAAGTCCTTAAAGATCGATTCATTGAAAAGGGTTACGATCCTGATCGCCTCGATGATGAACTGAACAGAGCATTATCCACGGAAAGAGGATCCACCTTAACAGAACGCCTGAAAACTACATCAGAATCTAAGTTCAAATGGTCGTTCTTCACCACCCACTCTACCCAGTCTAAACAGATCAGGGCCATTCTTAAAAAACATTGGAGAGTGCTCCTAAACGACAGGCTTCTCAGCCCTGTTTTACCGGAGCAAGCGGCTGTCGTGTTTAGAGGGGCACGGTCCATTCAAGGACAGATTGCTCCGAACATAATAGATCCCCCCAGAAAAGTTTCCTTCTTTCAGGAATGCAAGGGTTTTTACCCTTGCCGTAGATGCAAAGTTTGTCTCCATAATATTGGAGGGAGACGCAAAAGCACCACTTTTATATCTACGGTCACTTTCCAGATATACCACATGAAGTACTTCACCACTTGTTCTTCACAATACATTGTTTATCTAGTGACTTGCCCCTGCCTTAAACAGTATGTTGGCTGCACTATCAGGACTTTTTCTATCCGAGTCAATGAACATGTGGCCGGTATTAAGAAGGGCAAAAGTAAACATACAGTACCCCGTCACTATTTAGAGTGCCATAATAAGGACCCTACTGGGACTTTATTTCAGGTGATTGATAAGCTTGTCCCCCAATGGAGGGGAAAGTCTCGTCTTGGAGGCGTTTCGCGCCTCGAGACTTACTGGATATAAGAGTTGAGGTCCTACTTCCCGTTCGGGTTGAACGTGGAGTGGGACCTCAACTCTTTTATCAATCAATCTTGATCTTTTAATTTCGAGTTTCTATTTATATTTTTCTCAGTTCTTTTTCCCTACCAATTCCCATTTAGGGTCTGTTACCACTTTAAGATCCATGTTATTTAGAATATTTCTTTACAACGCTCCTGATTTTCCTACAGGTCCAGTGTATTGAGATAATTCATTAAGGAATGGGTCATCTTTTTTCATTATTTAAATTTTTTTACATTTATTGTTTGATGTGTGTTTATACTATCGTTTGATTTTTTGAACTGTGGTGTCCCCATTCAGATTGTTTCCTGCTAAGTGACCCTGTCCTTTATTTCCAGGTCTGCAGTCTTAGCCTAACCACGGAGGATGAGTTCCGCGTTTGACGAGACTCAGTCCCCCTCCGTCACGTGACCAGTTTGGACTTTTGGCGCGCTTTCAAGCGCCACGTCACTTCCCTCCGTTCGACACGTGTATCAGGACCGGCAGAGCAGGGCTCTCCACCTGCTCTCCGATTGGCCGCTCGATCCACGTGGGAGATGGACGCCGGGCCCGCCTCCCAGTGTGACGTCATCCCCCCATAGTTTGATACGTGGATCGGCGGAAGTATGGGCGAAATACCAGCTAGCCGCCTGATTGGTCGCTCCATCCATCTGTCCTCAACACCCATGTTATGATTGGCCCCTCTCACTGACATTGTTGGAAGGTGTTTATTACTGTCAGCAGTGAGGTCTTTGGGATAACAGGTTTATTGTTTAATTAATTCACTATTAGTTGAGGGATCCTCTTGCTGACCCTGGGCTTTTCAGTGATCGGTTTTAATTTGTCAATATTTCACAAGGCGATATCAGATGACTGCACAGGTACAATGAGTAGGCAATTACTTCCTGTTTCCAAATGCGATCATGTGATCACACCCACCCAATGAAAATGGTTTGATTCCCATGCATTGTGATTGGTCCTTCTTAGATATTTTTTGTTATATATACATGGCAACCTGGAGTGGATGGTCTATGCCCCTGTTGAAGACCCCCTAGGTCGAAACGCGTCGGGCCCATTCACCATCCTCCATGTTGCCCATTCTTTTATATTCATTGTGATCACGTTTTTATTGTTAAAGGTTTTTTTAGAAATAAAAACACCCCCCTTTTTATCTGCACTATGTGGAGGCATATTTTTTCTTTCTCCATACCTTTTGAATGAGGTCAAGTGCCTACAACAGCTCCACAAGTGACGTTCTTGCCCTCCTGATCCATACCTCGGCCGTCTACTGCGAGGACCTGCCTGGTAGCCCCCAGAGATCCATGCAGATTTCAGCCTAGAGAATTCGAGTGACAAGACTTCCCTTTCCACGCCCCTGGTGGCAGACTGCTCATGCGATTCCCTGTCGCTGACATGGGAATCCACGGGATCTGGTAAGAGTTTTTTACACATCATTCTTTCCATGATTGTTCCATCTTGTTGAAATGTCGGGTTTTGGTGAAGTTTGACTTCTGACAACTATCGGAATACCACCACCCTTTGGAGCATACTCACCTTTCTGTGCAGTGGGACATTATATCTCTCATATTCATAATTATCCATTGACTTTATGTTTATTATATGCCATTTGGTTTTTGTTTCACCAATTTTTTCAAGCACCAATCCAGAAATGTTTGGGCCTTGATTTCACACATATTCATTATGCACTACATTTTTACTATATAGATTGGTACTAATATATGCCACCCCCGCCACCCCTCATTTCCCTGTTCCTCTTCCTTCTGTTACCTGGGTCTCCCATGTCCTCCCTTGCTCCCCCTTCCTCCCATTGTTTCAGGATGGAGAGCGGGGAAGAGGCCGGTAAATATGTCAAACACATATGTGTTGGAGCTTTGAGGTGCATACCCTAATGGAATAGGCTGCGCACACCTCTGCTCTCAACTTCCATGTTTTTGTAAAGTACTACCAAGCAGAGATGTTATCCAGCCAGGATCTATGCTTTGGAAGGAAGGTTTTGCAGGCTGTGGTCCTCCCAAGGTAGGATTTCTTGTTGATCACCTAAAGTGAGCTGTCCTAGAAGATGATTGGGTTAGTCTTACCAGTAACTGTGTTTCCAGGAATCTTCTAGGACAGCAGATATAGATTCCCACCCGGTTTGTTTGTATTATTGGGAGTTTTTGGTTTGTTTGGAATTGGTCATAAAATGTGATCTGATCTTCATCTAAGTCACAACAATAGACAATCACAGTCTGCTTAAACTAATAACACACAAAGAATTAAATGTTACCATGTTTTTATTGAACACACCATGTAAACATTCACAGTGCAGGTGGGAAAAGTATGTGAACCCTTGGATTTAATAACTGTTTGAACCTCCTTTGGCAGCAATAACTTCAACAAAACGTTTCCTGTAGTTGCAGATCAGACGTGCACAACGGTCAGGAGTAATTCTTGACCATTCCTCTTTACAGAACTGTTTCAGTTCAGCAATATTCTTGGGATGTCTAGTGTGAATCGCTTTCTTGAGGTCATGCCACAGCATCTCAATTGGGTTGAGGTCAGGACTCCGACTGGGCCACTCCAGAAGGCGTATTTTCTTCTGTTTAAGCCATTCTGTTGTTGATTTACTTCTATGCTTTGGGTCGTTGTCCTGTTGCAACACCCATCTTCTGTTGAGCTTCAGCTGGTGGACAGATGGCCTTAAGTTCTCCTGCAAAATGTCTTGATAAACTTGGGAATTTATTTTTCCTTCAATTAAAGCAATCCGTCCAGGCCCTGACGCAGCAAAGCAGCCCCAAACGGTGCAGCCCCCACCACCATACTTCACAGTTGGGATGAGGTTTTGATGTTGGTGTGCTGTGCGGCCTTATCACCCTGAAAGCACCCGATCTTGTCTGATCTCGGAGGCTAAACTGGGTTGGGCCTGGTTAGTACCTGCAAGAGACCCGCTGTCCTCCCGGCCTACGCAAGCAACAGCAGCGGTAGAAATCGGGCTCCTCTTCCCCTCCTAGTGCTCGGTGAGAGCCGTAGATCCGGTGGCCCGCGCGGTCGTAGGAAGGTTGCGCCGGAAATGACAAAGCGGGTCACTGGGTCAGCGTAAACGGCATTTTTGGCGTGGACGCAAGGGGGGAGAAGGGAGGACAGGAGCTGGTGCCTATTTCCGCTTCCGGTCCGGTGCAGATGCACTATGGGAGTCCGGAAGTGGCATATGAAGCCACAAGTGAAAAGTTGCACACCAGACATGGAGGAGTCAGCGTCTGCAGCGGTGGGGACAGGCACAGGCGCCAGCAAAGCTCAGGTAGGAGCAGCGGTTAAAGTCTGCCTTTATTCCTTTACCTGGTGTTTGGTCTATTCCTTTTTTTCTCTACCCCCTAGTGGCAAGGGGCCTGTCTGGGCACTAGAGGCTGACGGTTTCTTCTTAGTGCACCTGTGGGTGATTCTTGCAATGTTGAGACTGGGTCTCACTAAAAGGTCCCCTGGTTTTTTCCCTTTTTGTTTTTTCTCTCATAGGCTAAACATCTGACCCAAAAAAGAGATGTCCTTCTTGCAGGGCCAAAATGGGAGAGAATTGGAAAAAACCCTGTGCAGTGCTTGCATCACTTCTTTAGTCAGGGAGGAATCAGCCTCGGTTTGTGATGATCTGGTTGCCTCTGTAAAGAAGGAACTATATGCCACGAATCAAACTTTTCGTGACTCTTTAGTTAATCCAGCTGCTAGTCAGCCATCCACTTCTGAGGCTTCCCAGGGTTCCCTTTCTATCCTGGTGGTGGAAGCTTTACCTGAAGACCCCTCAACCAGGGAAGAGCAATCCCCTGCTATTTCCGTTAAAGATTCGGAAGAAGAGCCTGAGGAAGCTGAGGTGGCTCCTTCCAAATTTAAGCTATCCCTTGAGGAGGTAGACGGGCTCCTTAAAGCTATTCATGTTACACTTGGCTTAAGTGAGGAAAAGAAGGAATTATCTCTTCATGACCGCATGTATGCAGGATTAAATGAACCTAAGGGCCGAACATTTCCGGTCCATTCGGTCATTTCTGACGCCATTGCTAAGGAATGGAAAGATCCAGAAAGAAAACCCTTTTTTTCCAGAGCCCACAAAAGGCGCTTCCCTTTTGAGGAGGACCCTTCTGCAGTGTGGAATAAGGTGCCCAGGTTGGGTGCTGCATTTTCTCAAGTCTCGAGATTCACAGACCTGTCTTTTGAAGACATGGGTGTTCTGAAGGATCCAATGGACAAACGCATGGATCTTTTGCTCAAGAGATCATGGCAATCAATCATGAGCAATTTAAAGCCAGCAATGGCCACAACACATGTAGCCAGGAATCTGGAATACTGGGTGAACCAACTCAGATCACATATAGTGGCAGATTCCCCCGAGCAGGAGATCTTAGATTCCTTTCCTACCCTGATCTCGGCAGTTGCTTATATTGCGGATGCTTCAGCTGAAGCAATCAAAATGTCAGCTAGGTCTGCAGCCTTGACAAATGCTGCAAGAAGAGCTTTTTGGCTAAAAACCTGGCCAGGTGATACAGCTTCAAAGAACAAGCTTTGTGGTATTTCTTTTTCAGGTGACCTTCTTTTTGGCCCTGATCTAGATAATATCCTAGACAGAACTGCCGATAAAAAGAAGTCCTTTCCGGTCAAAAAAACACACTTAATTTTGGTTGCATTTATTTTTAATGTGGAATATTTTTTCCTTGCTAAAGAACATTATTTTTCCCAAGGCGTTTCAGGACAGCACCTGAGAGAGATAGTGACTCCTCCCACCGGACCATAGGAAACACCTTCTTCCTCCAGACATTAAAGGGAGGCACCTCCCTACCATACCTCAGTTGTAGTAGAGAAAACCTCCGGCCCCGGCAGGAACACATAAACACATACGTTAGTCACAGCATAGTATATTAAATACAATAGGGCGGGATGTTGCTGTCCTGAAAGACTTCTGGAAAACAAGTTGCCGGGAAGTCTAACTTGGTTTTTCCCAAGGCGTCTTTCAGGACAGCATCTGAGAGGATAACAGAGATTTACCCCCTTAGGGCAGGACAACAGCTTGCAGGACCTTTCTGCCAAACGCCTGATCATTAGCAGATGTGAGGTCCAGCCTGTAATGTTTCATGAATGTGTGAAAACTTGACCATGTTGCCACCTTGCAAATTTGTTCAGGGGTGGCACCAGCTCTCTCTGCCCAAGTGGCCGCTAGTGCTCTTGTTGAGTGTGCACAAATTCCTGCTGGTGGAGACACACCTGCATGCGAATAAGCCTCTGAAATGGATAGTTTCAGCCACCTTGCTAAAGAACCCTTAGAAGCCTGGCAACCTTTCCTGTTGCCCGAAAATAGCACAAACAGTGAATCTGAACGTCTAAAGAGCTTTGTTCTTTCCAAGTAACATAACAAAGTCCTTCTGACATCCAACATGTGGAAACAAGTCTCCTTCTCCCCTGCTGGTTTGGGGCAGGAGGTTGGAAGTACAATGTCCTGAACACGATTCTGTACTGAAGCTACCTTTGGTAAGAATTTCTGATCTGTCCTAAGTATCACCCTATCTGGAAAGATAGACAAATAGGGTTCCTTAATTGATAAAGCGTTAAGCTCACTGATCCTGCGTGCAGAGACCATGGCAATCAAAAACACAGACTTAAAATTGAGATATCTGAGTGGCGCTTCTTCCAAAGGTTCAAAGGGACTCTTTGTTAGAGACTGAAGGACTATCGACAGATCCCATTTAGGAAAAAACATAAGCGGTGCTGGTCTGGATCTCGTAAGAGATCTATAGAATCTGGTTACCAACGGATTAGAGGCCACAGATTTTTCCAAGAACACTGCTAGCGCAGCAACCTGCACCTTCAAGGTACTAACTGCTAGCCCCTTGTCAGCTCCAACCTGTAAAAACTCTAAAATGGTAACAAGACTCCCTGGGTCCTGGACAGATGAATTACACCATGTATTGTAAACCTTCCAAACCTTGGAATAAATGTCCCTAGTCACCTTTTTCCTACTTGATAATAGTGTTGAAATCAACCGGTTGGAAAAGCCCTTGCTTTTTAGGAGCTGCTCTTTAGATACCAGGCTGTGAGCGCCAAAGTGGCTACCTCTGGATGATTTACGGGACCTTGTAATAGTAAATTGTGCCTGAGGGGCAGATGCCAATAAGGCTTGACCGCCATTCTTAGAACAGTTGAAAACCAGGCCCTTCTTGGCCAAAAGGGCCTGATTAGGATGACTGGTACCATTTCCTTCTGAATTTTCCTTAATATTAAGGGAATTAACTGAAATGGGGGGAAAGCGTAACAAAGATGGAATTTCCATGGATACGCCAAAGCATCTATCCCTAGTGACCCGTCGTGATTGTTTAGGGAAAAAAATTGCGGAACCAGGGCGTTCTCCTTTGAGGCGAATGGGTCCACTTCTGGCAGCCCCCATTTTTTGGTAATCATAGCGAAAACTTCTGGGTTCAGTGACCATTCTGCTTCCTGAATGGGGTTCCTGCTTAGGAAATCCGCCACACTGTTCAGAGACCCCTTTAGGTGGACTGCTGATAGAGACAGCAAGTGTCCTTCTGCCCATCGAAGAATGTCCATGGTTAGTACTTGCAGCGATTTGCTCCTTGTACCTCCCTGCCTGTTTATATAAGCCACGGCCGTGGCATTGCCTGTTAGTATTTGAACATGCTGAGCTTGAAGACCCTGAGCAAATGACTTCAGAGCCAAGTCGATCGCCTTGAGCTGTCTCCAGTTTGAGGACCTTGTCGCCTCTTTCCTGGACCAGTTTCCCTGAGTGAAACCCTTTCCTAGGTGGGCCCCCCAACCCCAGGAACTGGCATCGGTTGTCAGCCTTTTTTCGATCGGAAAGGCCCAGACTAACCCCTCCGATAGAATATCCTGCCTCTTCCACTACCATAGTGACTTCTTCACCTGGGTTGGAATTTTTACCTCTGATTCTAGGGATTCCAAATTGTGATCCCAAGATCTCAGAATAAAGGCCTGCAGATGTCTGAAGTGTAGTCTTGCCCACTGAACAGCCGGCATTGACGAAGTCAGAACACCCAGAACTGACATGGCCCACCTTACCGTCAGTTGCTGGTTGGTCTGCAGTAAAGACACTGTATCCTGGATTTTTTGCTTCTTCTCTGAAGGAAGATAAATCCTCTGAGTTACAGAATTTATTATATACCCTAGAAACTGAATCTCCTGAGATGGGTCCAGGGAAGATTTTTGTAGATTTAGAATCCATCCGAGAGACTCCAGATGGCTGCATGCTCTGCCTAAATTGCTCTGCAATTCCTCTCTTGAGGGGGCGAAAAATAGCAGATCGTCTAAATAAGGAATTACTGTGATTCCTTGAAGACGAAGCGGAGCTAGGTCCTCTGCCATCACCTTGGTGAAAATTCAGGGTGCGGATGATAGCCCGAAGGGTAAGGCTCTGAATTGTAGATGTGAACTCTGCCTTCCATCTTTACCGCCAACCTGAGAAACCTCTGGGACTGGGGCGAGATTGGAATATGCAGATATGCATCTTTTAAATCCACTGACGCCATGAAGCAACCTGGAGTCAGTAGATTTTTGGCAGTGAAAATTGAGTCCATCTTGAACTTCCTGTATTTGATGGCTATGTTTAGCAGCTTTAGATTGAGAATTAATTGAAATCTTCCTGTTGTTTTTTTTACCAGGAAGACATGCGAATAGAACCCCTCCTGCTGTTCTTTTGGTGGCACTGGAATTACTACACCCTGCTGCATAAGTTCCTCGAGAGAGGACTTCATAGCCAGGGCTCTTATTGGATCTCGAGGGGTATTTGTTATCAGAAACCTTCTTGGTGGGCTTCTGGAAAACTCAAGAGTATAGCCCTGTGGGAGAGTGGTCAGAATAAACTGATTTGAAGTTATCCCTGACCACTGCGGAAGAATTTCTCGTAATCGCAGGGGAGAGTCATTGCGATTTCTCGGCCTGTGAAGGAGGACGGAAGAGAATTCCGCCTTTACCCTTCGTTTTTTGCGGACCAATTTTTCCTCCTCCCCTGAAACTTACTGTCCTGCTCTTGGGGCCTGCTTTATCTTTTTGACCGGAAAGGACTTCTTTTTATTAGCAGTTCTGTCTAGGATATTATCTAGATCAGGGCCAAAAAGAAGGTCACCTAAAAAAGGAATACCACAAAGCTTGTTCTTTGAAGCTGTATCACCTGGCCAGGTTTTTAGCCAAAAAGCTCTTCTTGCAGCATTTGTCAAGGCTGCAGACCTAGCTGACATTTTGATTGCTTCAGCTGAGGCATCCGCAATATAAGCAACTGCCGAGATCAGGGTAGGAAAGGAATCTAAGATCTCCTGCTCGGGGGAATCTGCCACTATATGTGATCTGAGTTGGTTCACCCAGTATTCCAGATTCCTGGCTACATGTGTTGTGGCCATTGCTGGCTTTAAATTGCTCATGATTGATTGCCATGATCTCTTGAGCAAAAGATCCATGCGTTTGTCCATTGGATCCTTCAGAACCCCCATGTCTTCAAAAGACAGGTCTGTGAATCTCGAGACTTGAGAAAATGCAGCACCCAACCTGGGCACCTTATTCCACACTGCAGAAGGGTCCTCCTCAAAAGGGAAGCGCTTTTTGTGGGCTCTGGAAAAAAAGGGTTTTCTTTCTGGATCTTGTCATTCCTTAGCAATGGCGTCAGAAATGACCGAATGGACCGGAAATGTTCGGCCCTTAGGTTCATTTAATCCTGCATACATGCAGTCATGAAGAGATAATTCCTTCTTTTCCTCACTTAAGCCAAGTGTAACATGAATAGCTTTAAGGAGCCCGTCTACCTCCTCAAGGGATAGCTTAAATTTGGAAGGAGCCACCTCAGCTTCCTCACCCTCTTCTTCCGAATCTTTAACGGAAGGAGCAGGGGATTGCTCTTCCCTGGTTGAGGGGTCTTCAGGTAAAGCTTCCACCACCGGGATAGAAAGGGAACCCTGGGAAGCCTCAGAAGTGGATGGCTGACTAGCAGCTGGATTAACTAAAGAGTCACGAAAAGTTTGATTCGTGGCATATAGTTCCTTCTTTACAGAGGCAACCAGATCATCACAAACCGAGGCTGATTCCTCCCTGACTAAAGAAGTGATGCAAGCACTGCACAGGGTTTTTTTTCCAATTCTCTCCCTGTGAGAGAAAAAACAAAAAGGGAAAAAACCAGGGGACCTTTTAGTGAGACCCAGTCTCAACATTGCAAGAATCACCCACAGGTGCACTAAGAAGAAACCAGTCAGCCTCTAGTGCACAGACAGGCCCCTTGCCACTAGGGGGTAGAGAGAAAAAGCAATAGACCAAACACCAGGTAAAGGAATAAAGGCAGACTTTAACCGCTGCTCCTACCTGAGCTTTGCTGGCGCCTGTGCCTGTCCCCACCACTGCAGACGCTGACTCCTCCATGTCTGGTGTGCAGCTTTCCACTCGTGGCTTCATATGCCACTTCCGGACTCCCATAGTGCATCTGCACTGGACCGGAAGCGGAAATAGGCACCAGCTCCTGTCCTCCCCCCCCCTTGCGTCCACGCTGGAAATGACGTTTTCGCTGACCCAGTGACCCGCTTTGTAATTTCCGGCGTGACCGCTGGCCAAAATGGCGGTGGCGCACGCGCACCGCCGCTTCCTGCGACCGCGCGGGCCACCGGATCTACGGCTCTCACCGAGCACTAGGAGGGGAAGAGGAGCCCGATTGCTACCGCTGCTGTTGCTTGGGTAGGCCGGGAGGACAGCGGGTCTCTGTGCTCTGTCGTTTGACTGACAATGAGCCATGCCAAATAAATCTCAAGAGTAAGATCATTACAGATCCTTCAGTGTAGGTGATACCCTTTCCTCCACTGTGTCCCGTCCAGCTACTAGACACAATTAGGACACGGACAGTCAGATCATGCCTTATCCGGCTGATTTTTCTTGGATCTAATTGGCACACAAATGCTCAAACTTCTGATCAGAGATTCTCTGCACTAGTGGAGTCTTTTTTCTTTTGGCATTTATGGCTCACCTTCGTCGGATCTGTGGAAGCATATATTCATTGCTTTATATGAAGTGATCCTGGGACTACATCCTGTGAAGTACCCCAAGTTGAGTAGCTGTCCATGAAGGAGGTTGGCGGATTTTCAGCAGTGTCTCCTGCAGGACATCCCTTGTGATCAATATATCTCTACTAAGCCTGTTCTGACCCCCCTGAATAAGGGAGGTCGCAGGCTTTCCGGTAAGCCTCCATTACTTTATTACCAGGTGGTGGGCAGCACCAACGGTGGAATACTGATCCGTCTATTTTATATCTATATTCTGAGCCCTTATATCGGGGTTATAGTGTTCAGCAGCAGGACTTTCTTCACGTTTTTTCATATAATTTTTTGTTTATGCACGTAGCACAATTCTTTTCTCTTTATTTTGTATCATACATTTGAGACCTGGGGGGTTTTCCAAGCTGAAAAGTCCAGTTATGCACATGCTGAGTGTCATATTTCCACGTACCTGACCAATGAGCCCGATATAGCAGGGGAAGGCCCCCCTTACGTATCTGGTTCCTGGCCCCTGGTAGTATGGACAGGAGGCACAGGAGCACAGAGTGGTATGAGGGCCTGGCGGGTCAGCAGCAGGAGGATCCCGGTGTAGGTGGCTTGGAGATCACCAGACAGCTGGAGCACAGGCAGCAGGTGCAGAGCAGGAGCGGACTAGGCAGTTCGGGTCACAGGCAGGGTCGGTAACAGGCGGGCAGCGCAGTACAGGGGAGCAGGCAGGTTCAGAGTCAAGACAGACCGGGATCAGGTGCAGGCAGAAGACAAAGGATAATCCAAAGGGCAAGCCGGGTAATCAGGAGATCAGACGTTCAGACAGGTTAGCAGGAGCAAAGACACTGGGAGCTGCAGATCGGACAGCACCGAGCCAAATGTGCTGATAGTCTAAATAGGCTGATTGGCGCCAGGCGCTGTGCGCGCGTGCCGATGCACACACGCACGCGCCCGCACACCGGCACCCACAACAGCGGGCTCCAGCGCACACCAGCACAGCGTCCACTCTGGGAACCTCTCTGACAGTGCCCCCTCCTCAAGGGCAGCCTCCGGATGTCCAACTGGGCCTGTCTGGCGGCGTGGGCACTCCTAAAAGCCCTCATGAGCTGTTCGGCATGTAAATTGCTTTCCGGCTCCCAGGAATTATCTTCCGTTCCATACCCCCTCCACTTGATTAGATATTGCATTTGGTTGTGCCTTTTTCCTGCAATCCAGAATAGCCTCAAATTCTTCCTCGTTGTTAATAATGATAGGTTCCGGTGGACCGGTATTTCGGCCAGTGAGGGGGTTGGGAATAACAGGCTTCAACAGAGATACATGAAAGACTGGATGGATCTCCAGAGTACCAGGTAAGTCGAGTTCGTAAGTTACATCATTTATTTTCCTCTTAACTGAGAACGGACCCATGAACTTAGGGCCCAGCTTCCTTGAAGGACAGGCCATTCTGAGGTTAGCTGTGGACAACCAAACCTGGTTGCCAGGTTCCAGGATGAGCTCTCCCCGCTTCTTCCTGTCAAACATCTTCTTATTGTATTCCTGGGTTTTAGCCATGGTTTCCTGTAAGAGTTTATTGTTGGTGAGGAAGAAGTCCATGGTTTCAGAGACCGCAGGGATAGCACACTTGGGTAAAGAACTGGGCAGGAAAGACGGATGGAAGCCGTAATTGGCAAAAAATGGCATTTGCTTAATGGCAGAATGTAAGGAGTTGTTGTAGGATAACGCAGCAATAGGCAGAAGAGATACCCAGTCGTCCTGTGAGAAGGTAGAGAAGCAGCGGAGATATTGCTCCAAAGTCTGATTCGTTCTCTCCGTCTGCCCATTCGTCTAGGGATGGTAGGCCGAAGAGAATGCCAACTCGATTTCAAGAGAACCACAGAGAGCCTTCCAAAACCTGGAGGTAAACTGAACACCTCGGTCAGATACGATACTTGACGGGACTCCATGCAGCCTCACAATTTCCCTGATGAAAACCTTTGCTGTTTCCATAGCTGAGGGCATGCCTTTCATAGGCGGAAAACGGGCCATTTTGGATAATCTATCCACCACGACGAAGATTGTAGAAAAACCTCCTGCCTGGGGAAGCTCCACGATGAAATCCATCAAAATCATCTTCCAAGGTCTTTCTGAGACGGGCAAGCCCCAGGCGCAAGTAGTACAGGATTCCACTTAGCTAGACATGTGCAGGATGAAAAAATTTGTTTAGTTTAGTTTCGATCCGTTATTTAACTAAATTTGTTTAGTTAAATTCGTTGCATTCGTTACATTCGTTTTCGGAATGCGTTTCGTTTCGTATTCGAATTTGAAAAAATTCGACCGCATTTGAAAAAATTCGACCGTATTCGAAAAAAACTATCAAATTCGAAAAAATTCTACCACATTCAAAAAAAAAAAACTGTCAAATTCGAAAAAATTCTACCACATTCCAAAAAAAAATTATCAAATTCGAAAAAATTCTACCACATTCGAAAAAAACTGTCAAATTCGAAAAAATTCTACCACATTAGAAAAAAACTATAAAATTCGAAAAAATTCTACCGCATTCGAAAAAAACATTAACTGAATTTGAAAAAGTAAACTATATATAACCATTTTGCGAAATTTGAAATTCGTATAAAATGAAATCGAATTCCAATAGAAAAGATTAGGATAGAATAGAAAATATAAAAGAATAGCATAGAAAAACAATAGAACAGAATAGAAAAAAATATAATATATTGTATTCTAATCTTTTCTATTCAAATTCAAATTCATTCTGTACCAAATTCCAATTTCGGAAGATGGTTATATATATATTATATTTGTTTTCTATTCTGTTCCATTGTTTTTCTATGCTATTCTTTTCTATTCTATTCTAAACTTTTCTATTCGAATTTGAATTAATTGTATGCGAAATTCGAATTTCGGAAAATGGCTTCTAAAATTAGAATTTAGTATAGAATGAATTCGAATTTGAATAGAAAAGATTAGAATAGAAAATAATAGAAATAGAATAGACTAGAAAAACAATAGAACAGAAGAGAATAAAATATAATATATATATTATATTTATTTCTATTCTGTTTCATTGTTTTTCTATGCTATTCTTTTTTATTCTATTCTAAACTTTTCTATTCGAATTCGAATTCATTCTATAGGAAATTCGATTTTCAGAAGATGGCTTCTGAAATTCGAATTTCGTATAGAATGAATTCGAATTTGAATAGAAAATAATAGAAAAGAATAGACTAGAAAAACAATAGAACAGAACAGAATAAAATACAATATATATATTATATCTTATTCTATTCTGTTCTATTGTGTTTCTAGTCTATTCTTTCTACTCTATTCTAATCTTTTCTATTCAAATTCATTTTATACGAAATTCGAATTTCAGAAGATGGTTTTATATATATTATTATATATATATATATATATATATATATATATATATATATATATATATATATATATATATATATATATATATATATATATATATATATATATATATATAATATTTTTTCTATTCTGTTCTATTGTTTTTCTATTATTTTCTATTATATTCTAATCTTTTCTATTTGAATTCAAATTCATTCTATACAAAATTCGAATTTCGGAAAATGGTTATATAGAAATAGAATGAAATCAATTCTAATAGAAAAGAAATATATATATATATATATATATATATATATATATATATATATATATATATATATATATATATATATATATATATATATATATATATATAAAACCATCTTCCGAAATTTGAATTTCTTATAAAATGAATTCGAATTTGAATAGAAAAGATTAGAATAGAGTAGAAGAGAAAAGACTAGAAAAACAATAGGACAGAGTAGAATAAAATATATATATTATATTTTATTCTGTTCTGTTCTATTGCTTGTCTAGTCTATTATTTTCTATTCTAATCTTTTCTATTCAAATTCATTCTATACGAAATTCCATCTTCCGAAATTCGAATTTCGTATAGAATGAATTCAAATTCGAATTGAAAAGAATAGCATAGAAAAACAATGAAACAGAATAGAAAAAAATTATATATATATATATATATATATATATATATATATATATATATATATATAACATCTTCCAAAATTCGAATTTCATATAGACCGAAATCAAATTTGAATATAAAAGATTAGACTAGAAAATAATAGAAAAGAATAGATGATATATATATATATATATATATATATATATATATATATATATATATTCTATTGCTTTATTATTTTATATTCTATCTTATTGTTTTTTTTAGAAAAACGTTTTCTATTTTTTTCGTATTCGATTCGAATTTGTCTTCAAATTCGATTCGAATATGTTTTCGAATTCGATTCAAATTTGTCTTTAAATTCGATTCGAATATGTTTTCGAATTCGTTCGTTTTTTTCGGATTCGTTTAAATTCTTTACTTTTGTAATTCGGAAATTCGGATCCATCCGAATTTCCGAATAATGAAAAATTCGTCCAAATTTCGATTCGGAACGAAACGATATGCACATGCCTACACGTAGCTCTTACAGTCACTTGTCAGCTGAGGCCACCAGAATGTGTGCTGTATCAGCTCTGCCGTTTTCAGAACGCCAAAATGTCTGGCCATCTTATAGTCATGGCAGAGCTCTAACACTGCCACCCTCAGATTCTCTGGAACCACAATTTTGTCCTTGTGCCAGAATAAGCCATCTTGAGCCCTCACATCGTCTTCTGAAGGCGGGGTCCAATCCAAGGAAGCTTGTTTTATTCGGGATAGAAGATCCCCTTGGAGTAATTTCCGGAAAGGAGAATGGTGTCTGGATGCAAAGATTTCCCAGAGTCAAGGAACATGCGGGATAGTGCATTCGCTTTGACATTTTTGGAACCTGGTCTGTACGTGATGTGGAACTGAAATCTGGAGAAAAACAGAGCCCACCTCGCCTGCCGTGGCTTTAGTCTCTTGGCCATTCTCAGATACTCCAAGTTCTTGTGGTCAGTGTAGACCAGAATGGGATGTGCAGCACCCTCCAGTAAGTAACGCCACTCCTCCAGGGCGGCCTTGATGGCCAGAAGCTCCCGAACCCTCCTACATCCTAATTTTTCTCTGCTGTGGAGAGCTTGCGTAAAAAAAAAGGCCACTGGATAGAGAAGAGCCTTGGCGCCTTGCCGCTGGGACAGCACTGCTCCTACTGCAATCTCTGAAGCATCTACTTTGAGACCGAATGGTAAAGCAGGATCCGGGTGTTTCAATATAGAAGCAGAGGTGAATAACTCTTTAAGTCTTTCGAAGGCGGATTTCGCCTTAGGGGACCAATAGAAACGGTTCCCTTGCTTGGTCAACTCGGTGATGGGGGCAATTATTGCAGAGAAGCCCCTGATGAACTTCCTATAAAAGTTGGAGAGGCCAATGAAACGTTGAACTCCTTTTTTATCGGAGGGAGTGGGCCAGTCCAGGATGGCAGATACCTTTTGGGGGTCCATTTTAATACCATCAACAGAAATGATTAGGCCTTGAAACTGGATGCACTGGAGTTCGAGTTCGACATTTTTCTGGTTTAGCGTAGAGTCCATGCTGCCTGAGCCGAGTTAAGACATTTCGGACGTGCCTGCGATGATCGGTAACTGAAGAGGAGAAGATTAGAATATCGTCTAAATAAACTATAACATACAAGTCCAGAAAGTCACAGAAAATGTCATTAACAAAATGTTGAAACGTTGCTGGTGCATTGCACAGGCCGAAGGGCATAACAAGGTATTCAAAGTGCCCGAATCGGGTACGGAAGGCCGTTTTCCATTCATCTCCTTCTCGGATACGAATTAAATTGTAGGCACCACGGAGGTCCAATTTGGTGAAGATTACTGCGGATCCCAGCCTTTGGAAGAGTTCAGGCACCAGGGGTAGCGGATAACGGTTCTTGATGGTTATTTTGTTTAACTCCCGATAATCGATACAAGGACGTAAGGCGTGGTCCTTCTTCTCTACAAAAAAAATGCCAGCACCAGCCGGAGAGGTGGACGGGCAGATAAAACCTTTCTTCAGGTTCTCATCAATGTAGATCTTTAAAGTATCCAACTCCTTCTCTGTTAATGGAAAATTCCTCCCAAAAGGGACTTCCGTTCCTGGTAGGAGCTCTATCGGGCAGTTGTAAGACCTGTGAGGAGGAAGGGTCTCTGCCCCCTTCTTACTGAACACATCAAGGAAATCCTGATAGGGTGCGGGGATTACCTGCTGTAACTCGTGTCAGTGTCCAGGCAGAGGAGCTGGGTAGGTTTTACTGGAATACTGTGCAAACAGTGCTGCTGGCAATATTTGTAGAGGAACTTGATTTCCCCAGTGGCCCAGTCTATGCTAGGATTATGGGCCTGCAACCAAGGCATTCCCAGGATGATGGGAAAAAGAGGTGAGGAGATGGCATCCAGACGCAGGAGTTCCTGATGGTGGGAGCCCATGGTGGCCAGCAAAGGGACGGTCTCCTGCCTGACAGGACCGGAGCTAAGGGTGGAGCCATCAGCAAGATGTACAGCAAGTCCCTGAGTTTTAGGTTGAAGAGGAATGCGGTGGTTGGCAGCGAAGGACAGGTCAATGAAACAGCTGCATGCTCCTGAGTCAATTATGACCGAGACTGGGATATCCTTTTCTGGTAACTGTAAAATGATGGAGAGAGCAAGGTGAGTATCAGGATTAGGCAAGGCAGATGCACACATTGAAGAGGTTGGAAGAGACTTACGTGTCTTGTTAGGGCAAGACCTCAGTGTCCGGACTCCCCACAATACATGCAAAGATTGTTGACTCGTCAGCGCTGCCGTTTTTCCGGAGTGAGGGAAGGACGGAGAAGACCAAGCTGCATAGATTCGGGGGTATCGAGGACCGGAGTGGCTGGTGCAGGAAGAGACTGTCCGAGAGAGTTGGGAGAACTTGGAACCTTGGGGAGCATCCAGGTGGGGTGAAATTGACTGGTGGATCTCTCGGAGGGCCGCTCCCTGAGGCGTCGGTCAATTTGGACAGACAGATTGATGAGCTCATCCAAGGTTTGGGGTATTCCGACCCGTGCCAGCTCATCTTTAAGTGGATCAGATAATCCCATATGGAATTGATAACGCAGGGCAGCGTCATTTCAGTCTGTGTCGGAGCTCCACCACCTGAATTCCACCACATAGTCCTCTGCTGCTCTACGCCCCTGTTGAAGAGCGTGCAAAGCAGCCTCAGCAGTCGCTGTTACTTGGGGGTCCTCATACAGCTGGGACATAGTGGCAAAAAAAGCATTAAAGTTATCAAGGAATCCTGATTTTTGCTCCAGGAGGCGGTGAGCCCAGGTCTGTGGTTCACCGGGCAAGAGAGAGATCACAAAGCCCACCTTGGTTGCCTCCAGGGAAAAGGTACGTGGCTGGAAGGCGAAGTAAAGTTTGCAAGCGTTGCGGAAAGCTCGGTATTTACTGCGGTCTCCAGAAAATCTTTCGGGTATAGTTATCCTGGGCTCAGGACATAGCATTACTACTGAGGGTGCAGGTGAAAATCTGGCAGAAGAAGCCCCTTGAGGGTTGGTAGGAGAAGACAGGACTTGGACTCGTTCTTCCAACCTTGTATAGCCTTCCTGAAGGCTCTTCACAGCTTGCGTGAGACCCGCCAGGTGTCTACACAATTCCTCCAAGGGGGAGGTTCCCTGCTCGGGCTCGGACATGGCTGTCCGATACTGTCAGACTTCCACATACCTGACCGATGAGCCCAATATAGCAGGGGAAGGCCTCCCTTACGTATCTGGTTCCTGGCCCCTGGTAGTATGGACAGAAGGCACTGGAGCACAAAGTGGTATGAGGGCCTGGCGGGTCAGCAGCAGTAGGACCCCGGTGTAGGTGGCTTGGAGATCACCAGACAGCTGGAGCACAGGCAGCAGGTACAGAGCAGGAGCGGAGTAGGTAGGTCGGGTCACAGGCAGGGTCGGCAACAGGCGGGCAGCGCAGTACAGAGGAGCAGGCAGGTTTAGAGTCAAGACAGGTCGGGATCAGGTGCAGGCAGAAGACAAAGGATAATCCAAAGGGCAAGCCGGGTAATCAGGAGATCAGACGTTCAGACAGGTTAGCAGGAGCAAAGACACTGGGAGCTGCAGATCGGATAGCACCGAGCCAAATGTGCTGACAGTTTGATTAGGCTGATTGGCACCAGGCGCCATGCGCGCGCGCCCACGCACGCACGCGCCGGCACCCACAACGCACGTGCCAGCGCGCACCGGCACACACCAGCACAGCGTCCACTCTGGGAACCTCTCTGACACTGAGCCCGGAGGCCAGAGTGACACCCAGCCGTGCCAATATTTCTGTTTTTAGCACAACATAGTCTTTTGCTTGGTCAGGCTC
The DNA here is from genome assembly GCF_042186555.1 of Aquarana catesbeiana. Lineage (NCBI taxonomy): Eukaryota > Metazoa > Chordata > Amphibia > Anura > Ranidae > Aquarana > Aquarana catesbeiana. The sequence goes on from NC_133324.1 coordinate 567,191,726, forward strand.
TAGGTCATAATAAGCTTTCTGCGATTCCCCAGTTAACAGAGGGGCCACCAGTCCAGCCCACTGCTCCTTAGGCCACTTTTCCTTTTCAGCAGTCCTTTCAAATGTGGTCAAAAACACCTCCAGGTCATCCTCTCCAGTCAATTTTGGCAGTAAACTACTCACACCAAATGATGCAGTGTTAGTTGAACCACTTGCCTCACTGGTCTGCGGACGTTGCTGTATTAATGTCTCCATTTGTTGTTGGAGTCTCTGCTCCTGCAACAGGTCTATGAAGCAGACCTCAGATTGCTGCTGGGCTTGTTGCTGAGCTTGCTGCTGGGCTGCGAGGCTCTGTTGCAAATTTGCACTTGTCTGCTGCTGATTTGCATTTGCTAGAGCCAGCTGTCTCAGTATCTCCTCCATGCTGGCCTTAAAAAACTGCCCGCATCCTCCACAAACTGTGAGGGGGTTAACTGGGCAGCGGTTGTGTGCGACCCCCTGGATGGGTTCACTACATAAAAATTAGGCACAGCAAACAACAGTGAAGGTGAAAAAACAAAGGTGTGGTTTATTTACACTATTTACAATGGTCCAAAAACAGCAAAACAAAAAGAAACATGAAAATAAATCCTTGCCAACTTGGCCACTTGCTACACACAGGTTCCCTGGCTATCAGCTAGGTGCAGCCTTGTTCTGTCCCCAGCACCTATCTCCCTGTTAAAGAGGCTTGCCACACAGGAGTTGTCTCACTGCACAGACAGGTAACATGCTCCCCAGTCTAACCAGGCACAAAACTGGTTCCAGGATGGAGCAACTCTCTTTGCATGCTGGGAGTTTTTGTAGAGGCCTTAATGAGCCAACTTAATTCAGCTGGGCTCATTACCTTTACCCCTGTAGGACTCTCAGCACTTCCCCCTAGTGGTACAAATCGGCATAGAGCCTGAATGTGGGACAGACATATCTGCCTGCTGTCACTATATATATATATATATATATATATATATATATATATATATATATATATATATATATATATATATATATGCTTGAGCTTTGGGGCGCACACCCAAATGTCGCACACCTTTGCACACCTTTGGCCCTTACAGTGACTTAAATGTTTTGTAGCCCCAAAGAATCTACCTGCAGGTGAATTTATCAAATGGCTTTTACAGCTATCAGAGATTACAGGTTTTAGGAAACCTATATCAATACCTTAAGAGAGCAAATTTTCCAAGGATGAGGGCTGCTCTCCAAGACTTATGCTGCATACACACGATCAGACATTCCGACAACGAAATCCTGGGATTTATTTCTGACGGATGTTGGCTCAAACTTGTCTTGCATACACACGGTCGCACAAATGTTGGAAATTCCGATTGTCAAGAGCGCGCTGACGTACAACACGTACGACGGCACTATAAAGAGGAAGTTCAATAGCCAGTGCGCCACCCTTTGGGCTCCTTCTGCTAATCTCGTGTTAGTAGAAGTTTGGTGAAAGAGAGTCCCGGAGCCATACAGCAGAGCTATAGGTGCAGGGATGGCATGGCAGTGCTGGACAGCACAGTTGCCGTTTTAAGGTAGTTTCCCCTTTTGGAAAAGGGGAGGGGGAGTTAGCCTTGTGGAGGAAAAAGTAGGAGAGAGGGGAAGTGACATCAGTCACAGAACAGTGGAGGAAGAGATTACACAGCACCCTCACTGCTCTGCATCTATAGATAGCTAATGGCGGCCATGGAGGGATTTCTCCAGCAGTTGAGAGCGGCGGTTGCCGCTCAGGGCGCGGACTGGCTGCATGAACAGCTAGCGGCGATAGCGGCAGACGGCGGAACGGACCCCAGCGGGGGGGGGGACGTCGACACCACGTGCACAGCGGTCCCGGCCACCAGAGAGATTCAGCCCAGAAGCAGGCCCCAGCGGATCGCAGAAGAAGCGACAGTCAGCAGGATGGGATGAACAGCGGCCCTCTGGATCGCAGGGGAGCAGGATGGGAGAGGTGAGGGGAACCCGGCGCAGAGGCAATGTCCGTGGGGAAAGAGAGCCCAGCATAACCCACGGCTCTTCCCCCCTGCACGTCGCAGATGTACTGAGAGGACTGAGGGGTCTGCGGGAGAGGAGCGGAGTGGACAACGGGGCATCACGCAGGGTAAGATGGCGAGGTCAACAGGGTCGGCCAGCAACGCCAGACAGTCCAGGAGATGTAGCGGGAGGAGTGCTGGGTCAGGGGCGAGTGCAGGAGACAGCCAGCGGGTCAGCGCACGACAAAGTCGCAGACGCAGAAGCCCGTCACGAGAGGGTCTGGCGGGACGGCGGTGAGAGAAGGTCGAGCACAACACCGCAGACCCACAACACCCAGGTCTAACACCTCTGGGGTACCAACGGCTGTCGTCAGCAACGAGATCGACAGCGATAGATCGGAGGGAGAGCTGTCCGGATCAGACGGAAGTGTGGATCGTGAAAACCCGGCGTCGGTGGTTCCAGGAGTGGCGGCTGATGGGCCCAGTCCTGGGCAGCCCGGTGAGTGTGACTCTTCCTTATCTATTTCCACCTTATTGCACAATTTATTGGGACAGACTAGGCAGAGCGGGCAGGCGGGTCATAGGGGGACACCTGGGGTGGTGAGTTCAGGGGCCAACCCAGCACCGCCCCCAGAGGCCCCCCAGGCTGGGAACGGGGGTTCTACTACTTTCAGGCCTAAAAGAGTTAATACAGCGGGTGGAGGCTGGGAATACAGCTGGTCCGGAGCGTGCTTGGGCGCCGGCCCAGAACAATCTGCCAGCGGTGGACCCCACAAGTGCCACGGGCACGTCGCCCGTTGCCATTGCGGGTGCGACTAGGGCTGTCGGCGAGTCTTCCAGCCCAGCAACTAGCGTGGCGGCTCCTACGGAACAAGAGAAAGTGGGTGATAAAAAGGTGGAGTAGGTTAGGTTGGCGGATTACGCAAAGAGCGAAGTGTACGTATGCTTTGAGGGTCCCTTGGGGGCTCATCTTAAAGCAGAAGTCAGGGAAAAAATTTGGAAAGGGGAATACGTGGAGATATTCACGTTATTGCTGTTGGAAAAGTTCAATCTGGACAGATTGAAGCCAGTTGAGGGCAAGAAGGAAGATGAGGAGAAGAGATGATACCGGTTAATCCCGCGTACCTTTCAAAATTGGCTGCAGGCCTTTGCGATTTTAGCGAGCGTGGTAGGAGAAAAGGCACTGCTCGGTGCTGTTTGTTTACCTGGAAGCCATTAGTGAGGCACATAGGATTTATGGAGGGATGGCCTGGCTACGGTATGATGAGCAATTCAGACAACGGATGGCTGTGCGACCGACACTACGCTGGAACCATAAGGATATAAGTCTCTGGATGAAGCTGATGACCACAGGGCGGGCCCCGAATCAGTTTTTTCAGGCAGGGGTCGGAGGTTCAGCAGCCCCAGGACAACCAACCGAAAAAAAATGGGGGTTCTGCTGGCAGTTCAACGAGGGCACATGCAAATACGGGGTTAACTGTCGATTCAAGCATTCGTGTTCCAGCTGCGGGGGATCACATGTGCTGTCCAAATGCTTTAAAAAAGGAAAGAGCCGTGCCGGAGATCCTGCAAACAAGAGGGAGGACGCCGGTGCGGGTGGAAAGGATGCTACCTTTCCTCAGTAGATACCCCGACCAGGTGGCGGCAAACATCTTGCAGGCAGGTTTTACCAATGGTTTTAGAATACCTTGTTCATTGGCGACTGTTCCACCGGAGGCTAAGAATTTACGGTCAGCACTGCTACACCCAGCAGTGGTCTCCAAAAAGTTGGAGAAGGAGGTTATGCTGGGGTGCATGGGGGGCCCCTTTCCAGAGGTGCCAATCTCAGGGATGGTGGTCTCTCCGCTGGGTGTAGTTCCCAAAAAAGAGCCTAACAAGTTTGACTTATCCACCACCTTTCATTTCCGAAAGGAGGGTCGGTTAACGACGCTATTGCACCGGAGGAGTGTACAGTAACGTACACCTCTTTTGATGCGGCGGTTTCCTGGGTGAGGAGATACGGTCAGGGGTCTTTGATGGCCAAGTCAGATATTGAGGCGGCTTTCCGGTTGCTGCCGGTGCATCCGGACAGTTTTCGGCTACTCGGTTGTACATGGAATGGGGCATATTACGTTGACCGTTGCTTGCCAATGGGATGCTTGATATCATGTGCCCTATTCGAAACGTTCAGCTCATTCTTTGAATGGGCAGTTCGGGATGTGTCAGGTATCAATTCAGTCATTCATTATTTGGATGATTTTTTATGTGTAGGCCCGGCTGGGTCCAATATCTGTGCAGTCCTGTTAGGGATGTTACAACACCTGGCGGATCGATTTGGAGTGCCACTAGCTTCGGATAAGACGGAAGGACCAATGGCATTGATTACATACAATAGAAATAGACTCCATCACAATGGAGTGCCGCTTGCCAAGGGACAAATTGGAAAAGTTGAAGGAGGAGGTGCGTGGGACCATTGGTGTACGGAAATTACAGTTACGCCAATTACAATCCCTGCTGGGCAAGCTTAATTTTGCTTGTCGCATAATTTCCGATGGGTCGGATTTTTTGTCGCCGGCTGGCGGCTGCCCCTGCGGGTGTAAGGGCTCCTACACATTTTGTGAGTCTCAGTAGAGAACACAGAGAGGATTTGAGGGTGTGGCAGCAGTTCCTAGAGTCATTTGGATGTCAGGCTCCATCAGTAATTGTGACCTGGAATTGTTTACGGATGCGGCGGGTTCTACAGGATTTGGGGCTTTCTGTAAAGGACAGTGGTGTGCAGCCAGATGGCCGTTAGCATGGCGGGAGGCCGGGTTCTTGCAGAACCTGGTGCTGTTGGAACTGTTTCCAATCGTTGTGGCCATGGAAACTTGGGGTGAAGCCTTTTGCAACTTGAAGGTCCGTTTTAATTGCGACAATCTGGGTGTGGTGCAAGTGGTTAATCGGCTGACAGCGGCATCTGTGCCGGTAGTCAGGCTTTTGAGACATTTGGTCCTCCGCTGCTTGCAAATGAATGCATTCATATATGCTGTGCATTTACCGGGAATTGACAACACTTTGGCTGACGCTTTGTCTCGTTTTCAGTAAGACAGGTTCCGGAAGTTGGCGCCGGAGGCGGAACAACACGGGGTTGCCTGTCCCGACTGGATTTGGACCATTGCCATGGGACCGCAGCAAAGTGGATCAAGCAATCGGTGAGTACGGCTACGTGGAATGCCTACTCAAAGGTATGGAGGGACTGGTTTGCTTGTTTGAATGAGCTAGGGATACCCTCAGGGGGGCCGGAAATAGCTCAGGCTGTACTCTTTTTTTCTTACGCAAGGTTTGGAAAGGGGAATCTCGGCAGCTGCCATCGATTGCGAATTGGCAGGTTTGGCCTTTCTTTTTAAATGGCAAGAGCAAAGGGATTACACAAAAGACTTTTGGGTACGACAGGCAGTAAAAGGATACAGGAAGGCACATAAGAGTAGGGATGGCAGGTGCCCAGTCTCATTCGAGATGTTGCAAGTTTTAACTGGGAGTTTGGAAAAGGTCTGCAGTTCCTGCTACGAATGTGTCTTATTTCAGGCAGCCTTTGCCCTGGCTTTCTTCGCAGCATTACGGATAAGCGAGTTGGTCAGTCCTTCTAAAAAGGTGGAAGGGGGGTTATTATATCGGGATGTAGAGCATGTACAGGATAATATCAGGATTTGGATCAGGTGATCAAAGACTGATCAAGCTGGAAGGGGCAGACAGTTGGAGTTACACATGATTGAGGAGTCCAGCATTTGCCCTGTTCGGGCGGTGTTGTCATTTCTGGAAGTGCAACCGGTAGTCGGTGGGGCGTTTCTTGTTCACGAGGACGGTTCATTTTTATTGAAGTTTCAGTTTACAGCGGTGTTTAAAAAATGCGTGGCACGAGGGGGATACGACCAGACAGTTTTTCTTCCCATTCTTTTCGCATAGTGTGGGCCTTAGTTAGGAGGCCATTAAGCACATAGGTCGGTGGGACTCGGACAGATTTAGATTGTACATTCGCCCACACATGTTAATAGTATAAGGGGCAGCTATGTTGGGTTGGTTTATATGGCACGGTTATGGGTGTTTATTTGTTTCTGTGTTATTTTGTTCGCAGGTCAAGAAGTAGGCCTAGTTTGGATTCTCGGACACTCCTACGTTTATTGGGGGGCTAAGAGAGCGGATGTTCGGCAAAATGGCAGGCAGCTTCGCATCCCGAGACAGGAGGCGAAAATCAGGTGGATTGGTGTCCAGGGCATGCAATGGAATAGGGTATTGGGGGAAGTACATAGGTTCTCCCGTCTTGATAGGGCACCCGATGTCCTGCTTTTACACGTGGGGGGCAATGATATGGGAGCCAGATCAATGAGAGATCTAATTCGGGACATAAAATGCGATTTTTTACGTCTTCGAGCAGCTTATCCGGGTATGATAATTATATGGTCAGATATGGTGGGTAGATTATCATGGAGATGGGCATGGTCGGCGTAAAAGGTTGATAGGGCTAGGAAAAAAGTTAACAAAGAGGTCAGTGGGGGTTTAGCCATTCGCCACAGGGAACTGGAAGTAGATACCTGGAGGTATTTGCGGAGCGACAGGGTACATCTCAATGAGGTAGGGACGGATTTATGGTCATGGGGCCTACAGGATGGGATACAGCGAGAGCTTAGGGTGTGGAGGTGCTCACAAGGGTAAGGGTTTACCCCTTGTGAGCTGTGGCTGTGTTTGTGTCGCTGGAATTTGAGCGACAATGGTTACATGTCTGGAACATGTTGTACCCATCCATGGGATGGGAGTTATTTATGGTACCCATTCATTTGATTGGAGTTATTTGTACCCATCCATGGAAGGATAGGAGGTTGAATTCAGGTTTTTCAAGTTATGATGGGGTAACCTGGAAGGGGTTAAAGGTTAGGTCACTGGGAACGTTTTGGGTAATGTCTCCGAGTCAGGGGGTTGCCGACTAGAGGCCAAAAGGGGAAGAGGTTGTTTTCAGTGACCAAGGGTAGGATTGTTTTTCTATATTACCCCTTAAAAAGGTTTACTAAAATTTATGGTTATTTATTGTCATTTATGTTAATTTATAGTTGTTAATAAATAGGCCATAAAGGCCATTTACTCAAAGAACCGGCTCGTGTCATTTATAAGGTAAAGCTTAAGGGTAGAATTGGGGTAATAGGCACCCAGCTGACTGGGCTTAGGTCCTACAAATGTCAAGACCAGGGGTCCTCAAACTTTTTAGACAGGGGGCCAGTTCACGGTCCCTCAGACTGTTGGGGGGCCGCACTATAGATAAAAAAAATATGAACTAATTCCTATGCACACATCTTATTTGTAGTGCAAAAAAAAAAAACAGGAAAAAAACAGTACAATATTTAAAATAAAGAACAATTGTAATCAATATGAACTTATCAGTATTTCACAGACTCCCCTCATTACAGAACCACTCCCAATCACAGACCCTCCCTCCCCATCACAGACTCAGCCCATAACAAAGCCCCCCATGACAGATCCCCCCATCACAAAGCCCCCCAACACAAACTCCTCTCCATCACAAAGCCCCACATAACAGATTCCCCCCATAACAGACTCCCCCATATCACATACTTCCCCCATCACAGACTTTCCCCATAACAGACTCCGCCATCACAGATCCCCCCATAACAGACTTCCCCATAATAGACTCCCCCATCACAGATCCCCCCATATCAGTCCCCCCCCCATAGCACAGACTCCCCCATCACAGATCCCCCATAACAGACTCCGCCATCACAGATCCCCCCATAACAGACTCCCCCATCACAGATCCCCCCATATCACAGATTCCCCATAACAGACTCTGCCATCACAGATCCCCCCATAACAGACTCCGCCATCACAGATCCCCCCATAACAGACTCCCCCATCACAGATCCCCCATAACAGACTCCCCATCACAGATCCCCCCATATTACAGATCCCACCATATCACAGATCCCCCATATCACAGACTTCCCCATCACAGATCCCCCCATATCAGTCCCCCACCATAGCACAGACTCCCCCATCACAGATCCCCCCATATCACAGATCCCCCATAACAGACTCTGCCATCCCAGATCCCCCCATAACAGACTCCCCATCACAGATCCCCCCATATCACAGATCTCCCCATCACAGATCCCCTATCACAGACTTCCCCATAACAGACTCCCCCATATCACAGATCCCCCCCATAACAGACTCCCCATCACAGATCCCCCCATATTACAGATCCCCCCATATCACAGATCTCCCCATATCACAGATCTCCCCATATCACAGATCCCCCCATAACAGACTCCCCATCACAGATCCCCCCATATCACAGACTCCCACATAACAGACTCCCCCTATCACAGACTCCCCCTATCACAGACTCCCCATCACAGATCCCCCCATATCACAGATCTCCCCCATAACAGACTCCCCATATCACAGATCCCCCATATCACAGACTCCCCCATATCACAGATCCCCCCATAACAGACTCCCCATCACAGATCCCCCCATATCACAGATCTCCCCCATAACAGACTCCCCCATATCACAGATCCCCCCATATCACAGATCCCCCCCATATCACAGATCCCCCCCCATATCACAGACTCCCCCATATCACAGACTCCCCCATATCACAGATCCCCCATCACATATCCTCCCCCCATATCACAGATCCTCCATCACAGATCCCCCATATCACAGATCCCCCACATGTCACAAACTCCCCATGTAACAGACTCCCCCCATGTCACAGACTCCCCCCATCACAGACTCCCCCCATGTCACAGACTCCCCCCATGTCACAGGATCCCCCCATGTCACAGACTCCCCCCCATGTCACAGGATCCCCCCATGTCACAGGATCCCCCCATGTCACAGGATCCCCCCCATGTCACAGACTCCCCCCATGTCACAGACTCCCCATGTCACAGACTCTCCCCATGTCACAGACTCCCCCCATGTCACAGGATCCCCCCATGTCACAGGATCCCCCCATGTCACAGACTCCCCCCATGTCACAGGATCCCCCCATGTCACAGACTCCCCCCATGTCACAGGATCCCCCCATGTCACAGACTCCCCCCATGTCACAGATCCCCCATATCAATATTAGCACTCCCACTCAACACTTACCTGTATCAAGCACGACACGAGGTATGGTAGGTCCAGACGGAGGGCGGGACTTTGGAAGTGAGGGGCAGGTGATTGGTTCCTGGGACCGCCCTGATGCCTAGTAACCAATCACCTGCTTCTTAGCACAGAAGGTCCTTTGTCCGGGCCTGTCATGTTTCCCGTCCTGTGTGATGGAGGGAGCAGATGGCAGGGGGAGTGCTGCAATGTTAAAGGGGCAGTCCGCGGGCCGGATAAAACACGCTGGAGGGCCGGATTCGGCCCGCGGGCCGTAGTTTGAGGACCCCTGGTCAAGACGATTCGCGCTTTTCAGCCGCGTGCTTTTCAGATCGTACTGCTCTTCAGTTTGTGCTTGTGGGTTCCTATCTGGTTTTCAGTGCGTGTAGTCAGTTCGTATCTGTTTTTTCAGTGCGTGCTATTTATAGTACATATTTGATTTCCAGTGCGTTCTTGTCCGCTCGTTTCTGAATTTCACCTCGCTCTTCTCAGGCCTTTCTGATATTCAGTGCGTTCTGTTCGTTCGCTCTGACCAGCCGACTGTTTTAAAGCCATGTTGTGGGTACGTACTCATTGTAGAGTTCGTGCTGTGCAGGAGCTTGGTGTTGGGGTTCTAACTTTGACCCAAGCCCAGTCCATGAACAGGCCGAGGAGGAGTTCATGGACAAAGAATTGGTTGCTCCAGTGTTACCAATTCTCTCACATGCCTTTGTTAGGGGAGATCCGTAAGGATAATCCTGATGATTTAAGGAATTATCTCAGGATGACGGACCCCGTTTTTCACCGTCTGTTGGCTTTGCTGTCCCCTTATATTACCAAGCAGGACACCTGCATGCGGCAAGCCATCACTCCCGAGCAGAGGCTCGTTGTCACGTTGTGGTACTTGGGGACAGGGAGAAGTCTGCAGGACATCAAGTTCTCGACAGGCATCTCCCCCCAGGCTCTGGGGATCATTATTCCAGAGACCTGTTCTGCCATCATTCAGGTCCTGCAGAAGGACTATATTAAGGTAAGTTTTATCCTTTAACATCACATTCTATGTATTTAATGTTTACTAATGTATTGTATTTCTTTCATCATTCCCAAATTACCATGATTGTAATATGCTGTGAATGTCCTCTTTGTCCTCATGCATGCTGGGAGTTTTTAATGCTCCATTTTTGTTCTTCATGCATATTTGTCTTCACTAACCACCCCAGCATGCTATCCTGGGCCCATATACACCTAGCCTAGTCACTTAAAAATGTATTTTTACAGCTCCATAGTAGTGCTTTACCCTAAACACCCCCCAAAATATGTACAAATGTTATTTGTGTTCTTAAATTCAGGCAGAGTGGGCATGGCTTGGCAGCAGATGTAGCCGGACGCACAACTTGTGAGCTCCGCCGAGACTCGGTGCAAGTATCCTGTGTAACACCCTGAAACGCCAGCCTTTTCAGCTGTACAGCCCTTCCGTGGATGCAGTACATCTCCCCGGTCACAGTGATACCATACACCCGAAGAAAGGATGTCCAGACGTGGCCCTGCATCATGGGCCATCCCGAACCATTCGACCCAAGATGGCAGCCCGGCACACAAGTCAGCAAAAGACAAGTACAGGGAGGCAGCACAGAAGCTATTCTCCCCCCAGGCTCCCGGGACACACCAGACTTACCCAGGACCAGCCGGACGATCACAGTGGCACACAGCCAGACACGGATGACACAGTACCACTGGAAGATCTGACAGTGCCATTATTGCCCTGGGCAGCTGTGAGTATGAACTCTGTAAATCAGACCCCACACGCTACCGCATCCCACAGCTTAGCAGGGCCTGAACCCACATTAAGAGATATTTTGTCTGTAGTGACATCCTGTAACCTGTCCATAACGGCACTAGCTTCAGAAGTTAAGTGGGTAAAAGCAGAATTGTCCTTCCTGCGCCAGGACATGCAAAAACTAAGAGACCACACTTCAGCCATTGAAGGGCGCATCAGTATAATGGAAGACGAATGGGCGCCTATGCAAAGAGAGTTGCATGCCCAGCGACTGTTAGTAGATAAGCACACCGCAAGACTCGACAAATTGGAAAATACACTCTGCAGAAACAATTTAAGGTATAGGTATACCTGAAAAGATGGAAGGGAAAAACCCAGTACACTTCATAGAGCAATGGCTGCAGAGCAAGTTTGGAAAAGAGACATTTTCAGCTATGTTTGCGGTGGAGCGTGCGCATTGCGTTCCTACCAGGCCTCTACCCCCAGGCAACCCTCCCAGGGCCTTTCTGTTTAACTTGCTCAACTATAAAGATCGGGACCCTATCCTGTCCAAAGCAAGATCCCTGGGTGATGCACTGGTAATGGATAACTCAAAAATCTAATTGTTCCCAGATTTTTCAGCAGAGGTCCAAAAGCAGAGGGCCCAATTCAATGAGGTTAAAAAATAGACTTCGCTCCCTGGAAATACAGTATGGCATGCTTTATCCCGCCCATTTGCGGGTGGTTGCCAGGGATGAAGTACACTTTTTTTACAAACCCACAATGGTGATGCAATGGCTGGATAGAGAGGAGCGATCCTTGAGGGAGGAACTCGACAGGCACCGAAGGGCAACCTGATTGCTGACCTACACACCCAATATATGGAATAATTGTCAGGGCTGGCTCAGCCCTTCCTTCTCTGAGCTGGCCACTCAGCTGTCGGCTAATTGCCAGCTCTCATCTCTCTCCACAGTTAACCAGCTGTTGTGGATCTGCTCGTCAGTCCCACCTACTTAAAGATCTCCAGCTCACTTCATTCCTGCCTTCGCCTTGGTCACATCACAAGAAACCATCTCCTGCGTTCCTGTTTAAAGACTGGCTTTGCTGACATCCCTTCTGGCTCCTTATCCTGCTTGTTGTTCCTCTACTTGGATCCCTGACTTCTGGCCTGGCTGATTACCCGATCTGGTTACTGAACTCTGGCTTGGCTGATTACCCGATCTGGTTACTGAACTCTGGCTTGGCTGATTACCCGATCTGATTACTGAACTCTGGCTTGGCTGACTACCCGATCCGGTTACCTGACTCTGGCTATGCTTACTCTATTTACCTTTTTATTTTTATTAATAAACAAGTGTGATTTTACTGTACTTATGTCTTGGTCTGGTTCATGGTTCCTGACAGTAGGTGAAGGCTATAAATTCAGAAGATACAGTCAATCCACTTGTTGGTAATATTTTTTCCAGATTGGATGAGTAAGATCACCGCATGGATCAGTTTGCCATGGCGTTTCAAATGCTCCCGAGTCGCACGGCTCACCTGGAATCCCCCACTGTGGCTGCTCCGGTACAACCTGAGATGCAGGCCGTCCCTGCTGCTGCGCCAGTCTCTGTGCAGGCACCCGCCTTGAGTATTACCTCTATATGAGGTATGTCTGGTTCCGCCCCGCTTCCCCAGCGATTTGGGGGTGATCCAGTTCAATGCAGAGGGTTTCTCAACCAAGTTGAGATATACTTTGAGATGCTGCCCCAGGCGTTTCCCACGGACAGAAGCAAAGTATGGTTCGTAATATCTTTGCTTTCTGAGAGAGCCTTGGCCTGGGCTAACCCTCTATGGGAGATGCAAAAACCTGTTGTCTTGAGTTACCCTGAGTTTGTGGCCTCCTTTAAAAGGGTATTTGACGTTCCCGCATGCTCCGCTTCTGCTGCCAAGTGTCTCATGTCCATCAAACAGAGTACGAGAACTGTTGCCAACTACGCTATTGAGTTCTGTACACTGGCAGCAGAGGTTGATTAGAACAATGAGGCCCTCGTGGCTGCTTTTTCTCATGGTCTCTCAGATTCCATCAAGGATGAAATAGCAGCCCGAGATATACCCACTGAGCTGGAGAGCTTGATCTTATTTGCCATCCTCATTGACTCCAGACTCAGAGAAAGACTATCTTTTAAGGAGCGCTCGCGGAAGCCTCCTGTACGTTTTCCTCCGAGCTTTGCAGTCCCACCTATGCCTCCCTCACTTCCCATGCCTCCTGGTACCGAGTCAGTAAAGATGAACCCATGCACTTGGGCTTCATGCGTCTCTCTGTGGATGAGAGAGCCTTTAGGTGGAGGGAGAGATTGTGCCTTTATTTTGGCCAGGCAGGTCACTTTTTGAAGTCTTGTCCTACCCGTCCTGGGAACACCCGAACCTTGAGGTCCTGTCATGGACAGACCTTAGGTGGTGTTATGTCGTCCCCAGTTATCCAGAAGGATAAGCCCCTGGTTTCAGTTACCCTTTCTTGGACTAAGTTGTGTATCATGATACAGGCTCTAATCGACTCTGGGGCTGCAGGCCTGTTCATTGATTCTGCCTTTGTATCAAAGCACTCAATTCCACTGCAGCTGCGTGACACTCCACTTGCCATTGAGGCTCTTGATGGGAGACCTCTACAGCCTGCCCATGTGACTCATGAGACGGTTCCGTTGTCCATGGCCGTAGGGGCTCTTCACCATGAGATATTCCAAGTGATTTCCTCACTGAAGTTTCCGCTGGTTATTGGTTATCCTTGGTTACAGAGGCACAACCCCTCTTTTGATTGGCTCCGTACTGAGGTTCTCTCCTGGTCACCACAATGCAGTGAAACATGCTTCTGGAAGGTAGCCAAGGTCCTGTGTACCTCTTCACTCTCCTCCCTGCCAGAGGAGTACCGTGATTTTAGCAATGTCTTTGACAAAGGTCAAGCCGGTAGTTTGCCTCCACACCGGCTGTATGATTGCGCAATTGACCTTCAACCTGGTGCCACTCCCCCTCATGGCCGGGTTTACCCTTTGTCGGTCTTGGAGGATAAAGCCATGGAGGAGTATGTTGCAGACGCACTTTCTCTGGGTTTCATCCACAAATCCTTGTCTCCTGCTGGTGCTGGTTTCTTCTTTGTGAAGAAGAGGAGCGGTGAATTGAGACCTTGTATCAATTATAGGGGTCTCAATCGTTTCACGATTAAGAATACCTACCCGATCCCGTTGATTACAGAGTTATTTGACTAAGAAAAAAGGAAGAAACACCCGCGCAATGGGATACGTCCAATGGAATAAAGTATTGTTGGAACTGCTGCCGCTACCAATTACTTCCACTAGGTGGAATGTAATATGAGAAAAGAAAAAGAAGTAGATATGGCGCCGTTTCAGACCTGATGGATTCAGGTGTGTGCTGCTCCCTTTATGGGAGGAAGGTATTGAGTGAGGAAAATATATAGATGCTGCCTATTCAATGAGTGTCTTCAAGTGCTGCACAGTGCAGTTGTGCGTAAAATTCCTAAATGTGCATAAAGTCAAGCTGTCTACCTGACTTAATAAAGTGCAATGTGTGCACTACCTTGATCCATAAAAATATTATATATATATATATATATATATATATATATATATATATATATATTCATAAAGATGTAAAATAATATAAAGTAATATAAACTAAAGTGCAATATTCATATAATCAATAACACAAATCAATGGTGTAAATATAAAGTGCTGATGTGAATGAACAGGTGAGCTTATTAATTAATATATACAGTTGAGTTATAAGGTGCTTTTAGTGCCGGTGAAAAAATCCACCTGGATTCTGGTGGATATTCCAAGAGTAAAAATTCAGTGCGTGCCTTAATCCGTGCTCTTATAGTGACTGCACTCACCAGATCCTTCACCCCCTCTTGGGGTCTCACACATCCACAGTATATGCCACTGTGTAGCAATGTAGGATAACACAGGGTAACTCCATCCTTAGTGTGGATTACGAGGGGATTCCATAATGAAAGAGAAAGAGGGAGCCCACATAGCGTGATACTGTATAAAAATTTGTTTATTGGTGTAAAAACGTTTAAAGGTACTCACCTTCGGTAAAGGTAAAAAAGCCTATATTGCTGACACAAGCCTCTGGAGCAGGAAGTGATGCAAGGACGTATATTGACTCCGCCCGGCGGAGTCAGTTGTAAACTGGAGAAGTGTGAGTTCCATCGGGAACAGGTTAAATTCCTGGGCTATGTAATTTCCACTGCTGGTTTTTCGATGGACCCAGAGAACATTTCGGCAGTCCTACAGTGGCCTCGACCCATGGGGTTACGTCCTCTGCAGCCTTTCCTGGGTTTTGACAACTATTATCAGAAGTTTATGCGTAACTTCTCGTCTCTGGTCAAGCCCCTGACCGATATGACCAGAAAGAACAGTAACCCACAGAGTTGGTCCCTGGAGTCTATTAAGGCCTTTGAAAGTCTCAAGGCTGCCTTTGTTTCTGCTCCTGTGTTGGCACATCCTGATCCTACGTTCATGGTTTCTGACAATCATACAGTTTCGGAAGAGACAATGACTGAATTTGCATACATTAATCCTAAAAAGGCGGAGGACTATCCACACAAGTCACACCAGAACTAATAAGGCCGCAGAAAACACCACGCGGTATGGTGCCTGTTGGCTCCCAAAAGCCGGCTACTGAACTTACCCCCCAAGTTGCAGGTCCCTCGTGGACAATACAGTTTTTTTGCTGGTTTGTTATGTTGGACCCTGTTGGTCCCTACACTCTTTACATGCCTAACATCTATTTTTACAGGGATTATCTTCAGATTCATAAACTACCGTGTGCCTTCTGGACTCAGTTGGTGTTAATAAGGGAGTTTGATTTTCCTCATGATTCGCTGACAGGGTTTCTCCCCAGTCACCACTTATTATTCTTATTGTTATACCTCTTGTATGCTATTGCTTTGATACCTTATGGCTAATTGTAATGTGATTACAAGCTGGAATGTGCCGGGTCTTGGAGACAGGGTGAAACGACAGGCGGTACTTCAAATGCTTAAACGCCTGAATTCATCAGTTGTGTGCCTACAGGAGACCCATTTGTCCCCCGGTCAGACGTCTCCGTTTTCCACCAAGATGTTTGGAACTCAGTTTCACTCTGTCGTCTCCTCCGACTCCAGAGGAGTAAGTATACTGGTCGGTACGAAGGTGCCTTTTGCATGCTCAACTTCACTTGTTGACCCACATGGTCGGTATATATTCCTACTAGGTAAACTAGATGGGTTACAATGCATCATTATTAATGTGTACATCCCCCCTCCCTTTTCAGTGGAGGTAGTCAAGCTGGTGGCCAAATTTCAAGCACACCATCCCAATATGCCTGCACTTGTGGTAGGTGATTTCAATAATTATCTTGATATAGACCTTGATAAATACCCTAAACAAGCCCAACCTCATGTCACGGGAAAGGGCCGGACTTCCTTGGCTCGGCTTCTGTTGGAGCTGGGCCTGCGGAATATTTGGAGGCCACAGCACCCTCAGGTCAAGTGCTACTCATGCCACTTGGCCTCACATGGAGGACTTTCCAGGATCGACCTTGGCCTGGGTAATGAGGCAATGATCCCATTGGTTTCATCAGCTGCAATACGCTGCTAGAACAGTTTCTGACCATTCTCCACTAAGTATCAATATTCCTAAATCAGGGGTCTCCAGGTGCGGTTGGCTTGCCGGCGGAGGTCTACAGACGCTACTCTGAAACACTGATGCCTCAATTGAGGGAGATATTCCAAGACGCGTTTGAAAAAGGACGCTTGCCCCAATCTATGAACGAAGCGATAATTATCCTACTGTTAAAACCAGGTAATGAGGCCCAATCTCCGAATTCCTATAGGCCCATTTTGCTGCTAATGACAGATGTAAAACTAAAAGCTAAAGTTATCCACAAACTTGTTCATAAAGATCAGTCCGGGTTTATACCCACTAGGTCCACAGCCCTTAATATTAGAAGATTATTTCTTAACCTCCAGATGCCTGTCGATAATCCGGGCCAGAGAGTTATACTGTCATTAGATGCAGCTAAGGACTTTGACAGTGTTCATTGGCCCTACCTGTGGGAGGTGCTGAAATGCTTCAGACTGGGAGATACATTTATTTCATGGGTGAGATTGTTATATGCTGCCCCTACAGCTAGGATACGCGTGAATGGAGATCTCCCGGACCCGTTCCCCCTTTTTAGAAGCACAAGACAGGGATGCCCATTGTCACCCCTGTTGTTTGCGCTATTTCTGGAACCATTGGCGGCTGCCATAAGGTTATCCTCCACTATTGTAGGGTTTGATAGGGCGTTGGGTACAGAGAAGATCTCCCTTTATGCAGACGACACCCTCCTGTACTTGGGGGTTGCAAACACATCCCTCATCGGTGCTATGAAGGAGATCCAGCATTTTGGCTCTGTCAGGATTTGCCATCAACTGGAGCAAATCGGTCCTGTTGCCTTTGGATGACCCTTTAGTTGTCTTGCCATTTGGTGCAGAATCCCTCAGAGTGGTCTCCTCTTTTAAATACCTGGGTGTACAGGTCTATGCTAACCCGTTAACCTATCTGGAAGACAATTTACTACCCCTATTCAAAAGACTCCAAATGACTTTGAACACTTGGTGTAAACTACCATTGACAGTAATAGGAAGAATAAACTTAAATAAATTGGTATGGGGCCCCCCAACTGTTATACATAATGCACAACTCCCCTCAGTGGATACCACGTAGATGGTTCATGCGCATAGATACCCTAATCAGATCATTGATATGGAAAAAGCAGGTAGCAAGGATTAGCCTTTCCACTCTGCAGTATGGCAAGGATCGGGGAGGAGCAGCTGTTCCTAATCCTAAGATCTATTTCTATGCATCTCAGCTACAACACTTAAGAGGTCTAGGATCAATCGGTGAATCTGATCCGATCAATGGCCTGCTGCGAACTGGAACAAGCGTTTCCTCCGTGCTGGCAGGTTTGGAGGCGTGTTTACCCAACCTGCCACAAACAGCGCCCTCTGTCATCCTCTTAAAAAACTCTGGAGCACTATCAAGAATAGTCTACGGGTATCGGGATTTCTTATGGAGACCCCACTGTGGGACATTGTTAATATGGCAGAGATATACCATCTAGAAGGGTTTCAATTATGGAGAGCTGCTGGTATTTGTAATATCTCCCAAATATTTAATAACAACATGCTGAAATCCTTTATGGATATTAGCACAGAATTTAACTCACCCAAACACCAATTCTATAAATATCTCCAATTGAGGCATGCCATTCAGACACAGGGCCGAACATCTACACTACTACTATCTAGCCACCAACTGATAAAAGACATTTTTTATGGTCAAGAGAAAAAGGGCCTAATTTCGCATATATACTCAAGCCTAATGGCATCAACGCAGGACTCTGCGGCCTTGCTATGTAGAAGGGGATGGACAGAGGACCTAGGAGAAATAACTGACGAAACGTGGGAGCCATGCTTGCAATCCGGGCCAATTACATCAGTATCTCAGTCACATAGACTATCTCAATTATTCTTGCTGCATAGTGCATATCGTACAGCCGTACAGTTGCATCATTGGGGAAGGAGAGACACCTCTCTCTGCACCAAATGCAACAAGGAGGAAGGTTCTCTAATTCATTTAATATGAAGATGCCCCAAACTACACCGATACTGGCCCAAAATAATCAAAGTTATCTCTATAGTTTACCATGTTAGGGTCCCTCTGGACCCCAAGGTGTGCGTATTAGGTGCTATGGATGAAGAAATCTATCCCTTACCTTCCCATATAGCAGTGATCAGATTACTATATCTTGCCAGAAAAGTGGTGGCCAGATTCTGGCTATCTCCCCACGCCTCAACGAAATAACCTGGGTGGACCAGGTTAATTACATCCTTGTTAGGGAGCACCTAACATATCAGCATAGAAATGCATCTTGTAAGTTCTATTCCATTTGGCAAGCCTGGTTGGAGACCCCAGGACACTAGCACCCCCACAATTGGTTTTGAACTGGCTGCTGCAGATGTGAAATATTAAGAATAAAAGCTAGACGTTTAAAATACTGTATGTTGAAAGTAGACAGATATAGAGTCTGGTATGGATTTCATAAAACCAGTATGTTTAACACCTGTAGGGAATACAAATGGAGAAATTCTTGTAAGAACATGTAAAATATGAGCGATTTTGCTATCTGTTGGGCCTGTTGGCCCCCAAGTTGGCAGTGTGAATGGGTGGGTGGTACCTTACCCACTTGCAACAGTTTTTTTCCTTTTTCTTGTTTTTTCTTTTTCTTTTAAAAGCTGTGTCATTATACTATAAGTGTCGTGGATGTATACGTCGATTTTTAAATAGCATAACTTGTTCTGTGTACTGACTACAAATATCTTTGTTTAAATCTTTATTTCACTACAGTTATGCAACATGTACTATACTTTGACGACACAATAAAACTTTTTTCTGATTTAAAAAAAAAAAATTCAGGCAGAGTGCCAGAGGCTTTTTTTGGGGGGTTACAAAATCATTTGGAACCCCCCGCTAAATCAACTGATACCAATACTCTATCTGCTGACTTTGCCAAACCCATACACACTATACCTACCTCTTTTGTAGTCATATTTATGGATGAATTCACCAAAGCATGTAGTGAAAGGGCCTGCATGAATACTTTCAAATGGTACTGTTTCAAGTTTTGTTCCCCTATTATCTTGATAGGTAATTGCAGAATGTAAAAATGTGCTTCAATTTGGACAGTGTGTATTCATATTTTTGTATTATGAAACTTCTTACCTGTCCAGTGGGCTGCCAATAGTGTAAGTAAGGAGGGCTGGCCAAAGTAACACAAATTATGTATGCATTCAGCTCTCAATGAAATGGAGAGGATTACCTGTCCAAAAGATCTCCCCCCACCCTTAACATTTTTACAATGGGCCATCAGAGGGGGTGAGAAATCTGATAAGTGGACCTTAAGATTTTTTTATTTAAATACTCCTTCAAATAAATGTTATACTGATGTTGGCCAATAATGTTTGTGTCTATTCGGCTTGCAATGTTATGTGCAAAAGGGAATTTTTTTCTTGTTTCACTCCACAGTTTCCTTCAACGCCACAGGAATGGCAGACTGTGGCTTCCCAATTTGCCCAGCGGTGGGATTTTCCCAACTGCGGAGGGGCAATAGTTGGGAAACACGTCCACATAGTCCCACCCCCCAACTCGGGGTCATACTATTACAACTACAAAAGGTTTAATAGTATTGTGATGTTGGCGGTGGTGTCAGCGACATATGATTTTCTCTATGTGGGCGTGGGGAAGAATGGCCGGATGTCGGATGGTGGAGTCATCGCCCAGACCGAGTTCTACGGATGGCTCCAGAGGGGGTGGCTTGGAATTGCCACCTCCGGAAGACAACGTAGCTGGTCTGCCATTCGTCTTTGTCGCTGATGAAGCATTTGGGCTTGGTGAACACCTGATGCGGCCGTTCCCTTCACCCCGGACCAGAGGGTTTTTTAACTATCAGCTGGCCAGAGCCAGAAGAGTGGTGGAGAATGCTTTTGGGATAATGGCCAGCCGGTTCCGCCTATTCCTTACGCCAATCAACATGGCGGAATATAAACTTAACCATATAATCCTTGCATGCTGCATTCTCCACAACTTTTTAAGGAGAAATTCGATCAACTATGTGGCCTCAGTTGGGCCTGAGGCAGGATTTCAAGACCAAACCCTGACGGCACTTGAAGCTGGCCGTCCTGGCTTGCCCCCTCAAAGCGCCCGCGAGGTCCGTCAAAAATATATGGAGTACTTTGCGGGTAGGGGGGCCATTGATATGCCAGAAAATGTTTAAGAAACCTTTTTTAAATAAATTTGTATTTTAAAATGAAATAATATTCCTTTGATTTAATGCCTAAAATATTCATTTTCCGCACCATGAATTTATTTTTTGGAGTTATGAAAATGGCCTGATTGATGCAAATTATCTTGCACTGTGGGTGTTATTTACTAAAGGAAAATCGACTTTGCACTACAAGTGCACTGCAAAAGTGCACTGAAACGGCACTGAAAGTGCACTTGTAGTGCAAAGTGGATTTCCCTTTAGTAAATAACCCCCATTGTCACTATAAACAACAACTTAAGCAAACAACTGCTCCTGAGCATTGAAAGAAGAAGCCACACATTGTTGAGTTGTAAAATTTGTACTCTCTGCACATTCACATGTGCGTTTAGAAAAGGGTTTTTGAACAAACCAACATATTTTTAAAATCCTTTTTTTTTTTTGGACAGTAGAAATATCCTTTCTTTGTGGTAAACAGGCATGTTTTATTAAACCATACAACAATACACAACTCAGGAACTTACAAAGTTCAACTTTGAGAAACTGATGGCAATATCAGACATTATAGTATGTCCAAACTGTGTTGATCTTGCCTTCAGCAGATGGGGTGATGTCACCCCTGTGAAAGCCAAATTTTGAAGATGCACACAAATTGGTAGTCAAAATGTGTATTTCACTCCTGATCCCTAAGGTCAACATGTGCTAGCTCCCATCATGGGGGATCAATGAACGTGTTTCGGGGGTGCAACCCCTTCCTCTCAGCTACTTGAGTTGGAAGGAATGGGTTGCACCCACAAAACGCGTACCTTGATATCCCGTGATGGCAGATAGCACATGTTGACACACTGGGGGTTATTTACGAAAGGCAAATCCACTTTGCACTGCAAGTGCACTTGAAAGTGCAGTCGCTCTTAATCTAAGGGGTAGATCTGAAATGAGTGGAAGCTCTGCTGATTTTATCATCCAATCATTTGCAAGCTAAAATGCTGTTTTTTATTTTCCTTGCATGTCCCCCTCGGATCTACAGCAACTGGCAGTGCAAAGTGGATTTTCCTTTAGTAAATAACCCCCACTGTGTGCATCTTCAAAATTTGGTTTCAACATTTATTAGAAAAGTTATAATAAAAATAAAAAAATGCAAAAATGTTGGTATGTTTTATATTCTGCCTAAAACATCAATGATGTTCTTCATTTTTCGTCAAACATCATTGATGTTTATCTTTTCTAAATCACGATTGCACACCATGATCTCCCCAATGAAGACATGTGCACTTGCACTGGTGAAATGAGTTTCTATTTGCACAACATCCACATCACCTAAAATAAAAAAAAACACACCATGTATTATACATATGCAGGCATCCGTCTGATACCTGAAGCTGTGGTCTCAGACACTCACCTGTTGTGGTCACTATTTCGCCCACTTCATAAAGCTCTCCTTCCTCCACATCCTGAGGGTGTGGTGACTTCCCCTTCTTTATGAGGTTGGGGGCCCCTGGTGTCCTCTGACGTGCCGATTCTTTTTTCCCCTATGTGAATAAAATAAAGGTATACTTAGCACACAGATATATGAGGCAAGAAATATGAATATGAAACATTGCTTGGAAGTGTCGTACAATTGCCTGTTTTGGCAGAGTTCCAAGCTGAAGACATGATTTTTTTCCCTTTCTTCAAGCTGGAATACTTACCTTTTTGGGTAAAGTTTCACACATGGTGACACCCCTAGTATCCACTGGAGCACCTGTGTGGCACATCCTAAAAAGTTTGTTCTAGTGTCCCACACTAGTGCTTCTGCGTCCAGATGTGTAAACAGCTGCTGAGTGTCCTCTCCTTACACTGAATCAAATTTGCATTTCCTTCTAGTTACAAACCCATCTAGACAACAATGTTCTAAACTTCTTTTAATACAAATAGGCCTGAACAAATGTAGTTAACCTGCATCTGCCAAAAACATTGTATTAGTGGGCGAACGAACAATGTTTACTACGAACGATTACTGTGCCTACGAACCTGAAAGTTGCCATTTTAAACTGTACAACAGTAAAGAAAACCACATGGAACAGCACAAACGTAATAAGAAGAATAGGAACACACGACAAAATACTTACTTTTTTGCAGCACTCTCTTGATTCTTCTGTACTGATCCTGCTCCCTCAATTTGAGGTCTGACCATCGTTTCCTCAGTTGATCCTTGGATCGCGGTACCCCAAAATTCTTCTGCAGACTTTTCACAACTTTAGTCATGATCTTGGCCTTTCTGACATTTGGGTTTGGGTAAGGTCCATGCTTCCCGTCATAGTCGTCCCTCTTCAAGATGTCCACCATCTCCACCATCTCTACAAAGGACATATTAGAGGCCTTAAATCTCCTCCGGGATCGCGATGTTCGTGGCTTGGGGCTTTCGTCGTTGCAGCTGTCTTCATGCACCTGTTGTCTCTCCACCATGTGCTCTCCCACTGTGCCGAAAGAGAAGGGGTGGGGTATATACTATAAAGAAGGTCAGGGGCGGGCGGAGTTTCACGCATGCGCAGTGTATATAAAGCATAACACACGCGTGTTGTACGTACGATCTATGAGCGGAGGACGAAGTAGTGTAAGCGCCAATCGTTCTAACAAAGGTACAATTTTAAGTTGGGGCATCAGTGGCCTATACTGCTTAGAGATTGAGGCCTATATTGGGACAAGATTATGCAAGTTTAGTCTGACATTAGGGTTTGTCTTGTGTTGTATCTTGCAGAGAAAATGGATCGATTCAATGATCAAGGTTTCCTCCCCCAATTCATTGATTTGTACAGAGAGCTGCCCTGTCTGTGGCAGACAAAACACCCCTTTTATACAAATCGACTAAAGAGGAAGGCAGCACTGGATAAATTGCTGGAATTTGTGAAGCCGCAGATCCCCACGGCAGACATCAACTATTTGAAGTGCAAAATTGGTGGCCTGAGGAGCACATATAATAGGGAGCGCAAGAAGGTCCAGGATTCCCAGAGATCAGGAGCAGCAGCAGATGACATATATGTACCCAGGCTGTGGTACTACGACAGACTGCGGTTTCTGTCAGACCAGTCTGAAATCAGGCCATCACCCTCAACCCTTCCTTCCACTCTTCCTTCCACCCCAGCTGAGGCTTCTGACGTCCAACCTGGGCCTTCCACCCAGGAAGAAGATGTGGAGGAGCCCAGCTTGAGTCAGGTATAGCATTGTTCAACATATTTCTCAAAATTGTGTGTGATTGATGATCAATAATCTAAAACTATGTCCCTTTTTAATACACAGGAAATCCTCAGGCAGGAGGAGGCTGTAGAAAGTGGCAGCCAGGAGGTGGCAGGGGAAAGTGGCAGCCAGGAGGTGGCGGGGGTAAGTGGCAGCCAGGAGGTGGCAGGGGTAAGTGGCAGCCAGGAGGTGGCCGGGCCCAGTAGCCTGACCGAATCCCAGGTCCCTCCCCTCCGCCTTCAACAAAAAAGGCCCAGGAAGGGGAGGAGTGTGGAGGAGTCAGCACTTGGGTTAATTCGGCAGGCTTCTGCGGCCCTCACAACCCCCTCCAGTCTTCTTGAGGCCTATGGCTGCCAACAAAATGCAGGAAATGGAGGTGGGCCACTACCTCTTTTGTGAGGAAGTGATATATATGGCCCTAAATAAGGGGTTGTGGGGTAAACTCACAAGCAAAACCCACCTGTGTGAGTTGGACTATCCTCCTCCTCCACCTCCTGCCACAACTCCAACACCAGAGCCACAGCCTGGAAGCAAGCTTGGAAGCAAGCGTGTAAGGAAGACAAGTGAGTGATGGCCTGAGTTCAGTCTGGTCTGGCAAAAGACGCAGGCTGTTGTAAGCCCACAGCCTGGGGACATATATGTCATCTGCTGCTGTTCCTGATCTCTCAGGGTCCTGGACCGGATTGTGCTCCCTATTAAATGGACTACTCAGGCTCCCAATTTTACATGGAAAATAGTTGATGTGTGCCCTGGGGTACAAAGGCTTCGCAAATTTCACAATCCAGCTTTGCCGTCCTCTTTATTTTGTTATGACTCCTAATAAATGTCTATTTTTTGTCTAAAATCATTTGCTTTGTGTTAAAATTAAAAAAGGACAGTTTGTTTGTGAGTAGGCAGGTACATTTCAAAAAGACAATGTAAAATTAACAAGGGACACCAACACCAACCAATCTCCTTGAGGTTAAAAAATACAAGATAATAATGGTGTTGTGGTAACTTGACACACAAAACAAAAAAAACATTAAGGAAATCACTAGAAAAAACAAAAAAAACATGAGATCTTGATTTAAAAAAAAAAGGAGATTACTATAAACAAAAATTCAAAGCATTATTCTGAAATTCTGGCGAAAAAAAAAAATATTAATGAGATCACAAGAAATAATAAAGAAATCGGTTTGTCAGAACTCTGTGTGAATATCAGCTGCAAAACAACTTCATAATTCTAGCATTATAAAGAAGAAGAGAATGCGCAGCTTTGAAAGATTACAAAATTTGCAGTGTCGTGAATGTGCTTTCTCCATTACGAACGCTAGTTTTACCAGACCGAGCGCTTACTTGATTCAGAGCATGCATGGAATTTTGTGCGTCGGAATTGTGTACACACGCTTGGAATTTCCGACAACGCATTTTGTTGTCGGAAAATTTGAGATCCAGCTCTCAAATTTTTGTTGTCGTAAATTCCCCCCCAAAAATGTCCGATGGAGCCTACACACGGTTAGAATTTCTGACAACAAGCTCCCATCGAACATTTGTTGTCGGAAAAACCGATCGTGTGTACGCAGCATTAGACTGGGAGGGAATATTGGCATTGATGAACACTATACAGAAATGGGAATTCTTCAAAGTGACTGTATGCAAACTCACTGCAAAGTATATTCCCATGGGCAAGAAGTTTAAAAGTCTAAAAATAAAACCTATGTGGCTCACATCCAAAGTTAAAAAAGCTATAAATAATAAGAAAGAGCTTTTAAAAATATATAAGAATGAAGGCACACTATCATCGTTTAAATGTTAAAAAGAATATAACAGAATATGTAAAAAGGAAATAAAGGATGCAAAAATTCAAAACGAACAAAGGATTGCAAAAGATAGTAGGACAAATCCCCAAAAATTCTTCAAATATATTAATAGTAAAAAGGAGCATGTAGGCCCTTTACAAAATAATCTGGAGTGGGTGACTGGGGACAAAGAGAAGGCAAATGTATTAAATACCTTCTTCAGTTCTGTGCATACAAAGGAGCATGGGGCAGCTCATGTCCATAATGGGGATTATATTGACACCCCAAATGAACCACTGTGGCTCAAAATTGATATGGTCCAGAAATATTTAGACAGAATAAAGGTGAATAAAGCACCTGGACCGGATGGCATGCACCCACGGATCCTAAAAGAATTGAGCTTTGTCATTTCAAAGCCATTTTTTCTAATTTTTAGGGAATCTTTAACCACTTCAGTCCTGGAAGAATTTACCCCCTTCCTGACCAGAGCACATTTTGCGATTCGGCACTGCGTCGCTTTAACTGACAATTACGCGGTCGTGCGATGTTGTACCCAAACAAAATTGACGTCCTTTTTTTCCCAAAAATAGAGCTTTCTTTTGGTGGTATTTGATCGCCCCTGTGGTTTTTATTTTTTGCGCTATAAACAAAAGAATAGTGACAATTTTGAAAAAAAACGCATTATTGTTTACTTTTTGCTATAATAAAAAAACCCCCAAAAATATATAAAAAAACTATTTTTTTCCTCAGTTTAGGCCGATATGCATTCTTCTACATATTTTTGGTAAAAAAAAAAATCGCAATAAGCGTATATTGATTGGTTTACGCAAAAGTTATAGCATCTACAAAATAGGGGATAGATTTATAGCATTTTTATTATTTTTTTTTATTAGTAATGGCAGCGATCTGTGGTTTGTCATTTATACAGCGATCGATGCTATTAAAATGCATTGATTACTGTGTAAATGAGACTGGCAGTGAAGGGGTTAACCACTAGGGGGCAGTGAAGGGGTTAAGTGTGTCCTAGGGAGTGATTCTAACTGTGAGGGGGCTGGACTTCAACACACAGGACAATGCACACAGCTCTCGATGAGAGAGAGCTGTGATTATTATACAGGATTTAGTGATCACTGTCCTGTCACTAGGCAGAACGGGGAAATGCTTTGTTTACAAAAGCATCTCCCCATTCTTCCTCTCTGTGACACGATAACGGGCACCTGGCGGACATCGAGTCCGCGGGACCCGCGGTCACGATCACGAAGACCGCGGTGGGTGCGCGCTCGCCTCCGGCGGCGCGCACACGCTCGCGACACCGCTTCTTAAAGGGGACGTACCTGTACGCCCTTTTGCCTGCCAGTGCCATTCTGCCGACAAAAATCGCCATGCGCTGGTCGGCAAGCGGTTAATGACTGGAATAGCACCACTGGATTGGCGCAGGGCCAATGTGGTGCCTATATTTAAAAAGGGATCAAAGCAGGGCTTTTTTTCTCAAACAATAGGTGCTGGAACTTAACCACGACCCCCCCCAAAACCCCATCAAATAGTGGGTGTGGTCATATTTCACAAACAGTAGAAGTGTCTTAAAGGGGCATTAAATATCAGGATTGCATTACATACAGAGTGCAGAGTTCATGGGGGTTACACACAGAGTGCAGAGCTGTCACTTGTAAACACAGAAACCAGACTTCTATGTTTACAAGTGATTGTGGTGAGCAGGCACCAAAGGGTCTGAGCCAGAGGTGGTGGAACTGAGTTCCACCAAGTTCCCCCTGAAAAAAAACCCTGGATCAAAGTCTTTACCAAGTAACTATAGATCTGTTAGTTTAACTTCTATAGTTGGGGAGATACTGGAGAGTTTAATAAAAGACCACATAGATGAGTTCTTACTGGAAAAAAATACTCTAGTAACAGACAGCATGGATTCATGAAAGACAGAAGTTGTCAGAAAAATCTGATTTTGGGAGTAGTGGTTAATGATTCCTACTCTGAATGGTCTAAGGTTATCAGTGGTGTACCCCAAAGTTTCAGTTTTGGGACCCTTACTTTTTAATAACTTTATAAATTATATAGGGTCTGGGAATAAAAGTACCATTTCAGTCTTTGCAGATGACACAAAGCTATGTAGTGGAATAACATCCTTACAGGATGTCTCCAATTTACAAGCCAACCTCAATGCACTGTTTCATTGGGCAACTGTGTGGCAAATGAGGTTTAACCACTTGAGCCCCGGACCATTATGCTGCCTAAGGACCAGAGGTCTTTTTCCAATTTGGCACTGCATCGCTTTAACTGCTAATTGCACGGTCATGCAATGCTGTACCCAAACGAAATTTGCGTCCTTTTCTTCCCACAAATAGAGCTTTCTTTTGATGGTATTTGATCACCTCTGCAGTTTTTATTTTTTGCGCTATAAACGGAAAAAGACCGAAAATTTTGAAAAAAAATGATATTTTCTACTTTTTGTTATAAAAAAAATCCAATAAACTAAATTTTAGTCATACATTTAGGCCAAAATGTATTCGGCCACATGTCTTTGGTAAAAAAAAATGTCAATAAGCGTATATTTATTGGTTTGCGCAAAAGTTATAGCGTCTACAAACTAGGGTACATTTTCTGTAATTTACACAGCTTTTAGTTTATGACTGCCTATGTCATTTCTTGAGATGCTAAAATGGCAGGGCAGTACAAAACCCCCCCAAATGACCCCATTTTGGAAAGTAGACACCCCAAGGAAATTGCTGAGAGGCATGTTGAACCCATTGAATATTTATTTTTTTTGTCCCAAGTGATTGAATAATGACAAAAAAAAAAAAATATTTACAAAAAGTTGCCACTAAATGATATATTGCTCACACAGGCCATGGGCTTATGTGGAATTGCACCCCAAAATACATTCAGCTGCTTCTCCTGAGTATGGGGATACCACATGTGTGGGACTTTTTGGGAGCCTAGCCGCGTACGGGGCCCCGAAATCCAAGCACCGCCTTCAGGATTTCTAAGGGTGTAAATTTTTGATTTCACTCTTCACTGCCTATCACAGTTTCGGAGGCCATGGAATGCCCAGGTGGCACAAACCCCCCCCCCCCCCCCCCCAAATGACCCCATTTTGGAAAGTAGACACCCCAAGCTATTTGCTGAGAGGCATGGTGAGTATTTTGCAGCTCTCATTTGTTTTTGAAAATGAGGAAAGACAAGAAAAAACATTTTTTTTTCTTTTTTCAATTTTCAAAACTTTGTGACAAAAAGTGAGGTCTGCAAAATACTCACTATACCTCTCTGCAAATAGCTTTGGGTGTCTACTTTCCAAAATGGGGTCATTTGGGGGGGTTTTGTGCCACCTGGGCTTTCCATGGCCTCCGAAACTGTGATAGGCAGTGAAGAGTGAAATCAAAAATTCACGCCCTTAGAAAGCCTGAAGGCGGTGCTTGGTTTTCAGGGTCCCGTACGCGGCTAGGCTCCCAAAAAGTCTCACACATGTGGTATCCCCGTACTCAGGAGAAGCAGCAGAATGTATTTTGGGGTGTAATTTCACATATTCCCATGGCATGTTTGAGCAATATATCATTTAGTGACAACTTTGTGCAAAAAAAAAAAAAAAAAATTTGTGTCGCAATATAAAATATTTCATGGACTCGACATGCCTCTCAGCAAATAGCTTGGGGTGTCTACTTTCCAAAATGGGGTCATTTGGGGGGGTTTTGAACTGTCCTGGCATTTTATGCACAACATTTAGAAGCTTATGTCACACATCACTCACTCTTCTAACCACTTGAAGACAAAGCCCTTTCTGACACTTATTGTTTACATGAAAAAGTTATTTTTTTTTGCAAAAAAAATTACTTTGAACCCCCAAACATTATATATTTTTTTAAGCAAATGCCCTACAGATTAAAATGGTGGGTGTTTCATTTTTTTTTTCACACAGTATTTGCGCAGCGATTTTTCAAATGCATTTTTTGGGGAAAAAACACACTTTTTAAAATTTTAATGCACTAAAACACACTATATTGCCCAAATGTTTGATGAAATAAAAAAGATGATCTTAGGCCGAGTACATGGATACCAAACATGACATGCTTTAAAATTGCGCACAAACGTGCAGTGGCAACAAAATAAATAAATTTTTAAAAGCCTTTAAAAGCCTTTACAGGTTACCACTTTAGATTTACAGAGGAGGTCTACTGCAAAAATTACTGCCCTCGATCTGACCTTCGCGGTGATACCTCACATGCATGGTGCAATTGCTGTTTACATTTGACGACAGACCGCCGCTTGCGTTCGCCTTAGCGCGAGAGCAGGGGGCGACAGGGGTGCTTTTTTTTTTTCTTTATTTTTTTTTGCTTTTTTATCTTATTTTTAAACTGTTCCTTTCATTTTTTTTTTTTTATCATTTTTATTGTTATCTCGGGGAATGTAAATATCCCCTATGATAGCAATAGGTAGTTACAGGTGCTCTTTTTTGAAAAAATTGGGGTCTATTAGACCCTAGATCTCTCCTCTGCCCTCAAAGCATCTGACGACACCAAGATCGGTGTGATAAAATGCTTCCCCAATTTCCCAATGGCGCTACATCCGGCGAAATCTAAGTCATAAAATGCTCGTAGCTTCCGGTTTCTTAGGCCATAGAGATGTTTGGAGCCACTCTGGTCTCTGATCAGCTCTATGGTCAGCTGGCTGAATCACCGGCTGCATTCTCAGGTTCCCTGTTGAGACAGGAGAGCCAGAGAAAAACACGGAAGATGGTGGGGGGGGGGCATTCCCTCCCACGGCTTGTAAAAGCAGTCTAGAGGCTAATTAGCCGCTAGGATTGCTTTTACATGAAAGCCGACCGCTGGCTGAAAAGAATGATACCAAGATGATACCTAAACCTGCAGGCATCATTCTGGTATAACCACTCAAAAAATTGCATACCTGAAAAGCAAACATGATAAAACATAATAACAATAAAACATTGCAGAATAGAATACAGTAAAAAAGAGCAGAACAATAGAGAGAGAATAGAGAGAGAGAGAACAATGAAACGACAACTATTTTTTTTTATTTTATATATATTTTTTTTTTTTACACTTTTTTTGTAACTAACTTTTATAACGGTAACCGGTTCCAGGTTCGGGTCTCTCAAAATGCGATGGCATCTTGGGAGACCCTGTGAAAGTGTGCCTAGCCTGTGCAATGCTGTACCCTACGCTAATACTCAACTAGTGAATGGTAGCGTTCAAAACATTCACCAATGCAAAGACCAGGATTGTCAGGACAGGAGGGACAATAATAGCGGGTGTCACGCCTATATCCGCGCTTGCTGCAGACACAACATCTTTTTTGGGGGGGTTTGTTGGGTAGGGGTACTCGGGAGGACATAAAGAAAATGCCTCTCATGCAGCCGACTGCATTTGGTTGGGGATGTGAATGGGGGAAGTACGGGCGCTGCAGAAGCGGTGGGTTCCCAATTAGGATTGGCGAATGCAGCAGGAAGGGCATTATGGGCACGACGGGTCTGTGTTTGTCTTCTTGGTGGCAGCGGGACACTACTTGTGCTTGCCACCTCACCAGCTTGAACTGCACTTATGGGACTCGCCACGTCACCAAGTGTTACTGCAGTGCTGGTTTGACTACGACCGGGGTGTACTAGGCCGCTGGCGCTTGCCAGTTCACCAAAACGCTACCAAAAAAAGTGTTAGCGATCGCAGGGATCAGGCCTGACTCTGCGAACGCTGCAGTTATGCGTTTAGTGTTTTGTAAGTGACAGTGATCGATCGATACTGCACTTGGGTGGGCTGAGCTGGGCCGGGCGGAGGGGCAAAATGCAGGTGCTAGCAGGTATCTGGGCTGATCCCGCTAACACTGCGTTTTTGGGAACCCTAAACTGCTGGGGACGCCAGTATAGATCTGATCGGATCAGATATTGATCCGTTCAGATACTATACCACTAAGGGAGGCGTATGCTGCGTGCGTGGGTGTTAGCGGTACTGGCGCTAACCTGACGCTGCTTGGGGCTGGTGCTTGCCAGTTCACCAAAATACTACCAAAAAACCTGTTAGCGATCGCAGGGATCAGACCTGACTCTGCGAACGCTGCAGTTATGCATTTAGTGTTTTGTAAGTGTCAGTGATCGATCGATACTGCACTTGGGTGGGCTGGGCTGGGCCGGGCCGGGCGGAGGGGCAAAACGCAGGTGCTAGCAGGTATCTGGGCTGATCCCGCTAACACTGCGTTTTTGGGAACCCTAAACTGCTGGGGACGCTAGTATAGATCTGATCGGATCAGATATTGATCCGATCAGATACTATACCACTAAGGGAGGTGTACGGTGCGTGCGTGGGTGTTAGCGCTACTGGCGCTAACCTGACGCTGCCTGGGGCTGGTGCTTGCTTGCCAGTTCACCAAAATGCTACCAAAAAAACAGTTAGCGATCGCAGGGATCAGGCCTGACTCTGCGAACGCTGCAGTTATGCGTTTAGTGTTTTGTAAGTGACAGTGATCGATCGATACTGCACTTGGGTGGGCTGGGCGGAGGGGCAAAACGCAGGTGCTAGCAGGTATCTGGGCTGATCCCGCTAACACTGCATTTTTGGGAACCCTAAACTGCTGGGGACGCTAGTATAGATCTGATCGGATCAGATATTGATCCGATCAGATACTATACCACTAAGGGAGGCGTATGCTGCGTGCGTGGGTGCTAGTGGTACTGGCGCTAATCTGATGCTGCCTGGGGCGACGCATATCACCGCCGGGCGATCAGGGGGCTAAACCTTTATTCGGTAATAAACGGCGGGTGCCCTGACACTATAAAAAATAAACGAACTAACCAGCGTCAACCGTAACACTTATACGGTGATCAGTGGTGAAAGGGTTAACTAGGGGGCAATCAAGGGGTTAAAACATTTATTCGGTAGTATATGGGGGTCCCTGTCACTATAAAACGCTGACGGCGAACCTAAATATTTACGTCCCTAACTAGCGTCACCAGCGACACTAATACAGCAATCAGAAAAATTATCGCTTAGCGACACTGGTGACGGGGGGTGATCAAGGGGTTAAAACTTTATTAGGGGGGGTTAGGGGGGTACCCTAGACCTAAAGGGGGCTAACACTAACTGACCTAACACTGTAACTGTCACAAACTGACACCAATACAGTAATCAGAAAAAAAAAAACAAAAAACCTGCTTGGTGTCAGTTTGTGACAGGGGGGGGGGTGATTGGGGGGTGATCGGGGGGGGGGATCGGGGTGTTTTGTGTGCCTGGCATGTTCTACTGTGTTGTGTAGTGTGTTTTCACTCACAGTGATGTCTTCTCCCCTCGGCGCTGGAACGGAAACTACCGAGCCGAGGAGAGATGACATCATTTCCTTTGCTGCTGTTTAGCATACAGCAGCAAAGGAATGTTCCCATTGGCCGGCGGCGATCGCGAGGGGGGGGCCACGAACGGATGGCCTCCCCCTCACCTCCGATCACCGGGGAACAAAAGACGACCGCCTCGGGCACCGATCGGACCCCCCACCCGCGGAAGGCAAATCACGTACATGTACGTGATTTTGCCTGTCCGTGCCACCTGGCCGTCGTACATCGGCGTGAGGCGGTCGTCAAGTGGTTAATGTTGATAAATATAAAGTTATACACTTGGGGGCTAAAAACATGCACGCATCATACATACTAGGGGGAGTACAACTGGGGGAGTCAATGGTGGAGAAAGATCTGGGTGTTTTGGTACATCATAAGCTTAAAGGGTAACTCCACTTTCATGGGGAAAATAAATAGCAAATAAAGAAAAAATAATATAGCACATATAATTGCGACACTAATCATTGTGGTTGAATGTTATTAACAATTTCCTTTCCTTTTCAATCTGCAGCCACTGTAATTTTCTGAAAATGCATTGCAATATGGCTACCTGGAGTTGTTCTGTACACAGAGTATGTACTGACCACACCCCAGAATCATAATTTCCTGCTTGTGTGATTGGCTCGCCAATTTACCCAGAAGTCTGCCTAAGATACAAGTCAGATTTCAGGCATCCCTGCAACAAAAATGTCATTTTTGGACAGATATTTTCAATTGGAGCACGTCTAAAGGAATGCAGGCCCAGCAGATTTCATCATTAGTGCTCTACAGCTGCACACCTAACAGTTAATTGTGAAACCACTCCCATTAGACCCACTCAGAGGCACAGACAAACACACATGGATTTCTCCAGAATAACAAAAAGGTAGGAATCTGCAACAAAGGTTGTTATAATCCTTGCAATGTACATAGATCACCCAAAGAAGAATGTTTTTTTTCTCAACAAAAGTGGAGGTATGCTTTAATAATGGCATGCAATGCCAAGCTACAGTTTCCGAAAGGGAGCAAAGTCCTTTCTTGAATTAAGAGAGTCATTGACTGCAAAGAGAGAGGGATATACTGTAATTTTTGCCCCTGTAGAAATCATTAGTAAGACCTCATCCGGAATATGCAGTTCATTTCTGGGCACCAGTTCATAAAAAGGATTTTGGGGAACTGAAAAAAGTGCAGAAAAGACCAAACTGATAACAGGCATGGAGGAACTCAGCTATGAGGAAAGATTAGAGAAACTGAATTGATTCTCTCTTGAGAAGGAGATTAAGGGGGGATATGATCAACATGTAAAAATACATAAGTGGTCCATATAGTGAACTTGGTGGTGAGTTATTCACTTTAAGGGCATCACAGAGGACAAGGGGGCACTCTTTACGTCTGGAGGAAAAGAGATTTCATCTCCAAATACAGAAAGTTTTTTTCACAGTAAGAGCTGTAAAAATGTGGAATACACTCCCTCAAGAGCTGGTTCTAACCTCAGCTTCTTTAGCAAGGCAGTAGTCATCTTGGAGGTGTGTTTGGGGTCATTATCATGTTGGAATACTGCCCTGCGGCCCAGTCTCCAAAGGGACCTTGACACTCCCACCACCATGCTTGACTATAGGCAAGACACACTTGTCTTTGTACTCCTCACCTGGTTGCCGCCACACACTCTTGACGCCCAGGGCCGCTGTTAGAAATCATGGGGCCCCATACAGCCTACCTGACGGGGCCCCCCTTGGCCCCGCCCACAACCGCACCCTTGGCTCTGCCCCTGACTCCACGCTGTCACGAAATCTGAGGGAATGGTGGTGTCAGAAACCATGAAATCAGACCGAGACAGAATTACAGTTAAATCACAATTGTTTAATAATAAAAAGAACAAAACATAGCCAAAGTTCAGTAACCCGAACAGATAGTCAGCCAAGCCAGAAGTCAGGGATCCGAGTAGTGGAACAGCAAGCAGGATCTAGAGCCAGTAGGGATCAGGGATCAGGTTTGCATGAAAAACTGACAGGCAGACCTGATTGCAAAGCTTGGATGAAAGGGAAAGGGGAGTGGTTTTGGGGTGGTAAAAATGCAACTTGGCTGTGTGTTTTTACTGTCCCTTCCCCCAACACACATGTAAAGTAGCATCTCACTGTGTGCTCATGGTCATCATCATTATGATGATCAGAGCACAGCACAGCAGATGCTGGTATGGCTCTGTCAGTGTCAGTCAGTTATGGCTGTGCTGTGGTCAGCACCCAACAGCATAGTTACCAACTATCCCGAATTTCCCAGGATTCAGACCCTTTTCCCGGTTTTCGCGATTCCCGGGAAATCCTTGTTTTAACGTTTTTTCGCCGCTGCCGGCCTCCGCTAGAGGTCTGCGGCCGGCAGAGACAATGTCTCCACCGTCCGCCATTTTGCAGAAGACCAGAACGCCTTTGTGGCTGCCAATAGAAATTGAGCTGCGGCACCGCCCACCCCCCCGCCCCGCTGCTGGTCTGACAGTCTGTGACCTGTTGTGGGAAAGGCCGCGGGGCGGGTCGGAGCGGGGTGTGGGCAGCCTCCCGGCGAGCTCCATTGCTATTGGCAGCCACCTGGCCGATCCCCGCTGCCTATTAGAGAGTCTCCGTTGCTGAGGGAGGGGGGCTGCTCCACTGGGGGACATACCTGATGTAAGGGGGGCTTCTCCACTGGGGGACACACCTAATGTAAGGGGGCCTTCTCCACTGGGGGACACACCTGATGTAAGGGGGCCTTCTCCACTGGGGGACACACTTGATGTAAGGGGGGCTTCTCCACTGGGGGACACCGGATATAAGGGGGTCTGCTTCACTGTGGGACACCTGATATAAGGGGGGCTTCTCCACTGGGGGACACCGGATGTAAGGGGGGCTTCTCCATTGGGGGACACCTGATGTAAGGGGGGCTTCTCCACTGGGGAACACCTGATGTAAGGGGGTCTGCTCCACTAGGGGACACCAGATGTAAGGGGGTCTGCTCCACTGGGGGGCACCTGATGTAAGGGGGGCTTCTCCACTGGGGACACCTGATGTAAGGGGGGCTTCTCCACTGGGGGACACCGGATGTAAGGGAGGCTTCTCCACTGGGGGACACCAGTTGTAAAGGGGGCTTCTTCACTGGGTGACACCGGATGTAAGGGGGGCTTCTTCACTGGGGGACACCTGATGTAAGGGGTGCTTCTCCACTGGGGGAAACCAGATGTAAGGGGGGCTTCTCAACTGGGGAACACCTGATGTAAGGGGGGCTTCTCCACTTGGAGACACCGGATGTAAGGGGGTCTGCTCCACTGAGGGACACCTGATGTAAGGGGGGCTTCTCTATGGGGGACACCGGATGTAAGGGGGGCTTCTCAGACACCTGAGAATCTCCGCTGCTGGGGGAGGGGAGCTGCTCCACTGGGGACACACCTGATGTAAGGGGGGCTTCTCCACTGGGGGACACCTGATGTAAGGGGGGCTTCTCCACTGGGGGACACTTGATGTAAGGGCGGCTTCTCCACTGGGGGACACCTGATGTAAGGGGGGCTTCTCCACTGGGGGACACCTGATGTAAGGGGGGCTTTTCCACTGGGGACACCTAATGTAAGGGGGGCTTCTCCACTGGGGGACACCGGATGTAAGGGGGTCTTCTCCACTGGGGGACACCTGATGTAAGGGGGGCTTCTTCACTGGGGGACACCGGATGTAAGGGGGTCTGCTCCACTGGGGGACACCTGATGTAAGGGGGCTTCTCCACTGGGGGACACCAGATGTAAGGGGGGCTTCTCCACTGGGGGACACCAGATGTAAAGGAGGGCTCCGCTGCTGGGGACACCAGATGTAAAGGAGGGCTCCGCTGATGGGGACACCAGATGTAAGGAGGGGCTCCACTTCTGGGTGCACCTGATGTAAGGACTGACTCTATTGGGGGCACCTGATGTAAAGACGGACTCTGCTGGGGGCACCTGATGTAAGGACGGACTCTGTTGGGGGCACCTGATGCAAGGACGAACTCTGCTGGGGCACCTGATGGCATCTGGTGGCAGGCGACGTGGCAGGTGACACGCTGAGGGGTCCCACTTATTCTGGATTATGGTGAGTTGAATGATTTAATTCTATATTACAATGTAATAATAGTAATAATGCTCATCATCCTGACACCACAACAACCATGATGCTGGGATGATTGAAGTGCTAACACCAGTTCTTTGGAGTATCTTTATCTGCTGATTTGTTAAACTCTGGAATACACATTTATATTGTGGCGTAGGATCTGGGCCTGCTGTCCCTCCATCCCTTTTTCCTTCCTTCTCTCTCCTTCCCTCCTTCTTTCTCTCTCCCTCCCTCTTTTCCCCTTTCTTTCTCCATCTCTCATTCATCTCAGACTCTAACCACACCCCAATTTGAACCACGCCCATATAAGCCATGCCCACGACTTCATGTAAACCACGCCTATTTTTCGGCGCTGCGTGCTCCGCCGGTTTCTTTTTTTGCTATGCCACGCCTACAAACGCATGCCCCGTCCCTAATTATAATAAGACTCCGCCTACAGCCAAAAAAGTGTCGCTATAAATTTTTTTACAATGTTGGCAACTATGCAACAGTCATGTTACACTAACAGAGCCATACCAGCACCTTCTGTGCTCTGATCATCATAATGATGATGACCATGATCACACAATGGGGAGTCTGGGGACTGCACCTTAGCCTCAGCCTGTGTGATATGTCAGTGTGTGTGCAGGAGGATTGCTTGCCTGTGGACCAGCGTTGGGATTACTCTTTCTGCACTACTATCTCAGCCTCCTCAGTGATCAGTCTCTCCCTCAGGCTCCAGCATGGCACTTACTGAGGGAGGGGGGCCGCATTACAATTGAATCCATCCGCCGGTGAAAGCATACAGTGAGCTGCTGGAACTTTAGTTTGTTACAAGGTACACTGGTGCAGAGCAGGGATTGTCTGCCTGTGTCCGAAAATGGAGAAAAAGTCCCTCTTCTGCTCTCACCTCCTGGGCCTCTCTGCTAACCTGATGGGGCCCAGGAAGGTACTATATACCTTGCTAATCAGGTAGGTGCAGGTTAATAAAGTTATTTAGCTAATTCATTTTTTAGCTAAAAATTAACTACAAAGCTGCTCGGGCCCCCCTGCTGACAGGGCCCGGTACAACAGGGCTGGTTGTACTGCCCTATCAGCGGCCCTGTTGACACCACCTGAACCAAAAAAGTTTATCTTGGTCTCATCAAACGAGAGGACATGGTTCCAATAAGTCCTTGTGCTTAGTCTGCTTGTCTTCAGCAAACTGTTTGCTGGCTTTCTTGTGCGTCATCTTTAGAAGAGGCTTCTTTCTGGGACGACAGCCATGCAGACCAATTTGATGCAGTGTGCGGCGTATGGTCTGAGCACTGACAGGCTGACCCCCCCACCCCTTCAACCTCTGCAGCAATGCTGGCAGAACTCATATGTCTATTTCCCAATCATGACCTCTGGCTATGACGCTGAGCATGTGCACTCAACTTCTTTGGCTGACCATGGCAAGGTTCTTCGTCATGGGGTGGCATGTTAAACCTCCAGTGACCAGTATGAGAGAGTGAGAGCGATAACAGCAAATTTAACACACCTGCTCCCCATTCACACCTGAGACCTTGTAACACTAATGAGTCACATGACACCGGGGAGGAAAAATGGCTAATTGGGCCCAGTTTGTACATTTTCACTTAGGGGTGTACTCACTTTTATTGCCAGTGGTTTAGACATTAATGGCTGTGTGTTGAGTTATTTTGAGGGGACAGCAAAATTTACACTGTTATACAAGCTGTACACTCACTACTTTACATTGTAGCAAAGTGTCATTTCTTCAGTGTTGTCACATCAAAAGATATAATAAAATATTTACAAAAATGTGAGGGGTGTACTCACTTTTGTGAGAAACTGTATATGTATATATAATTTTATTGTTACCATTATAGAATATTTATTAATTTATAATTTATTTATATTTATATCTCACTTTTGTGAGATACTGTATATATATATATATATATATATATATATAATATATATATATATATATATATATATATATATATATAATATACCGTATATATATCTATATTTTCAGCCAGGCTATCCATGTAACTATACAGCTGTAGGCATAGCACCCCACAATCCCATAGATATTTAATAATTACATGATTTTTCACAGCCCCAATTTTAATGTAATTTCTGGTCGTTGTTTGCTTGCGTGCCTTTTAGTTGGCTTATTTCCAGATCAAATTACTGTACTTTTTTCTTATATGGACATCTTCTGCCATCTAGAGGTTGAGTGAGCATAATGTATGGTTTGCAATTGTAGTGCAAAATGGATGACTTGATAAAATAGTGCAAATTCCTATAATTTCAGTTAAAGGGAACTAGCCACAGAGCAAAATACCAGTAGTAAAAGCTTTACAAGGAAACTTTCATTTCTGATTCAAAGCTGCATAGTAGCATAGCTCTCAACTGTCCCCAATTTTGCAGGGACTGTCCCTGATTTGGAAGAAAGTCCCTCTTTCCTCCTCATTTGTCCCTCATTTTGTTCTGATCTAAATAGTTGTATATACAATGCACTACTTATCTATCAAAAAGTGTTTTACAGTGCTAAACCTTTTATCCAATGTCTAAATTGCTGCATTTGTACATTTCAAAAGCCAGTATAAAACAATAGTAGTGGTAAAAAAAAGCACTTGTGGCTTTGAATAATAATTTTTTTGTATAATTCTCCTTTAGGGGGGGCGTAGCCTGCATACTTTTGCTAATAGGTGTCCCTCATTCCCATCTCAAAAAGTTGGGATATATGCAGAAGTGCTTGGTCAATGAAGATACATATATCTACCATAGCTCCCAACTGTCCCTGAATTAGAGGGACTGTCCCTGATTTGGATCAAAGTCCCTCTGTCCCCCTTTCCTCTTCATTTGTCTCTCATTTTGCTCTGATCTATATACAGTGCCTTGAAAGTATTCATACCCCTTGAAATTTTCCACATTTTGTCATGTTACAACCAAAATTCCACAAAAAGGTATCTTTTTTGTGGAATTTTATGTGATAGACCAACACAAAGTAACACATAATTCTAAAGTGGAAAGAAAAAGGATAAATGGTTTTCAAAATTTTTTACAAACAAATATCTAAAAAGTGTGGCGTGCATTTGTATTCAGCCCCCCTGAGCACTTGCAGCTGCAAGTCTTTTTAGGTATGTCTCTGCCAGCTTTGCACATCTAGAGAGTGAAATTTTTTCCCATTCTTCTTTGCAAAATAGCTCAAGCTCTGTCAGATTGGATGGAGAGCGAGTGTGAACAGCAATTTTCAAGTCTTGCCACAAATTCTCAATTTGATTTAGGTTTGGACTTTGACTGGGCCATTCTAACACATGAATACGCTTTGATCTAAACCATTCCATTGTAGCTCTAGCTGTACATTTAGGATCGTTGTCCTGCTGGAAGGTGAACCTCTGCCCTAGTCTTAAGTCTTTTGCAGACTTTAACAGGTTTTCTTCTAAGATTGCCCTGTATTTGGCTCCATCTATCTTCCCATCAACTCTGACCAGCTTCCCTGTCCCTGCTGAAGAAAAGCATCCTCACCAGGGCCGTCTTTAATTTTGATTGGGCCCTGGGCAAACATTTTCTTGGCCCCCCCCTCCATTCTGAGGCATACAAAAAAATAGCAGATAGACTCAAAATCAGTTTACTGCAGCAGATCACGCAGCAATTGCAATTGTTTGCCAGAGGTTACAGCCTATCCTTACCGCTCACTGGCTGGTTGATAGAGGTTACAACACATAATTTATGCTTGCTGATTGGTTGCTAGAGGTTACTACACATTATTAGCGCTCACTGATTGGTTGCTATAGGTTAATGCACATCATTACCACTCACTGAGCAGTGGAGCAATCCCAAATAATTGAGCAAGTAAAGTGGCACATTAATACACATACTACAGACGAGAGGGTCAGAGAGTGCAGACATACTGCATGAGATTACCAGAGACTGCGGATATACTGCACGAGATTACGAGACTGCGGACATACTGCACGAGATTACCAGAGACTGCGGACATACTGCACAAGATTACCAGAGACTGCGGACATACTGCACAAGATTACCAGAGACTGCGGACATACTGCACAAGATTACCAGAGACTGCAGACATACTGCACGAGATTACCAGACTGCGGACATACTGCATGAGATTACCAGACTGCGGACATACTGCACGAGACTACCAGACTGCGGACATACTGCAGGAGATTATCAGAGACTGCGGACATACTGCATGAGATTACCAGACTGTGGACATACTGCAGGAGATTACCAGACTGCGGACATACTGCACGAGATTACCAGACTGCGGACATACTGCACAAGATTACCAGACTGCGGACATACTGCACGTGATTACCAGACTGCGGACATACTGCAAGAGATTACCAGAGACTGCGGACATACTGCATGAGATTACCAGACTGCTGACATACTGCACGAGATTACCAGACTGCGGACATACTGCAGGAGATTACCAGACTGCGGACATACTGCATGAGATTACCAGACTGCAGACATACTGCACGAGATTACCAGACTGCGGACATACTGCACGAGATTACCAGACTGCAGACATACTGCACGAGATTACCAGACTGCGGACATACTGCAAGAGATTACCAGAGACTGTGGACATACTGCATGATATTACCAGATTGTGGACATACTGCAGGAAATTACCAGACTGCGGACATACTGCAGGAGATTACCAGAGACTGTGGACATACTGCATGAGATTATCAGACTGCGGACATACTGCACAAGATTACCAGACTGCGGACATACTGCAGGAGATTACCAGAGACTGCGGACATACTGCATGAGATTATCAGACTGCAGACATACTGCATGAGATTACCAGACTGCGGACACACTTCACGAGATTACGAGATTGTGGACATACTGCATGAGATTACCAGACTGCAGACATACTGCATGAGATTACCAGACTGCGGACATACTGCATGAGATTGCCAGACTGCGGACACACTGCATGAGATTACCAGACTGCGGACATACTGCACGAGATTACCAGACTGCGGACATACTGCACGAGATTACCAGACTGCGGACATACTGCACGAGATTACCAGACTGCGGACATACTGCACGAGATTACCAGACTGCGGACATACTGCATGAGATTACCAGACTGCGGACATACTGCATGAGATTACCAGACTGCGGAATACTGCATGAGATTACCCGTGAATTGGGGCCCCGATGACAGCTTTGCAGAGTGCACAGAGGACACAGGGGGCTGTATTCGTGCACTAGCCAGCAGAGAGGGGACGGGGTCGGGAGCTCCACTGATGCTCTGACCCTGTCCCATGTAGCCTGTATGCTCAGAACAGAGCAGCTGCAGTTAGAGCAGTGATCGGAGTGTGCGCGTCAGTGGAGCTCCTCTGTATTCCCCAGCCAGTATAGAGGGGACGGGGCCAGGAGCTCCACTGACTCGCCCACTCTGATCATCGCTCTAACTACAGCCGCTCTATTCCGACAGGCTACATGGGGTAGGGTCAGCGCGTCAGTGGAGCTCCCAGCCCCGCCCCCTCTCTGCTGGCTAGATCGGGAATACAGTCTCCCGTGTCCTCTGTGCACTCTGCAAAGCCGCCATCGGGGCCCCAATTCATGGGTAGCGCGGGCCCCCCTACAAAGATTGGGCCCAGGGCAAGTGCCCCGTTTGCCCTGCGCTAAAGACGGCCCTGATCCTCACAACATGATGCTGCCACCATCATGTTTTACGGTGGGGATGGTGTGTTCAGGGTGATGTGCAGTGTTAGTTTTCCCCCACACATAACGTTTTTCTTTTAGGCCAAAAAGTTAAATTTTGGTCTTATCTGACCAGAGCACCTTCTTCTACATGTTTACTGTGTCCTCCACATGGCTTCTTGCAAGCTGCAAACGGGACTTTCTTTCAACAATGGCTTTCTTATTGCCACTCTTCCATAAAGGCCAGATTTGTGGAGTGCACGACTAATAGTTGTCCTGTGGACAGATTCTCCCACCTGAACTGTGGATCTCTGCAGCTCCTCCAGAGTTACCATGCCAGGAGGGCTGCTTCTCTGATTAATGCTCTCCTTGCCTGGCTTGTCAGTTTAATCGGACGGCCATTTCTTGGTAGGTTTGCAGTTGTGACATACTCTTTCCATTTTCGGATGATGGTTTGAACAGTGCTTAAAGAGGCCATGATGGCCTCTGCATGCTTAGGACTCATATAGCAGATGTATGTGAAAGGAATGCTATAATTCCACTTCACAATTATGTGCCACTTTGTGTTTGTCTAGCACATAAAATCCCAATAAAATACATTTAAGTTTTTGGTTGTAACATGAAAAAAATGTGGAAGATTTCAAGGGGTATGAATACTTTTTCAAGGCACTGTAGTTGTAAAATGCACTTTTTAGCTTTCAAAAAGTGTTTCCAAATGCTAAACCCTTCATCCAATTTCTAATTTGCTGCATTTGTAAATTTCAAAAGACAGTATAAAGGAATAATAGTGGTAAAGAAAGTTTGTGGGTTTAACCAATATTTTTATTTGTATAATTCTCCTTTAAGGGGGCGTGACAGGGGTGCGTGTCCTATGCCTACATACTTTTGCTAATAGGTGTCCCTCATTCCCATCTCAAAAAGTTGGGAGGTATGTATCCACCTTTACTGCAAATGATGTAATTGAAACAATC
This sequence comes from Aquarana catesbeiana, assembly GCF_042186555.1. Taxonomy (NCBI): domain Eukaryota; kingdom Metazoa; phylum Chordata; class Amphibia; order Anura; family Ranidae; genus Aquarana; species Aquarana catesbeiana. Next base: position 567,235,470 of record NC_133324.1, read on the forward strand.
AATTACCTATAAATCTATACTTAATAATGGTAATTAGTGACACTACAAATAATGATATCACTTATGCACCAAGAGATAAATGCTATCATTGTGTAGTATTTATTTAATAATAGAAACGTACCCATAAAGTTTAAAACTATATACACTCACATATTAAGGTGCCCAGTCTCTCAGTACCAATATACACAGCCTGTATTCCACACAGCCCCTCCACTCGCTGGAGCCAGCATGCATTCCCAATGCCGGAACCAAAAGTGACACCACAGTGTAGACTGGATATGACAAACGTGTTACCGCCTCTACATGTTTTGCCAATACAGCATCTTCAGGAAGCTCCTGAAGATGCTGCATTGGCGAAACTTGTAGGAGCAGTAACTTCCAGTTCCGGCATTTGGAATGCACATCAGTGAGTGGAGCGGCCATGTGGAATAGCTTCCTTGGGATTCCTCCATGGGAAATAGACTAAGGAAGGCTGGTCTAGAGATACACAGTGTAAGCAGGAAAGGAAAAACAGAAAATACCTGTGAAGAAGCGTCAGTTGCTGTCAGGGTTGGGCTCAGCACATCTTTCTCAAAGCTGGCTGCTCATTTGTCGGGTAATTGCCAGCTCCTATCTCTCCACAGTGACTCACCTGTTGATATCCTGCTCATCAGTCCAGTCTACTTAAGCCGTCCAGTCCAGATGATCTCTTCCTTCGCCTTGGTCACATCTCTAGAGACGCTCTCCTGTGTTCCTGTTAAAGACTTGCTTGACTGACATTCCTTCTGGCTCCAGATCCTGCTTGCTGTTCTACTACAATCATTTCTGGCTCCCTGACGTTTTGGCTTGTCTGACTATCCGTTCTGGTTCCTGAACTCTGCTTATGTTTTGACTACGATTTCTCTGTTTACCTTTTTTTATTATTATTAAACAAGTGTGATTTAACTGTACTTCTGTCTCAGTCTGATTCATGGTTTCTGACAGTTGCAAGCTGCTACTCCTCAAACTTATACACTAGATACAATTTCCAAGGCCATTACATCGTTCAACACTAAACAGATCATAAAAATGCGCCACCAATAAAGATCAAAACACCACACCACAGAACCAGTAACAAATAATTGCTGTACCACCGGAAGTGACGTTCAAGTGTTTTGGGTGAGGAGATCAGGCGAAATTTGAAGTTTTTTTTATGCTCGCCGTGACCAGATATATACGGTATCACACTATTTGGAGTTTATTTCCTCCACATATTACGTTACTCTACGAACTTCTATCTGATGGGATGTCGCTCTAACCTGGTGAGGTGACTGCTGTTTTTGCCAAAACACTAGAGTGTGAGGCAATATTAGCTGGCGAGTGTACATCTGACTGGGGAAGCGGTGGCATGTTTGCTCACATGGTGTGGTGACAGTTGGAAGTTCGGCAACAAAGAAAGTCTGTTTATAGAACTATTCATGGACTATTAATTTCTCTACACCCTATCACTGTGGGGATCTATCCAAATGATATCATTATTTGTAACGCCACTAGTTACCTTCATTACGTATATATTTATAGGTAATTGATTGTTTTAAATGTTTCTCCTTTTATAGTGGCTGCTATGCTATTTTATTATTATTTGTGACCGGTTCTGTGGCACTGTGTTTTGTTTTTTATTGGTGGCACATTTTTAAGATCTGTTTAGTGTTAAATGATGTAATTGCCCTGGAAATTGTATCTAGTGTATGAGTTGAGGAGTAGCAGCTTTCAACTGAAGCTTCTTTACAGGTATTTTCTGTTTTTCCTTTCCTGCTTACACTGTGTATCTCTATACGTGCCTTCCTTAGTCTATTTACCATGAAGGAACCCTAAGGAAGTTATTCCACACCGCCGCTCCACTTGCTGATGTGCATTCCAACTGAAAGGTACCGCTCCTACATGTTTCGCCAATACAGCATCTTCAGGAGCTTCCTGAAGATGCTGTATTGGCAAAACATGTAGAGGTGGTAACAGGTTCGTCATATCCAGTCTACACTGTGATGTCACTTTTGGTTCTGGCATTGGGAACGCATGCCGACTCCAGCAAGTGAAGGGGCTATGTGGAATACAGGCTGTGTATATTGGTGCTGAGAGACTTAATATGTGAGTGTATATAGTTTTAAACTTTATGGGCACGTTTCTAATATTAAATAGATACTACACAATGATAGCATTTATCTCTTGGTGCATATACTCATCTTCCGAGAGGGATTAGCAGTCTGGGAAAAAGTGTCTGTGAAGAGGGGTCACCACCATACTGCCCATTATTTGGACAGTGCATCTGAGGCAGGCCACCTCATAAATAGGCATGAGTCATGAGTCATGCCAGGGGGGAGTCGGGTGGAAGATGGAGATGGAGTGCTGAGGAAACTGTAGGTGGCCCTTGAGGGTGCCCACTAGTCTAGGGGGGGAGGTAACCTCAGGCCAGGGCTTGGGTGCTGGAAAGATCGTACCAAAACATACAGGGGAAGCCCTTCCTGGAGCAAGGAAAGAGGACAGCAGGAGCAGGTCAGCACGTCTGGGAGATCTCCTGAGAGTCAGCTAGGTGGACTGGTGAGTGTCAGTCTAGAGGACTGTGGGGGGAAGTTAGCCTGGAGGGCTAGTAAAAGGGGCAGCTGCAGCCAGACTCATTCGGGTTGGCAGTGCCTGAAGAGGTGGTGCTGGGTTCAGTAGCCACAGGAGTGATGCAAGCTGGACACTGCAATTCTGCTACACAACCAAGGGGCCTCGGGTTCCTGTCTGTAATGGGTCATTGCTTTAATCTGACTGAGTGACTGTCAGATATTCACAGTGTTCCTGCTGGGTTCTGCAAGCAAGTGAGTGCAGGAGTAATAAGTGGAGCTGTATATAGAGACTGTATATAAGAAGAGTTGTCCCTGAAGTTGTTGTTGAAGCCAAGAGGGCATCCCATGACCTCCCATCTCTATCAAAGTTATTATGTCTCAATAACCTAACAAAAAAACAAAGCCACTGACTGTTCTCTGACTCTGGAGGTCTCAATAGAAATGACAGGGGTATTATACTTAAGTTTGAGGCCAGCCAACAAACAATTCATTTTCTGGACCTTAAGATATGGAGTGAAGGAGATGTTCTACTCACCTCCACTCATTTTAAGGCCACAGACCGGAATTCATTTATTCCCCGAGACAGCTGCCACCATAAAGCATGGCTGGACTCAGTCCCCAAAAGTCAGTACATTAGAATGAAGCGCAATTGCTCTACAACTACCGACTTTAAGGCCCAATCCAAGGTCCTTACTGATAGGTTTTTGGAAAAAGGGTATGAGGCCCATTTTTTTAAAGAGAAACTTGATCAAGTGGAACAACTCGACCGTGATTATCTCCTCCTGGACAATACAGGGAGAGGTATTAACACTGATAATAATTTTACTTGTCCCTTCATAACGGGATACTCTCAACATTTCACAATCAAAAGATTGGTCTACAAACACTGGCATATTGCTAAAAATGACCCCATATTGGGACCATTACTCCCTGTTAGACCTCAGATTGTATTTAGAGGAGCTCCCTCAATAAAGTCATGTGTAGCCCCCAGTGTTTGTGATCCTCCTATCAAAAAACCCATGTTCTTCCAAAACTTGGTGGGGTACTATAGGTGTAGAAATTGCACTGTGTGTTCTGTCAATGCCATCACTGAAAGGAAGGTTAGTCAGTTCCACTCTAATAGTATTTCTCTGGATTTTTCCATAAAGTCTTTTATTACCTGCTCCACGACCAATGTCGTGTATCTTCTCACCTGCCCGTGCGGGCTTCAATATGTGCGACCCCTACAGGTGAGACTTAACGAGCACATTGGGAACATCAGGAGGGGCTTTAAAGGTCATCCGGTTTCCAAACACTACCTAGAGGTACATAAGCAGGACCCTAGAGGAACCACCTTTATAGGTATAGATAGACTGAAATTACCCTGGAGAGGGGGACCTAAACGGCGTGCTATCTCTAAACTAGAAATGGAATGGATCTACAAAATTCGTTGTCTCAGGCCTTTGGGATTAAATGTAGATATAGAGATAAATGCGTTTATTGATAACTCCTAAGATACGATCTGTATGTATAGTCTTTTTTTGTAAATTTGTGCTTGGATCTGGATTATATATTAGATGGTGTACTTTTATGTTTTATTATATTTTTTATTAACTGGTGTTCCCCACGAAAATGGAGGTTCCTTTCCTCTTCTCGATCATCCGATCGGTAGAATAGGAAAATACTACTATATATTTACGTTAGCCTTTTTACCGCATTTACCAGTAATAATAATGCCCATCCTCTCAACACAAATTAAACCACCTTAATAGAGGTTGACTGATTCTATGGGTTGGAATTGGTTAGCTAAATTTTATTTAGACAGTTATGATTACCCTTGATTTTAACTCATATAAATAGAGCCTAATCTTGGATTCATTTATCTTTATATGTTCCGTGTTTTTGCTTTTTGCCCTCTTCTAACATGGAGCTTTCTTCTTTGTGGTGAACGCCAGATCAAGGCTTGGTTTTCCCTTGTGTTTCTTTATTATTGTCTAGCGCTGCACGGCATCCAGACGAAATCGAGGCCTGGTTTCCGTCCAGCGCTATATAGGTGATGGTTCAGTGCGTCGCCCGTGCCCCTTTGAAGACGTCATCTATGACGAAACATGTAGGGCGTGGCTACGCACTGTACGCCATCACGCCGCCCACCCCATGTTTGCACGGGTGTTTGGTTTTTTTATGCCGGCTTTTTACATGCATTTTAATTCTTGTATGGCGGAATTGCTTTTCCTGCCTGTGTACGGAAATAAATTTTAACTTTGCTACACTATCGGAGCCCTTGTTTTTTGCCTTCTCTTGCATGTACGGCCCTCCGGGCCCAGCGGGTGCCCCCTCCCAGGTTGACACGTTGGAATCGTCCCCCATTGGAGTGCTGCACATATCGGCTGATCCGGACGCCATCATCCAGCTGTCCCTGCAGAGGGCTGTATCTGCATGCTCACGAGACCTTGCTATTAGGGAGGTCCACCATTCCTGGTAAGGGTCCATCTGTAATATTCTCCGGAGTCACTGTCTGTCTGGATATCCCCACACACCACTTTTCCCTCCTGCTTCACTCATATTGGTGATTTTCAAAGATCTGTGGATATGCGATCCTTCCTTTAAAGGGACTGATGCATCTTTATTAAACTTCTCTTGAGGAACTTGACTTTTCTATTTGAGTTACTATTTTTTTCATTTTCACCACTCAAGATATTTTTTGATTTTTATATATATATTTATATTTGTTTATACACGTTTCATTATTTATCCATATACTCAACTTTTAACACTGTTTGACTGTGTCATGCGATTCACCAATTATGCACAATCTATACACTTATATTTTTATACCAGCAGTATGGGAATTTAGTTTTTATGATCATTTGATTGTAAGCGCACTTATTGTATTTATGTTGATTTAATACACAGATATTGGTATTTTTTTGTTGCAGCTGGACTTAAGTTTTTTGTTAATTGCTTTTTAGCACAGGTTTTTCTTCTTTATAATTTTCTGACTCTGGGGTGCCTGTGAAAATTTGGTGCGCCTGGTTGTGCAGGGTGGGGGATCCCAGTCTACTTGTGGCTCCTTAGAGGGTGTGCTACATAAGGGGTCATTAATTTGTGATGAGGGCATTGGAGTGTCACTTGTGGTGGGGCACTGGTGTATTAAGAAGAAGAAGTAGAGAGAGATTTATTTGTGATAGGAGCACCCTCTTCACACCGTGGAGTGGGACTTTCATTGCTTTAAAGGAAAAAAAGTTTTCAGTCACTAATTATTCATTATTTATTTGGATTTGAATAAGTGTGGTAGCGCCAGACCTTATTTTGATCCCTATGAGCGCTGAGGGAATGTGACTCCTATTGTCAGGGATTGCCGAGGAGGATTTGCCCGGGCTTGCAGGAACAAGCTGCTGTTGCTGGGGGGCACTCACTGTGTGACTGAGGCCTACACTGAGCTGAGCCTGCCTTGAGGGAAGGGAGAGCCCTGGCACCACCATCTCTAATCCCTATCCAGAGCTCCAAGCTTTCTCTCTATGTTGATGAGGAACATTCATCAGGTTCCTTGGAACCCGTGAGGAAAAGTAACATTGGTTGGCATATTTGAATATATCCCTTAAAGGGACAGATGCATATGACCTAAACTTGGCTCAAACTGGGAGGTGAGGTGATCTGCTAATGGAGGGGAGTGCAGCACATCAAGATTTATGGTTCACAAAGAAGCATTAGAAGGAGATTGAAGAGGTTCACTGTAGGACACGTGGACTTTCTAATTTTTATTTTCATTTTTTGTTTCTTTTTGTTCAAACTGGACTGTAATGAGACTGAAGATATACAGTATTTTGCACATATTAATTTGCACTATATATTGATATTTTGATTTTATTCACATTGGAATGTATACAGAGATTTCACAGTAGGTAGTTATATGTAGTGCAGCAATGGATCATTATGGTTTCCATAAACCACTTGAGCCTCAGAAGGTTTTCCCTCTTCATAACCAGGGCATTTTTTGCTATTCAGCATTGTTCTAATTTAACTGGCAATTGTGTGGTCTCGCAATACTGTATGTAAATGATATGTTTTTATAAAGAAAGCCCAGAGCAAATAAATAAAAATAATAAGCAAAGGGCGGGCATGACAGGGTTAACAGGGGAACATAGAATGAGGGATTTTATGTAAGAATAGTTGGGATTGGTGGGCTTGTAGGAATGGGGGTAGAGCAGAGTTAAATGAGCACGGGGAGAGGTCCCTCCCCAGCTCAGTTGGTCAGGAGGAACGAGCTTTGTAGCATGGCCGCTGTGGAAAACCTGTTTGCGAGGCTGAAGGTTGAGGCGGCATCCAGGGGACCTGGATGGCTGGAGGCAGACTGGCTGCGGCGCTGGGTGAGAGTGCCCCAGCGGCCATTTCCACAGTGGGTGAGTCTGCGAGAGCCCGGTGGTCCAGGCCGCCGGCTCGCTTCTCCCCAGATCCCCCTCTACCCCTCCCTCCCAGGGTGCAGCGTCAGCAGATCTGTGCAGGTCGGCTGGGTTCTGGGCCGCCCGCGAAGCGTGCGGCGGTGCATGAAGGGGGAGCTTGCTGCTATCCAGATCCCTCTCTCCCAGAGTCCAGAGACAGCAGGTCCGAGCGGGTCGGCTGGTTTCAGGGAGCATCGAGGAGTAGCGCCAGCAGTTCCAGGGCGGATGCTGGGCCCAGCGAGGATGGAACAGCGAGCCGGGCCCCGGGCTTTGATACAGCAGGGGTGGGGCTTTAGCGGGGGAAGAATGCAGCAACGGCAGCCGGGCACCCCATCTACATTGAGGGATGGGCGGAGGACAGCAGCGGGCAGTGGCCTGGCACGGCACTGCGGGAAGGAAGTCAGTGGGCCCCAGAAAGCGACCCACAAATCGGTGGGTGGATCCGGCACACGAAGGAGGAGTTGGGAGGACCGCGGATCCCCGGCAGCCAGTGAAGAAGCTGCTGGAGGGCTGTCGGCGAGTGAGGAGGAGATGGCAGAAGACCGGTCGGAGAGAGAGCTGTCGCAGTCGGACAACGATGGGCAGCGAGGACGTCCTACGGCGGTGGAGACGGGACCTTCGGCTGGTGGGACCCCTTCCAGGCATCCTGGTAAGTCTATATGTATTTCTTCACGTGTTGTGGGTACTGATGTGGGGGAGGTGGGCGAGATTAGCAGTGGGGGTCAGGGCACGGCGGGGCGGTCGGATGCAACCGTGCCTCCCAATCCTGCCGCGCTGGTTGTAGACCGTGCTATGGCGGAATCAGGGTTGCAGGAATTTTTAGCGGGTTTGAGGGACTTAGTGAAAAAGTTTGAGCCAAGGCCAAGTGGGATTCAGTCACCTGCAGTGGCATGGGTGGATCCTAGGGTCAGGGGGGCAAAGATCGGGTTGTCAACAGGCACGGGGACTCCCCCCGGGCCTGCTTCAAAGCCAGCGGTGCCTGTGATGGTGGTCGCTGGGGTGGCAGTTAAGGATGTTGTGCCCAAGCTGCCGGAGGGGGCGACAGGGGAAGTTTGAGCCAACATCCGTTGGAAAAAATCCTAGGATTTTGTTGTCGGAATGTCCGATCAATGTCCGACCGTGTGTACGGGGCATAAAAGACAAAGTGAAAAACATGGATAGGAAGACGTTAATAGAAGGAAAACTGAACCACCATAGAAAAGAAAAGAATACAAATCTGGATCTGGCATTCCTAACAGGATATAACAGGCAATATAAAACCATGGAATCCATAATAAAGAAACACTGGCCCGTCCTGCAATCAGACAAAGTTCTAAATCCCATATTGCCGAAAAGACCTATTTTTATTTACAGAAAAGCCCCAACACTCAGAAACAAGCTAGTACATAATGCTCTTATAAAGGGAAAAAAAGGCTGCGCTACAAATGGAAAGTCCATACAGTGGTTCTTGGATGGACAATATTAATTCATTCAAGCGATGAACACCCAGGTGAATCAGAGTAATATCAAACGTGCCACCACCTGAAGAAAGACCTGCTTACCAGCTGGCAGGTAAGTTGGGCAGTTGGCTTATACCCAGCCAGGGCCTTTCCTCATAAGGGGGATCCGCTGACGGACTGGAGGTTGGATATAAGATTAAATGGATAGGATACTCAAACTCCTCCTGGCAGCACAAGACCTTAACCAGACCACAAGACCCAGCCACATATAGAGGAAGAAAGACCATCCATAGCGTAATACTGTCACAATTTGTAATATAATAAAAAGTAATGCACTTACATGAGGTTAAAATATCACAGATCAAAAAAACCTAGTGTCAGTGTCAACATTGCAACGACGACCAAAGAATAACTAAAACTAAGTGTATTTAAAAATGCTACTAGTATTGGATAACGCAATATTATCCAAAATTAAATAGACAATGAATAATCAAAATTAACATGGTAAATAAGAGTAAAAGAATACTCAAATCCAACCAGAACTCCTGTGTATAAAAAGTGTATATATTAAATCAATAAATATCCAGTTTGGGAGTGACCGAAAATGGGATAAGTAAATCAAAAAAATATAGTGATAATAAATATGTAAATCACCAATCAATAACAAAAATTTATTATTATTCATGTGAAGTATAAATATATTAAAAATATTAAATAAATAGAATAGACCAATGTATTTGACATTGCTTATCTATTTAGAATATAAATGTACGTGTGGGTAAATTTTTAATGAATGAATTAATACAAAAGAGTAGGGAATAGGTATATCAAATAGGAGATCAATTGAATTATAATCATCTAAATCCAAATCATTAGAATAAAATAAATAAATAATGTGAACAATGTGAATGATAGAAAGTGGTGATAAATAAGCCCAAGAAAGGCTATTTATATTCAAAAAATAAAAGTGAAATTAAAATTAGAATACAAAGAAGAAGAAAAGGCCTGATCTAATCCATCCCCATGTATAAAGGTTCTGACCTCATAGTTCAATAGGCTGAGCCCAATAATATTAAATAATAATGTATTATGCCGTCTTAAATATAATCGATAATTAAAATTAGAATAGAAAGAATTAAAATAAAAATTAAATTCCTTAAATTTGTAAAATTACAAATTAAAAATTGAATCCCTATTGATAAACCCGCCAACGTGGCTCAGAACGAGTTCACATCAAAAAAGAGTAGCAGGGATAAAAAAAACTACAGAAATTTTATCAAACCAAACAGGCAAAGGAGTTATGAGTTATCAATAAAGGCATTTACATCAACCTCTATGTTTAACCCATACGGGGTATATGTTTTGACCTTATGAATCCACAGCATTTCAAGTTTTGAAATTTCACGTCCCAGGGAACTCCCCCTCCAATTGGGACTATATTTATCGATGCCCAGAAATATTGTGTTGGAAGGGTCCCTATTGTGGACCAAACGATAGTGCTTGGACACCAAATGTTTTTTAAAACCAGATATGATGTTTGCAATGTGTTCATTAAGGCGGACTTGCAAGGGGTGTTTAGTTCGACCCATATACTGCAGCCCACAAGGGCATTGCAGTAGATAGACCACGCCCCTAGTGGTACAATTGATGAAAGGACTGATGGTATGTTGTACTTGTGTGCTTGTAGATGTAAAATTGATAGTCCTTCTACGTGTACAATTATTAATAGAACACACACGACAACGCCCGCACTGGTAAAAACCAGTCAACTGATCAAAAAACGTCACCTTCTTAGTAGGGGGGTCCAATATATTGGGGGCTACCCTATTTCTAAGAGAGCTGGCTTCTTTAAATACAATCTGAGGTTTTGTGGGTAACACACCTTTCAAGATGGTATCATTGTTGACAATATGCCAGTGTTTAGAAATAATCTGTTGGATACTCCTATGCTGAAGTGAATATGTGGTCACAAATGGAACCCCTGATTTGAAAGTTTTTTTATTTTTTGGTCGAGAGGGATTATCTTGAAGTAAAGACCCCCTATCCAGGTCTTGGATCTCATCCAGTATAGGGATAAGGGACTCCATAGTATATCCCTTCTCAAGGAATCTGCTCGTGAGGATAGCAGCCTGAGATGAAAACATCTGTGGGTCGGAGCAATTCCTTCGTAGCCTGAAATATTGGCTCTTAGGGATTGAACTGAGCCAGGGACGTTGATGGCAGCTGTCCATTGGGATGTAAGCATTCAGATCGGTGGTTTTGAAAAAAGTGGATGTAGATAAAACCCCATCCACAATGGACAGTGTGAGATCCAGGAAATGTATTTGAGACTGACTCATCTCGTAACTCAAATGTATGCCACGTTCATTTGAGTTAAGAGAAGACATAAATTCCTGTAGGTCCTGACCATCACCGTCCCAAAGGAGGAGGATGTCATCAATATACCTAGCCCACAGGATAAGCTGAGGTCTCCTGTGGGTATAGATGACATCCCCCTCCCATCTGGCCATAAAAAGATTGGCCAGACTGGGGGCATACTTAGCCCCCATAGCTACCCCCCGACACTGAAGAAAAAACTGATTAGAAAACCAAAAATAATTATGAGAAGCTGCGTATTCCAAAAGCTCCATTAGAAAGGAAATCTGACAGGCTGGGAGTCCTGAATCTCTATCCAAAAAAACCCTAACTGCTTCAAGGCCCAGGGCATGGGGAATAATGGTGTACAGAGAAGCAACATCTGCAGTCACCATCCATACCCCTGGAGCAAGATCGACCTCTGAAAGGAGATTCAACACCTGCCGAGAATCTTTCAAATAAGACGGCATATTACGGACTAATGGCTGTAGGTAGAAGTCAATATGTCTGCCCACCCGGGACGTAATGGAATCTATTCCACTCACGATGGGACTTCCTGGGGAGCAGACAGGGTTCTCGTGAACCTTCGGTAGATAGTAAATAGTCGGCGTTCTTGGCGCCTTAGGTACCAAGAATAAACTCTCTTTCTTATTTAAGATCCCGGCTGACAAACCTCTGGAAATAATATTCTCCAAATCTTTTTTATAAGCTTTTTTCGGATCAGAAGGGAGTGTAATATAGGTCTCAGTATCACCGAGAATCCTATCCATTTCGGCTAGATAGTCTTTATGATCAAGAACCACCACTCCACCCCCTTTATCCGCAGGTCTAATGACCAAATCTTTATTTTTACACAATGAGTCAAGGCCCTCCTGGATGACCTTGGAGTTCCTAGCCTTCCTGATTTCTAAATTCTCAAGATCCCTTAATACGACATCCCTGAATACCTTCTGGGATGGCGCAAGAATGCCCGGGGGGTTAAAAAGAGATGCATTCGCCAATCCAGAATGAACAAACTCAGTGGACACCTGATTGCCAGCACTGATGGGATTGGTGGACATGTACCTCTTGATATTTAACTTGCGAACAAACTTATGTAGATCCATATATGTTTGGAATCTATCCAAATTCCTGGGAGGGGCAAAATTAAGACCTTTGTCCAACACAACTTTCTCAGGGGTAGTAAGGGTCTGCGTGCTAAGATTAAAAATACCCTTAGCCGTTACACTTTGGGCCTTTTTAATTGCTCGCAGGCGCCTCCCCCCTCTAACTCCTCGCTTTTTTCTACCTGTCTTTTTTTACCTTGATTGGGTCTGGAAAAACCCCAACATCCCTGTCCTTTAGGGGCATGGTACCTACGGCTGGGTGATGTCTCCATCAGGGGTCTGATGTGAGGGCAAGGAATCATCTCGCGATAGGAAGTTTTGTGACCTACCTTGTCCATAATCCCCACCAAAAGCATTTCTATCCATGAGCGGAAAGAAACTATTGTGGGTGGGTATATTATAATCCCACCCTTGAGGGTCCTGATGTGGCACATCATAAAAGGAATCACTGTTATGGCCCAATTTCCACGATTCAGAGCCCCCATTATTGTATCCACGTCCTCGGTTATAACCCTGATAGCCACGACCCCTAGCAGTAGGGGGGGGACCATGACCCCAGGGGGGGTCGGACCGAAAATTTCCACTCCCATATCCGTAGTTAGGATAGGGTGGCCCAGAGGGATGAGGATAGTTACGTGGTGCAGTATGAAGCTTGCCAAAACCAGAACTTATATGTGGGGACTGGTAGGAAGGGGGCATTCCCCCTTTTTGTTTTTTACCAGCAGGGGGACCCTTTTTGGGTATATTGGGTTTGGGTGGTTGGGCTGACCGTGCCGTAACACCCACACCATCCCCCCCACCTTGTGTGGACACTTCCATCCCCATGTTGCCTTGTTTGCCAGCTTCTTCCAGCAGTTTTTTTTGACACTCGAAGACAACATTGTTCTGGTAGTCCAATAAATCCCGGTTGTATTTTTTCTTTTTTTTAACCCTCTGTTCTTTATCCTCCTTTTCAAGGATTTTTAACAAGTTTTGGGACCTATCCCTATACTCATCACTGTCCTTGATGGGATTAAGCTTATCCTTGATGGCCTTAATCTCAATGTCCAACCTGGACAGTTTGATATTTTTCCTATCTTTTAAAAATTGTAAGAAGGATACACCAGCTTTATTAAAATAATTAAACCACTCCTCCAACTCGGTATCACCCCTTTGGGGACAAACATCCCATCTAAGACTCCTTGGGACCATTGAGTGTTTGATGTATGTCTCCAAATAGGCTATATCCCACTGTGTGTGGGTCTCAGAGACCATGAGGTTTTTTACCTCGTAAAGAGCTCACCGAGATAATTTTCATCTTCCCTATATACCTCAAAAACACCATCTACATTAACCACCTTAGTGGCTCTGAACTAAAAAATATCCATATATAAATACCGTATTTATCGGCGTATAACACGCACCGGCGTATAACACGCACCCCAAGTTTAGGAGGGAATTTTAAGGAAAAAAAACTTTTAGGAGGGAAGTTGAAGGGAAAAAAACGTACATTTAAATGCCCATCATTGCAGCCTTCTCATTGCAGCCTTGCCCCAGTGCAGCCATGTCAGTGCAGCCTTGTCAGTGCAGCCTTGTCAGTGCAGCCTTGTCAGTGCAGCCTTCCCCAGTGCAGCCTTGTCAGTGCAGCCTTCCCCAGTGCAGCCTTCCCCAGTGCAGCCTTGTCAGTGCAGCCTTCCCCAGTGCAGCCTTGCCCCAGTGCAGCCTTGTTAGTGCAGCCTTGTCAGTGCAGCCTTGCCCCAGTGCAGCCTTGCACCAGTGCAGCCTTCGATCCTGTGCTTCAAAATCACCGACCGCGATTTGAAAATGGCGCCGCCAGCGCCGAAATACACAGAGCCAGTCCTCGGCTCTTCTCGGCGGCTCTCGTTCACTTTCGGCTCCACTCGGTCCACGATTTTGAAGATCTGGCAGCTCAGGATCGCAGGGGATCGGCGTATAACACGCACCCACGATTTCCCCCTGATTTTAAGGGGAAAAAAGTGCATGTTATACGCCGATAAATACGGTAGTTCTAAAAACACACAGCAGCAGTAATAAAATAAAAACAGACTAGTGAGAAAAAAAACGCGCTAAGTCAGAAATAATATACATTGAAACATATGTGAAAATTTTGAAATTCACAATAACTGTAAACCAAAAAACAAAGTCCAAAAAGCAGCAGCTCACAATGTGATAACACAAATAAATTGTATAAAGGGAAAAAAAGGCTGCGCTACAAATGGAAAGTCCATACAGTGGTTCTTGGATGGACAATATTAATTCAATCAATTGAATCAGAGTAATATCAAACGTGCCACCACCTGAAGAAAAACCTGCTTACCAGCTGGCAGGTAAGTCGGGCAGTTGGCTTATACCCAGCCAGGACCTTTCCTCATAAGGGGGATCCGCTGACGGACTGGAGGTTGGATATAAGATGAAATAGATAGGATACTCAAACTCCTCCTGGCAGCACAAGACCTTAACCAGACCACGAGACCCAGCCATATATAGAGGAAGAAAGACCATCCATAGCGTAATACTGTCACAATTTGTAATTTAATAAAAAGTAATGCACTTACATGAGGTTAAAATATCACAGATCAAATACGGAGCCGGCTGGCTGTACACAAAATCCCGTCCTCCTAACGTATGAGCGTGGTGACGTCAACACGTGTCCTCGCCCAGACGCGTTTTGTCATAGATGACGTTATCAATGGGGAACGGGAAGCGTGTTGAATCGCCACCATTTATATTATTACCAAGCCTCGTTCTGAGTCCCGCAGGTAGAGTCGCGAGGCGCCATCTTCGGCTTGGGCAACGGTACCTAGTCTAAGGGGAAAGTATGGGAAACCAAAAGGGAATAATTTATTCCTTAATGAAAAGAAAAAGGAAATAGAAAAACATAACAAAAACAGCACTGAACCAAAGCTATTATATACCTAGTGGCAGTGTCAACATTGCAACGACGACCAAAGAATAACTAAAACTAAGTGTATTTAAAAATGCTACTAGTATTGGATAACGCAATATTATCCAAAAATAAATAGACAATGAATAATCAAAATTAACGTGGTAAATAAGAGTAAAAGAATACTCAAATCCAACCAGAACTCCTGTGTATAAAAAGTGTATATATTAAATCAATAAATATCCAGTTTGGGAGTGACCGAAAACGGGATAAGTAAATCAAAAAAATATAGTGATAATAAATATATAAATCGCCAATCAATAACAAAAATGTATTATTATTCATGTGAAGTGTAAATATATTAAAAATATTAAATAAATAGAATAGACCAATGTATTTGACATTACTTATCTATTTAGAATATAAAAAACTCTAGTGGGGAATGTGGCGCTGTTCAAAAGTGAATGCAATCAAAATAATACCCCAAAAAATGTGGTTACAATCTGTAAAAAGTATTGTGAACAAATACATAAATGGTAAACGAACAGTATGTCATGTGTAAATACCACAAATGTAAAACATCACATAATATAATAAAGCCAAGTGCAAATGAAGTGTAAATAATCCTAAAAGAAATACATGCACTCAAAAATGAACATGACAAATATATAAATGTGTGCGTAATATTGGTGCCGGTTAAAAAAATCGCAAAAAAACGCACAAAAAAAATATCCAAAAATGCACAATTAGAATCAATGGTGTAGTAAATAATTGATGTGATAGTGCACCAAAATTATCAAAAATAAGATCCAGATGATATAAGTGTCCAAACAAAATTAACTCTTTGAAAAGTGTCTTTGCTTCCAAAGGATCCTGTGTGAATTATTGTGATCGTTGTGTAATCTCCTCCTCTGGAACCCCCAATTGTGTCCCCACTCACCGGAAAGCCCAACCCCTGCAGGGGTAATGGGCAAGTGAAAGTAAATCCACTGGCAGAAGTCAATCGGTGTCCCCCTCTGTGAATCCGCAATCTCTTTCCCGGTTCCCGGTTCAACGTCTACTAAGGTTTTGCTAGTAGCTGTTGGTGGGGGGTGTGAGGCTGAAGGCTGGCTGTCCAGTGAGGAGGAGGACTAGCGATAACCCAACCAGGAAGGAGATCGCGGATTCACAGAGGGGGACACCGATTGACTTCTGCCAGTGGATTTACTTTCACTTGCCCATTACCCCTGCAGGGGTTGGGCTTTCCGGTGAGTGGGGACACAATTGGGGGTTCCAGAGGAGGAGATTACACAACGATCACAATAATTCACACGGGATCCTTTGGAAGCAAAGACACTTTTCACAGAGTTTTTCTTTTTTCTTTTTTACATATACAGAACTTTAATTTTGTTTGGACACTTATATCATCTGGATCTTATTTTTGATAATTTTGGTGCACTATCACATCAATTATTTACTACACCATTGATTCTAATTGTGCATTTTTTGGATATTTTTTTTGTGCATTTTTTTGCGATTTTTTAAACCAGCACCAATATTACGCACACATTTATATATTTGTCATGTTCATTTTTGAGTGCATGTATTTCTTTTAGGATTATTTACACTTCATTTGCACTTGGCTTTATTATATTATGTGATGTTTTACATTTGTGGTATTTACACATGACATACTGTTCGTTTACCATTTATGTATTTGTTCACAATACTTTTTACAGCTTGTAACCACATTTTTTGGGGTATTATTTTGATTGCATTCACTTTTGAACAGCGCCACATTCCCCACTAGAGTTTTTTATTTTCATTTTTTGGATTTCACCTAGGTGTTTTTCCATTTTTTTTGGGGGGGGGGGGGGGGGCTGCAGTTCTCTTCAAATATTGTCCTAAGCGCGGAATATTTGAGTTTCTATTTAGAATATAAATGTACGTGTGGGTAAATTTTTAATGAATGAATGAATTAATACAAAAGAGTAGGGAATAGGTATATCAAATAGGAGATCAATTGAATTATAATCACCTAAATCCAAATCATTAGAATAAAATAAATAAATAATGTGAACAATGTGAATGATAGAAAGTGGTGATAAATAAGCCCAAGAAAGGCTATTTATATTCAAAAAATAAAAGTGAAATTAAAATTAGAATACAAAGAAGAAGAAAAGGCCTGATCTAATCCATCCCCATGTATAAAGGTCCTGACCTCATAGTTCAATAGGCTGAGCCCAATAATATTAAATAATAATGTATTATGCGGTCTTAAATATAATCGATATCAAGAGGTACATGTCCACCAATCCCATCAGTGCTGGCAATCAGGTGTCCACTGAGTTTGTTCATTGTGGATTGGCGAATGCATCTCTTTTTAACCCCCCGGGCACTCTTGCGCCATCCTTGAAGGTATTCAGGGATGTCGTATTAAGGGATCTTGAAAATTTAGAAATTAGGAAGGCTAGGAACTCCAAGGTCATCCAGGAGGGCCTTGACTCATTGTGTAAAAATAAAGATTTGGTCATTAGACCTGCGGATAAGGGGGGTGGAGTGGTGGTTCTTGATCGTAAAGACTATCTAGCCGAAATGGATAGGATTCTCGGTGATACTGAGACCTATATTACACTCCCTTCTGATCCGAAAAAAGCTTATAAAAAAGATTTGGAGAATATTATTTCCAGAGGTTTGCCAGCGGGGATCTTAAATAAGAAAGAGAGTTTATTCTTGGTACCTAAGGCGCCAAGAACGCCGACTATTTACTATCTACCGAAGGTTCACAAGAACCCTGTCTGCCCCCCGGGACGTCCCATCGTGAGTGGAATAGATTCCATTACGTCCCGGGTGGGCAGATATATTGACTTCTACCTACAGCCGTTAGTCCGTTATATGCCATCTTATTTGAAAGATTCTCGGCAGGTGTTGAATCTCCTTTCAGAGGTCGATCTTGCTCCAGGGGTATGGATGGTGACTGCAGATGTTGCTTCTCTGTACACCATTATTCCCAATGCCCTGGGCCTTGAAGCAGTTAGGGGTTTTTTGGATAGAGATTCAGGACTTCCACCCTGTCAGATTTCTTTTCTAACAGAGCTTTTGGAATACGCAGCTTCTCATAATTATTTTTGGTTTTCTAATCAGTTTTTTCTTCAGTGTCGGGGGGTAGCTATGGGGGCTAAGTATGCCCCCAGTCTGGCCAATCTTTTTATGGCATCTATACCCACAGGAGACCTCAGCTTATCCTGTGGGCTAGGTATATTGATGACATTCTCCTCCTTTGGGACGGTGATGTTCAGGACCTACAGGAATTTATGTCTTCTCTTAACTCAAATGAACGTGGCATACGTTTGAGTTACGAGATGAGTCAGTCTCAAATACATTTCCTGGATCTCACACTGTCCATTGTGGATGGGGTTTTATCTACATCCACTTTTTTCAAAACCACCGATCGGAATGCTTACATCCTAATGGACAGTTGCCATCACCGTCCCTGGCTCAGTTCAATCCCTAAGAGCCAATATTTGAGGCTACAAAGGAATTGCTCCGACCCACAGATGTTTTTATCTCAGGCTGCTATCCTCACGAACAGATTCCTTGAGAAGGGATATACTATGGAGTCCCTTATGCCTATACTGGATGAGATCCAAGACCTGGATAGGGAGTCTTTACTTCAAGATAATCCCTCTCGACCAAAAAATAAAAAAACTTTCAAATCAGGGGTTCCGTTTGTGACCACATATTCACTTCAGCATAGGAGTATCAAACAGATTATTTCTAAACACTGGCATATTGTCAACAATGATACCATCTTGAAAGGTGTGTTACCCACAAAACCTCAGATTGTATTTAAAGGAGCCAGCTCTCTTAGAAATAGGGTAGCCCCCAATATATTGGACCCCCCTACTAAGAAGGCGACTTTTTTTGACCAGTTGACTGGTTTTTACCAGTGCAGACGTTGTCGTGTGTATTCAATTAATAATTGTACACGTAGGAGGACTATCAATTTTACATCTACAAGCACACAAGTACAACATACCATCAGTCCTTTCATCACTTGTACCACTAGGGGCGTGCCCTTGTGGGCTGCAGTATATAGGTCGAACTAAACGCCCCTTGCAAGTCCGCCTTAATGAACACATTACAAACATCATATCTGGTTTTAATAAACATTCGGTGTTCAAGCACTATCGTATGGTCCACAATAGGGACCCTTCCAACACAATATTTCTGGGCATCGATAAATATAGTCCCAATTGGAGGGGGAGTTCCCTGGTACCTGAAATTTCAAAACTTGAAATGCTGTGGATTCATAAAGTCAAAACATATACCCCGTATGGGCTAAACATAGAGGTTGATGTAAATGCCTTTATTGATAACTCATAACTCCTTTGCCTGTTTGGTTTGATGAAATTTCTGTAGTTTTTTATCCCTGCTACTCTTTTTTGATGTGAACTCGTTCTGAGCCACGTTGGTGGGTTTATCAATAGGGATTCAATTTTTAATTTGTAATTTTACAAATTTAAGGAATTAAATTTTTATTTTAATTCTTTCTATTCTAATTTTAATTATTGATTATATTTAAGACAGCATAATACATTATTATTTAATATTATTGTGCTCAGCCTATTGAACTATGAGGTCAGGACCTTTATACATGGGGATGGATTAGATCAGGCCTTTTCTTCTTCTTTGTATTCTAATTTTAATTTCACTTTTATTTTTTGAATATAAATAGCCTTTCTTTTGCTTATTTATCACCACTTTCTATCATTCACATTGTTCACATTATTTATTTATTTTATTCTAATGATTTGGATTCAGGTGATTATAATTCAATTGATCTCCTATTTGATATACCTATTCCCTACTCTTTTGTATTAATTCATTCATTAAAAATTTACCCACACGTACATTTATATTCTAAATAGATAAGCAATGTCAAATACATTGGTCTATTCTATTTATTTAATATTTTTAATATATTTACACTTCACATGAATAATAATACATTTTTGTTATTGATTGGTGATTTACATATTTATTATCACTATATTTTTTGATTTACTTATCCCGTTTTCGGTCACTCCCAAACTGGATATTTATTGATTTAATATATACACTTTTTATACACAGGAGTTCTGGTTGAGTATTCTTTTACTCTTATTTACCACGTTAATTTTGATTATTCATTGTCTATTTATTTTTGGATAATATTGCGTTATCCAATACTAGTAGCATTTTTAAATACACTTAGTTTTAGTTATTCTTTGGTCGTCGTTGCAATGTTGACACTGCCACTAGGTATATAATAGCTTTGGTTCAGTGCTGTTTTTGTTATGTTTTTCTATTTCCTTTTTCTTTTCATTAAGGAATAAATTATTCCCTTTTGGTTTCCCATACTTTCCCCTTAGACTAGGTACCGTTGCCCAAGCCTAAGATGGCGCCTCGCGACTCTACCTGCGGGACTCAGAACGAGGCTTGGTAATAATATAAATGGTGGCGATTCAACACGCTTCCCGTTCCCCATTGATAACGTCATCTATGACAAAACGCGTCTGGGCGAGGACACGTGTTGACGTCACCACACTCCTACGTTAGGAGGACGGGATTTTGTGTACAGCCAGCTGGCTCCGTATTTGATCTGTGATATTTTAACCTCATGTAAGTGCATTACTTTTTATTAAATTACAAATTGTGACAGTGTTACGCTATGGATGGTCTTTCTTCCTCTATATATGGCTGGGTCTCATGGTCTGGTTAAGGTCTTGTGCTGCCAGGAGGAGTTTGAGTATCCTATCCATTTCATCTTATATCCAACCTCCAGTCTGTCAGCGGATCCCCCTTATGAGGAAAGGTCCTGGCTGGGTATAAGCCAACTGCCCGACTTACCTGCCAGCTGGTAAGCAGGTTCTTCTTCAAAAACCCTACAAACCCTACAAAACAGATCAAAATAGTAAAAAATGTAAAAGGTTTTTTCAAATGTGGGAGGTGTTTGCCATGTAGGGTCAGTAAGAGAACAAATAAAAAAATAACGAAATTTAGGTCCACATCCAATGGAAGGGAATACAACATCAAGGAACTAATAACCTGCAATAATACCCATGTCACTTACGTATTATGCCCTGTACACACGGTCGGATTTTCCGACGGAAAATGTGTGATAGGACCTTGTTGTCGGAAATTCCGACCGTGTGTAGGCTCCATCACACATTTTCCATCGGATTTTCCGACACACAAAGTTTGAGAGCAGGCTATAAAATTTTCAGACAACAAAATCCGTTGTCAGAAATTCCGATCGTGTGTACACAAATCCGACGCACAAAGTGCCACGCATGCTCAGAATAAATAAACAGATGAAAGCTATTGGCTACTGCCCCGTTTATAGTCCCGACGTACGTGTTTTACGTCACCGCGTTCAGAATGATCGGATTTTCCGACAAGTTTGTGTGACCGTGTGTATGCAAGACAAGTTTGAGCCAACATCCGTTGGAAAAAATCCATGGATTTTGTTGTCGGAATGTCCGATCAATGTCCGATCGTGTGTATAGGGCATTAGAGTGCCCGTGCCACAAACAATACGTTGGAAGAACAACTAGGCAGCTACATGTTAGAATCAGAGAGCATATCACCAACATAAAAAATGGATTCAACAAACACAGCGTTTCCAGGCATTTCAGAGACTATCACAACAAAGATCCAACTTGTATGGTTTTTTTATGCCATTGACAAAATAAAGGGGCACTGGAGGGGTGACAATAAAATAATTAAGATCTCGCAAAATGAGACTAAGTGGACTTTCCAGTTAGACACCCTCCAACCAATAGGAATGAACATTGATGTGGACCCTTGTTTCCTTGCCAATTTTTAGCATTAGAAATACACTAGGCAAACACTATGTGATAATAAAGAATAAAACAATTACTCCCTGCTACAAATAACAAAAAGTGGGGGTCTCATAATTACTTTATGACTACATTACATTCGACCCATATAGGAGTTCCCGTTTTTACATCCTTTTGGGCCTACAAATAAACGATATTTAACTGTTATCAAATGGACCACCAAACATTACTGGCACTTAAAGTGGGGTTCCACCCAAAAAAAAAAAACTACATGAAAAATTAAAAAAAAAAAAATACAAAAAAAATTTGGATATATATATTTTTTTTTTACTTACCTCTAAATGCCTGTTGCTAGGTGGTCCCTCGTAGTCTGCCTATTCCAGTGCTTGGGCTGGTGACATCACTTCCCCCTCGGCACAGGAAGGGCTCAGCTCTGCTCCCTCCCTCCTGTCAATCATCTGGGACCCATTACAGGTCTCAGGTGACTGAGCGGCCAATCATGGCGTGCGGCGCCACTTGCGCATGCGCAGTGGGTGCCAGGCTGTGAAGCCACAGCCCGGCGCCCACAGTTGCAATGCCGGTGCCGCTGAACGGAGGGGGAGACGAGCGGGGCTTCGATCCCCCGCATCGCTGGACCCTGGGACAGGTAAGTGTCCAATTAAAAGTCAGCAGCTGCAGTATTTGTAGCTGCTGACTTTTAATTTTTTTTTTTTTTTTTTTACTGGACCTCGGGTGGAACTCCTCTTTAATATATGCTCCCAACTTGCAAAACATCTTTTTGTGTGACATGTTCCTATTACACTCCCTGATCCAAATAGTGGAGTGTAGCATATCCACTGGACTCTAAACAATAAATAGGTTGAATATAAATATCCACACAACAACCTTAGTATATCACCAAGTAGTATATAAATGTTGTTTAGAAATCCTTGCGAATATATTACATTCGACCCAAGTAAGGAAATGCAGCATATTTAACTGACTCAGTACACGCTTTTTGCTCCAACTTATATATCCATTATGGTTTATCCTTACCTTCACCCTATAAAACCAAAAAACCACATATATTTTATCATTAGTAACTATTCTAACCGGAATAATGGGGTGGTATATGCCATAGGGGTTGCGACTGATGGCTTTAAGAACATAGTGCATCTGACCCACCTTTTGATATATTCATATCAGGCATAACAATATTTGATCCACCTTTTGATTAACTTATCCATATCTGGTCTTGAGCACGTACCCGTAGTAAGAGGGGCACACATATATAAATACCCGTAGCACCTTCAATCAAAGTACTATAATGCAGCAGATCTAATTAACGCCCACTATATGTTTTTTGGCTTTAGGCCTTACTGTCCTTTTCAAGAGAATATCTCATTAAACCACAAAACTGCATAGATTCTAATGCTACTAGTAATTTCTGGGTATTGCTGGGATATATGCAGTCCACTGGTAATCTCTATAGATAATCCTAACTGAAATATAAATACTGTTGGGACATATGCAGTTGCGGTTATAGTTGTTTGACTTTAGGAATGTATTTCATTCGACTCAATTTTGTATGGTAATCTCATCTATATTTGGTCAAGATTGTATCACATTCGACCTACTCCTTGACCAACCTATTTTAGGGTGACCACATTTCCAAACTGCCATTCAGGGACAAATCCCCCCCCCCCCCCCCCCCCCCCGCGCCGCCCAAATAGGATGGTTTTTGATACTTTTTTTTTGCCAATTTTTGGGGAAAAAAAGCAAACAGGGGGACAGCAGCAGAACGGAGGGGGACACGGAGGAAGAATGGAGGGGGAGAGCAGGACAGAGGGGGACAGCAGCAGAACGGAGGGGGACACGGAGGAAGAATGGAGGGGAAAAGCAGGACAGAGGGGGACAGCAGCAAAACTGAGGGGGACAGCAGAATGGAGGGGGACAGCAGCAGAACGAAGGGGGACATGGAGGAAGAACGGAGGGGGGACAGCAGCAGAATGGAGGGGGACACGGAGGAAGAACGGAGGGGGACAGCAGCAGAACGGAGGGGGACATGGAGGAAGAACGGAGGGGGACAGCAGCAGAACGGAGGGGGACATGGAGGAAGAACGGAGGGGGACACGGAGGAAGAATGGAGGGGGACACAGAAGATGAATGGAGGGGGACACAGAGGTAGAACGGAGGGGGACACAGAGGTAGAATGGAGGGGGACACAGAGGAAGAACGGAGGGGGACACGGAGGAAGAACGGAGGGGGACACGGAGGAAGAATGGAGGGGGACACGGAGGAAGAATGGAGGGGGACAGCAGCAGAATGGAGGGGGACATGGAGGAAGAATGAAGGGGGACACAGAGGAAGAACGGAGGGGGACACAGAGGAAGAACGGAGGGGGACACAGAGGAAGAACGGAGGGGGACAGCAGGATGGAGGGGGACAGCAGCAGAATGGAGGGGGACACAGAGGAAGAACGGAGGGGGACATAGAGGAAGAACGGAGGGGGACAGCAGCAGAACGCAGGGGGACAGCAGCAGAACGAAGGGGCAAACAGAGGAAGAACGGAGGGGGACAGCAGCAGAACGGAGGGGGACACGGAGGAAGAACGGAGGGGGACAGCAGGACGGTGGGGGACACGGAGGAAGAACGGAGGGGGACACGGAGGAAGAACGGAGGGGGACACGGAGAAAGAACGGAGGGGGACACGGAGGAAGAATGGAGGGGGACAGCAGCAGAACGGAGGGGGACAGCAGCAGAACGGAGGGGGACACGGAGGAAGAACGGAGGGGGACACGGAGGAAGAACGGAGGGGGACACAGAAGAAGAACAGAGGGGGACACAGAGGAGGAACGGAGGGGGACACAGAGGAAGAACGGAGGGGGACACAGAGGAAGAACGGAGGGGGACAGCAGGACGGAGGGGGACACGGAGGAAAACTGGAGGGGGACAGCAGAATGGAGGGGGACACGGAGGAAGAACGGAGGGGGACAGCAGCAGAACGGAGGGGGACATGGAGGAAAGATGGAGGGGGAGAGCAGCAGAACTGAGATGGAGTGGGGGACAGCAGCAGATTTGAGGGGGATTGGGGGGGCAGCAGCAGAACTGAGGGAGAGTGTGGGAGACAGCAGCAGATCTGAGGGGTGTGGGGGACAGCAGCAGAACTGAGAGGGAGTGTGGCTGTGTGGGGGACAGCAGCAGAACTGAGGGGGGTCGGGGTCTGGGGACAGCAGCAGATTTGAGAGGGAGTGTGCATTGCTCACTGCTGTAACTAGGTAGTGGACTGTGGAAGTTACACTAACCTTAAGTCGTGGGTGGGAGGGAGCCGGAGGGAGGACTCGGACGAGGCGGCTCAGTCAGGACTCACTCAGGACGGAGAGAAGTGAGAAGTTGAACTGTGGAGTGGAGACAGTCGAAGTCGGGCAGCTCGGAGTCGGCCCGGGTTGCGCTGCTGGCTGGCCGGTGGCAATGTGCGGCTGCTGGAGTAGTCAGCATGGCGGCGGCTCCGGGTCCGGGATGGCAGGCACCACCACTGACTGGGGCTGGGCACAGGGCAGGCTAGTAAGTGTGGACTGGCAGGCTGGCGGCTGCTCTCTCTCTCAGAGGCGCGCTGCTCAGCCGTAGCGTGTAGAGTCTAGAGTGCGCCGTGCGGGTGCCCACTGCACTGACTCCCACGTGACTGACGGTGCCAGCTGACGTCACTGGTTGCTAGACGCGGGGCGGGCGGCCCTAGCCTAGCAACCAGTTAAGCTGCGCATATCTGTGTGTGTTACTTGTGTATACTGTACTGTATGATAAGGGTGGCAGACTCGGAGACGGAGTCGGACTGGTGCCAGCCGGCGGTGTGTTTTTTTTTCATTCCGGGACACTGTATTGTCCCGGAATGAAGGTACCCGGGACACGGGACAAAAATCTCAAATAAGGGACAATCCCGGGCAATCCGGGACACGTGGCCACCCTAACCTATTTACATGTGGCCCTGAACATGTACTTGTGTTGCAAGGATCATACACACATGTCTCTCATAGATTAGTAGGGGACATTGGGGGAAAATATATACATATATACTTGGGAAATGCCCTCCCAAGATCCAAAGATATAACCATAGTAGGATCCCCTATCTAAATCCTAGTTTCAAATGACTAATTCCCCATCAAAAGTAATTTAAACATTTGTATATATCATATACACTTCAAGAGATATTCTATTTCCTTGATATGGAAGTAACCATCAATCATGGGTTTGTTTATATAGGATTTTAATTTTAATTTTAGGTGTTTTACCTTTATTTTTACTATGTTTACGTTGTTGTGTATAACCGTTAATGTAATGGACCCTGATTATGAGATGCGGTATTTCATTTTAAAGCTTTCTTGCGCAAATAATTACATTAAATTAAATACAAAATGAGCGGTGTCACCAATCCGGATATGAGCGCTAGGCTTGCGGTGTCACCAATTTGAATACAATCCCAAATCACATCATGTGGGAATAATCTTGTAGCCGCAGCAAATTCGGTATGGACTTCGGTCTGTAACAATCACAGGCAAAATGGCCGCTGCCAAACCCATATGCGCAGGTGTAGTATGAATACCGTACACTATATAAGGGTAGGAGGTGTAGCAAGTGGCACGCTCCCGTAGACGTCCAATGACGAAATGCGTAGGGCGTGGCCTGATCTACGTCTTGCGTCATCTCCTAACAGATCGAACATAGGATTTCTTTGATGGTTCAATTTCAAATCTTTCATGCTTAAATTGCATTTTTACAATGTGAGTACCATTCTATTTATTTTTGGAATAAAAAGTTTTAAATGGTTTTACGCTATGGGCACCCCTTCTTTGTTTATACCAACATAAACACGATCCAGAAAGCCAGGAATTGCTGCACAGTGGCACAAACTGTGACCGCGCAATACCCCTGTAGGGGTGAGAGTATCCGGTGCCTCACTGTCTGTCCGCATCGCGGCGGTGACGTCAGACGCCGCCGCAATGGATGGGACTATATGGAGCGGCCTCGCGGCCGCCACCGTCCTGTCAGAGGCTTCTTGGTGTAAGGGGAGGTGGTGCTCTCCCTCCCCGTCCCTGCTGGCCCATTTATTTCATCACACTCAGGTAACCTTAATTGTCTATCTGTTTAGAACGTTTATACCCTGTATGGGAAAAAGGCCCTCCATTGATACCTGTCATTCTCCCTTGCAGCATTTGTACACTGCTGGGTTCTGATATCTTTATTGATGCAGTCTGTAGGCAGCTGTCACCCTATTTGAGACCTGCTAACAAATGACTTTATATCCTGACAGGCCTTGGTAAGGCCCCCTACTACACTTACTGTTGATTCAATTCAAAGTAACTCCTCATTCCTTATGAACCCTTGAAAATGCTTCAGGTATCAAATTTGTGCTATCTGGCCTTGCATACAGTTTTAGTTTGTTAAAGATTCCCTATTTTTTATCTATTTTTTCAGTGTCTTACTACAACTCTCTACATTAGTTCCTCTGTGACCATTATACGAGGGAGGTACAGGTATCGGAAGACCGGCTTAATATTGGCAATGCGATATTCTGCGTTCCTATATTCATAATCATTGCACAGTGCTTTTTTCTTTTAAACAGGCTTGGTAAGATAGTTGTATTTATACTTTTGTGAATCCATATATGTCTTTTAAACATTATGTTCAGACATTGAGAATTGATTGTCATCTGTTAATAATCCTTATGAATATTTATCAACTATATTGATGTAATTTATGTAATAACCATATACAACTACTGTGTTTTTACCCATGCACTGGCAGCATGGTTTGTATTTAAACTTGTTGGTTTATACCTATATCCTCTTTGTCATCCACAGTTGAGACCATTTATGTACCATAAACTCCTGATGAAGCTCAAGACGTTGAGCGAAACATGTTGAGTCGCAAATTGGTATTCATCAAATGATGGGCCTTAGGTGCCGTTTCAAAAAGTGGATCTCTTTTTAACCATATGTGATTATTTGTATTTTTCTAAATAAAAATAGTTTTTTATACAATTGTTTAGTTGCATATATACACACCCCTTGTTAGTTTGAGTTACCTTTAATTAAATTATTTTCAGCACCGTTAAAATCCCGGGGATATAATTGCCCCATTTCCATGTCCTTATATATAGTATCCGGTGAGTGTTTGCACAGTAGGAGCACGTTTAAAGACACAGTCACAAATAGAACACTGGAATAAGAAGATTGTTTTTTTCGCATTTTTTTCACAATATTGTTTATTAAGAAGAATACGTTTCTATGCACAGTATTAGTGTGCTTTCTCAATTGGACTGCCTAAATTAATATTGTCCTTTTTTGGATAACACTTTGAGCACAAGTCACTTTATTACTGCCCTGGTTATCCCATCCCATTTCCTTCCCCCCTTCCCCTCCCCCCCCTTCTTCACTTTCCCTTCCCCCCTTCCCCTTCCCCCCCCCTTCCCCTTCTTCACTTTCCCTTCCCACCTCACTCCAGCATTTTTGATTAACGCACGTTATGAATGTATGAGTATATTCTGTCATTAAGTATCACATGATAGATGGTGAGCTGAAGGAATCATATACACAACATTTCTAATTTATACTACTCTTGGTTTAAGAATTTCCCTTTCCTTTGAAAAAAGTGCTTTGGGAATTCAAGCCATCTTAACACTCATACTGATCCAACTGAGGTGACAACAACAGAGGCATAGTATCTCGCTTGATACCAGAATAGCGCCACACCCACACCTAACTCTTTTAATTTAATGAAGGTTCCTGCAGATTTGGGGGGTCGTGCAAATACAAGCACGAATGTTCAGGTTGTGGAGGTGGACACCCTGTGTCCCATTGTTTTAAACAGGGAAAAGGCTGTACCCGCAAGTCTCTTAGTAAAGGGGACAACGCCGGTGAAAGTGGGAAGGATGCAAACTTTTCTAGATAGGTACCCGGACAGGGAGGCAGCGCGGTTGCTGGGCCGGGGATTTTTGGAAGGTTTTAGAACTCCTTCACGCCTGGTCGATACTCCCCCGCTGTCACGCAATTTGAGGTCAGCTTTACAACATGCGGACGTGGTTTCGGAGAAACTGCGGAAGGATGTCTTGTTAGGCCGCATAAGTGGTCCTTTTCCTTCTTTGCCAATATCAGATCTGGTAGTGTCACCGCTAGGGGTTGTGCCGAAGAAAGAGCCTAACAAATTTAGGCTTATCCACCATTTGTCATACCCAAAAGGGGGTTCGGTGAATGATGCCATCGACCCGGAGGTATGCCCGATATCATATATGCCCTTTGATGCAGCGGTATTTTGGGTTAGGAGGTATGGGCTGACATAGAGTCGGCATAGCTGACATAGAGTCGGCTTTTCGCTTGCTACCGGTTCATTCGGAGAGTTTTCGTTTGTTGGGTTGTTGTTGGCAGGAAGAATACTACGTAGATCGCTGCCTGCCTATGGGGTGTTCTATATTCTGTGCTTTGTTTGAACAGTTTAGTTCCTTCATTGAGTGGGTGGTGCGTGACGTCACAGGAGTAAATTCCATCATTCACTATTTGGACGATTTCCTCTGCATGGGCCCACCTACGTCTGAAGTTTGTGCGGTCCTGTTGGCCACACTGGAACATGTTGCTGATAAGTTTGGCATCCCTTTGGCCCCAGAAAAGACAGAGGGTCCACAGATGGTGTTGAGTTTCTTGGGCATCGTCTTAGACTCAGAGGCCATGGAGTGCAGGCTGCCGGAGGATAAGCTGACGGCGTTGCAAGCAGAGATTCGGGGGATCATGGGGCTTTGCACAGTACAGCTGCGCACCTTACAATCATTACTAGGTAAGTTGAATTTTGCGTGTTGCATCCTGCCCATGGGGAGAGTAATTTGCAGGCGGCTATCTTACGTCCCCCAAGCACTATGTGCGCTTGGTGAAGGCTCATAGAGAGGACCTGACGGTATGGCACACGTTCCTGGCTAATTTCAACGGCAGGGCGCTGTGGATGTCAGGGCCAGTTAGCAACTTTGATCTGGAGCTGTACACGGATGCGGCGGGTTCTGCGGGTTTTGGAGCCTTTTTCCCAGGTAAGTTGAGTGCAGGGCCTTGGCCGCAGTCGTGGAAGGATGCAGGGCTAGTGAAGAATATGTTACTGTTGGAATTGTTCCCCGTGGTATTAGCGGTAGAGTTATGGGGTGAATCATTCAGGAATTTGAAAGTTAGGTTTCACGGGGACAACCTGGGGGTGGTACAGGTAATTAACAAGGTGTCAGTGGCTTCACCGCCGGTGGTATGGTTGCTCAGACACCTTGTATTGCGTTGTCTGCAGCTGAACGTGTTTATCTATGCTGTTCACCTCCCTGGAGTGGAAGATGTCATTGCTGATGCACTATCTCGCTTTCAGTGGGACAGATTCCGGGAGATGGCGCAGAACGGGGTCCCTTGTCCCCAGTGACTGTGGAGGATTGCCTTGGAAGAGTAGCTTGCTGGATCAGACAGTCGGTGAGCGACGCGACGTTGTCTGCATACAACAGGGTATGGCAGGAATGGGTATCTCTGCTGCAATAGGTGGCGGAAGGTCATGAGGACCAAGATCTCAGGTTGCTAGTTTTGTATTTTGTTTCACGGAATTTGGAGGATGGGGTGTCGGTGTCTGGGTTGGAAAAGAAGTTGGCAGGTTTGGCGTTTTGGTTAAAATTTTAAGGTTTACCTGATTTAACTAAGGATTTTTGGGTTAGGCAGGCACTGAAGGGTTACCGGCGTTCTAAGCCGGGGTTGGACGCTAGGTGCCCGGTTTCGTTCGAGCTTTTAGGTAGGATAGTGTCACAGTTAGACACTACATGTTCGTAAGAATATGAGGTGGTGTTGTTCAAGGCGGCATTCGCCTTGGCGTTTTTCAG
Organism: Aquarana catesbeiana; assembly: GCF_042186555.1. Classification (NCBI taxonomy): domain Eukaryota; kingdom Metazoa; phylum Chordata; class Amphibia; order Anura; family Ranidae; genus Aquarana; species Aquarana catesbeiana. The sequence goes on from NC_133324.1 coordinate 567,265,917, forward strand.
GGCATTTAGGATTAGTGAATTAGTTAGTCCGTCTAAAAAGGAAAAAGGGGGGTTGGGTGTGACGGATGTCAGATGTGGGAGGACAGGTTGTCCATACTGGTAAAAAAATCTAAAATGGATCAGCGGGACAAGGGAAAGACGGTGCAGGTTTTTTCACTGCCAGGTTCTCCCTTGTGCCCAGTAAAATTGGTGCGGGGGTTTCTAGCTATACGCCCGGGGGGGATGGTCCCCTTTTGGTACATCAGGATGGGTTGTCTTTATCTCGTTTTTCAATTTATTGCAATTTTCAAAAAATGTTTGGGGGCATTGGGTTTGGGGAATCAAAAGTTTTCATCCCATTCATTTCGGATAGGGGCGGCTACGGAAGCAGTTCGCTGGGGATTGGATGAGGATCGGGAGATGGGAATCTCGACGGTTTAAATCTTATGTTCGCCCTCAATTATTGAATGTTTAAAAGGGGGTAAGGGCAGGTTTGGCGTAGTGCATTGAAGGATTGTTATGTGCTGGGTGTCTATTGATTTGTTGCAGGGTTTGTTTTCTTTTCTTTCAGGACGAACACAGTGCCTGGTCTGTATAGTGGGCCACTCTTATGTGTGTTGGGGGGCAAGGAGAGGAGATGCACGATGGGATGGGAGACAGCTGGGTTTTTCCAGACAGGAAGCCTGTCTCCGGTGGTTGAGGGTGCCTAGTATGCTTCGGGGAAGGATGGTGTGGGAGGTGCGAAAATTTGCACGTCTGGATAGGCCTCCTGATGTGTTGGTGTTACACGTGGGTGGCAATGATCTAGGGCTACGGTCAATGTTAGATTTGGTGCGAGACATCAAATTTGATTTTTGGCAACTCAGGATGGCCTTTCCACATATGCTTATTGTGTGGTCAGACATCGTGGCACGAACCACTTGGAGGTTGGCTCAGTCGGTGGATAAGATCAACCGGGCCCGGAAGAAGGTTAACAAGGAAGTTAATGGTTTTGTGGTTAGGAATGGTGGGTTGGCGATCAGGCACATGGAATTGGGAGGTGGATACATGGCGTTACTTAAGGAGAGTTGGAGTACACCTGAAGGATGTGGGGATTGACCTGTGGGCTTTGGGTTTGCAGGATGGGATCCAGCGAGCATTGAGGGTTTGGCAGGGCACACAAGGGTAAGGGTTTTCCCTGGTGTGTGCTGTGGCGTGGTGTTGGTCTTTGCGGGTGAAGGATAAAACCCCAGATATGGAAGAGTTCGGGACCCATCGGTAGTATGAGGCCCATTGGTGGTATTTCAGCTAACGGGGGTTTAGCTGGAATTCGTTATTGGGTGCACTGCAGTCAGTTGGTTTGTTGTCTCTGAGCTAGCATGTCAGCTGGAGGCCTATTTTAGTTAAGGTACCGCAGTGGATCGAGTGTAAGATTGGTGGGTTTATCCCTGCAAAGACCAACGGGAGTAGTTAACTGATATGTCAGGTGTTTTTATACAGTTATGTTAAGTTGATGTTAAATTAATTATATTGGTTATTATTAATAAAGATAATTGGCTGCTACAGCCAATATTTTACTCCAGATGGGTGTGGTCTCAATTTTTGGGGTAAAAAGGTAAGGGGTATGTAGCATGTTGAGATGGTGTGAGTTTAAGGGTAAGCAGGAGACATCTGTTATACAATAGGCATGGTTTTCACACAAATAAAATACATTTTTTTCATATTTTTGTTGGTGATCGGAGGACACTGACTGGTTACAGTATGTAAAAAAAAAAAAAAAAAAAAAAAGGTAATCATTTTTTCTTCAATTCTTTTTTTCATTTTTTTTACATACAGTATTATGTAGTAGTTCAGTGTCACTAGCTGGGGGGGGGGGTGATAGGATTTTTTTTTACTTTGTTGTTATAAAAATTATTGTAACAGCAAAGTTTTCAACTGTCATAAATGAGTTAACCATTCATGACAGCTATGATCACTAGTAATCTGTGATTGGCTACAGCTAATCACATGGTACAGGGTGCTGTGATTGGCCCAGCTACCATGTGATACCTGTGTGCCAATCACAGCATAGGCAACACAGCTGTTATGGATGAATTCATAGCTGCTTTGTTGATATCATTATCATGTGATCGCATAGCGATCAAATGATCACCGTGTCCCAAGTCCCAGGATCTGCAATCCGCTGTATCCGGCGAACCAAAGGTGGCGGGAGAGGCACACAGTGCGCTCCTAAACCCGATGCAGGCACATCCCATACATGTACGTGATTATACTTGCACATGCTGCCCCGCTGCAGTATACAGTTGTGTTCATAAGTTTACATACCCTGGAAGAATTTATGATTTCTTGGCCATTTTGCAGAGAATATGAATGATAACACAAAAACTTTTCTTTCACTCATGGTTAGTGTTTGGCTGAAGCCATTTATTATCAATCAACTGTGTTTACTCTTTTTAAATTATAATCACAACAGAAACTACCCAAATGACCCTGATCAAAAGTTTACATACCCCAGTTTTTAATACCGTGTATTGCCCCTTTAACATTAATGACAGCTTGAAGTCTTTTGCGGTATTTGAGGATGAGGCTCTTTATCTTTTCAGATGGTAAAGCTGCCCATTCCTCTTGGCAAAAAGCCTCCAGTTCCTGTAAATTCCTGGGCTGTCTTGCATGAACTGCAAGTTTGAGATCTCCCCAGAGTGGCTCACTGATATTTAGGCCAGGAGACTGAGATGGCCACTCCAGAACCTTCACTTTATTCTGCTGCAGTCAATGACAGGTCGACTTGGCCTTGTGTTTTGGATCATTGTCATGTTGGAATGTCCAAGTATGTCCCATGTGCAGTTTCCTGGCTGATGAATGCAAATGTTCCTCCAGTATTTTTTGATAACATACTGCATTCATCTTGCCATCAATTTTAACCAAATTTCCTGTGCCTTTGTAGCTCACACATCCCCGAAACATCAGCGATCCACCTCTGTACCTTTCATCATAGGCCTTGTTGACTCCTCTCCAAATGTAGCATTTATGGTTGTGGCCAAAAAGCTCAATTTTGGTCTCAACGCTTCAAATGACTCTGTGCCAGAAGGTTTGAGGCTTGTGTCTGTGCTGTTTGGCATATTGTAAGCGGGATACTTTGTGGCATTTGCGTAGTAATGGCTTTCTTCTTGCGACTCGACCATGCAGCCCATCTTTCTTCAAGTGCCTCCTTATTGTGCATCTTGAAACAGCCACACCACATGTTTTCAGAGAGTCCTGTATTTCACCTGAAGTTATTTTTGGGTTATTCTTTGCATCCCGAACAATTTTCATGGCAGTTGTGGCTGAAATTTTAGTTGGTCTACCTGACCGTGGTTTGGTTTCAACAGAACCCCTCATTTTCCACTTCTTGATTAGAGCTTGAACACTGCCGATTGGCATTCTCAATTCCTTGTATATCTTTTTATATCCCTTTCCTGTTTTATACAGTTCAACTACCATTTACCCTAGATCCTTTGATAATTCTGCTTTCCCCATGACTCAGAATCTAGATACGTCAGTGCAGCACTGGATGAAAGATGCAAGGGTCTGTCAGGAGTTCAGAAACTCATTGACCTTTTATACACACACACTAATTACAAGCAAACAGATCAGAGGTGAGGATGGTTACCTTTAATAGCCATTCAAACCTCTTTGTGTCAACATGTGTGCATGTTACCAGACCAAAATCACCAGGGTATGTAAACTTTTGATCAGGGTCATTTGGGTAATTTCTGTGTCATTATTATTTAAAAAGAGTAAACACAGTTGATTGATAATAAATGGATTCAGCCAAACACTAACCATGAGTGAAAGAAATGTTTTTGTGTTATCATTCATATTCTCTGAAAAATGGCCAAGAAATCATAAATTCTGCCAGGGTATGTAAACTTATGAGCACAACTGTATGTACTGTGGCCGGTCGGCAGGTGGTTATTCTCCCATTCCACTGTGGCTCCAGCAAGTCTTGAGACGACTAATACATCAATAGGAAGTTTTATAACTCTGTAGAACTACAGAAGGTTTATCAAGCAGTCTAGATATGGTTATGGAGAGATCTGGCTCCTATTTTTTTTCAGCAAATAAATGCTTCATCCTCAGCCTAAACCTGGGTACACATGGGCCAAATATCGCCCAGTATCAGCTGGTTAAACAGAAATTGTCCGACATTCAGCCAGTGGGGGAGATCGTTGTACTAACATCGCTTGTGTTAGTACAGTGATCTGTCTGTTTTTTTTTTCATTCAGCCCGCTTGGTTGAACGAAAAGAAATAGTTAAAGTGGTATTAAAGGTTTGCCTTTTTACAAAAAAAATACCAAACATGTTATACTTACCTGCTCTGTGCAGTGGTTTTGCACAGAGCAGCCTCAATCCTCTTCTTCTCGGGGCCCCGCCAGCACTCCTGGCTCCTCCCCCTTGACCAGTGCCCCCAATAGCAAACCGCTTGCTATGGGGACACTAGTGTGTGTGCTTGCTCCCAAGCCCTGCTCTATGCATCCATAAGACGCATAGAGCCGCAGCTCTATCTCAGCCTCAGCCAATGAGGAAAGGTGCACATTTCTGGATTGAGAGGAGGCTCAGCTGAGTATTGGGTGGGTTGTGGGAGGAGCAGCACACAGAAGGTAAAAAAGCTTTCATCCTTTACAACCACTTTAACCACTTACCACCAAATCACATATAGTACCTGGTACATCATTTGCCTTCAAGTGGTTGTACCGAGGTGATGCCTGGCATACTAGCCACTCGATTACTATTACAAGCAATGGGAGGGGACATCCCCCCTCCTTGTGCAGCTATCTCAAGCTCTCCCGTCCCACCAGGAGACCCAAGCTGCTAGCCGGCACGTCTCCCGGCTAGTCGGAGAGGAGACCTATATAAAGCCGGAATCAGCTTTGATCGGGTCTCCGCTATGGTAACCCAGAAGCGATGACAATCACTTCTGGTTTACCTGGATGTCAGCGGCGCCATTATTTGAAAATTGAAAGTATTCAAAAACACCGATCTTGGCATTTGAATGCTTTCAAGTGGAGTAAAACCTTCAGGAGTTCAAGTGGTTAAAATGATATATTAAAATCTTTAAACTGCATCTCTGAATGCTGCAGTCAATTATAAAAGGATCTTTGGCTCTGTAAAAGGCTACAGCATTTTAAAACTCCTGTTACATTCCTGTCTGGGCAAGGCAGTGAGTGTCACCACCAATATTTCTTAAAGGTAAGAACTGCAGCAGCAAATGCTGTGAATTGTGCTTGTTTCCATTAAAAAACACGTGATGCCAGGTTTTGTTTTTTGTGTGTGTGAAAAGGGTTTCCTGCAGAGTTAACCTGCCCCAGTGACAATCACTCTTATGCCGCGTACACACGATCGGATTTTCCGACGGGAAATGTTGGATGTAAGCTTGTTGGCGGTAAGTGTGTATGCTCCATCGGACATTTGTTGTCGGACTTTCCGCCAACAAATGTTGGCTAGCATGTTCTCAAATTTTCCGCCAACAAATGTTTGTTGTCAGACTTTCCGATCGTGTGTACACAAGTCCTTCGGACAAAAGTCCAAAGTACAAACATGCATGCTCCGAATGAAGGACGAGTCGGAAGCGATCGGTCTTGTAAAACTAGCGTTCGTAATGGAGATATCACATTTGTGACATGGCAAATTATGAAATCTCTCAATGCAGCGCATTCTCTTCTTCTTTATAATGGTATAATAATGACGCTGCTTTGCTGCTGATATTCACACAGTTCTGACAAACGTATTTCTTTTTTTTCTAGTGATCTCCAGAATATTTTTTTTTTTTTTCTAGTGATCTCCAGAATATTTTTTTTTTTCGTTTGGTGTGTCAAGTTACCACAACACCATTATTATCTTGTATTTTTTAGCCTCAAAGATACAACTATGTTGGTGTCCCTTGTTAATTTGAAATGTACCTGCCTACTCACAAACAAATTGTCCTTTTTGATGTAAAACACATAGCCAAATATTTGTCAAAACAAAAATTTTAAATTGAAAGGGAGCACAAAGTCATATCAAAATAAAGAGGAAGGCCGCGATAGAGAAAGAGTTGGAATTGGTGAAGCCTTTGTATCCCAGGGCAGACATCAATTATTTGACTGTCAAAATTGATAACCTGAGGAGTACATTTAATAGGGAGCACAATAGGGTCCAGGACTCAGAGAGATCGGGAGCAGTAGCAGATGACATATATGTCCCGAGGCTGTGGTCTTACAACAGGCTGCATTTTTTGGTAAACCACACCAAACCCAGGCCATCACTCTCAACACTTACTTCCTGACTTCCTTCCATGCTGCTGTGGTGGGTGGGGTGGCTGTGTTGTTGGTGGAGTAACAGGGTCCAACTCACAGGTGTGAGGTGTGTTTGATGGGTGAGTTCACCCCTCGTCCCCTTGTTTAGGGCCTGCAGAATTATCTCCTTGCATATAGTGCGCTGGGCCTCCTCCATCTGTTTTAATTTATTTGCTGTGATGCATACAACCGCCTGCTGGCCATCAGGGACCGTGCTAATTGTCACAGTAGCATGTCAAAGGAAAGCAGCCGTGGCCTCCTCCAGGATCCCTGCCTTTCTGGTCCTTTTGGTTGGAGGGCAGAGGGGTGGAACCTGCGATTCGGTCAGGCTGCTTGCCACGGCCTCCTCCTGGCTGAGACTTTCCTGTGTATGAAAATGGTACATAGTTTTAGGTGATCAATCACACACAATTTTGAGCTCATGACTGTTGCAAATTGAATGTTAACAAATAGAAAAGACTATCATTCTGACCCCAGCATTTTTCATTTTTGTCCCAATCATTTTTGGCTACTACTGTCTATTGATATGTAAACCACTTTGTTAAATCAGAAATTTGTGATCAATAACATCTAGTTACATCATTCAATTTTTGACAAGAAATATGTTCAACAATGCTATACCTGGGTCAAGCTGGGCTCCTCCACATCTTCTTCCTGGGTGGAAGGCCCAGGGTGGACCTCAGGAGCCTCAGCTGATGTTGAAGGAAGTGTTAAGAACGATGGCCTTGGTTCCGTCTGGTCGGACAAAAAATGCAGGCTGTTGTAGTATGACAGCCTGGGGACATATACGTCATCTGCTTCGAATCTCATTGAATCCTGGACTTTCTTGTGCTCCATATTATATGTGCTCCTCAGGCTACCAATATTGGCCTTCAAATACGTGATGTCTGCCGTGGGATACACAGCAGTGGCGGCCCGTCCATAGGGGGCGCCCGGGCGCCGAACCCCCTCCTGTAGTCACAAAAAAAAAAAAAAAAAAGTTTTTAAACTGGCCCTTTAAGAAAAAAAAAAATCCTTTAACATAGTGCACTGTGGGAAGCGCCATGTCAATGCAATCACGAGATTTGCGGGCTGTTAACCCGCCTTGGGGCGCAATGCAGAACGCTGAGTAGCTTCCGCCCGTAAAATCACTGTGATTCTAGGGGCGGGAGCATTGTTGTTACAAATCTAGAGGTCACTTCCGGCTGGGTATTCTGAAACTGACGAAAGCCGGAAGTGACGTTGTCACGTCAGCAGCTCCGTTCTTCAGCCCTAACGGAGCTGCAGTAAGGAGGTGAGAGAGCGTGCCTCGTTCTTTCATTATCTGAATTCCTATGCTAATGCTCTAAAATTGTAATAAATCATCTCCCTGGAAACAGCTTAGTGACTGTCTGCACACATTATGTTAGCAAAGGAATTCATTTACAGAAATGTGTGTGAAACAAAAGTGGATGCACCAAAGCATGTTCAGTAACACTAACATGGGGTTTAATACTTTATTCCATATTGTGTCAGTCTGTTCCATTTTAAGACATTTGTAAATATATTCTCAGTCTCACCATAACATTGCAACTGATATAAAAAATATCTGATTTACATATCTTATTTTACAGTAATTTTTAAAACTTCAACTTTTCCCTTTTTTTTTTTTTTTTTTGACCGGCGCACGCCGATGTACATCCCTGCTTTGGGGACGGATATCTTTGTTATGGCAGCAGCTAGCTGCCACAACCCCGGTATCCCTGTGTTCAACAAGATAAAAGTAATCTCTGTGGCGGATTCACCGCAAGGTCACTTTTATCGGTGGCGGGAGAGGCCCCCCCTCCGTAGGCGATCGTGCGTGTCTCCTTGCTAGGTATGGAAACAAGTGAGGGGAAGATGGCCTCCACCCGTCTCCATACCATTGCTGGGCGGAAGCGACGTCAAAACGTCACTTCTGCCCATACTTCTTAAAAGCACATTTTTTTTATGTCATTTTTTCAAAATGTCAAAATTTTTTTTTTTTTTTTTTTTTTGCATTTAAGTCCAAATATGAGATCTGAGGACTTTTTGACCCCAGATCTCATATTTAAGAGGACCTGTCATGCTTTTTTCTATTACAAGGGATGTTTACATTCCTTGTAATAGGAATAAAAGTGACACATTTTTTTTTTAAAACAGTGTAAAAATAAAAGGTAAAATAAATAGAAAATAAAATTTTTTTTTTAAACGTGCCCCGTCCCGCCGAGCTTGCGTGCAGAAGCGAACGCATACGTGAGTAGCGCCCGCATAGGAAAACGGTATTCAAAGCACACATGTGAGGTATCGCCGCGATCGGTAGAGCGAGAGCAATAATTTTAGCACTAGACCTCCTCGATAACACAAAACATGCAACCGGTAGAATTTTTTAAATGTCGCCTATGGAGATTTTTAAGGTTAAAAGTTTGTCGCCATTCCACGAGCGGGCGCAATTTTGAAGCGTGACATGTTGGGTATCAATCTACTCGGCGTAACATTATCTTTCACAATATAGAAAAAAATTGGGCTAACTTAACTGTTGTCTTATTTTTTAATTAAAAAAAGTGTATTTTTTTTTTAAAAAGTGCGCTTGTAAGACCACTGCGCAAATACGGTGTGACAGAAAGTATCGCAACGACCGCCATTTTATTCTCTAGGGTGTTAGAAAAAAAATGTATGTATAAAAAAAAAAAAATGTATGTATAAAAAACTGTTTTTAGCTTGTAAACACCGAGTCTGTAAAAGAGGCCCGGTCCTTAAGTGGTTAAGATGTCTACAGGTATGTGCAGGCAGGACATTTATAGTCTAAATGTGTCTCCCATTTTTCCTTTTCTTGTATAAAATATGACAGAGTGGGTGGATTATATAAGGGGTGTGGTTTATGAGAAGTGGGAGGGGTCAAAAATTATGGGCGGGTTCTGGCACCCCCCCATCCAAAAACTTCACCAGCCGCCACTGATACACAGGCTTCACTAATTCCAACAGTTTCTCCAGCACTGCCTTCCTCTTTAGCTTGTTAGAATAGTCCCTGCATTGTACTTGCCAGAGACATGGCAGCTCCCTGTATTTTTCAATAAAGTCTGACAGAAAATCTGGGGCTGTAAATTTATCAACCATTTTATCTGCAAGACACAACACAAGACAAACCCTAATGTCAGGCTAAACTCTCATAATCTTGTCCCAATATAGGCCTCAATCTATTACAGTTAAAATCGTACCTTCGTTTGAACGAATGGCGATAACGATCCTCCGTCCTCCACTCACAGATCGTACGTACGTCCGTTATATCGCCCGCGAGTTATTCTTTATATACACTGCGCATGCGTGAAACTCTGCCCCTGTCCTTCTTTCTAGTATATTTCCTGCCTCTTCTCTTTCGGGGCAGTGGGAGAGCACATGGCGGAGACACAGCAAGTGTGTGCTGTTATCAGCAATGAGGATAGCCCGGAGCAAGGCAGTTCCAGATCCAGGAGGAGATATAATACCTCAAATATGTCCTTTGAAGAAATGGTGGAGATGGTGGACATCTTAAAGAGGAAAGACTATGATGGGAATCATGGGCCGTACAGAAACCCTAATGTGAGAAAGGCCAAGATCATGGCTAAAGTTGTGAGAAGTCTGCACAGGAATTCTGGGGTACAACAATCCAAGGATCAATTGACGAAACGCTGGTCAGACCTGAAATTGAGGGAGCAAGATCAGTATAGAAAGATCAGGAAAGTGCTGCAAAAAAGTAAGTATTTGTCGTGTGTTCCTATTATTATTATTATTTTCATGCTTGTCCATGTGCTTTTCTTTACTGTTGTATAGTTTAAAATGCCAAGTTTGAGGTTCGTGGATACAGGAATCGTTCATATTAAAGATTGTTTGTTCGACCACTAATACCTCCTTTTTGGCAGATGCAGGTTAACTACATTTGTTCAAGCCTATTTTGATTAAAATAAGTTTATTACATTGTTGTCTAGATGTGTTTGAAACTATAATGAAATGACAACTTTATTCAGTGTCAGGAGAGGACACTCAGCAGCTGTTTACACATCTGGACGCAGGAGCACTAGTGTGGGACACCATAACAACCTTGTTATGGTGTCCCACGCAGGTTCTCCAGTGGATATTAGGGGTCTCTCAATGTGTGAAACTTGCACAAAACTGGTAAGTATTCCAGCTTTTGAAAGTGAAAAAAATCATGTCTTCAGCTTGGAACTCTACAAAACAGACAATTTTACGACACTTCCAAGCAATGTTTCATATTACTATTTCTAGCCTAACATACAGTATCGCTCTGCTAAGTATACCTTTTTTGTATTCCCATAGGGGAGAAAAGAATAGGGGCATCTGAGGACACCAGTAACCCCACGCTGAATAAAGAAAGGGAACTCACCACACACCATGAAGATGTGGATGCAGAGGTTCAGGAAGTGCTGGGTGAAGTGGTAGAAATGGTGTCGACAACAGGTCAGTGTCTGAGACCACAGCTTCAGGTAATAGATGGATGCCTGCATATTTATAATACATGGTGTGTTCTTTTATTTTTAGGTGATGTGGATGTTGTGGAAGAAGAAACTCACTTCAGCAGTGCAAGTGCACAAATACTGATCAGTGAGATCATGGTGTGCAATCGTGATTTGGAAAAGATGAAACAAAACATCCATGATGTTCAAAAAAGACTGAGCAACATCATCGATATTTTAGGCAAAATCTAAAAAAAAAAAAAACATTTTAACCGCTTCAGCCCCAGAAAATTTTACCCCCTTCCTGACCAGAGCACTTTTTGCGATTCGGCACTGCGTAGTTTTAACTGTCAATTGCGAGGTCCTGCAACGTTTCACCCAACCAAAATTGGCGTCCTTTTTTTCCCACAAATAGAGCTTTCTTTTGGTGGTATTTGATCACCTCTGCGGTTTTTATTTTTTGCGCTATAAACAAAAAAAGAGCGACAATTTTGCTATAATAAATATCCGCCAAAAAATATATAAAAAAAATGTTTTTCCTCAGTTTTGGTCGATCTGTATTCTTCTATATATTTTTGGTAAAAAAATTGCAATAAGCATATATTGATTGGTTTGCACAAAAGTTATCGCTTCTACAAAATAGGGCATAGTTTTATGGCATTTTTATTTGTAATTTTTTTTAATTAGTAGTGGCGGCGATCTGCAATTTTTATCGGGACTGCGACATTATGGCGGACAATTTTGACACATTTTTGGGACCATTGGCATTTTTACAGCGATCAGTGCTATAAAAATGCATTGATTACTGTAAAAATGTCACTGGCAGTGAAGGGGTTAACCACTAGGGGGCAATCAAGAGTTTAATTTGTTCCCTATTGTGTGTTCTAGCAGAAGGGGGGAGGGGACTGTGTAGGGAAAGCGATAGATCGCTGTTCATACTCTGTATGAACAGATGAACTGTCACTTCTCCCCTCAGAGAACCAGAAACTGTGTGTTTACACACACAGATCCCGGTTCCGTGTGCCCCGAGCGATCGCGGGAGCCGTCGGTGATCGCGACCGCTGGGCACTTGCATCGGCTCCGTGGGCGAGCAGGGGGCGCGCGCACGCGCCCCCTAGTGGCCACAGGGCAAAGCGATGTTACATAACTTCGTTTACCCCAGCCGTGCCATTCTGCCGCAGTACAACTGCGGCAGATGGTTGGCAAGTGGTTAACGTTGTCGTTATGTTGTCCATGTTTTTACAGTTTTAAATGAATTGCAAAGCCAAATTTTGAAGATGCACACAGTGTGTCAACATGTGCTATCTCCCATCATGGGATATCAATGCACGCGTTTTGTGGGTGCAACCCCTTCCTCCAAACTAATGTAGGTGAGAGGAAGGTGCTGCACCCCCGAAACACATCCATTGATCCCCTGTGATCGGAGCTAGCACATGTTGACACACTGGGGCTTATTTCAAAAAGGCAAAACCACTTTGCACTACAAGTGAAATGCAAGTGCGCTTGTAGGGCAAAGTGGATTGTCCTTTCTGAAATAAGCCCCAGTGTGTCAACATGTGCTAGCTCCCATCATGGGGGATCAATGGACGTGTTTCAGGGGCATACTTGCAGTTCACTTGTAGTGCAAAGTGGATTTCAATTTAGTAAATAACCCACACTGTGCTGTAAATTTTGTATTTGCCCAAATAAGGCCATTTTAGGGACTCCAAGCAATTAATTCATGGAGTTGAAAAGGATGATTATTTTTATCATTAATGCATTACATACATTAACAACAATAACATTGTGTGTGTGTAGCAGACCCACAGCACAACATAATAGTTAGCTGAAGAAGAGATTGTCACCTCGTGTTTCAAATAAGTTACATTTGCACTATTGAAGAAAATGGCCAAAATTAAAAGGCCATTTGAGAACCTAGGAGACAGATAAGAAACACAAACAGTAATACAAATGAAATATGAGTTTAGATTTTCAAAAAAAATGTATTAAACATCTGAAAGATTTGCTTGTAAATCAATTGCCCCCCTACACACGAAGTAATCGACTTAGTTTTGCCTGACTTCGCAGGCGGTTTGCGGAGGCAAGCCAGGAGCGCAGTCATTGATGTAGGTTCTGCTGAAAAGTCGGCCTCAGTCACAACTGAGGCCAGATAGCTGGCTGCATTCTTGCGAAGGTAGTTGTGCAGAATGCAGCAACTCAACACAACGTGATTAAGTTTGTTTTCGGCCAGGTTGATGGACGTAAGGAAAAGCCTGAATCGGCTGGCCATTATGCCAAAGGCATTCTCAACCACTCTTCTGGCACCCTCTGCTCTGGGGTCATGTTCCTCATGGGGAACAGTCGCAACAGATGCTCCCCTAGAGCAAAGGCCTCATCCGCCACAAATACAAAATTGAGGCCCGCAACATTCTCCTCTGAAGGTGGCAACCCCAAGGTGCTATTTTGAAGACACCGGTAAAACTCCATCTGGATGATCACTCCTCCATCAGAGTTACGGCCGTTCTTCCCTACGTCCTGGTAGATGAATTCATAATTGCCCTTCACCACCGCCAACATCACTATACTACTGAACCCCTTATAATTAAAGCACCATTGATAGCACCACCACAATTGGGAAAGTTTCACTGGTGGAGAAATTGGGAAGCCACAGTCTGCCATTCCTGTGGGTTAGAAGGAAACTGTGGAGTCAAACAAGAAAAAAAATGACTACTTTTGCACATAACATTGCAAGCAGATTAGACATAAACATTCTTGGCCAACATAAGTATAACATTTATTGAAATATATTTATCGAGTATTTAAAGACAAAAGTATAAGGTCAACTTATCAGATTCCTCACCCCCTCTGGTGGCCCATTGGAAAAAAATTATGGTGGGGGGTGGGTAGATCTTTTGGACAGGTAACCCTCTCCACTTCATTGAGAGCTGAATGCATAAATGATGTGTGTTACTTTGGCCCGCCCCTTCTTACTTACACTATTGGCAGCCCACTGGACAGGTAAGAAGTGTCATAATCCAAAAATATGAATACACACTGTCCAAATTGAAGCACATTTTTACATTCTGCAATTACCTATCAAGATAATAGGAGAACAAAACTTTAAACAGTACCATTTGAAAGTATTTAGGCAGACACTTGCACTGCATGCTTTGGTGAATTCATCCATAAATATGACCACAAAAGAGGTAGGTGTATAGTGTGTATGGATTTGGCAAAGTCAGCAGAGTATTGGTATCAGTTGACTTAGCGGTTGGGGGGAGAGGGAGGGTTCAAAATGAGTTTGGGCCCCCCCCCAAAAAAGGAAAAAAAGCCTCTTGCACTCTGCCTGAATTTAAGGACAATAATATTTACACACATTTTAGGGGTGTTTAGGTTAAGCACTACAACGTAGCTGATAAAATACATTAAGTGACTAGGCTAGGTGTGTATGGGCCAAGGATAGCATGCTGGGGAGGTTAGTGAAGGCAAATATGCATGAAGGACAAAAAAGGAGCATTAAAAGCTTACAGCATGCATGAGGACAAAGAGGACATTCACAGCATATTACAATCATGGTAATTATGGAATGATGAAATGAATACAATACATTAGCAAACATTAAATACATAGAATGTGATGTTAAAGGATAAAATGTACCCTTATATAGTCCTTCTGCAGGACTTGAATTATGGCAGAACAGGTCTCTGGAATAATGATTCCCAGAGCCTGGGGGGAGATCCCAGTTGTGAACTTCAGGTCCTGGAGACTTCTCCCAGTCGCCAAGTACCGCAAGGTTGGCGATGAACCTTTGCTTGGGAGAGATGGCTTGCCACATGCAGGTGTCCTGCTTCGTAATATAAGGGGACAGCAAAGCCAATATATGATGAAAGACGGGGTCCCTCATCCGGAGATAATTCCTGAAATCATCAGGATTATTCTCCTGGAGCTCCTGCAGCAAAGGCATATGACAGAATTTGTCACAATTAAGCAACCAATTCTTGGTCCAAGAACTCCTCCTCCCCCTGTTCATAGACTAGACTTGGGTCAAAGCAATAACACCAAGCCCAACAACAGCACAATCTCTCCGACGAGAACGCAACATGGCTAGTTAACGAACGGCTGCTCAGAGCGAACTGACAGAACTCACTGAAAATCAGAAAGGGCCTGACAAGCACAACCTGAAAATGAGAAACGATCGGACAAGCACGCACTGAAAATCAGAAGCAAACTATAAATAGAATGCACTGAAAGACAGAAACGACCTGACAAGCACACAATGAAGAACAGATATGAACCAACAAGCACAACCTGAAAAGCAGAAACGAACTAAAAAGCACAAGGCTGAAAAGCGCAAATCGTCACTCACCAAACTTCTACTAACCCGAGATAAACACGAGATTAGCAGAAGGAGCCCAAAGGGTGGCACACGACTATTGAACTTCCTTTTTATAGACTCATCGTACGTCACTACGTTCGTAATTGTTGGCCAACATTTGTGTGACCATGTGTATGCAAGACAAGTTGGAGCAAACACCCTTTGAACAAAATTCCACGGTTTTGTTGACAGAAAGTCCGATCGTGTGTACGAGGCTTTAGTCTTCTGGTGCTTAAATTGTTTTCACATGAGCTGGAAATTCTATGCAAAGGGTGAGGCTGAGAGTGTAATACATCAAAGTTGTAGGATACTGTGGGGTTTATTGACTATAGCAAAAATATGCGAATGCGTGAATAAATACTCTCAAAATAGCCAAATCGTGCTAATTAGCGTGAAAATGGAATTCACTATAGCGCTCGGAAAAAAATACTCCTAAAATCAAATTCACTATAGTTCCCAGACAACAGAGACCGTCCAAATCATTACTCTTGCTAGAAACACGGGAATTGCACATGGAAATAATGTTTTGAGAATGATATAATAGCCTAAATGGTACTTAAATATGTGGTATATTGTTTAAAGATAATCTGCTTTTAAACTGCTTAAAAAAGGTGATATATAAACTGAAATATCATTGAAAGTCTGAGAAGAGATAAATTCCCCCTCTCTTTACAACTATGTACCAGCACAAGTGCGCATGCTCAAACATGCAAAATACTCTAATTTTAACTCCCATTCATTTTTTACCAAGCGCTATAGTAAATTAGCAAATTAGTGCATGGCTAAAATGCGCTTGAGAGTGAATATTTGTGCTATATAGCCAAATGCAAGTCTCAACCATTGATTATAACGGTACAATTGTTACTTCCCCAATAAAATACATTTTAATTTTGAGACAAACTGTTTATTTCTCTAAAATAAATTGTCCTTGCAACAATTTTGCTTCTTCTTCATATTTTTTGTTTTATAAGAACGCTAGTAATGTGTAATGTTTTCATGTTTTGGTAAAATATATTTTTCTCTGTCTCTCTTACTTGTTGCTGTCTATCTCGCAAAAATCTTTACAGACACTCCCACAGGTCTCTTCACAAACCACAAACAATACCATTGCTGATGCAAATTTTAAATGAGTCACAATTTTGTGTGTTGTTTAGTATTTCCAAATGATCATAATTTTCCCCCAAAAAATGTGATATGTGTACCAACATCAGAAATCAAAATGTCAATCCTAAAATTCAGAGGGTAACATCACTATTCTACACTCACACACCAAGAACCACCAAATATCACAGAATAAATCAAGAAGCATAACTCCTGACTGATGTCATTCCACCACGTATAGGTATATGTCCAAGGAAATGCAGTAATTATGTGTAGGAGCGGTCCAGCACCCTTGCAAATTGTGTCATATGTTTACCATGGGCAAGGACAATAATCAGTCTTAACATTTCCCCACCAGCACTAATTGCAGCCTCTTACCAAAAAAGCATCAAAATTACAGCTCTTTCTCTAGCAGCATGCAGACAGTAATCAGCCATAACAAGCCTTCAAAACAGATGGCATATGCCAGAAACAGGTTATTGTGGAAGGCACTGGCCTAACCTTCCACAGTACATCTGCATTGATTAACTTACTGTACCCCTGAGACTTAGGACTGTTTGACACCACAGTGATGCAGCCTACATCCATCTGGCAGCACAGTGGCTAACTGGATAGCATTTCTGCCTAGCAGCACTGAGGTTGTTGGTTCGGATCCCAATCATGCTACCTGGCTAGTGGTTAGTATGTTCATCCTCTGTTTTAACGGGTTTTTTTTTTCACCAGTAATTACATTTTTGATGGGCTTCACATAGTGGAAACCCAAGAAATAACATTATGGTACAATACCCCACCCCCAATTTCTTCATGCCCATATCATAGTCATACCAAAACCAGATAAAGATCCTGCTGTCCCTGACAACTATCGTCCTATAGCCCTACTAAATTCCGACTATAAAATTTTCACCAAAATCCTGGCAAACAGACTCTCCAAAATTTTACCATTTTTGATAAATAGAGATCAGGTAGGATTTGTCCCCCTGAGACACGCAGGGGACAACACCAGACGCACCATAGATCTTGTCGATTTACTAACTAGAACTAAAACCCCGGCAGTAATACTTAGCTTAGATGCACAGAAAGCATTTGATCGCCTTAGCTGGCCTTTCATGTTTGCGATCCTGTCCAAATATGGTTTCTCAGGTCCCTTTATACAGGCCCTTAGATCCCTATACTCATACCCTACCTCCCAAGTACAACTTGCATCCTACTTATCTCCCACATTCCCCCTCAGCAACGGTACTAGACAAGGGTGCCCTTTGTCACCCCTACTTTTTATACTTAGCTTAGAACCCCTAGCCACAACAATCCGCGAAAGTCCCTCCATTACAGGAGTACGCTTACGTCAGTTAGAATATAAATTATCCCTTTTTGCAGATGATATCCTTCTAACACTTACTCAACCACACACGTCCCTACCCTCGTTACATAAAATTTTAAACACTTTCAGTGAAATCTCTGGGTTTAAAATTAATACCACCAAAACAGAAGCTCTCCCCATAAATATCATACCAACTAATCTGAACACCCTTAAACAGAACTACAACTATCACTGGAGCTCCACATCCTTAAAATACTTAGGTGTCCGGATTACAGCATCATACTCCTCACTATATCAGGCGAATTTCCCCCCCCTATTCCAAGAAATTAACCGCCTATTGAATCACTGGACCGCTTTGCCCATCTCTCTCCTGGGACGTATAAATATTCTAAAAATGTCTATCCTTCCTAAACTACAGTATTTATTCGAGACACTCCCAGTGGCAATACCAATGTCTCAGTTGAAAACGCTTCAAAGAAGAAGCCTCCGTTTTATATGGAACAACGCCTCACATAGGGTGGCGGGCTCAGTGGTCATGGCACGTAAGCTTAAAGGGGGCCTAGGTGCCCCTGACTTCATCAAATACTACTATGCTTCTCACCTAAGGGTTCTTACCTCGTGGACCAACAGAACTGCCCCAAACAGATGGGCGGACATAGAAATGAGCATAACAGCCCCAGTACATCCGTGCTACATGCTCTGGCCGTCCACGACCAAATATATGCCCCAGCTGAGAACTCTATGCCTGGCCCCAATGCTCTTTACACTGGCAATATGGAAGAAATGCTCCGCTAAATACTCACTATCATCCACAAGTTCACCTCTTACTAATATCCTTTTTAATCCAGACATCCCAGACAGTCTGTCCTATGAACGTATGATGCCCTGGACTAAGGCCGGGATTTTTCAACTACGACAACTAGTCAATCCAGCCACAAGACACTTACTATCCTTCGAGGACCTTAACAAACAACACCAATTACCCAAAACAATATTTTATTCATACCTCCAAATCAAACACTTCTTTTCTACCAAAAACCCCACACTATCTTTAGATAAACCTACCCAATTCGAAATGCTATGTGCTACAGGCCCTCATGAACCTCAACTGATATCCACCATTTATAGAATACTCCATGAGGCCAACCCCCTAAAAATAGATACGCATTATTATATGAAAAAATGGTCACAGATTCTCCAACATGACATATCTCTCCTAGACTGGGACAAGATTTGGATCTCCATCTCCAAGAGCTCCAGATGTATTTCCCACAAAGAAATAGGTTACAAAGTACTTATGTTTTGGTATAAAACTCCAGAAAGACTACATGCGGCGGATCCGTCCATATCCCAAATATGCTGGAGATGTAATAAGAAAGTAGGCTCCCATTTTCATATCTTTTGGGAATGCTCTTTGGTTACGCAACTTTGGGAGCAGATCCAAAAGTTATTAGAGAAACTGGTGGGAATCCTCGTTCCCCTGGATCCCATATATTATCTACTTGGTCTTCCCTATCAAGGTCTTCACAAAACAAAACAGAAACTGATGTCATACGTATTACTAGCAGCTAAAAAAACTATCCCCAAACTTTGGCTATCCACTTCCCCTCCCACCCTACCACATACTCTAACCATCTTAATGGATATGCGTAGAATGGAACATCTAACTGCCATTGCTGAAGGTTCCATACAGAAATTTTCTATCATCTGGCAACCTTGGGACGACTATGATGACAATAGTACGACAAATGAAACAGGATGAAATGATAGACGTCTATGGCAATAAACATTTTATATCTCTTGGGCTAACACACACCTTACCCCTCTGTTTGTGCAAATTCTCCTCAACAAGATTTCCTTTTCCTATAGGACAAGTAATGTAATCACAGTAGATTCGCCTAATTAATAACCAAAGGTTCTTATCACTTGTTATTCCTAACCTTACAGTTGTAGTGTAAGATATCCTATGGTTCCTGATAAGGTCATGCACTCTCGATAGACAGTATTGAAGCCTCATGTTTTCCTTTTTTTTTCTGAATGTGACAACGATGTTATTATAAATGTCATGAAAAATGTTAAATAAACAATTTAAAAAAAAAAAAAAAGAAATAACATTATAAATCAAGCAAGTGTGGGTTTGCACCAAATCTAGAACTGTGATGTTTTGGCCCAGATATGAATGTATAAGTCTGGGGCGATCCTGCACACATATTTGAATGTTGTATGCTGATGATGATGATGATGATGATGAATGATGAATGTCACCAATTTGTGTGAGGCAGCCTTAACAAAGTTGTAATTTCCTGTTTTGTAACCTCCACATGCCCAACAACGTACAAGTTTAATTTGGAGATTTTTGGGATCACTGATCATGGCCAGAGCCTTGGACATTTGTTGTTTTTAGGTTTACCCTGCACGGATATATAATGGAAAATTGAATACTTACCTTTCTGTAATTTTCCTTTCCTGGTGCCTATCCATGGCAGCATACGCATGGTTAGTTGCTCCACCCCCAACAAACCCACAGGATTGGTATAACTCTATATAAGAGAATGACGCCCCCCCCCCCCCACCCCGATTCTCATAACTAGACTAAATTCAGCCACAAGAATAAGAACAAGGGAGGGGAATATGGTGCCATGGATAGGCACCAGGAAAGGAAAATTACAGAAAGGTAAGTATTCCATTTTCCATTTTCCTGGTGCCTTCATGGCAGCATACTCATCGTAAATAACTCGCTACCAGGGAGGGAATGCTGAAGAAAATCAAATTTTTTAATTGACTATTATGAAACAGAAAATTGTAAGGTCTTCCTCCTAAAATCCTGGGAGCTGAGACTAGGTGGATCTAGGCTGTAGTGAGCCATAAACGTGGAAAACGAGGACCAGCTTGCTACTTTGCAGATTATCTCTGGGGAGACCTTTGCCAAGGCTGTCCATGCAGATGAAATCCCATTTGTCAAGTGCACATTCACTTCCTGAGTAACAGGAAGCCCACTAGCCTGGTAAGCCATGTGTATAATACTCATAGTCCATCCCGCTATTGTGCACTTCGATGCTGCTTGCCTTTCCTTGCACCACTGGGGACTAAAAATAACCTTCCATCCTTCCGGAGGTGTAGAGTAGCGAAGATGTAGGGTTTTAAGGCTCTTGCTACATCCAATTTGTGCATCTTTGATGAATTCTGTTCTTCCGAGAATGCTGGCAGAACCCATTCCTGCTTGGAGTGATATGTGCAAGGGACCTTAGGTACGAATTGATGGATAGGCTGAAGGACTACCCTGTCTGGATAGAAAACGATATGGGGATCTAGAGTCCACTCGTTGTTGTCGGCCAGATTCCTGGACAACATATCCGTTTGGTTATTCTGAAAGGCTGGGATGTAGGCTGCTCTGAGGTTCAGCAAGTTCCTCTCTGCCCATGACAGAATCGGCTCCACTTCCTGCATCAGGGATCTTCTGTGTGTGCTGCCCTGGTTTTGCATATAGGCCACCGCCGCTCTGTTGTCCATATGTATCAGGAGCAATTTCCCTCTGGGAGAGGAGGCAAGAAGAGATATGGCCATCCAGGCTGCTCTCAGCTCCAGCACATTGGATACTATGTTGCTGGTGTTGAACCGCCATCTTCCCTGGACCATGTGGGATCCGCAATGAATGCCCCAGCCTAACCCACTCGCGTCAGACGTAAGAATGGTCCAGGAGATGGGACCAAGATGGCAGTGATTGCGGAGGCTTTGGTGCCTTGTCCAAAACCAGAGACTGGACTTCATCCTCACAGTCACCACTTTTTGCTGGGATAGCGACTTCCTCCTCTTACTGGGCTAAAAATCCCTGCTGAAAAGTCCAGAGGCCTGCTTCACCTTCTCTCTGATGACCGAGAATTTTGCCTGCGGGAGGGAAACTAACTGGTTCTGGGTGTTAAACAGAGAGCCCAGGTATATCATCTCTTGCATAGGAGTGAGCTGGCTTTTTGAATGATTGATTATGCAACCAAACCTGGTCAAGACATCCACTACCTCCTGCAAGTGTGCCAATAACATTACTCTGCACTGAGATAATATCAAAATGTCATCCAGAGTGTCATCCAGTGCAGGACTCTGATCTCCATTCTCTCAGTGGTGCTAGAATTGCCACAAGGACTTTTGTAAAGGTTCTTGGTGCTGTAGATATACCGAAAGGGAGACACTGGAACTGAAGGTGGATGTCCTCCACTTAGAATCTTAGGTAAGCCTGAAAATGGCGGTGAATGGGTACATATAAGTATGCGTCCTGGAGGTCTTTGGAGACCATCCAGTCACCCGGCTGTACTGCCAATATGACCGTATTTAGTGACTCCATGTCAGTAAATGTTCCAGGAGAATGAATCTGTTCAATCTCTTCAGATCCAGCACTGGCCTCCATCCTCCCATTTTTTTGCGCACAAGAAAAACTGGAGAATAAAAGCCTACCGTTCGGACTCCAGAACGGGTATTATCGCTTTCTGGAGAATTAATGTTTGTATATACTGTCCCAAAATTTCTGCTTTCTCCATTGACCTGAGAATCCTGGTGGGGAGAAAGGATGCCTGAGGAGGTTGTCGTTTGAACTTCCAGAAATGACCCAGTTGGATGGTGGAGACCGCCCACCTATCTGTGCAATTCTCAACCCACACCTGAGCGAATGCTTTTAAACAAGCACCCACCATGCCTGCGTGGTTGGGCAGGAAGTCAAAAGGACTTTGAGTTCTCCTGCGATGAGGCAGATGCCTTGGTCTTGGCCAACTTCAGGAAGGTCGACTGGGATCCCCTCCAGCCTTTCCTGTATTCTCTACCGGGACGATAACCCCTTGTATCTCGGTTTTTGCTGAAAAGGACTCTTTGTGGAATACTTCCTCCTCCTAGTCTTGTCTTGGGGCAGTGGCGGCTGGTGCTCAAAATTTTTGGGGGGGCGCAAACAAACTGAAAAATACTGAACCCCCCCATCAATTGCAGCCTCACTGTACCCATCAAATGCAGCCATTGTGCCCATCAATTGCAGCCACTGTGCCCGTCATATGCAGCCACTTGTGCCCCGTCATATGCAGCCACTTGTGCCCCATTATATGCAGCCAAGCGCGTCCCCGACTGTCACTTCACTAACCCCCCCGTGGCCGGCGGCACTTAGCGCTCGTGTGGCAGGGCTCTGCTCCTCTCCTGGAGTGATGGGTCTCTCCTCCTCCTCTTTTGTAGTGGTGGGAAGCGGCGGCTGTGGCTCCTATAGGCAGGGAGGAACGTTAGTGTGAAAATAGGGAAAGTGAATTTGTTATGCCACACAACAGGGTGGGATCGGGACGCAGTGCTCTGCGCCCCGAGTCCACCCTAATGTGAAGCCTATTAGAGCCTCTGACTCTAATCACGGGTTTCAAAATACACACCCCTGCCTATCCCCGCCATAGTATTTCATGTGTGTCCTGAACGGGGCCGGCACATGAATAGGGAGGGCGGTGGAGGTGTCAGGGGGGGCGGTGCCCGTGCACCCACAATGCACGGGCCGCCACTTTCTTGGGGCATTAACCCACTCTTCCCACCGGTCACTATACAAATTGCTGCATCCAGCTTTTCCCCAAACAGAGCTTTCCCATCGAACGGTATCCGACACCATGTCTGCTTCGAGAAGGGGTCGGCTGCCCAGGGCTTCAGCCAGAGAGCCCTTCCAGTGGTTATGGAGTATAGCATTGTTCTTGCTGAGCATTTCAGAGAGTCAATAGCAGCCTCCACCAAGTCTAAGGCCAACTTCAGTTCATCCAAGGCTCTGATTATTTGCTCTGTATCCACTCCTTGCCGCAGAGCTAATTCGACGCTCTCTGTCCAAGCTCTAACAGCTCTGGGGACCAATGTTAGGGCCACAGCCGGCTTGCAGGCATCCCCTGCTGCTTGGTATGTCTTTTTCAGGTCTGCTTCAATCCTGCGGTCAAGCCCGTCCCTAAAAGAGACCCCATCTTCCAGTGGCAGTGTCATGTTTCTTGCCAGCCTCATGACAAATGCATCCACTGGGGGCACTGGGTCAAACAGTTGTGCGTCCGCATCCAACAGGGGATAAAGCTTTTGGAAATGGTTGAATGGTACCAGTCTTTTCTCGACTTTCTTCCACTCTTCAAGCACAACGTCCTTGATCTCACCCATCAAGGAGAAAGTTGAAGATTTCTTCTTGAGATGAGGGAAGTATCTCTGACTTTGGCAGAGGCTCAACAGATTCTTCCCATTGTATGTCCTCTTTTACCGCCATTATAAAGGAGTCAATAATGGCAAAGTCCAGGGATGTAGAGGAATGCTGCTTCATTCTGCGAAGCTGTAGCTGAGCCCCCCTGGTCAGCAGGTGCGTCTGTCGGTCTATCAATCCCTGAGGACCCGGCCATCTACTGAGAAAAGGCCAACTCCTTAATCGAATCTTGGATCATTTTCTTCATAGGCGCCATTGTCTCCTGTTTCTTTTTCTCCTTGTCTCTAGAGGCTTCAGAGAAACAGCTCTCGCAGACCAGTTTGTCGGGCAGCGTCTGCTTACCGCAGGCCCAACAGGCTTTCTCATGGGGTCTGGATGCACTGTGGGAAGACCCAGAGCACCTAGCAGCATGATGTGCTGATTTATGGGATCTGCGAGCAGAATGCGAAGAATGTCTGTGTGTATGGTCACGGCTACTGGATCTTCTGTGAAATGAGTGCTGGTGCAGGCAGTAAAGGACCAAAGAGAAATACCTGAAAATTTTTATTTTACTCACCAATATGTTGCAGCCCCATACCTAGAGGGATGTTGAGGATCTTTTATGTGTGGCGACAGGCTATGTGAAGCGGCTGAGGGAAGACAGCAAAAAATAAAAAATAAAATCACCATAGAGAAAAAAAAGAGAAGAGAGAGAGAGAGAAAGAGCAAACAGAGTGTCAGCATAGAAAAAGAAAATGCAGCACACTGGCCCTTTAAAAGGTATGTACTCATAAACACTTCCTACCCCATTTTCCCCCGGTCCCCAACTTGTTCAAATAAAGTGAGGGCAAAGTCAGTTGTGAGGAACAACCAAGATGGCCGGTCCTGCACTTCCGGCGACCTGCCCCATCCAGGAAGAAAAGGAAGCAGGAAGAGGCGCACGGAGCTCCCACAGCTATGATACAGGCTGCAATTACAGAGACAGCACCTCTACACTACAGAGCAGAAGAAAACAGAGAAAGGGAGTCTGGCAGTAGGATAAGGCAGGATAGAGCCGCTGTGGGGACCAAATAGGGTGGCCACGTGTCCCGGATTGCCCGGGATTGTCCCTTATTTGAGATTTTTGTCCCGTGTCCCGGAATGAAAAAAAAAACACACCGCCGGCTGGCACCAGTCCGACTCCGTCTCCGAGTCTGCCACCCTTATCATACAGTACAGTATACACAAGTAACACACACAGATATGCGCAGCTTAACTGGTTGCTAGGCTAGGGCCGCCCGCCCCGCGTCTAGCAACAAGTGACGTCAGCTGGCACCGTCAGTCACGTGGGAGTCAGTGCAGGGGGCACCCGCACGGCGCACTCTAGACTCTACACGCTACGGCTGAGCAGCGCGCTTCTGAGAGAGAGAGCAGCCGCCAGCCTGCCAGTCCACACTTACTAGCCTGCCCTGTGCCCAGCCCCAGTCAGTGGTGGTGCCTGCCATCCCGGACCCGGAGCCGCCGCCGAGCCGACTACTCCAGCAGCCGCACATTGCCAGCAGCCAGCCAGCAGCGTAACCCGGGCCGACTCCGAGCTGCCCGACTTCGACTGTCTCCACTCCACAGTTCAACTTCTCACTTCTCTCCGTCCTGAGTGAGTCCTGACTGAGCCGCCTCGTCCGAGTCCTCCCTCCGGCTCCCTCCCACCCACGATTTAAGGTTAGTGTAACTTCCACAGTCCACTACCTAGTTACAGCAGTGAGCAATGCACACTCCCTCTCAAATCTGCTGCTGTCCCCAGACCCCGACCCCCCTCAGTTCTGCTGCTGTCCCCCACACAGCCACACTCCCTCTCAGTTCTGCTGCTGTCCCCCACACCCCTCAGATCTGCTGCTGTCTCCCACACTCTCCCTCAGTTCTGCTGCTGCCCCCCCCATCCCCCTCAAATCTGCTGCTGTCCCCCACTCCATCTCAGTTCTGCTGCTGTCCCCCCCACTCCCCCTCAGTTCTGCTGCTGTCCCCCCCACTCCCCCTCAGTTCTGCTGCTCTCCCCCTCCATCTTTCCTCCATGTCCCCCTCCATTCTGCTGCTGTCCCCCTCCGTTCTTCCTCCGTGTCCCCCTCCATTCTGCTGTCCCCCTCCAGTTTTCCTCCGTGTCCCCCTCTGTCCTGCTGTCCCCCTCCGTTCTTCCTCTGTGTCCCCCTCCGTTCTTCCTCTGCGTCCCCCTCCGTTCCTCCTCTGTGTCCCCCTCCGTTCTTCCTCTGTGTCTCCCTCCGTTCTTCCTCCGTGTCCCCCTCCGTTCTTCCTCCATGTCCCCCTCCGTTCTTCCTCCATGTCCCCCTCCGTTCTTCCTCCATGTCCCCCTCCGTTCTGCTGCTGTCCCCCTCCATTCTTCCTCCATGTCCCCCTCCGTTCTTCCTCCGTGTCCCCCTCCGTTCTTCCTCCGTGTCCCCCACCGTCCTGCTGTCCCCCTCCGTTCTTCCTCCGTGTCCCCCTCCGTTCTTCCTCTGTTTGCCCCTTCGTTCTGCTGCTGTCCCCCTGCGTTCTGCTGCTGTCCCCCTCCGTTCTTCCTCTGTGTCCCCCTCCGTTCTTCCTCTGTGTCCCCCTCCATTCTGCTGCTGTCCCCCTCCGTCCTGCTGTCCCCCTCTGTTCTTCCTCTGTGTCCCCCTCCGTTCTTCCTCTGTGTCCCCCTCCGTTCTTCCTCCGTGTCCCCCTCCGTTCTTCCTCCGCGTCCCCCTCCGTTCTTCCTCCGTGTCCCCCTCCGTTCTTCCTCCGTGTCCCCCTCCGTTCTTCCTCCGTGTCCCCCTCTGTTCTTCTTCCGTGTCCCCCTCTGTTCTTCCTCCGTGTCCCCCTCTGTTCTTCCTCGTTGTTCCCCTCTGTTCTTCCTCGTTGTCCCCCTCCGTTCTTCCTCCGTGTCCCCCTCCGTTCTGCTGCTGTCCCCCTCCATTCTTCTTCCGTGTCCCCCTCCGTCCTGCTGTCTCCCTCCGTTCTTCCTCTGTGTCCCCCTCTGTTCTTCCTCCGTGTCCCCCTCTGTTCTTCCTCCGTGTCCCCCTCTGTTCTTCCTCCGTGTCCCCCTCTGTTCTTCCTCCGTGTCCCCCTCTGTTCTTCCTCGTTGTTCCCCTCTGTTCTTCCTCGTTGTCCCCCTCCGTTCTTCCTCCGTGTCCCCCTCCGTTCTGCTGCTGTCCCCCTCCATTCTTCTTCCGTGTCCCCCTCCGTCCTGCTGTCTCCCTCCGTTCTTCCTCTGTGTCCCCCTCCATTCTTCCTCTGTGTCCCCCTCCGTTCTTCCTCTGTGTCCCCCTCCATTCTTCTTCTGTGTCCCCCTCCAATCTTCCTCCGTGTCCCCCTCTGTTCTTCCTCCGTGTCCCCCTCCGTTCTGCTGCTGTCCCCTCTGTTCTTCCTCCGTGTCTCCCTCCGTTCTTCCTCCATGTCCCCCTCCATTCTGCTGCTGTCCCCCTCCATTCTTCCTCCGTGTCCCCCTCCGTTCTTCCTCCGTGTCCCCCTTGTTCTTCCTCTGTGTCCCCCTCCGTTCTTCCTCTGTGTCCCCCTCCGTTCTTCCTCTGTGCCCCCCTCCATTCTACCTCTGTGTCCCCCTCCGTTCTTCCTCTGTGTCCCCCTCCGTTCTTCCTCTGTGTCCCCCTCCATTCTACCTCTGTGTCCCCCTCCGTTCTACCTCTGTGTCCCCCTCCATTCTTCTTCTGTGTCCCCCTCCATTCTTCCTCCGTGTCCCCCTCCATTCTTCCTCCATGTCCCCTTCCGTTCTGCTGCTGTCCCCCTCCGTTCTTCCTCCATGTCCCCCTCCATTCTGCTGCTGTCCCCCTCCGTTCTTCCTCCGTGTCCCCCTCCATTCTGCTGCTGTCCCCCTCCGTTCTTCCTCCATGTCCCCCTTCGTTCTGCTGCTGTCCCCCTCCATTCTGCTGTCCCCCTCAGTTTTGCTGCTGTCCCCCTCTGTCCTGCTCTTCCCCTCCATTCTTCCTCCGTGTCCCCCTCCGTTCTGCTGCTGTCCCCCTCTGTCCTGCTCTCCCCCTCCATTCTTCCTCCGTGTCCCCCTCCGTTCTGCTGCTGTCCCCCTGTTTGCTTTTTTTCCCCAAAAATTGGCAAAAAAAAAGTATCAAAAACCATCCTATTTGGGCGGCGTGGGGGGGGGGGGGATTTGTCCCTGAATGGCAGTTTGGAAATGTGGTCACCCTAGGACCAAATGGTACTCATCAGCGCATTTAGCAGCCCAAGTGGTGGGACCTGATCTCAGGAGAGCAAGAACCTGAATGGCGGTACCAAATTTTTTGGGTGAGGCAGGGGCTGACGAATCCTTGATACTGTGTGGCCTTGAGGACAGAAAAGAGAATGGAGACATTGCTCTCTTTTATAGAGTTATAATGGTCCTGTGGGTTGGCCGGGGGTGGAGCATGCGCATTCTGCCATGAAGTCATCAGGAAATGCTGATGCATTCATTCATTTGTAAAGATGTGTTTTCCTGATGAACAGGTGTGAGCACTTGAGGCATACATGAAGAAACAAAGTCAATTACACTGGTGGGTGTGTCCTTTTCTGGGTTGGTCTAGGTGTGCTAGCAATCCTAGCTAGGGTATATAAAGGCCTGCATTTGTGGCAGTTGTCTGGCATGAGAAGAGGCCCGAGTCTTTGTTTGCAGTGCTTTATTGGTTTACAAATAGATATGTTTTTTTTGTGGTGGTGGGGGGGGGGGTGTGCGCATAATGTCCGATCCACACCCCACACCCCACTAAGACTGTGGTTTGATGATTGCTTTATGTGTTTGCTGGTAGAGTTTTGCATGTAGGCCCTCAAAAGTGTGTCCAGTCTGACCATGTTTTTGTTTGTGAGCCTCAGCAGACTTTTATCTTGTTTTAGTTACTTCTAAATCTCACATGTTAGACTGCTACTGTTAATTTTGTTTATGTAATGGTTTAAATAAAAAGGAAGCTTCCTGCTAATTTCAAACATAAGTGTGTGTGTGTGTGTGTGTGTGTGTGTGTGTGTGGATTTTGTGCGCTGAGTTTTTGTATTTTATTTTTTATTTTGTATACATTTTTTTCTGTTTTTGCTTATGATAATCCTGTAATTAAATTTTTTAGGGGTTTAGGGCGAGGAGTTCTGATAACCAAAAAGGTTTGTCATGGTTGTTGTTAGCTTGATTTGTATCCCTACTTTTCTAATGTGATTTTTAATGTGTCTAATTTTTCCTACCCTTGTAGCTTGTAAGCTCTTTTAAGAAGGGCCCTTCTAACTATATTGTTAAATGCTGGAGCATCAGTAACATGCCTTTTATTTTTTTTTCGCCCAAGTACATTAATGTAACAAATGTTTATACTACTGTTGCAATAAAAAGTTTATTCTTTTTTGCTTTATGTTTGAATTTTGCAGACTATAAATACATATTTCCTAAGTCCTAAGTGCAAACTATTCATACCCCTTCAAATCTGTATTAAATCTAGTTGCATACAAAAGTATTTGGATGTGCACACATGCAAGTCCTTAAGTAGAAAGTGTAAAGGGAGGAGGGGGATTTTTTAAAAAATTGGTGTAGGGTCCCCCCAAAATCCATACCAGGCCATACCTGAGCATGCTTCCTGGCAGGTCAGGATAGGTCAGGAAAAGGGAGAACGAGCAAGTTGCCTCCCCCCCTCCTGAACTGTACCAGGCCACATGCCCTCAACATGGGGGGGGTGCTTTGGGGCGGGGGGCGGGCTCCCCACCCCAAAGCACCTTGCCCCCATGTTGATGGGGACAAGGGCCTCTTCCCAACAACCCTGGCTGGTGGTTGTTGGGGTCTGTGGGTGGGGGGCTTATCGGAATCTGGAAGCCCCCCTTTAACAAGGGGGCTCCCAGACCTCACTCCCCCCATGTGAATGGGTAGGGGGAGGGCAATTTATCCCCCTACCCATTCACCAAAATAAAGTCAAAATGTAAAAACAGCAAGAGACAGTTTTTGACAATTCTTTTATTAAAAGAAAGAAAAAAAAAAAAAAAAAAGTGTCCTGCGATGTCCATCCACCACCGTCCATCATGCCGCCTGACTGACCCGAAAAATAGAAAAAACAAAAAAAGCTTGTGGCCGCCCAGAAGACATGTGAACCGGCTCCATTGAGAGCCGGTCACACTCTCCTGTCATGCAAATTGGATACGGGGAAACCTGCATCCAATTCGCAATAGTGTGAACCCAGCCTCAGTCCCTTTAGTCATTTGATTGTTTTTGTACTGCAATTTAAAAGCCCCGTTCCACTCCAAACTTTTGATTTTGTATACAAAACAGCAAAGAAGGGTTAGAGACTTTTTTTTTTGCAGTTTGTATCTCTGTCTGTTTGAGTACAGTGTAGCATGACCGCGCAATTGTCATTCAAAGTTTGACAGCGCTGAAAGCTGAAAATTGGTCTGGGCAGGAGGGGGGTTTAAGTGCCCAGCAAGCACTTACTGTATCTCTGTTGGGACAGGAAGAGAAAGGAAATCTGCAACACAAACAAATAAAAGACAAAACTAATTTTTAGTAGAGCGAGGAAGAACTTTGAACAAGACGTTATAGATAAACTGTAAATAATTTCTACACTGCAACATGCATTGTACATATTGTCCCATGCACCCTGAGGCACACAGCACATAAATCCCAATACATACAGCACCATGCACCGTAGTACACACAGCACATACACATCATTACACACAGCTTCATGCACCCCAATAAACACAGTACCATACACTTAGCACCATGCATTCCAATACACAAATCCATAGATGTGCAAAGCCTATAGTATTAGGGTGTACACCCCAAAGCTCTAACACACATGCATGTACATGTGTTTACATGTATATGGCCCCGGTACCTTAATCTCCTTCCCGGCACAGTGAAAGAGGGGGCTCTTTCCCATCTCCCTGCTGCCACACAGTGATAATGCAAATATGCACTAGGTGATTAGGGTGTGCCCAGGCACATCCGGCACACGCCTATGCACACATCAGACTGCACGCAGATCCTCAGCTCAGTAGGCTTCATTCCTCACAGGCACACAGCACCATGCCTGCTTATACACAATTGTACACAATTGCACCCCAATACACAGAGCACCATGCAAACCAATACACACAGCAGACTTCACTCCATTTCTGTAAGGCCAGGTGCTGGAACTCAGAGCACACCAGCCCTGGCACCTGAAGTTACTCTGCAACATTACAAGGGGAAAAAGATCAGCCCCCCCCCAAAGCAAAAAACACCATCAACTAAAGTGCATCCCAAAAAGTTAAATAGAGAGAGGGCTCTAGGCAGCTGCCCAGAACCCTTAATTAAAAAGGGATGGGTTGAAGTTATGAAGTGAGGGATAAGAAGGAGAAGAAGCAGCCAAAGCGAGAGTGGTGGTGACCAGTGATGGAGGTTTCATAGGTAGAGGTGTCTTAGTACACCCCACCAAATGGCTGGGTCCCTATCTTAGGGCCTGCTGTGAAATGGAACCTTCCTAGGGACTACACCTGTAATCACCTGGGTGCCAGGCCTTGCAAAGTAATTGCAGTTGCTCCCCACCTTTCTTCAGGCTTGATTCAGTTCGCATTTGCAGCACTTTACAAATCATTCATTCATTCAGTGTACAGTGTTAAGAAGAGATGGTGGAGGGAAAAAAAATGGTGCTCAGTGCCATTCTTCTCAAAATGTCTCTGTAGCCGCTGTCAGGACAGCAATCACTGGCAGGTGTATAAGACATTATCCCTCTTTTTGTGGGGTCCCGGTGACGTGTTTGGCTTCTGGCCATGAGGTGGTGCTAACCCACATGTGAAACAATGTAAGTCAACACCTGGCGTAGTTGGCAGGATACACTTTGCTAGATATAGAGCTTGTAAACAGGAGCATGAACAATGGCCTGATCAAGAGCATGATCGGCATGTGGACAGACGATGTACAGTACTTCTTCTGATTGACTGTTGCAATGTGGAGGGCTATACAAAGTGCTGTGGTGCAGAAGTGTTTTCACCTCCACGTGGTCAATGCTAAGCCAAAGGCTACATTAGGATGGCAATCATTACCATGGAAATTACCAAAACTTCCTCAAAAGCCCACACCCAGAATTTTGGATATGGGCCTTCAAGGAAGAAAGGGGTTTTCATTATGCCAAGGAAATATCTGAGTCTCCCCTTCAGAGAACACCTATTGGTGGCACTGGTGCTCAAACAGCACACTCTGCCATGGAAGGACTGTAGTCAGTGCTGGAACAGTAGTCACTGGCAGGTGTATATGTATGTAGGCCCCCAGGAAAGTGGTTTGGTTTTTGGTCATGAGGTGGTGCTAACCCACAATATAAGTCTATCAGCATGCAGTTATGTAACTTTTTTGATACATGTCCCCTAGGGCAGTACCCAGGTCCCCATACACTTTTTATGGTAATAACTTGCATATAAGCCTTTAAAATGAGGATTTTTCATGTTCCTGCCCCATAGACTTTAACCACTAGCCAACCCGCTGCCGCTGTTATACTGCGGCAGGTTGGCACGGCTGCACAAACCATTGTAGCTGTATGTCGCTCCTTTAAGATGTCACAGCAGGCGCGCGCACACGCCGCGTGTCTCCGGAGCCAATGCGTGTGCCGGCACCCGCGATCACTTGTGACAGAGTGAGAACCGGGATCTGTGTGTGTAAACACACAAATCCCAGGTTCTCTCAGGGGAGAGGAGACAGATCGTGTGTTCATACTAAGTTCATACTATGAACACTCCCCTAGTCCTCTCCTCCCCTAGTCAGTCCCATCCCCCATACAGTTAGAACACACCTAGGGAACACAATTAACCCATTGATGCCCCCCTAGTGTTAACCCCTTCCCTGCCAGTGACATTTATACAGTAATCAATGGCTATTTAATGTTGATCGCTGTATTAATGTCAATGGTCCTAAAATAGTGTCAAAAGTGTCGGATCTGCAATGTCGTAGTCCTAATAAAAAATAAAAAATAAAAAAAAAATAAAAAAAATCGCAGATCGCCGCCATTACTAGTAAAGAAAAAAATAATAATAAAAATGACATAAATCTATCCCCTATTTTGTAGATGCTATAACTTTTGCGCAAACCAATCAATATACACTTATTGAGATTTTTTTTTTACCAAAAAAAATGTAGATGAATACATACCGGCCTCAACTGAGGAAATCGTATCGCAAAAAATGGCCTGGTCAGGAAGGGGACAAATCCTTCCGGGGCTGAAGTGGTTAATAGCATTTGCATCTTCGCTAAAAAATAGTTGAATGCCTAATAGCCAATGCCACATCAGGGACCCCCGCATCCAATTCACAATAGCAGGAGATTTTGACTGGCTCTCTATTGAGCCGATTCACATATCTCCGCAGTAGGTTCGGTGCGTTTTGCAGAAAAACGCTGTGCGTCTTTTGGTCCATTTTAGGTGCAAATTCAGCCCAAAATTCAGGCTTAAATTGGACCTGAAACGGTAAACCAGCACGCACTGGACCCCTGCTGTGAGACAGATCCATCTTAGGTGTGCTCCGAACCCGAGACATTTTGTTTTAAGACCTCACCTTAAGGCTAGGCTAGTGCAAATTAGATGCCGATTTCCCAGTCTCCAATTAGCATGACAGGAGAATGTGACCAGCTCTATATGGAGCCGGTTCACATATCTCCGTGGCAGCTCCGGAGCAGCTTGCACAGGAGTGCTGTGCGTCTTTGGCCCTGTTTCAGGACCGAATTTAGGCAAAAATTCCGCCCTGATTGGTCCTTGAAACGGAGAACAGGGTAGTTTTGAGACCAAAGCGTTCAATTTTACCTAAAGTGGTCTCCTCCTTCCATCTCATCAGTGGCGGCCCGTCTATTAGGGGCACACAGGCGCCGACCCCCCCCCCCCATCCATGCATCCGACCCACTAATCTACATGCGCATAGTTGCCAACATTGTAAAAAAAAAATGTGGGACACTTTTGTGGCTGTAGGCGGAGCTGTCCAATAATTAGGGGGTGGGGCATTCGTCAGCAGGCGTGGCCTAGCAAAAATAGACAAGTGCGGTGCGCGAGGCGCGCCGCGGTGAAAAATGGGCGTGGTTTACGCAAAATTGTGGGCGTGGCTTAAATGGGCGTGGCTCTAGAGGGTGTGGTTAGAGTCTGAAATGAATGAGGGATGGAGAGGGGGAGAGAGAGGTAAATGACGGGACAGCAGCCCCAGATCCTACACAATAGAAATATGTGTATTCTAGAAAGTTTAACAATCAGCAGATAAAGATACTCCAAACACCTGGTGTTAGCACTTCAATCATCCCGGCACCATGGTTGTTATGGTGTCAGGATGATTGAAGCGCATTATTTCTATTATTACATTGTAATATAAAATGAAATCATTCAACTCACCATAATGCAGAATCAGTGGGATCCCTGAGCGTGTCACCAGCCACGTCGCCTGCCACCAGCCGTCCGTCCTTGCTTCAGATGTCCGAGCAGAGTCCGTCCTTGCATCAGATGTCCCCAGCGGAGCCCCCCCTCACACCAGGAGTCCCCGGCGGAGCCCCCCCTCACATCAGGAGTCCCCGGCGGAGCCCCCCTCACATCAGGAGTCCCCGGCGGAGCCCCCCCTCACATCAGGAGTCCCCGGCGGAGCCCCCCCTCACACCAGGAGTCCCCGGCGCAGCCCCCCCTCACACCAGGAGTCCCCGGCGGAGCCCCCCCCACACCAGGAGTCCCCGGCGGAGCCCCCCCTCACATCAGGAGTCCCCGGCGGAGCCCCCCTCACACCAGGAGTCCCCGGCGCAGCCCCCCCTCACATCAGGAGTCCCCGGCGGAGCCCCCCCTCACACCAGGAGTCCCCGGCGGAGCCCCCCCTCACACCAGGAGTCCCCGGCGCAGCCCCCCTTCACACCAGGAGTCCCCGGCGGAGCCCCCCCTCACATCAGGAGTCCCCGGCAGAGCCCCCCCTCACATCAGGAGTCCCCGGCGGAGCCCCCCCTCACATCAGGAGTCCCCGGCGGAGCCCCCCTCACATCAGGAGTCCCCGGCGGAGCCCCCCCTCACATCAGGAGTCCCCGGCGGAGCTCCCCATCACATCAGGTGTCCCCGGCGGAGCCCCCCCTCACATCAGGAGTCCCCGGCGGAGCCCCCCCTCACATCAGGAGTCCCCGGCGGAGCCCCCCCTCACATCAGGAGTCCCCGGCGGAGCCCCCCCTCACATCAGGAGTCCCCGGCGGAGCCCCCCCTCACATCAGGTGTCCCCGGCGGAGCTCCCCCTCACATTAGGAGTCCCCAGTGCCCCCCCTCACATCAGGTGTCCCCAGTGCCCCCCCCTCACATCAGGTGTCCCCAGTGCCCCCCCCTCACATCAGGTGTCCCCAGTGCCCCCCCCACTCACATCAGGAGTCCCCAGTGCCCCCCCCACTCACATCAGGTGTCCCCAGTGCCCCCCCCACTCACATCAGGTGTCCCCAGTGCCCCCCCCCTCACATCAGGTGTCCCCAGTGCCCCCCCCTCACATCAGGTGTCCCCAGTGCCCCCCCCACTCACATCAGGTGTCCCCAGTGCCCCCCCTCACATCAGGTATCCCCAGTGCCCCCCCCCACTCACATCAGGAGTCCCCAGTGCCCCCCCCTCACATCAGTTGTCCCCAGTGCCCCCCCCACTCACATAAGGTGTCCCCAGTGCCCCCCCACTCACATCAGGTGTCCCCAGTGCCCCCCCACTCACATCAGGTGTCCCACAGCGGTGCGCACGCTCCCCCCCCACCTAGAACCCCCGCCCCTTTCCATATCAGACTGGCAGCGGGGCGGGGGGGGTAGGCGGGCCGAGGCGGAGCGGGGCGAGGCGGAGCGGGGCGGGCCGAGGCGGAGCGGGGCAGGGGGTGGGCGGTGACGCAGAAGCTTCGTCTAGCCCCCCCCAGCCGTCTTCCTGAACTTCCACAAAATGGCGGCCGGCGGAGACAATGTCTCCGCCAGCCGCCGACCTCTAGCGGCGGCGGCGGTTTAAAAAACGGGAACCGGATTTTTTAGGACATTTCCCGGGACACCACAAATCCGGGAATGAAGTCCAAGTCCCGGGAATGTCCCGGGAAATCCGGGACAGTTGGCAGCTATGTATGCGGGGCACCGGACGCATGGATTCCAATGGTTTTTTTTTTTTAAGCACGGGATTAGAGCCAGAGGCTCTAATAGGCTTTAAAAAAGGGTGGGCTCGGGGGGCAGTGCTCTGCACCCCCGAGTCCACCCAGTTGTGTGACAATAGCGAATGGATATTTGCTATTGTCACACTGATTCTCCTCCCGGCTAATCAGGATTGGCTGAAAAAAACAGGTGATCCTTTTGGCCGTCTAGGAGGAGGAGGGAGGAGACGCACGAGAAGCCTGGAGGGAAGCGCTGCCTGCTTGAAGGGGTAAGTGTGGGACCGACCAACAGGGGGGTGCGATTGATCCGACTGACGTGCCGGGGGAGAGTGGCTATGGGTGCATTGTTTGCCACCCCCCAAAAAAAAGAACAGCAGCCAGCACTGCATCTCATTGAGAACATTGTCCTCCCTTCCCCCTATCCTGCCCCAAAACGTGATAAGGAAATTGCTTTACATTTTGGATGCAATAAGGGCTGTAAGAGTTTACTTGGCAGCTGTGGCCTCTTTTCACAAGATATAGTCCCTTTTTGTCATATCTACAAGGCATTAGCCCTTAAAGAAAAAAAATATTCTTCTTGGAATACATTAAAGTAGAAGAAAAGCCTAACACCAATGATTCTTAAAAACATTCCCTTTCGCCTCTCCTACCTTTTCCGCATACCCGGTGTAAAAAAGAACTGTGTACATTTTTTTTATTTCAGTACGATCACGTGATCCTGTGTAAGGGAGTGCTCAACAACAGCTGTGAATTCCAGGAGCTGTGATATCACCCATAGGCTCCCATGGCCCAGCCATTCTCGGCACTCCCTCCTCTTCCTTGCAGCAGATGCTCGCTGATACAGGAGAGCTGAAGCTGCAGGATCATGTCTTGGTGTCCCTAATAAAAAGAAGAGAAAAAAGGGCTCAAATTTCAAATCCTTAAACCCTTGCACTCTCTGCGTGGGCAATGAAATTTAACCACTTGCCGACCAGCCGCCGCAGTTGTACTGCGACAGAATGGCACGGCTGGGCTAAACGATGTTATGTAACGTCACTTCGCCCTGTGGCCACTCCCAGCTCGCCCCTCGAGCCGATGCGAGTGCCCAGCATTCTTGATCGCCGCTGAGACACGGAGAACCCGGAACTGTGTGTGTAAACACAGTTTCCATTTCTCTGAGGGGAGAAGTGACAGATCGTGTATTCACACAGAGTATGAACAGCGATCTTTTATCTTCCATGCACAGTCCCCATCCCCCTTCAGTTATAACACACACTAGGACACACTTAACCCCTTCATTGCCCCCTAGTGTTAACCCCTTCACTGCCAGTGACATTTTTACAGTAATCAATGCATTTTTAATCGCACTGATTGCTGTATTAATGCCAAGGGTCCCAAAAAATGTGTCAAAATTGTCCAACGTGTCTGCCATAATGTTGCAGTCATGATAAAAAAATCGCAGATCGCCGCCATTACTAATTTAAAAAAAAAAATAATAAAAATGCTATAAATCTATCCCCTATTTTGTAGACACTATAACTTTTGCGCAAACCTATCAATAAACGCTTATTGTGATTTTTTTTTTACCAAAAATATGTAGAAGAATATGTATCGGCCTAAACTGAGGAAAAAAATTATTTTTTTTATATATTTTTTGGGGATATTTATTATAGCAAAAAGTAAAAAATATTGCTTTTTTTCAAAATTGACGATTTTTTTTTGTTTATAGCGCATAAAATAAAAACCGCAGAGGTGATCAAAGACCACCAAAAGAAAGCTCTATTTGTGGGGGAAAAAGGATGTCAATTTTGTTTGGGAGCCACGTCGCACGACCGCGCAATTGTCAGTTAAAGCGACGCAGTGCCGAAACGCAAAAAGTGCTCTGGTCTTTTGCCAGCCAAATGGACCGGGGCTGAAGTGGTTAAACATCCACAGAGGTAAGTGCAGCGGTGACTGGGAGGCGGGTGGATAGGGTGTACAGTTTTTAGTTCACCTTTTTATTTTTTACACTTGAAACCCTAAAGAAGGGAAAGGCCACATCTCTCGAACTGTGTTGGCTGCATGCTACATTCCAAAATAAAAAAAATTCTAAAACTGATCACATATGACCATTTGTATCAGGAGCTCCTCACCAAAACGACTGTAAATCAATATCTAATGAAGGACAGGCCCCCATTATGGGGTGTTCAGCAGTCGGGGATCTAAACGCAGTCCCTGCACACTAGTTTTTTTTGTTTCATTTGTATAGCAAATGTGAAGTCTTTGGCAAAATGTTGAATTTGTGAACTTTGAGTAAATGGAGTAAGAAAATAAATTTACATTCATTAATCAATATAGCCACTAGGTGGCAGCATGTACATTCACAATTCCATAATCCCAGTTTGTGCAGTAACAGTTGAAGATATGCAAGCCATGGATAACAATTTCTGTAGCATTTTGAGGACTTTGACAAAGGAATACCTATAAAGAAGCGAATTTGATATTCACCAAACATTAACTGCAGATGAATCATTCAGGTGCATCGGTTTTAAATTAAAAATCAATTCACTACTAGCGAATGCTGGGGAAAGTCACGTTAACTGCTGGATAAATATTCTCCAGCTATAAGCAAACTTTGTTGCATAGTTCACTTGTAAGTGAAAAAACTTACAAGTAAACTGCTTATTTGCCTGCACCCCAAAGATCTACACAAAGTACATGAGTAGTATCAGGCACCTGCACTATAAGATATATCGAACAAACTGGCTTTTGCAAAAAAACTTCTGGATGTGTTCTGGAAGGCAGGCCAGGATATTGATACTTTAAGCTATAAAAAAGGAAATTTCCATGCTTACAGCATTAATAGAGCATACGTAAGGTATTATTTTACATATCTAGAATTTACATTCAAAACTGCACAGTATGTGTTCCCAAAGATGTTAGATGCGGGATTTAAAGGGGTAGCTTTTTATGTGGGTGACCTCTTTAGATTTGGTAAAGCTACTGAATAACATGATTCCAAGGTGAAAGTCATGCATGAAAGATCTAAGGAAAATTAGTTTAAATGAGTGCATTAAAATAAATATGGTGTATTAGGCAGGGCCTAGGATTCCATTCTGCCTCAGCAGTGCTGACAGCACCTCCCGAAAGTCTTTGATCTGCACATAACATCAATCCTGGCAACCTTACAGGTGTCATTTAAATATATGTATTTTATGTTTATGTGTAGATCAAAGTTTTTTTGTTCCAGTTTAACCCTTTTATTTAGCACTAAGTAACAACTTTAGAGTGCATTCACACTGTGTGCGGCTCTGCTTGCAGCAGGGGGTCTGGTGCGTCCCCGTTCACCGTTTCAGGTCCGAAATAGGTCAGAATTTTTGGCTAAATTCGGACCTAAAAATGGAGCCAAAGATGCACAGCACTCTTCTGCAGTACGCTTCGCAGCCGCCCCAGATATGTGTGAACCGGCTCCATAGAGAGCCAGTCACACTCTCCTGTCATGCGAATTGGATACGGAAAAACCTGCATTCATTTCCCAATAGTGTGAACCCAGCCTCAGTCCCTTTAGTCATTTTTCCTCACTTTTTAATTTTTATTTTACCATTCATTTGTAATCCTGTTTCATTTGTTTGTTTTTGTACTGCAATTTAACCACTTGCTGTCCACGCTATAGCCGAAAGACGGCTACAGTGCGGACTTATTTTTCGGGAGGGCGTCCCTGGACATCCCCTACAGGGCGCGCGCGGCGTGTTCTGTGATCAGCGAGTCTATGAGACTCGCTGGATCACAGATCAGAGTAAGGGGTCGATCCCGACCCCTTACCATGTGATCAGCTGTCAGCCAATGACAGCTGATCATGTGATGTAAACAGAGCTGGCAATCGGCCACAAATCCGGGAATGAAGTCCAAGTCCCGGGAATGTCCCGGGAAATCCGGGACAGTTGGCAGCTATGTATGCGGGGCACCGGACGCATGGATTCCAATGGTTTTTTTTTTTTAAGCACGGGATTAGAGCCAGAGGCTCTAATAGGCTTTAAAAAAGGGTGGGCTCGGGGGGCAGTGCTCTGCACCCCCGAGTCCACCCAGTTGTGTGACAATAGCGAATGGATATTTGCTATTGTCACACTGATTCTCCTCCCGGCTAATCAGGATTGGCTGAAAAAAACAGGTGATCCTTTTGGCCGTCTAGGAGGAGGAGGGAGGAGACGCACGAGAAGCCTGGAGGGAAGCGCTGCCTGCTTGAAGGGGTAAGTGTGGGACCGACCAACAGGGGGGTGCGATTGATCCGACTGACGTGCCGGGGGAGAGTGGCTATGGGTGCATTGTTTGCCACCCCCCAAAAAAAAGAACAGCAGCCAGCACTGCATCTCATTGAGAACATTGTCCTCCCTTCCCCCTATCCTGCCCCAAAACGTGATAAGGAAATTGCTTTACATTTTGGATGCAATAAGGGCTGTAAGAGTTTACTTGGCAGCTGTGGCCTCTTTTCACAAGATATAGTCCCTTTTTGTCATATCTACAAGGCATTAGCCCTTAAAGAAAAAAAATATTCTTCTTGGAATACATTAAAGTAGAAGAAAAGCCTAACACCAATGATTCTTAAAAACATTCCCTTTCGCCTCTCCTACCTTTTCCGCATACCCGGTGTAAAAAAGAACTGTGTACATTTTTTTTATTTCAGTACGATCACGTGATCCTGTGTAAGGGAGTGCTCAACAACAGCTGTGAATTCCAGGAGCTGTGATATCACCCATAGGCTCCCATGGCCCAGCCATTCTCGGCACTCCCTCCTCTTCCTTGCAGCAGATGCTCGCTGATACAGGAGAGCTGAAGCTGCAGGATCATGTCTTGGTGTCCCTAATAAAAAGAAGAGAAAAAAGGGCTCAAATTTCAAATCCTTAAACCCTTGCACTCTCTGCGTGGGCAATGAAATTTAACCACTTGCCGACCAGCCGCCGCAGTTGTACTGCGACAGAATGGCACGGCTGGGCTAAACGATGTTATGTAACGTCACTTCGCCCTGTGGCCACTCCCAGCGAACTCTTTCCCATCTCCCTGCTGCTACACAGAGTGATAATGCAAATGTGCACTAGGTGATTAGGCACATCCGGCACACCCTGTACACACGCCTATGCACACATCAGACTGCAGGGAGATCCTCAGCTCAGCAGGCTTCATTCCTCACAGGCACACAGCACCATGCCTGCTTATACACACAGCGCATTGCACCCCAATACACAGAGCACCATGCAAACCATTACACTCAGCAGGCTTCACTCCATCTTTCTGTAAGGCCAGGTGCTGGAAATCAGAGCACACCAGCCCTGGCACCTGAAGTTACTCTCCAACATTACAAGGGGGAAAAGATCACCCACACACCCTAAAAAAAAACCCATCAACCAAAGTGCATCCCAAAAAGTTAGAGAGAGAGGGCTCCAGGCAGCTGCCCAGAACCCTTAAATAAATAGGGCTGTGTTGAAATGAATTTGAACCCTGGGCAAGAATTAAACTAGAGACCTCTTGGCCAAAATACTGCAAGCCCTCTGACATGTTGTACAAAATATTCTGTTCCTTGTTAAACAGACATTTTGCAGGAGTTCATTGGAGAACTAGGGAACAAAGTGTACAATTACAAGTTAACCCTTTGGGTTATGAAGTGAGGAATAAGAAGAAGCAGCCAAAACCAGAGTGATGGTGACCAGTGATGGAGGTTCATAGGTAGAGGTGTCTTAGTACTTATTGCACCGCACCAAACGGCTGGGTCGCTATCTTAGGGCCTGCTGTGATACAAAGTGCTGTGGTGCAGAAGTGTTTTCACCTCCATGTGGTCAATGCTAAGCCAAAGGCTATATTAGGAAGGCAGTCATTACCATGGAAATTACCAAAACTTCCTCAAAAGCCCACACCCAGAATTTTGGCTATGGGTCTTCAAGGAAGAAAGGGGTTTTCATTATGCCATGGAAATATCTAAGTCTCCCCCTCAGAGAGCACCTATTGGTGGCACTGGTGCTCAAGCAGCACACTCTGCCACGGAAGAACTGTAGTCAGTGCTGGGACAGTAGTCACTGGCAGGTGTATATGTATGTGGGCCCTCAGTAAAGTTGTTTGGTCTTTGGCCATGAGGTGGTGCTAACCCACATGTGAAACAATATAAGTCTATCAGCATGCAGTTACCTATGTTAACACACCAACCTGCCATCCTGTCCAGTCGCAGCTTCCAGTCCTGGGCAGCCAGAGCAGCTGTGGCGCCATCTAGTTCTGTTTGACAGCAACCTTCGGCTACTGTGCAAAACATGCTGATCGGCTGCCGTTGGCTAGATAACAAGTCTGCCTTCTGAAAGTTTCACAAAATAGCTGACGCAGTCTATTCAATGTGCACAGACACTGTAAGGGACATAACAATGAACAGGAGTTTGGGACATAGCTTGGATCCACCTGACACCGGGATTTTGTTGAAATTCTGGGAAAATCCCATATAATCTGGGACCATTGGGACGAATGATAAAGTACACAAAGACATAACATACAACACATGTAATCAGAGCAGATGCAGGCAGAGAGGAGCATAAAGGCACACAGAGCAGATCAGAGAACATGCAGACAAGGTATATGCAATTAGAGCTCATACATCCATATCGTAAATCCATATCACACACAGTTCATGCGCAGGCAGAGCACACAAATATTGCTATACCACTTGTAGTTTTTTTTAAAAAGTGTGACAGCAGAATTACTTTTTCTGATCCTAATTTATTCAATCACATTCTTTCAAAGTATTATGGTAAGTCCCCTATCTTTTTGCTGAAAGGATGATGATGACAGCTGCACAGGAGGTGGCATCTACAGATACACAGCCTGAAAGGTACCGGAAACTCAAAATCACTTGTAAGTCTGGTTGAGGAATTTGGGACAGGGAAAAAAAACACTGGTTAGGAGTCCACTTTATAACTGCACTTGGTGCAAGATTAGGCCTGGTGCACACCTAAGCATTTTTTAGTGCGTTTTTAGTGTTGCAGAAACACACTACAGTCCATTTGAAATGGTTTCCTATGGGTCCTCATAGGCATGCGCACATGGTGTGCCAGGTGAGCCTGGGCACACCCTAATCACCCCGTGCGGTACCGATTTCCCCCTGATTCCTGGTGCCCCCTGTCTCCCCCCTGCAGTGCTGCCAGCTTCCCTCCTCTCCCTCCGACTGCTGCAGGGGTAGTTTCATGATTGAGTGCGGGCGAAGG
Organism: Aquarana catesbeiana; assembly: GCF_042186555.1. Lineage (NCBI taxonomy): Eukaryota > Metazoa > Chordata > Amphibia > Anura > Ranidae > Aquarana > Aquarana catesbeiana. The sequence goes on from NC_133324.1 coordinate 567,308,787, forward strand.
GGCTGGTGAATATTTAATTTACCGGCCCCTTCCTTTTCTGAATGAACACAGTGAGTGATCTGTACCGGTCACTCGTGTCTTCATTCTTAGTAAACTATGCTGCTCAGCACAGAGCACTTTCCATTCCTTCACTGTCCAGTGCAGCTGAGGCTGCAGAGAAAGGGACTGGGGAAGCTCTGTCCTCAGTCCCTTTCTCTGTCTCAAAAGTGAAAAATCAGGGGTTTGTTTAGACCTTTGATATTTCACCAAAGCCCCCCAATGGGGCTCTAAAAAAAATAGAAAGCAAATAAAAAAATAATTATTGTAAAAAAAAATTAAAAAAACAAAATTGTAAAAATTAACAAAAAAAAAAAACTATTGACACCGTATACTGCCCTACTGACACTAATCTCTGCTCTACTGACACCGTCCGCTGCTCTGCTGATATACACGCTTGTGTGTTTGTGCTCTGGGGTGCACACCCTAATGCAATAGGCTGCGCACACCAATGTGGGTCATGTTCACATTTGTGCATTTTATGAAAAGGGCCAGGGACTTTTTTCAGTTTTTTGGTTCCATAGACTTCAATGGATCAAAAATGTATATTGAGAAACGCAAAATGCACCTGGAATATGCAAACTGCAAACTGCATAGGTGTGAACCAGGCCCTAAAAGAGAAGTAAGGGTTTTTTTTTTCATACTTACCTTCGGTCCGATGATGCATCTGTCCCCTCTGCACTGAGAACCGAGCGTTTGAACACCACCGGTGGCTTGGTTCTCACAGCTCCCTGAGTAGAGAGCTGCTGACTGTCAATCAGCAGCTCTCCGCTCTGCCTCCTCCTTGCTCATTGGAGCACTGAGCTGTGGAGGGGCGGGGAGCGGCCATCTCAGCCTCTCAGGAGCTCGCTGAGAGGCTGAGACGGGTGTCGGTCCAGGCACCTGGCGGATCCAGACTTCCATTGTCAGGATGATGCGGAGCCTGGACTGATTTTGGTCCACTCTCTGCTGAAAATGGGTCACAGGGGTGTAAAATGAATTGCACTCCAGTGATCCATAGGAGAAGCCCAGCCAAACGTGCTTTAACTGGACTTCTCTTGTAAGCTATTCCATATCCTGACACTCACATGCACTTTGTTCATTTTTTAATTTTTTTTAATAACCACTTAAGGACCGCCCGCCGCAGTTGTACATTGGCTGTTTGAAGTGGAATACCGTTGTTATGGCAGCAGCTAGCTGCCAAAACTCCGGTATCTTCTTCAACAGCTGGAGGTCTGCTTTCAGATAAAAGTGGTCTATGCAGCGGATTCGTCGCTAGATCACTTTTATCGTGGCGGGACTTTTGAGACCTTTTTTGGGACCATTGGCATTTATACAGCGATCAGTGCTATAAAAATGCACTGATTACTGTAAAAATGTCACTGGCAGGGAAGGGGTTAACACTAGGGGGCGATCAAGGGGTTAACTGTGTTCCCTGTGTGTGTTTTTAACTGAAGAGGGAGGGAACTGACCTAGAAGAAATGACAGATCATGGTTCCTAGCTATTAGGAACACACGATCTGTCTTTCCTCACAGAGCAGAACAGGGATTTGTGTGTTTACACACACACTTCTGTGCTCTGCCTCTTGTGCCCGCGATCGCTCATGGCCGGCGGTCTTAGCTAGCGTTGGCCACGAGCATCGGCACCCCCGCAGTGCAGCGGGCACGCGCCTCCGGCGGTGCGCGTGCGCCTGCTATCCCGATCCCACAAGCCGACGTATAGCTACGACGGCTTGCGGGATTGTGCCGACCTGCCACAGTAAAATGACGACGGCTGGTCGGCAAGCGGTTAAAGGGGAAATTGTTTTTTTGCAAAATAAAGTGACATTTAATTTTTTTTATTGCATTTTAGTGTAAATGTTAGATCTGAGGTCTTCTTGACCCCAGATCTCACATTTAAGAGGTCCTGTCATGCTTTTTTTCTATTACAAGGGATGTTTACATTCCTTGTAATAGGAATAAAAGTGACCCAGAATTTTTTTTTTTTTTAAATGACAGTGTCAAAATAAAATATAAAAAGTAAAATAAGAAAAAAAAAAAATTTAAAGCGCCCTGTTCTGCCGAGCTCACGCGCAGAAGCGAACGCATATGTAAGTTGCGCCCGCATATGAAAACGGTGTTTAAACCACACATGTGAGGTATTACTGTGATCATTAGAGCGAGAGCAATAATTCTAGCACTAGACCTCCTCTGTAACTCAAAATTGGTAACCTTTAGAAATTTTTAAACATCGCCTATGGAGATTTTTAAGGGTCAAAATTTGTCGCCATTCCACATGTGAGCGCAAGTTTGAAGCGTGACATGTTGGGTATCAATTTACTTGGCGTAACATTATCTTTCAAGATATAAAAAAAATTGGACTAACTTTACTGTTTTATTTTTGTAATTAAAAAAACTGTATTTTTTCCCAAAAAATTGCGCTTATAAGAACGCTGCCCAAATACAGTGTGAGATAAAGTATTGCAACGACCGACATTTTATTCTCTAGGGTGTCTGGAAAAATATATATATAACAATATATATATAATGTTTGGGGGTTCTAATTTTCTAGAAAAAAAACTGATTTTAACCTGTAAACACCAAGTCTGAAAAATAGGCACGGTCCTTAAGTAGTTAAAACTAATTTTCAGATTTTTACATTTTTTTATAAAGGAAGTGTGGGGCGCCCTTTAGCAATTGCCTCTTTTTTCCCCTTATAAATCCGGCACTAGGAAACAACACAGTTGAATACTCAGTCAGACAGAAGATGTGGGAAAATCTCCCACTGCAGACACCTGTTCCGATGACAACTGTCAAAGATGAGATATTCTTTCATCTTTTTTTGCACATTCACTTTGTCATGTCACTGAAACAGGAAGTGAGGATGAATCACCCTAAGCCCCCTTCTACACGGGGTGGGCTCCATTGGAGTCCACCTGCTCAGCAGGCAATCTGTCCACCCCTGAGCAGGAGGATGGCTGGTCTGTGTCTGCTCCGCTTATGGAGAGCAGACACAGCACACTCTCCTCTATGGGCGGTCGGATGTAAATGGACCTCCTGTCTGTTTACACCCATTGCCATCCGATCAGATCCACCAGACAGATGGCGAATGGATCTTCATCCATCTTTTTTTAGTGTATAGGATTGGATCTGATGCCAGCGGGTATCAACAGAAACATGTCCATAGAGGAGACTGGAGGGTCCAATCGGGTCTGCCTGAAGAACCGACAGGCAGACCCAATCGGTCTGCTAGTGTGAAAGGGGCCTAACACAAATACAGATAACTATAAAAAAAGAAAAACAATGTTTTAAACACTTCTCCACATAATTTTGTCTGAAGTTTACCTTTAGGGCCCTTTCACACTGGGGCGGCGTCGGCGGTAAATCGCCGCTATTGTAAGCGGCACTTTACTGTCGGTATTCCGCCGCTAGCGGGGTGGTTTTACCCCCCGCTAGCGGCCGAGAAAGGGTTAAAAACCACCGCAAAGTGCCTCTGCAGAGGCGCTTTGCCGGCGGTATAGCCGCGCTGTCCCATTGATTTCAATGGGCAGGAGCGGTGAAGGAGCGGTACACATGCCGCTCCTTCACCACTCTGAAGATGCTGCTAGCAGGACTTTTTTTCCCATCCTGCTAGCGCACCGCTCCAGTGTGAAAGCCCTCGGGGCTTTCACACTGGAGACAAAGCAGCGGCACTTTCGGGTCGGTTTGCAGGTGCTATTATTAGCTCAATAGCGCCTGCAAACCGCCCCAGTGTGAAAGGGCCCTTAGGCTGTTTAAACCTGTTCATGTATGCAGAGCTGTCCCTGCCCAGTTAGTTTAGGTTGTTGAATGCGTGTAATTGTTAGCAGCCAATCACTGCGTATACATCAATACGCATGGATACCGCACGTTTTTATAACAAAGTGAACAGTCCTATGCCTGATTCAATTCCAAAATGACTTAGGCCATGCAACACAGTCACCACATATATGGCGATCTTCAGCCTTTTATTTAGATATGACCATGATTTGGTTTCTGTGTCAGTACTAACTAGGCACAGCAGGTGGCACTCGGAGGCTTTGCATAGAAATAGCTATAATAATAATACAATAGTAAAATAAGACCACAGACATTGAGGGGGATGCAAGAAAGCACAGGCTGTTAAAGACACAAAGTACAGCTCAAGATAGAAATATAAGAAAGCTAACTGGCAGCATTGCACATATCTATACATTATATATGAGAACTTCAGTGAATAAAAAAATGAATGCAAAATAAATACAGAAAGGACAGATTCCTTACACAGTATATAATAATATATTTACATTATAATACATTTAAAGAAACCCGAATTTGTGTTTCCAGTGTCTTTCAATGGTTGCACCACAGAGAGAACATTTTTGGAGAAATCATTTCGTTTTCTAATGATTTATCAAGTAGCCTTCAGATTTTTCAACCTGTTTTTTCAATACAGTGTATTCCTGCTGAATCAGAGACATGAATAAAGTATCACATGACACTTCATTCATTTCTGCCCCTGCACTGCCAAGGATTCCGTAGTGCAGCTTCTCAGAAAATCACAAATATTGAGTTTTATTTTTAATTGCTGCCCCAGAAATTTCCACCCCACCCTCTTGCAAAAAGCTACCTCAAAAACACAACACCCTTCTATAACATACAAAGTAAGAATAGCAACTGTCATTCCTACTGGTACAAGAATGGAAGTTTACTATAGGACCCCAAAGTAAAAATCATTTTAGGTCCCTCGTATTCTGCAATCTATAGCTGCAAAAGTAATCTTATCAATGAAACCTGTGCTATTCCAACGCATCATTAGCACTGCAAGCTGCAAACATTTTTTTAGATGTACACGTGAATGTTATTCACTTTATCACTTTATTTTACCTTTTATCGCAGGGATAGAGAGGGTGAAAAAGGGGGGAGGGGTATGCCTGTATATCAAGAATAATGTACAAGTAAATGTGAGAGATGACATCACTAAGGGAGCAAGGGAGGAGGTGGAATCCTTATGGGTAGAGCTCCAAAGGGATGAAACTAAGGGGAAAATAATACTGGGAGTATGCTATAGGCCCCCTAACCTGAGGGAGGAGGGGAAGGCGGACCTCCTTTCACAATTTGGATTAGCAGCAAGGATTGTAAGTGTTATCATAATGGGGGATTTTAATTATCCAGACATAAACTGGGCGGAGGGAACCACGTATTCGTCTAAGGCTCACCAGTTCCTAAATGTCTTGCAGGACAATTTCATGGGTCAGATGGTAGACGCACCAATAGAAATAAAGCCTTACTAGATCTATTAATTACCAAAAATACAGACCTGATCACGGATGTGGAAATATGGGGCAATTTAGAAAACAGCGATCACAGGTCAATTGGCTTCAGTATATATCACATAACTAGGAAACAAGGGAAATACAAAGACACTGAATTTCAAAAGGGCCAACTTCCCTAAACTACGAACCTTGCTAGAAGATATAAATTGGAATAAAATCTTAGGAACAAAGAACACGGAGGAGAGATGGGTTCGCTTTAAGAGCATATTGAATAAGGGCATTAGCCAGTGCATCCCATTGGGTAATAAATTTAAAAGAGTGAACAAAAGTCCTGGATGGCTTAACGGCAATGTAAAAATGCATATAAAAGCATAAGAGAAGGCCTTCAAAAATACAAGGTTGAGGGATCATCATCAGCATTCAAACTTTATAAAGAATTCAACAAGAAATGTAAGGGTGCAATTAGGGCGGCTAAAATAGAACACGAAAGACACATAGCGAAGGAGAGCAAAAAAAATCCCAAGAAATTCTTTAAGTATGTAAACAGTAAAAAAGGGAGGACAGTCCATATTGGCCCCATAAAGAATGAGGAAGGACATCTGGTTACAAAGGATGGGGAGATGGCGAAGGTATTGAATTTATTCTTTTCCTCAGTCTTCACGAGGGAATCAGGGGGCTTCAGTAACCAAAACTGCAGTGTTTATCCTCATGACACATCACAGGAAGCACCCTCATGGCTAACAGAGGACAGAATTATAATTAGACTTGGGAAACTTAACATTAATAAATCACCGGGACCAGGCTGGCTTGCACCCGAGAGTACTTAGGGAACTCAGTCAAGTAACTGCCAGACCATTGTTCCTAATTTTTACTGACAGTCTACTGACTGGAATGGTACCAGCGGATTAGAGAAAAGACAATGTAGCACCAATATTTAAAAAGGGTCCAAAATACATCCCTGGGAATTACAGACCAGTTAGCCTAACATCAATAGTATGCAAGCTCTTGGAGGGGATGATGAGGGACTATATACAAGATTTTAGTAATGAAAACTGTATCATTAGCAGTAATCAGCATGGATTCATGAAGAATCATTCTTGCCAAACCAATCTATTAACCTTCTATGAGGAGGTGAGTTGCCATCTAGATAAAGGAAGGCCCTTAGACGTGGTGTATCTGGATTTTGCAAAAGCATTTGACACAGTTCCCCATAAACGTTTACTGTACAAAATAAGGTCCGTTGGCATGGACCATAGGGCGAGTACATGGATTGAAAACTGGCTACAATCGCGAGTTCAGAGTGTGGTGATAAATGGGGAATACTCTGAATGGTCAGGGGTGGTAGTGGGGTCCCACATGGTTCTGTGCTGGGACCAATCCTATTTAATTTGTTCATAAATGACCTGGAGGATGGGGTAAACAGTTCAATCTCTGTATTTGCAGACTATACTAAGCTAAGCAGGGCAATAACTTCTCCGCAGGATGTGGAAACCTTGCAAGAAGATCTGAACAAATTAATGGGGTGGGCAACTACATTGCAAATGAGGTTTAATGTAGAAACATGTAAAATAATGCATTTGGGTGGCAAAAATATGAATGCAATCTATACACTGGGGGGAGAACCTCTCGGGGAATCTAGGATGGAAAAGGTCCTAGTAGATGGTAGGCTTAGCAATGGCATGCAATGCCAAGCTGCTGCTAACAAAGCAAACAGAATATTGGCATGCATTAAAAAAGAGATTAACTCCAGGGATAAAGCGATACTTCTCCCACTTTACAAGACTCTGGTTCGGCCGCACCTGGACAATGCTCTCCAGTTATGGGCACCAGTGCTTAGGAAGGATGTACTGGAAATGGCACGAGTACAAAGAAGGGCAACAAAGTTAATAAAGGGTCTCGAGGACATTAGTTATGAAGAAAGGTTGCGAGCACTGAACTTATTCTCTCTGGAGAAGAGATGCTTGAGAGGGGATATGATTTAAATTTGCAAGCTGAAGCCTATTATAGAGAAACTATTTGGGTGGAATCCATTGTGGGACATCTAACCGTTTGAGCTGGTTGGTGCAAACCACTGCTCTGTTTTTTATGTGCATTTATTTTTGCTTATGTTTGGTTGCCTTGCTGTAAGTTTTTAGTGTGCTGTTTTAATAAACACTTTTGTTGAAACATATTGCACTACGCGGCTATCCTCTTCTTCCTTTGTGCTCTGGGATTTATCCTTGAGCTGCCAAATTGGATATCAGCTTTTTCAAAGATACCGTGATTCCTGCGCCCATTGAAAAACCGTGTCCACTTTTACAGCTGAAAATGTTGGACCCTGATGGGATCATTGTCCAGTATCTGATACCACTGTTATCTGGAATTTGTTTAGTTTTTAAAGCCCAGTCTGTTGAGCATGGTGGGATTATTATCCAATGCTTGAAACTACTGCTATCTGTGAGGAAGTGAATCTATGAGGTGATGGGATATTAAAGTCTTTGTGTTTTGAAGAGTGTAAAGAACATAGCACATATCATGAGGGACTCCATTTTAGTTCAAAGACACCATCTTAGTTTTACAGGAAAATTGAGAAAACTCAAATATGAGTTTTAACTGAAACCCACATTATCTTTAAGCTGTTATCTATAGAAAACCTTCTCAAGGTTGCCTATACATTTTAGCTAGAATATGGAGTTTGGCCTAGCTCATGTTTGTTCTTGATAAGATTAGTGTGTCCTTCACCTGTTAAAGAATATTCTAATAGCAGAAATGATGCAAGATTTTTGTCTTATAACACCAGCTAATAGTTAAATATTAACTGAACCTATTTTCATTTCAATGACATGTATAAGGTTAGTAAAACTCCTCCCATCCCTCAAATGACATAAATGCTGTATTTCTGAAACTCAAATTAGATGTCATAAAGTGGCTAAGCAAACCTGTCTCCTGTGTCACTTTATTGATATCTCCAGGCCTGGGGGTCAACGGAGGTCTTCCTGCATTACCTGAACCTATCTGGGTGGTCTTAGAAGCCGAAATTGCCTACAATCTGGGGGCTCGCCGGGAAAAAAAAGCCAAATAAAATCATATCTGAAGGTAAGTCTTCATTTTGTCTTTATTGACAAAATATTTCTTGCCTCAGCTCTGATTAAAGCTTTTTAGACCCGTAAATTAGTAGGGGATAAGAACCACGCCAGAGGTTAATATTAGAGGGTTTTTGGGAAACCCACAAAGATAAGCAGTACTGCATACACATATATAGAGACATTCCTTTTGGGAAGGGATATGAAGTGGTTAATGAGGAAATAGACTCCGGTGACCCCAAAATCCTTTGCTTTTTCTTATCTATCGCATTAGAAGTTATAAGATAATCTGTTGTGTGTGTGTGGGTCAGAAGACTGGGTGGTAAGAACAGTCGGCTCCCACTGTCAATATGGGTCAGAAACAAGGTAAAGAAGATCCTCCCCCTCTTCCCAATCCAGGAGAAACGTGTAAGGATTTTGTAGCCAGAATTTGTGGTACTAATTATGAATTCATAGTCCCATGGGTTTCAAATTTAGCGGGATGGACCGAAGCCATACACAGTGTAGACCCTTTTCCCCGGGATGGCGCTAATGATGAATTTCACATAGATATGATAAAAGGATTGTGTTTAGGAGATAAGAGAGCTTTCCCTTGGTACCCCGGGGATCCTCAATGGGATATGGATTATATGGAAAAGGGAGGAGAGAACTGGTTAAAATACGCCCCATATTGGTTTCAGAGGGATAATAAGAAACAGAAAAAGCCCACCAAATGTTTAAGTAAGGAAGATTATGACCAGAAACATAGAGAAGAAGCCGATAAAAAGAGATTTGTTCCTGACCCAATAGCCCCACCCCTGCCAATAGTCAGTCATCCTCCACCCGCATATGTACATGTCTATCCAAGTTTAAGAAAGGAAGATATTGATCTTCTGGCTGGACATTATGCAACCAGACAACGGCAGGTCCCCCCCGCTCCACAACCACAACAGCAGATCCCTCCCGCTCCACAACAAGATAGACAGCACCCACAGAGGGCCCGAGTCGAGGTAGGTGAACCAGAAGATGATCAGGGAGCTATAGGAGGGGTAGTTTCACCACCTGGCCAAGAGCAGGAGGAAGAAGACGTTAAAGGGGATAGAATACTTAGTCCCCCTAAAACAAAGAGTGGAACTGTATATAGTAACACTAACCTTCAAGCACCTTTCATGACCATTGGAAATGAATTATTAAAAAAGGTAATAGACATTGAGGACATTGACAGGATAGTAAAACATTGCCCCAAACCCACCGCCTCTGCAGGTGGCACTTTAACTTACTTAAAAAAGGCCTGTAAGGGTAGAAATTACACACAGGAAGACATGCGTCTTATCATTGATGGTATCATAGGACACACCAGTTCCTGGAGCTGGGCAAATGTTCCAAGTATAAACACTATTGACACTGGAAACGCGGGAGCATATGGGCTAAACACAGTACCAGGTAGGGACGCCATGTGGACAGAATTAGAGACTGAAATGATGAGAGTATTTAAAAATAAAAGTTCCCTCCCTACTGCCATAGCATGCAAACAAAAGTCAGGAGAAACTGTAGTTGAATTCTGGAAAAGGTTTCATGAAAATTGGACAACAGAAGCTGGATTAGCTACAACTACTGATGTGGGAGCTTTGTTTATTCAAACTTTTATGAATAATCTAAAACCCCAGTTCGCCTTGGTGGTGAAACAGATGATATCTGAATGGACCACACAGACGATTGACCAATTTCAGGAAACCTTAATACAGAAAGAAGCAGCAGGGTGTTTTGATGTAATAAAAGAGAAAGCAGTGAGTAGCCTTTATCAGGGTGGAGTGCGAACTCAGCCTCCCCAAGATAATGGTGGACAATGGGGCAGTGGAAACAGAGGCAGAGGAAGAGGAAGAACAAAAGGGAGAGGGCATGGTTTTTCCAGACCACCCCAGCAGTCACGCACATGTTGTTTTAACTGTGGACAACAGGGTCACTGGAGAAATCAATGTCCTTATGAATGGAATAACCCAAATACTCAAGATCAAGATCAAATGCATACACAGGGGCCCCAATCAAGTTGCCCCAAAGCAACAGGGTCCCCGATTCCCTATACAGTGGAATCAACAGCAACTGAAATGAAGCTGCCCGGAAGGTAGTATCCCAGCATTTCCTTTGATCTCACACTCTTACAATGAACAACCAATTGTGACCCTATATATCAAAAATAGGCCTGTTCCATTTTTAACCGATTCAGGGGCAACTCGGAGCACCCTCAGTGAGGACTACTACAGAGGTGAGACTAAAATTGCTGAACCTTCTATGGGAATTAATGGGATACTTACCAAAACATACAAAACACCACCTTTACCAGTAAGTGATGTTGAAAGGGGAGGTGCAACAGTCTTGCATCATTGTTTCAGGATTATACCAAATTGTCCTGTGAATCTCTTGGGTAGAGATTTGATGGGAAAATTGGGTATAACACTGAAAATGACTACTGAAGGAGGGGTCTTCGTACACTCCAAGGTAATACCAATATATTACACTGAGGATAGTGATCTCCCTCCACCAGATGATCCGGTATGGTCAAAAAGCTCCTTGGATGTAGGTCTTATTTCTTGTACCCCATACAAGGCAGCTTTAAAATCATGGGCACAGCCGGTTTATCACAAACAATACCCCATTTCAAAAGAAAAAGAGGAAGGAGTGGCCCCAATGGTGGAAAGGTTCCTGCAGCTAGGAATTCTTAAAGAGACACTGTCACCCTACAACACCCCCATTAACCCAGTAATGAAGCCAGACGGCTCTTACAGGTTTGTACAAGACCTCAGAGCTATAAACAACCTAGTAATACCCATTGCTCCCATAGTGCCTGATGTGCCATCACTCTTAACTTCCATACCATCCGATGCAGAGTATTTTTCGGTCATTGACCTTTGTAATGCATTTTTTTCAGTTTCTGTTGACGAAGAGACACAGCCTATCTTTGCATTCAATTTCAGAAACCGACAGATGACGTGGTGTAGATTACCTCAGGGCTATGTAGACTCCCCTGTAGTGTACACAGTGGCCCTCCAGGCAACCCTGCGGTCTTGGACACCCCGCCATGGTTCTGTCCTACTCCAATATGTTGATGATTTGTTGTTGTGTAGTCCAAGCCAGAAAGCATGTAAAAATGATGGCTTAGATCTGTTACATTGGTTAGCAGACAATGGTCACAAGGTTTCTAAGAAAAAGCTACAATGGTGTCAGGAAACTGTTGAATACCTTGGTTTTGTACTCTCCAAAGGAGAAAGGAAAATCAGTCACAAGAGAGCTGCGGCTCTCGTGGGTCTGCCCCGCCCACTTACTAAGAAGGACATGCTATCCTTTCTTGGAATGATTGGTTACTGCCGCCAATGGATACCTGATTGTTCCTACTATGATAATCTCCTGAGGCAAGCCACAGGTACTGACATGCCAGATTGTGTGAAATGGAATGATGAAATGTACAATGCTTTTGTGTATCTTAAAACTGCAATGGTCACATCTCCTGGACTTGGACTACCTGAATATGGTAAAATGTTTCACTTGTTTGCAAGGGACAACTGTAAAACAATGGCGGGGGTCCTGGCTCAGGAGCATGGGGGGAAACTCCGCCCAATTGCGTTTTTTTCAAAAGTTGTGCCGATGCCAGTACAGGGCATGCCGGCGTGTCTCAGAGCTCTGGCATCCTGTGCGATGGTGGTGGAAATGGCTACATCATTCACTCTAGGGCATGCCACCACACTACACACCACTCACAATGTATCCATTCTACTAAAGAACATCCATACCCAGCACATGTCAGCCCAGAGGCTGAGCGGTTATGAAGTAATTTTACTTTCTAACCCAAAACTTGAGATCAAATATGCCTCTCCCACTTCTGGCCCAGCTCCAATCCTGAATGCCTTGCTAGGCTTGAAAGGTGAAGAAGATGAGGTAGTGCCTCAACATGAATGCATGGACCTCATCCACCAAGACACATCCCCGAGACCAGACATGTCTTCAACTGCTCTCCCTGGAGCACAGAATGTCTTTGTGGATGGGTCTTGTTCAAGACCAAATGATAACACATACCATGCAGGGTATGCTGTTGTTCAGCTGCCTGATAAAATACTGGAAGCAAACCCTGTCCCATTCCAATCAGCACAAGCTGCAGAACTTATAGCCCTTACTCGAGCTTGTCAGCTTTTTGAAGGGCAGGATGTAAACATTTACACAGACTCCAAGTACGCGTACGGTGTCGCGCATGATTTTGGAGTCATATGGAAAAGGCGGGGCTACATAGCAGCAGACGGTAAATCCATCTCACATTCCACGCTTGTCACAAGTCTGTTAGAAGCTATACAATTACCAAGGTCCATAGCTATACTACACTGTAGGGCACATACAGGGCAACAGGATGACATAGCCAAAGGCAACGCCTTAGCTGACAAAGCAGCAAGAGAAGCAGCATCCACACAGCCTGCAAACATACAAATGCCATTACTCTCACCAGAAATTCCTCTTTTGGATCAAACATTGCATGATCTCCAAGCATATGCCACAGACCAAGACATCCAGCAATGGAACTCAATAGGTGTGCAGACAAACCCAGAAACTGACCTTGTCTGCCAAGAGGGGAGACCATGTATCCCTGTAGCCAGTGCACCCATTTTTATTTCACAATACCATGGGATAGGTCACAGAGGGTGGAAAGTCACATGTGAACTTTTGGATAAGGATTTTTACATTCCAGGTCTTCCCTCTCTCGTTAAGGCATATGTTTCCAGATGCATCACATGCATTCGGAATAACCCTAGCAACCCTCACAAAGCAAAACACGAACATCTGATATATCCATCTACACCATTCACTCATCTGCAGATAGATTTTACACACATGCCCAAACTAGGTAAAAGACAGGAATATTTGCTAATAATAGTGGACATGTTTTCAAGATGGATAGAATTGTTTGTAACTACAAAGGAAGATGCACAAACAGTAGTGAGGATTCTGATACAAGAAATTATCCCAAGGTGGGGTTGCCCACTACAGATCAACTCTGACAATGGTCCTGCATTTGTGGCCAAAGTTTGTCAAGACCTGGTAAAAACACTAAAAATAGAATGGAAGTTTCATATTCCTTACCACCCCCAGAGTTCAGGTATAGTGGAAAGGATGAACAGAACCATCAAAGATAAGATCAGGAAGGCCACTGGAGGTACGTATGCAAATTGGAAGAAGGTCCTACCAGCTGTACTAGCCGAGGTAAGAATGACACCCTCTAAAAAGACAGGATACTCTCCTTTTGAAGTCTTAATGGGTAGGCCATTCCCCACCCCATGGGCCAGACAGCCACTTATGTTAGAAAGAGGGGACCTAGATCTTATTCAGGAAGAATATGTAAAAAAACTTATTGAAACTTTGGATAAAGTTGAAAGGAATGTTGCTCGCACCTCTCCTTCTTCTTCACAGGAACCTACACACCCTTTCCAGGTGGGTGACACCGTGGTGGTCCAGAGATTGAACCGCACCAAGAAACAAGAGTTTCCCTTCGGACCCCCAACCACAGTGATTGCAGTCACCCGCACAGCTATTTTGGTAGAAGGACAACAGGCCTGGATTCATGCAAGTCGCGTAAAGAAGGTCAACCAGGACCCTAAGAAGCAAGGTAAAGATAAAGCACAGAGAGGTGAAGCAGGTGATATAAATCCTCGAAAACAGAGTGAAGCAGGTGGTCAAGACTCTGAACAAGATGACGTCGCTTATTTCACCACGGACTTCTGGGAAGGCCTTGTGCCTCCTATGCTGGGCTGCCCTGATTGTGTTCCTGCCAACTTGGCTGATAACTAACTGTATTTATTATTCTGAAGATTTGGGACTCATAAAGGGTATTTGTGGGGCCTCTAACACTCTACAACAGAATAATACACATGACAGACACAAGAGAAATGAAAACTCAGAAAGTTTTACAGATAAAATGTTATTGTTGAAGTTTAAATATAGCTACGCCCAGAAATCTGGATTTGAAAAATGTTGGATATGTAGTAAACTCCATCCTAGCACTGCTAGAATCCCCTTAATGGCAGTACCTCTAAACTTCACCCCACTCCTTAATGGCACACCTCCTGTCGTCCTCACAGAAGTCATAAGAACACTTTCAAATAATACCCTTACTTTCCAAATTACTGGTAGAAGTCATTCCCCAGACTGGTGTTTTAAGTTGGGAAACTCCACAAATGGAGCTGAAGTTTGCCAACAAGCTAATATTAACTTTTCAATGACTTCAATTGAAAGCCCTTTCTTTCATACTTCAGAACCTGCCCTAAACACCACTCTAATAAACTTTCTTAACTCCAGTTCCACTTCCACAGTAGGACAATTATTGTCGAGTTTAACTTTTTCCAGTTTTTCTGATGAAATGATGACAATATTCAACAAACGATCCTTAGCTCTAGGAAACAGTATTTATATTTGTTGTGGAAAAATCTGTCACCCTTGGATCCCCACCGAACCCCAAGGATGGTGTTATCTTGCATCCCTAGTCCCCATCATGGGCGTAGTAGGAGATAGCAAGGGAGGACACCTCCTTGAAGCTAGCATGCATCCTAGGTACCCCCTCAAACACCGCAATAAAAGGGAGTTATTTCTTACAAAGGATAAGGCATGGGCTTGGTTCCCCTCATGGACTGGGTGGGGAATAGACTTAATGAAAAGGTTGAATAATTACACTGGAATCATTGATGAAATAATGGAAAAGAATTCTGATGATATTACTAAATTAAATATAGAAACTAGGGCAATTAGAAAACAATTAGAACTACACGAGTTAGCCATAGAAAGCATGAGTGCTGCTTTAACTGGGTTATGTGAAAACACAGAAAATTATGAGTGTTGTACCTGGTTTCATAACACAAGTATGGAGGTACCAGATTATTATGATATAATTGCACAACACCGGAAAGAAGTAAACAAATTACAAGATGAAGCTAGAAACATTGCTAAGACATGGGATCCTTTTGCAAACCTAAGTTCTGGGATAGGAATTTTGGCATGGATAAAAAGTGCTGCCATAACTATAATTATGATTGCTCTTTTTGTTTTGTTCCTATATGCCTGTTATAAGCTTATAATGTGCATAATTGTTAAGGCATCCCGAACCCCTGATCCTGCTGCTGCGAATAGAATTTATCTGAGTATGTATTATGATAGAAGAAAATTTACATAACTGTGAAAGATAGTGAGCCATATAAATAATGTCTCAAAGAGGGGATTGTAAAGAACATAGCACATATCATGAGGGACTCCATTTTAGTTCTAAGACACCATCTTAGTTTTACAGGAAAATTGAGAAAACTCAAATATGAGTTTTAACTGAAACCCACATTATCTTTAAGCTGTTATCTATAGAAAACCTTCTCAAGGTTGCCTATACATTTTAGCTAGAATATGGAGTTTGGCCTAGCTCATGTTTGTTCTTGATAAGATTAGTGTGTCCTTCACCTGTTAAAGAATATTCTAATAGCAGAAATGATGCAAGATTTTTGTCTTATAACACCAGCTAATAGTTAAATATTAACTGAACCTATTTTCATTTCAATGACATGTATAAGGTTAGTAAAACTCCTCCCATCCCCCAAATGACATAAATGCTGTATTTCTGAAACTCAAATTAGATGTCATAAAGTGGCTAAGCAAACCTGTCTCCTGTGTCACTTTATTGATATCTCCAGGCCTGGGGGTCAACGGAGGTCTTCCTGCATTACCTGAACCTATCTGGGTGGTCTTAGAAGCCGAAATTGCCTACAAAGAGCACTGAAGTTCCCTTATATTTGGTTCACCCAATTCCCTTGAAGAGCATATTCACTCAGTTCCCTTTGTATAAGGGTTTCCTGTCGCATCATGGCAGCATACACGTTGGGTTGTGACTCTGCCCCCACAACCTGATAGGACCACATAGCTATAAATTAGTGAGTAGACACTCGTCCCAGTATTCTCTTATTTTCCTCACCTGTCAGGACCGCACGGATCAGCACCCCCCTACCGCTTCGCCCCAGCCAGGTTCTAGCCTCTCCTGGGTGGAAGTCCTTCTTGTACAGCCTCTAAACGAGCTAAATGGAAGGAGCCCCACTCTGGTGGTCTCAGGGGCACTCTCTCGTGTCTGACCACGATATAAGCCTTAAACAGGCTTCATGTGCAGCAGCCCACAAAAGCCTTAAACAGGCTTGCTGGAGGAATGGCCAGGGAATCTTCGGTGTGGCCGCATGAAATAAGCCTTAAACAGGCTTAGTTGTGTGCAGCGGTCTCCCCCCCCTCCCTCTCCTTTCCCGTCCTACCAGTGATTTCTGTCCGTCTGCTGGGCTCTGTTGTCCTCCAGCCTGCCCTCCAGGGGCGCCGAGCGTCCTCGGCATTCTCGCGCATGCGCAGTGCGTCGTTGGGGCGCCCCTATGCCTTTTTTTCAGCTTCCAAGATGGCGCCGAGTGTCCCGTGGCGCTACTGCGCATGCGCGAGCGTCTGACGCTGATGGTGGCGATTTTAAAAGCCCAGCATCAGCTGTATTTGCTGCTGCTGGATGACTGTGCTGTGACAGTTCGTTTTCTCTTGCAAAAACGATCTACAAAAGGTATGTGGCTGCCCTTTATTTAGCTATTAAGCTAGGAACCTTGCTCCCTCTGCATAGCCCTGCTTGTTTTTTACCTGCAGGTTTCCAGTCCACTCCCTCACCATGGAGACCGCTGCCCCAGTACATCACCGCCAGCCTAATAGGTAAGGGGGGGAAGACAAGAATAAGTAGTGAAGATTGAAAAAGAGAGCACTACTAATGCTGCCTAAATTGGTCAGCCCTTCCAGGTCGTCAAGAATGTCTGCTTCAAGACAAAGAGAGTCCTCGCACAGGAGAAGTCGCTCCAGACACAGACGGAGCTGTTCCTACCATAGGAGAAGCCGCTCGAGAGGAAGCCACAGAAGAAGCCACTCCAGGTCGCATTCTAGACATGGTCGATCCCGCCATAGGTCGTCTTCACGCAGACATCGTTCCCCTGCACGCCATTCCCGTCTTGCCGGCAACGCATGCTGGATTTGCGGCGCGGCGGCTCTCCTGGATAAATTGGCCTGCCAGAAATGCCTGGAGGAGGCCACAAGAGAAAGAGCCTCGGAGGTCGGAGATTCTGCTGGGGCCGTAGCCCCCCAGGCCTCGATACCAGACGTGGATTTCTCCACCACTACCTCTCCAGCCCGGGCCAGCACATCAAGGGAGCAAGACTCTCTGTCTGATAATGAGGGTCTGGAGGTATCGGCCGGATTCGATTTCTGTCTGATAGAGCCATTCGTCAAATCGGTTAAAGAGGTGATAGGATGGGAGGAACCCCAGGAAGCTCAACCGAAGCAAAGGAAGTAATTTCCTCAGCTTAAAAAGGATCCAGAAGCTTTCCCATTCATAGACGAACTGGAGGACCTAATTAAAGAAAAATGGCAAAGGCCAGAAAAAAAGTCTAGTCTGAATAATAGACTTCTGAAACTATACCCACTCAAGGAGCCTAAAGTGAACCCTCTGGTGTCCCCTCCAGTAGTAGACGCATCTTTGATGCGCCTAGCCAGACATGTTACCCTCCCCTTAGAAGACGCAGTAACATTTAGGGATGTGCTCGACAGGAAGATCGACATGGATCTCAAGCAGGCTTACCTGTCGGCAGGGGGCGCCTGCAGGCCTGCGATAGCACTTGCAGCAGTAGGAAGAGCCATCTCGAGTTGGTCTACAAGCACAGAAAAGCTTGTATTGGAGGGTGCAGACCAAGAAAAGATAGTGAAAGCGTTGCAAGAGCTAAGCTTGGCTGGTGACTTCGTGGCAGAGGCTTCGGTCGACACCATCAGGTCTGCATCAAAATCTATGCTGGCCTCAGTAACGGCCAGAAGAGCACTATGGCTGAAGCCCTGGACGGCGGATCCAGCCTCCAAGTCTAATTGGTGTAGTCTCCCGTTCGACGGAGAACACCTCTTCGGAACAAAATTGGACACAGCCATCTCCAAGGTAACTGGTGGTAAGTCTGGGCTCATCCCCTCGGACAGGAGGCCCAAGCAGCAGAGAGCTCCTCCCTTTAAACGGAACCTAAGCACGATTGTACTCGGAGGGGGTTTTTTTTTTTTTTTTTCTTCTCACAAATCACATTATTATGAATTGAATGAATAGTCATTATTGTGACTATTGACACAAATTAGAATAAAGGGGGATTTATCTCACAATGAATTGAAGTGATTATTGACACAAATTAGAATAAGGGGGGAAATTTATTTAAGATTTTACATTTAAAACACTTTTATAAGCACGATTGTACACGGGAGGGGATGGGTACATTTTTTTTTCCCTCTTCTCTCAAATACATAATTATGAATGGAAGGGATAATGACACGAATCAAATAAGGGGAAACTTATTTATAATTTTATTTTTGAACACTCTATAATTATAAGCATGATTGCACACGAAAGAGGGTGTTGGGGAAAATTTTTTTTTCTTTTTTTTTTTTTCTCCTCATCACATATGTTAATGTCGACTGCTGGGACAGGGGGGAAAAATGCGATAGGAGAGGAAGGATGTAATGTGTATAATGTTTTTTCCTGTGGATTGAATATAGGGGTATAGAATGTTGTATAAATGATGTATATATAAATGAAATAATAAAATTTTGATTATTAAAAAAAAAAAAAAAGAAGACGCAGTAACATTTAGGGATGTGCTCGACAGGAAGATCGACATGGATCTCAAGCGGGCTTACCTGTCGGCAGGGGGCGCCTGCAGGCCTGCGATAGCACTCGCAGCAGTAGGAAGAGCCATCTCGAGTTGGTCTACAAGCACAGAAAAGCTTGTATTGGAGGGTGCAGACCAAGAAAAGATAGTGAAAGCGTTGCAAGAGCTAAGCTTGGCTGGTGACTGAGTGGCAGAGGCTTCGGTCGACACCATCAGGTCTGCATCAAAATCTATGCTGGCCTCAGTAACGGCCAGAAGAGCACTATGGCTGAAGCCCTGAATGGCGTATCCAGCCTCCAAGTCTAATTGGTGTCGTATCCCGTTCGACGGAGAACACCTCTTCGGAACAAAATTGGACACAGCCATCTCCAAGGTAACTGGTGGCAGGTCTGGGCTCCTCCCCTCGGACAGGAGGCCCAAGCAGCAGAGACCTCCTCCCTTTAAACGGAACCTCCCAGAGAGGTATAGGGACGTGAAAGCGTACAGACCGGGGAAGGAGTACCGAAGGAGCTGGAAGAACCCTCAATCCTCCTTTATGAAGTTCCAGAAGCCTAAGACTCCTGCTTCCAGCGACCAGAAGCCTTTTTGAAGGTGCGCCCGTCCGGCCAGCGGTAGTGGGAGCAAGACTCTCCAGTTTCAAGCTGGTCTGGGCGGAGACCATAAGGGATACTTGGACCCTGGCCACTGTCAGTTTCGGCCACAGGTGGTCCTTCAAAAACCGAGCCCCAAGGGATCAATTCTGTCCAACCCGTATTCCTCCTTCTCGGGAAAAAAGGTTGTCTCTACTGAACTACATTCAAAATCTTCCCCAAAAATGGGCAATAATAGAGGTCCCGCCAGCACAACGAGGCAGGGGATTCTATTCCCCACTATTCCTCGTCAAGAAGAAGTCAAGGGACTTTCGACCGGTTCTAGACCTAAAGAACCTAAACAAGTCCATCAGCGTGGAGTCATTTAGGATGGAAAGCTTGCAGTCTATCCTCCAGGCCATAAATCTGGGAGACTGGATGCTCTCCATAGATCTCCAGGACGCCTACCTGCACATTCCAATCCACGTGGCATTCCAGAAATTCCTGCGATTCTTGGTGGGTCAGGGGCACTTCCAGTTTCAAAGCCTTCCTTTTGGGATCTCAACAGCCCCCAGAACATTCACGAAGGTTTTACTACCAGCAATAGCCTTTTTGAGGGAGAAAGGTCTAAGGGTTCACCATTACCTGGACGACATCCTCCTCCTCTCAAGCAGCCAGGAATCTCTCGTGCAGCATCGCGATATCCTAGTTTCCACCCTAATGAGTCTGGGATGGATAATCGACTGGCAAAAGAGCAATATCCAACCTACCCAAAGGATGGTCTTCCTGGGGGCCGAACTAGACACCCGAGCAAACACAGTGGAACTGCCAGGGGAGAAGTTGTCCCTACTAGTTCAGAAGGTGAAGGATGCTATTCCGGCACCATGCCTACCAGCCAGAGCATACCTCAGCCTCCTGGGTTCCCCATCAGCAACCATTCCAATGGTCAGATGGGCGCAATGGAATACCAGACCCCTGCAAGCCTCCTTCTTGCACCAGTGGGATGGATGCTCCATGTCCCAATCGATTCGCAACTCGGAGGAAGCCAGGCTATCTCTACGGTGGTGGACTCACCCCGACAACCTCAGCAGATGCAAGCAGATAGTCATCCCCCTCCAGGAGGTGGTAACTTCGGACGCCAGTCTGGAGGGATGGGGGGCACATTACCTACATTATGCAGCTCAGGGCCGCTGGCACTTCAAAACCAGGGATGTAGTATCAAACGTTCTAAAGATGAAGGCAGCCTTCCAAGCCCTCTTGGCATTCAGCTCACTTCTGAGAGGGAAACAAATTCTCATTCAAATGGACAACCGAGTGGCTGTAGCCTACATCAACAGGTAGGGGGGTACAAGAAGCATCTCCATGATGCGGGAGGTTGGTCCGGTGATGCGGTGGACTCAACTGAACCTGCGGGATCTGAGGGCGGCCTATATTCCGGGTGTTCAGAACCTTCTGGCAGATTCTCTCAGCAGAACATTGTTTCCAACAACGAGTGGTGTCTAAGCCCCCAAGCATTTGCCCTCATATGCCAGACATGGGGTCATCCAGACATAGACCTCGCAGCAACGCCAGAGAACAGGAAATGTCAGAGGTTTCTGTCGAGGAACCCCTTCCCCTCAGCAGAGGGAACGGATTATCTCCAGCACCCCTGGAGCTTTCGCCTAGGCTACATTTTCCCACCAACTCCACTGATAGCCAAGTTCCTTCTGAGGCTCAAATATTCAACGGCTCTAGTATTGGCTGTGATTCCCTTTTGGCCACGGAGGCCTTGGTTCACCACCCTCCTGCAGCTGAGCACAGCGGATCCACTTCCACTCCCGGTGACAACGGATCTACTAACCCAGGGCCAGCTACTCCATCCGAATCCAGAGAAATTGCACCTAACAGCCTGGAGACTGAAAGGTCTAGGCTCCTAGACCAAGGCTGTTCTCAGAAGGTAGTCGATACCCTGCTCCAGGCTAGAAAACTCTCCACAAATAACACCTACGGGAGAATCTGGGGAAGTTCTCTTCCTTTGCCCAGGAACAAGGTTGGGACCCTTCTTCCCCATCAGCAGTACAAGTGCTTGAGTTCCTCCAGTCAGGTCTGGACAAAGGCCTTAGGTCCAGCACCCTAAAGGTCCAGGTTTCTGCCATCTCCGCTTTGACAGGGGTTAAATGGGCACTTAACCCTCTAGTGGTTCAATTTCAAAGAGCCTGTCTGAAGCTAAGGCCTCCTAGAAAGCCTTCATTCCCGACATGGGATCTATCGACTGTCCTATAGATCTTATCCGGAGAGCCATTCTTCCCACTTGAAGACATCTCCCTCTGGGACTTGACACTAAAAGTATCATTCCTAATTGCCATCACATCGGCGAAGAAGGTCTCAGAAATGCAAGCTTTGCTGATCAAGGAACCGTATCTGATGATTTACCCAGACAGACTAACCCTGAAGCCTTCAGACAGATTTATCCCAAAAGTCTCCTCTTCGTTCCACTTTAACCAGGAGATTAACCTCCCGGCTTTAGTCACGGATCAGGGTGTTCCCCATCCTCTGGATGTCAAGGGCAACATTCTGCAATACCTCTCTGCAACCAAGCCATTCAGGAAATGCGAGAACCTTCTGGTCATCCCACATGGATTCAGGAAGGGCCAGGCAGCTTTTGCCCGTACCATCACCTCATGGCTCGTGAAAGCTATCAAGAAGGCCTACTCCTTAAACACCTTGCAGATTCCAGAAGGCTTAAGAGCACATTCCACCAGGGCAATGGCTACTTCATGGGCAGCTTACTGTAGAGTCTCAGCGGAAACCATTTGTAGAGCGGCCACTTGGTCTTCTAGAAACACCTTCATATCCCATTATAAGATAGACGCTGCACGCTTAGCAGCAGTCGAATTCGGGAGGGCCATTATACAGGCCAACTCTTCTGTTTCTTGTCAATAAATTTATTTTGCATTCCCACCCAGTTTGGCGAGTTACTCCCCAACGTGTATGTTGCCATGATGCGACAGGAAAACGGAAAATTGTATACTCACCTTTCCGTAATTTTCCTTTCCCGTCGCATATTCACGGCAGCATACAATCACCCACCCTTCTAAGGTGACATGTATATATACAGAGAATACTGGGACGGGTGTCTATTCACTAATTTATAGCTATGTGGTCCTATCAGGTTGTGGGGGCGGAGTCACAACCCAACGTGTATGCTGCCATGAAGATGCGACAGGAAAGGAAAATTACGGAAAGGTGAGTATACAATTTTCCGTTTTGTCAGTTGGACATTTTTCATGCACATCTTTTTATGCACATTTTATGAACTGAATCGTATATTTTTCACTTTATGAGTCATTTTATACAATTGTTTTAATTATTTTATACACTTGTTTTTGTAGGAGTGGACTTTATGCCCTTAAATTTTTGTCATGTGTATTTTTGCACTGTGAATATTCTTATAGATTAGCGCAGCTGTTTATTTTAATTATCTATGCTTATGGTAGGGGTTCGGACCTTTTAGGTTGCAGCTTTTCTTTATCTATATATTTTCATATATTTATGTGCTTGATTTCTCCATTTCAATAGTCACACTTCCCTTCACCAGGAGAGTAGGATAAGCGCAGGATTTTTAACCCTTTTTTGAAAAATACCATACTGGTGACCCCATAATATGGATAAAACTTTTTCGCGGAAGGGAGTTTAATAAGACATTTCTCATTAAAATTAGAAGAAAAGAGGTTTAACCTTAAACTACATAGAGGGTTCTTTACTGTAAGACCGGCAAGGATGTGGAATTCCCTTCCACAGGCGGTGGCCTCAGCGGGGGGCATCGATAGTTTAAAAAAACTATTAGATAAGCACCTGAACGACCGCAACATACAGGGATATACAATGTAATACTGACATATAATCACACACATAGGTTGGACTTGATGGACTTGTGTCTTTTTTCAACCTCACCTACTATGTCACTATGTAACCTACTATGTAACTTGGGTCAACCTACCAAAAACTGATATTTCAATCGTTAGTAGATGCTGGTGTGTTAAACAACCTAATTATTACTTTTTTATAGACTAAGGTGCCCTGTTCACCTACAGGGGCATGGTTAAGCTAGTTGCACATTGTGTCAGTGACCTTGTTTGTCATGCCATCATTCATAAGTTGTGTGCACTCACCCCACCTGTATTTCCTAACTACATGTTTGCTGTTTAGTTTGGTTTTGATGACTCTGGTTACCCCAGCTACCAACTTGAGGCTGGGTTCACACATGTCTGGCTGCGGTTCACAGTCCGGAGCACGGTGCGTTTCTGTTCACCGGTTCAGGTGCGATTCAGGTGCAAATTTTTGCCTGAATTTGCACCTGAACCAGACCCAAAAATGCACAGGACCCTTTTCAAAACCACACCGCAGCCATCCCAGACGTGTGAACCACCTCCATTGAGAGCTGATCACATTCACGTGTAATGCTAATTGGATGCGGTTAAAAACGCATCCAATTCGCATATATGTGAACCCAGCCTCAGACATGTAAAGAAAAAAAAAAAAAGGTTTTTGGATTGGAAGTTATGCTATCACAAGAAAAAAATATATGGCATTTTGTTTGGTTCTAAAGTTTTGTTCTATAAGTGAAGATATAAATAAGAAATCTATTCAAGATCAGTAATAATTCATTGCTGGCTGGAAGATAGTACCCCCAAAAGGACTAAAAATCTTTATGATGCCCACACTGAGATTATGTGCACAGCCCTGAGAAACATGTGCACCGCAAAACTTTTTTTAATTTTATTTTTTTTATTTCCTTCAGCTAGAAACAGCGATTTTCTAAATGCTTAAAGTGGAACATTAAAAATGTCCAACTCCTTTAAATAACATGCCTGGAGGATGTTTTGCCTGTGAAGGGGCACATCTCTGTGACATACAGAAAGCAGTGCTGTAGAAGCACTAACATTTACAAAGGAAAAATTATATTTTTTCTGCTTCTTTAAAAAAAAAAAAAAAGAAAGAAAAAAAAAAAAAACAGGACAGACTCCTTCAAGGGTCTGCTATGTATTTTGGGGGACTTTGGAAGGGTCTGTAAGGGCAGGCGGGTGAAACTCCCTCCATGTTCCCATCCTCGTTGGGTGCAAAGCAAAGGTTACAGGAGAGGCCTGCCCTGGGGCTATGCTAGCCACTTAGGCCTGGTTCACACCTATGCATTTTTTAGCACGTTTTCAGTTTTACAGAAACACACTACAGTCCATTTAACATGGCTTCCTATGGATGTGGTTCATTTTAAGGAAATGGCCGGGGACTTTTTTCTGGTTTTTGGTTCCATAGACTTCAGTGGATGAAAAGCATGTATTGAAAATGGCAAAATGCACCTGCAATATAAAAACTTCAACATAAGTGTGACTCAGGCCTAAATACAGGTCACTTTCCTTTTCTACACATGGAGTACCTTTACTGGAACAGACGACTGGTCTCTAATAAACTCTCTTGATGCTACTGCACCTCACAATGGTCTCTGATGCATTTAGAAGGGACATGCAGAGCCCCTGCCCTCTCCACCTGTCCAGCGTATCATTGCTACCTCACTCCCAGTAAGAGTATGGATCCCCCCTGTGCACCTAGCACTGACTCCATGCGTGCCATTACTTAGCTCTTCCTCTTCCATACCTGTGTACAGGCTGGGGACTTCTGCGGTGCTGTTCTGCTCTCGTTACTATGAGAGGTGGACCTGCTCACAGAGAGAGTGCCGACAACAATTCCCCCTGCTAGAAGCTATCCCACCTATCGCATGTACATGCTTACAGCAGGCTGCTGGAGAAACCTTTGTTACCTTTGGTAACCACTTGTATCTTCACACTGTATAAACTCTTGTACCGTCATCTTACCCCAATATGCTTAGTGACCCAAGCTGTAGACTATATGTGCCGGCTACTTGCATTGCATCCATTTAGTACCCTTTTAGCAATTTCAGACCAGGCAAAGGCAAAAGTTTCAAAAGATTTACTGAAGAATGAGTTAACATGACAGTTCAACATAAAGTGCAGTCATTTCCTAACATCCCCAGTCCCTAACTCTGGCTTGTGGCTGCCCCAGCATACCTGCACAGGAAAGAGTCCATTCTTGGCACCATTAATGGTAGTATGCAGGATTGGCATCTTCAGGGTGGACTGCAAGTTCCAGCAGCTTCTTCAGGGTCCTGAGGGCAGATGTGCCTTAAAGCGGAGTTCCACCCAAAAATTGAAGTTACGCTGTTAAGATTCCTCCGTTGTCGGACGTGTCCTTTGTACCAGCATCCACAGCGAATCCGCGGTTGACAGCTCAGTGTGGGATTGGGTCGGATCAGCTTCAGAAAAGGTATGTACTGTATACTGATTTTCTCTTTACAGGGCTAGATAGGTTAGTGTTAGATTGTGGGTGTCTATAGATGCAGGGATTTTAGTTTTAGCATGAACTTTAACTTTAAGGGTAATCCCATGCCAAAAAAAAAAACATGTGCCCCCTAAAAATCTATGCCTGACCCTTAATCCGAGCATGCAGCCTGTTTGGCCAGAAAAGGAGAGGACAAGACTGTGCTTAACATGGGGGGTGCTTTGCCAGGGAGTCCCCCCAGCACAGCACCTGTCCCCATATTGATGAGAATAAGGGCCCCTTCCCCACCCAGCGGTCGTGGAGGTTTGTAGGCAAGGGGATCATAATATAAAAAAAGCCCTCTTTAAAAAAAAGGGTCCACAGATATCACCCCTCCCCCACGTGAATTAGTAAGGAGTATGTAATACTCCAATTCATTCACAAAAAAAAAAAAAAGAGAGAATTGTAACCTAGAAATAGAAACCATATTTAGGCAGTAATATTACTGCCATTTCCGTCCCTTTGCTTACGTGGTGGGTATTTCTAGTGACATCAGTGGTCCCTAGGGATACCCTTACCGAAGATGGCCCTTTGTTTAGAAAGTTTGGAGACCCCTGTCATAGATCAATAAACATGTGGATGCAAAATAGAGTGCAAGGCTCAGCACTGACACCAGAAAAATTCCCTGCTGGACATTGTAGTCAGTGCCCTGCATTGTTTGCATCTTGGTAATTAATCTCTGATATCAGCTTTTAATTCAGGTCTATAGGTGTTTTATATTTACCTGACCCACTGCAGGCCTCTAGCCTGGAGGTAATTTATGTTTTAGTGCAAATACCGTTGAATACAGATAGACATAAAAGATTTCAGGCAGACATGATATGATCTCTGTAAATACATTTGTATGCTAAAAATGTCCGTAGTATGTATTGAAATAAACAGAGGTCAGACCAGGTACTAAAGAAAATTATTTTTTATATTAGCAGAAAATTACTCAGCAAACAGATCTGTGGGCTGTCCCTGCCCAGCAACTCTGAAGTTTAGGAGAAGCCCATAGTTGCCTGCCAAGATGAGTCTCTCTTGAACTATGAGTTCCTTGCCATTAAAAAGTGTGGGTTTGGTCAGAAGGAGAAGAGAAGCTATTTATAAAATGAACAAACCCAGAATTCAAAGGAAAGTAAAAGGGAACTACATGCAAGTGAGCATCTTCATTGAAGATGGCTTGATCCACTGTGGGCATTTTACTGCTGTATCTGAATCCAGGGAGCTCCCCTTCCCATCCTACCGTGTCTGAAAGAGGCTGGACTTGGCTTTTCACCCTCTCTACCATTGTGACCAGCCTATATTCCTTAAAAGAATAGACTAGAAGGCATGTGACACAGTATTTTTGTGTCCTGTGCTCTCTTGTGGATTTCAATATGACCATGAAGGGGGAATCTGCTAGGGTGCCAAACATCATTGAAGACGAGAACTAATGGAAATTAATTCACTGTTGACAAAATAATTAAAAGGTAATTTAATCCCTTAAACAATCTAAAATCCCCAGGACCTGACAGAGTCACAAATGGCTTCTATAAAAAAAAAAAAATCTCTATCCTGCTGGTTCCACAACCATTTTCAATTACCAAAGAGTAGGTAACCATCTCAATCTACAGGAATATACGCTTATATTAACATATTACCTAAACCTGGTAAGACCCTACAGGGGTAACTAATTTTAGGCCTATTTCACTGATCAGTTGTGATCTTAAGACAAAGTTATTAGCGAAACAGTTAAATACCATTCTAGAACACTATCTATTGGGACCAAAGAGGCTCTGTATGCAACTGACAAGCCCCAGATCAAACCCACAGAACTATAGCACTATTGTTGGCAGTGCATTCAAATCAGGACTCCAAAACACCCAGTGAAGCTATGCTCCTTTCTATAGATCTGCAAAAATCTTTTGATAGCTTATTGTGGGAATTCTTTTTCTACACTTTGGAAGTCCTGGGATTTGGCTCTCACTTTACATAAACCCTTAGGAGTTTATGTGACAGTTCTATAGTACAAATATCCTTAAAAGGTCACACATCTTCTTTAGAAAAAATATGGGAACCAGACAAAGGCTTCCTCTCTCACCTTTGTTATTTTTAATAGTGATGTAGCCTCTCACAATAGCTTTTTATTCAAGTCCCGATATCAGAGGTGTACTCTATGGAAAAATAGACCATAAATCTCCATCATAACTTCCCCCTCTAATCTTTTGTCCACATACCTGACCTAACAGTAAACAAAAATAAATCACTGGCTTGTAACATCAAGCTACCTGCAGAGATGGTTAAACTTTCCTGTCTACCTGTCCCTTTTTAAAAAAAAATGTCTGCTGATCTAGATAACGGAAAATTGTTATCAAATACTTACCATAACTTTCCTTTCCTGGCCCATCCTCATGTCAGCTCACAACGGGTTAACACCTCCTTTGGAGCCCCTCATGACCACCTGTTCCATGCTGAATAAAAGACAGCCCCTCCTCCAACCAGGGGCGTTGCTAGGAGGCAAAAAGACCAGGGGCTTCAGCCCGAAGTCCAAGGCCTGCACAGGGGGGGGCTGCGGTGGCGGCGCAGGGTTTTTTGGCTGGGCGGTGGGGTTGTGTGGCAGGGAGTAAGCTCACTTGCTGGTTGCTGCCTGGCTTACCGGTGCCCATCAATGCTGACCACTAAACTCACCTGCCTGCCACACTGACCTACCTACCTGACATACACTGACCTATGTACCTGACACACACTGACCTGCCTACCTGACATACATTGACCTACCTACCTGACATGCACTGACCTACCTGACATACACTGACATACACGCACTGACCTACCTGACACGCACTGACCTACCTGATATACATACACTGACCTACCTACCTGACATACACTAACATACCTACCTGACATACACTGACCTACCTACCTGACATACACTGACCTACATACACTGACCTACCTGACCAGGAGACATCATGTGTTCTGCAGCAGCAGCTCAGCCATGGTGTGCGGTGCATGCCCATCTTCACAGCAGGCAGCCGAAGGAGAGAAGGAGAGCCGAGCGGGGATCTCACACGGCAGCTGCATTGTAATTCCCGCCTTCTGAGCCTGCAGCACCTATGAAGGACGTCACACGTCCTGCAGTCCCACCATTGGACCAGTGGGACGTCCATCAGCACTGCAGGCTCCAGAAGGCAGGACCTGCTATGTGACTCGGCAGCACTCGGTGGAGCTCGGCGGCGCTCGGGATAAGATCGGTCCCCGCTTGGGGCTATAAATAGGATGGTGCCCACTCGAGACTCGGGGCTTTTGCCACAGTGAGCCCCCCCTGCCGACGCCACTGCCTCCAACTAAGATGTTTGATAACTTAGCCTGCGACAGGCCACTAGGGAGGGAGTCCTGTGCTGACATGACGATGGGCCAGGAAAGAAAAATTACGGTACGTATTTGATAACAATTTTCAGTTTTCCTGGCCCACCTCACATTAGCACACAACGGGATATACCAAAGCTAATATAGGATGGGAGAGAACAAATGAAAAGAGACACTAACAATCAAAGAAAAGCTGCTAAAGCCAGAAAGAATTGATCTCTCTTGTCCCAAACTTGGGACATATTTAGTTTGTAAGGTTGAATGAAGGCCGCAACAGACCTTCAAGCTAGCCCTTACCTATAACTTCCAAGCAATCCTGGCATAACTGCCCCAAAGGCTGCCACCCCTCTAGTCAGATAGGCTTGAAATAGTTTCAGAGCAGAAAGGCCTACTTCCTGCATGCCAATCTAATCACCCTGGTAACTCAAGAGTGGATGACTCTTAAGGGCCTAATGGCTAAATTAAAAGATTGTACACTTTCCTCTTTTGACCAAGTACACTGTTAGTAACTCGACCATGTGTAAGAAAACTGAAGTCTTCCTGCTGTGCACTCAGTGACTCTCATGTGAAAACTCAGAGGGATTACTTCTCAGTTTTTCTGGAAACTGGATGCCACTTTAAAATTGAACTTTGGAGATAGACGTGGTATACCCATCTCTGGTAAAAAAAGAAAAAAAAAAAAAAACCCCAAAGGGCCTGTGCAGGAAAGTGTTGCAATCGCCAACATCCTTCTGTCTGAAGTAGTTGCTGTCAGGAGAACTATTTTTACCGTGATGTACTTCAATGGAAATTAAACCTATTGGAGCAAAGGGTGCTCCCAGATCCAAGCCTAAGTCCCACAGAGGGAACACGGATTTCTCTCAAGGTCATATACAGATTGTCTTCTGGAAGAAGCACCTGGTCACTGGCTTTTGCACCCATCTGCAGCCTGTGAAAAGATAAAGTAGAGATCTGTACCTTAAATGGAGTTGTATGCCAGGCCAACCTCTAGCGCTGACTGTAAAATGTCAAGGATATTGGCTAGAGCAGGGAACACAGGAGAGAAAGCTTTTGCTGAGCAAATAAAACAAACTTCTTTCACATCCTCTCATATGTAGCATTCATGGATGATCTTCTGGTCACCAAGGTCTGAACAACCTCAGAATAGAATCCCTGCACCTCTAGTTTAGCCTATTCCATAGCCAGGCTATTAAAAGTAGTTTTATAGAATTCTGGTGCTGTTACTGACCTTGCCATAAAAGATTTCATTTGACCAGAGACAAAGATCAAACAGAAAATTCCATGGCACTGTGAACCTATCTTGTATGATGGAGTCTTTGCATTGGTATCCTGTTGCAAATATCAGAAGCTGCATGTTCAGTGAAGTCCCCCTGAGAACTACTGCTGGAACGCCCCATAGGGCCAATATTGGTATAAGGCACTTCTTGAAAAAATATTCTGCCTAATCGAACCAATAATTGATTTTGCTTCCCTGGCAAGAAGACCAACCTTAACTGACTGTAAGTGGTTCTCTGCCCCACAAAAAGTTTATTTGCAAAATGTAACAAGAAAAGACTTTTGGTGTCCCTTTGTCAGGCACTATAGGCTATTACTGTGTTGTTGTCAACCTTACTTAGTCCCCCTTGAAGATCCCGAAAGGCTTGCAATGCTAGAAAAGGCTTCATTACATTCAAGATACTTGGGGAGTCTGCGCTTCACCTCGCTCCAATGGCCTTGCACTTGTATCTTCAGATTGTGGACTCCCCAGCTCCAGAGACTGGCATCAGAATAATTCTATCTCCTGGGTTTAGAGGCATGCCTCCGAAAGAAGCACAGTGGCGATGTCCAAAGTTCCACTTCTTGTTGAGTTTGTATAGGCACAAAGATCTTCTGATCCATAAACAGCCCAGCTCATAGGCAAAAGAAGGCAAATTGAAATGCCCTCATGTGCCACCTGGCCCAAAGGTACCACCACTGCCAACAAGATCTTCAAAAAGATTCCTGGGGCTGTGCCAATTCTGTAAAAGGCAGACACCTGAACTGAAAGTGACATCTGGCCACACAAATCTCACACGCCTCAGGTGCTCGGCATTGATCAGTACATGGAAGTATGAGTCGGCTGGCCGATTGATACCAACAGGTCCTCCTGCTGAACTGTCCCTGTGACTGTCTGCATGGACTCCATCTTGAACCTCTTGGTGTGTATGAACACATTTGATTCCTTCAAACTGAAACAGGCCAGAAGGCTCCTGCCTTAGGTACTAGAAAAACTGGAGAGAAAGACCCCCAGATGATTCTAGGTTTTTGGCATCACTGGCACTGCAGCAGTATAAAAATCTTGCAAACATTTTCTCTTCTGAGATCTGTTGGAGATAAATTAAATGGATTTAGTGGTCAACTTTGGAATTCTCCATTGTACTCCCACCTGTCTTCTGATCCCACTGGTCTTTGATAATTGTCGTCCAAATTCTCCAGAAGGAGGCTACAATCATCAATTCCACTCAGGCCCCCTGGCCCCAACTGGAAGAGACTGGTTGGACGCACCTTCATAAAGACTTTCCAGACATCTTAGCAGCTTGCTCTGGACTTGATTTCATGTCAAAAGTAACTTTGAGACACCTCCACTGTGATCTGTTAAACCTGCAGCCTGTCCTATAAGATTTGGCCTCCTGCACCTTCTGAAGTTCATTAGGCTTGAGTGAAGGATGGCGGCTTCCTCTTACTAGTCTGTGGCCACAGTCCAGACTTTGCCTCCTATTATTCACTTAATTGCGTTGTTCAGTGTTTGGCCAAACAACCTCCCATTATAGGAAATGTCGAAGGCTTGTGTAGAAGTTCTAAACAAGACCAAGGATAAAGCCAAGGGAAAAACCAAGCTTAACTTACCACCAGCCCGCAGACAGCCAAATTACCTGTCTAACAGTATGCGTTAAAAGCAGGGGTTTAGTCTGCACACATTTGCAAATGCATGCGTAAGCCACAGGGCCTCGTCAAGGCACCCTGGTATCTGTGGTACCTAACACTAACTTATAAGTGTCCCCACAGTGGAGGCACATGCATTCTGATGGATAGGTGAGAGCAGGTGGACTGAAGGGGAGCCACCCCTTCCTAAAGGTACAGGGGGATACTGAACACCCAGCATATAGCGCAATGGCTGCAAAGGTGTCAGTGCTTTGCCTGACCAAAAAACATGACAGTGATACAAAAAAAGACGCCACTCGCCCCATCTATAGCTGGCTATCGCAGTAAGAAGCATTGGAAGGCTAACAACAGGTATAAACAAGACCAAGGATAAATCCAAGGGAAAAAACAAGCTTAAAAGGGGTTGTAAGGGTATTTTTTTTTTAACCACTTCAATACCAAGGACGTCATATGACGTCCTTGGCTTTGAGCAGGTATATCTGAATGATGCCTGTAGTTACAGATATCATTCAGATATTGCCGGTTTCAGCCGGCGAATCTCTACACCATAGGAATGATCATAGCGGCCGTTCTGCCGCCTGATCGTTCCTATGGGAGGCGAGAGGGGACGTCCCCCCCTCCCGCCGCCCTCCGGTGCCTGCTCCGACTCACCGTTACGATCGGTGAGGTGGAGAGTGGATCCACCGGCGCCGGATGTAGATCATAGAGATTTCCGGTGGACCAGATGGTCCCCAGAGTCTCTATGATCGTCGGAGGCCGGGCGCGATGTTATGACGTCACGCCCGGCCTCTCCATTCAAAAAAACGGCGCCGCTTCGGCTTGGAAGCGGCGATCGTTTTATTTATTTTTTTTATTTTAGGCTTCCCAGCCTAGTGGTGAGATATGGGGTCTTAGTGACCCCATATCTCACTATTAAGAGGACCTGTCATGTCATATTGCTATTACAAGGGATGTTTACATTCCTTGTAATAGGAATAAAAGTGATCAATTTTTTTTTTTTCAAAAAAGTGTCAAAATAAAAAAAAAATATATAATTAACAATAAAAAAAAAAAAAAAAATTTTAAAGCGCCGCTGTCCCCATGTGCTCGCACGCAGAAGCGAACGCATACGTAAGTCCCGCCCACATATGAAAACGGTGTTCAAACCATACATGTGAGGTATCGCCGCGAACGTTGGAGTGAGAGCAATAATTTTGGCCCTAGACCTCCTCTGTAACTCAAAACATGTAACCAGTAAAAAAATTTCAAGCGTCGTCTATGGGGATTTTTAAATACCGAACATTGGCGCCATTCCACGAGTGTGTGCAATTTTGAAGCGTGACATGTTAGGTATCTATTTACTCGGCGTAACTTCATCTTTCACAAAATGCAAAAACATTGGGCTAACTTTACTGTTTTGGTTTTTTTTTTTAAAACACAAAACAGTTTTTTTCCCCAAAAAAACGCGTTTGAAAAATTCCTGCGCAAATACTGTGTGAGATAAAAAGTTGCAACAACCACCATTGTATTCTCTAGGGTCTTTGCTAAAAAAACATATATAATGTTTGGGGGTTCTATGTAATTTTCTAGCAAAAAAATGATGATTTTTACATGTAGGAGCAAAGTGTCAGAATTGGCCCGGTATTGAAGCGGTTAAATAACAAACATGTTATACTTACCTCCACTGTGCAGCTCCTTTTGCACAGAGTGGTCCTGAACCTGGTCTTCAGGGGTCCCTCGGAGGCTGTCTCAGCTCCTCCCCGCAAGAACTAAACACCTTCACGCGAGCTCTCTCGCATGGTGTTTAGTTCTTGCGGGCGCGCTCCTGTGATACAGCCGGCGGCTATATCACTCCGCCCCGCCCCCCCGGTGCGCTGTGTCATTGGATGTGATTGACAGCAGCGCGAGCCAATGGCTGCGCTGCTTTCAATCTATCCACTCTAGTCAATCAATGACCAGGCTGAGCAGCGAAGAGGATGTCGGGAGCGAGCGCGGGACTTTCGAGGGGTCAGGTAAGTAAAACGGGGGGCTGGGGGGCCGGCATTGTCGGATGTTTTTTCACTTTAATGCATAGGATCCATTAAGGTGAAAAGACGTGAACCTTTACAACTCCTTTAACTTACCACCAGCCCGCAGACAACCAAATAACCTGTCTAACAGTATGCGTTAAAAGCAGGGGTTTAGTCTTCACACATTTGTAAATGCATGCGTAAGCCACAGAGCCTCAAGGCACCCTGGTATCTGTGGTACCCAACACTAATTTATAAGTGTCCCCACAGTGGAGGCACATGCATTCTGATGGATAGGTGAGAGCAGGTGGACTGAAGGGGAGCCACCCCTTCTTAAAAAGGTACAAGGGCACACTGAACACCCAGCATATAGCACAATGGCTGCAAAAGTGTCAGTGCGTTGCCCGACCAAAAAACACGACAGTGATACAAAAAAGACGCCACTTGCCCCCATCTATAGCTGGCTATCCCAGTAAGAAGCATTGTATAGAAGTTCTGCCTGCCCTCCAGTGGCGTAATCACAATGCTCTCATAGCAGTGACTGAGTGCGCCAGCACTTTTACTAGTTCTATCAAAAGCATCAACCAATAGTCAGTTGCCAGGTTCCACTCTTTCCAGAAATCTTGCAGTTTCCAGTGTTGAATGTAATGCCATTTCTAATGTTTATATATCGAAGTTAACGCTATTGCTGGTTGGCAGGCAAAATCTGTCACTGTATAGATTCTGTGCAAGCCTGATGGCCAGATAACCACAATTTCTGTGTTCCAGATGTGTTTCTGCATGAGTGTTTTTGATGCATTCTCCATGCATTTTGCCACTTTCCAGATGTGTTCCATACAGAAACAATGCAACATTCTACTTTTGTTGACTGCACTAGAATGCGCTGTACTGGTGCGAACTAAGTAATTGGAATCAAAGTTAAACACTGTCCATGTGTTCTTGATGCAGAATAAAAACGCACTGGACTGTATCTGGTGTGAACAAGTCTACTTTCTCATCCATAGGATCTCTGAAGGCAACCGAGTAATAAAAAGGCAAAAACACTCGCTGCACCGGACACTAGAAGGCAGCATCCATCCCTGGAAGTTCAGTTCATAAATATATGTAGCCAATTCCCGAGCCTCTCAAGGCCTAATGGTGACCTTCAGAGTTAGGGAAAGCTGACATCCTTCTATGTAGAGTGGGTTACGAGGTATGGTGGGTGCAATGTAAGGTAGATTAATGGGCACCAGACACTTCTTTAATGCAAAGAGATTTATTTTCTCTTGAACAGAACTGTGGGAGAGAGGGTTGAAGCCAGGACACCCTTTAGTAGTTGCAATGTTAACTAGCAGACTCCGAGACCTCTATAGGTAGACAGCCATGCAGGGAAAGGCACCCAGCTGGACACCACGTCTGCATGTGTAGAAACGCTGTCTCCTATGGCAACAATCTTGAACAGTTTCTAACAAAAGTTGAAATGAACTCTCACTTCCTTCGCAATCTCGTTTTTAGATCTTTACTCAACTAAGCTCCCAGTCTATCACTTAGACCCGCTGATCCACTGCCACTGGATCTCCTGAGCTCTTACAATCTTCACACTGAGTATCTTCCTCAAGCGTCACTCCAGTTTCCCTGCTGGGTCCCAAGCTTGGCACTCACAGACACTCTTCAAGCTTCACCCCACTGGCCTGCTCAGTCCCTGGCTTGGCACACAATAATGCTCTGCAAGTGTCACCTCCACTGGTTGGGTCCCTGGCTGGACATCTGCTGAAGTTTCCCATTTCTTCACCGTCCCCGTTTGGTGAGAATACTGTTCAGGTACTTGCTTCAGCTACTCACAGTGGTCCCTGGTAATAAGGTGGATGGTCCCTTAGTGGGACAGTTTCCCCTCTACCTATGACCATGTCAGATTCTCCGGCCCTACAGAACCGTCACTTCTGGTTGGACTGCAAGCTGCAGTCACAACTCTATGCTGCTCTCTTGCTTCTGGATAGGCCCTCAGATAGCCTAGCATCCAGATGACCCCGAGATAGGCCTCAGGTCTCTGGCCTAGCAGCCCGGGTCAACACAACACACGTCCGCCCAGACAGCCGTCCAGGTGGCACAAAACCCTGATCACCTGACTCCACCCAAATAAATAGGTTCTCCCAGCAGGCCAATGGATCCAAGGAAATCTCTGCCCATTGGCTGAGACACCCCTTTCATTCCTAATCTGTCCTTGCAATGCCCTTGTCTTATCTAATGTCACCAGATACCCAGCCAGCTAGCGACAGAAGAGAGAAGTGCAGCAATTCCAGAATTAGGGTGAAATCAATTGACCTCCTAGCAATTGGCCAAGGCAACTATCACGTGGCAGATAAAGTTAAGAGCAACCCTGCCTAAACATCAGGGTGCCACACAAACATCAGCCATCCTATATGGATAAAGCTTAGAGAACCTGTTACTGTAAATTGGCCTTCTGATGAGGTCTCGGTCATCCTTCATCAACGAGTGATTTACGCTCTATACTTATGAGAAAAGGCCATCCTTCATCAACAAGCGCTTTACGCTCTTTGTGGGAAAAGACCTTCCTCCATCAATGAGCGATTTACGCTCTATCATTGTGGGAAAAGAGCATCCTCCATCGACGAGCGCTTTACGCTCTTTCACTGTGGGAAAAGACTATCCTTCATTAACGAGCGCTTTACGCTCCATCACTGTGGGAAAGACCATCCTTCATAAATGTGCGCTTTATGCTCTATCATTGTGGGAAAAGACCATCCTCCATCAACGCGCGCTGTACGCTCTATCATTATGGGTGTTGCTTGTGGTGTGGATATTTGCAGCATACTTTCTGCTACAGCCACCTTAATAGGGCTTAGAATTTTGCACAAACCACATCCTTGTGAGGCAACCTATGCAATTTCATGTCTCTGCCACTGCAGATTGCATGCAGGCTCAAAATGCACCCTGAGCTGGGCGAGGCATTTTCTATCGTGCTGCCATAAATGCATGTGCCAATTTCCTGGATCCTGTACCTTCACAGGGTAAATGGAAACGACTCCTTTAGAGTATATTGACCACATGCTTAATGAATGTGACCACCTGTTAGGTGTCATCGTCCTGGTAAGGATAAGATGATCGTTGGCGGGTCTTATGTTTTTTGGAGCGTTTGCTTTCAGGGTTTCTGCTCCTAAAATAATGCAAAACACCTTAATTTGCATAATTTCCTTGAGCACTCTTTTAAAAACCATGCCCCACGTTGCCCCCTCCTACCTTCGCTAATCTTCTATGCCCTTAACAGGTGTGTCAAGCTTATATTTGCATAAAATATATAGAGAAAATCATATTATCTCAGAGCTCAGGCAGCACTTCCAAAGGCAGACAGAGTCAGAGTCTGAGACAGAAAACAGTCAGACTGTCAAACCCACACAAAGGGCACTCAGTTTTTAGAAGGATTTACCTCCAGCATTCAGGGCTTTCCAACTCCATGACAGGCTGAACATGGAGGGGTAGGTTCGGCAGGGGGATGCAGCAAACAAATTACTTGCCAACTGCAACAAACAGGTGGCCAGGAGCATGACCAAAAAAAGAACATCTTAGTTGGGGGAGGGGGTGTCTTTTATTCAGCTTGGAACAGGTGGTCATGTGGGGCTCCAAAGGAGGTGTTAACCCGTGCAGGCTATTTGACCCCTTTCACACTGGGGTGCTTTGGCGCTACAGCGCTAAAAATAGCACCTGTAAAGCGCCCTGAAAGAGCCGCACCTATCTCTTCAGTGTGAAAGCCCGAGGCAGCAGCGCTTTGCGGGTGGTTTTAACCCTTTTTTCATCCGCTAGCGGGGGTTAAAAGCGCCCCGCTAGCGGCCGAACACCTCCGCAAATACAACAGTAAAGCGCCGCTTTAACGCCGCCCCCCCCAGTGTGAAAGGGGCCTTTGAGTTGCAGCACCTGACATACCACTATATACACTATTTTTGATTTTTTTTGTTTTTTTGCACCTTAAATCACATAATTTATTGTTTTATTCAGCAATTTTTTCCCTTTTTTTTTTTTCACTATTTTCTTTATATATCATTTTATTTATTTCAAGATTTGGGGCAGGACAGATTTTCTACTTTATTCTATATGTAATAAGTTTGAACTGGAGATTGCTAAAAACATACTAATCTTGAGAAACCAACTTTGTCAAAAAAAAAAAAAAAAGAGACAATACTGTTCTGGAAATTGTCATTTTTATTTTCCTTGTCAAAAGAAGTTTATTGAGTATACAATGTTATAAAGATACATAAAGTAAGTTTACAAGGATCTATAAAGTAAGCTCATTGTTTTACAGTAGGGTTTATATAGGTAAATATCATGAAATTTCAAATATTAAACATTGGGTTCACGTAAACCTAAATTAAAGATATATATCATTTCCTTAGTTACTTTTGTAGGTATTTAAATGATTTATACCTACTATACATATTGTTTACAAGTAGAGTGTATATAGGTCAAATAAATTCTGATAATGAGCTTTAATCGTAAGGTGGAGAAAAGGAAAGAGAAAGAAGAAAAAGGGTTGAAAGGTAGAGGTATGGTCCACAAGGTTGTCCCGCTCGTCAGTTTATTATTCTTTTTAGTTCTCTTTGAAGCCTTAGAATGGGTGTCTCTGTAAGTCATTTAATCTGTTACCATGGCAACAGGACAGTGTCATTGAAGTTTGACAGGAACTGTTGTTTTATCCAAGGATGCCAAAGTTTTTCAAATTTTGGAATTTGATTTTGATCGATGGCTACCATCTTAGCATGGGACATTGTATTATTCATTCTGTGAATTGTTTCTGCTAGTACCAATGTAGGAGATTTCCATGCCTTGGCCACTGTTTGTTTTGCAGCCGTTATTAGTTGGATCATAAGTTTGAATTGAGAGAGTGTTAACCATTCCGGTTTTAGATTAAGTAAAGTTAAATATGGATCTGGTTGTATTATTTTTTTAAATATTTTAGATGCAATCACGAAGACTTCCTTCCAGAAGGTTTGGATTACTGGGCACGTCCACCATATGTGTAAATATGTGCCTATTTCTGGGCATCCTCGAAAACAAAGAGCTGAGGTATTAGGTGAATATTTTGCCACTCTAGCGGGTACAAGGTACCAGCGAGTTAGGACTTTATAATTTGTCTCCAGTGCTAAGATGTTGGGTGAAGATGACTTAGATGTGAGCCATATGTTAGACCAGTCCGTGTCTTCTAAAGTTCGTCCCAGGTCCTCCTCCCACCTCTGAACGTAAGAGGGTCTATTAAGATTTGCTACTCCATATAATTGATTATAAAGTGATGAAATTGTACCTTTAGCAAATGGATCTTTTGTACAGATTGATTCAAAAATGGATAATTGGGATAATGGTGTATCCCCCTTTAGGAATGGTGTATAGAAATTTTTGATTTGGAGATATCTAAATATCTCAGAGTTTGGTAGATCATATTTTTCTCTAAGCGATGGGAATGAAAGAAATGATTTAGATGCTATGAAGTCATTTAGTGTCTGAATGCCTGATGTTGTCCAAGCTTTAAAAGAATTTGGGTAGATCCATGCCGGATAAAAGGCCGGATTTCTGATAAAAGAAAGGAGAGGATTGTGTGGAGATTGTAACTGATATTTGGTTTTTAGTTTATCCCAGAGAGATAAGAAGTGTTTAGTTATGGGATTATGAATTTTAAAGCGGTCTTTAGGATCAAGCCATAATAAATTTGATATTAATAGAGGGTCATTTTCTGAAGCCTCTATAAATACCCATAATGGGATTTCCTGTTTTGCATGGTATTTGGACAGACTGGCCAAATGTGCTGCTCTGTAGTAGTTAGTAAAATTAGGGTATCCCAGGCCTCCTTTATTTTTGGGAAGATGTAGTGTGTGTATAGGTATACGTGGTTTAGAAGAGCCCCATATAAACGAAGTTGCTCTTTTTTGTACTATTCTCAAAAAATAGGAAGGAATTGGAATAGGGAGGACTCTGAATAGATAAAGCAATTTGGGTAGAATAGTCATTTTGATTGCATTAATCTTCCCTATCCAGGATAAAGGAAGTTGCAACCATTGTTTTATTAGATTTGTGATCTGTCTTAATACAGGAGGATAATTGATTGAGAATAAGTCAGAATGAGATGCTGTTAAATGAATTCCAAGATATGGGATTGATTTTTCTGCCCATGTGAATGGGAGTGCAGCCCTAGCCGGGATCAATTCCATGTTTGTGAGTGAAATATTAAGCACTAGGCATTTCTTAGGATTAATCATGAGGCCGGATAGGGCTGCAAACCCATCAAGAGCTGGTATTAAGTTAGGATCAGAGACCTGTGGTGATGATAGAAAAAGTAATATATCGTCTGCAAATATACATAATTTGTGTGTAATACCTCCTACTTCAATGCCAGTTATAGTTTGGTTTGTTCTGATGTATTGGGCCATGGGTTCGAGTATAAGGGCAAATAATAAGGGAGATAATGGGCAACCCTGTCGGGTACCTCTTTCGATATTAAAGGCTTCAGATTTGTATCCAGCATATTTTATATAGGCTTTGGGTTTATTATATAATGCTTTGATCCATGTTAAAAAGTGGGGTCCAAAACCCCATTTTTGTAATGAATATTGCATATATTGCCAGGATACTGTGTCAAATGCCCTCTTAATATCGAGAGATAGAAAACATAAAGGGATTTTCCGTTTTTTAGCAATATGTGCCAATAACACTGCCCTGCGTATATTATCGCCTGCCTGTCTATTTGGCATGAAGCCTACTTGATCTCTATGTATTAATTTTCCTATAATGCTATTGAGGCGTTTTGCTATTATTTTTGCTAATAATTTAATATCAAGGTTTAACAGAGAGATAGGCCGATAATTCACACAGGAAGTATCATCAGAAAGGGGTTTTGGGATCATACAAACAATTGCCATTAGTGTTTCTTGCCGAAAAGAATGTCCATCTAGAAGTTTGTTAAAAGTTTCAGTGAGAATGGGAGAGAGTATTTCTGAGAATGTTTTATAGTATAAAGCCGAGTAGCCGTCTGGGCCTGGTCTTTTGTTAAGTTTTAGGTCTTTTATGGCGTTAGCAACTTCATCTATAGTTATAGGCTCATCCAAACTGCTTTTTTGATTCTGAGATAACTCAGGTAAGGTAATTTTTGAGAAGAAGGATTCAGCCTCTGTAGGATTAAATTCATTGTTTGTCTTGTATAAAGTTGCGAGATGTGAGTGAAATTTATGGACTATTTTAACTGGATTACAAGTGTAAACATTTTTTGATCATTTCAAACGTATTGGTTTGAAAGATTTGTTAGTTGAATTTAATGCCCGAGCCAAATATGTACCTGGTTTGTTTGTATTCATGTAGAAATTGTGTTTGGAGCGTTTGAGGGATTTATCAACTGACTCAGTGAGAAATAGATCGTATTCCAATCTAGATTTTTCCAGATGAGATTTTGTACTCTGAGATGGATTATCTTGAAATGATATGTATGCTGCATTAAAATTGAGTTCTAGTTTTTTTGCTAGATTTTTGCGTTCCCGTTTAAATAGTGCCATTTGTCTTTGTATTGTACCACGCAAGACAGGCTTATGAGCTTCCCACAGTGTTATTGGGGAGATGTCTGTTGTATTATTAATTGATATGTATTCCTTTAAAGCTTGTTCAATGGCCATCTGATGTAGTGGGTGTTTGAGCATTATGTCCGGTAAGTACCACGTTGGGTCATGCGCTTTTGGTATGGCTGAGGCTATAGTAGTGTATACTGCATTATGGTCAGACCACGGAATCGGAATTATATCTGATGCAATAATTTCTGGTATCATTCCTATTGTTAGAAAAATATGATCTATTCTGGTGAAGGTTTGATGAGGGTGCGAGAAATAAGTGAATTTCTTTTTCATTGGGTTACTTTCTCTCCATGAATCTACCAGATTGTATTTGGAAAGAAGTTGAGAAAAAGGTAATCTAGAGGTTATTTTGGATGGTGTAAAAGGTGATTTATCTAGAAATGGGAGGAGGACCTGGTTCGAATCCCCACACATTATCACTGTTCCTATTTTGTGTGTATTAATCACTTGTAATATATGTGAGAGGAATGGTGTAGGTTGTTTGTTAGGAGCGTAATAGGAAATCACCGTGATTGCTGTATCCATTATATAACCCATGAGTATCAGGTATCTACCTTCTGGGTCTTTAATTTCTGATAATAAGGTGAATGGTGTGGATCGGTGAAATGCAATTAGAGTTCCCCTTTGCTTGGTACAGGCAGAAGCCGTGTAAATTTGTTGATAAAAAGGAGAAATATATTTTGGAGTAGAATCTTTGGTGAAGTGTGTTTCTTGGAGGCATACTATGTGAGCCTTCTTGTTATGGAAAGTACGGAAGGCTTTGGTCCTTTTTTGAGGGACATTTATTCCCTGAACATTCAGGGAAAGTATATTCAGTGGTGCCATGGCAATAGATCAAATAGTTTTGACTTACTTTTTGTTATGCAGAGCTGACTGCGCAGATCAACCTGTGTGGACTGAAGAGATGAATAGATAGAAAAGAAACCAGTGAATTCTGGAGTAAAGAGTAAACAAAAAACATATGAGATTAGATGATACATTGTATAAATTATTATTTGCAAGTAATCACAATTTACCCGTGAAAGAGAATAAATATCTCTCTCAGGGGAATAAGTGCCTTCGTCACACTCCCACATAATATGGTTGGGAGAATGAGGAGGGCTAATGGGGGTACACGGATCTTCCGCTTACAGGAGAGAAGTGCTATGTCAAAAGACATCAAAATGATGTTTCATTAATTGGAGTGCAGAATATAGTTTTTGTTGAAATTATTTATTCCAGGGTGGTTGAATATGGTTAGTCTTGCCCTAGGCTAAATAATTCAGTTAGAAAGGTACTGTTAATAACTTTGGTATTGATGAAGATAGTTTGAATTATTTTGGGATTTTAACCCTTTTAGAGTAAACAATTACATATTTTATTCATACGTAACTGTTTAGATATGTTAACTCATAAAATTGAGGTTGTATTGCTTCAGATTAGAATAAACAAAAACATAATTCTAGGAACTAG
The DNA here is from genome assembly GCF_042186555.1 of Aquarana catesbeiana. Lineage (NCBI taxonomy): Eukaryota > Metazoa > Chordata > Amphibia > Anura > Ranidae > Aquarana > Aquarana catesbeiana. The sequence goes on from NC_133324.1 coordinate 567,352,023, forward strand.
TTAGGTACTAATATATTTGTTTTAAGAAAAGAAAGAAAAAGCTTCCATTACTTCTGGATTATTGAACATATTTGTCCTAAAAAGTAATACATCTATTGTTATTACCTGATAATATATAACTGAACAAGAATTTCCTTATTTCACTTATATATTCTAAGGCTATATGAATCAGAAGTAATAAGAAATATAACTGGAATGTAACATGATCCCACACAGTGTGTGACTATCAGAATGAAGTTACATTCAGTTATAAATATAGGTTTTTTATAGAGAACCATCTCTTAGTATAATAAATGAAGAGATATCAGGAATTAGGATGTCAGTCCATTGAATCTTCTTGGTCCATGGATGATGTGGCATAACGGCCTCTTTTGTGAGAATGATGATTCCCATTTTGTTCTGAAATTTTCTGGGTGCTGCCTGAAGGTGAAGATGATGCCATTCTTCTGCGTGTGGGAGTGTTGCTGCTTGTGGGTTCTGTCAGATTTAATTTTAAAAGGGTTTGTTGTAGTTCATCTGCTGATCTGCTTCTGTAAATTGTACCTTGGTAGTTAAATCTGACTGAAAAGGGGAAGCCCCATTGATACATAATGTTGTGGCGTTGCAGTTCCATTAGTTGGGGTTTCATGGATCGTCTTTTAGTAATAGTAAGTTGGGATAGGTCAGCAAAAATTTGATAATTGTGTCCTTGAAAATTAAGTTCCTTTTTTTCTCTTGCAGCAATTAGTATTTGTTCTTTCGTTCTGTAATAATGAAATTTTGTGATTATATCACGTGGGGGTCCATCTTTCTTTTTGGCTGTGAGGGCTCTGTGTACTCTGTCCAGTTCTAAACGTTCAATAGGGATATCTGGCTTTAGTTCTTGTAATAGAGCAGTAATAGTAGATTGCAGGTCTGTCACAGTTTCAGGTATTCCCCTTATGCGTAAGTTTGAACGTCTGGCTCTATTTTCGTAATCTTCGAGCTTAGTTTGAAGTATTAAATTTTCTTCTTTTAATTGTTCCAATTCTGTTATATTTTCTTGGGTTGTAATTTCAATTTCATCCATTTTTATTTCTAAGGCTGCGGTGCGGTTTCCCAGCTCTCTTATTTCTTTGGTTAGGCTTTTTGTTATTTGGTCTGAGGTTTGTTTTAAAGCCTTATGAAGCATCTTTTCAAATTGTATAAATATATCTGGGGATACTGAAGAGGCTTGTGGAGAAGTTTGTGAGAGGATTTGTTCTGTATCTGACTCAAATGGAGAGTCTTGCTGTGACATTTTCTGTCTGTGAGAGCGCCCTGATGCTGTATCTTGTGAGGTGACTGGAGCTGCTTCAGCTGCAGTGAGTGCCTGTGAGCTCTTTGTGAGGTGATTTTTATTTCTGCCACGGTTTCCTCCCAGTACCATATTTCCTGCCCAAACTTTCACAGTTTGTTCCCTGGGGCAAAAAGGTTCAAATGGATACCTTTTGAGCCTGCAGGCTCCGCTTTGTCCTTCTCTTCTCTCCTCAGCGGTGTGGAGCTCTAACAATGCATGTCTGCTCCGCTAGGCTCCGCCTCCTGCCCTCCGTCATTTTTATTTTCAAGTGAATTGCAGTGCAACTTGATGGAATTTTGATGTGACGATTTGACACGATTTGGATACAACTGTGATTTATGTGCTGGGGAAGAAAACCTGCTGGAATCGTATGACAATAGGACAGATAGAATAGGACCACAGAACCGCACTGCATCACACTAAAGAAGCACAGAACTTTTTCTCAAAGTCAGATCGCAGCTGCACTGCATGTATGTGAACAGGCTCCATTGGAACCAATGTTATTTTCCTTGTCACACGATTCAGTGCAATCCGATTCACAACTGAAATTGCATCAGTGTGAACCAGTGCTAAACACTTTAACCCCTTCTTGATGGCTGATGGAAGGATTGTAAGAGGGCTTTAATGCTGGGAGGTAGAGCGGCTTCCCAATCATGTGACCACTGGGATTGAATCTCACAGTGATTACATGATTGCAAGCCCACTCTGCTGAGATTTTCATATCCATGCGATCTGATTCAGCCAATCTCACTGTGTTTTGTGAACCACTTTTGGGGTGTTGTTAACATTGATATCCGCAGCAGTTCGCATGATTAGAGTGCGATTGTGATGCGGTGTGGGAAACGCACAGGAATCTCTGAATCCCGCACCACTTCAGTGTGAACCTAGGCTGTTGCAAATGTCCCCTTCCCCCATCATCCCGACCTACCATTGCAATGCCACAGCAAAATCAAGATTTGTCAGGTAGTATTTTCCTCCGTTCCTAACCAGTTCAGTCTGTGCTGTGTGACCTGTAGAAGGGATCCTGTATTAGGAGACTACATTAAACACAGGAACATACCTGCATTCAGGCCTGGTTATGAGATGAAATCATCATGGGTGTAGCATAAGTCTAATACTGTGCTAGGCCCAAAAAGCTATCCTATCTTAGAGCCTCACGGCACTTACCTATGACCTTCTTTGACATGTTTTCTTTATTCAGAAAGGTTCACCATTACAATGAATAACTGATACGGATGCAAAAACAAGTAATTTGATGTCATAACAGAGGAAATATCGTACAATAAAAATATAGACTAGTATCACGTGTATCAGGCGTTGTTGTATACGGGTTTTACACAGAAAAGTAGAATAAGCAACACCGAACCTCTGCTGAAACCCTTCAGGTATTTCAAAATTAATTATAACAGAGTATGCCCCCATCTAAATAGGGGAGGGGGAAAACAGAAAAAAAAAAAAAAAAAGGGGAGAGGGCTCTAGCCTGAGGAGAAAAAAAAAAAAAAAGGATGAAGGGAGTTTGGGTGCATTCATCTCTTTTAATTGCAACTTTTGTACTGGGATGAGCATTTTAATTCTTCCCAGTAGGACCATTTTTTAGTTTGGTCGTCAGCATTGTCTCTGAGAGCTCCAAAAAGGTCAGCATACAGGACAGTCCCAAAAGATATGGAGGAGGGAGCCCGGGTGGGTGCTGCAACACCAACAGTTAGGATTCAGTTGTGGAAAAATTCTCGCCAATGTGAGCAGAGTCCTATACCACTGGGCGTCAGTCTTATAGGATATTTCCTGATATTTGTTACAAATAGAAGTTTTATGAGAGAAAAATAGAATTCCGTTTTTTTGATTCTCAGTAAAGGAAAGCTGTGGATCATTTTCCCAGGCAGTAAGGAATTTTGGATTGTTTTCCAAGGTTGCATTCGTAACCATCCGGTAGGAAGTGGGTGAGAAATGCCTCACAGCTCCCTCCTCACAGCAGAGTTTCTCAAAGGGTGTCAAATCCCTTGAGAAAGTGTAAAAGTTGACATTGACACCAGGCATCCAGTGGAACTGTTAACTGATGTGTGCACTACCCCCTGCTCAATCCAGGAACAAAATCTGGGTCATACTGGCCTGGAAGAATTCTGTGTGACCGATGATGGGTGTCATGGGGAGAGGAAACTTCTGACGTCACATAACGAAAAGAACCAATCAAGTTCACAAAGCCGTGGGGCCATGGGAGTCCTGAAAGAGGGACAGAAGAGGAATCTTGTTCAAGTGGGTCCCACAATTTGTAATCTCTATGTCTACACCAATCGATAACTCTGTTCATATGAATCACAGTTTAGTAATAGGTTGGATCTGGTAACCCCACTCCTCCCCTTACTTTTGGCCTTGTCAGAACGTTTCTGCCTATCTGGGATGCTCTGCCCCACCAGGCAAATTTCATGAAAGATGAACACAATGATCTGAAAAAGCACGTAGAACATACACTGGCAGTGTTTGCAGTAGGTAGAGCAATCTTGACTTTATGTTCATTTTTAATATATTGCATTTCTCAAACCAGGAGAATGTATTGTTGGTCCAAAAGACTAAATCTGTCCCTAAAGAGTGCGCAAGCCAGAGAAAGTCAAATTTAAAAATCAATGAGGTGGCCATAAATATTTCATTGCAGCTCAGTTGGTCACTGCAGTTTGGTGGCTAAATCCAGATAAGTCCAACCCTGGTATCATTTTGGAAGCCACAGTGCTGCGCTCTGTGGAGGCGCTTTTATACCTGCCTCTCCATGGACCTAAAGCCCCCTATGATCTGACCCCATCTATGCTCACAACTCTTCGGGCCTGGAGAGCGGGCCTGGCATACGAAAGGTTTCCACGGACCGCAATCTCCCCAAATACCCGTTAATGGAACAATCCTACATTACCGCACTTCTTTAACCACTTCAGCCCCGGAAGGATTTACCCCCTTCCTGACCAGAGCACTTTTTACAATTTGGCACTGCGTTGCTTTAACTAATTGCACGGTCATGCAATGCTGTACCCAAACAAAATTTGCGTCCTTTTGTTCCCACAAATAGAGCTTTCTTTTGTTGGTATTTGATCACCTCTGCAGTTTATTTTTTGCGCTATAAATGGAAAAAGACCGAAAATTTTGAAAAAAAAAATGATATTTTCTACTTTTTGTTATAAAAAAAAAATCCAATAAACTCAATTTTAGTCATACATTTAGGCCAAAATGTATTCGGCCACATGTCTTTGGTAAAAAAATGTCAATACACGTATATATATTTATTGGTTTGTGCAAAAGTTATAGCGTCTACAAACTAGGGTACATTTTCTGGAATTTACACAGCTTTTAGTTTATGACTGCCTATGTCATTTCTTGAGGTGCTAAAATGGCAGGGCAGTACAACCCCCCCCCCCCCAAATGACCCCATTTTGGAAAGTAGACACCCCAAAGAAATTGCTGAGAGGCATGTTGAGCCCATTGAATATTCATTTTTTTGTCCCAAGTGATTGAATAATGACAACAAAAAAAAATTACAAAAAGTTGTCACTAAATGATATATTGCTCACACAGGCCATGGGCATATGTGGAATTGCACCCCAAAATACATTTAGCTGCTTCTCCTGAGTTTGGGGATACCACATGTGTGGGACTTTTTGGGAGCCTAGCCGCGTACGGGGCCCTGAAAACCCAAGCATGGGCTTCAGGATTCCTAAGGGCGTAAATTTTTCTCTTTCAATGTTTTTTTATTGAAATCAAGTTTTAACAGATAACAAGGTTCACATTGATACAGGTTTTGTGTCAACAATAATGTTACAATAGTGAATCTCAAATTAGCGTGAATGGCTCATTATATAACTGTACTAGAGCTAAGGTCCCCACCCTATTCATTCCTATCCATAAACAAACTGATGGTTGATGAGAGGCCTAACACACATGGAAGATAGTACAGTGAAATTCCCTGTAGAGGGACTATCATGTGATATAATTCAATTTCCCAACTTGGAGTTATAACAGAAAACTTAGGTATTAAGTATGCTCTAGGTTTAATATACTGTAGAGCCTGATGTCATGCATGTGGGAACCCCACTATGGGGACAAAGTAAGAGTTTGTATGTAGAAATAAAAGGAAAGGGGGAAAGAAAGAAAAGGAAGAAAAGAAAAGGAGGAGAAGTAGAATGTGCAAACGATCTCCACGCTCCAGGCCGCTGACCCCCCCCTCGCCCCTCACGGTGACTGAAGATATTTAATCCAAGGGTTCCAAACCCTTTCAAATCTATCTTGTTGGTCGCAAAGAATACTAGTTAATTTTTCATTTATCATGATCCAAGAAATTTTGTTTTTAACTAATGCCAAATTTATCAGGGGGGTTTTCCATGCTCGCGCTATGGTTATCTTAGCTGCTAGGAGGTTAAAAAAATGATAAGGGATCTGAGGTGCCTGGGTAGTTCGCTCGAGAGATCAGAAAATAAGGCTGTCTTAACATTTTTAGGTATGTTCACTCCAGTCACCGAATAAACCAAGTTAAAAATTCTTATCCAAAATCTCTTGACTTTTGGACATGTCCACCAGGTGTGGAGCATTGTGCCCTCTTGGCCACACCTCCTGAAACAGAGAGGCGATGCATCTGGGTGGATTTTGGCCATCCGTGTCGGAACTAGGTACCATCGTGACAATATCTTATAGTTCGCCTCTACTAGGGAAGTGTTCAAAATTCCCTTGTGCACCATGGTTGACCACTTGGACCAAACGTCCTCATCAATCGTCTCCCCCAGGTCCGCCTCCCAAGCTAATTGGTAGGAAAGTTTAGAGCCCTGGTCTGTTAATAAAACATACAACTCTGAAATACTACCTCGTGTTCCAGGCCCTCTTAAGCATTTATTTTCGTAAGACGTTCTAGTGGTGATGTCCTCCTGGTCTCTACATAGTGAACATAAATAATGAGTAATTTGGGAGAGTCAGAAGGTCTCGGCCAGGGGCATGTCTAGAGTGTCTCGAAAGTAGGAGGGTTTTCTGATGCCCCTATGATCTATGAAATGTGCTATCTTGTACAAGCCTTTATTGATCCACCAAGCAAACTGTTGTGGATGTTGACCTGGGGGAAAGTGCGGGCTCCCAAAGATGGGGCTACTGGAGTATGTGGTGACTTAAGAGAGTATACTTTGCACATCCTATCCCAAAGGCCCAGTGAGTGAGATAGTGAGGGGCTCAGAATGGCTCTGCGTTCCTTAGAAGGCAGCCACATTAGAAGGTCTATAGGGAGAGGAGAGCTCGCTTGTGCCTCTAGGTTAACCAAATCAGGGCGATAGGTTGTAGAATAAATTTGATAAAGTTGTGCCAACTGGGCCGCTCTATAGTAACGCAAAAAGTGTGGTACCTCTAATCCACCCTGTCCCTTTGAGACATACAAGGAAGATCGAGCCACCCTGCAACCTCCCCGGCTCCAGATGAATTTGAAAATTAATGATTGGAGTTGTTTAAAAAATGTTGTAGGAACTGAAATCGGAAGGGACCTAAAATAATAAAGAATTCTAGGAAGGGTCATCATTTTGACGGTACTTATTCTGCCCAACCAAGAAAGACTATGGTTCTGCCAATTCTTTAAATCCTCCATCGTGGAAGAGAGAAGAGGGGCGTAATTAGACTTATATAGGGTAGATATGTCTGGGGTGAGTTTTACACCTAGGTAGGGAAGGGCCTGTTTACACCACCTAAATGGAAAAGAAGTGCGTACAGAGGTCAAGGTTGAAGCAGGTAGATTAATATCCATTGCCTCTGATTTAGACTGATTGACCCTCAGGCCCGATACTATTCCAAAGTCAGAAAGAAATGAAGCCAAGCTAGGCAGGGTCGTGATAGGGTCTGTGATGAATAATAAAAGATCTGCAAATAATGCGCATTTATGATCTCTGCCTCCACTGAATACACTGTGTATATTAGGATTAGACCTGATGGCAATCGCCAATGTTTCTATAGCAACTATGAATAAGAGTGGCGAAAGGGGACAGCCTTGCCTGGTTCCTGTTCTAATTTGTAGCAGATCCGATTTGTGGCCAAAAGCTACAATGTTAGCTGAGGGGGTACAGTAAAGTACAGATAATAGAGAGAGGAATTTAGATCCAAAATTCCATTTGCTCAAAATATGGAACAAAAAGGGCCAAGAAAGGGAATCAAAGGCCTTATGAAGGTAGAATGACAACAACATTCCCCGTCTGGTTCCTAAGCCATCCCAATCAGAGTGGAGCAAAGATATAATGTCCACGGCCCTGCGGATTTGATCTGCCGCCTGTCGTCCCGGGACAAAGCCCACCTGATCCCTATGGACATATTTTGCTAGGAAGGTATTAAGTCTATTAGCGTAAATTTTTCGTTAATAATTTCAAATCCACATTAATAAGCGATATAGGGCGGTAATTTGTCACTTCACTGTGGTCTTTGTCAGGCTTTGGTATTAGGCAGATGTTAGCTCTATTTAGGTCTCCCCCCAAGTGAGCCCCATCACGCAGGGCCATGAAAAATTCCAATAAATGGGGCGTTAATATTTGGGCAAATTTCTTATAATAAGAGGCGGAGAACCCGTCTGGACCCGGAGTTTTTGAGGCATGAGCTTGTTTTATTGCCGACATTACCTCTTCTAAAGTGATAGCCTCATCCATTATCTCCTTATGGGAGTCAGAGAGGGATGGGAGAGGCAGGTCTTTAATGAAATCATCTATAACACCAGGTTGTAGAGTCTCCGGCTCTTTATATAGAGAGGTAAAAGAAGAATGGAAAAGGTTTAGTATCTTTTATGGGTTTTGTGTAAAGGACCCGTTAGGCTGTCTAATCTTTGGGACTGTCCTGCGACGAAGCCTGGGAGTCAGTCTGCGTGCTAGCAATGTCCCCGGCTTATCTGTTTGGGTATAACATTTTGCCTGTGTCCATCTAAGGTTTTTTTCTGCCCTGGTTGTTAAACAAAGGTTTAGTTCCAGTCTAACCGAGTCAATCTGAGTCCTCAGATCCAGATCAGGATTATCTTTGTGTCGGGTTACCAGGTTGGACAGCTCGCGATCCTTTTGGCTAATTATTGAATCAGAGGTTTTCTTCAGCCTTGAGGCAGTCTGAATAAAATATCCCCCGATAGTTGCTTTATGTGCCGCCCAAGTATTCACCACAGAAGTGTCCAAGGGGTCATTCTGGGCAAAATACTCTGATCTTTTGTTCGATATCAAAGCAGATAGAGGGATTACTAAGTAAAGAGTCATTCAACCTCCAAGGGGCCGGGCCTGAATAACATTGTAAGGAGTCACACGCTGTCCAAACTTCTGAGTGATCAGACCATGTCACATCTATTATTTTACTAGTGTGGAATACGGAGACTGCCAATGGAACCGTGAAAAAATGATCTATTCTAGAATAGGTGTTATGGACATGTGAGCAAAAGGTGTAGTCTTTCTTGGATGGATTAAGTTCCTGCCATAGATCAATTAAATTATGATAGTGTAACATTTTAGCCAGTTTAAAGCCGATTTTTGGGAAATGGCTCCGGGGTGTTGAGAGCCGCCTCGTCTTATCAAGTATGGAGTCCAGGGCCACATTGGAGTCACCCCCAAACAGGACGGCACCCTGAAGTTCCGGGGTCGTTTTGTGCAAAAGTTTCCGAAAGAAGGGCAATTGCCCTGAGTTCGGAGCATAATATGAGATTAAAGAAACTAAATTGCCCTCCAGATGACCCACCACCCTTAGGTAGCGGCCCTCTGGATCAGCCACAAGCTTCTCCAGTGTGAAGGTCACTCGCTTAGAAAAACAAATGGCCACCCCTCCAGTTTTCCCAGGTCCGTTCGCTAAGTAGAATTGGGGGTAATAATGGTGTAAAAAAGTAGGGTTATAGGTTGGAGAGAAGTGCGTTTCTTGGAGAAATAGCACATCGGCCCCAAGTGATTTATAATGTTGGAAGGCCATTCTGCGCTTAACTGGTGAATTCAGGCCCTGTACATTATGAGAAATAATTCCAAAGGGGTGATTCTGATTAGTGGTCGCCATGATGCACAAGGGAAAAAAGGTTATCACTTACCAGTTCCCAGAAAGTCTTGAGGCACCCTTCCTCGAAAGATGGAGCCAACGGGGCGGCCAGAGCCCGGAGCCGTGGGATCGCAGCGAGGTGGAAAAGAGATACAGAAAAATTAGTGGAGAGAAGAAATGAGGGTGAGTGACCCAAGGGAGAGTCACCCAGGATGAGTAGAGAAATAGTATACAATTGTACCAGTCTTAATTGTAGAAACATAATAAAACGAATGGGGAAATTTCCCCTACTCCTTTCGGAAGTCGTACCGGGTCGATGGACCCTGTACCCAGTTTGGTTTCGGCCCCGCCACACAGTGGGAGGACCGGAAGCAAACAAGGCGAATGACCGCCACTACTGGCCTCCGCCAAACCCTGCAATACACTTATAAATGACCATAGCACACAATAATAGCACGTTAAGGGAGTCCCAAGGGTCAAATTAGTAAATTAGTAGATGAAGTGCAGTGGAGAGTCAACTTGTCACTATTATTGGATACTAAGATACTAAGGACCAACCCTCAATCAACCAGGAAATGCAGGGACACACCGACCCAACCGCAACAACTAACATGCGCCCTGATCAACACCAGATCTGCAGTCAAGCACAGGCTGGAAATCCACGACTTCGTCATCGAAAATAACATTGATTGTCTCTTCATTACAGAAAGCTGGCTAACACCTGACTGCAACACCATCCTAACTGAACTGGTGCCCGAGAACTACAGGATCCTAACTGAGCATAGAATCGGAAAAAAAGGAGGAGGCCTAGCAGTGATTTTCAAATCACATCTTGGGTTCACCAAACTAAACTTACAAAACCCAGTGCCTTTCATGGAAACACTCTCACTGCATCTTCAAACAACACCTCAGGACACCGTTCACATACTACTATGCTACAGACCACCAGGACCAAAGACCAATCTCCTTACGCCGCTCACTGAATTCTTCTCAATACACACCTTGAAAACCAAAAACCTTCTGGCACTTGGTGATTTTAACCTCTAGGCAAATTCTGCCCAAGACGCCATCGCAACCGCCTGCGTCAGCCAAATGGAAGAACTTGGCCTTCAACAACTGATAAATTCTCCCACCCATGGGTCAGGACACACTTTAGATCTCATCTTCAAACAGAATTTGGACATCAAAGTACTTGACAACACTCCACTACCATGGACGGACCACCATGCTATTAAATTTATAATCACCACTAACGGCATCCTCCAAAAACAGAAACACGCAACAGCAACTCACTGGAATAGATCTCAGAAGAAACTTCACTCCGATCTCTTCAAAACTACATTATCAAGCAAAATTCTTTTGCTAAACTCAAATCTCTCAACCGAACAAACACTCAACTTCCTAAACAATACATTACTACAAGCAGCAGACTCCGTGGCACCAAAACGCAGAACACTTATCCGCAAAAAAAACTCCAGTTGGTTTAATGGTACTCTCACCCTACTCAAGCAAGAACGCAGAAGAGCTGAGAGAGCATGGAGAAGAAATCCCACCAAGGAAAACCATGCTAACTACAAAACACACACTGTGAAATACCACAAGGCATTCTTCAAAGCCAAAAAAGAACATTTCTCAAACACCATCTCATCCGCCTTAAACCGCCCACGTGAACTTTTCAAAATAGTTGCTCAGTCAATTAACCCGACCTGCTTAGAGCCCCTATCAAACGATACTCAAGAATTCTGCAATGAGTTATCAGACTTCATCGACAAAATCGACTTCATTCGAAAATCAATCCATCAAAAAATAACAACCAACCTCACTCAACCAAAGCAAAAAGAGGATAGCGTTACGAACTTCACTCAACCGCCAAATTTCTTTCTGTCCCCAATCACCACGGACATGACTAAAAACATCATCAGAAGCCTTCGAGACAGCACATCACCGAACGACTTAATTCCCACTAAACTGTTTAAAGAATGTGCCGACATCCTGGCCGGTACCCTAACACATCTCATAAATCAATCATTCAAAGAAGGGATTGTGCCAACCTCCCTCAAGCAAGGCATCGTCAAACCCCTGCTAAAGAAACCCAATCTCGACCCCAAGGACCCTAACTGCCGCAGACCAATAACCAGCCTCAACACCATCTCCAAGATTCTAGAGAAAGCAGTAGTACAGCAGCTACAACACCACCTGGATTCACACCAACTCATGGACCCTCTGCAATCAGGCTTTCGCCCAGGTCATGGCACAGAAACAGCACTTCTGAAGATATGGGACGATGCCCTTGAAGCAGCAGACGACGGAGAACCGAGTCTCCTGGTACTGTTAGACCTCAGCGCAGCATTCGATACAGTGGACCACAATACTTTACTTGTCCGCCTCGCTGAAGTTGCAGGAGCTACAGATTCTGCTCTAAAATGGTTTATATCCTTCTTAGAGAATCGCTCCCAGACAGTGAAACTAGGAACCTTCACCTCGGAAACCCGGGCAGTCTCCTGTGGAGTCCCTCAAGGCTCACCCTTGTCACCAATACTATTCAACATCTACATCCGCCCACTTCTCAATATCATCAGGAAAACCGATCTCTGCTTCCACTCATACGCTGACGACACCCAACTCTACCTTCGCATCAACGGACAAAAAGACCTTCATCAGCAATTACAGAAATGCCTCACTTTAATAGATGACTGGATGACAAGTAGCTCCCTCAAACTCAACGGTTCAAAAACAGAACTTCTGCTCCTTCAAGCTAACAAAAATTCCACAACAAAGACTCCGTGGACACCCCCCACCATCCTCGGACAGACCATCTCTCCAAGCACCAAAGCCAAGAGCCTCGGAGTCATTTTCGACTCAGGAATGACAATGGATGCACAAATAGGATCAGTGGTGAGCGGATCCCACCATCTCCTCCGCCAGCTACGCAGACTAATCCCCTTCATCCCAGAAGAGGACAAAGCGGCAGTTGTGAGAACAATCATCAATTCCCGACTCGACTACGCAAATTCCCTCTACGTAGGACTTCCCCAATATCAGCTTGCGCGCTTACAACTCATCCAAAACACGGCGGCAAGACTGTTAACAGGAAAAAAAACCCTGGGAATCCATCTCCCCATCCCTAAAGAGCCTACACTGGCTAACCATGAAGAATCGGATCACATTCAAGACCCTCTGCCTCACCCACAAAATGTATACAAGGAATTGCTCCGCTATATCTCCGGGAGAAAATAAAACACTACACACCGAATCGCAGTCTTCGATCAGCCAACTAAAACCTCCTTATCATTCCCAAATACCGCTACAAAGCAAAGGGAGAACGAAGATTCGCAGTCCAAGGACCCCGACTATGGAATGCTCTTCCTACCAACATCCGCATGGAAGAAAACCACCAGGCCTTCAGGAAAAAACTAAAGACCTTCCTCTTCTAACAAGCTGACAGAGAATGTTATCTCAGCGCCTTGAGGCGATTCAGTTCGCATTTGCTGCGCTTTACAAATCATTCATTCATTCATTCATTCATTATTGGTAAAATAACTCAGTATTGGGGTATTTCCATAAAGTTGGCCTCCAACTTAACCAAGGGAGTTTTGTAACTGTATAATAAAAATGTTATATAAAAGATTCTCAAAAAAGTTCAACTTTGATCCCGCCCACGGATCAACATAGAACGTAAAGTGGTGACAATTGTCACAAAGGTAGGTTTATGAAGCAGAGAAGTATCCATCATTCTCAGAGGGGTTTAGCTTTCAGCTTGGCCTTGCTTCTAGTTGAGCGCCAGATTGGTGAGAGGGGGCACTTGGGTGACCTGTCCGGGGGAGTACGAGGTTGTGATGGACGCGGGGATTCCTTATGTTCCACGGAGATCAGGCCCAGCTTCTTCAGCACCGCTTCTCCCTCTTGAAAAGTGGAAAATGAGTGTTTCTTATGCTGGTAGGTGAATGCCAGGCGGAAAGGAAAGGCCCAGTGGTATTTAATGCCATTTGTTATAAGAGGCTGTAGTAGCGGTTTGAGTGCCCTGCGTTTTTGGACAGTAGCGGGAGAGATATCCGCAAAGATTTGGATAGGGTGTTCACGGAGGTGGAGATCCGTTATTTCTCTGGCTTTGAACATCACCTGTTCCTTGACTGAATAATAATGAGGCTTCACAATGACATCACGTGGCAAACCATCAGCGCGGGGCTCAGCCAAAGCCCTATGAGCCCTATCCAGCTCTAATTTATGGGAAGGGAGATCTGGTAACAAGTGGGAGATCAGTTCTTTGCTCACCGCCATTGAGTCCGGGAAAGACTCAGGGATCCCGCGTACTCTAAAATTGTAACGGCGTGAGCGATTTTCCAAATCCTCAATTTTATTAAGGGCTTCTTCCAATCGTTGTTGTACAACTTCAATGCAGTTTGTATTCTGGTTAGTTCTGGCGATGGTCTCATCTAGCTTGGACTCTATGGTCCCTATGCGTGTTCCCAGCTCCTGGAACTCACCCTTTAGATCAGCTGTAATGCGTTTAGTCGCTCTCTAGCCCCTGGTCCAGCAATGCAGAAAAGCGTGCTATTATGGTTGGGTCCCCTGGATAATCCAGTGGTGAGGCAGTAGAGAGATGGGGTGTGGGGGGAGGGCTATCTTCCATGTTCCCCTGGCTGAGCATTGCCTCGCAAAGGCTTTGTCCATTTCAGAGCTCTGGGAGGAATATAGATCTCCTGCAGGTGATGGTACAGTATGTTGTGTGGAGTAATCAACCAGCTCACCTGTCCCAGCTGTTAGCAGCGCTTCTCCAGGCTGGATATGTGAGGGATCCTGTGTGAGCCGTTGTACATGCTGTGTCAGCGGTGGCGCTGGCGCCATCTTGGCCGTCTGGGAGCCCTCCAGGGATTTCCTCCTGTGGCGGCTGTAGAACAGGATACCGTCTGTTTTTGGGCAAGTACCGGGTCCCGACCGTGTGGGGAGTCGGACCGGGTCTGCAGCAAGTGCGGGCGGGACCACTGTGAGCAGGGATCGGCGCAGTTATGGCAGCGTGGAGCGGAGCTGCAGATTCAAGCGTCCGCCATCTCCAGCCGCGCGCAATTTTTGATTTCGCTCCTCACTACCTATCACAGTTTTGAAGGCCATAAAATGCCAAGATGGCACAAAACCCCCCCCCAAATGACCCCATTTTGGAAAGTAGACACCCCAAGCTATTTGCTGAGAGGCATGTTGAGTCCATGGAATATTTTATATTTTGACACAAGTTGCGGGAAAATTACAAACTTTTTTTTTTCTTTTTTTTTTGCACAAAGTTGTCACTAAATGATATATTGCTCAAACATGCCATGGGCATATGTGGAATTACACCCCAAAATACATTCTGATGCCTCTCTTGAGTATGGGGATACCACATGTGTGGGACTTTTTGGGAGCCTAGCTGCGTACGGGGCCCCGAAACCAAGCACCGCCTTCAGGATTTCTAAGGGCGTAAATCAGTGGTTCTCAACTGCAGTCCTCAGGACCCACCAACAGGCCAGGTTTGCAAGATAGCTGAAATACATCACAGGTGATATCACTTGCTGCTCAGTGATTGCAGTATTCTAGTCTGCAACTCCCCAAGGTAATACTTAAAATCTGGCCTGTTGGTGGGTCCCGAGGACTGGAGTTGAGAACCACTGGCGTAAATTTTTGATTTCACTCCTCACTACCTATCAGTTTTGAAGGCCATAAAATGCCAAGATGGCACAACCCCCCCCAAATGACCCCATTTTGGAAATAAGACACCCCAAGCTATTTGCTGAGAGGCATGTTGAGTCCATGGAATATTTTATATTTTGACACAAGTTGCGGGAAAGTGACCAATTTTTTTTTTTTTTTTCTGTAGAAAGTTGTCACAAAATGATATATTGCTCAAACATGCCATGGGCATATGTGAAATTACACCCCAAAATACATTCTGCTGCTTCTCCTGAGTACGGGGATACCACATGTGTGGGACTTTTTGGGAGCCTAGCTTCATACGGGGCCCCGAAAACCAATCACCGCCTTCAGGATTTCTAAGGGCGTAAATTTTTGATTCACTCCTCACTACCGATCACAGTTTCGAAGGCCATAAAATGCCAAGATAGCACAACCCCCCCCCCAAATGACCCCATTGTGGAAAGTGGACACCCCAAGCTATTTGCTGAGAGGCATGGTGAGTATTATGCAGCTCTCATTTGTTTTTGAAAATGAAGAAAGACAAGAAAAATTTTTTTTTTCTCTTCTTTTTTCAATTTTCAAAACTTTGTGAAAAAAGTGAGGTCTGCAAAATACTCTCTATACCTCTCAGCAAATAGCTTGGGGTGTCTACTTTCCAAAATAGGGTCATTTGGGGGGGGGGGGGTTGTGCCACCTGGGCATTCCATGGCCTCCGAAACTGTGATAGGCAGTGAAGAGTGAAATCAAAAATTTACGCCTTTAGAAAGCCTGAAGGCGGTGCTTGGTTTTCGGGGTCCCGTACGCGGCTAGGCTCCCAAAAAATCTCACACATGTGGTATCCCCGTACTCAGGAGAAGCAACAGAATGTATTTTGGGGTGTAATTTCACATATTCCCATGGCATGTTTGAGCAATATATCATTTAGTGACAACTTTGTGCAAAAAAAAAAAAAAAAAAAAAGTGTCTTTTTCCCACAATTTGTGTCACAATATAAAATATTACATGGACTCAACATGCCTCTCAGCAAATAGCTTGGGGTGTCTACTTTCCAAAATGGGGGCATTTGGGGGGGGGGGGGGTTTGAACTGTCCTGGCATTTTATGCACAACATTTAGAAGCTTATGTCACACATCACCCACTCTTCTAACCACTTGAAGACAAAGCCCTTTCTGACACTTTGTTTACATGAAAAAAATTTTTTTTTTTTGCAGGAAAATTACTTTGAACCCCCAAACATTATATATTTTTTTAAAGCAAATGCCCTACAGATTAAAATGGTGGGCGTTTCTTTTTTTTTTTCACACAGTATTTGTGCAGCGATTTTTCAAACGCATTTTTTGGGGAAAAAACACACTTTTTTAAATTTGAATGCACTAAAACACACTATATTGCCCAAATGTTTGATGAAATAAAAAAGATGATCTTAGGCTGAGTACATGGATACCAAACATGACAGGCTTTAAAATTGCGCACAAATGATTATAATCAATCTACGATTGTTTAGACATAAGCTGTGGTTTTACTTTAAAAGCTTATGGAGATATGTTAATAATCTTGCAGATCTGTGATAATATTTTTTGAAAATACCTTGCATGGTATAATATTGTGAATTATTTTCTTGAAAAACCTTCAATAAAAAAGATATTAAAAAAAAAAAAAAAATTGCGCACAAACGTGCAGTTGGGACAAACTAAATACGTTTTTAAAAGCCTTTAAAAGCCTTTACAGGTTACCACTTTAGATTTACAGAGGAGGTCTACTGCTAAAATTACTGCCCTCGATCTGACCTTCGTGGCGATACCTCACATGCATGGTGCAATTGCTGTTTACATTTGACGCCAGACCAACGCGTTCGCCTTTGCGTGAGAGCAGGGGGGGACAGGGGTGGTTTTTTTTTTTTGTTTTTTTTTGCTTTTTTATCTTATTTTTAAACTGTTCCTTTCATTTTTTTTTTTTTCCCCTTGTCAAAAGAAGTTTATTGAGTATACAATGTTATAAAGATACATAAAGTAAGTTTACAAGGATCTATAAAGTAAGTTTATTGTTTTACAGTAGGGTTTATATAGGTAAATATCATGAAATTTCAAATATTAAACATTGGGTTCACGTAAACCTAAATTAAAGATATATATAATTTCCTTAGTTACTTTTGTAGGTATTTAAATGATTTATACCTACTATACATATTGTTTACAAGTAGAGTGTATATAGGTCAAATAAATTCCGATAATGAGCTTTAATCGTAAGGTGGAGAAAAGGAAAGAGAAAGAAGAAAAAGGGTTGAAAGGTAGAGGTATGGTCCACAAGGTTGTCCCGCTCGTCAGTTTATTATTCTTTTTAGTTCTCTTTGAAGCCTTAGAATGGGTGTCTCTGTAAGTCATTTAATCTGTTACCATGGCAACAGGACAGAGTCATTGAAGTTTGACAGGAACTGTTGTTTTATCCAAGGATGCCAAAGTTTTTCAAATTTTGGAATTTGATTTTGATCGATGGCTACCATCTTAGCATGGGACATTGTATTATTCATTCTGTGAATTGTTTCTGCTAGTACCAATGTAGGAGATTTCCATGCCTTGGCCACTGTTTGTTTTGCAGCCGTTATTAGTTGGATCATAAGTTTGAATTGAGAGAGTGTTAACCATTCCGGTTTTAGATTAAGTAAAGTTAAATATGGATCTGGTTGTATTATTTTTTTAAATATTTTAGATGCAATCATGAAGACTTCCTTCCAGAAGGTTTGGATTACTGGGCACGTCCACCATATGTGTAAATATGTGCCTATTTCTGGGCATCCTCGAAAACAAAGAGCTGAGGTATTAGGTGAATATTTTGCCACTCTAGCGGGTACAAGGTACCAGCGAGTTAGGACTTTATAATTTGTCTCCAGTGCTAAGATGTTGGGTGAAGATGACTTAGATGTGAGCCATATGTTAGACCAGTCCGTGTCTTCTAAAGTTCGTCCCAGGTCCTCCTCCCACCTCTGAACGTAAGAGGGTCTATTAAGATTTGCTACTCCATATAATTGATTATAAAGTGATGAAATTGTACCTTTAGCAAATGGATCTTTTGTACAGATTGATTCAAAAATGGATAATTGGGATAATGGTGTATCCCCCTTTAGGAATGGTGTATAGAAATTTTTGATTTGGAGATATCTAAATATCTCAGAGTTTGGTAGATCATATTTTTCTCTAAGCGATGGGAATGAAAGGAATGATTTAGATGCTATGAAGTCATTTAGTGTCTGAATGCCTGATGTTGTCCAAGCTTTAAAAGAATTTGGGTAGATCCATGCCGGATAAAAGGCCGGATTTCTGATAAAAGAAAGGAGAGGATTGTGTGGAGATTGTAACTGATATTTGGTTTTTAGTTTATCCCAGAGAGATAAGAAGTGTTTAGTTATGGGATTATGAATTTTAAAGCGGTCTTTAGGATCAAGCCATAATAAATTTGATATTAATAGAGGGTCATTTTCTGAAGCTTCTATAAATACCCATAATGGGATTTCCTGTTTTGCATGGTATTTGGACAGACTGGCCAAATGTGCTGCTCTGTAGTAGTTAGTAAAATTAGGGTATCCCAGGCCTCCTTTATTTTTGGGAAGATGTAGTGTGTGTATATAGGTATACGTGGTTTAGAAGAGCCCCATATAAACGAAGTTGCTCTTTTTTGTACTATTCTCAAAAAATAGGAAGGAATTGGAATAGGGAGGACTCTGAATAGATAAAGCAATTTGGGTAGAATAGTCATTTTGATTGCATTAATCTTCCCTATCCAGGATAAAGGAAGTTGCGACCATTGTTTTATTAGATTTGTGATCTGTCTTAATACAGGAGGATAATTGGTTGAGAATAAGTCAGAATGAGATGCTGTTAAATGAATTCCAAGATATGGGATTGATTTTTCTGCCCATGTGAATGGGAGTGCAGCCCTAGCCGGGATCAATTCCATGTTTGTGAGTGAAATATTAAGCACTAGGCATTTCTTAAGATTAATCATAAGGCCGGAGAGGGCTGCAAATCCATCAAGAGCTGGTATTAAGTTAGGACCAGAGACCTGTGGTGATGATAGAAAAAGTAATATATCGTCTGCAAATATACATAATTTGTGTGTAATACCTCCTACTTCAATGCCAGTTATAGTTTGGTTTGTTCTGATGTATTGGGCCATGGGTTCGAGTATAAGGGCAAATAATAAGGGAGATAATGGGCAACCCTGTCGGGTACCTCTTTCGATATTAAAGGCTTCAGATTTGTATCCAGCATATTTTATATAGGCTTTGGGTTTATTATATAATGCTTTGATCCATGTTAAAAAGTGGGGTCCAAAACCCCATTTTTGTAATGAATATTGCATATATTGCCAGGATACTGTGTCAAATGCCCTCTTAATATCGAGAGATAGAAAACATAAAGGGATTTTCCGTTTTTTAGCAATATGTGCCAATAACACTGCCCTGCGTATATTATCGCCTGCCTGTCTATTTGGCATGAAGCCTACTTGATCTCTATGTATTAATTTTCCTATAATGCTATTGAGGCGTTTTGCTATTATTTTTGCTAATAATTTAATATCAAGGTTTAACAGAGAGATAGGCCGATAATTCACACAGGAAGTATCATCAGAAAGGGGTTTTGGGATCATACAAACAATTGCCATTAGTGTTTCTTGCCGAAAAGAATGTCCATCTAGAAGCTTGTTAAAAGTTTCAGTGAGAATGGGAGAGAGTATTTCTGAGAATGTTTTATAGTATAAAGCCGAGTAGCCGTCTGGGCCTGGTCTTTTGTTAAGTTTTAGGTCTTTTATGGCGTTAGCAACTTCATCTATAGTTATAGGCTCATCCAAACTGCTTTTTTGATTCTGAGATAACTCAGGTAAGGTTATTTTTGAGAAGAAGGATTCAGCCTCTGTAGGATTAAATTCATTGTTTGTCTTGTATAAAGTTGCGAGATGTGAGTGAAATTTATGGACTATTTTAACTGGATTACAAGTGTAAACATTTTTTGATCATTTCAAACGTATTGGTTTGAAAGATTTGTTAGTTGAATTTAATGCCCGAGCCAAATATGTACCTGGTTTATTTGTATTCATGTAGAAATTGTGTTTGGAGCGTTTGAGGGATTTATCAACTGACTCAGTGAGAAATAGATCGTATTTCAATCTAGATTTTTCCAGATGAGATTTTGTACTCTGAGATGGATTATCTTGAAATGATATGTAGGCTGCATTAAAATTGAGTTCTAGTTTTTTTGCTAGATTTTTGCGTTCCCGTTTAAATAGTGCCATTTGTCTTTGTATTGTACCACGCAAGACAGGCTTATGAGCTTCCCACAGTGTTATTGGGGAGAGGTCTGTTGTATTATTAATTGATATGTATTCCTTTAAAGCTTGTTCAATGGCCATCTGATGTAGTGGGTGTTTGAGCATTATGTCCGGTAAGTACCACGTTGGGTCATGCGCTTTTGGTATGGCTGAGGCTATAGTAGTGTATACTGCATTATGGTCAGACCACGGAATCGGAATTATATCTGATGCAATAATTTCTGGTATCATTCCTATTGTTAGAAAAATATGATCTATTCTGGTGAAGGTTTGATGAGGGTGCGAGAAATAAGTGAATTTCTTTTTCATTGGGTTACTTTCTCTCCATGAATCTACCAGATTGTATTTGGAAAGAAGTTGAGAAAAAGGTAATCTAGAGGTTATTTTGGATGGTGTAAAAGGTGATTTATCTAGAAATGGGAGGAGGACCTGGTTCGAATCCCCACACATTATCACTGTTCCTATTTTGTGTGTATTAATCACTTGTAATATATGTGAGAGGAATGGTGTAGGTTGTTTGTTAGGAGCGTAGTAGGAAATCACCGTGATTGCTGTATCCATTATATAACCCATGAGTATCAGGTATCTACCTTCTGGGTCTTTAATTTCTGATGATAAGGTGAATGGTGTGGATCGGTGAAATGCAATTAGAGTTCCCCTTTGCTTGGTACAGGCAGAAGCCGTGTAAATTTGTTGATAAAAAGGAGAAATATATTTTGGAGTAGAATCTTTGGTGAAGTGTGTTTCTTGGAGGCATACTATGTGAGCCTTCTTGTTATGGAAAGTACGGAAGGCTTTGGTCCTTTTTTGAGGGACATTTATTCCCTGAACATTCAGGGAAAGTATATTCAGTGGTGCCATGGCAATAGATCAAATAGTTTTGACTTACTTTTTGTTATGCAGAGCTGACTGCGCAGATCAACCTGTGTGGACTGAAGAGATGAATAGATAGAAAAGAAACCAGTGAATTCTGGAGTAAAGAGTAAACAAAAAACATATGAGATTAGATGATACATTGTATAAATTATTTTTTGCAAGTAATCACAATTTACCCGTGAAAGAGAATAAATATCTCTCTCAGGGGAATAAGTGCCTTCGTCACACTCCCACATAATATGGTTGGGAGAATGAGGAGGGCTAATGGGGGTACACGGATCTTCCGCTTACAGGAGAGAAGTGCTATGTCAAAAGACATCAAAATGATGTTTCATTAATTGGAGTGCAGAATATAGTTTTTGTTGAAATTATTTATTCCAGGATGGTTGTATATGGTTAGTCTTGCCCTAGGCTAAATAATTCAGTTAGAAAGGTACTGTTAATAACATTGGTATTGATGAAGATAGTTTGAATTATTTTGGGATTTTAACCCTTTTAGCGTAAACAATTACATAGTTTATTCATATGCAACTGTTTAGAAATGTTAACTCATAAAATTGAGGTTGTATTGCTTCAGATTAGAATAAACAAAAAAACATAATTCTAGGAACTAGTTAGGTAATAATATATTTGTTTTAAGAAAAGAAAGAAAAAGCTTCCATTACTTCTGGATTATTGAACATATTTGTCCTAAAAAGTAATAAATCTATTGTTATTACCTGATAATATATAACTGAACAAGAATTTCCTTATTTCACTTATATATTCTAAGGCTATATGAATCAGAAGTAATAAGAAATATAACTGGAATGTAACATGATCCCACACAGTGTGTGACTATCAGAATGCAGTTACATTCAGTTATAAATACAGGTTTTTTATAGAGAACCATCTCTTAGTATAATAAATGAAGAGATATCAGGAATTAGGATGTCAGTCCATTGAATCTTCTTGGTCCATGGATGATGTGGCATAACGGCCTCTTTTGTGAGAATGATGATTCCCATTTTGTTCTGAAATTTTCTGGGTGCTGCCTGAAGGTGAAGATGATGCCATTCTTCTGCGTGTGGGAGTGTTGCTGCTTGTGGGTTCTGTCAGATTTAATTTTAAAAGGGTTTGTTGTAGTTCATCTGCTGATCTGCTTCTGTAAATTGTACCTTGGTAGTTAAATCTGACTGAAAAGGAGAAGCCCCATTGATACATAATGTTGTGGCGTTGCAGTTCCATTAGTTGGGGTTTCATGGATCGTCTTTTAGTAATAGTAAGTTGGGATAGGTCAGCAAAAATTTGATAATTGTGT
Source organism: Aquarana catesbeiana (assembly GCF_042186555.1). Lineage (NCBI taxonomy): Eukaryota > Metazoa > Chordata > Amphibia > Anura > Ranidae > Aquarana > Aquarana catesbeiana. The sequence goes on from NC_133324.1 coordinate 567,374,462, forward strand.
CCTTGAAAATTAAGTTCCTTTTTTTCTCTTGCAGCAATTAGTATTTGTTCTTTCGTTCTGTAATAATGAAATTTTGTGATTATATCACGTGGGGGTCCATCTTTCTTTTTGGCTGTGAGGGCTCTGTGTACTCTGTCCAGTTCTAAACGTTCAATAGGGATATCTGGCTTTAGTTCTTGTAATAGAGCAGGAATAGTAGATTGCAGGTCTGTCACAGTTTCAGGTATTCCCCTTATGCGCAAGTTTGAACGTCTGGCTCTATTTTCGTAATCTTCGAGCTTAGTTTGAAGTATTAAATTCTCTTTTTTTAATTGTTCCAATTCTGTTATATTTTCTTGGGTTGTAATTTCAATTTCATCCATTTTTATTTCTAAGGCTGCGGTGCGGTTTCCCAGCTCTCTTATTTCTTTGGTTAGGCTTTTTGTTATTTGGTCTGAGGTTTGTTTTAAAGCCTTATGAAGCATCTTTTCAAATTGTAATAATATTACTGGGGATACTGAGGAGGCTTGTGGAGAAGTTTGTGAGAGGATTTGTTCTGTATCTGACTCAAATGGAGAGTCTTGCTGTGACATTTTCTGTCTGTGAGAGCGCCCTGATGCTGTATCTTGTGAGGTGACTGGAGCTGCTTCAGCTGCAGTGAGTGCCTGTGAGCTCTTTGTGAGGTGATTTTTATTTCTGCCACGGTTTCCTCCCAGTACCATATTTCCTGCCCAAACTTTCACAGTTTGTTCCCTGGGGCAAAAAGGTTCAAATGGATACCTTTTGAGCCTGCAGGCTCCGCTTTGTCCTTCTCTTCTCTCCTCAGCGGTGTGGAGCTCTAACAATGCATGTCTGCTCCGCTAGGCTCCGCCTCCTGCCCCCTCCTTTCATTTTTTTAATCATTTTTATTGTTATCTCAGGGAATGTAAATATCCCCTATGATAGCAATAGGTAGTGACAGGTACTCTTTTTTAAAAAAAATTGGGGTCTATTAGTACCTAGATCTCTCCTCTGCCCTCAAAGCATCTGACCACACCAAGATCGGTGTGATAAAATGCTTTCCCAATTTCCCAATGGCGCTGTTTACATCTGGCGAAATCTAAGTCATGAAATGCTCGTAGCTTCCGGTTTCTTAGGCCATAGAGATGATTGGAGCCATTCTGGTCTCTGATCAGCTCTATGGTCAGCTGCCTGAATCATCGGCTGCATTCTCGGGTTCCCTCTTAGGACAGGAGAGCCAGAGAAAAACATGGAAGACGGCGGGGGGGCATTCCCTCCCACTGCTTGTAAAAGCAGTCTAGAGGCTAATTAGCCGCTAGGATTGCTTTACATGAAAGCCGACCGCAGGCTGAAAAGAATGATACCAAGATGATACCTAAACCTGCAGGCATCATTCTGGTATAACCACTCAAAGTCCAGCAACATACCAGTACGTTGCTGGTCCTTGTTGGGCATATATTGTAAACTTTTTTTTCATGCAGCCTGTGGACTGAACGAAAAAAAAAGATATTGATCGGTGGGTATTCCCACCATTAGAATACCTCCCTTCATCCACCCACTTCTAATGATGGGCATACATGCACCGTTTATATATGCCGAAGCATGGCGGCATCCTCCTGCAAAAGGTAGGAGCAAATCGCTCCTCCACCCACTGCTCCCCCCACGCTTCGACATATATGCTGAAGTAACTGTGGTGGTGAAATCACCTCCGACAGCGCTGGAGTCACGGCTTTATTTATCTGTATCGTGGGAGCAAACGCTGTTGCTGTCAATATAGATAAATCCGCGCTGCAACTGAATGGCGTACCTGCTAAGCAAATGATGGTTAACAATAAAACAAAGTAACATTACAGTATAACAGTAAGACTTACCATACCTGCAAAGCAAAAACAAAAAATAGTAAAAAATAAAACATTTAAAACGCAACCTGTGCCTAAAATTATATATATATATATATATATATATATATATATATATATATACACACACACACACACACACACACACACACACACCGAAGCATGGGGGCATCCACCCGCAAAAGGCAGGAGCAAATCGCTCCTCCACCCACTGCTGCCCCCACGCTTCGGCATATATGCTGAAGTATGTAACTGTGGTGGTGAAATCACTTCCGACAGCGCTGGAGTAACAGCTTTATGTATCGTGGGACGCTGTTGCTGTTAAGATATATAAATCCACTCTGCAGCTGAATGGCGTACCTGAAAACAAAAAAGTGGTTACCAATAAAACACAGTAAACAGTAAAGTATAAAAAAAATTGCATATCTATAAAGCAAACATGATAAAAACATAATAAAACATTGCAGAATAGAATACAGTAAAAAAGAGCAGAACAATAGAGAGAGAATAGAGATAGAATAATAAAACAACTATTTTTGTTTTTTTTATTTTATATTTTTTTGTGTTTTTTTTTTTTTTTTGTAACTTTAAATTTTGTAACTGGTACCAGGTTTGGGTCTCAAAATGCGATGGCATCTTGGGAGACCCTGTGAAAGTGTGTCCTAGTCTGTACAGTGCTGTACCCTACGCTAATACTCAACTAGTGTATGGTAGCGTTCAAAACATTCACCAATGCAAAGACCAGGATTGTCAGGACAGGAGGGACAATAATACCAGGTGTCACGCCTAAATCCGCGCTTGCTGCAGACACAACATCTTTTTTGGGGGGCTCGTTGGGTAGGGGTACTCGGGAGGACATAAAGAAAATGCCTCTCATGCAGCCGGCTTACTGCATTTGGTTAGGAATGGTGAGGTGGAGCACCGTCTGGAAACAGAAGGGCTCTGACGATCTCTTCCTGGAATTTAAGGAAGGATCCAGTCCGTCCTGAAGCTCTGTATAGCACATAAGCGTTCAGCAAAGCCAATTGAAATAAATAAACAAACACTTTTTTGTACCAGCGTCTGGCCTTACGGACAACTAGGTACGGCGCCAACAACTGGTCGTTGAGGTCCACCCCTCCCATATTTTGGTTATATTCGTGGACACAGAGGGGTTTCTCCACAACACCAGTCGACGTAGGAATTTGACCGTCGTGTCTGCATGAAGGGAGGTAAGAACGAAAACATTCTTATTATCCCTCCACTTTATAGCGATCAAATTATTACACTGCAAGCAGGCTCTCTCCCCCAGCCTAAGACGGGAATCTACAAGCTGCTGGGGAAAGCCCCGGCGATTAGGTCGCACGGTGCCACATGCTCCAATCTGATGATCAAAAAGCTGACTAAAAAGTGGCACGCTCGTGTAATAATTGTCCACATACAAGTGGTACCCCTTTCCGAATAAGGGTTACACCAAGTCCCACACAGTCTTGCCAGTGCTTCCTATGTAGTCAGGGCAGTTTGTCGGCTCTACGTGACTATCTTTGCCCTCGTAAACCATAAAACTACATGTATAGCCTGTGGCCCTATCACGGAGCTTATACAGCTTGACCCTGTATCTGGCACGCTTGCTGGGAAGGTACTGTTTGAATGACAAGCGGCCAGAAAACTTAATTAGGGACTCATCAACACAGACAACTTGATGGGGAGTAAACGAGTCTACAAAACGTTGGTTGAAGTGGTTTACGAGGGGCCGAATTTTGTAGAGCCGATCGTATTCAGGGTCCCCACGAGGACGACAGCGTTCATTGTTGTTGAAGTGCATGAACCGCAAAACCTGCTCGTATCGTGCCCTGGCCATGGAGGCAGAGAACACGGGCATATGGTAAATTGGGTCAGTGGACCAATATGACCGCAACTCACTCTTTTTATTTATGCCCATGTTGAGGGAAAGGCCCAGAAAGAGCTTAAATTCGGAAACCGTAATTGGTTTCCAATCTCTGGCAAGGGAGGACTGGGGAATAGTGACGATGTGCTGACCAGCGTACAAATTGCTTTGGTCCACAATAGATCCATAGAGATCTTTGGTGAAAAACAGCGAATAAAAATCCAGTGACGTAAAATCAACTGTTTCCACCTGAATGCCGGTTTGGCCAGTGAATGGGGGAAATACGGTTGCTGCAGAAGTGGTGGGTTCCCAATTCGGATTGGGGAATGCAGCAGGAAGGGCACTATGGGCACGACGGGCCTGTGTTCGTCTTCTTGTTGGCAGCGGGACACTACTTGTTCTTGTCACCTCGCCAGCTTGAACTGCACTTATGGGACTCGCCACGTCACCAAGTGTTACTGCAATGCTGGATATACGACCAGGGTGTACTAGGCCGCTGGTGCTTGCCAGTTCACCAGAAGGAATAGCGGCGCTAGTACTTCTCTGCTCCATACGAGGGACCTGCGGTTCTTGCACTTCAAGGACAGAAGAAGAAGACCACAACTCCGTCGTCAGAGCCATCTGTCATGGAGCCGCTGTAGTCTACAGGATCGTATTCTGAGCCTGAATCTGACAGATGAGTGACTTCCTCTTAACTATCTGTCATGCTTAGAAACGTGTAGGCCTCTTCACTAGTGTACCTTCGATTTGCCATTTTGGGCTCTAAATTTAATGGTACACTAGTGAGACTCACAGGCAAAAAAGCTCCTGACTGTTAGCGACTGTATCAAAACGCTACCAACAAAAACTGTTAGCGATCGAAGGGATCAGGCCTGACTCTGCGAACGCTGCAGTTATGTGTGTTTAGCGTTTTGTAAGTGACAGTGATCGATCGATACTGCACTTGGGTGGGCTGGGCTGGGCCAAGGGGCAAAACGCAGGTGCTAGCAGGTATCTGGGCTGATCCCGCTAACACTGCATTTTTGGGAACCCTAAACTGCTGGGGACGCTAGTATAGATCTGATCGGATCCCTGAAACTATGATAAACTATAATAAACAAACTAACCAGCATCACCCATAACAGTTATACGGGGATCACTGGTGAAAGGGTTAACTAGGGGGCAATCAGGGGATTAAAACCTTTATTAGGTAGTATATGGGGGTCCCTGTCGCTATAAAACGCTGACGGCGAACCTATATACTTACCTCCCTAACTAGCGTCACCTGTGTCACTAATACAGCGATCAGAAAAACGATCGCTTAGTGACACTGGCGACGGGGGGTGATCAAGGGGTTAAAACTTTATTAGGGGGGTACCCTAGACCTAAAGGGGGGTACCCTAGACCTAAAGGGGGCTAACCCAAACTGCCCTACCACTTATAACTGTCGCAAACTGACATCAATGCAAAAAAAAAGCCAAAAAACTACTATTGGTGTCACTGTGACGGGGGTACAGGGGGTGAAAAGTGTGCCTAGTGTGTTCTACTGAAAGTGTAGTGTTGGTGCAACTCACATTGATGTCTTCTCTCCTCGGCGCCGGAACGAAAAGACCGCCTCGAGGAGAGATGACATCACTTCCTCTGCCGCTGTTTACATTACAGCAGCAGAGGAAGATTTTCATTCGTGGGAAGCGATCGCGAGGGGGTGGCTACGAATGCGTGGCCTCCCCCTCAGCCTGTATCGCTTCCCCAACTAAGCCGACCGCCTCGGGCACCGGGGGGGCGCGATGCGCCCCCAGCCCGCGGGAGGCAGATCACGTATCAGGTATGTGATTTTGCCTGCCCATGCCATTCTGCTGCAGTATATCTGCGTTAGGCGGTCGGCAACTGGTTAAACTCCCTGAGCCCAAAATGTGGGCCAAATACAACTGATCTCAGATATCACCTCAGACCTTTCAGTATACTAATTGGACCATCTAATGTCTCAATATAATGTTCCGACCTCACATCTGTTTAGATATTTACAGTTGTCCATGCTTTCAGAAGTCAAATCTCTCCTAGTGAGACACAACTAATGCAACCCAATCTGGAAGGGGTTCTGCTACTCCTTACTGCTTGCACAAAATGAGGACCTCCCTATCCTCTGAGTGCTGGAGCTGTGACCATGCCCGAGAGATTTTATTTATATACAGTGCCTTGCAAAAAAGTATTCACCCCCCTTTGCTTTTTACCTATTTTGCTACATTACAGCCTTTGGTTCAATGTTTTTTTTAATCTGAATTATATGTGATGGATCAGAACACAATAGTCTAAGTTGGTGAAGTAAAATTAGAAAAATATATACATAAAACTATTTTTCAGAAATAAAAAACTGATAATTGGCATCCGACCGGATGTGCGGCGATTGTCGGAGACACGGGGACTTCCCTCCCCTTCAACTCCGCCCTTGCTGCTTGCGTCATCCGCTTGGTCCCGCCTCCCCTCACGCTACTCCTCGGCGCATGCGCGGAACGTCCCGGCGCCGCGTCCCTGCGTGAGGTTGACGTGATGCGGCGCATGCGCGGTAGCCTGTAGCGGGGCCGGAATACGTTACGCTCCTCGGAGTCGCTCATTTCCGTCCGGAGTCACCATATATAGGGACGCTATTCTGCCTGCTTCTATGCGGTCACAGCACCGGTCCCTGCTAGATCGGTCACCTTTGTTTCAACCAATGCTTCATAATCTACAAGCAAAGCACTTCTATGTCTGCAGCTCTTTTCTGACTACAACATACGGCAATATCAATGTGACTGCTTATTTCCCCTTTTTTCCTTTTTTCATATATCAGCACTACAATGATAAAGCCCTTGTTTTCCCTCTTATGGATACCTGATGCTACATTTTTTTGAGAGGTTCCAGGCTGTGGCCGATTGCTGTCTCCAATTCAAGTCAGATACTCTATACCTATGATCAAATTGTGATCATCTGCATATAATCACTATTGACAGGTTTATGCAACCTTACCATACCCTATTGGTAAGTGTATCACGTTCCCCCATCTATTTTTTATTATTTTCCTTTCCTTTTCCCCCCCTTCCCCCCCCCCCTTTTTTCCCCCTGCTCTTTGTTTCTCCTCCCCTTATTTCCCCCTCCCCTCCCCCTCTCTTTCCTCCTTTCCTTCCTTTTTTCCCCTCCCTCTTTTCTTCTTTTTTCTTCCTTTTTTTCTTCCTTTTCCCCCCTCCTCCTTCCTTTTATTTCCTTCCCTCTTGTCCTCGGTTCTACTGCTTTAAACCTTTTCAAAAATTTATACACATTGAGACCTTTCAAAACCCTTTAATTTAGATTCTACTCTTTGCTTCCCCTATCTTTGTTGACCCCAACCATTAGGCCCTACCGCGCGTTGGTTGGAGACCATAATCTTTTATAGGGCCTGTCCCCTGGGCCATTTTATCTGGCAGTGGTTATATCTTCAGTATTGATATTAATATGTACATTGTGTTTAGTATATTCATGTCTTTTGATTTTCTGTTTCTGTTGTTGTTTCTTTCATGCATTTTAATTTTAGAATCTCTAGCTCCTGAGGAAGCGTTCTGTGTAACGCGAAACATGTAGAGCAACTAGAGAAACCTCTCACCGTGGATCACCAAACCTGCTGCACCTTGTCTGCTATAATCATGTGCTTGTCTACTGTTCAATGCTCAGGGGAAGTATTTCTCCTATATATGGACTAAGCGATATATGTGTATATTTATGACTTTCCTTATGTTACACAAACCTGCAGGATAGGATCCATACGGTGTATCATTACTAGGGTTTACATCTAGCCTGAATTGTTTTTAAATAATCCATGTGTGTCCATTGTCTTTTATAATTTTCCAATAATAAAACCCTTATCAAACTTATTTTTTTGTAGTTTAATACTATTGTGCCCTCAAAGTCCCATGTCTAGAGTCTTTTTATCTACAATCCGATTTCTGGGGACGCTGGCACAAATTGCTACTGAGTACCTGCAGAGTCACCCTGCATATTGAGGTACTTTGGCACTAGGTTTTTCATTTGATGCATTCGTGTATGTAGTCACCCACTTTGTTATAAAGCCCATAAAAAGCTCTGGTGCAACCAATTACCTTCCATTTTTTACCACTTCAGCAAACACTATCGCGAGACTTATTCAACTTTGCATTCATTTATTGTTTCTTTCGATTTCACATCATTGTGGTATTTTCCAAACACTCCTTTTTTTTTTCCCTTTTTCTTTATTATCTGCATTTTTCAAAATTTGATCTTAAACTTATTTGCTAACTTATATATATATATATATATATATATATATCTTCTCTGTCCTTTTCCTACCCTTATTCATCCACACCTCCCCCCTACTACTCTTCCTCTCCCCCCCCCCCCCCCCCATCTCATTTGGCCTGCCTTCAATCTTTCTTCTTATTTCAGGTCCTACTCAGGCTCTGCCGCCCTCTATCATCTTTCTAAGTATTCCTCAGAAGTTTTAAACATTCCCCCCCCCCCCCCCAAAAAAATGTTATATCTTCCTAATTGCTCTTTTTCGCTGCTACATAGGAATTCCATTCTGCTATAGTATTCTATTTGCTCAAACCATTCCCTTACATCTGATTTTCTATTTTTCTAAGCTTAACCACTTCTTTGGGATTAGTCCTTTTGCAGCGTTCAACAATATTGGAGTTAATGTTTTTCCATATTGTTTATTTGAGACTTTTGATTCATGAAATAAACATGTCTGCAGGCTGTTTGTTGTCTTTTTTCCAGTTGTTTCTTCTATATATTCCAGAATTTCCTGCCAATATTATTTAATTTTTGGGCATTCCCACCAAATACTTGTGTCATTGTGGCCCTCTGTCCACATCCCCTCCAACACTGTGGAGATTTGTCCGGTTGATATTTATGGATTTTATCCGGCGTCAGATACCATCTAACCATTATCTTATAATTCATTTCTGTTCGTGTTTATGTCTGTTGTGTAATTATGTACTGCTCCTATCATTCTCTCAACTTGATGATCCTCTAGTTTTGTGCCTTTTTCTTTTTCCCATTTCTCTTGTCCCTCCAAATCTGTCAATATTCCATATACTTTGGATATACCTTGTTTTAGTGGAGTTTGTACACCACAGAGCTTTTCCAATGGGTTTAAGTTCTTTCAATTTCTATTTGGTTGTGGTAGTGTATTTACCAAGTGTTTTAATTGAAGATATTCCCAGTCACTTATCTTCCACCCATTTCTTTCCTTTAATTCCAGTAGTGTTTTCATCTTCCCATGGATAGTGATATCCCTTACTTGTGTGTTCCCCATTCTAGCACCTAAACGTGTCCCCTTCCGTGTCCCTTTCCCTGGGCAAAACATTTTGTTCCAGTAAGTGCAATTAATGGTGAGTTGTATACCCAATTTTTTTGTCAGTGTAGTGTATCCCATATTTTGTAGTCAGAGTCTTCAAGTAAGAAAGCGATAACCCTAACAACCAAGGCCTGAGGTGTGCCTTGGCCTAGCTGGACAGTATGCCTGAAAAGAGGGCAAAAGACACATGTTTAAGTGAAGAAGGGTAGGTAACCATCCGTCAAGTAGAGTATCCGATAAGCATCCGCTATGACAGGAGAAACCCACCGACTCATGACTTAGATAGCAGGAACCCCCCTATTGAACCTGCGAAGCAGCCCAGAACTTAACTAAACATCCCGTGAAAAATGGATTGAGCCTGATGCCCGAGACAACCCAGACATGAGAATGAACCGCTTGTGATGAGAGGATGCATGGGCGAAATGGAGCAAAGGCTGGGCCGAGGAGCCCCTACAAAATGATGGCCGAGAAGAATGAATACTTCAAACGGACACCAGTGAAGTAGCTCTGAGAAAATCCCAACCCCTGGCCTACCCATGCTTGGTATGGGGAAGTGAGCGGGTGAGTTGCAAAAATGGACAACTGGCAGGAGTCTGCAGTGCTGGATACCTGATGGAGTAGGCGGATAGGCCAATGCGCTATGGTACAGAACACTGGTCCCACCTGGACGATCGGATCGTGCTTCTGTCTGTAACCTGACAACCGCGACTGAGTCCTGAATGCACCAATTATCTTACCTGATCAACAGCAGGACTGATGGAAGTGAGTGCAAAGATAGTTGAAATTGTTGTGGATGCCAATACAACCCCCCCCCCAACTGTAGCAAGTGCTGAATCGCCAGAGCACGGACGAGTACCTTGATGAAAAAAAAGTCTTTGCAGGAAAGAGCAGCCAAAAGTAACAAACGATACTGGGTCTTGCCACTAGGCACCTTGGAGGCCCGGCCCTGCACCTTCAGAATAAAGGTAAAGAACCAGACCAAGCACCCCTGGAAGTCGCTGCCTCCATTAACCTGATTGGTAATGAAAGCATGACTGACTGCCGAAGCCAAGATACTTAAACTAAACCTGATGATATAGTGATGAGGCCCACGCGCAGGCCTGGAAATACTTCTGGCAGGGCTGTCTGAGAACCAGGGATGGGAGATTCCAACACCACCCCTGACATGGACCATACTTGGCCCAGATAGAAAGAAGGACCGAGGGGATGCTGACCTAGACTGCAGGAATGGAAGAAGAGCAGGTGCTGGGGGTGTGTACACACCCCGCCTCTGACTGCGTAAGCTTCAGTCACCTCCATCCTGACTTGCAACAATACCAGGTTGTGTAAAGCATTCTTAGCCCACATGAATCTGCATTCAAGAACAATGCCTAGCACATGTACCCTGCTGGTGGATGAGTGGCTTAGATGAAATTGGAAACAAAGCGAAGCGAACCACCGTTCCCTGTGCCAAAATCAGCCGAGAGCTGAATTATGGACTGACTCCTTAAGACTGGGTGCTACACTGCTCTAAACCCCCCCATGGTTTAAATGATGAACGTAAACTAGTCGTTACAGGAACATGTGGCAAGCCCAACCTAAAGAAACACAATAAAGAGAAATGACAAACAAACAGACATGAGAACAACAATGCCCCTCTGGTCTACCCAAGTATGAGAACCTGAGCAGAAATGTCAAGACCACCATGCATGAATGAACCTGATAAGCCCCCCCCCCCCCCCCTTTGTGTAAATGGTAAGTGAGCCTGAGTAACCTGCAGCGCAGAGACAGGTAATTAACTGAACACTCAGGAATGGTGTACCCACAGACCGTGGTGGGTGGTTGTACAGGTGTAATGAATGAATGTGCATCATATGACATATGGTATACGGGCAAGAAGATTGTGGCCAACAATCATTTAACAAACGAAACCTCAGCCCATATGGATCTATAGACGTGACAGATCCCGAGAGGTGAACCCTAGCTAACTAACCCAGGTACAAACATGAACAAAGATACGGTGAGACATGACAACCAACGAAGAAGAAAACAGCTACTAGAGTATATGCCGTGACTGCGTGGCACTAAATGCTGTAACTGCCCACGCTGACAAAACCCCCCGCTAAAGGCAGAAACGCTGTGACCGAAACTCTGAGGCAGAAACGTAATGACCGAAATCGCAGGGATATGGCAGAAACGCTGAGACTGAAACGCAGAGGCAGAAATGTAATGACAGAATCCTGGGGCAGAAACGCTATGACCGAAACGCTGAAGCTGAACGCTAAGGCAGAAACGTAATGACAGAACTCCTGGGGCAGAAACGCAAGGACAACAACGCTTTGACACCAAACATTATGACAGGAATGCTGAGACTGACCATGAGGAAGAAACGCAACGACAAAATCCTGGGGCATAACACTATGACAGACAATGCTGAGGCAGAAATGTAATGCCAGAAATCCTGGGGCAGAACGCTATGACAAACGCTGAGACTGAAACGCAGAGGCAGAAATGTAATGACATAATCCTGGGGCAGAAACGCTATGACAGAAATGCCAAGACAGAAATGCTGGGGCAGAACGCTATGACCGAAATGCAGAAGCTGAACGCTGAGGCAGCAACGTAATGACCGAACTCCTGGGGCAGAAACGCAAGGACAGCAACGTTTTGACAGAAAACGCTATGACAGAAATGCTGAGACTGACCATGAGGCAGAAATGCAACACCAGAAATCCTGGGGCAGAACGCTGAGACTGAAACGCAGAGGCAGAAATGTAATGACAGAATCCTGGGGCAGAAACGCTATGACAGAAATGCTGAGGCAGAACGCTATGACTGAAACGCTGAAGCTGAACGCTAAGGCAGAAACGTAATGACAGAACTCCTGGGGCAGAAACGCAAGGACATCAACGCTATGACACCAAACATTATGACAGGAATGCTGAGACTGACCATGAGGAAGAAACGCAACAACAGAATCCTGGGGCATAACACTATGACAGACAATGCTGAGGCAGAAATGTAATGCCAGAAATCCTGGGGCAGAACGCTATGACAAACGCTGAGACTGAAACGCAGAGGCAGAAATGTAATGACAGAAATGCTGGGGCAGAACGTTCCGACAGAAGACGCTACGACAGAAATGCTGGGGCAGAACGCTACGTCAGAAGACGCTACGGCAGAAATGCTGGGGCAGAAGACACTACGACAGAAGACGCTACGGCAGAACGCTACGACAGAAGACGCAACGACAGCAATCCTGGGCCAGAAAACGCTATGACAGAAATGCCGGGGCAGAATGCTATGACAGAAAAACCGGGGCAAAACACTATGACAGAAATGCTGAGACTGAACGCTGAGACAGAACCGCTGAGACTAGATGCTGAGACAGAAATGCTGGGGCAGAATGCAATGACAGAAATGCTTATGACTGGAACGCTAAGAAAGAAAGCTGGAGCAGAAACGCTATGACAGAAAGCTCAGACCTGGACTGCAAAGACAGAAGTGTATCAACTGGAGGAAATTGTGGAGGAGGGTCATACAATCTATGCCGTGGGAAGAAGAGGTAATAAACGCAGATGTGCGGCTGGTGACACTTCCAGTGTTCGTATTCCTGCTGTGCGGCCACCAGCTAACACCACATGCAGTCAAGCTACCGCGCTGAACCTAGAAAGCCTCTGCTGACATGCATGAAATGACTGTCCTGTGCCAAATAAATGATGTGTGGCAAGGTTGGGACATCTGACAGTGGGGGGCAGCTGACTGCTGGGAGTGCCGTGGGATCCATGCCGTCTGACTAAGCAGCACCTGAGGACTGAAACGCCCCCCCGCCCGTACCTACCAGGACTAAGCTACCTAAAGCGGTGAATGCCTAGGAGGCGTGCAGGAGTCCCCCCCCCCCCATGACATCCCACGTGAGTACTGGGAGGCGAGCCCCCCCAATGGAGCCGGCATGAGAACCGGGAGCCGTGCGGGCGTCCCCTCCAGGGAGGTGAACTGGCGGGGGAGTGGCTTCCCCCACCCCAATGGAGCAGGCGTGAGGACTGGGCGGTGAGTGGCTTCCCCCTCCCCCTGATGCTCAGCGTGAGGACCGGGATAAGCGGGCAGGCAGCCTCCTCAATGATGCCCGGCGAGAGCTCCGGGTCAAGTAGGCAGGCAGGCGGGTGCCCCCCCCATAATGCCCGGTGTGAGCCCGGAGGGGGACCGGAGGGGGACCACCACGAGACTCCAGCAGCCGACCTGCAACGCAACCCGGAAGTGACGCGCCCCCCCTGCCAACCCGGAAATGACGTCAACCCTAAAAGAAAAGCCAGCACTGGAGAGACAGGGGAGAGGGGGGGGGGGGGATTTACCATTTCTCCTCTTTCATTTTTTATCTTTTCAATATAATTTAAGGTCTTCTTTTTTCTTAAGATTTTTGCAAGGTGCTTCTCTGGCTTGTATCCCTCCTGTGACACCCTGTTGAACTCCTTCCTAGTTTCCTGCTCCATCAGATCTTTTAGTTGATTTCTTTTTATAATTAGGGACCTATGGGTTTCCTCTTCCGCTTGCTTTTTATGTTTTCGTTCAAGTTCATATATTTCTTTTACGATTTTCTCCATGGTGTTCTCTCTCTCTTTCTTTTTTTCTTGCCCTAATGGAAATCAGTTTTACCCTTATAACAGTCTTGTGTGCTTCCCATATAGTTGCTTTCGTTAATTCTGGCGTCTCGTTCTTCCAAAAATATTGGTTGATCTCTTCTATTATTGTGTTTTCTGTTTCCTCATCATCCATTAAATCCTCATTTAGCATCCATGGGCCTTTCCCATAGGTTTCTCCTTGTAGTTTAATCATCATTGTAACTGGGGCATGATCTGACACTGTTCTTATTCCTATTGTTGCTTTCATCACTACTTCCAGGGCTCTATGCTCAACCAAGATGTAGTCCAGCCTCCAATACGTACCGTGCACTGCCGAGTGGAATGTATAATCTTTTGTAGTTGGATGCTGGATTCTCCAAATATCGACTAATTGATGTTCGTGTATTTTTTTTTTTTTAAATCATTCTTAAATGTTTGTATTCTCTGTCCGATGCAACTGACGTACTATCTAATTTATGGTCCATGAAGAAATTGAGATCTTCGGCCAGTATTACATTGCCTTGTTTAAATTCCATCAAATCATTTAGTACTCTTATCAAATATTTTTTGGGGTTCTTATTGGGGCAATATACATTTGCGAGCGTGTATTTCATACCCTGTAAGGTAAACAAGAGAAAATCGTGCTAATTAAGTCCAGATTGGTAAAGACATATATGGAGAATTCCAGATGCTTCAGCAGTCGAGATGAACTAGATATTCCTCACAGAAAAATCATAAGAAGTGCATGCTTACCAGAGTGTAAGCCAAAATAGACGAGTGTCTACTACCCCAGCCTGGGTTGGTGGTTGTACAGCATGAAGTGTAGACCTCGCAAACTCCTCAGCATGGGTTAGCATCAACTCCAGAGATATTTATTAGGTGTAAAACAAAAATTGTGTACATAGCGTGATACCGTCAAAATTATAAATTATATGTGTACAATAGATCTAGTGACACTCACAACATGAGCAACCAGACGTGAGCAAAATAAATTATTAATAGTCACCCAGTGAATGAGATGACAATAGGTGTACTATCACCAGACAGAGGACCTCCTTACCAGATTTAAATGGCAAAAGGGCATGAAGGATATAGCAAATAGAAAAACAAACATCCACCCAGTGGATAAATCGAATGGAATGGGACCCTCACCACATAGAGAGCCTCCTTACCAAATGTCAGATCGAACTGAGCAAATAACTGCACCAACAGAAAGCAGAACCATGGCTTAATCCAGGGAACGACTTGTGTGGTAGATGGATCAATCGCTCAGCATATAAAGAAAGTGGTCTGTTGACTCACTTTCCAGGAATCTTCCAGGATGGCTTACAGAGAGAGATAGGCTCCATCTACCTTTTGCTCTCACAGACCAGTGTTGTCTGTGTTTCCCAAGCTGAGAGCTCTGCTGAAGCTTCTGGAATTCTCCATATATGTCTTTACCAATCTGGACTTTATTAGGGCGATTTTCTCTTGTTTATTTGATTTGTGTTTATCCCACATTTATTGCAGCTTGGGGATTTGTCCACCCTATTGTTATATTGGATTAGCGCAGTTTTTTCTCTCTTTTTATATATACCCTGTAAGGTCCCTTTCAGAAGAAGGAAGCGGCCCTCTGGATCAAATTTTTTCTTCTCTACTTCAAAACAAACTTTTTTTCCCAAAGCCTATTGCTACTCCTTTTGCCCTCCTGATTGGAGAGTCTCCATAATACCATGTTGGAATATTCCTCGAATATAGCTTAACATTTGTATCCTGTGCAATATGTGTCTCTTGTAAAAACATTATTTCTGCAGCGTTTCTTTCTAGTTCTTGTAAAACCATATGCCTTTTCTCTGGGGAATTTAATCCTCGGATATTATATGTCAAAAATTTTATGTTACTCATATTTCTCTATTACTCTCCAGTTCCTCCGTGTCTCCCTCCCGGGGCCCCATCCCACCCACCCCCAGCAATGGGCGGGGGACTTTCCAGGCAGGGGGACACAGGGAGCACCTCGCATCATGGCCCAGAGGGCCGCAGCAAACCTACCTGAGTCTGGCAGACCCATTCCCTCCCTCACTCCCCCCACTCCCCCCCTCCCCAACCCTGTCCCCCTTATTGATGGTATTTGAACTCATGGTCGTAGAGCAGCTAATTAATCTTTGGGGACCCTCTTGCCCCTCTGCTCTTTCTGGCTTGAGGTGGTGTTCTATTTGGCACTCTAGGGCCACCCCTCCTGCTATTGAAGGGGCAACCTCAGGGCGCGCCGCATGTCCAAGTCTCTGTCTCCCCCATATCTTCTTCCATTCACCCTCCCCCACCAACCCCCATTCCACCCCTCCCACCCCCAGTCCAAACCCTTCTGTTTCTCTCCTGCCACACTTAATATTCAATCATTTTGTTATATTTACTCTAGTAATCTATTTCCAAGAGGTCGCATGCCATTGTGCTTCATCCTGCGTCGTTCTTCCTTGTCTGGTTGTTATGTCCCTGGCACTTTCTGGTCTTGGAATTTCCAATTCTTTGCAAAAGTCATTGATTTCTTCTATAAACCTAAGTTTCCCAGTACGTCCATTTCTTCTGTCAAACTTGTGGGGAAGCCCCAGTTATATTGAATTTCTTGTTCCTGTAAAATTTATATTAAGGTTTTTAATGCCCTTCTTCTCAGGGTTTCTTGTGATAGATCTTGGAAAATTTGTATGGTCTTTTCTTCATATTCAATTGGTGACTTTCCCCTCAGGTTTCTCCAGATTTGATTTTTTTCCTTCCAATTTTCATATCTGACGATTATGTCTCTTGGACTTTCCGTCGGAAGCCCTTGCGGTCTTCTTATTCTATGTACTCTTTCCATGTTTATTAGGTTAGCTTCTTCTTTTCCAAGAATTGGGTTAAAAATCTTCCTTATTATTTCTGTTAAATTTTCTGTCTGAGTGAGTTTGGGGAGACCTCATATTCTTAGGTTTTTCTTGATCTTCTCATCTATAGGCTTGTTCCTGTTGATCTTTTTTTTTTTTTTAATGTTTTTTATTTCTTCTTTTAGTTCTTTTATCATACTTGAGTGGGAATCCACCTTTTTCTCTACTTCCTCTACTCTTGAGAGCATATAGCCAGGGGCGTAACTAGAAATCACAGGGCCCCATAGCAAAATGTTGTATGGGACCCCCCCCTGCAACCCCCCCCCCCCTCCCCACAAAAAAAAAAAAAAACCCCTAATGGCATTGAACAACAGATTACCGCATCCATGCACAGTACCCAGGCAACAGCTTATATGAATTTTGAACAAAGTATGCAGTATACTGTATGCAGGCCCTAAGACCCTAAAGGATACACATTGCTGACCTCTATGCCTTCTAACCAATTTCTGTTCTGTTATATAAAATGAAATAGTTCAACTCACCATAATGCAGAATCAGTGGGAGCCCTGAGCGTGTCACTTGCCACTGTCGCCTGCCACCAGATGGAACTTGTCACAGAATGTCACTTGCCACATCACCCGCCACACATTGCGGATTGTCCACTTGTCACGTCGCCTGCCACCAGATGCAGATTGTAACTTGTCACACATTGCAGAATGTCACCTGCCACATGTTGCCGATTGTCCACTTGCCACGTTGCCTGCCACCAGATGCAGATTGTCACTTGTCACACATTGCAGAATGTCACCTGCCACATGTTGCCGATTGTCCACTTGCCACGTCCCGGATTGTCACTTGCCACGTCACCTGCCACACATTACGGATTGTCACTTGCCACATCCCAGATTGTCACACATTACGGATTGTCACTTGCCACGCCCCAGATTGTTACTTGCAACGTCACCAGCCACACATTACAGATTGCCACTTGCCACTTCACCTGTCACACATTACGGATTGTCACTTGCTGTGTCACTTTCCTGCTGTGTCCCAGAGTCAGGCAACAGATTATCAGTCAGGCAGCAGAGAGATAATGTCATCCCTCTGCTTCCCGAGGCTGCCTGCACAGTGAGGGGGGAACTGCACTGCAGGGATGCTGGGAGGGCGCCAGGTGGTGAGAGATGATGTCATCTCTATGCACCCCCGCCTGCCAGCTCCCTGATTGGCTAGCCCTCTCACACACGAGCCGCCCAGCTGTCTCACCAACTGAGCAGCTGACAGCCCTCGGAGCCGCCCACGCTCTCACCGTGGACCCGTGAAGCTGCCCGCTCTCACCCGCGGAGCTACCTGTGCTCACCGGGCCCCACTCGGCTGCGGGCCCTATAGCGCCCGCGTGTGTCACTATGGTGGTAGTTCCGCCACTGCATATAGCCCAGATCTTTATGAATGAATGCCATATCTGTTTTTAAATCATTTTCCAGGGCCACAAACATTATTCCTTAATAGTTTTTGTTGGCAACTGAGCTGTCTTCTGTTGTTCCTCTTCTTTTCTTGCACGTATATCTAACTCAGGGTCCTTATCTATTCTGGATTCAGAGAGTATACTAATTTCCAGCAAAGTCTTATTCTGGCCCTTTTTCTCCTTTTTTTCCTTATTCTCCGTTTGACGACCCTTAATACTTTGTTTTTCTGTTGTTTGTCTTTCTCCTTCCCCATCGCCTCCTTGGGTTATATATTTGTTCATAGGGCCAGAGCTAGGACTTAGGCTAGGGCGGGGTGATTTAGCCACTGCTCCACCACCTCTTGCCAGTTTACCCCTCATTTTATCAACTTACCCCAAAGGAAGGGATACACACAAAAATATAGTAAAAAAAGAACAATAAAAGGGGGGGGGGGGGGGGGGGAAGCTGTCCATTTCCTCTCAATATATGAGGCTTTTGCAATTGTTATGCAGTTATTACAAGGAGGGGCACAGCCAAAAAAAAAAATTTAAAAAGTTGCAGTTAGTACCTCCAATTGATACTTGCAAAATGGGTGCAGTTTGTCTCGACCAGCCCTGTACACTCAGTCCCTTAAGTCACTCAGTTATATGTAAATGGTAATTCTCAGGCAGATATAAATGAATGTTAGGAATTATATTGTTTCTGCTTCAGATGTTTAGTATATAGGTACCGTTCTTTATATCAGGTATCTTAGGCTACTTTCACACAGAGGCGTGCGGGCGCTGGCGGTACAGCGACGCTAAATATAGCGCCGCTTTACCGTCGTTTTAGCGGCGCTAGTGGGGCGGTTTTAACCCCCCACTAGCGGCCGAAAAAAGGGTTAAAACCGCCCGCAAAACACCGCTGCAGCGGCGCTTTGCAGCGCTGCCCCATTGTTTTCAATTGGAAGGGGCGCTTTAGGAGTGGTAAATACACCGCTCCTACAGCGCTCCAAAGATGTGGCTTGCAGGACTTTTTAGACCGCCCTGCAAGCGCACCCCTCAGGGCTTGCACATTGGAGTGCATTGAGCAGCTCTTTCGGGGCGCTTTGCAGGCGCTATTTTTAGCACTTTAGCGCCTGCAAAGCGCCTCAGTGTGAAAGGAGCCTTAAGGGAGCTCTTTCCGCTTTACCCTGCAAGCGCTCTCCTCTATTTCACCTTAACAGTTGAAGGATCTAATATATGTACCTTAAATGTTCAGATAAAAAATAAATAAAAAAGGAAAACTTCAACTTATCTGGAGGGAGGGACCCATCCAGAACCACTAAGGCTCTCTTAACGAGCACTCTCCAGTCATGCCTCCCCTCGGCTCTTCTTTGCACCGCTCGGCTCCGTTCGGCTCTCCTAGGTAACCCTCAGCCTGCCGTGCGCGCTTCGGTTACTTCCTCCTGTCTCTTCTAAATAGCCGAGTGCCAATGCATGAGCGTCTCCTCTTCTCCTCCTATCTCCCGGTCCTGCGAGATGTGCTCTCGCTCTCCGCCCCAGGCAACAGGTAGGTGGGGAAGGCAGGGAAGGGAGATCCGCCACTCTAATGTTCGTCCTCCCTCAACAGCTGGCATGGGGGACGGCGTAGGAGCAAAAAAGCGGCCGTAGCAATAGGGACACAGTTCCAGCATGGCAAAGTTTGCTTCACAACGAAAAAAAAAAAAAAAAAACCCACACCACACATCTTCAAAGTTGTGGGCATGTTCTGTAAATTAAATTATTCAAATCCTCAAACAATCCATGTTAATTCGAGGATGTGAGGCAACAAAACATGAAAAATGCCAAGGGGGTGAATACTTTGGCAAGGCACTGTATTTTGGTCCTGTCCTGTAATCAGTGTCTGCTGGACACAAGTACTCTCTGTGGTGAACGAGAAAGAAGGTGTCTCTATTGTTCCTTTTCCAAACATTTATCTGCTGGTGCTGGTGGAGGAGCTTGTACCTAAGGTGGCGGAAAGGACCCTGATTGACCGTCTACTATTTTATGCTAGGAAAACTATCACCTTATGTTGGAAGAAACAGGCTCCGCCTTCCCTCTCCCTTACAAAACAGCATGTCAACAATGTTTTTGCCCTTCTATAAAGACACTATACTAGGCATTAATTTTACCTTGCCACAGCACCTGAGTAATCCTTCTGGATTTTTTACACTGTTTTGCCTTCATGAAGCCCGTGCATTGGTCTATTGTCTGAAGCTGTGTCAAGTCTGTTTTTGAGTGAATGTACGTTTGTGCACCTTTTTATGCAGAAATAAAAAGAGGTCTAAAAAAAATAAAATCAACAAGGGGTCCGAAGGTATTTATCTGTCAAGGACAGTAAATCAGTATTTCCAAGCTGTTGACCATTTACAGCAGGGTTTCTCAACCAGCGTTCCGTGGAACCCTAAGGTTCCTCCTAAGGTTGGAAGGGGTTCCTTGAGCAATGAGAAATGTCTCCCTCTCAGATAAATTCCCACTGGCACCATTGATCCTTTTAGCCATCTGTAAGGTGGGAATTCTTCCCAATGACCACACATGTAAGGAGCATCCTTTCTACTGACCATGACACTAAAATATCATGAGTTGTAGATGCAGTAATTTTTAGCAGGCTTTCCCTGCAACTGGAAAGTTATTTCAAGCGTTCCTCTGTGTTGAAAAGGTTGAGAAAGGCTGATTTACAGTATACTGCATGGAAGTTATTACATACACATTTTGAAACTTAACTACTGTTTCCAACAAGATATTGGCCTGTTGGTTCGCTTTGAAATATATTTCCTCTTATTTAGATATTATGTCTAAAAATGGACGAAAGGATATATTTTTTTTTTTTTTTTATATGGCTGGTAATTCCTGTTGCCGATATATTTATATAAGCCTACATACCGAGACCAACCAACCCCCTGCCTTGGTCTTTGTCCCTCTCCCCTTCCAACCCTCCCTTTCTCATTTCAATCATTCTTCTTATAATCCTCTCATGATTTCTTTCTCCCCTTTATGATACATAGTTTTACAGATCACTGTAGGAAGATAATTCATGCTCAAGTTCAAATAAGCGGACTCCACATGTGTACTTGCATTGGTTTGCTTCTAATAATTTCTATTCCAAGGTCTACACTAAGTCTGGCACATCACTATGTCACTACTTTTCTTTGATTGTATGTCTGTTTATATGTATGCCATTTGGATGTATGTGAGATTGTACTTATATGTGCAATAGTTATTTGTGAGATGGGTATTCCAGTTTTGTAAACCACATTATCTTTCATTGAATAAACATTTATTAAACAAAAATATGCGTGCCAAGGTATTTGATAGATTGTGACGCCCAGCGAAATGGGAAACTAGGTTGAAGGGTCTCTATGATGTTATTCTCTAGTGAAATGTTTAAAGCTTCAGATTTTTGTAAATTTACCTTATAATTGGATAATGTGTGGAGTTCCAGTCACAGCGAAGGGAGGGATATAGTTGGATTAGTAATATAAAAAAAATGAATACCTATGAGCTTCTAATGGATCCACTCATAGAAATTATACATAAAATGCCCCCTAATCCCTGCCAAAGTAATTGAATGTAAAGTGTATTTAAAGCCAAATATATGTATGTATGTATGTATGTATGTATGTATGTATTCATCTGCTTGCTTATTTTGTATAACAATGGTTAGCGGACCTGGCAGGTTTTTATTGCTGTCTGTATCCCTGCTTGAAAGATTCCCTCTGTGTGTCCTGGTAACTATGTCACCAGAACTGAAAGTGAGGGACATCCAAATTTTTGATTTTTGAAGAACAGGAATAGAGGGGAAATCTTTCAATGGGGACCCTTTGTGGTAACAAACAAGGATTTCCCACTTTAAAGACATTTACTCACACTGCCTGTTTTGTCTACAGGACAAAAAATAAAGGTTAATCTTTCCAGTGTAATGCAGATGGCAAAAAAAAAAAAAAAAAAAAAAAAGTACTAGTTACTTACCAGGAACTGTCTTTCTGGGAAATCTTCCAGGACGGCACACCTGAGAGATGAGAGGCTCCTCCCCACAGGAAACACAATCAATCAACAGCTGTTTTAAGTCCACACCCTTCCCCTTGATCCTCAGTTTGTAGAGAAGTAACTCCTGAACTTGGTTCACAAGGCAAATCATTCCTCATAGGCACTCACCTTCTAGTGTTCTAAAATTTTCCCTCCAACGGGTGGGAAGTAGGCCTGCCGTCCTGGAAGATTTCCCAGAAAGACAGTTACCGGTAAGTAACTAGTACTTTTCTCAAGTCATCTTCCAGGACGGCACACCTGAGAGGATAATCAAGTACCTCAGGCCTACCTTAGGGTGGGACCACTGCAAGACCCTCTTGGCGAACCTCAGTTCTGCAGTAAGCTTTACCTTTACTCCATATGCTTGATGAAGGTATCTTAGCTGGATCATGCGGCTGATCTGCCGGTCTACTCCACCGGTGTCCCTGCCTTCTCTGTTTCGGATGCAGGATCTAGGTGGAGTGGGCTCTTAAAGATGGAATCAGAAAACATGTTAAACTTGTAGGTTATCAATGTTGCCTGTCACACATCTACCAACAATGGCCTATTCTGCCTATAGGTGCTGTTTAGAACCACTAAAAAGATTAATCGGAGACCTGTGTTTTAAGACAAGGACACTACATTGATCCATAAGGGGGCCTGTCTTAACACAACCCTGTCCAGGGAAATAAAACTGCCAAAAAAGGGGGGCCCCTGACAGACAACCCCTTTTTGTTCATTTTTATCTTTACGTCAGCAAAGACTGAAGGGAAACCTACTTAAGGGAAATAGATTAACAAAAACTTAATCCCTGGGTTTAAGGCATGCCCAATCTATAGTTTCTTACACCTGAGAGCCTACTCAGGAGATTAACATCTATAGCAGGAGAAGAACACTCATATTGCTACATCTAGTTTTTCTAGAAGGGCAAAATGAAGGCCATGCACTGAGCTGTAACCTATTTGGTCGGGTATACATGTTTATACTTCATCTTCAGGCCATAAAACTCCTCTGAACCGAACTTCCTAAGTTCTTAAACAGGGCGATTCATTATCGCCTTCCTCCAGTGACCCATAACTCTACTGGGCTTCAACCCTAGGAAATGGCTCTGGCATCCCTGAATGTAAGGGGTCGAGGCTTTCTGACATGTGACATCTGCAGCCAGAACTCCTGGCCCTTCCACGGAAGAGAAGGCTGAAATACAAAAAGGTGATACATGTATTATTAATATCACAAATAAAAAAAAAAAAAAATCATAGGATTGTGGACATAGCACAATAGATTTAGACAGAAAGTACACAAGCATAGACAACAATGTTGTGTATCTGAGTGTGACTAGCTAAACCAAAATATCAAATATGGGAAGAGACTCAAATCTGAACCACAGTCTGGTTTTCTGATGTGCGGCCAATATGTAAGCATTAAGACACAAACACACCTTAAATGCTGCACATTTCTGAAGTGCAGCTAGCTAGGTCATAACTGGTAAATACAGAAAGGAGGGGAACCCCCTTTACAGTGGTGTTTTACTGATGTACAGCAAAACAAGGCTATAAAGAGAAGACAGAAAGACCCAAACTTCTATGTTGCGTATTTATGACGAACCACCAAGTACAGTTATAAGACAATCCTTCCTGTTATGCAGTTCTGTAGTGCAGTTACATAGAACCAACAGAGAAAGAACACAAGCAACCTACAGCATTGTGTTTTTCTGAAGTGCCATAAGGTAAGGCAATATGAAACAGAAAGCACCAACAAGCTTCAATGTTGAGTACTTCTGCTGTGCAGCAACATAAAAACAAAGAAACAACAGACAGCCTTTACAGCTGCGGTCTTTCTGGTCTACTGCAAAATAAGGCAATAACTCCACAATGAGTATTCCTGCTGCGTTGCAAAACCTGAACCAGAAGGGACAGATAAGCTTAGGGTTCCCACACCCGTGCGACCCAACCTGCCACTTGGGACTGCAAGACGCATGAGAAGTCATATATTATGGCTTCCAAAGGGTACCATTCGTGACTCTGCGACTCCAGGTCGCAGCGTCTCCAGCAGTCCCTGCTTACGGAACCACAGACCTCAAGATTACACAGGTCGCAGGAAAAGCAGTTTTCGGGTCGAACAAGGGGTCCCCATGCTGTGGCTCCCTGGAGGAGTGCAGCCAACAACCCCCCTACTGTGTATACCTAAGAAACAGCAAGGAAGATCAATGAGAAACACCACTTACTGCTGTGCCTTTCTGATATACGGACGATAAGGCAGTAAATTTAGGACATACAGGACGCAAACAATGTTCAATCTTTGTGTATGTCTGATGTGTAGCATATACCAATACTGAGCAGAGATGTCAATCACCCTCAATGTGTCTCCCTGCTGAGCAGCAAAAACAAATCAGAAAAAGACAAACAACCTTAACTGTTGTGTCCTGATATGCAACCAATAAGGCAGTAAATGAAAGACATAAAGGACAGACAACCTTCAATCTTGTATGTGTCTGATTTGCAACAACAATCTTGAATAGAGATAGCACATCCATATTCAAGTGATTTGGCATGTAACTCAACATGTCAAATCGCATGCCTAAAATTGGCAGCCATTGCCGTTAATAGCACTGTCTGAATCAGCACTGGCCACTTTGTGGTGCTGCACTGATTACCAATGGCAATATGTGTACTACCCCTGGCACAGGTTCAATTTGTATTTTCCAACAAAATCAGGACCATCCATCTTCACTGCTACATTTCTGATAAGCAACCAATAAGGCAGTAATACAGGACCCACAGACAAACCTCAAACGTGTATATCTCTAATGTGCAACAATCTAACAATTCTGAATAGAGATAGCACATCCATATTGAAGCGATTTGGCATGCGACTCACATGTCAAATCGCATGCCTAAAATTGGCAGCTATTGCCGTTAATAGCACTGTCTGAATCGGCACGACGCCACCTTGTGGTGCTGTAGCGATTACCAAAGGCAGTATATGTACTACCCCTGTCATCAATCTTTGCTGCTGCCTTTCTGATAAGCAACCAATAAGGCAGTAATACAGGACACAAAAACCCCACAGACAGACCCCAATCTTGTGTAGGTCTGATGTGCAGCAATATAACAATGAGCAGAAATGTCATCACCAGACTCAATGATGTGCGTTTCTGGCGTGCGGCACAAAACCAGAAAGTACATACCACCTTCCCTGTTGTATTTTCTGATCTGTAGCCAAACAAAGCAGTACCTTTAGGATATAAAGGACACCCAACAAGCTTCAGCAGAGATGTCACAAATCTCAATGTGTACTTTAGTTGTGCCACCAAACACCCCAGCAAGGACAAACCTTCACTACTGAGGTCTACTGATGAGCAGCCAAGAAGGAGTCATGGTGTATCCCTTTATGAAATAACCAAACAGGGGCAAATTATTTCATAGGCATAGCCTGGGCTGTAGATACTAATCTTTCACCACCAGTGAAGGAACCAATCCTAAAATGGTTGGACACCTTACTATAGTAGCTGTTGTCCTACCTTACCTCCGTAGATTGAGCAAACGCTAGCCAGCTCATACCTGGGTGGGGCTGATCAGTAACTAAAGTCTCAATGAGCCCAGCCCTAGAGACCAATATAAGACCTCTAAAAAGGGTGGTTACCAATTTAGCCTGGAGGTAAATAGCCACCTGCAGCCCTTAAAGAAGCAATCATATAGCTCTTGCATATGTTTGCACAGAAAATCCTTAATCAAAGGATATAGGAAAAACGATTTATGGTAAATCTCTTTTAGATCTGTCACTGAGTGGACTGTAGCCCAAACCAACAAAAAGGTTTTTCTTACCCCCTGCATTAAAATATAACCACAATGTAAGAGTGGAGTGGGAGGTTGGAGCTTATGAAAAGTTACCCATAGCAAGCAACCCCCAAAAAGAAGGATCTGTCACAAGGGAACCCCTACTGTGCCACACAGAAGCTTGGTCCCTGCCACATTGTTGAAAGTTAGGTCAGCTTTTAAGCATCTTGGAGCAACTTTAAGCAGATTCCTAGCAGCTGGGCTAATAGGGCCAGATAACCTAGTGCACCTGCTGAGCAAGGGAGCTTACTCCTGAATCCTTCAACCATTGCACCATTAATAACTTGTTCAGTGGTATACCTGGCCAGTAAGGAACTCTTTGTTCTACCAGGTCACCCTCTTTGCTGTATTCACCCCCTACTAATGTACCACAACTGGTTATGTGGGGAGAGGCTGGCAACCTACTGTTGTGATAACCACAGTGTCTCTGCTATAAGAGGAAGCTGTGGCTGGTGGTTTTTAGCAGTAGCTTCTGGGCTATTTTGTTATGGAGACCCCAGGTCCTGCACTGCACCACTCAGTAAATACAGGTGGAAGGGGAAAAAAAATGCCTTACCTACCTCTTTCCCATCTGAGGTGGTTTAGGCACACTCGTGCCACACTCCTCTGCACCGCTTGTCCACCATACAGCATCTCTGATGTAGGAGGGAGCTGTGGCTGGTGTCTTTAGCAAAAGCTTCTGGGCTATTTGAATCCAGACGCCAGGGGAGATTATCTCAAATGCCCAGAAACCATCTGGCTGGGATTGGGGATTTTTGACTCACCGTTGTCGTCTTCCCCTTTTGCCACAGCCACCGGGCTTGCTTTTCCATCCTTATGGTCCACACGCAAGGAGGATAGCCGCCAAAGTGCCCCCCCCCCACAACTGCTGTCCCTTTAGGGAGCTGCAAGGTTAGGCTGTGTCCTGCACTGTCCAGTCAGTATATACACATGGGAGGGGGGGCAATGCCGTACGTTCCTCATTCCCATCTGAGGTGGTTTAGGCAGACATTCACCATAGTAAACTGGTGCCTCCTCGAAAGGAGGATGTGGGCGCCTGCTCCTGCTGACTCTCAGCCTTCCCTTCTGGGTAAGAACGCGGGTCGTTCAGGCGGTGCCTCCCCAGCAGCCCACGCGAGCTACCAGGGACCCAGGAGTCAGGGGATTTGATCCCCCTGGAAAGAACCGACGGCCAGCACCCCCGTCTGAACGGACGTCCGGACAGGTAAGGGGGGGAGACAGGATAAAGGCCCCTGAAGTTCTGGGGACACCACTGTACCCAGGGGCCTTCAGCTCTCAAGGGGGCTTCCCTAGTTTCTGCTGCCCCCCCCCTGAGGAAAGGATAGGGGAACCTCCCAGGAAGGATAAATATATCCCGCCAGACCCAGAGGCTTCCCAGGCATTTGGTCCGGCTCCCAGGGGGAGACCACCAGCCCCAGGCTTCGGTCATTTGGAAAAAAACAAACAGTTTCGCCGTGTAGGGAGAAACACAATCAAAAACTGAGGATCAGGGGGAAGGGTGTGGACTTAAAACAGCTGTTGATTGATTGTGTTTCCTGTGGGGAGGAGCCTCTCATCTCAGGTGTGCTGTCCTGGAAGATGACTTGAGAAAAATAAAATGCACAGGCACTTTAACCAGTCCTTTTTCTATCCAAAATTGAATTTGGATATATTTTAAGGCAATCAACTGAAGACAAGTTTCACTTTCCATATATAGAAGGGAAACTGGGTGAAGTGTTATTGTACTCGGAGTCAATCTGTGAATAGTGTAGGAAAGGAACAAAGAGCAACAGAGAACATAGACCTGAGTTGTGCCTGGGTCACGTGGTCAGTATGCCTAAAAGGGGGCAAAAATAAGCCAGTAGGATGATTATTATGCCAGATTATTACCCACTGAAATTACGTACAATCTACCAAATTGACAAACACTTGTGGCATCTCAAAAGTGGCTCTGGGACATGCCCAGAGAAACAAGACGACCTCCATCTACCCAAATACCAAATAGGGGCTGGGGCCCCTGGCACAAATTCGCAGAAGCTGCTCCTATCTCTCATGAATACCAGAGTATACCTTAGGGTCCAGACCCC
Organism: Aquarana catesbeiana; assembly: GCF_042186555.1. Taxonomy (NCBI): domain Eukaryota; kingdom Metazoa; phylum Chordata; class Amphibia; order Anura; family Ranidae; genus Aquarana; species Aquarana catesbeiana. Next base: position 567,402,270 of record NC_133324.1, read on the forward strand.
GACTGGCCAAATAACAGGGGCGGCAATGAAGTATGCATTGAGCTACGGAGAGGGGAGCGCTAGGAAAAGGCAACCGAGGACCATCCCTGGGTTTATCAGATGTAGCACTGCCGAGCTAGTTTAACCCAACACCAGGTACCACGCCTTGCCAGGCTCTAAAAACCTGATGACAGTGCCGCCACCCGATTATTGCGTCTTGCGAGCATGCAGATGTAAACAGAAAAGGCCGGGGTGCAAAACCCGTTGATTCGGCCAAAAGCAATACCCCTGTCCTCAGGACCCCCAAAAGGCCGGGTATAGCGCTGCCTTGAGCACCGAGCTGGTACCCAACACAAAGGAGACCATGAGAGCGTGACAGATACGACATGGAAAAATGACCCATGATGAGAAGTCTGCTGAGCACAGCAGGAGGGCTACTCTTCAGGATCCCTGAGGATGGCTTAAACAGAGTGCACAGAAAATAAAGAAAGACCTGTCGGGGTCTACCAACATGAAATGCTGAGTCCCAACCAGATACGCCCCGACAGTGCTGTGCCGATATAAGTTAAAAGAGGCAAAAAACAAAACCAAGTAGGAAGCCTACTGATACTGGCCTAGGGACTGAGAAGGTTCGGAATCCACTAAAGCCCCTGAGCCCGTAAAGGCTGCTGGAGCTGCCATGGCTGACTTACCAATAGTTCCATACTTTTGCCAATCCTGGCCAGACGTAGCTAGGAAATAAAAGGTCGTGTGCATTTGGACAGGGAAGAAACCGCAGTCCGCTGGGTAACCTACTCCGCACTTGCGCTCGACGAGCAAGGGAACAGTAACTTAAAAACTGGGCTTTCCGTGCCGAAGCCAGGAAAGCAATCCACTGCGTAGGGATACTGCCCTTGGGTCAAGAATTGAAGCTAGCCGAGTGTGAAAAAAAATTAAGCCTTGGGACGGACCAGGTTCTGAGAGAGGGTGAGCTACTGTGCTCCGATCCAACCAGCTGGAGAAGGAGGGAAAGAAGCGAAGACCCCAAAATCCGCTGCTTGAGACATGTCCTGCAAAAAACGGATACTTGCAACCTGAAAACGTATCCAGGTGCTAAAGTAAGTGGAAGTGACACACTACTGGGACAGCAACATGAACTACAAGAGAAACGTGAGCAGACTGAGAAACCTGCCAGGAACGTAAGCTGCATGAAGGAACAAAACACATGTATAGTGCGAGCTGACGAAAACGTGAGCAGCATGAGAACCGAGGCTACAAGAAAACCGCAAACTACATGAGAAACACTGGTAGCACGAGAACGTGAATTGATGAATAGCGTGAGAAACATGAGAACGAGAGTAACTTTGGGAAAACATGAGAAACCTGGGAAAACGAGAGAAACATAAAAATGTGAGTTTATCATAGAAACAACCAATTGCATGAGAAACGTAACTAGTATGAGAGACGAAAATTGCATGAGAGACGAAAATTGCATGAGAGACGAAAATTGCATGAGAAAACGTAAATTGCATGAGAAACGTGAGTTTGTACGAAATACATAAGCAGCGTAAGAACAGATGAAGAGACTTGCCACTAAACAAGCCAATTAAAAACGATCACCTCAATCTGTTAAACCCATAGACGTGACGGGTAATCTGCAGTGGCAGAACATGAACAACCCAGCTGTTTGAAAGCAACCAGATAACATTTCAGACAACCAGCCCAAGACATAACACCCCTGGTACCTGACAAGTATGATGATGTGGGTGCAGAAATGACAAGACCAAGAGCGCAAGAATGTGAACCTAATGACTACACCCCCCTACTGTATGCAGTGAGCGAGCCCGAGCAACCTGCAGCACCAGGACAGGAAATTAAAACGAACACTCAGGGCTAAGGTACCCACAGACCGTGGTGGGTAGTAGTAAAGGTGTGATGGTGAACGTGCACGTATGACGTATGGAAAACAGGCGAGAAGATTGTGGGACAACAATTAAAACAAAACCTCAGCCCGTACGGATCTGTAAACGTGACAGACCCTGAATGTGAGCACTAGCTAACGGAAATGCAGCGAACGAAAGGCCGTGACATAAAAAAGCATATGACATGAAACGAGAGAAACATGGGAAAACGAGAGAAGCATGGGAAAACGAGAGAAGCATGGGAAATGTAAGAAAAACATGAGAAATGTAAGAAAAGCATGACTAGGCATACGAAGTGACAAATTGCATGAGAAACCGTAAATTGCATGAGAAATCGCACGAGAAACTGTAAGATCGCGTGAGAAACCGTAAGATCGCACGAGAAACCATAAGATCGCACGAGAAACCATAAGATCGCACGAGAAACCATAAGATCGCACGAGAAACCATAAGATCGCACGAGAAACCATAAGATGCACAATAAACTGTAAAATGCATGAGAAACCGTAACATGCATGAGCAACCGTAAAATGCATGCGAAACCGTAAATTGCATGAAAACCATAAAATAAATGAGAAATCGTAAATTGCATGCAAACCGCAAAATACATGAGAAACCATAATTGCATGAAAACCGTAAAATGAATGAGAAACCGTAAATCGCATAAAACCGTAACATGCATGAGAAACCATAAATTGCATGCCCCCAAAGGACCCCCACAGAATATCATGAGATGACAGGCGATGAGCAAGAGTCATGACAACCCCACAGCCTGAATTAACCCCTGAACCCTGTGCTTATGCATGCGTGGCATGAGGTAACCGGGTGCTAGTAGCGTGGCCCCATGCAGGTGAAAAGGCAGCACCCGCAGGCTGCCCTGTCTGCAAACTGTACCATGGACACCCCCATCCGCATTAATACATTAAATACCTTTGCAATACCACAGCTGATCCCCTTCCCCCACAGCGCGAGTATCGGGATGGTGGCTCCCACGTGGAGGTGGATCTGCACAGGGAGAGGAGCAGACAGGTGGCCGATCACCCCCCACGTCAGCACCGGGAGGAGCGGACAGGCGGCCCCCTTAAAAACCGGAGCAGCACAAGGAGAGGAGCAGAGGGTGGCCAAACACCCCCATCACCACCCTATACATACATGAAAGCTTACCCCAGAGCCGAGATGCCCCCTGCAACAGGCTGCCCCTCCCCCCCAGCCCAGGCCGGCACCTGAGCGGGACGGGTGGCATCCGATGTGGATCCTCCGTTGATGCCACCCGCCTGTCACGGAACATCCCACACTCCGCTTGAGTGCTTCCGTCATATACCACTTCCTCCCAGTCTGTATACAGATATCCCAACCTCTCTGAGCACAAACAAGGCGACACTTGCTTGTTGCTACCAAGAACTGACTTTATTCAGAACCAGAATACAGTCTTATATACACAGGAGAAGATTACTCTAACAATACAAACGTAACCTAATTAACATGAGCTAATTATCTAATTCTTTATACAGCCTAGGTGACTGAGACATGACCTTTCGCCCAGACTTGTGGTCACCGAGCTTCACACAGTTAATTAACACAAACAACAATGGGTGAAAAGACTCTTAGAGCCACACTAGACTTATTTACAATAAACACATTATAGCAGAATTGATGACATTAGCATTTAACAGTACGAGTCCCAACGGTATAAATCAGTCACCATTCTAATATGGCATATAAAGGGTTCCCAGAGTCTGTGTGTTTTTTGGGGGGACATGGAGCTGAATCCAAAGTAACACCAACCCCAGGGTCCCCAGGCATACAGCTCACAGAGAGCACCATTCCCCCAAATGCTAGGGTATACAGGCAAAATATTTACTCCACCATGCCACTGCTAGCCCAATACTCCCCTAGAGGCACCTGGAATAAATATGGGGCACTTCAAATATAAATAAATGTAACCAAAAAACTGTATATAGCACAATAGTGGTGGAACCCTCCTACTGTGTTTTGTGCTGCACGTAACCAGTGTAACCAAAAAACTGTGTATAGCACAATAGTGGTGGAACCCTCCTACTGTGTTTTGTGCTGCACGTACCAAGTGTAGCCAAAAAACTGTATATAGCACAATAGTGGTGGAACCCTCCTACTATGTTTAGTGCTGCACGTAACAAGTGTAACCAAAAAACTGTGTATAGCACAATAGTGGTGGAACCCTCCTACTGTGTTTTGTGCTGCACGTAACAAGTGTAACCAAAAAACTGTATATAGCACAATAGTGGTGGAACCCTCCTACTGTGTTTAGTGCTGCACGTAACAAGTGTACCCAAAAAACTGTATATAGCACAATAGTGGTGGAACCCTCCTACTGTGTTTTGTGCTGCACGTAACAAATAACACACATTAAATGAATAATTGTGACATTCACGTGAAACACTCTGTGAAATCACTGCATTCCATGCTGTGACATTTCAAAACATTAAACGTTTGCAAATGTGTGCTAACTAAACCCCTGCTTTTAACAGACGGTTAGACAGGCTAATTTGGTTGGTCAGCAGACTGGTTGGTGAGTTGAGCTATGGAATTGTCTTTGTCTTACATGTATATGCCCTCCATGTGCTCCTTACTGTGAAGGCCAGTTATGGGTGTGGGCGGTGGCCAGTGTTTTGTTACTGTTCGTAAATGTGGGTCAGGGACACACTGGACACCTTTGCTGCCATTGTGCTCTTGCTGGGTGTCCAGTGTGCTCCTGTCCCTTTAAGGGGGCTAGGGCCGCCTCCAGGCTCACCTGTCTCACACCTATCCATTCAATGCATGTGCTTCCACTGTGGAGACACTTATAAATTTAGTAGTGTTAGGACTGCAAGTAATACAGGGTGCCTTGACGAGGCCTTGCAGCTTTCACATGCGTTTGCAAATGTGTGCTAACTAAACCCCGGCTAATTTGGTTGGTCAGCAGACTGGTTGGTGAGTTGAGCTATGGAATTGTCTTTGTCTTACAGACATTTCAAAACATTAAATGACAGTCCATATGAATCAGATCCATCCAAGAGGAACTGCTTGTGATCACATCCAGTGTAAATCAGCTGCATACATTTAAGTGTCTTCATGTGTCTTCCACCTCACCCCTGTGCTCAGTGAATCACACCCTCCAGAAATGCACTCACCGAGTTACAATGCCAGCACTTTCATGCAAGGCAAAAAACGCAAGTTTTACCACACTCAGGTGTAAAAAATGGCAAGATACGTGTCCAGGAGGATAGTTGTTATATGGATCCACATGTAAGAAAATAAAATGCTCCAATAGTGTAAACCAGCAAAACTATTTATTAAAACCACTGCAACCTTCCCCCAAATGCTAGGGCCCATAATCAAAAGGCAACAGGCCCGCACCCAGTCCTCTCCAACAGCCTCTGTCCCGGCCAGGTCCGTCACACCGCCCACACCTACCGGAACCGAGAAACCAATGAGAACCTTGCAGCCAACCATGCTGCCGCCCTGCAAGCCAAAACAGGAAGTGATATGCCGTGATCTGCCCTAACCCGGAAATTACATGACGGCTCACATGAGATCCTACGACCACAGGGAAGGAGGAAAAGGAGGGCAGGCTTTATGCAGCCTGACTCCTCCTACAATTACAGGCTGACCCGCGGTCAGACTTACACTTAAGTCCCACCATGAAATTTTTTTTTTTCTAAAAGTCAGCAGCTACAAACACTGTAGCTGCTGACTTTTATTAAGGACACTTACCTGTCCAGGGAGCTGGAGTGAAGCAAACTCTATACATCAAAGAACAAGAGAAAAAAACAGAAAAGTGTCTCTAAGGCCTCATGCACACGAGACGCTGTTAAACTCATGTTCAGAGGCAGTTGGACACTTTTTTCAACTGCCCCTGAACCCATTCAGTGTTATCCTATGTGTCCATGTACACAGTCTCGTTTTTTGGCGTTTTTAGGCAGTTGCGTTTAACCTCGTTTTTCCAGAAGCAAAAAAATGGGTTCAGACGCAAACGTTTTCCACGTTTCAGACGCCAAACGTGGCTAAAAGCAGCTAAACGCAGGTACCGCGTTTAGCCGCGTTTGCGTTTATAAGTGTTTTTTACAACCCAATTTTGGGGCCCCATATCTCGGGGGGCCACTTGGTCCCAAATTTGGTATGCAAATACAGTGGAATTAGCACTACAACATATCCAAATTTGGGGTTCCTAGCACCAAGTGGCCCCAAGATACGGGGCCGCAAAGTCGGGTCACAAAATGTAATTCTCTGCTGCAGAAAAGTGCTTGACATTTTGCGACCCAAATTTGGGGCCCCGTATCTCGGGGGCACTTAGTGCTAGGAACCCCAATTTTGAAGTGCTAACACAGTTGGAATAACACTATAACATATCCAAATTTGGGGTACCTAGCACAAAGTGGCCCCAAGATATGGGACCCCAAATTTGGGTCGCAAAATGTCAAGCACTTTTCTGCAGCAGAGAATGACATTTTGTGACCCGAAATTCGGGCCACAAAATGCCATTCTCTGCTGCAGAAGTGCTTGACATATTACGACCCGGTTTTGGGGCTCCATATCTCAGGGCCACTTAGTGCTAGGAACCCCAAATTTGGATATGTTATATTGATAGTTCCTCTGTGTTAGCCCACCAAAATGGGGTTCCTAGCACTAAGTGGCCCCGACATACGGGGCCCCAAAGTTGCGTCACAAAATGTCATTCTGCTCTGCAGACACTTCTAGACGCAAACGCTGCTAAACGCAGCTAAACGCGGCATGCAAACTCGGCAAAACAGGCGTTTCTAAACGCCAGTTTCAGCTTTTAAAAGCCTGTGTTCAGCAGAGTTTGCACCAGCGCTTTGTGTGCATGAGGCCTTAGTGCAGTATGTACGGTAATTAAAAGTATAATCACAAGGGGTCACTCACATAAAAAAAATAAAGAATAAGGCTCATCTGGTGGTGTTTATGCACGTCAGTGCCCAGGGTCCGCATGTCAGGGAGCCACGAGAAAGAGGCAGAATGCCAGCGTTCTTCTTGCCGGCTCCGAGCAGACCTCATAGATGGAGCACGGCTTGGACCGCTGCACTGGTGTGTGACGTCACCTGGAGAGGGAATAAAACAATGCATTTAAGAGCACGCACGATGTAAGAAACAGACACGCGCACTCCTTTCTCAAGTTCAAGGGAACTTGAGAAAGGAGCGCGCATGTTTGTTTTATACGTCGTGCATGCTCTGAAACGGGTTGTTTCATTACCTCTCCCACTGACGTCACATGCCAGCGCTGTGGTCCATGGTCAGCCTTAGCTTCTGTTTTAAAGGTGGTCCTGCCACCTTGTGGGGTCTCCTAGAGCCACACTGTAGCAACCATTTATGCATGTGCTCCCACCAAGAATTACAGCCTTCTGTGCACATAGACAGCAGTGGTTACTCTAATGGACAGGCACTCATGTACTTTGAACTACAGCTGGCTGTGGCAGGACAGACCAGCACTATTAGGAGGGGCAGGGGTGTACCTAGAACATTTGGCACCCGGGGCAGATCCTATATCTGGCAACCCCCCTCCCATCTGGCACCCCCCCCCCCCTTCACTGATCATGCCTGTATGCACTCAGTCCCCTTCATACCTCTATGCACTCAGTCACCCTCACACCTCTACCCACTCAGTCCCCCTCACACATCTACACACTCAGTCCCCCCCTCACACCTCTACGCACTCAGTCCGCCTCACACCTCTACGCACTCAGTCCGCCTCACACCTCTACGCACTCAGTCCGCCTCACACCTCTACGCACTCAGTCCGCCTCACACCTCTACGCACTCAGTCCGCCTCACACCTCTACGCACTCAGTCCGCCTCACACCTCTACGCACTCAGTCCGCCTCACACCTCTACGCACTCAGTCCGCCTCACACCTGTACACACTCAGTCCCCCTCACACCTGTACACACTCAACTGCCCCCCCACACACACACCTGTACTAGGGTGGCCACGTGTCCCGGATTGCCTGGGATTGTCCCTTATTTGAGATTTTTGTCCCATGTCCCGGGTACCTTCATTCCGGGACAATACAGTGTCCCAGAATGAAAAAAACCACACTGCCGGCTGGCACCAGTCCGACTCCGTCTCCGAGTCTGCCACCCTTATCATACAGTACAGTATACACAAGTAACACACACAGATATGCGCAGCTTAACTGGTTGCTAGGCTAGGGCCGCCCGCCCCGCGTCTAGCAACCAGTGACGTCAGCTGGCACCGTCAGTCACGTGGGAGTCAGTGCAGTGGGCACCCGCACGGCGCACTCTAGACTCTACACGCTACGGCTGAGCAGCGCGCCTCTGAGAGAGAGAGCAGCCGCCAGCCTGCCAGTCCACACTTACTAGCCTGCCCTGTGCCCAGCCCCAGTCAGTGGTGGTGCCTGCCATCCCGGACCCGGAGCCGCCGCTGAGCCGACTACTCCAGCAGCCGCACATTGCCAGCGGCCAGCCAGCAGCGCAACCCGGGCCGACTCCTAGCTGCCCGACTTCGACTGTCTCCACTCCACAGTTCAACTTCTCACTTCTCTCCGTCCTGAGTGAGTCCTGACTGAGCCGCCTCGTTCGAGTCCTCCCTCCGGCTCCCTCCCACCCACGAGGTCCGCCCGCCAGAGTACTTCAAGTTAGTGTAACTTCCACAGTCCACTACCTAGTTACAGCAGTGAGCAATGCACACTCCCTCTCAAATCTGCTGCTGTCCCCAGACCCCCACCCCCCTCATTTCTGCTGCTGTCCCCCACACAGCCACACTCCCTCTCAGTTCTGCTGCTGTCCCCCACACCCCTCAGATCTGCTGCTGTCTCCCACACTCCCCCTCAGTTCTGCTGCTGTCCCCCCCATTCCCCCTCAAATCTTCTGCTGTCCCCCACTCCCTCTCAGTTCTGCTGCTGTCCCCCCCACTCCCCCTCAGTTCTGCTGCTGTCCCCCCCACTCCCCCTCAGTTCTGCTGCTCTCCCCCTCCATCTTTCCTCCATGTCCCCCTCCGTTCTGCTGCTGTCCCCCTCCGTTCTTCCTCCGTGTCCCCCTCCGTTCTTCCTCCGTGTCCCCCTCCGTTCTTCCTCCGTGTCCCCCTCCGTTCTTCCTCCGTGTCCCCCTCCGTTCTTCCTCCGTGTCCTGCTCTTCACCTCCATTCTTCCTCCGTGTCCCCCTTCGTTCTGCTGCTGTCCCCCTCCATTCTGCTGTCCCCCTCAGTTTTGCTGCTGTCCCCCTCTGTCCTGCTCTTCACCTCCATTCTTCCTCTGTGTCCCCCTCCGTTGTGCTGCTGTCCCCCTCTGTCCTGCTCTCCCCCTCCATTCTTCCTCTGTGTCCCCCTCCGTTCTGCTGCTGTCCCCCTGTTTGCTTTTTTTTCCCAAAAATTGGCAAAAAAAAAGTATCAAAAACCATCCTATTTGGGCGGCACGGGGGGGGGGGGGATTTGTCCCTGAATGACAGTTTGGAAATGTGGTCACCCTAACCTGTACACACTCAGCTGCCCTCCCACACACACATGTACACACTCAGCTGCCCCCCCCCCACACACCTGTACACACTCAGCTGCCCCCCCACACACACCTGTACACACTCATCTGCCCCCCCACACACACCTGTACACATTCAGCTGCCCCCCCACACACACCTGTACACACTCAGCTGCCCCTCACACACACCTACCTGTACACACTCAGCTGCCCCTCCCCCCCACACCTGTTCGCACCCAGCCCCCCTCACACCTCTACGCACTCAGCCCCCCAACACACCTGTAGACACTCAGCTGCCCCTCACACCCACACACCTGTACACACTCAGCAGCCCCCCACACACAAACCTGTAAATACTCAGCTGCCCCAGCATACACACACCTGTACACACTCAGCTGCCCCCCCCCACACATACCTGTACACACTCAGCTGCCCCCCCCCCCACACACACACACCTGTACACACTCAGCTGCCCCCACACACACCTGTACACACTCAGCTGCCCCCCCCCCCCACACACACACACCTGTACACATTCAGCTGCCCCCCCCCACACACACACACCTGTACACATTCAGCTGCCCCCCCCCACACACACACACACCTGTACACCTTCAGCTGCCCCCCCACACACACACGTACACCTTCAGCTGCCCCCCCCACACACACACACACCTTCAGCTGCCCCCCACACACACACCTGTACACACTCAGCTGCCCCCCCCACACACACACCTGTACACACTCAGCTGCCCCCCACACACACACCTGTACACATTCAGCTGCCCCCCACACACCTGTATACACTCAGCTGACCCCACACCTGTACACACGCAGCTGCCCTCACACACACACACACACACACACACACACACCTGTACACACTCAGCTGCCCTCCCACACACACACACACACCTGTACACACTCAGCTACCCCTCACACCTCTTCGCACCCAGCCCCCCTCACAACTCTATGCACTCAGCCCCCCAACACACCTGTAGACACTCAGCTGCCCCCCACACATACACACACACCTGTACACACTCAGCTGCCCCCCCACACACACACCTGTACACATTCAGCTGCCCCCCCCCACACACACACCTGTACACACTCAGCTGCCCCCCCACACACACACCTGTACACATTCAGCTGCCCCCCCACACACACACCTGTACACACTCAGCTGCCCCCCCACACACACACCTGTACACATTCAGCTGCCCCCCCACACACACACCTGTACACACTCAGCTGCCTCCCCAAAACACACCTGTACACATTTAGCTGCCCCCCACATACACCTGTACACACTCAGCTGCCCCCCCACACACACCTACCTGTACACACTCAGCTGCCCCTCCCCCTCACACCTCTTCGCACCCAGCCCCCTCACACCTCTACACACTCAGCCCCCCAACACACCTGTAGACACTCAGCTGCCCCCCACACCTGTACACACTCAGCTGCCCCCCCCCACACACACACACACCTGTACACACTCAGCTGCCCCCCCACACACACACCTGTACTAGGGTGGCCACGTGTCCCGGATTTCCTGGGATTGTCCCTTATTTGAGATTTTTGTCCCGTGTCCCGGGTATCTTCATTCCGGGACAATACAGTGTCCCGGAATGAAAAAAAAACACACTGCCGGCTGGCACCAGTCCGACTCCGTCTCAGAGTCTGCCACCCTTATCATACAGTACAGTATACACAAGTAACACACACAGATATGCGCAGCTTAACTGGTTGCTAGGCTAGGGCCGCCCGCCCCGCGTCTAGCAACCAGTGACGTCAGCTGGCACCGTCAGTCACGTGGGAGTCAGTGCAGTGGGCACCCGCACTCTAGACTCTACACGCTACGGCTGAGCAGCGCGCCTCTGAGGGAGAGAGCAGCCGCCAGCCTGCCAGTCCACACTTACTAGCCTGCCCTGTGCCCAGCCCCAGTCAGTGGTGGTGCCTGCCATCCCGGACCCGGAGCCGCCGCCGAGCCGACTACTCCAGCAGCCGCACATTGCCAGCGGCCAGCCAGCAGCGCAACCCGGGCCGACTCTGAGCTGCCCGACTTCGACTGTCTCCACTCCACAGTTCAACTTCTCACTTCTCTCCGTCCTGAGTGAGTCCTGACTGAGCCGCCTCGTCCGAGTACTCCCTCCGGCTCCCTCCCGCCCATGAGGTCCGCCCGCCAGAGTACTTCAAGTTAGTGTAACTTCCACAGTCCACTACCTAGTTACAGCAGTGAGCAATGCACACTCCCTCTCAAATCTGCTGCTGTCCCCAGACCCCCACCCCCCTCAGTTCTGCTGCTGTCCCCCACACAGCCACACTCCCTCTCAGTTCTGCTGCTGTCTCCCACACTCCCCCTCAGATCTGCTGCTGTCTCCCACACTCCCCCTCAGATCTGCTGCTGTCTCCCACACTCCCCCTCAGATCTGCTGCTGTCTCCCACACTCCCCCTCAGATCTGCTGCTGTCTCCCACACTCCCCCTCAGATCTGCTGCTGTCTCCCACACTCCCCCTCAGATCTGCTGCTGTCTCCCACACTCCCTCTCAGATCTGCTGCTGTCTCCCACACTCCCCCTCAGATCTGCTGCTGTCTCCCACACTCCCCCTCAGATCTGCTGCTGTCTCCCACACTCCCCCTCAGATCTGCTGCTGTCTCCCACACTCCCCCTCAGATCTGCTGCTGTCTCCCACACTCCCCCTCAGTTCTGCTGCTGTCCCCCCCACTCCCCCTCAGTTCTGCTGCTGTCCCCCCCACTCCCCCTCAGTTCTGCTGCTCTCCCCCTCCATCTTTCCTCCATGTCCCCCTACGTTCTGCTGCTGTCCCCCTCCGTTCTTCCTCCGTGTCCCCCTCCATTCTGCTGTCCCCCTCCCAGTTTTCCTCTGTGTCCCCCTCCGTTCTTCCTCTGTGTCCCCCTCCGTTCTTCCTCTGTGTCCCCCTCCGTTCTTCCTCTGTGTCCCCCTGTTTGCTTTTTTTTTCCCAAAAATTGGCAAAAAAAAGTATCAAAAACCATCCTATTTGGGCGGCGCGGGGGGGGGGATTTGTCCCTGAATGGCAGTGGAAATGTGGTCACCCTAACCTGTACACACTCAGCTGCCCCCCCACACACACCTGTACACACTCAGCTGCCCCCCACACACACCTGTACACACTCAGCTCCCCCCCACACACACACACACACACCTGTACACATTCAGCTGCCCCCCCACACACACACCTGTACACATTCAGCTGCCCCCCCACACACACACCTGTACACATTCAGCTGCCCCCCCACACACACCTGTACACACTCAGCTGCCCCCCCACACACACCTGTACACACTCAGCTGCCCCCCCACACACACCTGTACACACTCAGCTGCCCCCCCACACACACCTGTACACACTCAGCTGCCCCCCACACACACCTGTACACACTCAGCTGCCCCCCCACACACACCTGTACACATTCAGCTGCCCCCCCCCACACACACCTGTACACACTCAGCTGCCCCTCACACACACCTACCTGTACACACTCAGCTGCCCCTCCCCCTCACACCTGTTCGCAACCAGCCCCCCTCACACCTCTACGCACTCAGCCCCCCAACACACCTGTAGACACTCAGCTGCCCCTCACACCCACACACCTGTACACACTCAGCAGCCCCCCACACACAAACCTGTAAATACTCAGCTGCCCCCACATACACACACCTGTACACACTCAGCTGCCCCCCACACACATACCTGTACACACTCAGCTGCCCACACACACACACACACACACACACACACACACACACACCTGTACACACTCAGCTGCCCCCCACACACACACCTGTACACATTCAGCTGCCACCCACACACCTGTATACACTCAGCTGCCCCCCACACCTGTACACACGCAGCTACCCTCCCACACACACACCTGTACACACTCAGCTACCCTCCCACACACACACACACACACCTGTACACACTCAGCTGCCCCCCCACACACACACCTGTACACACTCATCTGCTCCCCCACACACACCTGTACACAGTCAGCTGCCCCCCCCACACACACACCTGTACACACTCAGTCCCCCCATACACACACCTGTACACACTCAGCTGCCCCCACACACATACACACACCTCTACACACTCAGCTGCCCCCCACACACACACCTATACACACTCAGCTCCCCCACACACACACACCTGTACACATTCAGCTGCCCCCCCACACACACCTGTACACACTCAGCTGCCCCCCCACACACACCTGTACACACTCAGCTGCCCCCCCACACACACCTGTACACACTCAGCTGCCCCCCCACACACACCTGTACACACTCAGCTGCCCCCCCACACACACCTGTACACACTCAGCTGCCCCCCCACACACACCTGTACACATTCAGCTGCCCCCCCCCACACACACCTGTACACACTCAGCTGCCCCTCACACACACCTACCTGTACACACTCAGCTGCCCCTCCCCCTCACACCTGTTCGCAACCAGCCCCCCTCACACCTCTACGCACTCAGCCCCCCAACACACCTGTAGACACTCAGCTGCCCCTCACACCCACACACCTGTACACACTCAGCAGCCCCCCACACACAAACCTGTAAATACTCAGCTGCCCCCACATACACACACCTGTACACACTCAGCTGCCCCCCACACACATACCTGTACACACTCAGCTGCCCACACACACACACACGCACACACACACACCTGTACACACTCAGCTGCCCCCCACACACACACCTGTACACACTCAGCTGCCCCCACACACACACCTGTACACATTCAGCTGCCACCCACACACCTGTATACACTCAGCTGCCCCCCACACCTGTACACACGCAGCTACCCTCCCACACACACACCTGTACACACTCAGCTACCCTCCCACACACACACACACACACACCTGTACACACTCAGCTGCCCCCCCACACACACACACCTGTACACACTCATCTGCTCCCCCACACACACCTGTACACAGTCAGCTGCCCCCCCACACACACACACCTGTACACACTCAGCCCCCCCATACACACACCTGTACACACTCAGCTGCCCCCACACACATACACACACCTCTACACACTCAGCTGCCCCCCACACACACACCTATACACACTCAGCTCCCCCACACACACACACCTGTAAACACTCAGCTGCCCCACACACACACCTGTACACACTCAGCACCCCCCCACACACATACCTGTACACACTTAGCTGCCCCACACACACACAGGTACACACTCAGCTGCCCCCCACACACACCTCTACACACTCAGCTGCCCCCACACACATACCTGTACACACTTAGCTGCCCCACACACACACCTGTACACACTCAGCTGCCCCCCACACACACCTGTACACACTCAGCTCCCCCCCACACACACACACACACCTGTACACATTCAGCTGCCCCCCCACACACACACCTGTACACACTCAGCTGCCCCACACACACACACACACACCTGTACACACTCAGCTGCCCCCCCCACCCACACACACACCTGTACACACTCAGCTGCCCCCCACACACACACACCTGTACACATTCAGCTGCCCCCCCACACAGACACACCTATACACACTCAGCTGCCCCCCCAAAACACACCTGTACACATTCAGCTGCCCCCCACACACACCTGTACACACTCAGCTCCCCCCCCACACACACACCTGTACACATTCAGCTGCCCCCCCACACACACACCTGTACACACTCAGCTGCCCCACACACACACACACCTGTACACACTTATCTGCCCCCCCACACACACCTGTACACAGTCAGCTGCCCCCCCCCCCCCCACACACACACACACCTGTACACACTCAGCTGCCCCCCACACACACACACACCTGTACACACTCATCTGCCCCCCACACACACACACCTGTATACACTCAGCTGCCCTCCCACACACACACACACCTGTACACTCTCAGCCCCCCCATACACACACCTGTACACACTCAGCTGCCCCCCCCACACATACCTGTACACACTCAGCTGCCCCCCACACACATACCTGTACACACTTAGCTGCCCCAAACACACACACACACCTGTACACACTCAGCTGCCCCCACACACACCTGTACACACTCAGCTGCCCCCCCCCACGCACACCTATACACATTCAGCTGACCCCCCACACACACACCTGTACACACTCAGCTGCCCCCCCATACACACACCTGTACACACTCACCTGCCCCCCACACACATACCTGTACACACTCAGCTGCCCCCCCCACACACACACACACACCTGTACACACTCAGCTGCCTCCCACACACATACCTGTACACACTCAGCTGCCCCCCCCTGTCACGGAACGTCCCACACTCCGCTTGAGTGCTTCCGTCATATACCACTTCCTCCCAGTCTGTAGACAGATATCAGATATTCTAACCTCTCTGAGCAGAAAACAAGGCGACACTTGCTTCACTGCTAACATGGACTGTTTATTATGAATCAGTTACAAGACTTTATATGCTGTTGGAACCTCCTCTAACAATACAACTGTAACTTAATTAACATGAGCTAATTATCTAATCCTTTATACAGCCTAGGTGACTGAGACATGACCTTTCACCCAGACTTGTGGTCACCGAGCTTCACACAGTTAATTAACACAAATAACAATGGGTGAAAAGACTCTTAGAGCCACACTAGACTTATTTACAATAAACACATTATAGCAGAATTGATGACATTAGCATTTAACAATACGAGTCCCAATGGTATAAATCAGTCACCATTCTAATATGGCATATAAAGGGTTCCCAGAGTCTGTGTGTTTTTGGGGGGACATGGAGCTAAATCCAAAGTAACATCAACCCCAGGGTCCCCAGGCATACAGCTCACAGAGAGCACCATTCCCCCAAATGCTAGGGCCCATAATCAAAAGGCAACAGGCCCGCACCCAGTCCTCTCCAACAGCCTCTGTCCCGGCCAGGTCCGTCACACCCCCCCCCACACACACACCTGTACACACTCAGCTGCCCCCACACACACCTGTACACACTCAGCTGCCCCCACACACACACACACTTGTACACATTCAGCTGCCCCCCCCACACACACACACACACACACCTGTACACACTCAGTTGCCCCCCACACACACACCTGTACACATTCAGCTGCCCCCCCACACACACACCTGTACACACTCAGCTGCCCCCCACACACACCTGTACACACTCAGCTGCCCCCCACACACACCTACCTGTACACACTCAGCTGCCCCTCCCCCTCACACCTCTTCGCACCCAGCCCCCCTCACACCTCTACGCACTCAGCCCCCCAACACACCTGTAGACACTCAGCTGCCCCTCACACCCACACACCTGTAAATACTCAGCTGCCCCCCCATACACACACCTGTACACACTCAGCTGCCCCCACACACATACCTGTACACACTCAGCTGCCCCATCCACACACACACACCTGTACACACTCAGCTGCCCCCCACACACATACCTGTACACACTCAGCTGCCCCCCCCCCCACACACACACACCTGTACACACTCAGCTGCCCCCACACACACCTGTACACACTCAGCTGCCCCCCCACACACACACACCTGTACACACTCAGCTGCCCCCCACACACACACACACCTGTACACATTCAGCTGCCCCCCCACACACACACACCTGTACACACTCAGCTGCCCCCCACACACACCTGTACACATTCAGCTGCCCCCCACACACACACCTGTACACACTAAGCTGCCCCCCACACACCCCTACCTGTACACACTCAGCTGCCCCTCCCCCTCACACCTCTTTGCACCCAGCCCCCCCACACCTCTACGCACTCCGCCCCCCAACACACCTGTAGACACTCAGCTGCCCCTCACACCCACACACCTGTACACACTTAGCAGCCCCCCCCCCCACACACACACACACACCTGTAAATACTCAGCTGCCCCCCACACACACACCTGTACACACTCATCTGCACCCCCACACACACCTGTACACAGTCAGCTGCCCCCCCACACACACCTGTACACACTCAGCCCCCCCATACACACACATGTACACACTCAGCTGCGCCCCACACACATACCTGTACACATTCAGCTGCCCCCCCCACACACACACCTGTACACACTCAGCTGCCCCCCCACACACACACACACCTGTACACACTCAGCTGCCCCCCACACACACCTGTACACATTCAGCTGCCCCCCCCCACACACACCTGTACACACTCAGCTGCCCCCCCACACACACCTGTACACATTCAGCTGCCCCCCTACACACACACCTGTACACACTAAGCTGCCCCCCACACACCCCTACCTGTACACACTCAGCTGCCCCTCCCCCTCACACCTCTTTGCACTCAGCCCCCCTCACACCTCTACGCACTCCGCCCCCCAACACACCTGTAGACACTCAGCTGCCCCTCACACCCACTACGGTGGCCACGTGTCCCGGATTGCCCGGGATTGTCCCTTATTTGAGATTTTTCGTGTCCCGGGTACCTTCATTCCGGGACAATACAGTGTCCCGGAATGAAAAAAAAACACACCGCCGGCTGGCACCAGTCCGACTCCGTCTCCGAGTCTGCCACCCTTATCATACAGTACAGTATACACAAGTAACACACACAGATATGTGCAGCTTAACTGGTTGCTAGGCTAGGGCCGCCCGCCCCGCGTCTAGCAACCAGTGACGTCAGCTGGCACCGTCAGTCACGTGGGAGTCAGTGCAGTGGGCACCCGCACGGCGCACTCTAGGCTCTACACGCTACGGCTGAGCAGCGCGCCTCTGAGGGAGAGAGCAGCCGCCAGCCTGCCAGTCCACACTTACTAGCCTGCCCTGTGCCCAGCCCCAGTCAGTGGTGGTGCCTGCCATCCCGGACCCGGAGCCGCCGCCGTGCCGACTACTCCAGCAGCCGCACATTGCCAGCGGCCAGCCAGCAGCGCAACCCGGGCCGACTCCAAGCTGCCCGACTTCGACTGTCTCCACTCCACAGTTCAACTTCTCACTTCTCTCCGTCCTGAGTGAGTCCTGACTGATCCGCCTCGTCCGAGTCCTCCCTCCGGCTCCCTCCCACCCACGAGGTCCGCCCGCCAGAGTACTTCAGGTTAGTGTAACTTCCGCAGTCCACTACCTAGTTACAGCAGTGAGCAATGCACACTCCCTCTCAAATCTGCTGCTGTCCCCAGACCCTGACCCCCCTCAGTTCTGCTGCTGTCCCCCACACAGCTACACTCCCTCTCAGTTCTGCTGCTGTCCCCCACACCCCTCAGATCTGCTGCTGTCTCCCACACTCTCCCTCAGTTCTGCTGCTGCCCCCCCCCAATCCCCCTCAAATCTGCTGCTGTCCCCCACTCCATCTCAGTTCTGCTGCTGTCCCCCCCACTCCCCCTCAGTTCTGCTGCTGTCCCCCCCACTCCCCCTCAGTTCTGCTGCTCTCCCCCTCCATCTTTCCTCCATGTCCCCCTCCGTTCTTCCTCCGTGTCCCCCTCCATTCTGCTGTCCCCCTCCAGTTTTCCTCCGTGTCCCCCTCCGTCCTGCTGTCCCCCTCCGTTCTTCCTCTGTGTCCCCCTCCGTTCTTCCTCTGTGTCCCCCTCCGTTCTTCCTCTGTGTCCCCCTCCGTTCTTCCTCTGTGTCCCCCTCCGTTCTTCCTCTGTGTCCCCCTCCGTTCTTCCTCCGTGTCCCCCTCTGTTCTTCCTCCGTGTCCCCCTCCGTTCTTCCTCCGTGTCCCCCTCCGTTCTTCCTCCGTGTCCCCCTCCGTTCTTCCTCCGTGTCCCCCTCCGTTCTTCCTCCGTGTCCCCCTCCGTTCTTCCTCCGTGTCCCCCTCCGTTCTTCCTCCGTGTCCCCCTCCGTTCTTCCTCCGTGTCCCCCTCCGTTCTGCTGCTGTCCCCCTCCGTTCTTCCTCCGTGTCCCCCTCCGTTCTGCTGCTGTCCCCCTCCGTTCTTCCTCCATGTCCCTCTTCGTTCTGCTGCTGTCCCCCTCCATTCTGCTGTCCCCCTCAGTTTTGCTGCTGTCCCCCTCTGTCCTGCTCTTCCCCTCCATTCTTCCTCCGTGTCCCCCTCCGTTCTGCTGCTGTCCCCCTCTGTCCTGCTCTCCCCCTCCATTCTTCCTCTGTGTCCCCCTCCGTTCTGCTGCTGTCCCCCTGTTTGCTTTTTTTCCCCAAAAATTGGCAAAAAAAAAGTATCAAAAACCATCCTATTTGGGTGGCGCGGGGGGGGGGATTTGTCCCTGAATGGCAGTTTGGAAATATGGTCACCCTAACACCCACACACCTGTACACACTTAGCAGCCCCCCCCCCCCACACACACACACACACACGCACACACACACACACACCTGTAAATATTCAGCTGCCCCCCCCACACACACCTGTACACACTCATCTGCACCCCAACACACACCTGTACACAGTCAGCAGCCCCCCCATACACACACGTGTACACACTCAGCTGCGCCCTACACACATACCTGTACACACTCAGCTGCCCCCCCACACACACACCTGTACACACTCGGCTGCCCCCCACACACCTGTACACACTCAGCTTCCCCCCCACACACACACACACCTGTACACATTCAGCTGCCCCCCCCCACACACATGCACCTATACACACTCAGCTTCCCCCCCACACACACACCTGTACACATTCAGCTGCCCCCCCACACACACACACACACCTGTACACATTCAGCTGCCCCCCCCCACACACACACACACCTGTACACACTCAGCTGCCCCCCACACACACACCTGTAAATACTCAGCTGCCCCCCCACACACACCTGTACACACTCAGCTGCCCCTACACACACCTGTACACACTCAGCTGCCCCCCACACACACACACACCTGTACACACTCAGATGCCCCCCCCCCACACACACCTGTACACATTCAGCTGCCCCCCGCACACACACACCTGTACACACTCAGCTGCCCCACCCACACACACCTGTACACATTCAGCTGCCCCCCCACACACACCTGTACACACTCAGCTGCCCCCCACACACACCTACCTGTACACACTCAGCTGCCCCTCCCCCTCACACCTCTTCGCACCCAGACCCCCTCACACCTCTACGCACTCAGCCCCCCAACACACCTGTAGACACTCAGCTGCCGCTCACACCCACACACCTGTACACACTCAGCAGCCCCACACACACACACACCTGTAAATACTCAGCTGCCCCCCCACACACACCTGTACACAGTCAGTTGCCCCCCCCACACACACCTGTACACACTCAGCCCCCCCATACACACACGTGTACACACTCAGCTGCGCCCCACACACATACCTGTACACACTCAGCTGCCCCCACACAGACACACACCTGTACACACTCAGCTGCCCCCCACACACCTGTACACATTCAGCTGCCCCCCACACACACATGCACCTGTACACACTCAGCTGCCCCCCCCACACACACACCTCTACACATTCAGCTGCCCCCCCCACACACACACCTGTACACACTCAGCTGCCCCCCCACACACACACCTGTACACATTCAGCTGCCCCCCCCTACACACACACACACCTGTACACACTCAGCTGCCCTCCCAAAACACACCTGTACACATTCAGCTGCCCCCCAACACACCTGTAGACACTCAGCTGCCCCCCACACCTGTACACACTCAGCTGCCCTCCCACACACACACACCTGTACACACTCAGCTGCCCTCCCACACACACACACACCTGTACACACTCAGCTGCCCCCCCACACACACACCTGTACATACTCAGCTGCCCCCCACACACACACTTGCAAACAAGTGAACAGCCGATACTTCAAAGAGTACTATCCCTGACCGCGGGTTGTCAGAGGAGGATAAGTCTTCTCTATTTACCCTCATCCCTCAAATCCATACCTGCATCTTATAAGCAAAGAGAATAGAAAAGGGGTGATGTCAAGTTACCCTTTTTGTCATTAGAGTTCCTAATACCTTTCTCTTTCTATTCTGTCTGCTCGTGCCTTAATCTTCCTATATAAGCAACAGTTTATCACGGTAAGCAGTACAAAAGCTAAAATTAGAATAAGTATCGGATTGAGCATCCAGTTAAGAATTGCCGTAGCAGTGAGTGACCATCCAGCAAATACATCATACCAGTGATGTGTTGTTTCATCTCTTATTTGTGAGGATAAATGTATTAATTTCCCTTTATCTATAACCGCAGATATTAGATTATTTTGAAGGGTATGTTCTTGTGTCTCTTATGTGTTTTCTAAGTATTTCGGACTAATTTAAGATTTGCCGTAAGGGCTCTAATGATATTATAAAAGGTGTAGTATCAGTAAGATTATCTACCGTCCATTCTGGATTAAATATTCTATGTGCATCTGGTTCAAAAAGGAAAGTGTCATTCTGCCATTTAAGCATTTTAACATTTTTTACGCATCCTGAAAAAAGGGGCCGTTTTATTTAAACTTTCCATAGTTTCCTGATCATTTGTGACTAAACAAATATGTTGTGGTCCTATCTCCATAAATCTGTTTCCTACACCTACTGGTAATCTCTGAAACCTGTAAAAAGCTGCGCTAAAATTATTAAAAGTTCATATAAATGACATCAAGGGGATTTCTCCAAGTCCTTATTTCAAAGTGAAAACACCACCACCGTGCACTTCTAAGCAGTAGTGACAATCCACCCTAGTAGTAGAGCCTGCTTACCAGATGGCAAGCATAAAAGGGCAAGTGGCTTTAGCCTGGAACACAGACATCCCACCAGTCATCCGGGTTTTTCGTGTTGAATGGCGACATGAGGATAACCTAAGGGAGCCTGGAGATTTACCCCCCATAGGAACACCGGGAGCGTCAGCAAGCTAAAAGGCCTTGGCTAGGCTAAAGCCACTTGCCCTTTTATGCTTGCCATCTGGTAAGCAGGCTCTACTACTAGGGTGGATTGTCACTACTGCTTAGAAGTGCACGGTGGTGGTGTTTTCACTTTGAAATAAGGACTTGGAGAAATCCCCTTGATGTCATTTATATGAACTTTTAATAATTTTAGCGCAGCTTTTTACAGGACTCTAGATTTTGGTGTGATCGCACTATATGCTGCTGCTTATATGTTTTTGTGTTAGCGCGGTTCTTCCTATTTTACAATCTCTGAAACCTACATATGTTAGATTGATGTTTCAATAAGCAAGGTTCATAGACTGGAGAACTTCTTCCACAGACTATTCCCTTATTAGTTTTAGCACATAGACTTAGATCATGAGTCATGTTTTGTGTATCTACATAGTGTCCATAAATCTCAGGGTACCAAAATTCAGGTAGATCCTTCCCTATCAGGAGTGGCATTACTATTAACTTACACATTACCTGGACCTCCTCCACTTTGTATACATCAAATCTTCCAGCACACCATCTTTCCTCACATTCAACTTCTTTTCCTGGTACTTCAAACCATGTACTTTCTAAATTTAAACCCTTGAAATAGTTCATCCAAGTGTGATAATTCCCTAATCGTAGCTCATCTCGAGCTCTATTAATTTGAATGTGATAAGATAGTGTAGAAAAAGCATATTGAGTAATGTTTATGAACTTCTGATTTGCTTTCCACAACTCCAGACTGGCTAGTGCTGTGTGATTAACCATAATATTGAGATATTTAGTTAATTGTACCTGGCTAATTTGTGTTTCGAATGTTGTAGGTAACCATTTGCTTGTGATTATTAAACTATCAGCTATGTGACTTCCTGCACGTTTCCACTTATTTTGGATCATTTCCATCTGTATCCCATTCATTATTCCCATTCCGGTTCCTGCAGCCCCGAGAACTGTATCATACCATTCTCGGCGATACCTACATTCTGGTAGCTGGGGAAAAGTTACATTAAATTTGATTTTTGTTTTCTGTTGTGATACCGAAACATTTATGCAAGATCTAGGAATAGGAGTTAATACAGAGGATTCGAAGATGGTGGGTAGAGCGTCCTCTACCTTTATATTGAAACCATAATGTTGCCATTGTATATATCCTCCTGTTGTGTTGTCCCATTTCCTTACTGGTACAAAATACCATGCGGTACAAATATAAGTTGCAGATTGATTGGTGCTAAGAGGACCTATTAGATTGAATTGCCCACTTCCCCTTGCTGGTCTAGGACCTTTTCCCTTCTATGCTATCTCGTATTCTTTTGAATTCGGAGTTCTAAGTAACTGTTGTAATTTGTAATTTACTTCCCTCCATGTTTCAGATGGACCTAACTTATGACATTTATGCGGTGTGTTATTAAAGGGCCATGTTAAATTGTCCCTCCAATGGAAAGTTATGTTTACTTGTGCTTGTGATTTGGCTTTTATCCACACTACTGGTGAATCCATATTCTGCATCATGTAAAAAGGACCCTCCTGCCCTGACACCGTGAAATTTCCTACAGTATACCATTCATAGTAAGGATATTGCGTTATACTCTTATCCTGATTTACCCATCTAAGATCAGTACTATTTTCATGAACTGTTACATTGATACCGGGAGTCCAAGCATAACTTAAAGTACTAAAGAAATATATCAGAAACAAAGGCTTAATTTTTCTTCTCCTTTCTTGCAGTGGGAAGCATGTATCCAGGCTGCTTTTCCTTCCAATTTCACTGAGGTGGCTGTGGTCAAAAGCACTTGATAAGGACCTTCAAATCTAGGTTCCAATGTCTTTCTGGTGTGTTTCTTAACATATACATAATCTCCTGGTAGCAGTGTATGTGTACCTGCTATTGAGTTAGGGTCTGGAAGAGAAGAATACACACTTTTGTGGATCTTAGTTAGACGTTGTTGTAATTGTATCACATATGCAGCCAAACTATCACATTGCAATTGCATACTCTGTAGAAAGTATAAACCTAATCTAGGTGCATTCCCAAAAAGTATCTCATATGGGGACAATCCTGTTTTCCCTGTTGGGGTATATCTTATGGAAAACAAAGTCAAAGGCAGGCATTCAGGCCATGGCTTGTTTAACTCTTGCACGGCTTTCTGTATTTTTAGCTTTATTGTCCCATTTACTCTTTCTACTGACCCTGAACTCTGTGGGTGATAAGGGGTGTGGAAACTTTGTTGAACCCCTAACATGGTCATCACGTTCTGCATGATTTCTCCTGTAAAGTGTGTCCCCCTATCTGATTCTATGGTTTCAGGAAGACCAAACCTAGGTATTAACTCAGTGATCAGTTTCTTGGCTGTGGCTTTTGCTGTAGCTGATTTTACTGGATAACTTTCGGGCCAACCTGAGAATAAATCGATACACACGAGGACAAATTCAAAGGGGCCGCTCTTAGGCATTTGTATGTAGTCAATTTGCAGTCTCTGGAAGGGGTATTGGGCCCAGGCCTGGTGTTTTCGTGGGGTTTTTACTTTCTGTCCTGGGTTATTCAGGAGACAGATTTGGCAGGCTGCACAGTAGTTTCTCGCAGTACTACTGAATCCAGGGGCGAGCCATCCTTGGTTCACAATCCTATACATGGAATTGGAACTCACATGTGTGGGTAGGTGAACTGCCGCTGCCATTGCCGGGTACAGAGAGGCAGGTAGGCATACTTTGCCTCCTTCCCTCCATACATTGTCAAGGTCTGGTGCTGCTCCCATCCTGACCCACTTATCTTTCTCGCTCTCCTCTGCTTGCTCCTGTAATTTACTCAGCTGCTGCCATGTTGGTTCTGGGATACTCGCCTCTACCGCTGCTAAGGTCTCAGGGCTTCCTTCCCCTAGAGCTGCCTGTTTTGCAGTCAAATCTGCAAATGCATTTCCTTTTGCCTTAATTGTTTTTGCACTTGTGTGTGCCGCTATCTTCATGATGGCCACTCGTTTAACCTTTTGAAGATTGTTCAGGACTCTCTTAATCCCTTCTCCATGTTTTACAGGTGTATCTGCTGCTATCAGATAACCTCTAGCCCTCCATATGTGGCCATAATCGTGCGCTACACCATAAGCGTAGGCAGAGTCAGTGTAAATATTCCCTTTTCGTCCTTTTAAGTATTCTAGGGCTTGTTCTAAAGCTTTTAATTCTGCTTCCTGTGCTGACATGTGGGCTGGTAAGGGCTGTGCTTCAATCACCTGTGTATCAGTCACTACAGCATACCCTGTGTGATATTTACCCTTGTCATCAGCAAACCTGCTGCCATCTATGTACAAAGTGTGCTCAGCGTTTAAGATTGGTGTATCTGTAACATGTGGGAATCCCATTGTCTCCTGTTCCATGAGCTGAAAACAATCGTGCTCATCTATCTCTTTAAACAGAAGGGTGTCAGTTTCCACATTTCCTTCCTTATTAGCACTATCATTCCCCCTTGCCAAATCTGGTGACTGAAGAGGCAAAAAGGTGGCCAAATTTAAAGTTGTACAGCGCTGAAAAGTGACATTTGGAGGTAAAAGTAAAGTACACTGTAACCTTAGTTGCCTAGCCATTGAAATGTGTTTGGGCTGTACCTGAGACAAGATTGCATGTATGTCATGTGTTGTGTGCACTACAACTGGATTGTCTAGGACAATTTCTGATGACTTATCTATGATTATTGACACCGCTGCTACCGCCCGTACACAGGACGGTGAACCTCTGGACACTGGATCTAATGCTGCTGAAAAGTAAGCGACGGGTCTTTGTTTTACATGTGCCTGTGTCAGAACACCTGTGGCGTGTCCAGGGATCTCAGCAATGTATAGATGAAATGTCTTAGTATAGTCTGGAATACCGATAGCCGGTGCAGAAATCAATAACCTTTTCAAAGTGACAAACGACTCATAAGCTACTTCTGTAAGCATATACGGTACAATTTTCAAACAATCGTATAATGGCTGCATCAAAGCGCTAGCGTGTGGTATCCATTGTCTACAATATGACACAATACCTAAAAACATACGCAATTGTTTGAAATTCCGTGGGGGTAACATTCCCTTTATCACTTGAACCCTCTCCTCAGTGAGATGTCTTGTACCCTGTGATATACAATGTCCCAAAAAGATAACTTTTTTCTGACACACTTGCAACTTTTTCTTATTAACCTTGCAACCTTTTTCTGCCAAAAATCGCAACAAATTAAGGGTGGTGGCCAAACAAGTTTCCTTGTCAGGGCAGCATAACAATAAATCATCCACATATTGTAACAATACACAGGAATCAGGTGGTACCCATTCTCCCCTCAAGTACAGCATATATCTTGTGTGGTTTGCGTTCTATGTCAGTATATGGGGGTTGGATGACTGAGCTGGGGTCAATCAGAGCCTCAAAATTTTTTGTTCTTCTATCTTTCATATCCCAACCATCACAATCTGGATTATATTTTCACCCCTCTTCTTTCGCTCTATTTGAGACCTTAATTAAGCATTTGACCTGACGCATCCATTGCTTCTCTAACACCTCTCCTTGTCTGTCCCCTTTTTATTTCACTCCATACATCCGGGTCTAAGCCCGCTGCTCCTTTCACCTTAAATTTACGAAGGACATCCTTTAAGTCCTGTGCTTCGTCTTTCCCATAGATGTTTTTAATTATCTGTGGCACCGTATAATGCGCCACAATTCCCTGACGGGGTTTCGTGTTCTGCTGGCCCATTCTGACAGTCCGTGCCTAGGTAGCGTGTGGGACACTTAGTGTACAATATAAAACACTGAAAAAGCTACACTAGTTCCTCGTTGCCTTCCTCCTAGGGTGCCAGAATACTAAAAACCTCTCCGGGATGAGATTTCTGAAATCGAATTACTTTATATGCTAGCCAACTGACAAATATTATGACCAGACTGACGGCTACAACATATACAAGCATTCCATTAAGTGGCCAGGTATCCGACTAGATCTCCGGGCTTATGGAGACCTTATTCCCCCCCCGTATCTGGGATCCCTCTCGTGCACTCTTATCCCTGCTTTATGGAGCAGACAGGGCTTATACTCTCAACCCGCCTATGGTTTATGAATTATATGAGGTTAAGCATAAGCGTCAGACCCCCCCGAAAGGGCGCATTCCATTGCTTAGTTCGGCAATCCCCTTCTAACTCATACCATCCTTGACAAGGCTCATTCACTTTCTCAACAAGACAGACAGACAACAAACAACAAATAATTCCAGCAATATAAACCAAAATGTGCAGTAATTCTAGACTCACCACCACAGAGGCTGGTGTTTTAAAACCAGGAGAACCGTAACTGACAGAACGGATAGGCACAAATCAGGGGAGCACAGAATATAAGAAAAATAAAGCTTTTTCTTACCTGCGCAGGTTTTCGATCTGTGGTTCCCGGAATGCCTGTTCCTTTTGTTCCGTCAGCCTCGTTCATCCACCTCTTGTGGTATCATTGGTGAGTCCCTGTGTTCGGGCGCCAGAACTGTTAGGTGCAATTGTCAACTCAATTGCTCTCTAGTTTATATTGCTTTGCCAAATCTTAGCTCTTAAAGAAGTAAGACACAGAGTCAAAAGTATCTGTATATCAGTTCCGAGCAAAAGTTGTCCCGTACTGTTTTCCTGTCTTTCTTTATTGACCTCGAAGCATTTATAGGGCTGGTTACACAAACATAGGTTTCAGCAAAATTTCCATATAAGGTAACAAGCAGTTTATTTCAACATACATCACGCGCTGGACACTCATTTAGGCGAAAACCTCAGGCTACATCTTGCAACATATACTGACACGTACACATAATGCAGAGAAATGACAAACAACTTAAGTAGAACTCTAATCCATTATTTCCAACCTTATCACCCCCAACACACCTGTAGACACTCAGCTGCCCCCCACACCTGTACACACTCAGCTGCCCTCCCACACACACCTGTACACTTGCCGAGTGCCCCATAGCAAGCCGCTTGCTAGGGGACACTCATGCATGCTCGCTCCCGAGCCGGCTCTCTGTGTCCAAAAGACACAGAGAGCACGGCTCAGCCCTGCTCCCTGCTCCCGCCTCACTGGCTGTGATTGACAGCAGCAGGAGCCATTGGATTGCATCTCAGCCAATCAGGAGGGAGAGACCTGGGAGAGCCTTGGGTCTCGCACACATGGCTGGACCAAGATTGGGCTTCAGTAAGTACTCACTCCCTGTGACTCGTCCCATTGTTTCTACTAAATACAGGAAATGCACTTATCCATAACTCCATGCTTGTTCTCCTTTTCAAGGCTCCCCTCTACATCTCTCTTCCTTGACTCCAGGCTGGGTCCCTATGTACTCTGTGCCATAGGATCGGTCCCAGTATATGGAGAACTGGCTGCTAGTGAAATAGCCAAGCATACTAGCCATCATCTTTGCCATGTCACCTGTTTCCTACCTGGATGGCTGCCTTAGCAAGTGACACAAGTACAGTAGTCCTTAGCAATGGCAGCATAGTATACTCTGGACAGCCTTCTGCTTGATTGTGCTGTATCTTCTCTAACTACAGTCCCCAAGTTGTAAACCCTGTTCTTTTAATATGTAGCACTTCCCCCGTAAGGGTTGCTGGATTTTTGTGTTTTCACTTACGCACACAGACAGGCAACAGGAATTTTGCAGCTTTCATACAGACTCAAGAAATAATCCGGGGGATTTTTTTTGTTTATTTAGGGGATTAAACTTGGATGGGGAATGCAGAGAATCATGGGATGCCCAGAACTGTGGAACTTGAATGTAAGCTTAAAGTGGATGTAAACCCAATGTCATCCTTTCCAAACTACTGCCATAGGGGTTATCTGTAAGGATATACATGCCTCCTGCATGTATCTTTTCCTGTCAAATGTCTCCCCTCTGTCTGTTATGAGAGCCGAAAAACTGCAGATTCTGTGGGTGGGTCTGTTGGCTGGAGCTCGGTGGGTGGAGTCGTGATGTCAGACTCCCCGCCAACCTCTACACTCCCCTTGTCAATATGCATTTTCTCCTGTGTATTTCTAACACTAAACTTCGGCTGAACTTCTGCTATGATCTCTAACATCCAGTGAAAAGACAGGAAAGTAACCACATGACTTCAGCATGCCAAATCATGGTGAGGTGTGGAACAGCCAATCCTTGCAGAGCTGCTGAAGAAAGGAGTGGGGGAGGGAATTAAAAAATCATGCCTGTGTCTTAGGCTGTCACTCACAGCAAGGGGGAGTATTTGACAAAGTTTTTCTCACTTTGTCAAGATTTCTCTCACTGAACAATAAAAGAGGATTGCTCAGAGATGGATTAACTCTGTGTGGCAAGTTTGGGCTCAAATGATAGGAAATCTTATACTCTACAGTATGATATAAAAAAAAAATTTCAGGTTTACATCCACTTTAAGGGCTTGCTAATCTCTCTGACTGCTAGATATTAACATAAAAATGCTGTCCTCCTGTGGGATGGATGGCACAGCTAAACTGATAGCAAAAACTTCCAACTGATGAATGCAGGTGCTACTCCTTAGATAACTGCTGATGTACCTGGCTACTTTGAACCCAAGCTAGTGGTGTAAAATGGCTTTGATGGCTAGCATTAAGCAATCCTTTGGATATGGGCATGTAAAAATTGCACCTTGCTGCCCCCCTCTATCCAGGCATGGGGTGTGATAAAAAGAAGTTACTCACTCAGTACCTTTTTAGTGAATTCTGAGGTCCAAAAGGCTGCTGCACAGGCTTTCTGTTATACAGGTCCAGATCTTGACTGTCAGGTTGGCTTCAGCTAAGCCTAGCTGAGGCTGGAACAGGTATGAGACTTTAGCTGCTCCTACTCTCATCCACTGGCTCTCTCCTGTCCTTCCTTCTGCCCAGGAGCAGAGCCCCCCAGCACAGGGATCCCCTCCAGGCAACAGGACCCTGGACTCTGCTCTCTCACTGCCAGGCTCCTGAACATTTATGGCCTATTTCCCCATCTTCTGGGCCTTGCCTAACCAGGAATTGTTGGAGACTCCATAAATATTTAGGCTTTAGCTTCTGTTCCTCCACCCTCTAAGTTCCAGAATTGTTCAATGTATCTTCTCTGTACACTTGAAGGTGCTACAGATACTCCATGCATG
The DNA here is from genome assembly GCF_042186555.1 of Aquarana catesbeiana. NCBI lineage: Eukaryota > Metazoa > Chordata > Amphibia > Anura > Ranidae > Aquarana > Aquarana catesbeiana. Next base: position 567,432,605 of record NC_133324.1, read on the forward strand.
CACCCCTTTAGAGACTTCAGACCAGGTAATTCAGAGGAACAAATAAATAACTTTTATTGATGTATTTGCAGGTAATAAGTAACAACAGTCTCCAAAACATCTTCCACACAGTTTCCTATACAAAGCTCTCTAGCAGCACCCCATAAAGTGACTTTAACTTAGGAAGATGGCAAAGTCTGTAAAAGCAATCCTTCTAAGGCATGAGTTCATTATAGGCACTAAATCCACAAGAAGTAGCAGCAATAGTCCCTTAGAGTCCATGATGTGGTTATAATTCACAAAAGGCATGACTGGCTGCTGTAAGAGTCTACAGGCACCAGACTCCCTGACTCCCTGGGAACCCACGACTGGGCTCCAATCACCCCCCCCCCCCCGGGGGGTTATACACTCTGACAGAGTAACAGCTACATTTTGACCGTATTTCCCCAGCCTCTCTCTCATTGCACTTAGTGAGCCCTTTTTATATGGTATGACCTGCATGGGGGGGGGGGGGGGTGACCTAGCTAAAGAAAAGTGGGAAAAGGATTAACCCTTCCTGCCTGGTTACCACCAGCTTGACAGGTTAGCCTAAGGACATAGTGAAATATTAAGGCTGAGTACACGCAGGCCAAAAATCCACTGAAAATTGTTGGTTTGGCAGGAACTGGATTACTTTCTGTAATCCTATTTTACGACCAGCTTCTGTCAAACAGGCATGCTGGAAAACCAGCATCCGACCGGCATCCAATTAGTGCTGGCAGCCAATGGCTGCCAGAGCTGATCAGTGTGTTCTGGTGGGGGGAGTTCTCCTGTGAGAACATAATAGCACAGTGGGGGAGATCAGCGTACCAACATTGCTTGTGTTAGTACAACGATCTGTCATTTTTTTTTTCATTTAGCTTGCTGGGTTGAACAAAAAAAACATCTCCTGTGTAACCTGCATTAGACATTGTAACAGTTTGCACCTGGCTGACCTAATTAACTGAAGGGTATGAGCACAGCAAGAGAAAAAAATGGTTAACTCTTTAGAACCTCTTGAAAACACCTGCTTACAGGCATTTTGTAAAAGTTTATGGCAGCTGGCAATTCATACAAGGTCGTACAGACAAAAGATTGAGACAGGCCATTTTCAGAATTATAACAACAGGCAGTGGCAGTGACAGAGTCGTAACACAGGCAAATATTTGAAGAAAGTACAGTTGAAGAGCAAGAACCAGTAGAGCAGAGGCCCAGTAGCATGAGAAAGCATAAACAAGCCCAGGAGCAGGATGCAGAATCTAATACTCAGGAATAGGAACAGAAGGCTAAAGTCCAGGCATGAAATTTAGAGCAGTGGTCATCAACCCTGTCCTCAGGGCCCACTAACAGGCCAGGTTTTATGTATTACTTTAGGGAGATGCAGACTAGAATACTGCAATCACTGAGCAGCAAATGAGATCACCTGTGATGTATTTCAGTTTTCTTGCAAACCTGACCTGTTAGTGGGCCCTGAGGACAGGGTTGATGACCACTGATTTAGAGGATACAGAGAGTTGTGGAAAATCCTTTATAAAGCACCAACAATCCTTGAGTGTAGAAGTACTATAATGCCAATGGGGATGGATCACAGCAGCTACAGGTGGTACACAAACTGAGCATCAGATGCAAGATATAAGGTAACAGGCAAATGCAGGGATAATGGAAAATTTACTATCAAATACTTACCATAATTTTCCTTTCCTGATGGACTCCATGGCAGCCCTCGCTCCTATCCCATAGGACCCCACTCCCATAAATTTTCAGGCTGAGCCAGAGGCTGCGTTCGGTAACTAGCCTACTCATTAAATTATGGTAATTTTCTGTTTTGGGAACTAACAAACCCAAAAAAACAAGGGTGGGATGTCTGAACAGTAGGGTTTCAATCATAGCCAACAGAACCCCTATGGATAGATTTTAACAGCATAAAGAAGTTAGCTAGACCCCACAATGAGCCAGAACAGCTTTAATGGAAGACATGTCATCCTCCTACAACTTTTTCTGGCACCCTTTCACAGGGAGCCCACAAAGCCTACACACTACTGGATGAGTGTGTGGTGACTGCTTCCATAGGAACCAAGCCCTAAGCTTTATAAGCCTAATCGCTAGCTGGAATGACCCATCCAGCAGAAAATCTGGATGACATCTCCGTCCCATTGATTCTGCTAGAGAGAGTGTTCTAAACCTCTGAGAAAAGCTGTAGCTTGAGAGCATGCTCGAAGTATCCCAATATCCATGGCATGTAATCAGTTATTCTTGGTGGTCCTGCATATGGGAGGAACAAATCATTTGTTCTCATAGAATGCCGAAGCCACCTCAGATTGCCGCCCAGTATGGATATAAACACTACCCATCTTGGGCAGAAATCCACAAGGATCCCTCTTGGCACAGGGCCCAGATCCTGGCAAACCTCCTGACTGAGAAAAAGAACCCATAGAAAGGCTGCCTTCTTGTCTGAGACTTTACTCAAAACTGGACTGAAAGATTCCATTTGGAGCAGCAAGCTGCCAAGAGGCCTTAAAGGCCCTGATTTAGGCTTCCTGCTGAGGATGTAGCCCTGGAGAGATTGACATCATGGCTAATTCCTTACTCCAACTGGACTGGAGGGGATCCCATCTGGAGCTGTAAGTCACCAAAGGATCCTTCCTAGCCTAAAGCTTTGATTTTGGCAAACTTTCTGGCTGTAGAGATATCCTTAGAGTGCATGTCTTCATAGCTAAGTCGTTACCCAAGCTGGACTGCAAAAAGATCCCATCTGGAGCTGGCAAGGAAGTCTAGGGCAAGTAGTAAACCCTGCCTAGAGAATCTTGGCTCTCCTTTGAGTCTCGGATGCAGCTTCCCATCAAAGTATTGGATGAGTAAGGGATAGTCTACCCATGAGACATTGGATATGACAGGGACTGCAGAGATCTGCCCTCTAAGATAGCTTTAGGATCACCTGACCAGAGAACTGAAGCAAATAAAACAAAACAGTCCAAACTGAAAAAATTCTACTCAAATCCTTTTGTAGGATTTATAGATATTAGCGTGGAGAAACAACAGCCAAGCCTGATCAGTTTCTTCCCGACAGAATGAGAAAGTTGAAGAGATGAACAAGGGTGGAATATTGTTCTCTACGACAGTAGATCTCACCCGAGAGAAAGGACTTTAATCCGATACCCCGGTATCAAAGGCAGGAACCCAGGCCTGTTTGGCCAATAGAGGATTACCAAAAAAATTGCCATGGTCTTTAGCAATAGACACCCCAAAAAAACTGTATATGGATCGAAGTGACAAGCATATGGCTTGTGAGACCTTTGCTCATCTGACACAGCATCCGCACCCAGGGCCCAGGCCCCTAGGGAACAATTTTCCAGCTTCTAACAGTAAGGAGATGCTACCAGGTCTAACTCTGAAATCTTGTCCGGAGATAAAATCCACTTGGAGGGACCTGGATGTAGGAACCACTTATTGCCCAATAGGGCCAGAGAATATGGCTTCTTCCCAGAAATTCTATGTAGACTCAAAAGAGATAAGGAAGATTCTACTCCACCAAGATCACAGTCATCTCTACGTCTTCTCAGTGGACTGATCCTGCAGGTTCTGACCTTCCCCCTGATGTAGGACACCACCGTGATGTTGTTCAGCCTCAATGGAGACTAAAAAGCCTGCTGTCAGGTGACAAAAGGTGAAGGGAGCATGAAAGAGCTGGTCAGAAAACCAGAGTATTCAAACTTACTTCCCAACCGGGTAGTTCTACTGGCAAAACAACTTCCCAACAGGAGAGTTCCACTGGCAATAACTCTGCAGCACAGAAGATTTAATACTGTGCCAGCACCCATGGCTTCATCTGCCTGTTTGCAAAACATGAATAGCTAAGTGCATGATCAACATTGGAGAAAAAAACCCTTTCAGGACAGGAGGCAATCTCTATTGAGCACACCTCAGTATCGGGATGGGAGAGACCATAATCCTGATCATCAAGTATTGAGACGCTGACAGGTGAAGAGAGGAAAGTCAGGATTACCCAGCGTCCTACCACCAGTATGCTCTAGTGGCAAAAACTATGTATCCTGAACTGTGATGGATTAGGCTCTCAGATACACAAGGATTTGCGTAGGAGTCACATGACCCTTTTGAAAGACTAGCCAGCCAATCTCTTGTAGGGTTCTGAGAACTCCCTCCGTATTGAGAGAGACAGAATGGAGATAAACAGACAGATCTCCATTCTGTCAGGGGAGAGGAGACAGATCTGTTATTCATACTAAGTATTAACAGCGATTGGTCTCCTCCTCCAGGCAGTCCCATCCCCCCACAGTTAGAATCTCTCCCTAGGACACATATTTAATGCCTTGATCAACCCCTAGTGTTAACCCCTTCCCTGCCAGTTACATTTATACAGTAATCAGTGGCTATTTATAGCACTGATCGCTGTATAAATGTCAATGGTCCCAAAAATGTGTCAAAAGTGTCCGATCTGTTCGCCGTAATGTCGCAGTCCCAATAAAAATCAGATCGCCACCATTACTAGTAAAAAAATAAATAAAAAATGCCATGAATATATCCCCTATTTTGTAGATAATTTTGTGCAAACCAATCAATATACGCTTATTGCGATTTTATTACCAAAAATATGTAGAAGAATACATAGAGGCCTAAACTGAGGAAGAAATTTGTTCTCGCAATGCAGAAAAAATTGTTCTACTTGTTGAATCATCTCCAGCTATTTGCCATCCAGATAAAGCAAGCCCTTGAAGGGGGCAGTTTAAACTCTTGCAATGCAGACCAGATTGTCCCACTTGTCAGAATTATTCTTTAGGATAGAATATTCTTCATCGCAACTTCCATTGCATTGAAAGAGAGGCAAGGGTTAAGGCAGGCTCCCAGGCTGCAACTGCAGACAGATATAGCCCTTAGGGACAAGTCCAACACAAGGCTACCACCAGAAGACGCTACACTCCCCAAGGACACACCAAATCATCCTGATTGAGTATACCCCTGAGGGACACAGCATCCTCCAATGACAACTCCATGTATACGGCTAAGCTGAGCAACCCAGTACTGCAAGGTGCTGAACACTAAGGCATTCTGCTGCTCTGTCCTTCTGTTCAATTTGCACCCCTCTTCAAGAATGAGCTTCTACCTTAAACATCACAGGAAAAAAGACAACGCACTTCTTTGGAAGTGCTAAAATACTTGCATTGCAGGTACCCCTGCCATTTTAGGCATCCTAGCAGCCTTACAAAAGGAGGTACAAAAACCTGCTCAAAGATCTTCCTCATCTGCATATCCTATTTAGGAATTGTTTGAAGAGGGTTAAATTGGCCAGTTGGCTGGTCCTGCACGGAAAAGCTTGACATTGTCAGAGTAGAGAATCTTTGCACAGGGAGAATTGTAACAGACTCCTTTAGAGTGTCTTGGCTACCAGTGCAACCTTTTGGTCGCTGTCATCTTCCTCCCTGGATGCCTGAACAAAGCAGGAAATTCATACAGGGTTTTACCAGCCACGGCATGAGCAGCAAAGGCCCAGTTTATGGTGTGCATAATACATGTATATCTGGAGATGTGTAATATCAAGTGCCCATTAGTCAACTTTCCATACACCTGCTTTACGAGGCCTGCAGAAGGGCTGACCATCCAGGAACAGTATTAGCAAGAAAGACACTGTCCCCCCTCCAGCTATAACCTGCATAGAGGAGACAAGGCATAGAGGTATTAGGCTGCAGGGCACAGGGACTTGTTGCAAAATAAACAAATCTCAGTAAATTTAAGGGAGAACTCCACATTGTTAAAGCGGAGTTCCACCCTGAAATTTTTTTTTTTCTGAATCGGACTCCTCTAAACCTATTGTAGCACTTACCCCCGAAGGAGCTGCTGATATTTGATTGGGCCTGTACTCTGCTTTAACACCCCCAATGGCTTGACTCAATCCCCTTGACAAAGCTGTGGTGAAGTGTTAGTGTGAAACTAACAATGAAGGATAACCCCACAACGTACAATATAATAACAGTACACCTTTGTTATTACCTGGGTATCCGATGTTCCACCTGCTAGAGAAAGGAACAACACTCCACACAAGTTGTACTTAACCAGGAACGTAACTTTTACTGGAATCAGTATAAAAGTAGTATTACAATATTTGGTCTGTCACACAAACATAGTGCAACAGCCCAATAAGTACACACAATAATGGGTACACATAAAGTTGTATTAAATGGTCTCTGGAAGTGCGTCTCCAAGTGTGACTAATGCCAGAATGGAAAATACCTTTGTTCTGGGCACCTTCCCACTTCCAGTGCGCCCTTTTAACTATGAGAAGACAACAATAAAGCACAAATGCAATCCCTAGGGAGCTCCCCCTGCTTTAGAGTGTAAACTCTCTATTAACCAGAAATAGGATGCAAGGCCTTGCAATGAAAGAGGCAGTCTTTTCTTTGTCTTCTGTCTTCTGCTAGCTATTTATGAATTGTAATCCAATGGTTAAATAAACCAGGGTTAGATAAAGTAGATGATGAAGATTATTCTTGCAGTGTAGTAACCTGTAACTGTCTCCGATGCAATTAACTTGTGTAACACAGTGCTAATAGTGCAGTGAAGGGTAGGCTTGAGGCCTATTTGAACTCAATCTCTAGTTCCTTCAATTCTCCTGTGTAGGAATACAGGTACCAGCACACTGTGTTACAGATTCAGGTATGTAAAAGTGCATTAGGAAAACTTTGGGCAACAGCCCTCTCACCCAATCAGGTCCAGCCAGATGGATGCCTCCGATCCACAAGATCTCAGTCTATTTGCTACGGCCGCACCGTCACGCTGCTCCGTTTCACAGACGACCGGGAGTCCTCGGTTACCTCCTTCAAGGGTCTCTGGAACGATCACACTGCTGCTCCAGCACGCTGTGATGTAAGGCAGGATCAAAGGCTGCTGTTCCGATCCGCACGATGTAGGCCGCAACTCTGTGGGACACACGCACCCACAGAGCCCTGCTGGCAGGCCACACGTCCCAGGAACAAGAGAAAAAAAATGGCCGTGCGGGCCCTTTTATAACCTACCCAGCATGCAGTTCAATGCTGAGTATCCATGGGAGGTCACTTGGCATTGTGGGTAGGTCACTTCTTTGTAAAATGTAAACAAACAGTCACTTCCTGTAACATTTCTCTATGTCCTTGAAAAGGAAAATAAAACAAAGTCCATTTCACGTATTGGCCACTAGATGGTGCCAAGTACCATGGTATGTACTGCCCATACTTTTACACTACATTAAGGAAACAGGCAAAAATTTGTCAGCGATACATATAAAAAAACATTTGGAGGAAATTTTTTTTTTTATACTTACTAGAATCACCCTGTTGCTATGTAGTCCTCCTAATCTGCCACTTCCTGGTCCCCAGAGCTCCTCCTCACTTCCTCCCTTGCCTGTGCTCCTGGGAAATGATGTGTCATCATTTCCCAGGAGTCTGTGGGCAGTACTGTGATCAAAAATTGTGTTATTTCCTGACAGGAAATGACGCGATTTAAGGAGGATCACAGCGCTGAGATGTGTTTATCTATGTTGCCATAACAACGGGGCGGGACCTTCCTCCACCGCCGCCCGTTATTATGGCAACTTTAGAAACAATCGGCGCTACGGCCGCCGGTGAATCGCTCATGCGCGCGATCGAGAGGTGCATGTTGGTTACCCAGCATGCACCTCTCCAAAGCTAATACAGGAAGATATATCGATTGGGCTTCACATGCCCACAATCATGATGGCAACGGCCACAAAAGGAGGGAGAAAATTGTAAATAGTAAATTTATAATTTAGAGAGATCCACAATTACCATGTATAATTGTTTTTTATTTTAAAAATGAATAATGCTCGGATCAATTAAAAAAAAAAAAATTTGGCTGGAACTCCGCTTTAAGAAAAGAAATATTATAACATGTACAAGTGATACTATTGATACTTAAAGTGGAGTTCCACCCACTTTTACAACTCTTCAGCATCCCTCACTAAACTGTGCACTGTAAACAAATTGGATATTTTTTTATTTTTTTTCTCAGCACCTACTGTATATCTGCTGTATTCATTTTTCACTTCCTCCTCCCTGGCCGTGGCCCATCGCATCATTTCCTGCTTGCAATGCCTTCTGGGAAGGGGCGGCAACTTCCTCTGAAACTGCCGTTGCTATGGAAACCTGACCTGAAACCTATTACACTGCTTGTGCTGCACTGAGCATGTGCGAGATCTGCAAGGATGAGATCCAGGAAGAAATACAGTCTGGCTTCAGATGCCCACAAGATGGCAACGGCCTGCTGTAAGTTTGTAAAATAACAAACTACTGCTATAAACTAACAAAACAGACCTTAGTTTACAGATTAACTTTACTAGAATACATTAAGCTTGTGTATTATAGGGGTATTTTTATTTAAAAAGTATAATTTCGGCCGGAACACCACTTTAAATAACCTTCCCAATTTGAACTGCAGCTGCTGAACTTTCTTAAGCTGTCCAGAGAGATAAAGTAACAGTTGTTTGTTTGATAGGTAAGATAAAACCCCTAAGGGGTTAACCACTGCTAAAGGAATACTACCACAGCAGACGTCTCACATCAGAGCACCACTACACAGGTGATCTCATTAGACAGAGCCTCCAAAACAGAAAGAATAAACCTTGCTTAAACAGATATCTGTTCAGGGCAGAAAACTGCACCAAACTTTGATAAAAATGCTACAAAGCACATCAGAGCATAGTCATCTCCATATGTTTCATTTTGGTTATCTATTTACAGGGCTTTTTTTTTCTCAGAAAATAGGTGCAGGAACTCCCTCCTCCTGAGTCACCCTTCGTCTCTGCCCCCTACCCACCTCTGAGCACTGTCTCTTGGCTCCAACCCCTACCCACTTCCCAAAATCGTCCCTTTTAGAGAATACAAAACCAAGTATCATTACTACTAAATAATTTGTATGGAATTTGATAGACCCCACCCTAGCAACAGTAGACCCTCCAGAAACAATAGATCCACCACACAACAACAGACCTTCCCCCCGCAACAAAATACCACCCCAACAACAATAGACCCCACCTACAACAGATCCTCCAGCAGCCAGCAACAGTAGACCTCTCCCTCAATAGTAGATCTTTCCCAGCAACAGTAGAACCCCTGCCAGCAATAATAGACCTGCCCAATAACAATAGACCCCCCCACGCTCTGCCATTGGCAGAGCTTCCGATATTACAGGTGTTGATCTTCTGTGCATGTGTGCCATTCACCACCCTGCTGTTAGCCAGGTACTTGGTGACTACTGGAGCAATCCTGGGAACTTCTGGACACCCCCAATATCTGCACGGCTGTCCCACGTGAGACCCCAGTCACCACATCTTCCAAAAGGTAGGAAACTTCACACAAAATGGTCCTAGAGTGAGGAGGTCAAAATAGAAACGTGCGTCTGGCTCAGCTTGATAATTTGGAGTGGGGTCCGATGAGGTAGGAGCGAGGGCGGGGCTACCCCCAAACATATGCTGCCATGGAAGTCATTTGGGAAACAATATTTATTACAGAACAGAAAACAGAGATACATCTAGATAGTAGCCTAAAAAACATGATTCAATACAACTTAAAGTAATCGTAAACCCTCTCATAAACCCAGTGAAGTGAATATAGCTACATAGTTAGGTTGAAAAAAGACACAAATTCATCTAGTTCAACCAATAAAACATACAATCCCATATACACAATCCTATACCCACAGTTGATCCAGAGGAAGGCAAAAATCCCTAGCAAAGCATGATCCAATTAGCCACAGCAGGGGAAGAAATTCCTTCCTGATCCCCCGAGAGGCAATCGGATATTCCCTGGACTAACTTTACCTATAAATGTTAGTACCCAGTTACACTGTCTTGAAAAAGTATTCATATCCCTTGACATTTTCCACATCTTGTTACCAGTGGCGGCTGGTGGGGTTTTTTTTGGGGGGGGCAAACAACCCCCTGCCGCTGGTGGAGCAGCACTAGCACAACTGCCAGCTACCCCCCCCCCCCGTGTCGTGGCATGGCACTAACACCCCCCCTCCACCACCTGCTGTCCTTACCGTGGATGCGGGTGGTGAAAGCAGCGGTCGGAGCTGGCCATCTCCCAGCATGGCGGGCTCCAGTGTCCTCTCCTGGAGTCCTCTCCTCTCTGCTCCTTCTGGCGCTAGGCATCCAATAAGATCATCTGATGTTTTGGCCAATCGTTTTGGCCGGGAGGAGGATCACTGTTGGAACAGCGAATATTCATTCGCTGTTGCAACACACCTGGGTGGGCTCAGGACACATCCTCAGCGTCCCGAGCCCACACCATTTTGAAGCCTATTAGAGCCTATGGCTCTAATCAGGTGCTTCAAATAAACTCCTAGCCGCTGTAATTCATGTGCCCAGTGATCGGAAAGGGGCCGGACACATGAAAAGGGGGGCGGCAGCGGCGGCTTGGATAGATTTATGCTATGCATGAATCTATCCACTGCATACAGGGGGTGAAGAGGAGAGAGTCAGCTTCACCCAGGCACCCCTAATAGCATGTTACAACCAAAAACATAAATGTATTTTATTGGGATTTTATGTGATAGACCAACACAAAGTGGCACATATATGTGAAGTGGAAGGAAAATGATAAATGGTTTTCAAATTTTTTTACAAATAAATATCTGAAAAGCGTGGCCTGCATTTGTATTCAGCCCCCCTGAGTCAATACTTTGTAGAACTACCTTTCACTGCAATTACAGTTGCAAGTCTTTTGGGGATGTCTCTACCAGCTTTGCACATCTAGAGAGTGAAATTTTTGCCCATTCTTCTCTGCAAAATAGCTCAAGCTCTGTCAGATTGGATGGAGAGCATCTGTAAACAGCAGTTTTCAAGTCTTGCCACAGATTCTCAATTGGATTTAAGTCTGTACTTTGACTGGGCCCTTTCTAACACATGAATATCCTTTGATCTAAACCATTCCACTGTAGCTCTTGCTGTATGTTTAGGGTTGTTGTCCTGCTGGAAGGTGAACCTCTGCTCCAATATCAAGTCTTTTGCAGACTTTTACAGGTTTTCTTCTAAGATTTCCCTGTATTTGGCTCTATCCATCTTCTCATCAACTCTGACCAACTTCCCTGTCACTGCTGAAGAAAAGCATTCCCACAACATTATGCTGCCACCACCATGTTTCACTGTGGGGATGGTGTGTTCAGGGTGATGTGCAGTGTTAGTTTTCTGCCACACATAGCGTTTTGCTTTTAGGCCAAAAAAATCTATTTTGGTCTCATCTGACCAGAGCACCTTCTTCAGCATGTTTGCTGTGTCCCCCACATGGCTTCTCGCAAACTGCAAACGGGACTTCTCATGGCTTTCTTTCAACAATGGCTTTCTTCTTGAAACCCTTCCATAAAAGCCAGATTTATAGAGGGCACTACTAATAGTTGTCCTGTGGACAGATTCTCCCACCCGAGCTGTGGATCTCTGCAGCTCCTCCAGAGTTACCATGGGCATCTTGGCTGCTTTTGTGATTAATGCTCTCCTTGCCTGGCCTGTCAGTTTAGGTGGATGGCCATGTCTTGGTAGGTTTGCAGTTGTGCCATTTTTCCATTATTGGATGATGGATTGAACATTGCTCCGTGAGATGTTAAAAGCTTGGGATATTTTTTTTATAACCTAACCCTGCTTTAAACTCCTCCACAACTTTATCCCTGACCTGTCTGCTCTGTTTCTTGGCCTTCATGATGCTGTTTGTTCACTAAGGTTCTCTAACAAACCTCTGAGGGCTTCACAGAACATCTGTATTTATACTGAGATTAAATCACACACAGGTCGACTCTATGTATTAATTAGGTGACTTCTGAAAGCAATTGGTTCCACTAGATTTTAGTTAGAGGTATCAGAGTAGACACGTGCATTTCGTTTTGTTCCAAATCGAAATTCGTACGAATTTTTCATTATTCGGAAATTCGTATGCATCCGAATTTCCAAATTACAAAAGTAACTAATTTAAACGAATCCGAAAAAAACGATCAAATTCGAAAAAAAATAGAAAATTATTTTCTAAAAAATACAATAAAATAGAATATAAAATAATAAAGCAATAGAATATATATATCTATATCTATATCTATATAATATTTTTTTTTATTATTCTGTTCTATTGTTTTTCTATGCTTTTCTTTTCTATTATTTTCTATTTTATAAGTCTTTTCTATTCAAATTCAAATTCATTCTATACGAAATTCGAATTTCTCAACATGGCTTTTGAAGTTCGAATTTCATATAGAATGAATTCGAATTTGAATAGAAAAGATTAGAATAGAAAATAATAGAAAATAATAGACTAGAAAAACAATAGAACAGAATAAAATATTTTTTTATTCTGTTCTATTGTTTTTCTATGCTATTCTTTTCTGTCATTTCCTATTCTATTCTAAACTTTTCTATATGAATTTGAATTCATTCTATGCGAAATTCGAATTTTGGAAGATGGCTTCTGAAATTCGAATTTCGCATAGAATGAATTTGAATAGAAAAGATTAGAATAGAAAATAATAGACTAGAAAAACAATAGAACAGGACAGAATATAATATATATATTTTATTCTATTCTATTGTTTTTCTAGTCTATTCTTTTCTATACTGTTCTAATGTTTTCTATTCAAATTCAAATTCATTTTATACGAAATTCGAATTTCGGAAGATGTGTGTGTGTGTGTGTGTGTGTGTGTGTGTATGTGTATATATATATATATATATATATATATATATATATATATATATAATATTTTTTCTGTTCTATTGTTTTTCTATTCTATTCTAATCTTTTCTATTTGAATTCGAATTCATCCTATACGAAATTCGAATTTTGGAAGATGAGATATATATATATATGTTTTTTATGCAGGTCTATGTTTTTCTGCGCTATTATTCTCTATTATTTTCTATTTTATTCTAATCTTTTCTATTTGAATGCAAATTCATTCTATACTAAATTCGAATTTCGGAAAATGGTTATATAGAAATAGAATGAAATTGAATTCTAATAGAAAAGACTAGAATAGAAAAAACAATAGAACAGAAAAAATATTATATATATATATATATATATATATATATATATATATATATATATATATATATATATATATATATATATATATATATATATATATATATAACCATCTTCCGAAATTGAAATTTGGTACAGAATTAATTTGAATTCGAATAGAAAAGATTACAATAGAATAGAAAATAATAGACAAGAATAGCATAGAAAAACATTCTATTCTAATCTTTCCTATTCGAATTCAAATTCATTCTGTACCTAATTCCAATTTCAGAAGATGGTTTTATATATATATATAATTTTTTTTTCTATTCTGCTCCATTGTTTTTCTATGCTATTCTTTTCTATCCTATTCTAAACTTTTCTATTCGAATTTGAATTCATTCTATACGAAATTCGAGTTTCGGAAGATGGTTTTATTTATATATATATATATATATGATCCGTCAAAGCATATGCTTTGACGGATCTTAGGAAGGGCGCAAGCATACTAGCCCGAAACGTAATGATTTCATCTGGAAAGATTGTACTTGCTTTGTAATTTTTCCACGTGACTATGTGAAATAAAGCAACTGAAAGTTTTTAAGTGCAGCAACCCTTTGGACTTTTTCTTTATATATAAGGTCGGTGGGAGGACCTGATTGCTGGCACTGAATCGTAATCTGGGTGCGGTTCTTCTCTACAATTGAATATATATATATATATATATTCCGTATTAACAGAAAAACACAGAATTGTTGACATTTTTGCAGATTTATTAAAAAAGAAAAACTGAAATATCACATGGTCCTAAGTATTCAGACCCTTTGCTCAGTATTTAGTAGAAGCACCTTTTTCATCTAATACAGGCATAAGTCTTTTTGGGAAAGATGCAACAAGTTTTTCACACCTGGATTTGGGGATCCTCTGCCATTCCTCCTTGCAGATCCTCTCCAGTTCCGAAAATTTCAAGGGGTATGAATACCTTTTTAAGGCACTGTATATTATGTACATTTAGGAAAGAATCCGGGCCTTTTTTTAAGCAATCTACTGAGCTGGCCAGAACCACCTCTGGAGGAAGTCTATTCCACATTTTCACAGCTCTTACTGTGAAGAAATCTTTCCGTATTTGGAGATGAAATCTCTTTTCCTCTAGTCGTAAACAGTGCCCCCTTGTCCTCTGTGATGACCTTAAAGTGAATAGCTCAACACAAAGTTCACTATATGGACCCCTTGGGAGTTATTTACTAAAGGCAAATCCACTGTGCACTACAAGTGCACTTGGAAGTGCAGTCGCTGTAGATCTGAGGGGGGACATGCAAGGGGAAAAAAACAGCATTTTAGCTTGCATATGATTGGATGATAAAATCAGCAGAGCTTCCCCGCATTTCAGATCTTCCCCCTCAGATCTACAGTGACTGCACTTCCAAGTGCACTTGTAGTGCAAAGTGGATTTGCCTTTAGCAAATAACCCCCCTTATGCATTTGTACATGTTGATCATATCTCCCCTTAATCTCCTCTTCTCAAGAGAGAATAAATTCAGTTCCTCTAATCTTTTCTCATAGCTGAGCTCCTCCATGCCTCTTATCAGTTTGGTTGCCCTTCCCTGCACCCTCTCCAGTTCCCCGATATAGTTTTTGAGAACTGGTGCCCAAAACTGAACTGCATATTCCAGATGAGGTCTTACTAATGATTTGTACAGGGGCAAAATGATATCTCTCTCTCTGGAGTCCATACCTCTCTTTATACAAGAAAGGAAAATGCTTGCTTTGGAATCCACAGCTTGGCAATATGATCTACCCTTTGGATTCCCCAGTTGTACCCCCCCAAGTATGTATGATGCATGCATATTGATAGCCCCGGAGTGCATAACTTTACATTTGTCAACATTAAACCTCATTTGCCACCTAGTTCCCCAATAAAACAGTGCATTGAGATCATCTTGTAAGTTGGAGACATTCATAGCTGACACTGCATAGCCTGGTGTCATCTGCAAACACTGAAATGGTACTTTTAATCCCATACGCTATATCATTTATAAAGATGTTAAGAGTAAGGGTCCCAACACTGAACCTTGGGGTACACCACTGATAACCTTAGACTGATCAGAGTAAGAATCATTAATCACAACCCTCTGAATCCTGGCTTTTAGCCAGTTTTCTATCCATTTTCAAACTGATCTTTCCAAGCCTGTAGACTTTACCTTACACATAAGCCGTGTGTGGGGAACTGTGTCAAGTGCTTTTGCAAAATCCAAGTATACAATGTCCACAGCCACCCCTCTGTCCAGTGGTGTACCAAGTGGGGGGCGGGGCAGGTCGCCCCGGGTGTCACACACTGGGGGGGTGTCAGGCCGGCGCCCCCCCCTCCGCGACTGAAGCGGTGACAGCGGGGCGGGTTTAGGCAGTGGAGCCGAGGTGACAGGGCAGGTTAAAGCACACACGGAGTGGTGAGCTGCAGTGGCTTTGCAGGGGGAGGTGCGGTCCGCACCCGGTTGACACCCGTCAGCAGGGCCCACAACAATCCCCTTCTCTCGCAGCCACAGGCTGTCTGAGCGGCTTTGAGCAGTCCCGGCTGTCTCACACAGCCAAGCAGAGTGAAGCCACCTTCCCCTCCTCCTTTATGTCTACACAGGAGGAGGGGACCCAACCTGCTGTGCATGTCCCACACTGATCATCATCTGAGGTACATTATGGGTCTGTAGGGGGGATCTGTACTGAATGGGGGGGTCTGCACTGTATGGGGGGCCTGTACAGAATGGTGGGGTCTGCACTGTAGGGGGGGTCTGTCATGAATGGGGGTGTCTGCACTGTAGGGGGGATCTGTACTGAATGGGGGGGGTCTGCTTAACATGCAGGGGGTCCAGAACTGTTATGCCCCGTACACACAGTCGGACATTGATCGGACATTCCGACAACAAAATCCTAGGATTTTTTCCAACGGATGTTGGCTCAAACTTGTTTTGCGTACACACGGTTGCACAAAGTTGTCGGAATTTCCGATCGCCAAGAACGCGGTGACGTACACCACATACGACAAGACTAGAAAAGGCCAGTTCAGAACCAAGCACGGCACCCTTTGGGCTCCTTTTGCTAATCTCGTGTTAGTAAAAGTTTGGTGAGAGAAGATTTGCGCTTTTTCAGACTCGTGGTTTTCAGATCGTTTTCTGCTGTTCAGTTTGTGCTTGTGGGTTTGTATCTGCTCTTCAGTGCGTGTAGCGAGTACCATTGACTTGTCATTGTGTTCTTGTTCATTCGTTACTGTTTTTCAGGTCGCTCTTCACAGGCCTTGCTGTTCTTCAGTGCGTTCTGTTACTTCGTTCTGAGCAGCCGACCGTTTTCTAGCCATGTTGCGTATACGTACTCCTCGTAGAGTTCGTGCTCTGCGGGGGCTTGGTGTTGGGGTCCTGACCTTGACACAAGTCCAGTCCATGAACAGGGTGAGGAGGAGTTCATGGACCAAGAATTGGTTGCTTCAGCGTGACCAGTTCTGTCATATGCCTTTGCTCCGTGAGATCCGTGAGAATAATCCTGATGATTTGAGGAACTTTCTCCGGATGACGGATGCCGTTTTTCACCGTTTGTTGGCTTTGCTGACCCCCTATATCAGCAGGCAGGATACCTGCATGAGGCAAGCCATCACTCCGGAGCAGAGGCTAGTCGCCACCCTGCGGTACTTGGCGACGGGGAGAAGCCTGCAGGACTTGAAGTTCTTGACAGGCATCTCCCCCCAGGCTCTGGGGATCATTATCCCAGAGACCTGTTCTGCCATCATCCAGGTCCTGCAGAAGGAGTATATTAAGGTAAGATTTTTATCCTTTAATATCACATTTTAATGTATATAATGTTTGATAATATATTGTATTTCTTTCCTCATTCCCTAATTACCATGATTGGAATATGCTGTGAATGTCCCCTTTGTCCCCATGCATGCTGGATTTTTATGTAATTATTTTATGCATGCTCTCCTGGCCCTATATTCACCTCATGTAGTCACTTAACAATGTATTTTGTCAGCTCCATAGTAGTGCTTTACCCCAAACACCCCCTAAAATGTGTTGAAATGTGATTTGTGCTTTAAATTGAGGCAGAGTGCCAGAGGCTTTTTTGGGGGGGTCCCCAAATCATTTGGAACCCTCCCTCCCCCCAACTGCTAAGTCAGCTGATACCAATTCTCCATCTATCCTCAATCATCTATCTGCTGACTTTGCCAAACACATACACACTATACCCATCTCTTTTGTGGTCAGATTTATGGATGAATTCCCCAAAGCATGTAGTGCAAGGGCCTGCCTGTATACTTTCAAATGGTACTGTTTCAAGTTTGGGTATCCTATTATTATCTTGATAGGTAATAGCAGAATGTCCAAATGTGCTCAAATGTGTACAATGTGTATTTATATCTTTGTATTATGACACTTCTTACCTGTCCAGTGGGCTGCCAATAGTGTAACTAAGGAGGGGTTGTTCCAAGTAATACACATTATTTAGGCATTCATCTCTCAATGAAGTGGAGAGGGTTACCTGTCCAAGAGCTCCCCCCCTATAATGTTAGAAATGGCCCGTGGGGGGGGGGGGGGGAATATGATAGATGTACCTTATACTTTGGTCTTTAAAAATTCCCATAAATAAATGTTATCTTGATATTGGCCAAGAATGTTTGTGTCTAATCTGCTTTCCCTGTTTATGTGCAAAAAGACTAATTTTTTGGGGGTTTTCCTCCACAGTTTCCTTCCACGCCACAGGAATGGCAGGCTGTGGCCTCCCACTTTGCCCAGCGGTGGCACTTTCCTAACTGTGGAGGGGCAATTGATGGGAAACACGTCCACATCATCCCACCACCCAACTCGGGGTCGTACTATTATAATTATAAGGGGTTCAATAGTATTGTGATGTTGGCGGTGGTGTTGGCTACTTATGAATTTCTGTATGTGGACGTGGGGAAGAATGGCCCGATGTCCGATGGTGGAGTCACCGCCCAGATGGAGTTCTACAGGCGTCTCCAGAATGGCAGCTTGGACTTGCCACCTCCCGAAGACAATGTGGAAGGACTCCCATTCGTCTTCGTTGCGGATTAAGCTTTTGCGCTGGGGGACCATCTTATGCGGCCATTCCCGATGAGGACCCTCACTCCGGACCAGAGGGTTTTTAATTACCGGAGCCAGAAGAGTGGTGGAGAACACGTTTGGAATCATGGCCAGCCGGTTCCGCCTATTTCTTACACCCATACATATGGCGGAGTACAAACTAAATCACATTATCCTGGCGTGCTGTGTTCTACACAACTTTTTACGGCAACATTCTGCCAACTATGCTGGCTCAGTTGGGCCTGAGGCTGGAATTCAAAATGAACCAACCCTGACGGCGCTTGAAAGTGGCCGTCCTGGCTTGCCCTCCCTGAGTGCCCGTGATGTCCGGCTAAGATACCTTGAATTCTTTGCCAGTAGGGGGCTATCAATATGCCAGACAATGTGTGAAACCTTTTTCAAATAAAAAAAAATTAAGCAAATCTTTGGTGACATTTACTGCTTGTGTTTGTTTTAGCTGACCCTGACAGAAATGTGTTGAGTCCTGAAAATGGCGTGATTGTGTAACCTTACAAAGCACTGTTGGGTGTTATTTACTAAAGGCAAAGACACTTTGCACTATAAGTGCACTTGAAACTGCACTTGTAGTGCAAAGTGGATTTGCCCTTAGGAAATAACCCCCATTGTCACAGAAAGCAGCAATTAGAGCACCACAAAAGTGTTGTAGCGTTGAGACAATAATCCACACATTATTGATTAACAATCTTTTTAATACCAGCACAATCACATGTGCATTTAGAAAAGGTTTTTAAAACAAACCAACATGTTTGTTGTTGTAGAACAATTTTTGGGGTCACATTAGAAAAAGACAAAATGTCCATTTAAGATAAAACAGGCATATTTAAAACCAACAAGAAAGACACAAATCTTGAACTTACAAAGTTCACATTTGGTAGAACATGAAGGCAATATCAGACATGAGTATTTACAAACTGTGTTTGATATTGCGTTCAGATGGGGTGAAGTCACTCCCGGAAAAGCCAAATTTTGAAGATGCACACAAATAGCCAAATGTCAACATGTGCGACCTGCCATCATGGGGGATCAAGGGACGTGTTTTGGGGGAGCAACCCCTTCCTCTCAGCTACTTTATTGTTGAGGAAGGGGTTGCACCCCCAAAACGCGTCCATTGATCTCCCGTGATGGCAGATAGCACATGTTGACACACTGTGTGCATCTTCAAAATTAGGCTTTTCTACTATTTGACAAAAAATGTTAAAATTGTAGTACACCATAAAACAAAGGGATTTGGAGGGGTTTTAAACTCTCCCCAAAACATCAATGATGTTCTTATTTTTTTGAAGAACATCATTGATGTTTTTCTTGATGTTTTCCAAGTCCCTATTACACCCCATGATCTCCCCAGTCAGGAACTGTGCACTTTCCGAGGTGAAAGGATCTGGATCCACAACATCACGATCACCTAAAAAGATAGAAACCAAAAAAAACCCATGTATTATAAATATGCCGGCATCCATCTCTTACCTGAGCCTGTGGTCACAGACACTCACCTGTTGTGGTGCCAATTTCCACCACGTCTTCCTCCTCCTGCTCTGCGTTGCTTGGGTGCATTACCCCTTCTTCCAGAGGTGGGGGGTCTCTGGTCTCCTCGGATGAGGGGTGTCCTCCGAGTCTTTTCTCCCCTATGTAAAAAAAAATCGTATACTTAGCACACAAATATTTGAGAGAAGAACTATAAATAGGAAACATTGCTTTGAAGTGGGGTACAATTGTCTATTTTGGCTGAGTTCCAAGATGTAGAATTTTGAGTGTCCTTTGTCAAGCTTCAATACTTTACCTGTTTTGTACAAGCTTCACAGATGGAGACACCCCTATAGTATACACTGGAGCACCAGTGTGAGCCCCCTAATAAAAAGGGTGTTCTGGTGTCCCACACTAGTGGTCCAGCATCCAGATGTCTAAACAGCTGCTGAGTGTCCTCTACTTACACAGAATGTAGTTTGCATTTCATTCTATTAACAAACACATCTACACAACCAAATTATTTTCAGACAAGTAGGCCCTAAAAAATGCGGGCAAATGCATTTGGCCCAAACAATGGTGTTTTATAGGCCGAAAGAAAAATGTTTGATAAGAATGAATAATGTGCCCATGAACATGAAAGTTGACATTTTAAACTGGATTAACAGTTAAGAAAAGCACATGGAGCAGCACGAATGTAATAAAGACAAAAAGACTAGGAACACAGCACAACTACTTACTTTTTTGCAGCACTCTCTGGATCTTTCTGTACTGCTCGTGTTCTCGTAATTTGAGGTCCGACCACCGCTTCCTGAGCAGATCTTTCGATCGACGTACCCCGAAATTCCGGTGCAGACTTTTGACCACTTTCGCCATGATCTTAGCCTTACGGACATTGGGGTTGGGGTAAGGTCCATACTTTCCATCATAGTCGGCCCTCGTCATTATGTCGGCCATCTCCAACATCTCCCCAAAGGATATATTTGATGCCTTAAATCGTCTCCTTCTGGATCGGGACGATTCTGGCTCCGGGCTTTCCTCCTCCTCCTCCTCGTTGGTGTAAATATCAGACACCTGCTCTGACTCTGCCATGTGCTTTTCCCCACTGCGCTGAACGAAAAGGGGCAGGGAATAGACTAGAAAGAACGTCAGGGGCGGGCGGAGTTTCACGCATGCGCAGTGTCTATAAAGCGTAACACGCGTGCGTAGTACGTACGATCTGTGAGCGGAGGAAGGAGTAACGGAGGTGCCGATCGTGATAACAAAGGTAAGATTTAACATTGGGCCTATTCTGCTTCTAGATTGAGGCCTGTATTTGCACAAGTTTATAAGACTTTAGGCTGACGTTAGGGTTTGTCTTGTGTTGTGTCTTGCAGTGAAAATGGATATCTTGAAAGATGAGGACTTTATGCCAATCTTCATTGATATGTTCAGGGAGCTGCCCTGTCTGTGGGAGATAAACCACCCTGAGTATAAGAACCAAACAAAGAGAAAGGCAGCGCTGGATAAATTGCTTGAATTTGTGAAGACGGTGATCCCCACGGCCGACATCACCTATTTGAAGATCCTAATTGGTGGCCTGAGGAGCACTTATCTAAGGGAGCACAAGAAGGTCCAGGATTCCCAGAGATCTGGAGCTGCAGAAGACATCTATGTCCCCAGGCTGTGGTACTATGACAGGCTGCATTTTCTGGCAGGTCAGTACGAACCCAGGCCAGCACTCTCAACTCTTCCTTCCACGCTTCCTTCCCCCCCACCTGAAGCTTCTGACGCCCAACCTGGGCCTTCCAAGCAGGAACATGTGGAGGAGCCCAGCTTGACCCAGGTATAGCATTCCTCTAAATATTTCTGGTTGTCCAATCAATGATGTTAACTAGATGTTAGTTTGGAGTACTAATTTATGATTGTGATTGATGATGCAAAAACTAAAACCATGTCCTTTTTTCATACACAGGGAAGTCTCAGCCAGGAGGTGGCCGGGCCAAGCAGGCTGCCTTATATCCAGGTCCCTACCCTACACCTTCAAAGACAAAGTGGCGGGAAGAGGAGTAACTTGGAGGAGGCTGCCATTGGAAGGCTACAGAGGCCCTGAGAAGCCCCCACAGTGTGGAGGAGGACTTTGCTTGCATAACTATAATATAAATAAGTGTGGCGCTAAAAAAATATGTACGTTATTGGGCAAAACCAGACCGCATATTATCTGAAAGGCAATATGCACAATAAAGTATATTGATGAAAATTGATCGTATAAGAACTGTTAGCTGACACTAGCAGAAATAAGTACTTAAGAAATAAAAAACAGTATAAACCTGAAGGTATATAGGTGTTATTTGACACCTGAATTGAAAAAATGGCAAAACAATGTGTGTGAGTAAAAAAAGGGGAAGAAGAACTACAAATCCCAACAATAGGGAGGAGCAGTTATATGCATGTGAACCAAAAATGATGTGAGGATACTAAAACGTCACAAAACTGTGCTACCCGCAAATGGGATTAAACATATAGTGAGGAAATAGGATAAAAATAAAAAAGTGAGTAGTGAACATATCAACTGCTAATGAAACTAAAAGTCCATCCTGAACTCATAGGTTACTATCATAACTCAAATTCCAAACAGTGCAACTCGAACGATCAACAGCAGCCGGAGATAGTGATGGAGGGCCCTTAAATCCGGGAATGGCATCCACAAGATAGGGTATCAAACATCTGTATGAAAGGGATAGGCAAAAATACCCTTACCAGCAGTGATGGACTCCCAGCCAATGACTTGGGAGTCAGACAGGCTTGTAATGGAGCAGGGGGAGTAGCTCCTTGTTCCCAACAGCTGAAAGTGATGGAGGAATGGCAGCACTCACCGACCCAACCTCTCTGCTCTCACTGACCTGCAACTTTGAAGATGTCAGTGGAGGATTGCTCATCGAAGGTCCGGCTCCGTGGACTAGATGTAAGTCCTCAAATGTAAAGGGATAAAAACGAAGACTTCCCCATGGTGTAAATCAGCTTATAACAAGCTTTATTGAAACAAAGTGATAAAAACACACTCTGGCTCTTCAAAAAAGAGTTAAGTATAAAAAAGTATAAAAAGCGCTATAATTCAAATGGTGGCAAGACAGGCATAACAGACCCTACGCGTTTCGTCCAATGGGACTTTGACTGGGGTATATGCCTGTCTACCACTTGTGCCTGTATATATATATGTAAAGTAGTAATAAACAAATGATAACAGCTGTTCGCGCCATGCATACCGTCACTTCCGGATCACCGGAAAATGGCGTCAGCATCCATCGTAATCCAATCACAATGGCTCTAACGTCGGCCTGTAGCCAAGCCTCAATGTGGATATCCTTATCAAATGGTGCCGTGGACAGCGTCACCTTACGTCAGACGGCGCATAGGTCAGGTGATGACCCTACTCCAATGGAACATCGAGTCAGGAGATAAAACACCCATTCAGACGCGTCCCTCCCCGCAACCTATCCCGGAGAAAAAGGGGTGGTGTACAAACTCCAATGCGGGATTGCGCTAAGGACGTATGACGTCACTCCGGCATACGGCCGGATGTGACGAGGACAGTAGCGGCGGTGGAGCGCAAATGCGTACCGCGCCTCGCTAAAAAGAGACTGATGGGCGGAAATACTGAAGCTTGGAGCGCAAATGCGGTCCAGCTGTCACAATAAAGGGAAAAAAGGGCCATAACTATATTTAAAAACGCTGACATGGCGCGAACATTGTTGAACAAAACAGCAATGGAAATGTGCAATAAAAAGTAGCCAATGTACTGTATCACTACAATGGAAATCCTTAATAAGATTTACACATCAATATCAATATATATCAAAATACAGTGATATCGGAATACCTCTGTATAACCAATTATGATATAAAAAGGAGGCATTTAGACATGAAAGTATAAAGTAAGAATACCCACAAAATACAATAACGAGACGAGTAGTATAGATTAGTTGAATCATATGAAGAGAGAGAAACCATAAATAATAATCTAAAAACTAAGGCTAAATTAGTTGAATCATATGAAAAGGAAGGAATCATTATTAATAATCTAGAAATTGAGAGTAATACAACTGTCTGTTAGATGACCAATCAGACAGTTGTAAACCGGGTAAGGAATCAAAACTATGTATTGAATATTGGAACAAATATATTAGGCGTAAAAATCCATCTCCAAGTCGATCACTGCAAACAGTGAGGGGCTGATCCAATAACAAAAAAAGGGGACAGTAAAACAAAAGAAAAAGTTAAGACTGATTGATGAAAGCATTTATGTCCCAATCAATATTGAGGCCAAATGGCGAATAACACTTTAATTGGTGTATCCAAAAGGTCTCTAATCTTGATACGCCCCTCTTCATAGATTCACCCCTCCAATGGGGGGTGAATTTATCAATGACTTGGAATTGAGTTCCATTTGGATTTTGATTGTGGCAGTGCAAAAATGTTTGGGAACACTGTGGTTGGTAAGGCCCTTTTTGATATTGGCTACATGCTCATTACCTCTCACAGCAAATGTACGTATAGTACGACCCACGTACTGTTTTTTGCAAGGACACATGATCAAATAGACCACGTATCTAGGTTCACATGTCAAAAAGTGTTTGATCCGATACTCCTTCCCTGTGGAAGTGGAGACAAACGTCTCAGTTCTCCTTCGTCCACAGATATTGTGTATACAAACGTTGCACCGCTTGCAAGGGAAAAACCCTTTCATATTGTGGAAGAAGGAGCGAATCGCAGGGGGGTCAATTGTATTAGGGGCAATTTGACTTTTAATAGAAGGGGCCCCTCTATAAATAACACCGCCTCGCTCGGGAAGAACAGGGCCCAATATTAGGTCATTTTTAAGGACTCTCCAATGTCTTGCTACAATTTCCTTAATCTGTCTGTGCTGTATGGAAAAATTTGTCAAGAGGGACCACTTATGGTTGTTGTCGAGACCACCTTTGGGTTTTCCAACCAACAAAGATTCTCTACTTATCTGGGCAACTTTGCTAATTTCGTTATCAATTTCTGCCGGATCGTAACCTCTATCGACAAACCTGAACTTCAAAATCTGTGTTTGGTGTAGATAGTCTGTGAGATTGCTACAATTGCGTCTAATCCGCGTAAACTGGCTGCGTGGTACGGATTTCAGCCAGGTAGCGTGATGGCAACTATCGACCGGAATGTAACCATTCCGGTTGGTAGGTTTAGAAAACGTTTTGGTCTCCAAAAGGTTATCAACTACTGATATTTCGAGATCTAAAAAATGGATCGCGGAAGAGCTGACCTCGTACATCAGCTCTATCCCAATGTCGTTGTCATTTAACCTGCATAAAAAAATGCAAGGACTCAATACTTCCTCTCCATAGGAGGAGGATGTCGTCTATGTACCTCACCCAGAGAGCTAGCTCCGGGGGGTCGAGGGCATAGACGATATCCTCCTCCCAACGGGCCATAAAAATATTGGCCAGGCTAGGAGCGAACTTAGCGCCCATAGCCACTCCCTTCTGTTGGATGAAAAAATCACCATTATACCAAAAGTAATTATGTTTGGTTGCGAACCGTAACAGGTCCATGATGAATCTCTGTTGGGTTTTGGGGATGGACTCCTCCCTAGACAGGAAGAGTTCAACTGCTGCAAAACCCGCATTGTGAGGTATGGAAGTATATAATGACGTAATGTCAGCTGTAACTAAAAGCAGATCGTTACTGTAAGTAATGTTATTCAGCTTGGAGATGGTATCCTTGGTATCCCTTAGATAAGATGGTACGGATTGAACAATGGGTTGTAAGAAAAAAATCGATGTATCTCCCTATGCAGGAAGTAATGGAATCGATGCCGCTGATGATAGGGCGACCGGGAGGTTGTGTGATACTTTTATGCACTTTTGGTAAATAATATATTACCGGGATTCTCGGGGCAACCGGAATCAAAAAGCTTTTTTCTTTATTGTTAAGAATACCCAACTGGAACCCAGTGTCAACCAAGTCAGTAAGTGATCTCTTGTAAGAAGTTGTGGGATTAGTATAAATCCTCGAATAGGTGTCAGTATCACCTAGGATTCTAGTCATCTCTAGGTGGTAGTCGTTTTTATCCAAAACGACTATCCCACCTCCTTTATCCGCGGGTTGGATAATTAGGTCTTTCCGTTCGCACAATTTTTTAAGTCCAATTTTCAAAGTGGGATCATTGAAAGACCTTTTAATAGGTAATCTGTCCAAGTCCTGTAAAACCAGATCCTGAAAAACTTTAATGGAGGGAGCCGTGGGGCCAGGAGGGTTAAAGAGGGAAGGGTTTGAGAGTCCTGAATGGACTATATGCGAATTAACTTCAACTTTGGGTCTTGTGGGATTAGAGATAATATGTCTATGTACATTTAATTTCCGTACATATTTCTGGATGTCTATAAAAGTGCTGAATTTATTCAGTTTGTTAGGCGAAACGAACTTCAAGCCCTTTTCAAGGACTAGAAGTTCCGCCTCCGACAAATCAGCGCTACTAAGATTAAATATCCCACTCTCTTTTAAACCCGTTTTCTTTTGTCGGGAGCGCCTCGCCCCTCTGGTTCCCCGTTTCCGTCTATGGATCTTTTGTGTCTCCCTGGTTCCTTGGGAAAATCCCCTTGATAAGGGGGGACCGGTTGTTGTTGATTGTAATTGAAAGGTGATCTATTATAATAGTTAGAATCAATCTCTCTATAAGGGTAATAGGAGTTGTAGTTCTCCCGTGATCTTTCATCCCTTAGAGGGGAATACCTGTTGGACGTCCGTACAGGAGTTCTCTGCGGATAGAAATGTTCGTAATGTTCATTGTATCTATCATAATGGTTCTCTCTTCTTGGTGTGGACCTCTGATAGTTACGATTAGAGGACATATCTCTCTGTCCTCTACCTCTACCCCTCCCTCCTCTATCTCTACCTCTGGAATTAGCCGGAGGTCCCTTCCGATGAGTTTTAGGAGTATTGGGGGGGGCGGATTGGTGGTAGTCAGCAGCCCTATAGTCTGTCGTGCCTACACTTCTGGATGGAGGCGGTTGGGATTGGGAATACTGCTGTTCTGAGACATCCATCTGACATGAACTCTTATCAGGAGCAGTAGATCCTTCATCCACAGTTTGCCAGGAAAAAACACAACCATTTTTGTAATCGTTAACATCCCTGGTGTACTTTTTTTGTTTTTTAATCTTTTGGTCCTTCTCTTCTTTTTCTAAGAGATTTTTAAGGGCAGTTGAATGTGTGACATATTCAGAAGAAGATCTAAAGGGAACCAATTTCTCTTTGATCTCCTTTATCTCTCTATCAATAGTCACCATTCTTGCTCTTTTTTTATCTATCAGAAATTTCAAGAGGGAGATCCCAACCTCATTGAAATATCGGAACCAGGATTCTAAATCTAGGTCACCTTGTTGTGGAAATACATTCCACCTTAGTCCTCTAGGAACCATATGTTCCTTAGAGTACTGCTCCAAAAAGACAATGTCCCAATCAAGGTGTAGCTCAGATAGCATAAGATTCTTAAGTCTAACAAACAGACCCCCTATCTCAGTGTCCATTTTCAGAAGGGTGAAGACACCCTCAGTATTCACTGAGCGGTTAGTACGGTAGTCAAATACATCCATGGTAATGAATATAGATGGTATAGAAATGTTATGTGGAGGCAGCACTATATGCGTCTAAAAATAACACCAGAAAATCAAAAATAATAGTGCGCCAACCAGAGAGCAGAGCAGCCAATACAACAATCAGACAAATTGTAGAAAAGATATAATATAAATAAGTGTGGCGCTAAAAAAATATGTACGCTATTGGGTAAAACCAGACCAAATATTATCTGAAAGGCAATATGCACAATAAAGTATATCGATGAAAATTGATCGTATAAGAACTGTTAGCTGACACTAGCAGAAATAAGTACTTAAGAAATAAAAAACAGTATAAACCTGAAGGTATATAGGTGAACCATATAAGTGGATCATATATAAACTGTATTTGACACCTGAAGTGAAAAAATGGCAAAACAATGTGTGTGAGTAAAAAAAGGGGAAGAAGAACTACAAATCCCAACAATAGGGAGGAGCAGTTATATGCATGTGAACCAAAAATGATGTGAGGATACTAAAACGTCACGAAACTGTGCTACCCGCAAATGGGATTAAACATATAGTGAGGAAATAGGATAAAAATAAAAAAGTGAGCAAAGTCCAAACAGTGCAACTGGAACGATCAACAGCAGCCGGAGATAGTGATGGAGGGCCCTTAAATCCGGGAATGGCATCCACAAGATAGGGTATCAAACATCTGTATAAAAGGGATAGGCAAAAATACCCTTATCAGCAGTGATGGACTCCCAGCCAACGACTTGGGAGTCAGACAGGCTTGTAATGGAGCAGGGGGAGTAGCTCCTTGTTCCCAACAGCTGAAAGTGATGGAGGAATGGCAGCACTCACCGACCCAACCTCTCTGCTCTTACTGACCTGCAACTTTGAAGATGTCAGTGGAGGGTTGCTCATCGAAGGTCTGGCTCCGTGGACAAGATGTAAGTCCTCAAATGTAAAGGGATAAAAACGAAGACTTCCCCATGGTGTAAATCACCTTATAACAAGCTTTATTGAAACAAAGTGATAAAAACACACTCTGGCTCTTCAAAAAAGAGTTAAGTATAAAAAAGTATAAAAAGCGCTATAATTCAAATGGTGGCAAGACAGGCATAACAGACCCTACGCGTTTCGTCCAATGGGACTTCGACTGGGGTATATGCCTGTCTGCCACTTGTGCCTGTATATATATGTAAAGTAGTAATAAACAAATGATAACAGCTGTTCGCGCCATGCATACCGTCACTTCCGGATCACCAGAAAATGGCGTCAGCATCCATCGTAATCCAATCACAATGGCTCTAACGTCGGCCTGTAGCCAAGCCTCAATGTGGATATCCTAATCAAATGGTGCCGTGGACAGCGTCACCTTATGTCAGACGGCGCATAGGTCAGGTGATGACCCTATTCCAATGGAACATCGAGTCAGGAGATAAAACACCCATTCAGACGCGTCCCTCCCCGCAACCTGTCCCGGAGAAAAAGGGGTGGTGTACAACCTCCAATGCGGGATTGCGCTAAGGACATATGACATCACTCCGGCATATGGCCGGAAGTGACGAGGACAGTAGCGGCGGTGGAGCGCAAATGCGTACCGCGCCTCGCTAAAAAGAGACTGATGGGCGGAAATACTGAAGCTTGGAGCGCAAATGCGGTCCAGCTGTCACAATAAAGGGAAAAAAAGGGCCA
The DNA here is from genome assembly GCF_042186555.1 of Aquarana catesbeiana. Taxonomy (NCBI): domain Eukaryota; kingdom Metazoa; phylum Chordata; class Amphibia; order Anura; family Ranidae; genus Aquarana; species Aquarana catesbeiana. The sequence continues at coordinate 567,461,456 of NC_133324.1, forward strand.
TAACTATATTTAAAAACGCTGACATGGCACGAACATTGTTGAACAAAACAGCAATAGAAATGTGCAATAAAAAGTAGCCAATGTACTGTATCACTACAATAGAAATCCTTAATAAGATTTACACATCAATATCAATATATATCAAAATACAGTGATATCGGAATACCTCTGTATAACCAATTATGATATAAAAAGGGGGCATTTAGATATGAAAGTATAAAGTAAGAATACCCACAAAATACAATAACGAGACGAGTAGTATAGATTAGTTGAATCATATGAAGAGAGAGAAACCATAAATAATAATCTAAAAACTAAGGCTAAATTAGTTGAATTATATGAAAAGGAAGGAATCATTATTAATAATCTAGAAATTGAGAGTAATACAACTGTCTGTTAGATGACCAATCAGACAGTTGTAAACCGGGTAAGGAATCAAAACTATGTAATGAATATTGGAACAAATATATTAGGCGTAAAAATCCATCTCCAAGTCGATCACTGCAAACAGTGAGGGGCTGATCCAATAACAAAAAAAGGGGACAGTAAAACAAAAGAAAAAGTTAAGACTGATTGATGAAAGCATTTATGTCCCAATCAATATTGAGGCCGAATGGTGAATAACACTTTAATTGGTGTATCCAAAAGGTCTCTAATCTTGATACGCCCCTCTTCATAGATTCACCCCTCCAATGGGGGGTGAATTTATCAATGACTTGGAATTGAGTTCCATTTGGATTTTGATTGTGGCAGTGCAAAAAATGTTTGGGAACACTGTGGTTTGTAAGGCCCTTTTTGATATTGGCTGCATGCTCATTACCTCTCACAGCAAATGTACGTATAGTACGACCCACGTACTGTTTTTTGCAAGGACACGTGATCAAATAGACCACGTATCTAGTGTTTTTTATTTCTTAAGTACTTATTTCTGCTATTGTCAGCTAACAGTTCTTATACGATCAATTTTCATCAATATACTTTATTGTGCATATTGCCTTTCAGATAATATTCGGTCTGGTTTTGCCCAATAACGTACATATTTTTTTAGCGCCACACTTATTTATATTATATCTTTTCTACAAATTGTCTGATTGTTGTGTTGGCTGCTCTGCTCTCTGGTTGGCGCACTATTATTTTTGATTTTCTGGTGTTATTTTTAGACGCATATAGTGCTGCCTCCACATAACACTTCTATACCATCTATATTCATTACCATGGATGTATTTGACTACCGTACTAACCGCTCAGTGAATACTGAGGGTGTCTTCACCCTTCTGAAAACGGACACTGAGATAGGGGGTCTGGTTGTTAGACTTAAGAATCTTATGCTATCTGAGCTACACCTTGATTGGGACATTGTCTTTTTGGAGCAGTACTCTAAGGAACATATGGTTCCTAGAGGACTAAGGTGGAATGTATTTCCACAACAAGGTGACCTAGATTTAGAATCCTGGTTCCGATATTTCAATGAGGTTGGGATCTCCCTCTTGAAATTTCTGATAGATAAAAAAAGAGCAAGAATGGTGACTATTGATAGAGAGATAAAGGAGATCAAAGAGAAATTGGTTCCCTTTAGATCTTCTTCTGAATATGTCACACATTCAACTGCCCTTAAAAATCTCTTAGAAAAAGAAGAGAAGGACCAAAAGATTAAAAAACAAAAAAAGTACACCAGGGATGTTAACGATTACAAAAATGGTTGTGTTTTTTCCTGGCAAACTGTGGATGAAGGATCTACTGCTCCTGATAAGAGTTCATGTCAGATGGACGTCTCAGAACAGCAGTATTCCCAATCCCAACCGCCTCCATCCAGAAGTGTAGGCACGACAGACTATAGGGCTGCTGACTACCACCAATCCGCCCCCCCCAATACTCCTAAAACTCATTGGAAGGGACCTCCGGCTAATTCCAGAGGTAGAGATAGAGGAGGGAGGGGTAGAGGTAGAGGACAGAGAGATATGTCCTCTAATCGTAACTATCAGAGGTCCACACAAAGAAGAGAGAACCATTATGATAGATACAATGAACATTACGAACATTTCTATCCGCAGAGAACTCCTGTGTGGACGTCCAACAGGTATTCCCCTCTAAGGGATGAAAGATCACGGGAGAACTACAACTCCGATTACCCTTATAGAGAGACTGATTCTAACTATTATAATAGATCACCTTTCAATTACAATCAACAACCGGTCCCCCCTTATCAAGGGGATTTTCCCAAGGAACCAGGGAGACACAAAAGAGCCATAGACGGAAACGGGGGACCAGAGGGGGGAGGCGCTCCCACAAAAGAAAACGGGTTTAAAAGAGAGTGGGATATTTAATCTTAGTAGAGCTGATTTGTCAGAGGCGGAACTTCTAGTCCTTGAAAAGGGCTTGAAGTTCGCTCCGCCTAACAAACTGAATAAATTCAGCACTTTTATAGACATCCAGAAATATGTACGGAAATTAAATGTACAGAGACATATTATCTCTAATCCCACGAGACCCAAAGTTGAAGTTAATTCGCATATAGTCCATTCAGGACTCTCAAACCCTTCCCTCTTTAACCCTCCTGGCCCCACGGCTCCCTCCATTAAAGTTTTTCGGGATCTGGTTTTACAGGACTTGGACAGATTACCTATTAAAAGGTCTTTCAATGATGCCACTTTGAAAATTGGACTTAAAAAATTGTGCGAACGGAAAGACCTAATTATCCGACCCGCGGATAAAGGAGGTGGGATAGTCGTTTTGGATAAAAACGACTACCACCTAGAGATGACTAGAATCCTAGGTGATACTGACACCTATTCGAGGATCTATACTAATCCCACAACTTCTTACAAGAGATCACTTACTGACTTGGTTGACACTGGGTTCCAGTTGGGTATTCTTAACAATAAAGAAGAAAGCTTTTTGATTCCGGTTGCCCCGAGAATCCCAGTAATATATTATTTACCAAAAGTGCATAAAAGTATCACACAACCTCCCGGTCGCCCTATCATCAGCGGCATCGATTCCATTACTTCCCGCATAGGGAGATACATCAATTTTTTCTTACAACCCATTGTTCAATCCGTACCATCTTATCTAAGGGATACCAAGGATACCATCTCCAAGCTGAATAACATTACTTACAGTAACGATCTGCTTTTAGTTACAGCTGACATTACGTCATTATATACTTCCATACCTCACAATGTGGGTTTTGCAGCAGTTGAACTCTTCCTGTCTAGGGAGGAGTCCATCCCCAAAACCCAACAGAGATTCATCATGGACCTCTTACGGTTCGCAACCAAACATAATTACTTTTGGTATAATGGTGATTTTTTCATCCAAAAGAAGGGAGTGGCTATGGGCGCTAAGTTCGCTCCTAGCCTGGCCAATATTTTTATGGCCCATTGGGAGGAGGATGTCGTCTATGCCCTCGACCCCCCGGAGCTAGCTCTCTGGGTGAGGTACATAGACGACATCCTCCTCCTATGGAGAGGAAGTATTGAGTCCTTGCATGTTTTTTTATGCAGGTTAAATGACAACGCATTGGGATAGAGCTGGAGTACGAGGTCAGCTCTTCCGCGATCCATTTTTTAGATCTCGAAATATCAGTAGTTGATAACCGTTTGGAAACCAAAACGTTTTTTAAACCTACCGACCGGAATGGTTACATTCCGGTCGATAGTTGCCATCACGCTACCTGGCTGAAATTCGTACCACGCAGCCAGTTTACGCGGATTAGACGCAATTGTAGCAATCTCACAGACTATCTACACCAAACACAGATTTTGAAGTCCAGGTTTGTCGATAGAGGTTACGATCCGGCAGAAATTGATAACGAAATTAGCAAAGTTGCCCAGATAAGTAGAGAATCTTTGTTGGTTGGAAAACCCAAAGGTGGTCTCAACAACAAACATAAGTGGTCCCTCTTGACAAATTTTTCCATACAACACAGACAGATTAAGGAAATTGTAGCGAGACATTGGAGAGTCCTTAAAAATGACCCAATATTGGGCCCTGTTCTTCCCGAGCGAGGCGGTGTTATTTATAGAGGGGCCCCTTCTATTAAAAGTCAAATTGTCCCTAATACCATTGACCCCCCTGCGATTCGCTCCTTCTTCCACAATATGAAAGGGTTTTTCCCTTGCAAGCGGTGCAACGTTTGTATACACAATATCTGTGGACGGAGGAGAACTGAGATGTTTGTCTCCACTTCCACAGGGAAGGAGTATCGGATCAAACACTTTTTGACATGTGAAACTAGATACGTGGTCTATTTGATCACATGTCCTTGCAAAAAACAGTACGTGGGTCGTACTATACGTACATTTGCTGTGAGAGGTAATGAGCATGTAGCCAATATCAAAAAGGGCCTTACCAACCACAGTGTTCCCAAACATTCTTTGCACAGCCACAATCAAAATCCAAATGGAACTCAATTCCAAGTCATTGATAAATTCACCCCCCATTGGAGGGGTGAATCTATGAAGAGGGACGTATCAAGATTAGAGACCTTTTGGATACACCAATTAAAGTGTTATTCGCCATTTGGCCTCAATATTGATTGGGACATAAATGCTTTCATCAATCAGTCTTAACTTTTTCTTTTGTTTTACTGTCCCCTTTTTTTGTTATTGGATCAGCCCCTCACTGTTTGCAGTGATCGACTTGGAGATGGATTTTTATGCCTAATATATTTGTTCCAATATTCAATACATAGTTTTGATTCCTTACCCGGTTTACAACTGTCTGATTGGTCATCTAACAGACAGTTGTATTACTCTCAATTTCTACATTATTAATAATGATTCCTTCCTTTTCATATGATTCAACTAATTTAGCCTTAGTTTTTAGATTATTATTTATGGTTTCTCTCTCTTCATATGATTCAACTAATCTATACTACTCGTCTCGTTATTGTATTTTGTGGGTATTCTTACTTTATACTTTCATGTCTAAATGCCCCCTTTTTATATCATAATTGGTTATACAGAGGTATTCCGATATCACTGTATTTTGATATATATTGATATTGATGTGTAAATCTTATTAAGCATTTCTATTGTAGTGATACAGTACATTGGCTACTTTTTATTGCACATTTCCATTGCTGTTTTGTTCAACAATGTTCGCGCCATGTCAGCGTTTTTAAATATAGTTATGGCCCTTTTTTTCCTTTATTGTGACAGCTGGACCGCATTTGCGCTCCAAGCTTCAGTATTTCCGCCCATCAGTCTCTTTTTAGCGAGGCGCGGTACGCATTTGCGCTCCACCGCCGCTACTGTCCTCGTCACTTCCGGCCGTATGCCGGAGTGACGTCATACGTCCTTAGCGCAATCCCGCATTGGAGGTTGTACACCACCCCTTTTTCTCCGGGATAGGTTGCGGGGAGGGACGCGTCTGAATGGGTGTTTTATCTCCTGACTCGATGTTCCATTGGAGTAGGGTCATCACCTGACCTATGCGCCATCTGACGTAAGGTGACGCTGTCCACGGCACCATTTGATTAGGATATCCACATTGAGGCTTGGCTACAGGCCGACGTTAGAGCCATTGTGATTGGATTACGATGGATGCTGACGCCATTTTCCGGTGATCCGGAAGTGATGGTATGCATGGCGTGAACAGCTGTTATCATTTGTTTATTACTACTTTACATATATATACAGGCACAAGTGGCAGACAGGCATATACCCCAGTCGAAGTCCCATTGGACGAAACGCGTAGGGTCTGTTATGCCTGTCTTGCCACCATTTGAATTATAGCGCTTTTTATACTTTTTTATACTTAACTCTTTTTTGAAGAGCCAGAGTGTGTTTTTATCACTTTGTTTCAATAAAGCTTGTTATAAGCTGATTTACACCATGGGGAAGTCTTCGTTTTTATCCCTTTACATTTGAGGACTTACATCTTGTCCACGGAGCCGGACCTTCGATGAGCAATCCTCCACTGACATCTTCAAAGTTGCAGGTCAGTGAGAGCAGAGAGGTTGGGTCGGTGAGTGCTGCCATTCCTCCATCACTTTCAGCTGTTGGGAACAAGGAGCTACTCCCCCTGCTCCATTACAAGCCTGTCTGACTCCCAAGTCGTTGGCTGGGAGTCCATCACTGCTGGTAAGGGTATTTTTGCCTATCCCTTTCATACAGATGTTTGATACCCTATCTTGTGGATGCCATTCCCGGATTTAAGGGCCCTCCATCACTATCTCCGGCTGCTGTTGATCGTTCCAGTTGCACTGTTTGGACTTTGAGTTATGATAGTAACCTATGAGTTCAGGATGGACTTTTAGTTTCATTAGCAGTTGATATGTTCATTACTCACTTTTTTATTTTTATCCTATTTCCTCACTATATGTTTAATCCCATTTGCGGGTAGCACAGTTTTGTGACGTTTTAGTATCCTCACATCATTTTTGGTTCACATGCATATAACTGCTCCTCCCTATTGTTGGGATTTGTAGTTCTTCTTCCCCTTTTTTTACTCACACACATTGTTTTGCCATTTTTTCACTTCAGGTGTCAAATAACAGTTTATATATGATCCACTTATATGGTTCACCTATATACCTTCAGGTTTATACTGTTTTTTATTTCTTAAGTACTTATTTCTGCTAGTGTCAGCTAACAGTTCTTATACGATCAATTTTCATCAATATACTTTATTGTGCATATTGCCTTTCAGATAATATTCGGTCTGGTTTTGCCCAATAACGTACATTTTTTTTAGCGCCACACTTATTTATATTATATCTTTTCTACAATTTGTCTGATTGTTGTGTTGGCTGCTCTGCTCTCTGGTTGGCGCACTAATATTTTTGATTTTCTTGCTTGCATAACTGCCTGCAAAATGCTGCAGATGGAGGAGGGCCAACGACTCCTGTGTGAGTCCTTAATTTTGGAAGGTCTCAATATGGGGTTGAGGGGCCAAATAACATCTGCTACCCACATTTGTGACCTCACACATAGTCCTCCTCCTCCTCCAGGGCCTACTACTCCTCCTCCTCCAGGTCCTACTACTCCTCCTTCAGGTCCTACTCCTCCTCCTGCCACATCTCCAACACCAGAGCCACAGCGTGGAAGGAAGCATGGAAAGAAGACCAGAGAGTGATCACCCTGGGTTCAGTCTGGTCTGGCAAAAGATGCAGCCTCTTGTAGTACCACAGCCTGGGGACACAGATGTCATCTGCTGCTTTCATGATCTCTGGGACTTCTGGACCAGACTGCACTCCCTTAGATATGGACTCCTCAGGCCACCAATTTTGATGTAAAATAATTGATGTCTGCCCTGGGGGTCCAAGGCTTCGCCAATTTCTGATGTTTCTCCAGCGTTGCCTCCCTCTTTGTTTGGTTCTGAGCCCTTAATAAAGGATTTTTTGTTTCAATTATACTTGCCTATGTGTGTTTTCCTTCAAAAAGGGCAGTTTGTTTGTGAGGATTCAGATACCTTTCAAAAATACAATGTGAAATTAACATAGGACACCAACACCAAGCAACCTTCTTGAGATTAAATAATATAAGATATCCATGGTGTTGTGGTAACTTGACACACAAAACACACAGAAAAATATTATGGAGTAAAACTAAAAATAAAATAAAACAAAGATCAGCCTTGAAAAAAATACAACCCCCCCCCCCCCCAAAAAAAAAAAAACAGCCTTTAAATAAATAAAAAAATAAATAAAACAACAAAAAAGAAATTTTGTCAGATGTGACAAATCAAAATATATTGAGGGAATCCCAATAAATAATAAAGAAAGAAGTTTGTGAGAAGTCTGTGTGAATATGAGCAGCAAAACTACTTCATTCTTCTCACATTATAAAGAAGAAGAGAGTGCAGCGTGACGAAAGTACTGTATCCATTGCGAATGCTAATTTTACCAGACCGAGCTGTTCCGTCTCGGAATTTCTTCTGAGCGTACGTGGCACTTTGTGCGTCGGAACTGGCCACACACGGTCGGAATTGACGCGATCGGATTTTGTTGTCAGAAAATTTTATAGCCTGCTCTCAAACTTTGTGTGTCGGAAAATCCGATGGAAAATGTCCGATGGAGCCCACACACGGTCGGAATGTCCGACAACATGCTTCGATCGGACATTTTCCATCGGAAAATCCGACCGTGTGTACGGGGCATTAGGGGGTGTCTGTGTAACATGCAGGGGTCCAGAGCTGTGGGGGGGGCTGTGTAATTTAAAGGGGTCCAGAGGTGCAGTTGTGGAGAGGGATATTGAAGGATGCATAAGTATGAAGGGGGCACAGTGGGGTGTTTTTACATTTTAACGTGGGGGGGAGGTGCCAATTGCTCTAGGTACGCCCCTGTTTCTGTCTAAGCTTTTACTTACCTCTTCATAAAAAGAAATCAGGTTTGTTTCTTCTGTCTTTCATTAACCCATGCTGTATGTTGCTTAAAATATTTTTTTCCAGCAAGAACTCATCTATGTGGTATTTTATTAAACTCTCCAGTATCTTCCCAACTATAGAAGTTAAACTAACAGGTCTATAGTTGGTCTTGGTAAAGACTTTGCTCCCTTTTTAAATATAGGGACCGCATTGGCCTTACCCCAATCCAGTGGTACTATTCCAGTCATTAACGAATCCCTAAAAATTTGAATCAATATCTTTTAAATGATAGAGCTCAATTCTTTATGGATCCGAGGGTGGATGCCATCTGCTCTAGGTACTTTATCCCCCTCTATTCTGTCTAAATATTTCTGGACCATTTCAATTTTGAGCCATTGTGGATCATTTGGGGCTATGACAATACCATTCCCATTATGGATATGAGCTCCCCCATGCTCCTTTGTATACACAGAGCTGAAGAAAGTATTTAATAAATTTGCCTTCTCTTTGTCCCCAGTCGTCACCCACTCCAGATTATTTTGTAAAGGGCCTACATGCTCTGGCAGCCCTCAATGGACAGCTTCTATTTCTATTTTTACCATCATACTACTGTTTTCATTGACTAACTACTAATAGATAACTGATTTATACCCCCCCCTTTTTGCCCCCCCCCCTCCTAGTTTGTTCTGAGATTGCTGTATCCTGCGGAGCGCCGTATCATCCTATTATTTTCATATTGGCCTACATGCTCAGACCTGAACTTTTTACTATTAATATATTTAACCACTTGCTTACTGGGCACCAAAACCCCTTCCTGCCCAGACCAATTTTCAGCTTTTAACGCTGTAACTCTTTGAATGACAATTGTGCGGTCATACAACACTGTACCCAAATGAAATTTTTATCATTTTTTTTCCCACAAATAGAGCTTTCTTTTGGTGGTATTTGATCACCTTTGGGTTTTTTATTTTTTGTTAAAAAAATTAAAAAAACGTTTTATATTTTGTTAATACATTTTGCAAACAGATAATTTTTCTCCTTCATTGATGTACGCTGATGAGGCTACACTGATGAGCATCGACTGCACTGATGGGCACTGATAGTCTGCACTGATGGGCACCGATAGGCTGCATTGATGGGCACTGATAAGGCGACACTGATGGGCACTGAGAGGTGGCACTGATGGGTGGCACTGAAGAGCATTGATAGGTGGCACTGAAGGGCACTAATTAGTGGCACTGATAGGTGGCAGTGATGGGCACTGATTGGCACTGGTAGGTGACACTGATAGGCAGCACTGCTAGGTGGCACTGATGAGGCACTGATTGGCACCACTGGTGGGCATTGATAGGTGGCACTTGTGGGCATTGATAGGTGGCACTGATTGCTAGCACTTATGTACTGGTGGGCACTGATTCGTGGCACTGTGGGCACTGATTCGTGGCACTGGCAGGTGGTACTGGTGGGCAAATATGAGGCGGCTTCGCCTCTTCGGGACCAATGTCCCTTCAACAGAAGCCGGTGATCGGCTTTTTCTTCTCCTCACGCTGTCAGCATGAGAAAAAAAAACTATTACCGATCTTCTGTTTACATCACGTGATCAGCTGTCATTGGCTGACAGCTGGTCACGTGGTAAGGGGCCAGGATCGACCCCTTACTCCGATCTGTGATCACCCGAGTCTCATTGACTCGGGTGATCACAGCGCGTGCCGCACACGCCTTTCAGGGGGCGTGGCGAGCATGCAAAGGGAACGTCTATTGACGGCCTCCCGGCAAAGCAGATCCACGCTGTAGCCGTCATTCGGCTATAGCGAGGATCTAAAGGGGTAAAATAATTTTTTGGGTATTTGTCCTACTATCTTTTGCAACCTGTCATTCGTTTTGAATTTCAGGAGCTTCAGGTGATACACAGAGATTAAACAAATCCTCCTAAATAAGTTCTTTTACTTGTTTATCTGCAGTCTTCTCTTCCCTACATCCCTTTTAAAACCTAAAAAGTGCAGATTTGCGATAAAATTATTCTGCATCTGTGAGGAGTACAGAGGAGGGGGAGAAGAGCTACAGTTACAGCTCTTATACACTGGGTGAGCGCTGATTGGGGAAAGGGTCACCCCCCCCCCACCATTCCCCCCACCCCTCCACATAGGCAGAGGAACAAAGGAACATGCAGAGCCATATTCTAAATAGACAAGCTGTGTGCTTATCTCCCTCCCCATCACAAATTTATCTCATGTGTCAGGAAAACTTCTCAGAAGTGACGTAGCCTTCCTGACGGTATTCCCGAGTGTGTCTCGGGGGTTAAATTTCAGCACCATTAGCGGTAACCCCGAGCCACACTCGGGATCACATCTCAGGATCCTGGTGCTGGTTACTTACATTGTCCCCAGGATCCTGCGATGTCCCCCCGCGCTGTCTGCGGGCTCGTCCTCTGCCCGAAGCCTCTCTGTGCCAGGCTCCGTTCCCTGCGAGCGTCGCGACGCACGGGGGTGGAGCCTAACGGCAAATTTAAACAAAAGTCAAAATCATAACACATACAGTACTGTAATCTTACAGATTACAGTACTGTATGAAATCATTTCACTTCCCTTTTGTCCCCAGTGCTTTGGCCCATGCCCTGCATGAGGTTTTATATTATATATACTGTTCTTTCTGCCTGGAAACTTTAGATTGTCCATAGCAACCAAAAAGTGTCCCTTTACGTCAAAAGTGGCTTTAGACCAGCTAGAAAACAGCGATAATAAATTAGAACACTTGCAGAATTGAGCAATAGTGAATCGTGGGGAAATTTATTTTATTATTATTATATTATTATTTTTTTTAATTATTTATATTAATTTATTATATTATAATTTATGATTTTGTGCTTCAAACTTCATCATACCCGGGATATCTACTAGACTCTTGGTGGACAGATATAATTGTGTGTTTTTGCTAAGAATTACAGACCTACAATATTAAACGCCAAATTTCTATGCAAAATAATTGTACCACTTTGAGACGCAAAAATCTGAAATAATCATACCGCCAGGGAGGTTAAGCTGATAACAGAGAAATGAAGCGCCAGAAATGACACTTAGAGCTTTGGAGAGAGACAAGTGAACACTGCAGATATTTGTGCTCTGTTCTGATTTCATGACTGGGGCTTACAACCACTTTAAGGAAACATTTAGAAATCACTGTTTAATATTATTCAGCTTGTGAGTAAGTAATATATGCTGGAGCAAGGATGGACTGCAAATATGTGCTAGTTTATCAGGGCAACCAGTGGCCCATGTGCCAGGCCCAAATATCAATCAACAGCCCTTTCTATATGTGTACACTCCTTGGAATGATCATCAACTACAAATAATACTGACGCTCCCCTTCTTTATGAAACATTGTATGCTACCAGTGTCAAGTATACTGAAGAAGAACTATCTGAGGTTACACAGACATACTTGTTGTCTGGTTGGCAATTATTTGAAGTTGTGACACAGGCTTTTAGCTGCAGACCTGGTCCTATGGCTGCAATTCTCACCTTCAATCTGGGGCTTTATGCCTTCTTCCACAGATCTCAGATGCTAGATCATTTTTTATTCCCATTCACCACTGAACCTCAGCCCCTGTGTACTCCTATTGCCATGGGCATTTTTACTTCCAATGAGCACAGTTTGGCCTCCCCTAAGCTTGGAGGATATTTCCAGCTTTCTCTCTGAAACTTTTCTGCACTTCATTTAGAGTGGTAATAAACCCATGTTATTTGCTGGATGGTTCTGTAAACAAAAAACCAAGGAAGGCTAAGGACGTCTTGACCAAATTAGGGAAGCTTATTGACTGGATACAGTGGAACCTCGGATTACGAGCATAATCTGTTCCAGGAGTATGCTCGTAATCCAAAGTACTCGCATGTCAAAGCGAGTTTTCCCATTGAAATCAATGGAAACGAAAATAATTTGTTCCGCATTGACTTCAATGGGATGCAATACCGCATGCGGCCAGAGGCGGGGGGCGCCGTAGAGCCTCGGAAAGGCCAAAAATGCCCGAGCACACTTCGGTTGACCTCGGAAAGACACCGTTCACGAGCCTTTCCGAGGTTTGCCGAAGTCAGCCGAACTGTCCTCGGGCCTTTCCGTGCATTTCTGAACGCCGACGATCGGTGCTGTTCAGCTCTGGCGTCCCCCACTTCAGGCCAAAAGCAGTACTGAACACCGCTTTTGGCCTGAATCCTGCTCGTTTTGCGAGACAACACTCACAAACCGAGTTAGGATTTTTAGAAATACAGTGCTCGTTTTGCGAAACGCTCATTAACTGCGTTACTCGCAAACCGAGGTTCCACTGTATATAATATGTAGCACCCTCTAGTGTGCTACTTGCGCCAGTGTAGGCACATTTAAGCTTATGATTTATAGTAAGTTATGTGAGTTACAAATTGGGTCAGGTTATTACAGGTCAGGCTGGATGGCTCTACAGAGGCAGGTCTCTGGTACCTTCCCCTGGATCTAGAAGTTTGTAGAAGCTTCTGAAGTTAGTGGGAGGAGGCCAGGAGGTCCCGATCTGCATACTTAGTCTGTCCAATCCCCAGGCACAATGTCCTTGCAGGGTGTATGGATCAGCCCTTAAATATGGGAGAGCCTAGCCAACAAAGAAGTCAAATGGAAGATGGGGTGCTGAGGAGGCTGCCGATGACCTAGGAGAGAACCCCGGGTCTAGGGGGGCTCTGCCTCCAGGCTGGGCTCGGGTTGGCTTGGGAAGAGCCTATCAGCAGAACGGTTTGAGAGGGAATCTTGCCTAAGGAGCATCAGGTAGCAAAGAGGACAGAGTTTGTACATCAGCACACACATCAGGGGTTCAGCAAACTTCAATGGGGTTTGGATGCCAAACCCGAACCCTATTGGAATCAACGGTACCTAAATCTGTCAAATTAAAAATGCCCATTTTCTGGACTAATAGGCAGGGGGTGTCAAAAAATAGCTGGGCACTGCCTTAGGGAACATGTACCAATGAGAACGAGAGCTGTGCATGAGGGGGTAACCTGTGGACAATGGTTGCAGAAGTGAGCTGTGGACAGAGGCTACAGAGGTGAGCTGTGGATGGGAGAATCAGAGGTAAGCAAAGAGGTGTGCAGAGATGAGCAGTGGATGGTTACTTTGGGGGAGATATGTAAGTACTGTTCCTTGTGCTATTTTTTTGTGACCTGTGTGATATGCACACCTAAGTACTGCACAGTACGCACTGTGCCCTGTGTGTTATTCACTCCTGAATGTGGTACTCTGTGTGTTACATATTCCTAAACCTTGCATCTTGTTGCAACGCACAGGTTATCTGTCAATGCCTTACTTCTCCCTGAGGAATGATTGGAGAGGTGAGTTGGTCGAAGAGCTTTATGGTGCACACCCTTTTGCAATAGGCTGCACACACGTATGGCAGTTTTGCACAGTTTTTAAGGGCCCTTTTACACTTGTTCATTTTCCTGCAGTAAAAAGTATACACTTTCTGCATAAAAATGCATTTTAAGTAGGAATCACATTCATTACTATGTATCTGGTTCACAGTTATCCACTGTAGCTTAGCGTATTTTAAAAAATAGGACATGTAGCATTTTAGTTTGTTCATGTGCCATTGAAAAAAAAGGTACATTTACAAAAATGCACGTATTATGTTTTCATGCATATTTACCGCATCTGCATCTCCTCAGTACTGAATGTTTCTCCCTCATTTTGCATATATTTAAAGCATATAAAAATACACATACAGTGCTGTGAAAAAGTATTTGCCCCTTCCTTATTTTTTGCATATTTACCACACTTAAATGATTCAGATCATCAAACAAATTTTATTATTACACAAAGAAAAAGTAAATACAAAATGCAGTTTTTAAATGATGATTTTATTTATTAACCAATTGAGCCCCGGACCATTATGCTGCCTAAGGACCAGAGGTCTTTTTCCAATTTGGCACTGCGTCGCTTTAACTGCTAATTGCGCGGTTATGCAATGCTGTACCCAAACGAAATTTGCGTCCTTTTCTTCCCACAAATAGAGCTTTCTTTTGATGGTATTTGATCACTTCTGCAGTTTTTATTTTTTGCGCTATAAACGGAAAAAGACCGAAAATTTTGAAAAAAAATGATATTTTCTACTTTTTGTTATAAAAAAAATCCAATAAACTCAATTTTAGTCATACATTTAGGCCAAAATGTATTCGGCCACATGTCTTTGGTAAAAAAAATGTCAATAAGCGTATATTTATTGGTTTGCGCAAAAGTTATAGCGTCTACAAACTAGGGTACATTTTCTGGAATTTACACAGCTTTTAGTTTATGACTGCCTATGTCATTTCTTGAGGTGCTAAAATGGCAGGGCAGTACAAAACCCCCCCAAATGACCCCATTTTGGAAAGTAGACACCCCAAGGAAATTGCTGATAGGCATGTTGAACCCATTGAATATTTATTTTTTTTGTCCCAAGTGATTGAATAATGACAAAAAAAAAAAAAAAAAAAAATATTTACAAAAAGTTGTCACTAAATGATATATTGCTCACACAGGCCATGGGCCTATGTGGAATTGCACCCCAAAATATATTCAGCTACTTCTCCTGAGTACGGGGATACCACATGTGTGGGACTTTTTGGGAGCCTAGCCGCGTATGGGACCCCGAAAACCAATCACCGCCTTCAGGATTTCTAAGGGTGTAACTTTTTGATTTCACTCTTCACTGCCTATCACAGTTTCGGAGGCCATGGAATGCCCAGGTGGCACAACCCCCCCCCAAATGACCCCATTTTGGAAAGTAGACACCCCAAGCTATTTGCTGAGAGGCATATTGAGTCCATGGAATATTTTATATTTTGACACAAGTTGCGGGAAAGTGACACTTTTTTTTTTTTTTTTTTTTTTTTTGCACAAAGTTGTCACTAAATGATATATTGCTCACACAGGCCATGGGCCTATGTGGAATTGCACCCCAAAATACATTTAGCTGCTTCTCCTGAGTATGGGGATACCACATGTGTGGGACTTTTTGGGAGCCTAGCCGCGTACGGGGCCCCGAAATCCAATCACCGCCTTCAGCGTTTTTAAGGGCGTGAATTTTTGATTTTACTCTTCACTGCCTAACACCGTTTCGGAGGCCATGGAATGCCCAGGTGGCACAAACCCCCCCCAAATGACCCCATTTTGGAAAGTAGACACCCCAAGCTATTTGCTGAGAGGCATGGTGAGTATTTTGAAGCTCTCATTTGTTTTTGAAAATGAAGAAAGACAAGAAAAAACTTTTTTTTTTTTTCTTTTTTCAAATTTCAAAACTTTGTGACAAAAAGTGAGGTCTGCAAAATACTCACTATACCTCTCAGCAAATAGCTTGGGGTGTCTACTTTCCAAAATGGGGTCATTTGGGGGGGTTTTGTGCCACCTGGGCATTCCATGGCCTCCGAAACTGTGATAGGCAGTGAAGAGTGAAATCAAAAATTCACGCCCCTTAGAAAGCCTGAAGGCGGTGCTTGGTTTTCGGGGTCCCGTACATGGCTAGGCTCCCAAAAAGTCTCACACATGTGGTATCCCCGTACTCAGGAGAAGCAGCAGAATGTATTTTGGGGTGTAATTTCACATATTCCCATGGCATGTTTGAGCAATATATCATTTAGTGACAACTTTGTGCAAAAAAAAAAAAAAAAAAAAAAAAATTTGTCTCTTTCCCGCAACTTGTGTCGCAATATAAAATATTCCATGGACTCGACATGCCTCTCAGCAAATAGCTTGGGGTGTCTACTTTCCAAAATGGGGTCATTTGGGGGGGTTTTGAACTGTCCTGGCATTTTATGCACAACATTTAGAAGCTTATGTCACACATCACTCACTCTTCTAACCACTTGAAGACAAAGCCCTTTCTGACACTTATTTTTTACATGAAAAAGTTTTTTTTTTTTTGCAAGAAAATTACTTTGAACCCCCAAACATTATATATTTTTTTAAAGCAAATGCCCTACAGATTAAAATGGTGGGTGTTTCATTTTTTTTTTTCACACAGTATTTGCGCAGCGATTTTTCAAACGCATTTTTTGGGGAAAAAACACACTTTTTTAAATTTTAATGCACTAAAACACACTATATTGCCCAAATGTTTGATGAAATAAAAAAGATGATCTTAGACCGAGTACATGGATACCAAACATGACATGCTTTACAATTGCGCACAAACGTGCAGTGGCAACAAAATAAATACATTTTTAAAAGCCTTTAAAAGCCTTTACAGGTTACCACTTTAGATCTACAGAGGAGGTCTACTGCAAAAATTACTGCCCTCGATCTGACCTTCGCGGCGATACCTCACATGCATGGTGCAATTGCTGTTTACGTTTGACGACAGACCGCCGCTTGCGTTCGCCTTAGCGCAAGAGCAGGGGGCGACAGGGGTGCTTTTTTTTTTTTTTTTTTTTTCCTTTATTATTTTTTTGCTTTTTTATCTTATTTTTAAACTGTTCCTTTCATTTTTTTTTTTTTTAAATCATTTTTATTGTTATCTCGGGGAATGTAAATATCCCCTATGATAGCAATAGGTAGTGACAGGTACTCTTTTTTGAAAAAATTGGGGTCTATTAGACCCTAGATCTCTCCTCTGCCCTCAAAGCATCTGACCACACCAAGATCGGTGTGATAAAATGCTTCCCCAATTTCCCAATGGCGCTATTTACATCCGGCGAAATCTAAGTCATAAAATGCTCGTAGCTTCCGGTTTCTTAGGCCATAGAGATGTTTGGAGCCACTCTTGTCTCTGATCAGCTCTATGGTCAGCTGGCTGAATCACCGGCTGCATTCTCAGGTTCCCTGTTGAGACAGGAGAGCCAGAGAAAAACACGGAAGACGGTGGGGGGGGGGGGGGGCATTCCCTCCCACGGCTTGTAAAGGCAGTCTAGAGGCTAATTAGCCGCTAGGATTGCTTTTACATGAAAGCCGACCGCTGGCTGAAAAGAATGATACCAAGATGATACCTAAACCTGCAGGCATCATTCTGGTATAACCACTCAAAGTTGTGAATGGCGTACCTGAAGACAAAAAAATGGTTAACAATAAAGCACAGTAAACAATAAAGTATAAATAATTACATACCTGAAAAACAAACATGATAAAACATAATAACAATAACAATAACAATAACAATAAAACACTGCAGAATAGAATACAGTAAAAAAAGAGCAGAACAATAGAGAGAGAGAATAGAGAGAGAGAACAATAAAACGACAACTATTTTTTTTTATTTTATATATATATTTTTTTTTTTTACACTTTTTTTGTAACTAACTTTTATAACTGTAACCGGTTCCAGGTTCGGGTCTCTCAAAATGCGATGGCATCTTGGGAGACCCTGTGAAAGTGTGCCTAGTCTGTGCAATGCTGTACCCTACGCTAATACTCAACTAGTGTATGGTAGCGTTCAAAACATTCACCAATGCAAAGACCAGGATTGTCAGGACAGAAGGGACAATAATAGCGGGTGTCACGCCTATATCCGCGTTTGCTGCAGACACAACATCTTTTTGGGGGGGGTTCGTTGGGTAGGGGTACTCGGGAGCACATAAAAATGCCTCTCATGCAGCCGACTGCATTTCGTTGGGGGATGTGAATGGGGGAAGTACGGGCGCTGCAGAAGTGGTGGGTTCCCAATTAGGATTGGCGAATGCAGCAGGAAGGGCACTATGGGCACGACGGGCCTGTGTTTGTCTTTTTGGTGGCAGCGGGACACTACTTGTGCTTGTCACCTCACCAGCTTGAACTGCACTTATGGGACTCGCCACGTCACCAAGTGTTACTGCAGTGCTGGTTTGACTACGACCGGGGTGTACTAGGCCGCTGGTGCTTGCCAGTTCAATAAAAAGCTTCCAAAAAAACTGTTAGCGATCGCAGGGATCAGGCCTGACTCTGCGAACGCTGCAGTTATGCGTTTAGTGTTTTGTAAGTGACAGTGATCGATCGATACTGCACTTGGGTGGGCTGGACTGGGCCGGGCGGAGGGGCAAAACGCAGGTGCTAGCAGGTATCTGGGTTGATCCCGCTAACACTGCGTTTTTGGGAACCCTAAACTGCTGGGGACGCTAGTATAGATCTGATCTGATCGGATCAGATATTGATCCGTTCAGATACTATACCACTAAAGGAGGCGTATGCTGCGTGCGTGGGTGTTAGCGGTACTGGCGCTAACCTGACGCTGCCTGGGGCCGGTGCTTGCTAGTTCACCAAAATGCTACCAAAAAAACTGTTAGCGATCGCAGGGATCAGGCCTGACTCTGCGAACGCTGCAGTTATGCGTTTAGTGCCTTGTAAGTGTCAGTGATCGATCGATACTGCACTTGGGTGGGCTGGGCTGGGCCGGGCGGAGGGGCACAACGCAGGTGCTAGCAGGTATCTGGGCTGATCCCGCTAACACTGCGTTTTTGGGAACCCTAAACTGCTGGGGACGCTAGTATAGATCTGATCGGATCAGATATTGATCCGATCAGATACTATACCACTAAGGGAGGTGTACGGTGCGTGCGTGGGTGTTAGCGGTACTGGCGCTAACCTGACGCTGCCTGGTGCTTGCTTGCCAGTTCACCAAAATGCTACCAAAAAAACTGTTAGCGATCGCAGGGATCAGGCCTGACTCTGCGAACGCTGCAGTTATGCGTTTAGTGTTTTGTAAGTGACAGTGATCGATCGATACTGCACTTGGGTGGGCTGGGCGGAGGGGCAAAACGCAGGTGCTAGCGGGTATCTGGGCTGATCCCGCTAACACTGTGTTTTTGGGAACCCTAAACTGCTGGGGACGCTAGTATAGATCTGATCAGATCAGATATTGATCCGATCAGATACTATACCACTAAGGGAGGCGCATGCTGCGTGCGTGGGTGTTAGCGGTACTGGCGCTAATCTGACGCTGCCTGGGGCGACGCATATCACCGCCGGGCGATCAGGGGGCTAAACCTTTATTAGGTAATAAACGGCGGATGCCCTGACACTATAAAAAATAAACGAACTAACCTGCGTCACCCGTAACGGTTATACGGTGATCAGTGGTGAAAGGGTTAACTAGGGGGCAATCAAGGGGTTAAAACATTTATTAGATAGTATATGGGGGTCCCTGTCACTATAAAACGCTGACGGCGAACCTAAATATTTACCTCACTAACTAGCGTCACCAGCGACACTAATACAGCGATCAGAAAAATGATCGCTTAGCAACACTGGTGACAGGGGGTGATCAAGGGGTTAAAACTTTATTAGGGGGGGTTAGGGGGGTACCCTAGACCTAAAGGGGGGTAATACTCACTGTTCCAACACTGTAACTGTCACAAACTGACACTATGCAGTAATCAGAAAAAAAAAAAAAAAAAAAAAAAAAAACCTGCTGGTGTCAGTTTGTGACAGGGGGGGGGGGGTGATTGGGGGGGGATCGGGGGGGGGATCGGGGTGTTTTGTATGCCTGGCATGTTCTACTGTGTGTGTAGTGTGTTGTGCACTCACATTGATGTCTTCTCCCCTCGGCGCTGGAACGGAAAATACCGAGCCGAGGGGAGATGACATCATTTCCTTTGCTGCTGTTTAGCATACAGCAGCAAAGGAGTGTTCCCATTGGCCGGCGGCGATCGCGAGGGGGGGGCCACGAACGGATGGCCTCCCCCTCATCTCGGATCGCCGGGGAACAGAACGGGACCGCTTCGGGCACCGGGGGGGGGTCCGATCGGACCCCCCACCCGCGAGAGGCAAATCACGTACATGTACGTGATTTTGCCTGCCCGTGCCGCCTTGCCGACGTAAATCGGCGTTAGGCGGTCCTTAAGTGGTTAAGGGAAAAAATCTGTCAAAGCCTGTCTGGCTCTACGTGAAAAAGTAATTGCCCCCTAAACCTAATAACTGATTGTGCCCCCCTTGACAGCAACAACTTCAATCAAGTGTTTGTAATAACTAGCAATGAGTCTTGCACATCGCTGTGGAGGAATTTTGGCCCACTCTTCATTGCAGAATTGTTTAAATTCAGCCACATTGGAGGGTTTTCAAGTATGAACGGTCTGTTTAAGGTCATGCCACAGTATCTCAGTTGGATTTAAGTCCAGACCTTGACTAGGCCACTTCAGTGGCGTCACTAGGGTTGGTGTCACCTGGTGCGGTAAAACATGGTGTCACCCCGTCCCCCACCCCATCCCCCTATTTTCAGGGTAGCTGCCCAGCATTGGAGCTTGTTGTGGCAGTCAATAAGGCCTAGAGGATAGCATGTTATGCACTTCCTAATGGCTCAGTCCCTAGGAACAGTAATGGGTAGCCTCCCTGGCGGTATTCCCGAGTGTGGCTCGGGGTTAAAATTCAGTACCATTAGCGGTAACCCCGAGCCACACTCGGGATCGCATTGCAGGATCCTGGGGCGGCTTTACTTACCTTGTCCCCGGGTTCCTGCGATGTCCCCCGCAGTGTCCGAGGGCTCCGTCCTCCTCCGAAGCCTCTCCGTGCCAGGCTCCGTTCCCTGCGAGCGGCGCGACGCACGGGGGCGGAGCCTGGCGGCAAATTCGAAAAAATGTCAAAATCATAACACATACAGTACTGTAATCTTACAGATTACAGTACTGTATGAAATGATTTCACATCCCTTTTGTCCCCAGTGCTCTGGCCCATGCCCTGCATGCAGTTTTACATGATATACACTGTTCTTTCTGCCTGGAAACTGGAGATTGTCCATAGCAACCAAAAAGTGTCCCTTTACGTCAAAAGTGGCTTTAGACCAGCTAGAAAACAGCGATAGTAAATTAGAACACTTGCAGAATTGAGCGATAGTGAATTGTGGGGAAATTTATTTTATTACTATTTTTTTTAATTTTTTTTTATTATTTATTTTTATTTATTATATTATAATTTATGTTTTTGTGTTTCAAACTTTATCATACCCGGGATATCTACTAGACTCTGGTTTGGACAGATTTAAGTGTGTTATTGTTAAGATTTACAGACCTACAATATAAAACGCCAAATTTCCATGCAAAATAATTGTACCGCTTTCAGCACCTAAAATCCGAAAGAATCATACCGCCAGGGAGGTTAATGGCCAACAGATCCTCTTACCAGACCCAGTGAAACTGCAGCAGTGATCCCTCCAGCTGGACATTCGCTCACTCCGGGTTGCCCAGGTCGACTCTGGTCAGTAGTGTAGCACATCTGTACCCTGGCAGTGGCTCAGTCTTTCTCTCTCTCTCTCTGGTAGTACTGGGCAGCATGGGTCTCTCTGGTGGTGCTGGGCAGCAGCATGGCTCTCTCTCTGGTGGTGCTGGGCAACTTTGCTGTCTGTCTAGTGGTGCTGGGCAGCAGCATGGCTCCCTCTCTAGTGGTTCTGGGCAGTGTGACTCTCTCTCTGGTGGTGCTTGGCAAAGTGGCTCCTTCTCTGGTTTTGCTGGGCAGCGTGGCCCCCCTCTCTGCTGGTGCTGGGCAGCGTGGCTCCCTCTCTGCTGGTGCTGGGCAGCGTGGCTCCCTCTCTGCTGGTGCTGGGCAGCGTGGCTCCATCTCTGGTGGTGTTGGGCAGCAGCGTGGCTCCCTCTCTGGTGGTGTTGAGCAGCATGGCTCCCTCTATGGTGGTGTTGGGCAGCGTGGCTCTCTCTCTGATGGTGCTTGGCAGAGTGATTTTCTCTCTAGCGGTGCTGGGCAGTGTAGCTCTCTCTCTGATGGTGCTTGGCAGCGTGGCTCTCTCTCTGGTGGTGCTGGGCAGCAGCATAGCTCCCTCTCTCGTGATGCTGGCAGCATGGCTCTCTCGCTGGTGGTGCTGGGCAGCGTGGCTCCTTCTCTTGTGGTGCTTGGGCAGCGTGCCTCTCTCTCCGGTAGTGCTGGACAGCGTGGCTCCTTCTCTGGTGGTGTTGGGCAGCAGCGTGGCTTCCTCTCTGGTGGTGTTGGACAGCGTGGCTCTCTCTCTGGTGGTGCTGGGCAGCAGTGAGGCTCCCTCGCTGGTGGTACTGGGCAGCAGTGTGGCTCCCTCACTGGTGGTGCTGGACAGCGTGGCTCTCTCTCTGGTGGTGCTGGGCAGCAGCGTAGCTTCCTCTCTGGTGATGCTTGACAGCATGGCTCTCTCTCTCTGGTGGTGCTGGGCAGCATGGGTCCTTCTCTGGTGGTGCTGGGCAGTGTGGCTCTCTCTCTCTGGTGGTGCTGGGCAGTGTGACTTCTTCTCTGCTGGTGCTGGGCAGCGTGGCTCCCTCTTTGGTGGTGTTGGGCAGCAGCGTGGCTCCCTATCTGGTGGTGTTGGGCAGCAGCGTGGCTCCCTATCTGGTGGTGCTGGGCAGCGTGGCTCTCTCTCTGGTGGTGCTGGGCAGCGTTGCTCTCTCTCTGGTGGAACGGGTACAGCGTGGCTCTCTGGTAATGCAGGTACAGCGTAGCACTCTCTTTGGCTTCCCCTAGCACAGTCCCCTCTTTTTTCTCTTCTCCTGTAGCACTCACTCCCTCAGCTTTTTCCCAGGTTCCAGGCTCTCTCTTTCCCCCCAGCAGAGTGCATTCTGGGGGCTGTAGCTAGCTCTTGTGGACAACACCGGGGCCACCAATCTTCCGGGACTACATGCCCCACAATGCTTCCCTAATCTCTTCTGGCCCTCTGCTGTTTGTCAATGGGGAGGGAAATAGACTGCGCAGCAAGCTGGGCCGCAAACCAAATGAGAGCTGCTCTCTCTTCTCCCGTGCTGCTGACAGGAGAAAGGGGAGGGTGGCCAGCAGGGGAGATACACTGACAGCCCGCAGCTCACCTGTCACAGCGCTGCTGCAGCACTGCCGAATTCTCTGGCGGACTGAGCAGGGGAAAAGATCCTGCTGTCACTGCTTTACCAATGGAAGGGGGGGAGCCGACAGCACCCGCTACAACTGCTTCCTGGTGTCACTCCTCTAGTGGGGGTCACTCGGGTGCTGTCCACCAACCCCCACCCCCATAACGATGCCACTGGGCCACTCCAAAATCCTAATTTTGAGCCATTCAGAGGTGGACTTGGTGGTGTGTTTCAGGTCATTGCCCTGCTGCAAAACCCAAGTTCACTTGAGCTCATGAACTGATGGCCAAACATTCTTCTTCAGGATTCTTCTGGTAGAGCGCAGAATTCATGGTTCCATCAATTATGGCAAGTTGTCCAGGTCCTGAAGCTGCAAAGCAGCCCCAGACTATCACACTACCACTACCATGTTTGACTGCTGGTAGTTTTACGCCAGATGTAAGGGGACGCACACCTTCCACAGTCTTGGGGATGATCAAGATGTTTTTGGGCAAATGGGAGATGAGCCTTTGTATTGTTTTTGGTCAGCAGTGGCTTTTGCCTTTGGAACTCTCCCATGGATGGCATTTTCGCCCAGTCTCTTTTTTATTGTTGAATCATGAACACTGACCTTAACTGAGGCAAGTGAGGCCTGCAGCGTTGATGTGTTGCTTTCTGAGCGCTTTTAGCATTCTTCAATTTGTTCGACAGCTTCTATTGAAGTGATTTCTTGATTCAACAGGTCTGGCAGTAATCAGGCCTGGGCGTGGCTGGTGAAATTTAAAGCAGTTGTAAACCGTGGATGTTTAAAAAAAAAAACACCTGTAGGGCAATTGCATATTGTGCTAGTATGCGTCACTAGCACATGATGAATTGCTAACCTTGGAATGAAGCCCTCCAGCGCTGTGCTGTCACCGATGAGAGGGCTGACATGTTCCCCCTGTCTTTCTACCGTGTTTGTGCGCTCCGGCTATGTGATTGGCCGGAGTTGCGATGATATCACTCCCGCGCATTCCCTAGGTTCTGGCACAAAGCTCTGAAGGTCTGGCAAGGTATGCTGGACCTTCAGAACTGCATTCAGGGTGTGTGTGTAAACACACAAAATCCCTGCTCTGTGAAGAGAGGAGAGGCAGATCGTGAGTTCCTACTAGCTAGGAACAACGATCTGTCATCTCCTCTAGTCAGTCACATACCCCTACAGTGAGAACACACACTAGGGAACACAGTTAACCCCCTGACCGCCCCCAAGTGTTAACCCCTTCCCTGCCAATGACATTTACACAGTAATCAGTGCATTTTTATAGCTCTGATCGCTGTATAATTGTCAATGGTCCCAAAAATGTGTCTAAAGTGTCCGATCTGTCTGCCATAATGTCGCAGTCCCGATAAAAATCGCAGATCACCACCATCACTAGTAAAAAAAATATATAATA
This sequence comes from Aquarana catesbeiana, assembly GCF_042186555.1. NCBI lineage: Eukaryota > Metazoa > Chordata > Amphibia > Anura > Ranidae > Aquarana > Aquarana catesbeiana. Next base: position 567,485,915 of record NC_133324.1, read on the forward strand.
ATAAAAATGGCATAAATCTTTCCCCTATTTTGTAGCCGCTATAACTTTTGCGCAAACCAATCAATATATGCTTATCGCGATTTTTATTACCAAAATTATGTAGAAGAATGCATATCGGCCTAAACTGAGGAAAAAATTAGCTTTTTTAAAAAAAATTGGGGATATTTATCATAGCAAAAAAATACAAAATATTGTGGTTTTTTTCAAAATTGTCGCTCTTTTTGTGTTTATAGCGCAAAAAATAGAAACCGCAGAGATGATCAAATACCACCAAAAGAAAGCTCTATTTGTGGGGAAAAAAGGACATCAATTTTGTCTGGGTACAGTGTCGCACGACTGCGCAATTGTCAGTTAATGAAATTGAATTGATAGCATTGCCCTCAGGTGGCAATCAAACACCTAGGTATAAATGTGCCACACCTTATGTAATCTATAAATGCCGAATAAAGGAATAATGGACTTTGTAGGCACGTATAAAAATATATAACAATTTTTTAATAATTCACATAAAATACATACTGTACATATACAACACATAATATATGTGGTAGAGAAATATGGGACACAGTGGTTTATCCTAGCGGTTACACTTGACTAATACTTCCTCTGTGGCAATATTGAAAAAATGGCCACACTGAGATGTATGTATTCCTCTTGGTAGTTCCCACAGTCCTCATAGATTAAAAAGAATTGCTCGTTCTACATGTTTCACGACCTAAAATGTCGCTTCTTCAGGAGCTTCAATAATTCTAGTTGGAGAAACATACTCAAATTAAAATACAGTACAAATCATTGGCATAACAGGTGTGTGTATGTACATGAACTCACCAATAATATGGTGCTTAAATAATGGTCTCAACGCTCATCTATGCCGGGAATGCCGTAACCGCAGAACAACCCCCTCCAAATGAAGATGACAACCAGGGACACCAGGGCCAAGCGGTAGCCACAATAAAGGCACAGGTGTCGGGATATAGGAATGTACATGTAAACTGGGTATAAAGGATATGGCAATGAATATTAGTGTAAGCTACTTCAATTAGGATTGGGATGTACTATAGTATTAGGTCCCATTCTCACATATCAGCCAGTATGCCTCCACAACTGTCACCTTAAACCAGATGCTTTTCAATCTATGGAAAAAAACATAGAGTTGGTCCTCCCAGAGTCTTAAAACTTTATAGTAACACAACTTGGCAAGAGCCTAGCTGTATAAATGGAAAGGAAAGAAACTAGCAGGACTCAAAATACCTTGATTGGCTGGTCCATGATAAGGAAATTAGATCAGAATCATGTGTGCACAGTCACAAGGAGTATACATGCATCCCAGCTGTGATTAAATACCACCAAAAGAAAGCTCTATTTGTGGGAAAAAAATGATAAAAAATTCATTTGGGTACATGTATGACCGCGCAATTGTCATTCAAAGGGCATCAGCTCTGAAAACTGAAAATTGTCCTGGGCAGGAGGGGGGTTTAAGTGCCCAGTAAGCAAGTGGTTAAACATCCACTGTCTGGGGAGCAGAGTAAGCAAGGATGCCATGAAAACCAGGGGAATGTATACACCTACTAAGGCAATAAAATGATGCAAGCCAAAAAGTGCTGAGTTAAATACCTGGGTGTGCACTGGTTCTAGGTTTCGGGTGTGAGGCTGCAAGTTTGTTGGTTCCAGGGGTAGAATGGACGTCAGCTTCCCTCAGAGCACCTGGGGAACATCGTCCTGACTTCTCTATATGTACACCCCTACTGAGCTGGCGTCTGATGTCACTCAGCCCGACCGCTGGTGCACTGTGCATTCCGGTCCTAGTGCCTGCCGTCTGTGGCGGCTGCAGTGCGTCAAGGGGACACAGATGGAGAGTGTCTCCAAGTTGCCGCGGATAAATACATGGCCCCCCATCCTAGGTCAAGGTGGCCCAGGAGGGTGGGTTCCGCAGCTGATGCCCCCAGTGGCCAAAAAAGGGAACTGTGGTCAAGTTTCTCGGTCATAAGAGCGGAGAGACACACACACATATATAACATATAGACACACATAGACATCATGATACAGTTTGTTCATGTATGCAGAAATATTGGCATCTTCTGAAGATGCCACTCTTCATAAATATGTTAGAAGTACTCCAGAGATAGCGTTCCGCAAAAGCCCCTCAAAAGGGCAACAAAATTACATCTAGTCAGTACACACCAAATAATAACACTACACTGAGAAGCCAAGAAATTTCCACCTGTGGACAATGCACTTATTACCCCTGGGTGCAAGCGGACACAAGATTCTGCTTGCCTAATGGGGAAATGTTCTATCCACGTTTTCATGCAACCTGTAATACACAGGGAGTTATATATTTGATGGTGTGCAGATGCGGAGCATTTTATGTAGGCAAGACAATCCACCAACTGAAACAACGTATATATGACCATATTTACTACTCCCAATTTGCAAAAATGTTTACACCAGTCAGCCGCTGGGTCTATATCATAAGTTTGTTACCGTTGTCCATTTTATTGTTTTGGAGGTAATACTTGAGGACCCACGTGGCGGAAACGGGGACAAACGCATTCTCCAGAAGGAAACATTCTGGATTGGGCTCTAAGCCACCAGGCAACAACGAGGTACTGTCATACCGGCCCTTCCTTTCAGGGACCTTTGAGGTGGCCTCTTTGATCCCTGGTTAAGCATTTACAATATATTATGTGTGCTATTCAGTTTGGTCATATACCAAACTATAACAATCATGTATGTGTATTTATCTTGTTGGCCCTGACATCTTGTTGGCCCATTTTACCCCTGTAACCAGCAAACTTGCAGCCTCACACCCAGAACCTAGAACCAGTGCACACCCAGATATTTAACTCAGCACTTTTTGGCTTGCATCATTTTATTGCCTTAGTATGTGTATACATTCCCCTGGTTTTCATGGCATCCTTGCTTACTCTGCTCCCCAGACAGTGAATGTTTAAACCTGTCGGTACTGGGTGCATGTATACTCCTTGTGACTGTGCACACATGATTCTGATCTAATTTTCTTGTCATGGACCAGCCAATCAAGGTATTTTGAGCCCTGCTAGTTTCTTTCCTTTCCATATATACAGCTAGGCTCTTGCTAAGTTGTGTTACTATAAAGTTTTGTGTCAAAGTATTTTCTTGATTTCCAGATATAAAAAGAAATACAGTATATCATGAACATCATCATTTAAGTCACCAATGTCAAATAACATAAGTAAAGCATTCAGAACCAACATTAAACGGCTATGTGTACGACATTGGGGGAGTGATGGGGGCCCTCGGCCACCGACACCCTCTTTGGGGTCTAACTGTGTCGGTGGAAGAGGGGACGCCCCAGCTCCTGTTTTGAAGATGTGGGGAACGGAGGTAACTGCTAAGCTTTTGGATAGCCCTCGAAAATGTTCAGTTGTAGTAGAACCTCTGGATTCCCCAGGGAAGCTTGGAATCAGACTGATTTATATTTGGTTCCAGCCCTATAGGCTTCACGGTATGATCTTTGATGAAAGAATATAGTGTAAAGCACACCAAAGAAGTAAATGGAAAAGTAGTAGGAAAGAAGAAGAAGGAAAAGAGACGCCAGACCCAGATGAATTGAGATGTATCCATTAATGATTATCAATTCCAGGTATCAAGGATATTCCCATGTATTGGGCCCAAGGTTCCCAGATTGCTTCAAAATGACTGGACTTGTCTAGAAGTACACCTGTTAATCTTTCCTGAGCCATAATCCAGGATATTTTCCTTTTTGTGGCTATAATAGATACTTTAGGCTGTTTCCAAGCCTTAGCTATGGTGAGTTTCGCTCCTGTCAAGATAAAGCGGATCAATGTTCTTAACTGTTTGGGGATGTTTGGTATGTAGCCATTAAGTAGGGCTATGGACGGATTTTGGGTCACGGGACATTTTGTGACTTTTCGTATCATGTAAAAAATAGTATTCCAATATCCCCTGATTTTTGGCCATTCCCACCAGGTGTGTAACATAGTCCCCAGGCTGTGGCACCCTCTGAAGCATAACGAAGATGTGGCTGGGAACATGGCAGCTAATCTAGTGGGCACTAGATACCATCTTGTGAAAAGTTTCAGATTGGCTTCTATGAGTGAGATATTGTATATACCTTTCAGGGATCTAGAAAACGACTCATGCCAGTCTTCTAGGTCTCGTTCCTCCTGGAGATCCCTTTCCCAGGATCTCATATACGGTAGTTTGTCTGCATTTTTGGCTAGTGACACTTAGATGATCGAAACTCCACCCCTCTGCTCCATGGCCTGCCCGCACCATCTTTCGTATTCAGTGAAAATAGGGGGGTTTGGTTTGTTTTTCCAGATGGCATTAAGGAAGTGGTAAAGTTGGTAGAACCTGAATCTCTCTGAAGTAGGAAGATCCATAGTTTCTTCAAAGTGCCGTAGGGATAAGGGACCTGTTGCCGAAAAAAAATGCCCTATTCGGTACACTCCCCTATCCAGCCACCACCTAAATGCTGTGATATTCATGCCTGGTTGAAATTGGGGGTTGTGGAAGATATGTGCTAGCGGTTGGAGCCCAGAGACCAGGGAGGGAAGCCTCCTCATGCCATCCCACAGCTTAAATGAGTGAGATAGAGTGGGGGAGAGAATTGGTGGTCTATTTTTTGGGGGACACCAAAGTAGGAAGTCTAGCGTGTGATGTGGAGCAGCGTGTCTCTCTATGGCTATCCAATCTGGTTTTTCGACCTTGAGGTAGACAGTAGACAATTGGGCCAGCCTTGCCGCTTGGTAATACCATATAAGGTTTGGGAGGCCTAGACCTCCTTGCTTAGTCAAGTTAAATAGAGTCCTTTGCTTGAGTCTTGGACCTTTCTTATCCCAGATGAATCTGGTAATCTTACCCTGAAATGACTTGAGATGATCCCGTTTGATCGCGATCGTTAGAGATCAGAAGAGGTATAGCAACCTCGGCAGGAGGGTCATCTTTACTGAGTTCACTCTGCCCACCCAGGATAACTTGTGTTGGGACCAGTTTATAAGGTCGGTCTCTAGTTTGCGGTACGTGGGGGGGAAAGTTGGCCTGGTATAAATTTTCAATTTTGGGCGTGAGATCAAGACCCAAATATCTTATGGAGGTTTCCCCCCATCCAAGGTGGTAGGGATATGTTCAGCGCTTGTGATTTTGTCATGTTAACCCGTAGGCCGGACACTGAGGCAAAGGTGTCCAGTAAGGAGCATAAAGAGGGTAGGGAGGTGTTAGGAGATGTTAGAAACAGCAATAAATCGTCGGCGAATAGAGCACATTTGTGCGTTGCGGAACCGCAATCTACTCCCCTAATATTTGAATTGGAGCGTATTGCTATTGCTAGTGGTTCGATAACCAATGCAAATATCAGGGGGGATAGGGGGCATCCCTGTCTAGTTCCTCTGGCTATTGTGATTGGGTCTGCGTGATATCCCTGTAGTCTTACTGTAGCTTCTGGAGTGGAGTATAGTGCTTTAAATTTTCCTAGGAATTTTTCGCCGAAGCCCCATCGTTAGAGGACAAGGAATAGGTAAGGCCAGGAGACCGAATCAAAGGCCTTTTGGAGGTCCAGTGAAAGGAGCATTCCTTCCTGTTTGGGTCCCCACTCCCATCCCGATTGTAGTATGGATATTATGTCCACTGCTCTCCGAACCTGGTCTGGGCCTTGCCGTTCCCGGTATAAATCCTACCTGGTCTTTATGAATGTATTGGTTGATGAACAATGCTAAGCGGTTCGCCATGACTTTGGTCAGGATTTTTAAATCATTGTTTATCAGTGAGATAGGTCTATAGTTCCCTACCAACCCTGCGTCCTTGTCAGGTTTGGGAATTACAGTAATGTATGCTGAACTGAGTGGTTTACCTAGCGGCTTCCCATCTGTCTTTGAATTAAAGAACCTCGTCAGGTAAGGAGTTAGGATTTCTGAGAATGCCTTGTAATAAGGTACCGAGAAACCATCTGGGCCTGGCGCAGAGCTGCCTTTCAGGTTTTTGATCACCTCCCCTACCTCATCAGTAGTAATGGGAGGTTCCAGCTCCGCAACATGTTCGGCTGTCAAATTGGGGAGGGATATGCTGTTTAGGAATGTTTCTATCTGCATCGGGTTTGTATTCGCTGAGGCTTTATACAATTTGGAGTAGTATTCCTGGAAAGATTTCAGTATTCGTTGTGGGTTTAGCGTAAAGGTGCCATCTGCTTGTCTGATTTTCGGGAGAGAGTGTGACTTGTGTTGAGGTGTGAGCTCAGTAGCTAGCATCGTGCCTATTGCGTCTTTTTTAAGATAGAACTTAGCTCCCACCCACTTAATATGTTTATCTGCTCTCGCCGTCAGAGCTAGGTTGAGGGCCAGTCTTGCCGCATCAAGGGACGATATAAGGACACTAGAGGGTTTTTTTTGTGTTTTTTACATAGGTCGTCATACTCTTTTTCAAGCCTAGTCAGCTCCACCTGTCTTTCCTTTCTGAGTTGTGATGCTATTTGTATTAACTTGCCCCTAAGTGTGGCTTTATGTGCCGCCCAGAGCGTTTCCGCCGAAATCTCAGCTGTGTCATTAAGCTTGAAATATTCTTGTAAAGGTTTTAGAAGTTCTGTCACTCTGATGGGGTCATTGAGAATGGAATCGTTTAGTCTCCAGTTAGGGGTGGATTGTCGAATGGATTCCCTGCGGAGTGATAGTGATATCATAGAATGATCTGACCAGGCTGCCTCTATAATGGTGGATTTGGTAGCTGATGGGATATGGCGAGTGGAGTGAAGAATATGATCTATCCTTGAATATGAGTGATGTGGGGTGGAATAATGGGAGAAATCTCGTGTAGAGGGGTTCAACTCCCTCCATATGTCCATCAGCCCTTGCTGGAAAATCAGTTTTGCTATCCTGACACTGCTTTTGTTTGGTCTAATAATTTTCGATTTCATGGGGTTAGATTTATCGAGGCCCAAATCAAAGGCCATGTTCGAGTCTCCACCTAGGATCGTGGCTCCCTCAGTCAGGGGTTTCAGAATATGAAACATCCATTGAAAGAATTGTGCCTGACCTTTGTTGGGGGCGTAATAGGAAATAAATGAAAACGCATGTTCATCTAAGCTTCCATTCACTAGGAGGAACCTTCCCTCCCGGTCTCTGTGCTCCAGCTGTGATGTGAATTTGCAGTTTTTGGCAAATAGGATTGCCACCCCTCTGGTCTTATCTTCAGCATTGGCTAGGTAAAATTGTGGGTAGTGGGCATGAAGGAATGAGGGAGAGTATCGCCTTGGGAAGTGGGTTTCCTGCAAAAGGACTACGTCAGCGTGATGAGATCGATAAGCTTGAAAAGCTTTCCTCCTCTTCACGGGTGAATTTAACCCCTGTGCATTGTGAGAAATTATGCGAAGGGGGGAGATACCACTTTATGAGATGCCATGGAACAGAGAGGTGGAATAGCAATCCAGCCCAGCGCCACTTACCTTGCCCAGGCTGAGAGAATGGGAGCTGCGTTTCAGTTTTGGGAACATTCGGATACCTTCGTCTTCGTTGATGACGGACAATTTCTCTTGGTAGGCTAGAAAGAAGAAAAGTTTAGAAAAAGAAAGGAACAGATACAAGTACGTTGCACAATTACGACCAAAAAATGGCCATGAATGAGGGGAGGAGGAGAACTCCCTCCCATCATTCCGAGTAGAGGGTAGAATATAGCCCTTCGGCGGGGCTAATTTCCCATCACCCAGCTGTGGAAAAACCATAACCGAGTGATAGGGGGAGGCGCAGGACGACCGCCCTGGCCCCGAACAACTCTGTAGAAAACTATGACTGAACATAAATGAGAATCATATAACTGTGTACAGAACCAGCAAAAAAATAAATAATAAACTTTTGAAGTCTCGTAGGAACCAACCGGCCCAGAGATCCTACTAGAGGCATCATTTTTCTGGTACTGGAAAAGGGGTGGCTTTATGGAACCCTCCTGTTTGAACTGAACTAGCAAAACAGCCTCTCCCCCCCCCCAAAAAAAAAAAAAAAACAAGAACACTCCAAAAAGAGGGGTTTGAGTGCCAAGGCAAAAAAAAAAAAAAAGGGGGGGGTGGGTTTTTTTTTTTTTTGAGACTCTGTCTCCCTGAAAGAAGACCCTATCCCGGCCTTTAGGTCAGGTCAGCAACCCTATGTTGAAGTTCCATGTGTCCCAGGAACCCTCAGGGGGGGAAGTTGTCCTTGACTTTCTTGGTCTTGCTTTTGTCCCATAGGGGGGGGGGCTTGTCGGCGTGGGACGTTTGACGGATCCCTGTTGTGCATTGGAAGTGTCCATTGAGCAATCTTGAGTGACGATTCTAAGGTCCAGTAGCAGTCGTTCACCTTCCGAGAAGCTGGAGAAGGCGTATTGTTTGCCTCTGTGAGTGAATTTCAGGGCGAAGGGGAAGGCCCATCTGTATTTGATGTCCTTCTTAGTCAGGGCCAGGAGAAGGGGTTTTAGAGACCTTCTCTTTTGAATGGTAAAGGGTGAGATGTCCGCAAATATTTGGATATCGTGACCCTGAAATTTTAGCTGAGTTTGCAGCTGTGACTTCCTCATCACTTCTTCTTTAATGGTACAGAAGTGGGGCTTGACCACGACGTCCCTCGGGGATCCATCTTTTCTTGGTGGGCCTAGGGATCTATGTGCCCTGTCTAGTTCCAGTTTGTGTTCTGGAACATTGGGGATGAGGCTCTTTATCGAGGTCATCAATCCTCGCCTGTGCCGTGTCCAGTTGTTCCTGTAGGAAATGAATGTGATCCGTGTTCTGATTGGCTCTTGAAATTGTTATGTCTAGTTTGTTCTCGATCGTTTCTATCCTTGTCCCCAAGTTTTGAAAGTCTGATCGAATATTGCCTGTGATCTTGTCAGCAGTCTGCGTTAGGCCTCTATCTGGCAACTCGGAAAACTTGCTGAATAGGTCTGCAATAGAGAATTGCATGTCCTGTGCTGAGCCTCCATGAGCTGTGGGGAAGTCTTGCTGTGCAGGAGTTGGTGCCATGAGAGACAGACCAGAAGGTCCCAGGGAGCGCTCCAGGAGTGAGACTGTGGATGCTGGGGACGGTGTTTGGCTGCAGGGGAAAGAGCTGGGAGTTTGTGGAGGGAAGGAGAGAGTTTCAGGAGTCAGCACTTGCCTGTGTCCCTCCTGGATTCCTGAGGTGCCGTCTCGTGGCTGAGACGCGGCCGCCATCTTGGATTTCCCTCCCTGCTCTCCGCTCTTAAATTGCGGCCCCAGGTCCCTCCGGACTGACCCCCTCGACATGTGCCGGTGTCAGGTGGGTTCCGCTGTGCTGTGGGGTCGTTTGTGGGTGCTCAGTTGCGCCGGTTCTGCCTCTATCAGAGCTGTGTGGCCGAGGCAGTGCGGAGCTCCGGTCTCAGGCGGCCATCTTGGACGGCTCCACGCATGCGCCCCCGTTACTATAAAGTTTTAAGACTCTGGGAGGACCCACTCTATGTTTTTTTTCCAAAGATTGAAAAGCATCTGGTTTAAGGCGACACGCATAGTAGTGGAGGCATACTGGCTGATATGTTAGTATGGGACCTAATACTATAGTACATCCCAATCCTAATTGAAGTAGCTTACACTAATATTTATTGCCATATCCTTTATACCCAGTTTACGTGTACATTCCCATATCCCAACACCTGTGCCTTTCTTGTGGCTACCGCTTGGCCCTGGTGTCCCTGGTTGTCATCTCCATTTGGAGGGGGTTGTTCTGCGGTCACGGCATTCCCGGCATAGATGAGCGTTGAGACCATTTCTTTAAGCACCACATTATTGGTGAGTTCATGTACATACACACACCTGTATTGTTATGCCAATGATTTGTACTGTATTTTAATTTGAGTATGTTTCTCCAACTAGAATTATTGAAGCTCCTAAAGAAGCAAAATTTTAGGTCGTGAAACATGTAGAGCGAGCAATTATTTTTAATCTATGAGGACTGTGGGAACTACCAAGAGGAATGCATACATCTCAGTGTGGCCATTTCTTCAACATTGACACACAGGAAGTCAAGTGTAACCTCTAGGATAAACCACTGTGTCCCATATTTCTCTACCACATATATTATGTGTTCTATATGTATATATTTTATGTGAATTATTAAAAATTGTTATACATTTTTATACGTGCCTACAAAGTCCATTATTTCTTTATTCAGCAATTGTCCGTTAAAGGGACGCAGTGCCGTATCGCAAAAAATGGCCTGGTCATTGAGCAGCCTAATCTTCCGGGGCTGAAGTCGTTAAATATTCTGAATTACATTGTCCAAGCAAGGACACGTGAATAAGGGATCCAAGGAAAGATTAGGACCCCAAGGTACGATGAGCCCAGAATACATCACAGGCTTAAAGTGGTTGTAAATCCTTGTTTTTTAAAAATAACAAACATGTCATACTTACCTCCACTGTGCAGTTAGTTTTGCACAGAGTGGCCCCGATCATCCTCATCTGGGGTTCCCCGGAGGCGCTATTAGCTCCTCCCCGTATCGTATAACCCCCTAGGAGAAGCGCTCTCCCACGGGGTTACCTTGCAGGCACGCTCCCGAGTCCAGCATTTGCATCCATAGATGCAGAATTCAGGACTCAGCCACACCCCCCGTGCCTGCGTCATTGGATTTGATTGACAGCAGTGGGAGCCAATGGCTGCGCTGCTATCAATCTATCCAATCAAGAGCCGAAAACTCCGGGCAGAGAAGGTGAGCGCGCCTCCGCCGAGGGAACAAACGGGCTCAGGTGAGTAAAACGGGGGGCTGGGGGGCCAGTTACTGTCAGTTTTTTCACCTTAATGCATAGGATGCATTAAGGTGAAAAAACACGAGGTTTTACAACTCCTTTAATATGGAGATACACATGACAATGTTGGGTCACAAACAAACAGAAATTTACGATGTTAGTCAAATGGACACCTACAAAAAGGGTTTGTATTAATTGATTTAATTGAATCCGGTTGTATTGAGAGCAGATCATTTCTCAATCCACAATGTTTCGGATCTCAAAATGGCATTGTCCCAATCGCTTCCTCTAGGCAGGGCCGTCTTTAATATTAATTGGCCCCTGGGCAAACATTTCTTGGGCCCCCCCCCCATGCAATTTCGCTCTCCACCTGCTCTGAGACAGACAATAAATAGCAGCTAGACTCAAAATCAGTTTACTGAATCAGATCAGGCAGCGATTGTGATTGGTTGCTAAAGGTTACAGTGTATCATTACCACTCACTGACTGGCTGCTAGAGGTTACAGCACACATTATGGCTCACTGATTATTTGCTAGAGGTTACAGCACATGACTTCTGCTTGTTGATTGGTTGCTAGAGATTACTGTACATCAATACTGCACACTGATTGGTTGCTAGAGGTTATTGGACTTCCTTACCACTCACCAATTGGTTGCTAGAGGTTATTGCACATTATTACTGCTCACTGATTGGTTGCTAGAGGTTACTGCAAATCCTTACCGCTCAATGATTGGTTGCATGTGGTTAGTGCACATCATTACAGCTCTCTGATTGGTTGCCAAAGGTTATAGCACATTATCTCCTCACTGCCTGCACACCATGGACTGGTGAGGGGACCCATCAATAGACAGAAAACTCCTAGGGATCCTAGGACTCCTGGTATCAGTGGCAATGCTGGAGGGTTGATGGGATTAGTGGCGGTGGTGGGGGGAAGGGATTAGTTAGTAGACAGTACACTGTGGCAAATTTTGAGTTATGTAGAGCAAAGCTGGAAATCTTTGGCAAGTACAGTATATACTGTAGTGGGGGATTCTACACTGACCCCCAATGTAATGGGGAATTTTCAATGACCACCAACGTGACGGGGGATTTACACTGACCACCAATGTGAGGGGGAATTCGCACAGACCACCATGTAACGGGGGATTTTACGCCACCCACCAATATAAAACTCACAAATGACCTACTAACTTCAAAAACTAACGGACACTATTCTGTACTCCTACTTCTGGATCTTTCAGGTGCCTTTGACACGGTTGACCACCCCCTCCTCCTCAAAAAACTTTACTCCCTCGGTCTCCGTGACTGTGCTCTTCAGTGGCTCTCATCCTACCTATCCCAACGCACATTCAGCGTCACTTACAATTCTACTTCCTCCACTCCTCTTCCCTTCTCTGTTGGGGTCCCCCAAGGTTCTGTTCATGGACCTCTTTTATTTTCAATCTACACCTCTTCCCTGGGTCAACTGATAGCCTCTCATGGCTTTCAATATCATTTCTATGCTGACGACACACAAATCTATCTTTCCACACCTCAACTCACTCCATCAGTCTCCTCACGCATCACTAACTTACTAACCAACATATCTGTATGGATGGCACACCACTTCCTCAAACTCAACTTGTCCAAACCCGAGCTTATAATATTTCCTCCCCCACGTGCCTCTTCCCCTGACTTCTCTGTCAAGAGCAATGGCAAAACCATCCACCCGTCCCCACATGTCAGGGTGCTAGGTGTTATCCTGGACTCTGAACTCTCCTTTCGGCTCCACATCCAATCACTTTCCAAAGCTTGCCGCCTCAACCTCCGCAACATAATCTACGTCCCTTTCTAACCAATGAAACCACAAAGCTCCTGATTCACTCCCTGGTTATCTCTTGCCTCGACTACTGCAACTCCCTCCTCATTGGCTTACCTTTAAATAGACTATCCCCCCTTCAGTCCATCATGAATGCTGCTGCCAGACTCATCCACCTTACAAACCGCTCAGTGTCTGCTACCCCTCTCTGCCAATCCCTCCACTGGCTACCACTCACCCAACAAATTAAGTGGAACAGCTAGTAACTCTGTAGGTGGAGTTGCATGCTTTAGCCCATTGGTCAGTTGTGTATGTGTTTCCCAGGCCTGATTCCCATTTGAGCAGAGGAGTAGACTTAGAGAATATACTTTTTTGTTGAAGAATATTATAAAAGAGTGAGATACCTTTTCGGCTAGCTGAAGGGTTCCTATGGAATATCCATGCAGGTTGTGGGATAGTGCATGTCAACGATGGTGATGTTTGCAGATAATGTTTCGCTCGAAGGTACAGATAAAGGGCTGAATTGGGCAACTGATATTCTTATTTTAGTTCAAGAAATGTTTTGATCTTGTCATCAGTGAAGAGGTCATTAATGTGCACAATACTTTTCTCTTGCCACTTTTTGAAGGATATTAGATCCATTTTGTTTTGTAAAGCTAGCAACGGGATTTTTATTATGGCCTTGGTAGGGTAATTTTGGGCGAGTCGTACGAATTTATTCCAAACTTGGAGTGTAGCCAATATTGTAGGAGGAAGATGTGAGGGTGTTCTAGAAGGGAGTGGGTTAGAGTAGCCATGAGGAAAGATCCTTCCCTGGAATGAAGGAAGCTTCCATTTGTCCCCATATAGTGCACGGGGAGGGTAAAAATCAGTCCTTAGCCTGTGTGAGCACTGAGGCCATGTAATAATCCTGGAAGTCCACATAGCCGGTACCACCAGCTGAGCGGAGTTTAGTTTGGTATGTGTGCTTCTGGCTTTTTTGCCTTGCCATGTGAAGGAAGAAAGTAAGAAAGTATGGTTGGTAGCGATTTAAAGTAACTATTAGGAATGGTGAGTAGGAGCGTCCTAAAAAAGGATTGGATTTGGGGGAGGTGAAGCATTTTGAAGGTCGCTAGGCATCCCATCCACGACAGCTCAAAAGACGCCAGCCTGCGTAGGTCTTCTTGGAGTCTGCTACGAAAAGGTATGTAATTGTGGTGATATAACTCTTTAGTAGTTTTAGTTAGCTGAACTCCAAAGTAGGTTATGCTTTTGTCTGCCCAAGTATATGGGAATTGTTGTTGTAGTAACATGCTAGTTATGGCATCAACCCCTAAGTTTAGGATGTAAGATTTAGATTCGTTGACTTTGTAATAGGATATGTCACTAAACCAGGCTAGCGTCTTCTGAACTGCCGGGAGGGAGGTAGTAGGGTTGGTTATCATAAGTATCACATCGTCGGCGAATAAACTGATTTTGTGTTCTTGATCTCCTATGGGGGTGCCTGTTATTTGTACGTTTGTGCGGATGGTTTGTGCAAGAGGTTCCATTATTAGAGTAAATATGAGAGGGGATAGGGGGCAACCCTGCCTAGTACCGTTTGAGATACAAAACGGGGATGATAAGGATTCTGCTGAGTACACTTGGGCGGAAGGAGCGGAGTACAAGGCCATGATAGCGTTATGTATTTGTCCAGTGAACCCAAATTTTGTTAAAGCTGAGGAAAGGTACCCCCAATGTACCCTGTCAAATGCTTTTTTCAGCGTCCAGGGACAGGAGTACAGAGGGGGTACCAGAGTTTCCCACTTGGTGAATGATGTCAATCATCCTTCTTATGGCATCTGAAGATTGGCGGCCTTTTGTGAAACCCGATTGGTCTTTGTGGATGAGATTTGGAAGAATGTCAATTAGTCTGTTGGCTATCAGTTTCGCATATATTTTAACATCTACATTGAGTAGAGATATGGGGCAAAAATTCTGGGGAGAGGTCGGATCATTTCCAGGTTTTGGGAGCGTTACTACTATTGCGTTTAGCATTTCTGAAGGGAAAGAAGAGGAGGTTGCGGCAGAGTTACATACTTTGCATAGTGTGGGAGCTAGAAGTTGTTGGAATTTTTTGTAGTATTCCCCATTGAACCTGTCCGGTCCAGGAGACTTGGAGTTTGGAAGGTTGTTGATTGTTCGCAATAATTCAGGGACTGTGAAAGGGGTGTTGAGGGAAGATAGTTGTGTTGGCTAGATGGAAGGGAGGTTAACTTGTGCTAGGAATTTTATTTTTTCGTCTTGGGAAGGTTGGATAGTGTGTTTATCTTCCTTGATTTATTTATTTATTTATTTATTTCAGGTACTTATAAAGCGCCGTCAATTTACGCAGCACTTTACATATACATTGTACATTCACATCAGTCCCTACCTTCAAGGAGCTTACACTCTAAGGTCCCTAACTCACATTCATACATACTAGGGACAATTTAGACAGGATCCAATTAACCTACCAGCATATCTGGAGTACCTGGAGAAAACCCACGCAGGCACAGGGAGAACATGCAAACTCCAGGCAGGTAGTGTCGTGGTTGGGATTCGAACCAACAACCCTTCTTACTGCTAGGCGAAAGTGCTATCCACTACACCACTGTGCCACCCAATTGATGTTACCTCGTCAGGTTTAGGTAATTTTTCTTTTGTATGGGGATGATACAGATATGGAATTTTTGATTTGGTCCTATGTCCCTTAATTCTTAATGCCATCAATTTACCTGCTTTATTTCCCGTAGAGTAGGTGTTTGCCCTAACTTTGGTGCAGGCTTTTTCAAATGATTCTAGTAGCGGTGAGCGTAGTTCATGGCATAATTTAAAGATTTTTGTTTGGAGTAGAGGGGAGGGGTGGGATTTGTTTTGGGATTCAGTCATTTCTATGTCGGCTGTGAGCTACTCAAATTTTTGTGATCTCTTTTTCTTTGCCCTAGCCCCAAGTTGAATAAATACACCTCTAATGACGGCTTTGTGAGCGTTCCACAATACCACCGGGTCAGACACTGAGTGAGAATTTATAGAGAAGAATTCTTCTAAGTGTTGTTGGAGAGTGTTTGCTAGAGAGGGGTCGCGGAGAAGATAGTTATTAGTTCTCCACAGGTATGTATTGAGTTGTGATGTTTTAGCTTTGATAGTAATACTAATAGGGACGTAGTCTGACCAGGTGGCAGTGTGGATCGTCGAGGCCGATACCTGTTGAAGCAAGCATTTGTCAGAGAGAAATAAATCTATGCGTGAGTAGGTGTTGTATCGCGGTGATAGATAGGTATAATCATGCTCACTCACGTGACAACATCTCCAAGCATCAAATAAGTTATTGGAAAAAATGAATTTATTCAAAGGTGATAAGTGCCTCTTAGTACCTGCTGTTGAGTCCATGTGGGAATCAGGAACAAGGTTAAAGTCCCCACATAGTAACAATTGACCTTGTTGGAGATTTTTTACTTTTTTCAATAGGCTTTTGAAGAAGGACATCTGTCGTTGATTCGGTGCATACAGGGATACTAAAGTGTATTGGGTGTTATTGATCATACGTAGTAAGATAATGTAGCGGCCTTCAGTATCCGTGATGCATTTCTCAAGTTGGAATGATACCGTGTTTCGAATGGCGATTAAGATTCCTCTTTGATCCTCGTATAACAGGATTTAGGTATATGGGGAAACATTTTATGTTGACACCAGGCAGTCGATTCCTGAGCGAAATGTATCTCTTGGACGCAAAGTACATCACTTTTGAGCGACAAGGCTGTTTTCCACAGGGACGAGCTCTTGGCTGGGTGGTTCAAGCCTTTCGCATTAAAGGACACTATAGTGAGTGACATGGTAGTGACCACTGGTGTGATGGATGTGGTGCTGTAACTTACAATTCGAAGGCATTATACAGGGGTTCCTCAAGAAGAAGGTGCAGTCCACTGAAGAGAAGTTCCTCTGAGATAATCCTGGTTAGGTGGAGCAGGTGTGAGGATGTCGAGGTTTCTAATGTACGATAAATGACACGGGAGGTTCTAGTGCAGATTGTGTAACCGTTGTATAACAAAATATGGAAAAAATAAGAAAGTAAAATATCACCAACAAATAAACAGGTCAGCAATACACAACCTTAACTGGGTGCTGACTAAACTCAGGGGGAAAGTTCTGGTTCTGTATTGGAGTAATCGGTAGGCCGAGCCGGACTTAGTGTGGTAGCTCAGTGAATGTACGGGCAAGTACAATCATTTCAATTTGGATTGATGGTGCCCTCGGTGGATTCCTTGGGCAGAAGAGTTGGTACTTCCTGACCGAGCAAAGTCATTGCGCGGTAGCTCCAGGATAATGCCCCAAGAGTGTAAGAGCTCCATTCCCCCCTCACTCTTGGAAATGGCATGAGGAATTCCGTTATGTGTGACCAAAATGGTGGCTGGGTGGCGCCATTTATAGGTCATCTTGTGGTTTGTGAGAGCTTTTGTGACTGATTTCAGTTGCCTCCTCATCTGTAGTGTATACTGTGAGAGATCGGCAAATAATTGGATATCTGCATATGGTGCAGAGAGAGTGGTGAGTGACCGTGCTTTGTAAAGGATTTGCTCCGTGGCTTGGTAGTGTATCCGCAGAAGCACATCCCTAGGGACCGCCTCTTCTAAATGGAGTGGTTTAGGGAGCTTGTGTATGCGATCCATAGTGAGCTCAAGAGGGGTTAGCTCAGGAAGCATGGCAGAAAACATGCTGCTGGCATATTTGTGAAATTCTGCGGGGGGGACCGTTTCCGGTATACCTGCGTATTTTGATGTTATTGCGGCGGGAGCTGTCTTCGAGGGCCGTTAACTTTGCCTTTATCCAGTCAGTGTTCTCCTTTTGGGCCATACAGGTATCTACCAGATCATTCACCGTGTCTGTGCATTCCTCCATCTTGTTTTCCATATACTGTACTCTATCTCCCATATGCCTCATGTCAGTGGTAAATTTGTGTATCAGGGAAGACAGGTTGGTCATGAGAGAGGACTGCAGTGATAGAAGCATATCTTTCATTGTGGTATCAAGTACAGGCTGCCCTGATGTAGGAAAGGGCGCTATAGATGATTGCAGAGAAGATATGGCGTGTGCATTGTGCAAGTCTGTACTCACTGTGATCCCGGCCTGGGAAGCAGAATCCAAGCGCATCCGCGCTTTAGCAGGGCTCTGGGAGATCGGGGAGAGCAGACACCTTCTATTTCCCCTGGATCGCTGCTAGGTAGGTCCGTGTAAGCCGATGACGGCCGCGCGGCGGTTCCGGCGGCGCCATCTTGCCTGTCTCCCCTCTGTTTGGGCCGAAAGGACAGGGCTGTCAGCTTTTGGAGGTTCCCACTCCTCCTTTCTTTTGCAGGACATCGTGTCAGCAGATTCCGCTGGTACTCCTGAGGTGGATTGGAGCCTCGATGGGACAGATGGCTTGCCCATTTTGCAGTGGATGTCCGGCCGGCTGAGGAGAGCTCCAGGCTTAAGCTGCCATTCCGTGTGTGCGCAAGCCACCCCCCCCTGTGGGTTTGATCGTAGGAAAAGTTTGAAGACGGAGCCCCTGAGGCAGAGGCGTAGCTTGAAGCTTGTGGGCCCTGATGCAAAAGTTGACCTGGGCCCCCCACTACTTCCAAAGTGCATGCAGATACATCCAAGATACTCAAAGTGGCTTGAGAGTTTTGAGTTCCCAGAGTTCCTCTTTACATCAGAGGACAGGGATTACCACTGAAAAATTGGAGGACAGGGATCACCACTGGAGATTCCAAGGACAGGGACCCCTAGCAGGTCACTTGGCAGAGCTCCTTTCCCATCCCAGCACTGTATACAGTTCCCCCCCCACACACACACACTACACAGGGCTGGAATCACATTCCTTTACACACAGTCTGTCAGCCTTCACAGGGGTGGGGGGGTACATAGAATCCCAGCTGGTGACTAGGAAACACTGAGCAGTGTCATACCTCACCAGTGACATCGGTCCGATCATGGCTACAGGACTGCACTCTGCTCCTCTTGCCTCGCTAAGCTTGATTACCATTCCATGTTGCCAGCACACAGCACAGACACTTCCCCATCCTGGGCTGTTCTCACCTTGTGCTCCTCTCCATTCAGAAAATGGCTCACAGCTTCCCCCCAGCCAATGGGAACAGAGGGGTGTGGACTGTGAAAGGCAAAGTAGAAGCCCAGTACTGGAGCGTGGCTGTGGGACCCTAGGGCAGATCGGAGCTGTATTTTGTGGAGGATATGATATGCAGGGGCCCCCTGGAGCTAGGGGCGGGGTTGCAATTGTGACCCCTGCAACCCCTTATGCTATGCTCATGCCCTGAGGGTTGATATCATCCCTAATGTATTGGTCAAAATACTCTATATGCCAGTGGAGGTGAGATTTGCATTTAAGTAAACCCTGAATTCATCATCCTTTTTACATGATTCAACACTAGTTTAAATAGTGGACATAAATCCTGTCCAGGCCATACCATGATTTGCCTGTCCATTTTAGATTACTTTGATGGTGATGTGTATGATTGGAAATGTCATCTGGCTGTGAAAACGCCTTCAACGGATTTGTTTCCCTATTGCTGTGACTCCCTGTCCAAATCAGTGCGTTCCAATTTCCAGATATTGCTGCAGTGACTCCAAGATAGATAAAAATACGAATTCCATACGTGATTTAACTCAATTTGGTGAGTGTGTACACAGCCATGTATCGGCTGGTTCTGCTATATACCGCATATGTGTTATAATGGCATTATCCTTATCCTCTTTTTATCGCTGTTAGTTGATGTCTTAATTCCTTATAGAGCACCTTTTCCATCTTGTGGAATAACTGTCCAGCTTGGATTGGAGCACTCCATCTGATGATCTACACTCCCCGCCTTGCCATATATATTTTTTTTTTTATGAAGATATTGTAGGTTTGTACTTTAGTATATTCAGCATATCTTACATATATCTGAAGCACTTTTTATTGATAAGGTGTGGGTGTTTGAGATGATACTTCATTCTCACTACACACTTTATGAAAGGCACCCCTGTTTGGGATGTCTCTACGTGGTATATTATATATTTTTTCTTTTTTCTTTTTGAAACAGCCTTCTACAATTCTGTATTTTTTCTGGTTCCCGCATTCGCCAGGGAGATTGCCCTCTCAGGCTTTGTGATACCCAGGCATATTGGTGCTGGCAGTGTTCGTGAGTATCATTTTGCTCTCTTACCATCATCTCTTCTGGTCCCATCGGGGCTTTTTGAACAGACATACTATGTAATCGGGCCATGGACTATGACGCTTCACCATGATGATAGCCATCTTAGTGATCTGCCTTTGTCTTGTGTAGTTTGACTTTATATAAATAATTCTCTATTTTTATTATGGCTTATGATTGTATATGTAAGCAAAATCTTTTTGAAAAGAGTAATTAGTTAAGTCTTTTATTCAGGCAAAGGATGAATTAAATTGTACAGTAAGATTTGAGATAAAAATTAGCAACAAAAACAACAACATAAGCCATCACCAATGTCAAACAATACACTAAGGTGACCATGGTTTGTAAATACATTGTGACATTGCTATCCACATGAATACCCCGATGCATTTCAAACCTTTCATTTCTGGTCTTCTTCAGGGGCTTTTTTAATTCATTAGGAAGATGGAAAGGTGAGAATGTATTGCACAAACAGGTGCTAAAAAAATTATGAATAAAAACCAAGCGCTGATGTGGATAGATATGTGTGATATAAATAAATTGTGCTTAAAAATATATATATACCAATATAGTTAGTGCTATGATAAAATCAGTAAATTAAAGCTGCTATCAATATAGGGTGATCAGATAACCAAACAAATAGTACTAAGTATAAAATTGATGCGCTTTAAATAAATAGTGCACAATATGCTGCTGCGACTAATCCTTGAGAAAGTCACGTGTCAGTGATGCAACGCGTGGGAGGAGCTTAGGACGTTCAGTGCTGCAATACACCTGAAGGTTAACAGCAGCTGTTTCTGTATGGGAAGCCTCGTCCACAGCGGCTGACTGCAATCTGCATATTTGAATGCTTCTAATAGACCGGGAGTTTGTGAGTGTATCTCTTGTCTCTGTTTTGCTTGTGTACTATCTGGTAAGTTCACTGCACAATGATCTATTTTTTCTTTGCTTGCTTTGCATAAAACCTTTATCCTGAGAGCCGAATCACCAGCAGTATTATGGCTAAAGTGGAATGCAAGAAAAACTAAATATCCTGATACAAACGATCTAACCCAGTGAGTCAATCAATCTGGATTAAGGGAAGGAACTGTTTAATTATTTTTACTTTCCCCCACTATTTATCTCTGCCTGGACATTGTACTCAGAGTGTCATTATTATTTTATTTATATTCACCGTCACATCACCAATTTGAAGATTTATTTTGGCAATTTTAACACATGTATTAGCACCATAATTATTTATCTATTTTATTCACATGAATGCATTTTTTATTCCTGGATTTAAGCTTAGTCGCAGCAGCATATTGTGCACTATTTATTTAAAGCGCATCAATTTTATACTTAGTATTATTGCACAAACAGGATTGCTAAAAACAGCTGCATTCAATGGTCCCAAAATGTCCGCATGTCCCCTCCACACCCTCCAGGTGAGTCCACAGTCAACAATCCACAGGGCTTACAGAGAGCCACGCTTTTGGACCTTGAGAGGAAGGTATAGGGCGAGGCACCTGCATTTTGGTATTAGCGAATCTCAATAAGTAATCAAGTATTCTAAGTATACAGTACTACTGTGCGACTTAAACACTTAAAATCCAAAACGAGGCTGGTCCTTAACTGTTTACATGTTTAAAACAGGTTTTTTTGCTAGAAAACTACTTAGAACCCCCAAACATTATATATGTTTTTTTCCTAACACCCCAGAGAATAAAATGGCGGTCGTTGCATTCCTTTTTTTTTGCACCGTATTTGCGCAGCGGTCTTATAAGCGCACTTTTTTTGGAAAAAATTCACTTTTTTGAATAAAAAAATAAGACACCAGTAAAGTTCGACCAATTTTTTTTATATTGTGAAATATAATGCTTTGCCAAGTAAATTGATACCCAACATGTCACGCTTCAAAATTGCGCCCGCTCGTGGAATGGCGTCAAACTTTTACCCTCAAAAATCTCCATAGCCGACGTTTAAAAAAATTCTACAGGTTGCATGTTTTGCGGTACAGAGGAGGTCTAGGGCTAGAATTATTGCTCTCACTCTACCGGTCACGGCGATACCTCACATGTTTGGTTTGACCACCGTTTTCATATGCGGATGCTACTCGCGTATACATTCGCTTCTGCACGCGAGCTCGTCGGGACGGAGGGTTTTTTTTTTTTTAATTTTATTATTTATTTTACATTATTTTTTTTTTTTTTTTACACTGCTTAAAAAAAAAAAAAAAAACTGTGTCACTTTTATTCCTATTACAAGAGAATAAACATCCCTTGTAATAGAAAAAAGCATGACAGGACCTCTTAAATATGAGATCTGGGGTCAAAAAAACCTCAGATCTCATATTTACACTAAAATGCAATAAAAAAAAAGTCATTAAAAAAAAAGACATTGAAAAAAATATGCCTTTAAGAGGCGTGGGCGGAAGTGACGTTTTGACGTCGCTTCCGCCCAGCAGTGTCATGGAGACGAGTGAGCGCCATCTTAGCCGCACTCGTCTCCAGGCACAGGAGGTAGACGGATACGTTCGCCTCCGCCGCTACCGGCGGCACCGGTAAGCGGCGGAGGGAACCGGATCGCAGCGGGAGGGGGGGCCCCTCTCCCACCACCGATAAAAGTGATCTCGCGATGAATCCGCCGCAGGGACCACTTTTATCAGAAAGCCAGCCGCCGCACGAAAACGGGGATACCGGGGTTATGGCAGCTAGCTGCTGCCATAACAACGGTATCCCCCTTCAAAGTTATGTCGTGCGGCGGTCCGGAAGTGGTTAAACTGGTCGATACTCAATCAAATGTTAGAATTATATGGACTGATATATACTCATTTATTTGATTTGATTTTATAGTATGTTCATTTAATTGGTTTATTTTGAGAACAATTTGTATTGCCATTCATATGATGAAAAGGTCGAAATGCATCTGGGTATTCATGTGGATAGCAATGTCACAATGTATTTGAAACCATGGTCACCTTGGTGCATTGTTTGCCATTGGTGATGGCTTATGTTGTTGTTTGTGTTGCAAAATTTTATCTCAAATCTTACTGTACAATTTAATTCATCCTTTACCTGAATAAAAGACTTTTAACTAATTACTCTTTTCAAAAAGATTTTGC
This sequence comes from Aquarana catesbeiana, assembly GCF_042186555.1. NCBI lineage: Eukaryota > Metazoa > Chordata > Amphibia > Anura > Ranidae > Aquarana > Aquarana catesbeiana. Next base: position 567,508,717 of record NC_133324.1, read on the forward strand.
TGCTAAAAAAGCCCCGGGGAAACTCTTCCATTTTCTGTATACTTTTGGGGTGTGCAGCCTGGTTGACTCTCACATATGTCTTTTTCCAGATTGCATGATTGTATGTTTTCTTTTTAGATTTAATATTTCTCTGAAAGTATACTTCTGAAGAAGCGGGTCACCACGAAACATGTAGAGCTTGCAACTGGAATACTGTTTCAGTAAAACCACTTTTTCCAGATTGTGTCAGAGAATAGGGTGTCTCTCTTTTGAGCAGATTTGTCTATGTTTTTAATGATTATGTTTTGTACAATAAATATTTACTTTTGTATTACAACCGTGTAAGTCTATACTGTACCATGAAAGTCCATATTGCCTCTCCAATTGCCAATTTCTCTTACCCACAAGTAAGCCTTATGATAGGCTTACCTGTAGGTAAAAATGAGCAAGCGGGGTTTACTACCGCTTTCTAAAAAATATGGTTAATTACAGTTCATTCATGATTTAGCAAGGAGGGGTGAGAATTACTTTTTCACAGCACTGTACACACTGTACATAAGAATTTTAAATTCACAAAATTGTGCAGAAACATATGCAACAACGTGCAAGAATGATGCCTCAACATACAGTTTGCAACATCTTTGTTGAGCTCTGTCTCAGCAAAGAACTGGTTGAACTATATTTGAATAAATAATCTTTGCTATGCTTTTGTAAATCAGGCCTACCGCAACATAAAGCTGCATGGTATAAAATTAGGAAAGGATTTTTATACCTAACCTCTACTTTTTCCTTTAATTGTTATGATTTCTGGGACATTGGGCCTGATAAAGGTTGCAGAAAAACCAACCTATTCTACTGACAGATAGCACAATGCGCAAAAAGAGATGCCAGACCTGCAGATTGAGAAAGTGAGGGAAGTTCTGTCTTAAAGGGGTTGTAAACCCTCGATTTTTTTTTTTTTTAAATAACAAACATATCATAATTACCTCCACTGTGCAGTTCGTTTTGCACAGTGTGGCCCCGATCATCGCCTTCTGGGGTCCCCCAACGCTGCTCGTGGCTCCTCCTCGCATCGGTAAACCCCCTGGGAGAAGCGCTCTCCCTGGGGGTTACCTTGCGGGCATGCTCCCGACTCCAGCATTTGCGTTCATAGACACAGAATGCCGGAATCGACCCCGTCCCCGGCGCCCACATTATTGGATTTGATTGACAGCAGCGGGAGCGAATGGCGCTGCTATCAATCTATGGGGCTGGGGGGCTGGTCAGTGACAGAAGTTTTTTTACCATAGGATGCATTAAGGTGAAAAAACACGAGGGTTTACAACCCCTTAAAGTATACATTTAAAAAAAATTCTGCTCATTGTTGAATGGCTATTTGTCTTTTTTCACTTTTTTTTAATCGACAACTGATCTTCTCGTACATGGCCAGTTCAGCTGTGTTTTATTAGTTTTCCTTAGATCTTTTTATTTGCATACTAGATCTCAGCCTATTGCCGGTAATGACACTGTCCCAAGCGGTGCGACGACAACTTTGTGGCGCTGCACCGATTTCCAAAAGTAGTCGCTGCACTACTATTGGTGACTTTGTGGGCGATTTTAATAGACATCTGTGCCTGAACCCGCACAGATGTCTTTCAAATCGCCCCTGAACTCGCACTGAAATGCGGGTTTAAAATCGTGCGAGCTCAGCTGAACTCGCACGATTTCAAACCCGCGTCCAGTGTGAACGAGGGCAAAATCTGTGTTTCACAGCTGTAGCTTCTCTTTCCATGGTGCTTTAAATAATAAACGGTGAAAAGAACAAAATCACAGGTACCGGAGGAGAAAAGGGCTATTACTGAACAAATTTACAATCTTTGAGAGTGGGATTAAGGTAAACACACACACAAGAGGGAAATGGCTGTGGCTAGTAGTAGCTGGTTAGAAATAAATAGCTGGACAGAGATGAAGGTGGATAGATTATTTTAAGAAGGTAGGATCTTAAAATAAAATTATAGGCAAAACTTTTTTTTTTTCATTTTGGTTAGAGCAAGGGAGCGTTATAACTCCTGTCAGATTTTTTATTTATCTGTTTCCCAAAGCAGAGTCTTCCCTTCACATCCTGTCTCATGGCCAAACAACAAGTTAGAGGAAATCAAATTAAGGGAATTTCTTGGGGACCAGCCAACGTTATATATAGGGGAGCTCCATCAGTTCAGTTGAAAATTGTCCCCATTGTCATAAACCCTCCCTCTAGACCCACGTTTTTCCACAATTTGACAGGTTATCATCCCTGTAAAAAAGTGTAACATTTGCCTTCATAACACCCAGGGCACAAAGAAATCAGAATTTTTTTTAGATCGAATATTACCAATCATTTTTATTCCATCAAGCCATTTATTACGTGCGCTACTATGAACATAGTATATTTAATTACCTGCCCTTGCAAACATTGTGTGGGAAGGACTATCCACAGTTTTTCTAGTAGGGTTAATGAGCATATCTCGAATATAAAAAGTGGGAAAAAGAAACATAGCGTTGTTTAGCATTACGCTTGATTCCATAATAGGGATATAACTGGTACCCAATTTTTGGCAATAGACAGATACGTTCCACCTTGGTATGGGGGTTTTGCCAAGAGAGGAGTATCACAGCTTGAGACATACTGGCTTTATGAGCTTAAGTCATACAGTGCCTCGAAAAAGTATTCATACTCCTTAAATTTTTCCACATTTTATCCTGTTACAACCAAAAACGTAAATGTATTTTATTGGGATTTTATGTGATGGACCAACACAAAATGGCACATAATTGTGAAGTGGAAGGAAAATGGTAAATGTTTTTCAAAGTTTTTTTTACAAAGAAATATGTGAAAAGAGTGGCGTGCATTTGTATTCAGCCCCCCCGAGTCAATACTTTGTAGAACCACCTTTCACTTCAATTACAGCTGCAAGTCTTTTTGGGTATGTCTCTTCCAGCTTGGCACATCTAGAGAGTGAAATGTTTGCCCATTCTTTGCAAAATAGCTCAAGCTCTGTCAGATTGGACGGAGAGCGTCTGTGAACAGCAATTTTCAAGTCTTGCCACAGATTCTCAGTTGGATTTAGGTCTGGACTTTGACTGAAGGAAAGTGAACCTCCACCCCAGTCTCAAGTTTTTTGCAGACTCTAACAGGTTTTCTTCTAAGATTGCCCTGTATTTGGCTCCATCCATCCATCAACTCTGATCAGCTTCCCTTTCCCTGCTGAAGAAAAGCATCCCCACAACCTGATGCTGCCACTACCATGTTTCAAGGTGGGGATGAATTGTGTGTTCAGGGTGATGTGCAGTGTTAGTTTTCTGCTACACATAGTGTTTGCTTTTAGGCCAGTTCAATTTTGGTCTCATCTGACCAGAGCACCTTTTTCCACATGTTTGCTGTGTTCCCCACAATGTTTCTCACAAATTGCAAACAGGACTTCTTGGGGCTTTCTTTCAATAATGGCTTTCTTCTTGCCACTCTTCTATTAAGGCCAGATTTGTGGAGTGCAATACTAATAGTTGTCCTGTGGGCAGATTCTCCCACCTGAGCTGTGGATCTCTGCAGCTTCTCCAGAGTTACCATGGGCCTCTTTGCTGCTTCTCTGATTAATGCTCTCCTTGTCCAGCCTGTCAGTTTAGGTGGACGGCCATGTCTTGGTAGGTTTGTAGTTGTGCCATACCCTTTCCATTTTCAGATGATGGATTGAACATGCTCCATGAGATGTTCAAAGCTTGGGATAATTTTATATAACCTAACCCTGCTTTAAACTTCTCCACAACTTTATTCCTGACCTGTTTGGTGTGATTCTTGGCCTTTATGATGCTAATTGTTCACTAAGGTTCTCTAACAAACCTCTCAGGGCTTCACAGAACAGCTGCATTTATACTGAGATTAAATTACACAAAGGTAGACTCTATTTACTAATTAGGTGGCTTCTGAAGGCAATTGGTTCTACTAGATTTTAGATAGGGGTATCAGAGTAAAGGGGGCTGAATACAAATGCACGCCACACTTTTCAGATATTTCTTTGTAAAAAAAATTGAAAACCGTTTATCATTTTCATACCACTTCACAATCATGTGTCACTTTGTGTTGGTCTATCACATAAAATCCCAATAAAATACATTTACGTTTTTTGGTTGTAACATGTCAAAATGTAGAAAATTTCAAGGGGTATGGAATACTTTTTCAGGGCATTGTATTTTCCGTATGGTATGAACGTGGAGTGGGACATCAATGCATTTATTAACAATTCTTGATGTGCCCACTCCATGCTGACTGAATGCGCTTCATGTGGAATCTAGTCAGAGTGATCCTTATGGATTTCTAGCTAGCTCCATTTGGAATCCATGTTGGGTGTCTTGCTGACATTTTTCCTGACTTACAATTTTGTCACCACCAGGTTATTTCTGTTGTCACGTACTGACCCATGATTTGTGCCACAAACCATTGATTTTTACCATTTTGATAAGGCCCTAGATGGTGTATGTCAAATTCCCTGTTCTTATTATTAGTAGGGCATTGCACAATATGAGGTGTTTTATATTATCCTTCCTTATTTTAGACATGTTTGGATATACATATTGTTATATGTTCCGAGCCTATAATGCAGCTTGCGGTATTCTTGTAGACTGAGTGTGTTTTCATCTATGTGATCACACACTCCCTCTTTTCTTATTTTATTTTATTTTATATGTGGAGATTTGCAGTGCATAGCAGTTAAAGTTTTTTTCTTTCTCATTTTTGTTTAGGGCTCCTCTATATTCAATGTGCAGGAGGATAAGAGCGTGCCTGTTATCACACTGCTTCTCAAGATGAGGCTTGAGCAGCGATGTGTCACATGCACGCTCTCATCAAATCATAATGCGAGTTAAAAGCAAGGCATGGTGAGCACGCTGACGCTTCATTGCCACACTGCCGCTCAAAACGAGGCTGGTGCCGCACTATGTCATCTGTCTGCTCTTATCAAATCATAATGAGATTTGAAAACAAGGTGTGGAATGCATGCCGGCTCCATATTGGAACACCTGCAATTTGAACATCCAGGTGTCCCCAGTTGCCATTTCTGACACAATTCCTCATCGGTGAAGCTGTCTATATGTACTGCAGTAATTATACACAAGCCTCACACCCCTGATGTCCAATCGGACGAAATGCATCGGGTGACGCTCCTGGAATTTCTGAACATTGTTGTTTTTATAACTGAAGGATACTAGCACTTTATGGAACTTTTTTGATTGTCTACTTTATGTTTTTATAATAAACCCACTATACAGGGTAATGCCCCGTACACATGATCGGACATTGATCGGACATTCCGACAACAAAATCCATGGATTTTTTCCGACGGATGTTGGCTCAAACTTGTTTTGCGTACACACTGTCGCACAAAGTTGTCGGAATTTCCGATCGCCAAGAACGCGGTGACATACACCATGTACGACGAGACTAAAAAAGGCCAGTTCAGAACCAAGCGCAGCACCCTTTGGCATCTCGTGTTAGTAAAAGTTTGGTGAGAGACGATTCGCGCATTTTCAGACTCGTGGTTTTCAGATCGTTTTTTGCTGTTCAGTTTGTGCTTGTGGGTTTGTATCTGCTCTTCAGTGCGTGCAGCGAGTACCATTGACTTGTCATTGTGTTCTTGTTCGTTCGTTACTGTTTTTCAGGTCGCTCTTCACAGGCCTTGCTGTTCTTCAGTGCATTCTGTTACTTAGTTCTGAGCAGCCGACCGTTTTCTAGCCATGTTGCGTATACGTACTCCTCGTAGAGTTCGTGCTGTGCGGGGGCTTGGTGTTGGGGTCCTGACCTTGACACAAGCCCAGTCCATGAACAAGGTGGGGAGGAGTTCATGGACCAAGAATTGGTTGCTTCAGCGTGACCAGTTCTGTCATATGCCTTTGCTCCGTGAGATCCGTGAGAATAATCCTGATGATTTCAGGAACTTTCTCAGGATGATGGACCCCGTATTTCACCGTTTGTTGGCTTTGCTGACCCCCTATATCAGCAGGCAGGATACCTGCATGAGGCAAGCCATCACTCTGGAGCAGAGGCTCGTCGCCACCCTGCGGTACTTGGCGACGGGGAGAAGTCTGCAGGACTTGAAGTTCTCGACAGGCATCTCCCCCCAGGCTCTGGGGATCATTATCCCAGAGACCTGTTCTGCCATCATCCAGGTCCTGCAGAAGGAGTATATTAAGGTAAGATTTTTATCATTTAATATCACATTTTATTGTATTTAATGTTTGATAATATATTGTATTTCTTTCCTCATTCCCTAATTACCATGATTGGAATATGCTGTGAATGTCCCCTTTGTCCTCATGCATGCTTGATATTTTTGTAATTATTTTTGTTGTTCTTCATACATATTTGCCTTCACTTACTTCCCCAGCATGGTCTCCTGGAGCTATATTCACCTCATGTAGTCAATTAACAATGTATTTTATCAGCTCCATAGTAGTGCTTTACCCCAAACACCCCTAAAATGTTTTGAAATGTGATTTGTGCTTTAAATTCAGGCAGAATGCCAGAGGCTTTTTTTGGGGGGTCCCCAAATCATTTGGAACCCTCCCTTACCCCAACTGCTAAGTCAGCTGATACCAATTCTCTATCTATCCTCAATCATCTATCTGCTGACTTTGCCAAACCCATACACACTATACCCATCTCTTTTGTGGTCAGATTTATGGATGAATTCCCCAAAGCATGTAGTGCAAGGGCCTGCCTGTATACTTTCAAATGGTAATGTTTAAAGTTTTTGTATCCTATTATTATCTTGATAGGTAATAGCAGAATGTCCAAATGTGCTCAAATGTGTACAGTGTGTATTTATATCTTTGTATTATGACACTTCTTACCTGTCCAGTGGGCTGCCAATAGTGTAACTAAGGAGGGGCTGTTCAAAGTAATACCCATTATTTAGGCATTCATCTCTCAATGAAGTGGAGAGGGTTACCTGTCCAAGAGTCCCCCCCTATAATGTTAGAAATGGCCCATGAGAGAGGGGAAGGGGGAATATGATCGGTGTACCTTATACTTTGGTCTTTAAAAATTCCCATAAATAAATGTTAGCTGTTAGATGTTGGCCAAGAATGTTTGTGTCTAATCTGCTTTCCATGTTTATGTGCAAAAACACACATTTTTTTGTTTTACTCCACAGTTTCCTTCCACGCCACAGGAATGGCAGACTGTGGCCTCCCACTTTGCCCAGCGGTGGGACTCTCCTAACTGTGGAGGGGCATTTGATGGGAAACACGTCCACATCGTCCCACCACCCAACTCGGGGTTGTACTATTATAATTATAAGGGGTTCAATAGTATTGTGATGTTGGCGGTGGTGTCGGCTACTTATGAATTTCTGTATGTGGACGTGGGGAAGAATGGCCAGATGTCCGATGGTGGAGTCATCGCCCAGACGAAGTTCTACAGGCGTTTCCAGAATGGCAGCTTGGACTTGCCACCTCCAGAAGACAATGTGGAAGGACTCCCATTCGTCTTAGTTGCGGATGAAGCCTTTGCGCTGGGGGGATCATCTTATGCGGCCATTCCCGATGAGGACCCTCACCCCGGACCAGAGGGTTTTTAATTACCGGCTGGCCAGAGCCAGAAGAGTGGTGGAGAACACGTTTGGAATCATGGTCAGCCGGTTCCGCCTATTTCTTACACCCATACATATGGCGGAGTATAAACTGAATCATATTATCCTGGCGTGCTGTGTTCTACACAACATTCTGCCAACTATGCTAGCTCAGTTGGGCCTGAGGCCGGAATTGAAAATGAACCAACCCTGACGGCGCTTGAAAGTGGCCGTCCTGGCTTGCCCTCCCTGAGTGCCCGTGATGTCCGGCTAAGATACCTTGAATTCTTTGTGGGTAGGGGGGCTATCAATATGCCAGACAATGTGTGAAACCTTTTTCAAATAAAAAAAAATTAAGCAAATCTTTGGTGACATTTACTGCTTGTATTTGTTTTAGCTGACCCTGACAGAAATGTGTTGAGTCCTGAAAATGGCGTGATTGTGTAACCTTACAAAGCACTGTTGGGTGTTATTTACTAAAGGCAAAGACACTTTGCACTACAAGTGCACTTGAAACTGCACTTGTAGTGCAAAGTGGATTTACCCTTAGGAATTAACCCTCATTGTCACAGAAAGCAACAATTAGAGCACCACAAAAGTGTTGGAGCGTTGAGACAATAATCCACACATTCTTGATTAACAATCTTTTTAATACCTGCACAATCACATGTGCATTTAGAAAAGGTTTTTAAAACAAACCAACATGTTTGTTGTATACCAATTTTTGGGGTCGCATTAGAAAAAGTAGAAATGTCCATTTAAGATAAAACAGGCATGTTTAAAACCAACAAGAAAGACACAAATCTTGAGCTTACAAAGTTCACATTTGGTAGAACTTGAAGGCAATATCAGACATGAGTATTTAGAAACTCTGTTTGATATTGCGTTCAGATGGGGTTAAGTCACCCCCGGAAAAGCCAAATTTTGAAGATGCACACAAATAGCCGAATGTCAACATGTGCTACCTGCCATCATGGAGGATCAAGGGACGTGTTTTGGGGGAGCAACCCCTTCTTCTCAGCTACTTTATTAAAAACGCGTCCATTGATCTCCTGTGATGGCAGATAGCACATGTTGACACACTGTGTGCATCTTCAAAATTTGGCTTTTCTACTATTTGACAAAAAATGTTAAAATTGTAGCACACCATAAAACAAAGGGATTTGGAGGGGTTTTAAACTCTCCCCAAAACATCAATGATGTTCTTATTTTTTTGAAGAACATCATTGATGTTTTTCTTGATGTTTTCCAAGTCCCCATTACACCCCATGATCTCCCCAATCAGGATCTGTGTACTTTCCGAGGTGAAAGGATCTGGATCCACAACATCATGATCACCTAAAAAGATAGAAACCAAAAAAAAAACATGTATTATAAATATGCCGGCATCCATCTCTTACCTGAGCCTGTGGTTGCAGACACTCACCTGTTGTGGTGCCAATTTCCACCACATCTTCCTCCTCCTGCTCTTCTTGTCTTGGTTGGATTTCCCCTTCTTCCAGAGGTGGGCGGTCTCTGGTCTCCTCGGATGAGGGGTGTCCTCCGAGTCTTTTCTCCCCTATGTAAAAAAAAAAATCGTATACTTAGCACACAGATATTTGAGGGAAGAACTATAAATATGAAACATTGCTTGGAAGTGGGGTACAATTGTCTATTTTGGCTGAGTTCCAAGATGTAGAATTTTTAGTGTCCTTTTCAAGCTTCAATACTTTACCTGTTTTGTACAAGCTTCACAGATGGAGACACCCCTATAGTATACACTGGAGCACCTGTGTGGGCCCCCTGATAAAAAGGGTGTTCTTGTGTCCCACACTAGTGCTCCAGCGTCCAGATGTCTAAACAGCTGCTGAGTGTCCTCTCCTTACACAGAATCTAGTTTGAATTTCATTCTATTAACAAACCCATCTACACAACCAAATTATTTTCAGACAAGTAGGCCCTAAAAAATGTGGGCAAATGCATATGGCCAAAACAATGGTGTTTTATAGGCCGAAAGAAAAATGTTTGATATGAACAAATAATGTGCCCATGAACATGAAAGTTGACATTGTAAACTGGATAACAGTTAAGAAAAGCACATGGAGCAGCACGAACATAATAAAGACAAAAAGAATAGGAACACAGCAAAACTACTTACTTTTTTGCAGCACTCTCCGGATCTTTCTGTACTGCTCGTGCTCTCTTAATTTTAGGTCCGACCACCGCTTCCTGAGCTGATCTTTCAATCGACGTACCCCGAAATTCCGGTGCAGACTTTTGACCACTTTCGCCATGATCTTGGCCTTTCGGACATTGGGGTTGGGGTAAGGTCCATACTTTCCATCATAGTCGGCCCTCTTCATTATGTCGACCATCTCCAACATCTTCCCAAAGGATATATTTGATGCCTTATATTGTCTCCTTCTGGATCGGGACGTTTCAGGCTCCGGGCTTTCCTCCTCCTCGTTGGTGTAAATATCAGACACCTGCTTTGACTCTGCCACGTGCTCTTCCCCACTGTGCCGATCGAGAAGGGGCGGGGAATAGACTAGAAAGAACGTCAGGGGCAGGCGGAGTTTCATGCATGCGCAGTGTCTATAAAGTGTAACACGCGTGCGTAGTACGTACGATCTGTGAGCGGAGGAAGGAGTAACGGAGGTGCCGATCATGATAACGAAGGTAAGATTTAACATTGGGCCTATACTGCTTCTAGATTAAGGCCTGTATTTGCACAAGTTTAGAAGACTTTAGGCTAACATTAGGGTTTGTCTTGTGTTGTGTCTTGCAGTGAAAATGGATAGCTTGAAAGATAAGGACTTTATGGCAATCTTCATTGATATGTTCAGGGAGCTGCCCTGTCTAATGAAAAACCTAGTGCCAAAGTACCTCAATATGCAGGGTGACTCTGCAGGTACTCAGTAGCAATTTGTGCCAGCGTCCCCAGAAATCGGATTGTAGATAAAAAGACTCTAGACATGGGACTTTGAGGGCACAATAGTATTAAACTACAAAAAAATAAGTTTGATAAGGGTTTTATTATTGGAAAATTATAAAAGACAATGGACACACATGGATTATTTAAAAACAATTCAGGCTAGATGTAAACCCTAGTAATGATACACCGTATGGATCCTATCCTGCAGGTTTGTGTAACATAAGGAAAGTCATAAATATACACATATATCGCTTAGTCCATATATAGGAGAAATACTTCCCCTGAGCATTGAACAGTAGACAAGCACATGATTATAGCAGACAAGGTGCAGCAGGTTTGGTGATCCACAGTGAGAGGTTTCTCTAGTTGCTCTACATGTTTTGCGTTACACAGAACGCTTCCTCAGGAGCTAGAGATTCTAAAATTAAAATGCATGAAAGAAACAACAACAGAAACAGAAAATCAAAAGACATGAATATACTAAACACAATGTACATATTAATATTAATACTGAAGATATAACCACTGCCAGATAAAATGGCCCAGGGGACAGGCCCTATAAAAGATTATGGTCTCCAACCAACGCGCGGTAGGGCCTGATGGTTGGGGTCAACAAAGATAGGGGAAGCAAAGAGTAGAATCTAAATTAAAGGGTTTTGAAAGGTCTCAATGTGTATAAATTTTTGAAAAGGTTTAAAGCAGTAGAACCGAGGACAAGAGGGAAGGAAATAAAAAGGAAGGAGGAGGGGGGAAAAGGAAGAAAAAAAGGAAGAAAAAGAAGAAAAGAGGGAGGGGAAAAAAGGAAGGAAAGGAGGAAAGGGAAAGGAGGAAAGAGAGGGGGAGGGGAGGGGGAAATAAGGGGAGGAGAAACAAAGAGCAGGGGGAAAAAAAGGGGGGGAGGGGGGAAGGGGGGGAAAAGGAAAGGAAAATAATAAAAAATAGATGGGGGAAAGTGATACACTTACCAATAGGGTATGGTAAGGTTGCATAAACCTGTCAATAGTGATTATATGCAGATGATCACAATTTGATCATAGGTATAGAGTATCTGACTTGAATTGGAGACAGCAATCGGCCACAGCCTGGAACCTCTCAAAAAAATGTAGCATCAGGTATCCATAAGAGGGAAAGCAAGGGCTTTATCATTGTAGTGCTGATATATGAAAAAAGGAAAAAAGGGGAAATAAGCAGTCACATTGATATTGCCGTATGTTGTAGTCAGAAAAGAGCTACAGACATAGAAGTGCTTTGCTTGTAAATTAAGAAGCATTGGTTGAAACAAAGGTGACCTTACCCTCAGGTAGATGAGAGGAGACACAGGGATGCGCCGTCCAATCTAGCAGGGACCGGTGCTGTGACCGCATAGAAGCAGGCAGAATAGCGTCCCTATATATGGTGACTCCGGCCGGAAACGAGCGGCTCCGAGGAGCGTAACGTATTCCGGCCCCGCTACAGGCTACCGCGCATGCGCCGCATCACGTCAACCTCACGCAGGGACGCGGCGCCAGGACGTTCCGCGCATGCGCCGAGGAGTAGCGTGAGGGGAGGCGGGACCAAGCGGATGACGCAAGCAGCAAGGGCGGAGTTGAAGGGAAGGGAAGTCCCCGTGTCTCCGACAATCGCCGCACATCCGGTCGGAGGATCGGACCGGATGTGCGGCGCTGGGCAGCGGGACTCAACAAGACAGGAACCATGCAATTGGGGAGGAGACCAACACTAAGGGAGAGTCCCTGAACCATCGATCTGGCATGGATAAAAAACAAGATTAGATATGCAATGTACAAAAAATGTAATAACAATAATGTGTAATTATAGAATCCCATACGGGGACATTAGAGACAAATAGGCAATGTCAGTAACCTGTAGTATTTCAAAGAGGGGGAAGACATATGAATACATCGATCTGGAGGCTTAGAAAGAAATAATTAGGATCAGATGTGTCATGTCATGTCATCAACAATTATTTTCAACTGAATAAGCAATTCTAAGGGCAAAAGATAACACATGCTAAAAGGGGGCTTAGTATGGATCAGAGGAAGGGTTTGTATGAATGGGATTCATTCAAGCCAGGTGCCCTGGTGGCGTTAAAGCGCTCGATCCAGAGGGTCTCTTTTTGTAATATGAGCTTGTCCCATTCACCACCTCTGGGGTTTTGGGGAATGACGGCCAAAACAGCAAAGGAGATCGACGAAGTATTGAAACGATGGTATAAGTCGAGATGTCTGCTCACAGGAGTGAGCATCTTCCCGTTCCCTGAATAGTAGATATGGTCGTTGATTCTTTGCCTGAGCTGCCTGGCCATCTTGCCCACATAAAAAACCCCGCAGGTACACTTCATCAGGTAAACCACCCCTTGGGTATAGCATGTGGCTACAAATTTCAGATGGTAGATTTCGCCGTTAGGAAGTAAGATGGGGTATTCAGAGGATATCCATGGGCAGAAGGAACAGCTACCACAAGGCGTTGTGCCCCTTGATAATTGTGGGGCAGTAGGGTTATAGGACTTGTACTGACTAGAAACTAGTCTGTCTTTCAAAGAAGTTGCCCCCCTGTAGACTGTTTCAGGGTGTATATTAACATATTTCTTTAGGATAGGGTCTTCTGTCAGGAAGTGCCAGTGTTTCTTCAGAATATTGTTAATGTCATGATAATGAGAAGAAAATTGGGTTATCAGTCTGACCGTGGTTTTTGGTGGTTGGGTTTTTTTCACATATAGAAGGTCAGTATGTGATTTACTCTTGGCCTTGTTAAAGGCCTTGCGTAAGAGCGACCGGCTGTAACCTCTAGCCAGGAGTCGGGATCTCAGGAGATTGGGCTGGTGTTGAAAATCCGTCATTTTTGTACAGTTTCGACAAAGGCGAAGATACTGTGCATACGGTATGCTTCTAATGAGGGGGGGGAGGATGTGCACTTGTGGCATGTAGCAGTGTATTTCCTGCTGTGGCTTTCCTAAATAAATTTGTGGATAAGCTGTTGTTGGCGTCCCTGTAGATCTCGAGATCCAAAAAATTAACAGTGTCAGTATGACAATGGTATGTAAATTTTAGGTTAAACTGGTTAACATTGAGTATTTGTATGAACTTTTTGAGGGTCTTTTTTGTTCCTGTCCAGATGATAAAAATATCATCTATGTAACGTTTCCAGATCAAAATTTGATCTATATATTCTGAGTACTGGTCTCGAGAAAACAGGTGACGTTCCCACCCCCCCAGGTACAGATTGGCGTAGCCAGGGGCACAGCAGGTGCCCATGGCTACGCCCTGCACCTGGAGGTAGTGGGAACCCATAAATTCAAAAGTATTGTGAGTTAAGATGAAGTTAAGTAGCTTCAAAATAAATTTGTTATAATTCCACTGGTGGTGATCCTCCTCATACAGAAAGGTGCGGACCATCTCGATCCCCCGCTCGTGAGGGATGCTGGAGTAAAGGGCCTCCACATCAAGCGTCACGAGCAGGGAATCAGGAGGGACCGGCAACCCCTCGATCTGTTTTAGAAGATCCAACGTATCTTTGGTGTATGACGGTAGAGCCATGACATGGGGCATGAGTGTGGCATCTACAAGTTTGCTGGCATTGTCTGTTACGCTATCAATACCTGAAATTATCGGTCTCCCAGGGGGCGACACCGGGTCCTTATGCACTTTAGGAAGTGCATAGAACGTCGCCACCCTGGGAGACCGAACATTCAGGTACTTATAGGTATCTTTGACGATTAGACCTCTTAGGTAGGCTTCTCCAATAATGTCCAGGAACTGGTTCCTGAAAGATATAGTGTCTGATAGGGGGATTTTCCGATACCAGTCTTTGTTGGATAGAATGGTCAAGCACATATTTTCATAGGAGGATCTGGTTAGAAGGACTATGTTGTCGCCTTTATCGGCGGGTTTCACAACAATGTCGGGGTGATTGTGTATTTTGGAAATGGCTTGACGCTGTGTAAAAGTTAGGTTGTTTTTTATATGGGGTGAGAATTTTTTCCCATGCAATTTTGAATTCGGTGCCTGTGTTTTGAAAAGATGGGAATATTTGAACTCTCAAGCCGACTGGGCTTAAATTGTCACGTACATATTGCTGGAGAAAGTCCACATGCCAGTGCAAGTTGGACTTCTTCTTCAGTAATTTTTTCATTTTGATTAAATAATGATTCAGTCCAATCTCTTGTCCTGTATCAGTTAGACAACTGGTCTGAACATCAACCAGGCGGTCCCTAGAAAGTCCATCACAGATCAATGCGTTAACTCGTGTTCCGCTATGTAAACCTCGTAACTGAATACGTGCAGTAAAGCGAAAAAAAGAATAACAAAAAGTAAATAAAATAAAAAAGTCACCTGAACTAGGAGTTTAAATGGGATGCTTCCATCCCTATATTCAGCATCAAATGAAAAACCTAGTGCCAAAGTACCTCAATATGCAGGGTGACTCTGCAGGTACTCAGTAGCAATTTGTGCCAGCGTCCCCAGAAATCGGATTGTAGATAAAAAGACTCTAGACATGGGACTTTGAGGGCACAATAGTATTAACCCCTTCCCGCCGACCGAACGCATATATGCGTACTCGGCTTTCCGGGGTTATACCGGGATGATGCCCGCAGCTGCAGGCATCATCCCGGTACCGTTGTTTTCAGCGGGCGATCGGCTACCCGAGTATAACAACTGATGCGGCTAAAAGCCGCTCGGTTGTTATACCGGAGGAGCGGGAGGGGACATCCCCCCCTCCCGCCGCCTCCCGCCGCTGTTACCGGGCCTCCCGTGCGATCGGGAGGCCCGGTGTCCGTTCGGCTGCCTTCGGCGGCTGGGGGCGGACTGGAACGAAGCTGCGAGCGGCTTCGTTCCAGCCTTCTTCTTGTAAATGCGGAAGCGACATCATGACGTCACTTCCCGTTTACTCGGCTGCCAATGGCGCCGAATTTAAAAAAGTACACAGTATTCAGAATCGCCGTTTTCGGCGATCTGAATACTTTGAAGTGTAAAGGAGGGATGGGGGGTCTTTTAGACCCCCCATCCCTCCATAAAGAGTACCTGTCACCACATATTACTGTCACAAGGGATGTTTACATTGCTTGTGACAGCAATAAAAGTAAAAAAAAAAAAAAAAATTTTAAACACAATTTATAAAGTACAAAAATAAATAAATTAAATAAAAATTTTTAAAGTGCCCCTGTCCCCGCGAGCTCGCGCAGCGAAGAAAACGCATACGGAAGTCGCGCCCACATATGTAAACGATGTTCAAACCACACATGTAAGGTATCGCCGCGATCGTCAGAGCGAGAGCAATAATTCTAGCCCTAGACCTCCTCTGTAGCTCAAACCTGGTAACCGTAAAAAATTTTTAAATCGTCGCCTATGGAAATTCAAAGTTACCGTAGTTCGTCGCCATTCCACGAGTGCGTGCAATTATAAAGGGTGACATGTTTGGTATCTATTTACTCAGCGTAACATCATCTTTCACATTATACAAAAAAATTGGGGTAACTTTACTGTTTGGATTTTTTAAAATACATGAAAATGTCACTTTTCCAAAAATTTGCGTTTAAAACACCGCTGCACAAATACCGTGTGATAAAAAATATTGCAACAATCGCCATTTTATTCTCTAGATTCTCTGCTAAAAAAATATATATAATGTTTGGGGGTTCTAAGTAATTTTCTAGCAAAAAATACGGATTTTAACTTGTAAACACCAAATTTCAAAAATAGGCTTAGTCATGAAAGGGTTAAACTACAAAAAAATAAGTTTGATAAGGGTTTTATTATTGGAAAATTATAAAAGACAATGGACACACATGGATTATTTAAAAACAATTCAGGCTAGATGTAAACCCTAGTAATGATACACCGTATGGATCCTATCCTGCAGGTTTGTGTAACATAAGGAAAGTCATAAATATACACATATATCGCTTAGTCCATATATAGGAGAAATACTTCCCCTGAGCATTGAACAGTAGACAAGCACATGATTATAGCAGACAAGGTGCAGCAGGTTTGGTGATCCACGGTGAGAGGTTTCTCTAGTTGCTCTACATGTTTTGCGTTACACAGAACGCTTCCTCAGGAGCTAGAGCAGTGGTTCTCAACCTGGGGGTCGGGACCCCCTCGGGGGTCAAATGACGATTTGCCAGGGGTCACCGAATCCTGGGCTGTTCCTGAAGCCCGCACTACTCTCCCAGTCTTTTTTGCAGCTGCCCAGCAGGGCTGTTCCTGGAGCCTGTGGCCGCCCACTCAGCCTCTTTGCAGCCACCCATTCAGTTCATGGCATGGCTGGGGGGCAGAGGCTAGAGGTCAGCTGACTGGTGAGGAATATGAAGTGGGAGGGGCTGAAGGAGACCCATTTTCCTGATTTCGGCATAGGTGTCACTGCTACATGACACCACAAAGTCGAAGACACAGTGATGCCGGAGACACAGTGAGTGAGTAACACTACCTGTGATTGTAGTTGCCATTAAAAGTCCCCACTACAGTTCTCAGATCAGCAGATGACCCTGATCAAGAGCACCTAAGTTGGCTGATCAGAACTCCACCCAGCACTGCCACTGATCTCATTCCCCCCACCAGCTCTGCCACTCAGCACAACTCCCCACCAGCACTGCCATAATGCCAAATCCCTGCCAGCAGTGCCACTTATCCCACCCCCCCACCAGCACTGCCACGCATCCCAACTCCCCGCCACCCCCCCCCCCACCAAGGAGTAAGAGAAGGAATAAATATAGAGAATACATGGAAGGGAGAGGAAAAGAGGGGGAGGAACAAGGAAAAAGGGAGAGAAAGAATAAGAGAAAAAACAAGAAAGACAGCTAGAGAGAGGGATGGGGGAAAAAAAAGAAATTAGGACCGAGGGAGATAAAGGGGAAAGAAAGGAGAACAAAGAGAATAAGTGGTGCATCCTAAAATGTACCATAAGGGGTTTTAATACTGTACAAGTGGAAGGGACTCGGGGAACGTTAAATGTCAGTGGGTTAGGGGCGCAAATTATTTGTCTTGCCTTGGGTGCTGACAACCCACGCTACCAAAATAATTTTACTGTTAGGGGTCCCCACACCTTGGGAAATTTTATCAAGGGGTCATGGCACTAGGAAGGTTGAGAACCACTGAGCTAGAGATTCTAAAATTAAAATGCATGAAAGAAACAACAACAGAAACAGAAAATCAAAAGACATGAATATACTAAACACAATGTACATATTAATATCAATACTGAAGATATAACCACTGCCAGATAAAATGGCCAAGGGGACAGGCCCTATAAAAGATTATGGTCTCCAACCAACGCGCGGTAGGGCCTGATGGTTGGGGTCAACAAAGATAGGGGAAGCAAAGAGTAGAATCTAAATTAAAGGGTTTTGAAAGGTCTCAATGTGTATAAATTTTTGAAAAGGTTTAAAGCAGTAGAACTGAGGACAAGAGGGAAGGAAATAAAAGGAAGGAGGAGGGGGGAAAAGGAAGAAAAAAAAGGAAGAAAAAGAAGAAAAGAGGGAGGGGAAAAAAGGAAGGAAAGGAGGAAAGGGAAAGGAGGAAAGAGAGGGGGAAATAAGGGGAGGAGAAACAAAGAGCAGGGGGAAAAAGGGGGGGGGGGGGGGGGGGAGGAAAGGAAAATAATAAAAAATAGATGGGGGAACGTGATACACTTACCAATAGGGTATGGTAAGGTTGCATAAACCTGTCAATAGTGATTATATGCAGATGATCACAATTTGATCATAGGTATAGAGTATCTGACTTGAATTGGAGACTGCTGCACCTTGTCTGCTATAATCATGTGCTTGTCTACTGTTCAATGCTCAGGGGAAGTATTTCTCCTATATATGGACTAAGCGATATATGTGTATATTTATGACTTTCCTTATGTTACACAGACCTGCAGGATAGGATCCATACTGTGTATCATTACTAGGGTTTACATCTAGCCTGAATTGTTTTTAAATAATCCATGTGTGTCCATTGTCTTTTATAATTTTCCAATAATAAAATCCTTATCAAACTTATTTTTTTTGTAGTTTAATACTATTGTGCCCTCAAAGTCCCATGTCTAGAGTCTTTTTATCTAGCTGCCCTGTCTATGTGAGATAAACCACCCTGAATATAAGAACCAAACAAAGAGGAAGGCAGCGCTGGATAATTTGTTGGAATTTGTGAAGACGGTGATCCCCACAGCAGACATCACCTATTTGAAGATCCTAATTGGTGGCCTGAGGAGCACTTATCTAAGGGAGCACAAGAAGGTCCAGGATTCCCAGAGATCAGGAGCTGCAGATGAAATTTATGTCCCCAGGCTGTGGTACTATGACAGACTGCATTTTCTGGCAGGTCAGACTGAACCCAGGCCAGCACTCTCCAATCTTCCTTCCAGGCTTCCTTCACCCCCTAGCTGAGGCTTCTGAAGCCCAACCTGGGCCTTCCAGGCAGCAACATGTGGAGGAGACCAGCTTGAGCCAGGTATAGCATTCCTCTAAATATTTCTGGTTGTCCCATCAATGATGTTAACTAGATGTTAGTTTGGAGTACTAATTTATGATTGTGATTGATGATGCAAAAACTACAACCATGTCCCTTTTTCATACACAGGGAAGTCTCAGCCAGGAGGTGGCTGGGCCAAGCAGGCTGCCTGATATCCAGGTCCCTACCCTACACCTTCAAAGACAAATTGGCAGGAAGAGGAGTAACCTGGAGGAGGCTGCCATAGGCCTCTTTTGGAAGGCTACAGAGGCCCTGAGAAGCCCACACAGTGTGGAGGAGGACTTTGCTGGCCTAACTGCCTGCAAAATGCTGCAGATGGAGGAGGGCCAACGACTCCTGTGTGAGTCCTTAATTTTGGAAGCTCTCAATAAGGGGTTGAGGGGCCAAATAACATGTGCTACCCACATTTGTAACCTCACACATAGTCCTCCTCCTCCTCAAGGTCCTACTACTCCTCTTCCTCCTCCTCCTCCTCCTCCAGGTCCTACTACTCCTCCTCCTCCTCCTCCTCCTCCAGGTCCTACTCCTCCTCCTGCCACATCTCCAACACCAGAGCCACAGCCAGGAAGGAAGCGTGGAAAGAAGACCAGAGAGTGATGACCTGGGTTCAGTCTGGTCTGGCAAAAGATGCAGCCTCTTGTAGTACCACAGCCTGGGGACACAGATGTCATCTGCTGCTTTCCGGATCTCTGGTACTTCTGGACCAGACTGCACTCCCTTAGATATGGACTCCTCAGGCCACCAATTTTGCAGAAAAAGATTTGATGTCTGCCCTGGGGGTCCAAGGCTTCGCCAATTTCTGATGTTTCTCCAGCGTTGCCTCCCTCTTTGTTTGGTTCTGGGCCCTTAATAAAGGATTTTTTGTTTCAATTATACTCGCCTATGTGTGTTTTCCTTAAAAAAGGACAGTTTGTTTGTAAGGATTCAGGTACATTTCAAAAATACAATGTAAAATTAACAAGGGACACCAACACCAAGCAACCTTCTTGAGATTAAATAATACAAGATATCAATGGTGTTGTGGTAACTTGACACACAAAACACACACAAAAATATTATGGAGTAAAACTAAAAATAAAATAAAACAAAGATCAGCCTTGAAAAAACACAAACCCCCCAAAAAAACAGCCTTGAAAAAATAAATAAATAAATAAAACAACAAAAAAGAAATTTTGTCAGATGTGACAAATCCAAATATATTGAGGGAATCACGATAAATAATAAAGAAAGAAGTTTGTGAGAAGTCTGTGTGAATATGAGCAGCAAAACTACTTCATTCTTCTCACATTATAAAGAAAAAGAGAGTGCACTGTATTAAACCATTTTTTACATTGCAGCGTGATGAAAGTGCTGTATCCATTGCGAACGCTAATTTTACCAGACCGAGCTGTTCCGTCTCGGAATTTCTTCTGAGCATGCGTGGCACTTTGTGCGTCGGAACTGGCCACACATGGTCGGAATTGACGCGATCGGATTTTGTTGTTTATAGCCTGCTCTCAAACTTTGTGTGTCGGAAAATCCGATGGAAAATGTCCGATGGAGCCCACACACGGTCGGAATTTCCGACAACACGCTCCAATCGCACATTTTCCGTCGGAAAATCCAACCGTGTGTACGGGGCATTACACTATGTGTGTTTTTTTTGTTTTTTATATCCATTTCCATGGATCATCATTTTTACTTCTGACGTGGATCATTATATACCATGGAGTGCGTCTTCTGATGTTGGAACCTCTTTCCTGATACCGGAAGTGGCTTACTCTCAGATCATCGACCTTATATACTGAACCCCGTTGAAGTTTCACCTCACGAATGCTCATTTGACTCCTATGCTGTACAGCATACGAGTCCACCAAGTCTGGTAAGCGTGCCAACCTTATTTTTTGTTTACATGCACGATCAAGTTTGATATCACCGGAAGAAGTGCGAGAGACTTTTTCCATACACAGGATTTAGCTTCATGCTGCACATTCAAGAATTCTTTAGAATTTTTGATTCATTCATCTTTTAGACATTTACTTTGAACTTTAGATTATTTAAACACTCATATATTATATTCATTTATACAATATTGTTGGTTCTATCATATTCACTTTTATTTCACAGTTTTTATATTTTGTCACCATTTGGAACTCCACATTATTATTGTTTTATGTTGTATTTACACTATATGTCTAGTGGAATGTTGGCAGCCTACTAAATTTATGCACAATTTTTTCTTATCCCATAGACTGTTCCTGCCAGTGGCAGCCAGTAGCATTTTTTGGGGGGGTTGGGGGGGTGACTGGCTGTTCACTGTTTGTGCAACCCCCCCATACCTCCCCACCCCCCGGTTAGTCAGTCACCCGGCAGCAACACTCACCCCGGGCTTCCCTCCGGGCGACGGGCTTCCCCTGCGTCTCCTCACGCCTCCTCCCCCCGGCGGCCAGTGTAACTTCTCCTTTCGGCCAATCGGGAAACGGTCTCAGACCCGCTTCCTGCTTGGCCGGGAGGAAAATGAGTGTGACACTAGCAAATTTTCATTTGCTAGTGTCACACAACTGGGTGGGCTCAGAGCGCAGTGCTCTGCGTCCCAAGCCTACCCTATTTTGAAGCCTCTGGCTCTAATCATGTGCTTCAAACAAAACCGTTCCCCCCATTGAAATCCATGCATCCAGCGCACTGCATGTAGATTAGGGGCTAAACGCATGGATTGGGGGGCTGCACCCGTGCGCCCCTTATGGACGGCCACTAGTTCCCGCTGAACCAGCCGAGATTCTAACCATGTATGGGCAGTCTGAATGTACCCAAGTTGATTGATCAAAAGAGTTAAAATAAGTTCACGCATGGAGTCCGCACTAGGTGCACGGTGGGACCCCATACCATTACTGGGAGTAAGATAGCAGTGATATGCTGGACAAGTGGAGAGGGCGAGAGTTCTGCGTATCCCCTCTAATTGCACAACTGTGGTGATGTTTAGTACATCAAGAGAGTTTAATCAAGTTTAATAGTCTGTTCAATGTAAAGTTACCTCATGTGTAGTGCGGTGACCCTAACCAAAGTGTCTAGCGTAGCCCTGAAGAACTGACCCCGGGAGTAGTCCTCTCATGTGACCCTTGCTTGGTGCCCAACGAGGAGGGAAACATGGAGGACGTCGACCACCCCATCACAAGTTATTTTGGTAATGGCAAAAATATGAATGGTTGTAGCTACTGCCCATCCCATAGAAGGACTTTGTGACATCATAGTCATGATACCTGTTGACTGGAAATGTGCACTAAAGAAACCAAAGAGGCAAGGGAGCAAATTATTTTGGTCCAATGGAGAGGCCCTTCAAGAGCTGAACTGGTTACCTTTTTCTATACACATATACTATGCATAAAAATAAATCAAAATATTTTGACTAAAATAACCCACAGGTCTCAACAATTGTGGGCGGCACAGTGGTGTAGTGGGTAGCACTCTCGCCTAGCAGTAAGAAGGGTCACTGGTTCGAATCCCAACCACGACACTACCTGCCTGGAGTTTGCATGTTCTCCCTGTGCCTGCGTGGGTTTCCTCCGGGTACTCTGGTTTCCTCCCACACTCCAAAGACATGCTGGTAGGTTAATTGGATCCTGTCTAAATTGTCCCTAGTATGTATGAATGTGAGTTAGGGACCTTAGATTGTAAGCTCCTTGAGGGTAGGGACTGATGTGAATGTACAATGTATATGTAAAGCGCTGCGTAAATTGACGGCGCTATATAAGTACCTGAAATAAATAAATAAATAAATTACATCCTGTGATCTGGATGACATTTGCATATCCTGTATGATAGTTGTCCGTGAGATTCCCTCCCCGCCTCCCCCCCCCCCCCCCCGCCAGCTGTCAATTCTGCCCCCATCTCCACCCCCACCGCTCATACCACACCAGCCTCCAGCCTTCCTGTCCTGGCCCGGCTCTGCAAACTGAGTGGGGGGGCCGGAGGTAGAGCGGGTGGAGACTCCAAAATTCTGTGTACCAATGTGCTAATCCCCTGCTGTGCAGCTATTTAAAAGAAAAACCTCTTTGGGTCCCCTATGTTCAGTGGGTGCCAGGCGACAGACAGCGGACTATTTAACCACTTTCCAGTGTAGGTGGATTAATCCGCAGCAGCGATCTACACAAATACATTGAAGGCTGGCCTCTTCTATATCAGTACACGGGCCGGTCGGGAGTGCTGCTGTGGATCAGTCCGCCTAAACCCGAAAGTGGTTAAATCATCCACTTTCTGTCCCCTGGCACCCACTGAACAATGAACAGGGGATTAGCTCATTGGTGCACAGAATTTTGGAGTTCCATGCCCGCTCTACCTCTGGCCCCCCACTGAGTTCTCCCTAGCCCCAGTTGCCCAGGAGGAAGGGGCAGGACCAGTATATCAGCGGTGCTCAGCTGGTCCCAGGCTCCCAGCTCCAGAGGATCCACCTGCAGGAGAAGCTGCATCCCAATCACCACAGCCCTCAACCCTTATCCCACCCTCAACTATCCTGCCCTCACTTACCCCCTACTCCCCCCCCACCTTGCTCTTACTTATCCCCCTACTCCCCCACTGTCCTCTGTCCTCACTTACCCCCCTACCCCCCCCCACCCTGCCCTCACCCAACTCCCTAACTCCCCCCCCTCACCTCCCAAACCACCCCTCTACTTACTGTACTCTTCCTAGGCGATGGGTATCGGTAATTGGCATCGGCAAGTACTTACAAAAAGTATTGGTACTTGTACTTGGTGTTAAAAAAAAAAAATGGTATTGATGTATTCCTAAAATAAACCACTTTTCGTCCTCCATCAAAAGAAGACCTAAACTATAATGGGAAGAAGTGATTTAAGTGGATGCAGCAAGACAGGATATAGAAATTGGAAAGATATCACAACCAAGAAGAATGGCAGACTCTGGAAGGATGATGAAGTCCACCCTGGGCTACAGCACCCGTGGTTGATGGCAATGTTTTTGTATTGTGGGAAAGAAGATTCAAACCCAAGACCCTAATGTGCCTACAGACATGTAGTAACATATAATGAAGGCACCTTTACTCTACAAATGCAAAGCAAGAGTGCTAACTACTTAGTTACCATGTTTTGGTTCAGTGACCAGACACAACTCTTTTGAATAAAAAACTGCAAATGCTCTCTTCTATATGCGTTTGTTGCTGTTTACATTCGTTGACATCCACATCTGTTGTTGTGTGTTCTGTTATTATGGGTGTGTTACCTTGCTGATATGGGTGTGTTTATCTCCAAACTCCCTGCTAGTGCTTTGCGTGTCACTCAACTGAAAGTATTTGTATAGGAAATTGTGGTTGTGACTGTCCTAGTTTGACAGATAGAGCAACCTTTGTGTGACCTCATATGTTAACTCTCATCCCTCCAGCATGATGATAAAAAGTCACGGTCTTACTCTGCTGTGTAAAACAAGCTAGAAAGGAACATGTAAGTGGACTTATGCATATTTAAAACATTCATATCCCTAAATGGTGATGGGAAAGCTGTGCCTCCCAGCAGTTGTTTATTGTGAACCTGTGAGGATCGAAATATGGGAGTTGACAAACCTGACTTGATTTTAAAGGTCCAAGCTGCAGAGTTGTCAGCCTGATCCTGGCTTCACTAGCTAGAGAATCCCTTACCTGGAACAAGCATGCAGACACTGAAGTCTGAACTCCTGTCTTGCATGATTGCAGCCTTCACAGAACTAAACCTTGAAATACACTTTTAAGTGTAGCTGAAGGCAAAACTTTTTTCCTGGTGCCTCCATGGCAGCATACCTGTGACAAGCTCCGTCTGGGCTCCTCCCTCAGGACCAGTGAATATTATAAAAGAAAAGGATTAGTGCACTCCCAGCTTTCTCCTTTTTTTCTTCATACCTCATGGTCAGTGAATGGTGGTTGAACGTCCCTTACCTCTGCAGTAGACAGCTTCCAGCTGGGTTCAAGCCTCTCCCAGGTGCAGTCCCTATTCTTGGGCAGCTAAATGCGCTAAAAAGATAGGGAGTCCCTTCTGTGGGCCTTTTGGGACAGCATATGTCCCTTAACTATCTGCATTTATATATAGGCATTTGCTCAAGCCTGCAGCAGAGAAAGCATCCATATCTATTTTTCACTTAGCCTTTTCCTTCCATTTCTCCCTCCTGTCATCTATTCTTTCTCACTTTCCTTTCCTTGCATTCCTCTCTCTCTTTTTCGCTTTGTTCCTCCCCCACCACCTACCCCTCCTTGTGATATTGTTCCTGGTTGCTATAGTCTTCCTGCCCGCTCTGCGCATGCGTGGACCTCAAGAGCCGGCTCGGTGGGCCGGGCCGCATAGGTCCTAGTGCCGCTGCCCTCCCCTCTCCACTGTTTATTACTGGGGGCTTTCAGCATGGCATCCTGTTGTCATCTGAGGAGGCTGCCTATGCGGGGAGCTCCTGGGGGGGGACCCTGTTTTTTGCCAATGGTAAATGTAATTTCTTTTTTTTACCCAGGAATACCGTTTCCTTGCTCCAGCTAAAATACCAGTCGCTAACTCCTTTATCTTTCTCTAACTGCTTTTTCTGTCTGCTGCCTAAAATAAGCAGTACACCACCCGAAAAAGACCCTTTCCAACATAAACCACCTCCCATTCCGCCCATTATCATATGACGTCCGCTGGAGGGATCTCCCATCCTGGGCGGGCGTCATATGACATCCTGGGCTACTCAACCGTCTGGGCGGCACATGCGCGCCCCCGCCGCGTCACTCGGGAGCTGGTGCGCGTGCCCGGCATCCGCGATGTCCGCTGTGCACGCGCGATTGCCCGTTAACAGAGCAGGACCGTGGATCTGTGTGTATAAACACACAGATCCAAGTCCTGTCAGGTGAGAGGAGTCCGATCATGTGCTCCCAGTACAGAGGAACACCGATCTGTCTCCTCCTCTTGTGAGTCCCCGCCCCCTACAGTTATAATCACTTCCTAGGTAACACAATTAACCACTTGATCGCCCCCTAGTGTTAACCCCTTCCCTGCCAGTGACATTTATACAATAATCAATGCATTTGTATAGCACTGATCGCTGTATAAATGTGAATGGTCCCAAAATGGTGTCAAAAGTGTCTGATATGTCTGCCACAATGTAGCAGTCATGATAAAAAGATTGCCGCCATTACTAGTAAAAAAAATAAATAAATAGTAAAAATGCCATAAAACTATCCCCTATTTTGTAGAAACTATAACTTTTTCGCAAACCAATCAATATACGCTTATTGAGATTTTTTTTACCAAAAATATGTAGAAGAATACATATCGGCCTAAACTGAGGGAAAAATCTGTTTTTTTTTTTTAAAAATTGGGATATTTATTATAGCAAAAAGTAAAAAATATTGTGTTTTTTTTCAAACTAGTCGCTCTTCTTTTGTTTATAGCGCAAAAAATAAAAACTGCAGAGATGATCAAATACCACCAAAAGAAAGCTCTATTTGTGGGGAAAAAAAATGATAAAAATACTATTTGGGTACAGTGTTGTATGACCGCGCAATTGTCATTCAAATTGCGACAGCTCTGAAAACTGAAAATTGGCTTGGGCAGGAAGGGGGTGAAAATGCCCTGTACTGAAGTGGTTAAAGTAGGGACCATTGACCAGGTGATTAAAAAAAAAAAAAGAAGAAGAGAGCACTTATGCTGGTACATTTATTTATTTCAGCCTTGTACGCCAGAAGTCCCAGTGGACATCAAGGCGAAATAAACAAACCTATAAAGGCCCCAACCAAGGCACACCATCCAGATCAGGATACCATGCAAGCGGCGAGGGTTCATCCGTGAAAAGACATAGTTCTTCACATTCACCAACTCTCAAATCCCTAAATGCCGAGCATGCGGGGTCATCCCATTACCAGCCAATTGGTCTGCAAAAGCTGTTTTAGAGTCTATGCTGCAGACAGAGAGTCAGAGGGTTAACAGGTAAGCTGTCCTACGCAAAAGATGGGCAGGGGTTACATAGTGGAACAAGCAACAGCAGTTCCATTGCAGCAATTAGCTCAACCTCCTTTCAGAGAAGTTAACTCTTCCTGGCCCATCCTTGAGAGAATCCTCTCACCACGCAGCAAGTATCTCTCCTAGACATCTGGATGATAGTGGGCCATCTGAAGATATCTCAGAAGAGCTCGACCCTCGCCCTCAGACTTCAACCTTTTCCTAGTTCAGCCCTATGTCCAGGCTGTAAAGCCAGCTATTGGCTGAGAGGAAGCCGACACTACATCTGAGAAGTCAAATATGCACTTCCCATTTCTAAAGAAGTAGGTTTCCTTCTTTCGGCTCAGTTTCTACGAGTGCGACTTTGCAGTCCCAAGTCACATGATAGGTTGTACCCCATGATTTCCAATGAGTACCGTTCACATCTGTGTGACTTCAAGTCGCAACGACATCAAATTAGTCCCTGCACTACTTTAGTCCCACTTTAATGCGACTTGATGTCCATAGTCCTCAAGAATACACAGGCATTGTTTCAAGTTGCATTAAAATTGCTGCAAAAAATGTCAAAAAATGAGTGCGACTTTCAGGTCGCTATAGTGGAAACATAGGCTTACTCTGATGGATAAAGTCAGAGACATTGTTTGGCTGACGTCAGAGGGAAATCACGGCCCCTCCCGCAGAGCTGTAAAGCGGCCATGAGTGATGTGACCGGCCTGAAGACAGCTCAAATTAGGTATTTACACTGCTCGTTTTTTTTAAAACTAATGACACAGTGTGCTATGCCAGCCTCTAACAGAGGGGCTGGCATAGTTTTATATGGATGGGTTAACAAACCATTTAAGGCATGTCTTCTGGACCACAGTTAACACAGACGCCAATGCAAAAGGCTAGGAGGCACATTGCAACCAGATGTTGGTTCAAGAGAGATGGGCGTTCAATGTGGCAGACATCATCGCAAATATCTTGGAAATCCAGGCGGCTTATCTCGCATTGACAACATTTGCTCTCTCAGATCAAGGACAAATCAGTTCTGAATTGGATAGACAATAGAGCTGCAATATCATACATACACCATATAATGTCCTTATCCCTCCAGTGGAGGCTCCGACATCTCTCCTGTAATGTCTTTATCCCTCCACTGGAGGCTCCAACATTTCTCCTGTAATGTCTTTATCCCTCCACTGGAGGCTCCGACATTTCTCCTGTAATGTCTTTATCCCTCCACTGGAAGCTCCGACATTTCTCCTGCAATATTCTTATCCTTCCCCTGGGAGCTCTAATATCTCCACAAACTCCGTCGCAGATTGATGACATCACAACGACATCACCCGGCTCCTCCTCTTGTCCCTACTCAAACAGCCGACGCTATTTGCTTGACGTTTATGCTAAGAACCTGATGCCAGGTAAAGATCTCAAACAGAAGACTGCCGTCATCTCTCTCTATTGGGCCGGTCAGAGCCCCGACTATCATCTCTTTCTGGCAGGTTAGACCCCCGAATATCATCTCACTTTTGGGCCGGATAGAGCCCCGTCTTCCACCTCACTTTTGGGCCGGACAGAGCCCCTCCAACTTCCACTTGTTGGGCTGGACAGAGCCCCTTCCTCTCTAGTAGTCAGAGACTCTCCTCTGCCCTACCCACAGTCTACTTACTTTGCCTGAAGAAAACCTTACCTGTTCCTTTCCACATAGGAGACCAGTACATCTCTCAAGAAGCCACTGGGTGACCCCATCTCCAGGAATCCACTCACTGCAAGTATCTTTACGTTTCCTATAAACTTTATCCCTGTGTAGTGCTACTAAGCTTAAGTTGCCTCTGAAGCTCCCCCGTTGTGGCTGTGTATTACCACTCTAAATAAAACCGATTGTATTTCCAAACTTATCTGAGTCTTCCTAACTGATAGCTGTTAAGGTTAAAGTTAACTGTTAAGAATATAGTATTCATAGACTTCCGAAGCTGTGATCCACACAATCCAACATAGTTCACTGCCTTAAGCATTACACACCACCAAGGCGGAACCCACAACAGTTCCTTACTAAGGGAAATGGAACCCATCTTCATTTGGGCATAAGTAATCTCACACTTGTTTAATAATAAAAGTAAATAGAACAAAATGTTGTCAAAACATAGCCAGAGTTCAGGAACCGGAACGGATAGTTAGACAAGCCAAACGTCAGGGAGCCAGAGATGAATGTAGTAAAACAGCAAGCAGGATCTGGAGCCAGAAGGGATGTCGGCCAAGCAAGTCTTTAACAGGAAAGCAGGAGAATGTCTCTGATGTTGACTAAGGCAAAGGCAGAGATCCTCTGGGCTGGACGGCTTAAGGCAGGAATAAAGAGCAGGATATCATCAACAGCTGAGTACCTGTGGAGAAATGACAGCTGGCAATTAGCCGACAGCTGAGCGGCCAGCTCAGAGAAGGAATGGCTGAGCCCAGCCCTGACAGATACCCATTTCTTTTGGCTTGAGGCATCTCACCCATCAGAATCCTCACAGATTAGAATGTTAAAACAGAGGCTTTAAGCGTTAGGATGTTCCTCCAGAGTTGTTTCGACTCTGCTCAAAGCACAGGAGCCTATGAATGAATGTATGAATGAATGATTTGTATAGCACTGCAAATGCGAACTGAATCGCCTCAAAGCGCTAGATCCGTCCTGTGTTGTCCAAACTCTTAGAAAAGGTAGGTCCTGAGTTTTTTTCTGAAGGCCTGATTTTCTTCCATGCGAATTTGAGTAGGTAGAGCGTTCCATAGCCATGGTCCTTGGACTGCGAATCTTCGTTCTCCCTTTGTTTTGTAGCGCGTTTTTGGAATAAGGAGGAGGTTTTGGTTAGAAGATCGAAGACTGCGATTGGGTGTGTAGGCGTTTTATTTTCTCGCATAGGTATTGAGGGGCGTTTCCTTGTATACATTTGGAGGTGAGGAAGAGGGTCTTGAAAGTGATTCGATTCTTTACGGTTAGCCAATGTAGGCTCCACAGGGAATGGGAGATGGATTCCCAGGGTTTTTTTCCTGTTAACAGTCTTGCCGCTGTGTTTTGGATGAGTTGTAAGCGCGCAAGCTGATATTTGGGGTAGTCCTATGTAGAGGGAATTTGCATAGTCGAGTCTGGAATTGATGATTGTTCCAACTTCTGCTGCTTTGTTCCCTTCTGGGACGAAGGGGATGAGTCTACGTAGCAGTCGGAGGAGATGGTGAGATTCGCTGACTACTGATCCTATTTGTGCATCCATTGACATTTCTGAGTCAAAAATGACTCAGAGACTCTTGGCTTTGGTGCTTGGAGAAATGGTCTGTCCAAAGATGGTGGGAGGTGTCCATGGGGTCTTAGTTTTGGAATTTTGGTTTGCCTGTAGGAGAAGAAGCTCTGTTTTTGATCCGTTGAGTTTGAGAGAGCTGGTGGTCATCCAGTCGTCTATTAAAGTGAGGCATTTTTCTAGTCGCTGATGATGGTCTTTTTCTCCGGTGATGCGGAAGTAGAGTTGAGTATCATCAGCGTATGAGTGGAAGCAGAGGTCCGATTTTCTAATAATTTTGAGGAGTGGGCAGATGTAGATGTTGAAGAGTACTGGTGACAAGGATGAACCTTGAGGGACTCCACAAGAGATTGCGCGGGTTTCCGAGGTGAATGCTCCTAGTTTCACTGTCTGAGAACGATTTCCTAAGAAGGATGGGAACCATTGTGACTCCTGCTACTTCTGTGAGGCGGATGAGTAGAGTATTGTGGTCCACTGTATCGAACGCTGCACTGAGGTCCAACAGTAGCAGGAGACATGATTCTCCGTCATCAGCTGCTTCGAGGGCGTCGTCCCATATTTTAAGAAGAGCCTACAACGAGCAATACGTATGACGGTTTGGAATAAGTTTATACCTTTCGCTAACGGCAAAACATGTTGTGGAAATTTTTATTACCCTGTTTCCCCGAAAATAAGACCTAGCGTGATTGTTGGTGATGGCTGCAATATAAGCCCCACCCCCCAAATAAGCCCTACCTTGTTTCCCTAAAAATAAGCCCTACCCTGAAAATAAGACCTACAAGGACTTTAACTAGGGCTTATTTGGGGGGTAGGGCTTATATTGCAGCCATCACCGACAATCATGCTAGGTCTTATTTTCGGGGAAACAGGGTAATGTATGTTGTCAGATGTCCCCCAGTGTCAGTTTTGCTGTAATACGCTCATGCGAGCATATTTGCACATACATTCTTGGTGGAAGATCATTGGCTGCGGAAACCTTCCCGTGGACATGACAGATCTGTTTGCTCTTTTGGGGATGCTCGTATATGCCTCACCAGGAGACTGGCCACCTCATGGTGACTGCATTAACGCTCCAAGCAAACAGATCTGCGTACATGGGAACCATAGCATAACCATACAAATTATGACCCACTGGCCCATGATAGAGTATGGCTCACGTCATTGGTAGTAGTGGGAATGTGCACACGATTGTGTTCAGAGCCATGTAAGTAGCGTTCAAATTGTGAGACACTTCGTGTCTCACAAGACTCTTGCCGCATGGCTCTGCACACGTCACTACTGGAATATATACATGTGTGTGATTGGTTCTTTTGAAAGAATACAAGTGTCTGATTGGCTGATTCTGAAGCCACCACCTTCCTTTGTTATTCATGTTTACGGTATAAATAAAAGCAGTAGAGCATTCTATGGCAGGATTTTGCTAAGCTCAATGTGATACCAGCGTCTGTCTGTGTTATTTGGAGATAAACAAGAGTGATTTCCCGGCATTATACAAGAAAGCTATGATTGTGCTTATTAGTGCATGGAATTTTTTGCTTATAGGAGAAGCTTTAATGTTTCCACTACAAACTTCAATCCTGATGTACCCTCTTCCTCCCAACTCTTTGACTTCCTGCAAACAGACCTGATTTAGGATTAGGATTAAGCAATTTAAAAGGTACAGCTGGTGGCAATCTCTGCTGTGACCACAAGAGAGGCCGAAGATCCTTTAATAATCAATTCTTCAAGACAGTCAAGAAGATAAGCCCACCCATTAAAACAAATCTTAACGATTTGGGATCTCTGTATCGCTCTGGAGCCCTTATCCAAACAGCCTTTTGCCCCATCTGATTCAGCATCCTTGTGGAATCTCACTTGGAAACTATTTTTCTTTGTGGTGATGGCATCGGCCTGGGGAGTATCAGAACTTCTG
The DNA here is from genome assembly GCF_042186555.1 of Aquarana catesbeiana. Lineage (NCBI taxonomy): Eukaryota > Metazoa > Chordata > Amphibia > Anura > Ranidae > Aquarana > Aquarana catesbeiana. The sequence goes on from NC_133324.1 coordinate 567,540,722, forward strand.
GGATCAGAAGACAATATTATTTTCTGTACTTGGATAGAGCGAAACTTAGAACTATACAGGGATTCATCCCTAAGTTCTCCTCTTCCTCTACTATCCCTGAGCCTTGGGCCCTGCCAATCTTTTCAGATCCAATTTCGACCTTCTTCACAAAGACGATATTACTTCGGTACTAAGACACTATCTTCAAGCCACAACTCCTTTCAGACTTTCATCTAACCTATTTGTAATACTTCAAAAAAAAAAAACAGGCAAAAAGCATCATCTGGGGCGGAGACCTCCAGAATGTGGCCCTCTGGCCATTCCGGAACTTCAGTATCCATCATGCCTAGTCATGTCTGTGAAAATCAGAGCTTTAAAATACCTCATGGGACATGTGGTTCTGCGGCAGCTGGGAAATCATAGTTTGCAGATCCCTGCTCTAGTACAATAGTTTCATGTATAATCAAATTGGTTAAGAAGGCGTACAGGGCTAGGGGTTTAGAACCCCCCTCTTCAGTTGGGCTGTATGGCACACGGTTGTTTTCTGCTTCTTGGACAGCCAGAGCAGACATATCCATCAAAACGATCTAAAGGGTAGCATCATGGTCATCCCAACATGCATTTACGAAACGTTACAGAGTAGACCCGGCAGATTTCTCATCTGTAGAAACTGGCAGACAGGCTATCAGGCCGTGATTTGCCTATTTTAAATCTTTTTCAAATAAATCTTTTACTATGCATCATCCCACCATTTCAGCTAGTTATTTGTCACAGGTATGCTGCCATGGAAGCACGAGGAAAAACGAAAATTGTTTCATACTTACCGTAATTTTTTTTTCCTGGTGCCTATCCATGGCAGCATACAATCCCACCCTCAGTATGCTATATTACGTAAAATGCTGGCAGTGCACTAATCCTTTTCTTTTATAATATTCACTGGTCCTGAGGGAGGAGCCAAGGCGATGCTTGACACAGGTGTACTGCCATGGATAGGCAAGGAACATTACGGTAAGTATGAAACAATTTTCAGAGGTTTTTTTTTTCATTTTGGATAGAGTAGGGAGGGCTGTAACCCCCAACAGTTTTTTTTTGCCATCTGTGTCCCATAATGGAGATTTCCCTCCACTTCCTGTCCCATAGCCAAATATGAAGTGAGAGGAAATCCCTGAAAAGTGAGGGAATCCAGTGTGTCACCAGAACTAGTGTCGCCATTGGAAGATTTTTCCTTCTATTATGCCCTGTACACACGGTCGGACTTTGTTCGGACATTCCGACAACAAAATCCATGGATTTTTTCCGACGGATGTTGGCTCAAACTTGTCTTGCATACACACGGTCACACAAAGTTGTCGGAAAATCCGATCGTTCTGAACGCAGTGACGTAAAACACGTACGTCGGGACTATAAACGGGGCAGTGGCCAATAGCTTTCATCTCTTTATTTATTCTGAGCATGCGTGGCACTTTGTGCGTCGGATTTGTGTACACACGATCGGAATTTCCGACAACGGATTTTGTTGTCGGAAAATTTTATATCCTGTTCTCAAACTTTGTGTGTCGGAAAATCCGATGGAAAATGTGTGATGGAGCCTACACACGGTCGGAATTTCCGACAACAAGGTCCTATCACACATTTTCCGTTGGAAAATCCGACTGTGTGTACGGGGCATTAGTGTTCTAAAATCAACCCACAATTTGGGATTTTTTTACTTTACCTTTTGATGATAGCGATAAACAAGGCAAATCAAGTGGGTGAATCTCCCTAAAGGGGATACAGACAGCAATAAAAAGCTGACAGGGGTTCTAATCCCTCTCCGCTCTATCCAAAATGTAAAAAAAAAAAAAAGTTGCCTTTAGATGAGCCTTTAGCAGTTTGCTGTACATAGACTTGAAGTTTATTTTCAGCCGGAATGTGGCGGTACTCTGTTTGACCACGTCCTGCATTGGTCCTGTGCTCACCACTCCCTGCTGTCACTTGTAAACACAGAAGTCGGTAGAGGAAGTTTTCTGCACTACTCGCTTCCTCTACCAGCTTCTGTGTTTATAACAAGTGACAGCACGCATCTCCTGGTGGCCCTGCATTATCCCTATGACAGCAGAGGAAGAGGTCAGCGGGTCCAGCTTCCTGCATTAAATATTACTGAGGACTGGGTGAGTAGCTGCTAACTGCTCACAGCAGCCAATAATTGTGCTTCTTTGCATTAAGGAGGAGGTGGGAGAAATTTGAGGGGGGGGGGGCGCAGTACTGGGGGAAGGAGGACTGAGGGAACAGCTCTGTATTTCAGGTTTGCAGGGAGAGCTCTCTACTGGGAAGGGGGTAGGTTGTACACTGGTCTGGAATTACCCACTCCTGAGCCCTGTGCAATATGCACTCCTGAACCCTGCTCGATACGAACTCCTAAGCCCTGCATCCTGTGTGCTGCACACTCCTGAGCAATACACGCTCATGAGCCATGCACGGTACACACTCTGAGAGAACAGCTCTGTATTTCAGGTTTGCAGGGAGAGCGCTCTACTGGGAAGGGGGTAGGTTGTACACTGGTCTGGAGTTACCCACTCCTGAGCCCTGTGCAATATGCACTCCTGAAACCTGCTCGATACGCACTCCTAAGCCCTGCATTCTTTGTGCTGCACACTCCTGAGCAATACACACTCCTGAGCCATGCACGGTACACACTCCTGAGCCCTGCACAGGTGGGGGATGCAGGGGTACCTTCACGTGGAGCACGCACTTCAACACCCAGGATCAGGAGGAGACTGAACAAAAAAAGTGAAATATTCCTTTAAATATCGTACCTGGGGGGTGTCTATAGTATGCCTGTAAAGTGGCATGTGTTTCCCGTGCTTAGAACAGTCCCTGCACAAAATTACATTTTTAAGAGGAAAAAAAGTCATTTAAAACTGCTTGCAGCTTTAATGTAATGTCGGGTCCTGGCAATATGGATGAAAATCAGTGAGACAAACGGCACGGGTACCCTCCATGTAATTACATGCCCCTGTTGAACAGGGCCAGAAACATTGGGCCTTTTGTGGTGGTGGTGCTGGTGGCACAACACTAAGTCCTCACAGTTAATCTTGGTGGGCGCAGAAATGGGCCCTGCTGTGAAATATTAGATCAAGAATTCTAATTACATGTCCCTGTTGAACAGGGGATGAAAAATTGGGCCTTAGGCACTGGTGCTGGTGCCACAACTCCTCACAGATACTCTAGTTGGAACGCAGGAACGAACCCTGCTGCAAAGTATTGCATCAAAAATTGTAATTACACACCCCTGTTAATCAGGGGCTTAAAAATTGGGCCTTAGGCACTGGTGGCGACTCCCAGAACCAAAAATGGTCTTACAAGCTATCAGCATGATCATTGAGGAGGAAGAGGATAATTACTCAGCATAACAGGAGAGTCACTCAGGATTAGCATAGGCAGTCTTTGAAGGGATCTGATATTTCAAAAAAAATTATTCGGTTACATCAGCATCAGGTGCTTGGTAGCTGGTGGTGATCCAAGACTGATTCATTTTTATGAAGGTCAGTCGATCGACCGAGTCGGTGGACTGACGCACCCTGTGATCGGTTACAAAGGCTCCAGCAGCACTGAATGTGCGTTCCGAAAGAACGCTGGATGCAGGACAGGCCAGTAGCTCAATTGCATACTGTGCAAGCTCTGGCCAGTGATCCATCCTCAAGACCCAGTAACCCAGAGGATTTTCGGTGGGAAAGGTGTCCAAGTCAGATCTTGCCCCTAGGTATTCCTGCACCATGTAAAACAGACGCTGGCGATGGTTGCTGGAACCGATCATACCCTGGGGCTGCGGACTAAAAAATTGTCTGAACGCATCGGCCAGACGGCCACCTTCTCCACCGCTCCTTCTTTGACTGACCGAAGCCTCAGCAACACGTTGTTCAGAAACAGGAGCTTGTAACCTCCCAGTCTCTGGGAACGCATTGCACAGACCTTTCTGCAAGGCCTCCCGAAGATGTTTCATACTCTGCTCCCTCTGCGACGGCAAGATAAGGTCAGCAACCTTACCCTTGTAACGTGGATCAAGGAGGGTTGCCAGCCAGTATTGGTCCTTCTCCTTGATACCACGAATACGAGGATCCTTACGCAGGCTTTGCAGGATCAGGGAGGTTTGCTGAGGCATTCGGTCCGGAGTCCTCTGGGTCACTAAGGATGACATGGTCCACAGCCACCTCCTCCCAGCCACGTACAAGTCCATGTGTTTCTTGGGACTGATCCCTTAAAGACTGCTGCTGATGCTGAGTGCCAGGCTCCACCTCCATACTGACACAATCCTACTCCTCCTCCTCGTCCTCTTCCCGTGTGATCGGCGGGCACGCAGAAACACTGTCTGGATAAAGGGGACCTTGAGAGCTAAGGAAGTCCTCCTCTTCCTGCCTCTGTTCTGCCTCACGTGCCCTGTCCATTATTCCACGCAGCATGTGCTCCAACAGGTGGACAAGGGGGACAGTGTCACTGATGCATGCACTGTCACTGCTCACCATCCCTGTGGCCTCCTCAAATGGTGACAGGACAGTGCATGCATCCCTGATCACTGATCACTGGCGTGGGAAAAAAAAAACAAGCTCCCCTGACCCTGTCCTGGTGCCATAGTTGCACAGGTACTCATTGATGGCCCTTTGCTGCGTGTGAAGCCGCTGCAGCATGGCCAACGTTGAGTTCCACCTGGTGGGCATGTCACAGATTAGGCGGTTCTTGGACAGGTTAAACTCCTTTTGGAGGTCTGCCAGCCGAGCACTGACATTATATGACTGGCGGAAATGCACACAGACTTTCCTGGCCTGCCTCAGGACACCCTGTAAGCCCGGGTACCTGCCCAAAAACCGCTGCACCACCAAATTAAGGACGTGAGCCAAACAGGGCACATGGGTCAGTTGTCCCTATCGGAGGGCGGAGAGGAGGTTGGTGCCATTGTCGCAAACCACCATTCCTGCCTTAAGCACACCAGCTCAAGCACCGCATGGCATCTTTTGGCCTGCGTACTTGCGTAGCCCCTTGAATGCCTACGGAGCACTGCTGGTTCCGAGGACAAAGCACAGGAAGAGGTCATGGAGGAAGAAGAAGAGGAGGGGGTGGAGGAGAGAGGTGTGTCACAATCATTAGTAGTGCCATTTTGGAGGCGTGGTGGCGCAATAACCACCAACACTACTGCACCTTGTCCTGCATCCTTCCCAGCTGCCAGCAGAGTGACCCAATGCGCCGTGAAACTTAGGTAACCTCCCTGTCCATGCCTGCTGGACCATGAGTCAGCGGTAATATGCACCTTACCGCGGACCACCCTGTCCAGCGAGGCCAAGACATTGCCTTCCACATGCCGGTAGAGAGCCGGAATCGCCTTCCGTGAGAAAAAGTGGCATTTGGGTACCTGCCACTGAGGAACCGCACATTCCACAAACTCATGGAAGGGGGCAGAGTCTACCAACTGAAAAGGTAGCAGTTGAAGCAACCACTGGGCATGTGGATGGCTGGGAGCGAACTTCTTTCGGCGGTGCAGCAGCTGGGGCAGGGAAATTTGCCTGGTACAATCTGACGTCGGTGTACCGAAACCAGATTGCCCGCAAGTACTTGGCTGTGACACACCTAATTCTACACCTTCATTCCTCTCAGTGCAGGTCTCAGAGAGGACTGAAGGTATAGTGGGGTTGGAGATCTCAGCTGATGAGGAGCAAGGAGAGGTCCTCTTTGTTCTTTGGTGTGGGTCTTTTAGATACGCTTGCCAATGAACTGCATGGTAGGTCAACATATGTCTGGTCAAGCATGTGGTGCCCAAGCGGGAGATGTTTTGGCCACGCGAGATACGCTTGAGACATATGTTGCAAATAGCAGCGGTGCGATCTGATGCACTCATTTTAAAAAAGGCCCACAAAGAACTTTTAGAATAACGCACAGAGACAGCAGCGCCCTGCACATGCGGAGCTTTGCGGTGTGATGCAGTCAGTGTGCTGCCCTTAGGCTGGCCCCTGGAGGGCATCCTGCCTCGTTGGTGATGTGCCTCCTCCTCCTCCTCCTCCTCTCTCCTATCAGGCACCCACGTTGAGTCAGTGACCTCATCATCCCCTCCCTCCTCATCACTGGAGCAAACCTGGCAGTATTCTGCAGCAGGGGGAGCATGACTGCCAGATTTCTGTCCTTCTTGGGCACCCCCTCTGTCCGTGCTCATGTTACTGCCTTCATCTAGCTCAGTATCCTCATCAGAGCCTTCCAAACGCTGGGCATCCTCCTGGAGCATGTACCCAACACTGTGGTCAAACAGTTCGAGGGACTCCTCAGGAGGACATGGTGGGGCTAGGGAAGGAGTCACTGATGCCACTGAGCCGAGAGAAGAGGCCGCGTTGGCAGCTGCATTGCCAGACAAAGTACCCTGAGCATTAGTGAGAGAGGATGAGGAGGATGAGGACAGCTTGGTCATCCACTCAACCAAGTCTTCTGCATGTTGCGGCTCAACACGGCCAGCTGCCGAAAAAAAGGCCAAGCGTGTCCCACGGCCACGTGCTGATCAGGATGCACCGTCTCCACGACCAGCACTGTTGCCTCTAGACACAGAGCCTGCTTGCCCTCTTTTATTGGCTTGTGACTGTCTGCCTCTCCTTGTTGGCCTTCCAGACATACTAATGGCCTGTAGCTGCACTAAGCTGGGATATTACAGCTAGCAAAATCAACTGCCTGCCTGTAGTATGAGAACACCACCAACCTTCTACAGGTAGCTTTAGCTGAACACTGTGCAGAGGTCGCACTACACTAACGTGTAAATAATTTAGCTGCCTGCGGTGGTGATAGGATCAGGAAAACACCACCAACCTTCTACAGGTAGCTTTAGCTGAACACTGTGCAGAGGTCGCAAAAAACTAACTTGTAGCTTATTTAGCTGTCTGCGGTAGTGATAGGATCAGGAAAACACCACCAACCTTCTACAGGTAGCTTTAGCTGAACACTGTGAGGAGGAAGCACTACACTAACTTGTAGCTTATTTAGCTGCCTGCGGTAGTGATAGGATCAGGAAAACACCACCAACCTTCTACAGGTAGCTTTAGCTGAACACTGTGCAGAGGTCGCACTACACTAACTTGTAGTTTTAGCTAAACACTGTGAGGAGGACACACTACACTAACTTGTAGCTTATTTAGCTGCCTGCGGTAGTGATAGGATCAGGAAAACACCACCAACCTTCTACAGGTAGCTATAGCTGAACACTGTGCAGAGGTCGCAAAAAACTAACTTGTAGCTTATTTAGCTGCCTGCGGAAGTGATAGGATCAGGAAAACAACACCAACCTTCTACAGGTAGCTTTAACTGAACACTGTGCAGAGGTCGCAAAAAACTAACTTGTAGTTTTAGCTGAACACTGTGAGGAGGACGCACTACACTAACTTGTAGCTTTAGCTGAACACTGTGAGGAGGACACACTACACTAACTTGTAGCCTTAGCTGAACACTGTGCACTACACTAACTTGTAGCTTTAGCTGAACACTGTCAGGACGCCGCACTACATTAACTTGTAGGTTTAGCTGAACACTGTGCAGAGGTTGCACTACACTAACTTGTAGTTTTAGCTGAACACTGTGAGGAGGACGCACTACACTAACTTTTAGCTTTAGCTGAACAGCTGAACACTGTGCAGAGGTCGCACTACACTAACTTGTAGTTTTAGCTGAACACTGTGAGGAGCATGCACTACACTAACTTGTAGCTTTAGCTGAACACTGTGCAGAGGTCGCACTACACTAACTTGTAGTTTTAGCTAAACACTGTGAGGAGGATGCACTACCCTAACTTGTAGCTTTAGCTGAACACTGTGCACTACACTAACTTGTAGCTTTAGCTGAACACTGTGCAGAGGTCTCACTAAACTAACTTGTAGCTTTAACTGAACACTGTGAGGAGGACGCACTACACCAACTGTAAATAGTCTAGCTGCCTGAATGTGGTACTAATAGGATCAAAAGAACAATAGCAATTTTCTTCAGGTAGCTGTAAATACTGTAACACCACAAGCCTGCCTGTCAGTAGCAAGATAACAGGAACGGATCTAGCTAAACTGAATACAGTGTATATATATATATATATATATATATATATATATATATATATATATATATACACACACATATACATATACACACACACACACACCACCTGGGATGCATATATATACACACACACACAATACACTGTATGTGCAGCTAACTCACTGACTGTCCTGCTAATCTATCTAACTTAAATCAAATGACACTGTCTCTCTGTCTATCTCTCTCTCTCAACGGCAGAACACACACTACACAAGGTCGCCGTGCAGGCGGCCTTATATAGTGTGGGGCGTGTACCAAATCCCCTGAGCCATAATTGGCCAAAGCCTCCTTGGCTTTCGCCAATTACGGCTCTCTGTTCAGACGGCGCTGTGAATGGCCAAGCATGCGGGTCATAGTGCATGCTTGGCCAATCATGAGCCAGCAATGCACTGACGCGCCACATGAATTTGGCGCGAACGGCCCATATTGTTCGCAATTCGGCGAACGGGCGAACAGACGATGTTCGAGTCGAACATGGGTTCGACTCGAACACGAAGCTCATCCCTACTGGTGAGTGACATGTGCTATCGGGAGGACTGGAGAGGCATGCCAGAGAGGACTGAGAGGAAACAGTCAGAGCTGGGTGTGGAGCCATTGAGGATTGCAATGTCATGGGCAGTGAAGTCAGGCAGCTGCAGCCAGGAGGGCTGGCAGGGACTGAGGAGGCCTTACTGGGAGCAGTAGTCCACCATAGGACAGCTAGCACTAAAGACTTCCTATTTGCAATCCTTGCTACATTAAAGGGACCTGCAATTCCTGCCTGAAAAAGGTGGTTGCTGAGGCCTGACTGAGTCAGAGTTGGGCCTAACCACGTGCTAGCTGTGCCTGGAGTAAGTGATGTGCTGGAGAAAGAGAGAGAGTAATAGTCTGCAAGCAAGAGATGTGCTGGAGGAGACTGGAGTAAGCCAAGTGTATATAGTTGTCCCAACTGATTGATATACAATCCACCTATTGCTTGTTCTACTGGGCATCCAGGGCCGTCTTTAGCACAGGGAAAATAGGGCAGCTGCTCAGGGCCCAATCACTGTTGGGGGCCCAAAGCAGCTGCCAATTGAGCCCACGCTGCTGCCCGCCGGAGTTCGACACTTGTTAGCTGCTCACTAGGCACTACTGTCAGTTGTAGATACAGAGAAGCACTGCGTTTGTATTTACAAGTGACAGCACTCCTCTGTCTGTCGGCGGCCACGCCGATCCCTCTCCGCTCTACACATCTCTATATGAGAGCAGAGGAGTGAGAGCAAGGAGGGGGGGCGGGGAATGTACACAGGCAGAAGGTCCTCGTGAAGCAGCCTGCATGGACGGACGTCATGTAAGTTTAGTTCAGGGGTCTCAAACTAGCGGCCCTCCAGCTGTTGCGAAACTACAACTCCCATCATTCCTGTGGGCCTGTGGGTGTCTTCTGTAGCTGCACTCTGACTGTGATGTTTTCTAGATGCTAGGGGAGGATTTGGGGAGGGAGCAATTTCTACACTGGAGTGGGGGGGGGGGGTACAGGGGGGTGAGCTCTGAACTGGAATCTGGGGGGGAGAGATTTGTTCTTGGGAGGATGGAGAACTTGGATGTACACAGCCCTCAGCCCTGCACTCCATACAAAGTTTACCCCTCAACCCCGCATTCCATATGTAGGGCACCCCTCAACCCCACATTCCATATGTAGTGTACCCCTCAACCCCGCATTCCATACGTAGCGCACCCCTCAACCCCGCATTCCATACGTAGCGCACCCCTCAAACCCGCATTCCATACATAGCAAACCCCTCAACCCTGCATTCCCTACGTAGCGCACCCCTCAACCCCGCATTCCATATGTATCGCACCCCTCAACCCCACATTCCATACGTAGCGCACCCCTCAAACCTGCATTACACATGTAGTGCACCCCTTAACCCCTGCATTACATACATAGCGCACCCCTCAAACCCGCATTAGATATGTAGCGCACCCCTTAATCCTGCATTCCATATGTAGCGCACCCCTTAACCCTGCATTCCATACAAAGCGCACCCCTCAACCCCGCATTCCATACGTAGCGCACCCATCAGCCCTGCACTCTTGCTGCTAGATATTCCTGCACCATGTAATGCAGACGCAGGCAATGGTTGCTTGAACCGATCAGACCTTGGGGCTGAGAACTGAAAAATTGTTTAAAGGCACCGGTCAGCCAGTCACCTTCTCCTTCGCTCTTCCTCTCACTGAACAAAGCCTCAGCAACATGTTGTCCAGTACCAGGAAATTGTAACCTCCCAGGGTCTGGAAATGCATTGCACAAACCTTTCTTCAAGGCCTCCTGAAGATGTTTCATCCTTTGCTCCCTCTGCTAAGGCAGGATGAGTTCTGCAACCTTACCCTTGTAACATGGATCAAGAAGGGTTGCCAGCCAGTAATGGTCCCTCTCCTTGATACCACAAATCCTAGGGACCTCTCGCAGGCTTTGCAAAATCAGGGAGGCCATGCAGCGTAAGTTTGCAGAGGCATTCGATTCTGAGTCCTCTGGGTCACTAAAGATCACATGATCCGTAACAACCTCCTCCCAGCCATGTAGAACTCCTTGGGTTTCTGGGGACTGAAAACCATCCCTTGAAGACTGCTGCCGAGTGTTATCCTCCACATCCATGCTGACACAATCCCCCTCCTCCTTCTCTTCTTCCTGTGTGTTTAGCAGGCCTGCAGGAAAAATATCTGGATAAAGGGGGCCTTGAGAGGTAAGGAAATCCTCCTCTTTCTCCCGCTGTTCTGTCTCAAGTGCCCTGTCCATTATTTCACAAAGCGTGTGCTCCAACAGGAAGACTAGAGGGACAGGGTCACTGATGCATGCATTGTCGCTGCTCACCATCCTTGTGGCCTCCTCAAATGGTGACAGGACAGTGCATGCATCCTTGATCAGTAGCCACTGGCTTTGCGAAAAGAAGCCAAGCTCCCCTGACCCTGTCCTCGTGCCATACTCACACAGATACTCATTGATGGCCCTCTGCTGCATGTGCAGCCGCTGCAGCATTGCCAATGTTGAGTTCCACCTGGTGGGCATGTCATAAACGAGGCGGTTGGTGGGCAGGTTGCATCCCCTTTGAATGTCAGCCAGCTGAGCACTGGCATTGTATGACTGGCGGAAATGACCACAGACTTTTCTTACCTGCCTCAGGAGATCCTGTAAGCCTGGGTACCTGCTCAAGAACCGCTGCAACACCAAATTCAAGACCTGTGCCAAACATGGAGCATGGGTCAAGTGTCCCTGTCGGAGGGTGGAGAGAAGGTTGATGCCATTGTCGCATACAACCATTCCAGGCTGAAGCTGGCGTGGCGTCAACCACCCCTGAGCCTGCCCCTGCAGAGTTGACAGAATCTCTGCCCCAGTGTGGCTCCTGTCTCCTAAGCAGACCAACTCAAGTACCGCATGGCATCTTTTTGCCTGACTGCTTGCGTAGCCCCTTGAACGCTTACGGAGCACCGCTGGTTCAGAGGACAAATCTTCAGAAGAGGCCATAGAGGAGGAAGAAGAAGAGGAGGGGGTGGAGGTGAGAGCTGTGGCAGAATCACCACTAGCATTTTGGAGGCGTGGTGGCGGAACAAGCTCCAACAATACTAAACCCTGTCCTGCATCCTTCCCAGCTGCCAGCAGAGTTAAACAGTGCGCCGCGAAGGACAGGTAACATCCCTGCCCATGCCTGCTGGACCATGAGTCAACGGTAATATGCACCTTACTGCTGACCGCCCTGTCCAACGAGGCCAAAAAACATTGCCTTCCACATGCCGGTAGAGAGCCGGAATGGCCTTCCATGAAAAGAAATGGCATTTTGAAACCTGCCACTGAGGTACAGCACATATCACAAATTCACGAAAGGGGGCAGAGTCTACCAGTTGAAAAGGCAGCAGTTGCAATGCTAGCAATTTGGCTAAGCTAGCATTCAGACACTGAGCATGTGGATGGCTGGGACCGAATTGCTTTTTACGGTTCAGCAACTTGGGTAGGGAAATTTGCCTGCTAAAATCAGATGGTGGTGTACTGCTAGCACATTGGCTGTAAGTACTTGGGACACCTATTGCTATACCTTCATTCCTCTCAGTGCAGGTTTTTGAGAGGACTGGAGGTATGGTGGGGTTGGAGATCCCAGATGAGGAGCAAGGAGAAGTCCGCCTTTTTTCTTTGATGTGGGTCTTTCAAGTGCTGTTGCCAACGGACTGCATGGCAGGTCGTCATATGTCTGGTTAAGCATGTGGTGCCCAAGTGGCTGCTGTTCTGGCCACACTTGATCCGCTTCATACATAGGTTGCAAACAGCAACAGTGCGATCTGCTGCACAAGTGTCGAAAAAGGCCCACACCAAAGAATTTTTAAAAGTCAGCAGGGAGTCAGCAGCGCCCTGCACCTGTGGAGCTCTGCGGTGTGATGCAATAGGGTGGCTGCCCTTAAGCTGCCCCCTAGAGGACATCCTGCTTCATTGGAGTTGTGCCTCCTCTTCCTCCTCTCTTCTCTCAGGCACCCAAGTAGAGTCAGTGACCTCATCATCCCCTCCCTCCTCATTACTGGAGCAAACTTGGCAGTATGTTGCAGCTGGGGGAACATGACTGCCAGTTTCTTGTCCTTCTGTGACACCCCCTTTCTCTAGGCTCACGTTACTCCCTTCCTTGACCTGGGAACCAACACTGGAGTCTTCAAATCGCTGCACATCCTCCAGCAGCATGTACCCAACACTGTGTTCAAATAGTTCTGGGGACTCCTCCGTACATGATGGTGGGGCTACAGAAGGAGTGACTGGACAAGGAGCCAGTGGAATAGGCCGCTTTGGCAGCTGCATTGGAAGGCAAACTACTCTGAGCCTGGGTGACAGAGGATGAGGAGGATGAGGACGGCTTTGTTATCCACTCCACCAACTCTTCTGCATGTTTTGGCTCAATAACACAGCCAGCAGCAGAAAAAAAAAGGACAAGCGTGCCTCACGACCACCTGCAGAGGATGCGCCATGTCCGTAACCAGCACTGTTGACTGTAGACACAGAGGCTGCTTGCCCTCTTTTAGTGGTCTGTGAGCGTCTGCCTCTCCTTGGTGACCTTCCGGACATTATGTATATTTTGTTTTTCAACACCACACTACACTGTATTAGATACTGTGTACACCACCAGAAGTGTAGTAGAAACTATACACACTGTATTAGATACTGTGTACACCTCCAGAAAAGTAGTAGAAACTGTACTACGGCTGCACTGTATTGTGTACTGTGTACACCACCAGAAGTGTGATAGAAACTGTACACACTGTATTAGATACTGTGTATACTGCCTGCACTGTATTAGCAACTGTACTACGGATGCACTGTAGATATAGGCTACACTGGATGCAGAGTATTTTTATATATATACACAGTATCTCATAAAAGTGAGTACACCCCTCACATTTTTGTAAATATTTTATTATATCTTTTCATGTGACAACACTGAAGAAATGACACTTTGCTACAATGTAAAGTAGTGAGTGTACAGCTTGTATAACAGTGTACATTTGCTGACCCCTCAAAATAAGTCACCATACAGCCAATAATGTCTAAACCACTGGCAACAAAAGTGAGTACACCCCTTAGTGAAAATGTCCAAATTGGGCCCAAAGTGTCAATATTTTGTGTGGCCACCATTATTTTCCAGCACTGCCTTAACCCTCTTGGGCATGGAGTTCACCAGAGCTTCACAGGTTGCCACTGGAGTCCTCTTCCACTCCTCCATGACGACATCACAGAGCTGGTGGATGTTAGAGACCTTGCACTCCTCCACCTTCTGTTTGAGGATGCACCACAGATGCTCAATAGGGTTTAGGTCTGGAGACATGCTTGGCCAGTCTATCACTGATTGGGTGAGCTGGAGATTCATGTTTACGACATTAAAAAATATAGGCCTGGGTGATAAGATGCTAAGTTGGATTTCAGCAGCATACTCAAACCCGACAGCTAGAGTAAGAGCGAATGGAGTACTTTCGGATTCATTTCCCATCACTAACGGAACCAGACAGGGATGTCCTCTCTCGCCATTACTTTATGCACTGTCCCTGGAACCCTTCCTATGTCATGTAAGACTAAACCCAGATATCTCTGGAATAACAGTTGATAAAACACAACATAAGGTATCTGCTTATGCAGATGACTTGATGTTCTCAATAACAAAACCCACCATCTCCCTTCCAAACCTAATGCGCAAATTTGACACATACGGCAAACTTTCAAATCTAAAAATTAATTTTAGCAAGTCAGAAGCGATGGGGATAGGTATACCACAACAACAACTCACACATCTTCAAGCCAGTTTCAATTTAAAATGGACGGACACTGCCCTAAAAATACTAAGGCATGCATATCCCCCCGAAGTTCTTCCAACTATTTAAGCTCAGTTTCCCACCCCTTCTAAAAAATATCCAAAAACTACTCAACCAATGGAACAGTGGCCTACATTCTTGGTTTGGTCGCTGTAACATTCTCAAGATGATAATTTTGCCCAAACTTCTCTACCTCTTACAGGCCCTACCTATACATATCCCCGTGAACTACTTAAGACAAATAGGTTCAGCATTTATTACATTTCTGTGGGCAGGGAAAACACAAGAAGATACTCTCCCTTCCAAAACAACACGGAGGATTAGCTATGCCAGACATCCGCACTTATTATCATGCTGTACACTTAATTAAACTTATCAATTGGTGCCGACATAGAGAAGCCAAATTATGGATACAAATAGAGCAAGCACAGAGCGAGATCCCTTTGAATAGAGCTCCATGGTGCCACGCAGACCTACCTTTGGATATTAAAAATCAACCGCTGATAGGCAACACCACCAAAATATGCGCACAGCTGATAGCTCAGACCTCCCTATCTTCCAACGACTCACCACTACGCCCCATACTAGGCAATCCCAACTTTGAACCGGGCACTAGAGACATGAAATTCCAAGCCCTGAGATACTCGGGACTATTCCAAGCCTCACATTTCACTAACACGGGACAATGGAAAACGATTACAGAACTTACTGACCCGGTAGGCCAATATAAGCTAGACTTCCTGAGAGCTCACCATGTGGGCTAAACCACTTCCTCAGTACCATAGTTCCTCCTGCCACCACAAACCAACCCCTCACGACCTTGGAAGAGCTTTGCACAGAGACGGGCACTATACTACACACTCTATCCCTCACTTACAACATGCTAATCACACCATCAGAAGACTATCAACTCCCAAGCCTAATTAAATGAGAAAGAGACCTAAATTGCCACATGACCATCAAGAAGAAACAGCATATCCTCATATTCACACATAAATCATCAATCTGTACCAAAATTCAAGAGACCAACTATAAAATCCTTACACATTGGTACAGAACCCCAGCCCTACTAAACAAACTTTTCCCAACAACATCAGACCTATGCAAAAGGGAAAAAAGGACCCTGTTACATATTTTCTGGTCATGTCACCGGATACAGGGCTTCTGGGGAGAGGTCCGCCGGGTAATACAAAAATTCACAGACTGCGAAATCCCAGATGATCCAGCATACTTTTTATTACATGCAAATGACAACCCAACACAAATATACAAAAAATCTGTAGTACGCCACCTTTTAGACGCAGCAAAAGCATGTATTCCACTTCACTGGAAATCACAGTGTCCACCTACCATCGATTTATGGCTCCAAAAAATAGAGGACATTAATAAAATGGAAGACCTCGTCCTTACCAGCCAAACTATACAAGAGGCATACTCCAAGACTTGGCTACTATGGAACATTTTCAAATATTCAGATAAGGGACAAGCCCTCAGGAGAGGGGCTCCACCAACTTAAAAAGATATTCTGTCATATGACTCCTGTAAGACACCGCACTCATCAAACGGAAACACAAATCCATGTTCGTAAATACCCCACCCCCCCAACTCTCAGTATCACTCACCTATCCTCCCTCCCCCCTCCTCCCATCTACCTTTCTTTACTTGCCTTCTAAGGGCACTACCCCGCTTCAGTTTCTATCACTATCTTCTATTTCTTAAAACTTAGAAAAAGGAAGGAGGCTTTGCCCACTTGACCTAACCTACTGCAAACAGGAAAACAAAGCAACCCCATGTATATGGGATCCTGCACCAGGAATCTATAGATATAATAGTCAAGATGTACATAATTAAGAACTCCAGCCACAACTTAGGCTCCCAACACACGTCATTATAGGTAAAGGTTGATGTTTTACCAACTGAATTTTAAGATATTACCCATGTACAAGCATCTCTATTCATATACTATGTATTTCTTTCAATGTCTAACTGATTGTATTGTTGTTGGGGTCCATGTGGACCCATTTCCTGATATAAATAAACAATTTAAAAAATAAATAAATAAAAATAAAAAGTGTTTGGGGACCCGGGTCCTAACCCAGGGGACATGTATCAATGCAAAAAAAAAGTTTTAAAACTGATGTTTTTTCGGGAGCAGTGATTTTAATAATGCTTAAAGTGAAACAATAAAAGTGTAATATTCCCCTAAATATCGTGCCTGAGACTTGGTGCCCAGAGCGGCTGAGAGAACCTTGTTGGGTCTCCCGCTGTTCTATGCCAGGAAATCCATTGTCCTATGCTGAAAGCATAAGACTCCTCCCTCTATAGGCTTATGGAAAACACTTGTTAACAATGTGATACCCCTTTACAGGGACACCTACATACATAGAGGCTGTCCGAAAAAACATGACAGAGTCTGGAGTAAGTGGTTGGCGGAACCTTCCACTGCTGCAACAAATTAGGTGACCTCTCTGATATATGATGGCTCTGCTTAACATCCTAATAGTCCAACCCGGGTTAAAGGGATATTCTAGGTGAGCTAGCTCATTGTCAGTCCACCCATGGAGCAGGAGCCATGACAGCCTGTTGTTGCTAAACTACGGTAATCATAAATATTCTAATGGTCCTTGACATTGTAAAGATACCCGGTGACCCCTGCGTGGGTCCTTTCCCTGTTAATAGCCAGATGTTGGCTGAGCTGTTGTACGTCTGTATTGTTTCGGGTTTGTTAAGAAAATAAAAAATGTTTTCCAAAAAAAAAAAAAATTATATATATATAGTTATAGTGCCTGGGGGGGTGTCTATAGTATGCCTGTAAAGTGGCACATTTTTCCCGTGTTTAGAACAATCCCTGCACAAAATGACATTTCTAAAGGAAAAAAAGTCATTTAAAACTGCTTGCGGCTGTAATGTAATGTTGCCCGGCCCTTTGGGTCTGGTATGGAAATTAAGGTGAACCCCGCACCCAAATAAAAAAAAAAAAGGCATGGGGCCCCCAGGCCCTATATACTCTGAACAGCAGTATACAGGCGGTCCCTGAGTTACAAACAAAATAGGGACTGTAGGTTTGTTGATTTGGAACAAGTACACTTTTTAAGTGTAGCTCCAGCCCAAAAATCTATTTTTAAGCTTTTTGGATAATATAGGGCAGGGTTATCACCCCTGTAACATTTTTTTTTGCTGTCTGTGCCCCTGTTCATAAGATTTCACCTCACTTTCTGTCCCAATGACAAATGGATTTTGAAAATTTTTTTGTTATTAGGGAAACAAGGATTGGTGATAAAGCATCAGTGGAGACACCTTTTTCCCATATTAACTCTTACGGGAGAGAATTTCCCTTCCTAGGGGTAGATTTCCTCTCACTTCCTGTTGTCTCCCTCCGTTTGTAAGTAGGAGTCGTTTGTAAGTCGGATGTTTGAAAATAGGGGACCACCTGTATATACTATACGGCCTGCCCTATACACTCTGCAGAAAATTGGGCCTTAGGTGTTGGTGGTACCAGAACACTGTAAGCCCTCACAGTTACTCTTGGTGGGCGCTGGAATGGGCCCTGCTGTGAAATATTATATCAAGAATTGTAATTACATGCCCCTGTTAAACAGGGGCAGAAAAATTGGGCTTTAGGCGGCGGTGGTGGTGGTGGCACAACACTGTAAAGCCTCACAGATACTCTTGTTGAGCGCAGGAATGGTCCCTGTTGTGAAATATTAGATCAAAAATTGTAATCACAATACAGTGCAGCCATAGTGCAGTTGCTACTACTTTTCTGGTGGTGTACACAGTACACAATACAGTGTAGTGCGGTGTTACAAAACAAACTATACATCATGTCCAGAAGGCCACCAAGGAGAGGCAGACGCTCACAGGCCACTAAAAGAGGGCAAGCAGGCTCTGTCTCTACAGCCAACAGTGCTGGTCATGAACATCCTCTGCCAGTGGCCATGGGGCACACTTGTCCCTTTTTTCTGCTGCTGGCCGTGTTTTTGAGCCAGAACATGCAGAAGAGTTGGTGGAGTGGATAACAAAGCCGTCCTCATCCTCCTCTTCCTCTGTCACCCAGGCTCAGAGTAGTTTTCCTTCCTATCCAGCTGCCAAAGTGGCCTATTCCACCGGCTCCTTGTCCACAGTCACTCCTTCCATAGCCCAACCATCATGCATGGAGGAGTCCCCCGAACTATTTGACCACAGTGTTGGGTACATGCTGCTGGAGCATGCGCAGCGAATTGAAGGCTCCGATGTTGGTTCCCAGGTTGAAGAAGGGAGTAACGTGAGCCTAGAGAGAGGCGGTGCCCAAGAAGAACAAGAAACTGGCAGTCATGTTCCCCCAGCTGCAGCATAGTGCAAGGTTTGCTCCAGTGACGAGGAGGGAGGGGATGATGAGGTCACTGACTCTACTTGGGTGCCTGATAGAATAGAGGAGGAGGCACAACTCCGAGGCAGGATGTCCTCTAGGGGGCAGCTTAAGGGCAGCCACCCTATTGCATCACACCGCAGTGCTCCGAGGGTGTAGGGTGCTGCTGACTCCCTGCTGATTTTGAAAAGTTCCTTGGTGTGGGCCTTTTTGGACACGTGTGCAGCAGATCGCACAGTTGCTGTTTGCAACCTATGTCCGAAGCGGATCAAGCGTGGCCACAACAGCAGCCTCTTGGGCACCACATGCTTGACCAGACATATGAGGACCTCCCATGCAGTCTTTTTCCCGTATACTATTGAGATTTAATATCTCTCAGATACGATTTGGGTTAAATGAGAGTTCTTTGACCGTGAGTGAAAGCTTTAACACAATAACAACATTTATTGGTGAGTAGTTGAAAGTCTATCTAATACACAACCATCTATCTATAGTCTACACCAAGGAAGAAAATATTAGGTTAAAATAAGAGAATTACATGAAGGAATACAGAGTATATTCCTGAAAACATTAATCTGCAAACATATTTAGTTACAAGTAAAATGCAGACCTTTCCCATAATTACCCTTTGCACCAAGGTTCCATTCTGATGGTTGCTCTCCCATAAAAGTGTGTGTTTCCCTCCCATCTAGTCTGTGTATATCATTACATGCTGATGCCTCATTAGTTGGCATAGCGTGGCTCTGATTGGTGAGCTTCCCTATTTCTGGTTAAGGACTGGCTACATCTCCAATCCCTATACTTTGCATAAGTCAGCCCCCTTTAATGCAAATCCTTGTGACTATTCTGAGCAGGAGCTTAACTTGAATTTTCCCGGGAAGTTAAGTATTGATTACGGGTTGGCCTCCCTTCATTGCATATCCCAGCATGGGATCCTTTGAAGTGAGTATGTGTAAAACAATGAGGTTTGGATCCCATTGTTTGTATACACAAGCCTAGGCACGACTTGATTGGTCTACCAGAGGTTTCTGTGAAGATATGTTCCGCCCTCCATAGATAAAAGCTAAACTAAATATATTCATTAAATATAAATAAATTAAATATAAATATAAATTAAATATATTCATAATTCCAATATTTTACAGCTATTAATGTAGATTTCACATAAACTCATAAGGCAACAGCACTTGAAAGACCCACATAAAAGAAAAAGGTGGACTTCTCCTTGTTCCTCATCTGGGATCTCCAACCCTACTCCAGTCCTCTGGAAAGCCTGCACTGAGAGGAATGAAGGTATAGCAATAGGTGTCCCAAGTACTTGCATCCAATCTGCTAGCAGTACACCACCATCTGATTTTAGCAGGCAAATCTCCCTACCCCAGTTGCTAAACTGTAAAAAGAAATTCGGTCCCAGCCATCCACATGCTCACAGTCTGAATGCTAGCTTGAATGCCAGCTTGGCCAAATTGCTAGCAATGCAACTACTGCCTTTTTAGCTGGTAGACTCTGCCCCCTTTCGTGAATTTGTGAAATGTGCTGTACCTCAGTTGCAGGTTCCAAAACGCCATTTCTTTTCATGGAAGGCCATTCAAGCTCTCTACCGGCATGTGGAAGGCAAAAAGATGCCATGCGGTGCATGAGTTACATAGTTACATAGTAGTTGAGGTTGAAAAAAGACCATCAAGTCCAACCTATGTGTGTGATTATACGTCAGTATTACATTGTATATATGTTGCAGTCATTCAGGTGCTTATCTAATAGTTTCTTGAAACTATCGATGCCCCCCACTGAGACCACCACCTGTGGAAGGGAATTCCACATCCCTGCCGCTCTTACAGTAAAGAACCCTCTGCGTAGTTTAAGGTTAAACCACTGCTTAGGGGACAGGAGCCACACTGGGGCAGAGATTCTGTCAGCTCTGCAGGGGCATGCTCAGAGATGGTTGACGCCATGCCAGCTTCAGCCAGGAATGGTTGCATGCGACAATGGCACCAACCTTCTCTCCGCCGTCCAACAGGGAAACTTGACCCATGTTCCATGTTTGGCACACATCCTGAATTTGGTGGTGCAGTGGTTCTTGAGCAGGTACCCAGGCTTACAAGATCTTCTGAGGCAGGCCAGAAAAGTCTGTGGTCATTTCCAGCGGTCATACAATGCCAGTGCTCGGCTGGCTGACATTCAAAGGGAATGCAACCTGCCCACCAACCGCCTCATTTGTGACATGTCCACCAGATGGAAGTCAACGTTGGCAATGCTGCAGCGGCTCTACATGTAGCAGAGGGCCATCAATGAGTACCTGTGTGAGTATGGCACCAGGACAGGGTCAGGGGAGCTTGGCTTCTTTTTGCCACGCCAGTGGCTACTGATCAAGGATGCATGCACTGTCCTGTCACCATTTGATGAGGCCACAAGGATGGTGAGCAGCGACAATGCATGCATCAATGATACTGTCCCTCTTGTCTTCCTGTTGGAGCACACGCTTCATGGAAAAATGGACAGGGCACTTGAGGCAGAACAGTGTGAGGAAGAGGACTTCTTTACCTCTCAAGGCCCCCTTTATCCAGATATTATTCCTGCAGGCCCGCCAAACACACAGGAAGAAGAGGAGGAGGAGGAGGATTGTGTCAGCATGGACATGGAGGATAACACTCAGCAGCAGTCTTCAAGGGATGGTTTTCAGTCCCCAGAAACCCAAGGAGTTGTACGTGGCTGGGAGGAGGTTGTTACGGATCATATGACCTTTAGTGACCCAGAGGACTCCGAATCAAATGTCTCTGCAAACTTTCGCAGGCTTTGCAGAATCAGGGAGGCTATGCAGCGCAAGGACCCTAGGATTCGTGGTATCAAAGAGAAGGAATAATTACTGGCTGGCAACCCTTCTTGATCCACGTTCCAAGGGTAAGTTTGCAGAACTCATCCTGCCTTCACAGAGAGAGCAGAGGATGAAACATCTTCAGGAGGCTTTGAAGAAAGGTTTGTGCAATGCATTTCCAGACCCCGTGAGGTTACAATTTCCTGCTGCTGGACAACGTGTTGCTGAGGCTTCTGTCAGGTCACCTGAGGCCAGGTGACAGATGCACACAGTTGAGGTCAGGAGTGCACCGCAAAGGTAGTGGACCCTACGGCTGACTGCTGCAGATGGGAGTCTAGGTGGTTAAGAAAGGCAGGTCTGCTGGAACACCAACACGGATCCCATAGGGGCTACAGCATAAGATTCCCCAGGGCGCGGAGTCTAAGAGCCAGCAGGTGTTCACCAGAGCCTCTAGTGGTGAGGATGGACTGGACTGCAACTGGCCCCAGGTTGCGACCCCCAGGGTCTCCCAGCTCACGCCCACAGTAGGCTACAGGAGGACAGAGATAGTAAGGGAATAAGCCAAAGGTCGGGGCGACTAGCAGACAAGGATAAGCATAGAACACGCCAAAGGTCAGGGTCACAAGCAGGCAGGGATAACCGAGAACAAGCCAAGATTGGCAACTGGAATCAGATGTAGAGGACACAGCAGGATGCACACGGAACATAAACACACAAAGGTTGATCAGCGAGGCAGGCTTGCAGTGCATAGGTTAATATACAGTTCCTTGATAGGGGCTGGGGTGGAGCCATGCTGTGAGGAGAGATTAAGTAGCCAGGTGAGAGTGGCTGGCCTCTAAAGGTGAACACATGGAGGAGAGGTAAGCTGACAAAGATTACTGCATAACCATGACAGCTTTGTTCAGTCGGAGGAAAAGCAGTGGAGAAGGTGGCTGGCTGACCGATGCCTTTAGACAATTTTTCAGTCTTCAGCACCAAGGTCTGATCGGTTCAAGCAACCATCGCCAGCGTCTGAATTACATGGTGCAGGGATATCTAGGGGCAAGAGCAGACTTGGAGACCTTTCCAACAGAGCATCCACTGGCTTACTGGGTCTTGAGGATGGACCACTGGCCAGAACTTGCTCAATATGCAATTGATCTACTGGCCTGTCCTGCATCCAGCGTTCTTTCTGAACGCACATTCAGTGCTGCTGGAGGGTTTGTAACGGATCATAGAGTGCGCCTGTCCACAGAATCCCTTGATAGGCTCACATTCATAAAAATGAATCAGTCTTGGAAAAGCAGCAGCTATCAAGCACCTGATGCTGTTGTAACTGATTGATTTTTCTATGGATGTGGGATCCCTTGAAGACTGCCTATGCTGAGTGACTATCCTATTCCTCCTCAATCTTGATGATGCTAGCTTCCAACAAAATTTTTGGTTTAGGGCACCACGACCACTGCCTAAGGCCCATTTTTTCTGTCCCTGTTTAACCACTTCCCGACCGGCGCACGCCGATGTACGTTGGCAGAATGGCACGGCTGGGCAAATGGGTGTACAGGTACGTCCCTTTGAATTTCCCGCCATGCCATCACGTGCGCGCGCTGGCCGGGAGCTCCGTGAGTCGGGTTGCGGGTCCCGTGGACTCGATTGTCGCGGGGCTACCCGCGATCGCTTCACTGAGAGGACGAACGGGGAGATGCTGATGTAAACAGCATCTCCCCGTTCTGCCTAGTGACAGTGTCACTGATCTCTGCTCCCTGTCATTGGGAGCAGAGATCAATGACATGTCACAGCTAGCCCATCCCCCCTACAGTTAGAAAACACTCCCTAGTACTGACTTAACCCCTCTCTGCCCCCTAGTGGTTAACCCCTTCACTGCCAGTGTCATTTACACAGGAATCAGTGCATTTTTATAGCACTGATTGCTGTATAAATGACAATGGTTCCAAAAAAGTGTAAAAAAATGTGCGATGTGTCCACCATAATGTTGCAGTCACAATAAAAATCGCTAGTAAAAAAAAAAAAATTATTAATAAAAATGCCATAAAACTATCCCCTATTTTGTAAACGCTATAACTTTTGCGCAAACCAATCAATAAACGCTTATTGCGATTTTTTTTTTACCAAAAATATGTAGAAGAATACGTATTGGCCTAAACTGAGGAAAAAAATGTTTTTTTTAAATATTTTTTGGGGATATACGGTATATTGTAGCAAAAAGTAAAAAAATAATGCGTTTTTTTCAAAATTGTCGCTATTTTTTTGTTTATAGCACAAAAAATAAAAACCACAGAGGTGATAAAATGCCACCAAAAGAAAGCTCTATTTGTGGGAAAAAAAGGACGTCAATTTTGTTTGGGAGCCATGTCGCACGACCGCGCAATTGTCAGTTAGAGCAACGCAGTGCCGAATCACAAAAAACGCACTGGTCAGGAAGGGGGTAAATTCTTCCAGGGCTGAAGTGGTTAACAGGGGCATGTAATTACAATTTCTGATCTAATATTTCACAGCAGGGCCCGTTCCGGCACCCAACAAGAGTATCTGTGAGGGGTTACAGTGTTGTGGCACCAACAAAGGCCCAATTTTTCTGCCCCTGTCCCAGCAGCAGGAAAAAAGGACAAGCGTGCCCCACGGCCACCTGCAGAAGATGCACCATGTCCATGTCCAGCGCTGTGGATGGTAGACACAAAGCCTGCTTGCCCTCTTTTAGTGGCCTGTGAGCGTCTGCCTCTCCTTGGTGGCCTTCCGGACATGATGGGGATTTTGTTTTGCAACTCCACACTACACTGTATTGTGTACTGTGTACACCACCAGAAAAGTAGTAGCAACTGCACTATGGGTGCACGGTATTGTGTACACCACCAGAAGTCTAATAGCGACTATGGGTGCACTGTATGTATTGTGTACTGTGTATACCACCAGAAAAGTAGTAGCAACTGCACTATGGATGCACGGTATTGTGTACACCGCCAGAAGTCTAATAGCAACTATGGGTGCACTGTATGTATTGTGTACACCACCAGAAAAGTAGTAACAACTGCACTATGGGTGCACGGTACTGTGTACACCAACAGAAGTGTAACAACAACTATGGGGGTACTGTATTGTGTACACCACCAGAAAAGTAGTAGCAACTGCACTATGGGTGCACAGTATTGTGTACACCACCAGAAGTCTAATAGCAACTGTGGGTGCACTGTATGTATTGTGTACTGTGTATACCACCAGAAAAGTAGTAGCAACTGCACTATGGATGCACGGTATTGTGTACACCACCAGAAGTCTAATAGCAACTATGGGTGCATTGTATGTATTGTGTAATGTGTACACCACCAGAAAAGTAGTAGCAACTGCACTATGGGTGCACGGTACTGTGTACACTACCTGAAGTATATTAGAAACAGTACACCAGGAACGGTCTGCAGTGAGATATAGCTAAACTGTATGCAGTGGATATAATATTATATATATATATATATATATATATATATATATATATATATATATATATATATATATATATATATATATATAGGAAAATTGTTATCACTTACCGTAATTTTCCTTTCCTGGCCCATCCTTACATCAGCACCTAACGGGTTAACACCTCCTTTGGAGCCCCCAATGACCACATGTTCCAAGCTGAATATAAAAGACAGCCCCTCCCCCAACTAAGATGTTTGATAACTTAGCCTGCGACAGGCCACTAGGGAGGGAGTCCTGTGCTGACGTGAGGATGGGCCAAGAAAGGAAAATTGCAGTAAGTCATAACAATTTTCCATCTTCCTGGCCCATCCTCCCGTCAACACCTAACGGGATATACCAAAGCCAATATAGGATGGGAGAGAACAAATGAAAAGAGATACTGACAATCAAAGAAAAGCAGCTAAAGCCAGAAAGAATTGATCTCTCTTGTCCCAAACTTGCTGGTCGCATATTTAGTTTGTAAGGTTGAATGAAGACCTCACAGACCTTCAAGCTAGCCCTTACCTATATCTTCCAAGCAATCCTGGCATAACTGCCCCAAAGGCTGCCACCCCTCTAGTCAAATAGGCTTGCAATTGTTTCAGAGCAGAGAAGCGTGCTTCCTGCATGCCAATCTAATCACCCTGGTATTCCAAGAGCGGATGAATCTTGAGGGCCTGATGGCTAAATGAAAAGATTGTACGCTTTTCTCTTTTGGCCAAGTACACTGTTAGTAACTCGACCATGTGTAAGAAAACTGAAATCTTCCTCCTGTGCACTCAGTGCCTCTCAAGTGAAAACTCCAGAAAAACTGGGAAGTAGTCCTTCTCAAATTGGATACCACTTTAAAATTTTACTTTGGAGATAGATGTGGTATCCCTATCTCTGGTAAAAAGGAAAAAGAAAAAGGCACCAAAGGGTCCTTGCCGGAAAGTGTTGCAATCTTCAATATCTGTCTGAAGTAGTGGCTGTCAGAACTAGTTTTACCGTGAGGTACTTCAATGGAAATGAAACCTATTGGAGCAAAAGAGTGCTCTCAGATCCAAACCTAAGTCCCACAGAGGGAAAGTATTTCCATCAAGGTCATATGGATCGTCATCTGGAAGCATCATCTGGTCACTGGCTTTTGCACCCATCTGCAGCCTGTGAAAAGATAAAGTAGCGATCTGTACCTTAAATGGATTTGTATGCCAGACCAACCTCTAGCGCTGACTGTAAAATGTCAAGGATTTTGGCTAGAGCAAGGAACACAGGAGAGAAAGCTTTTGCTGAACAGACAAAAACAGACTTCTTTCATATCCTCTCCTATGTAGCGTTCATGGATGATCTTCTGGTCATCAGGGTCTGAACAACCTCAGATGAGAATCCCTGGACTTCTAGTGTAGCCTATTCCATAGCCAGGCTATTAAAAGTAGTCTTATTGGATTGGGGAGCTGTTACTGATCTTGCCATAAAGGATTTAATTTACCCAGAGACAAAGATCAAACAGAGAATTCCATGGCACTGTGAACCTCTTGTCTGACGAAGTCTTTGCATTGGTATCCCGTAGCAAATATCAGAAAAAGACTTTTGGTGTCCCCTTTTTAGGCAATGTAGGCTAATACTGTCTTGTTGTCAACCCCTTGAAAATCTTGAAAGGCTTGCAATGCTAGAAAAAGGCTTTTTTCCCATTCAAGATACTTGGGGAGTTTGCGCTTCACCGTGCTCCAATGGCCTTGCACTTCTTTTTTCAGATTGTGGACTCCCCAGCCCCAGAGACTGGCATCAGGCTTCAGAATCATCCTATCGCCTGGGCTGAGAGGCATGCCTCCGAAAGAAGCACAGTGGCGATGTCCAAAATTTTAGTTTTTGTTGAATTTGTATAGGCACAAAGATTTTCTGATCCATAGACAGCCCAGCTCATAGGCTAAAGAAGGCAAATTGAAACGCCCTCATGTGCCACCTGGCCCCTGGTACCACCACTGCCAACAAGATCTTCAAAAAGATTCCTGGGGCTGTGCCAATTCTGTAAAAGGCAGACAACTGTAAGTGACCTCTGTCCACCGCAAATCTTACACGCCTCTGGTGTTCGGCATTGATCGGTACAGGGAAGTATGAGTCGGCCAGTCAAATTATTCCGACTGGTCCTCCTGCTGAACTGTACCTGTAACTGTCTGCATGGACTCCATCTTAAACCTCTTGATGTATATGAACACATTCCATTCCTTTAAACTGAAACAGGTCAGGAGGCTACTGCCTTAGGTACTAGAAAAACTGGGGAGAAAGGCCTCCAGATGATTCTATGTTTTAGGCATCACTGGCTTAATGGCTTTGTAACAGTATAAAAATTTTGCAAACATCTTCTCTTCTGAGATCTGTTCTCCATTGTCCTCTAACCTGTCTTCTGGACCCACTGGTCTTTGGCGATTGTTGTCCAAACCCTCCAGAAGGAAGCTACAATCATCTACTTCACTTAGGCCCCCTGTCCCCAACTGGAAGAGACTGGTTGGACGCACCTTTAAAAAGAGACTTTCCAGCCATCTTGGCAGCTTGCTCTTGACTTATTTCATTTCAAAAGTAACTTTGAGATACCTCCATTGTGATCTATTAAATCTGCAGCCTGTCCTATAAGATTTGACCTCCTGCACCCTCTGAAGTACAGTGGGCTTGAGTGAAGGATGGCGGCTTCCTCTTACTAGTCTGTGGCTACAGTCCAGACTTTTCCTCCTGTCAGTCGCTTAATTGTGTTGTTCAGCGTTTGGCCGAACAATAACCTCCCATTATAGGAAATGTCGAAGGCTTGTGTAGAAGTTCCGACTGCCCTCCAGTGGCATAACCACAATGCTCTCCTAGCAGTGACTGAGTGCGCCAGCACTTGTACTAGGTCTATCAAAAGCATCAACCAAAAACCCCCGTTAGACTTACCGGTAACGGTATTTCCAGGAACCTTCCAGGACAGCTACTTGAGATGATTGGCTCCGCCCTCTACAGGAAACACAAATCAGATAGAATTTAAAAGGCCCCTCCCTTTCCTCTGACCCTCAGTTGTTTAGAAGATCAAGTAACCTCCACCAAAGGTGCACTCGGCAGAGGAAAAAAATAGAAAACATAAAACACACCACCACCAGGAGAACATAGTTGACCAGTGAAAAAATAGAATAGGGTGGGAATATAGACGCTGTCCTGGAAGGTTCCTGGAAATACCGTTACCGGTAAGTCTAACGGGGGTTTTCCCCCCTCACCTTCCAGGACAGCTACTTGAGAGGATAAGCAAGATATTATACCTTAGGGAGGGACGACAGCCTGAAGCACTTTCCTACCAAAGGAAAGGTCCTGGCTGGAAAGCATCTGAACTCTATAATGCTTGACAAATGCATGAGAGGAGGACCAGACGGCAGCTTTAGAGATATCTTCCCATGAAGCTCCCGCTCTTTCTGCCCATGATGTGGCCATGGATCTCGTTGAATGGGCCCTAATTCTAGAAGGAGGGGTGCGACCTGAC
The DNA here is from genome assembly GCF_042186555.1 of Aquarana catesbeiana. NCBI lineage: Eukaryota > Metazoa > Chordata > Amphibia > Anura > Ranidae > Aquarana > Aquarana catesbeiana. The sequence continues at coordinate 567,569,171 of NC_133324.1, forward strand.
GCTTTATATGCCTCACAGATAGCTCCCCTAATCCACCTAGCAATAGAACTTTTAGATGCTTTGGACCCCTTCTTGGGGCCACTGAACAAAACTAAAAGTTGGGAGGAAATCCTAAACCCACTGGTCTTTTCTAGATAAAGTAGAAGACATCTCTTTATGTCTAAAAGACCAAACCTTTCCTCTTCCGCATTTTTGGGAGAGGTGCAGAAACTAGGGAGGACTACCTCCTGGGACCTATGAAAGTTGGGAGAAACTTTGGGTAGATAGAGTGGATCGGGTTTAATCACCACCCTATCCTCTAAAATTCTCAGGAAGGGATCTTTACAGGAAAGGGACTCTAGATCAGAAATCCTTCGTCCTGACGTAATAGCCAAAAGGAAGGACAACTTCAAAGAAATCATTTTCAGGGAAGCCTCATAAGGAGCCCTTGTTAGTGCATTTAATACCAACGACAGATCCCAGGGGGGAACATGTTTGAGGATCCTGGGAGTATGCCTAGCTCTGGCTAAAAGGAACCTCCTGACTAAGGGATCTACCGCTAGTCTTCTCTCTGAAAATAAAGATAGGGCAGCAACCTGAACCCTAAGGGTGTTGACAGAGAGCCCCTTTTCCACTCCCTCCTCCCGAAAATCTAAAATGCAGGGAGTGGAAAAAGAATCTAAACCAAATTTCCTTTGCCAGGAAATAAAAGTTTTCCAAACTTTCCCATAGATTCTTCTTGTGACCAATTTACGGCTGTCCAGAACAGTATGAATAACCCTCTCTGAACATCCACTTAACTGTAGGATGCGCCGCTCAGCCTCCAGGCCGTCAAATGGAAGGTCTGAGGGTTTGGATGCAATACTGGTCCCTGATGGAGTAGATCCTTCCCAACTGGAAGGGGCCAGGGAGGATACACAGATAGGGCCTTCAGAGAGGAGAACCAACTCCTTCTGGGCCACCAGGGGGCAATCAGAACGACTTCTGCTCTGTCCTGAATAATCTTCCGAACCACTAGGGGCAAAAGGGGAAAAGGAGGGAAGGCATAGACCAGGCTGAAGTCCCAAGGGAAGGACAGTGCATACGTCCCCAAGGGCTCTGTTTCTCTCTCCAGAGAGAAGAATACCGGTAGTTTCTTGTTGAGACTGGAGGCAAAAAGATCCACTTAGGGGAGACCCCATCTTAGCACCACCTCCTGGAACGTGCCTTGATGTAGTTCACAACCGCTGGAACTGATGCTCACCCTGCTCAGAAAGTCCGCCAGCACATTTTCTGACCCCTTGATGTGAACTGCCCTTACTGAAGAGACATAGATCTCTGCCCAAGACAGAATCTGCTGCGTTAATGACAGAAGTGATTCCGAGTGAGTGCCCCCTTGTTTGTTCAAGTACGCCACTGTTGTGGCATTGTCTGAAAATATTAAAAGGTCCTTTGAATAGACCCTCTCTCCCAGAGACATAAGTGCTTTCCTCACAGCCAGAAGTTCTCTCAATTTCGAGGAGCAACCTGCTTCCTCTGGCAACCAGGCTCCTTGAGCCCGCCAATCCTGTGAGTGAGCACCCCAACCCCACAGACTGGCGTCTGTGGTAATTTTGACCGGGCAATGTTGTGCCCAATCCTTCCCCCTCTGCAGATGTTCTCGCTGCTCCCACCTGGCGAGATCTAGAAAATTCCCTTCTGGTAGTTTTACCAGCTAATCCAGAGAATTTTTCCTGCGATCCCAATGGAGCAAAAGAAAGGCCTAAAGGGGTCTGGAGTGCAATTGAGCCCAAGGCACCCCTGGAATGGCTGCAGTCATAAGTCCCAGCAATTGCATGATTCGCCGAAGGGAGGTCTGAGGGAGCAGTTTGAAGGTCTGCACAGAGAGAAGAATTTTCACAATTTTCTCTTCGGGGAGAAAAATCTTTAGGGCAACAGAGTCTATTAGATAACCCAGGAAAAGTATGCTCTGTGAGTGTACTAGGCAAGATTTCTTTTGGTTGACCTTCCACCCTAATTTTTGAAAGGTCCGCAAAACCAACTGTAGGTCCTGAATAAGGGCCTCCTTGCCCTGAGAAAAAAAAAAAAAAAAATCAAAAAAATCTTCTAGATATGGGACGATTGATACACATAGTTACATAGTAGGTGAGGTTGAAAAAAGACACACGTCCATCAAGTCCAACCTATGTGTGTGATTATGTGTCAGTACTACCTTACATATCCCTGTATGTTGCGGTCATTCAGGTGATTATCTAATAGTTTCTTGAAGCTATCAATGCTCCCCGCTGAGACCACCGCCTGTGGAAGGGAATTCCACATCCTTACTGCTCTTACAGTAAAGAACCCTCTACGTAGTTTAAGGTTAAACCTCTTTTCTTCTAATTGTAATGAGTGGCCCCAAGTCTTATTAAACTCTCTTCTGCGAAAAAGTTTTATCCCTATTGTGGGGTCACCAGTACAGTATTTGTAAATTGAAATCATATCCCCTCTCAAGCGTCTCTTCTCCAGAGAGAATAAGTTCAACGCTCGCAACCTTTCCTCATAACTAAGATCCTCCAGACCCTTTATTAGCTTTGTTGCCCTTCTTTGTACTCGCTCCATTTCCAGTACATCCTTCCTGAGGACTGGTGCCCAGAACTGGACAGCATACTCCAGGTGCGGCCAGACCAGAGTCTTGTAGAGCGGGAGAATTATCGTTTTATCTCTGGAGTTGATCCCCCTTTTAATACATGCCAATATTCTGTTTGCCTTATTAGCAGCAGCTTGGCATTGCATGCCATTGCTGAGCCTATCATCTACTAGGACCCCCAGGTCCTTTTCCATCCTAGAGTCCCCAAGAGGTTCTCCCCCCAGTGTATAGATTGCATTCATATTTTTGCCACCCAAATGCATTATTTTACATTTTTCTACATTGAACCTCATTTGCCATGTAGTCGCCCACCCCATTAATTTGTTCAGGTCTTTTTGCAAGGTTTCCACATCCTGCGGGGAAGTTATTGCCCTGCTTAGCTTAGTATCGTCTGCAAATACAGAGATTGAACTGTTTATCCCATCCTCCAGATCGTTTATAAACAAATTAAATAGGATTGGTCCCAGCACAGAACCCTGGGGAACCCCACTACCCACCCCTGACCATTCTGAGTACTCCCCATTTATCACCACCCTCTGAACACACCTTGAATCCGAAAAAAGGCCATGACTTCGGCCATGATTTTTGTGAAAATCCTTGGTGCTGCCGAGAGACCAAAAGGAAGGGCATTGAACTGCCAATGAGACGGCTTGTTTCCCACGAGCACTGCAAACCCGAGGAACCTTCGGTGGCTCTGGCAGATTGGTACATGAAGATAAGCATCCTGAAGGTCCAGGGTCACCATGTAGACCTCTGGTAACAACAGATTTCTTACTGAATAAATATTCTCCATGCGGAAACGTCTGTAAACTATGTATTGGTTCAGAACGCTTAAATTCATGACCATACGAAAGCCGCCGGAAGCTTTCTTGACCAGAAAGACGTGAGAATAAAATCCCCGGAACTTCTGATCTTCTGGGACAGGAGAAATAACTCCCTCTGTTTCCCACACAGAGATCAAATTCAACATGGCTTGCCGTCTCTCTTGGTCTCTCGGCAGGTGGGTAAGAAAAAACCTCAGGGGGGGGGAGATTTTTTAACTCCAATCTGTAACCCTTTACCAGAGTTTGAAGGATGAAGGAATTAGTGGAAATCTCTGCCCATTCCTTGATGAAATGGCACAATCTTCCCCCTACCCCTAACCTGGAGTCACTGGGTATTCTTGGAAGGGGCTGAAGGAGCAAAGGGAGTTCCCCCTTTGAGTTTGTCTTTGTTAAAGGACCACTTCTTTTTAGCCTGTTGCCTGTTGGCTTTAAAATTAGCCTTGTTTTGGAAGCCACGAAAAGGCCTCTTATTCTGGGGCTTATTCCTTTGGGAAGAAGGGAATTGTTTACCTTTCTGAGAGGAACGAGATAAGACTTCTTCCAAGGAAGAACCAAACAACAGTTTACCTTCGAAAGGAATGCCACAGAGCTTATTCTTGGAGGTAAGGTCACCTTCCCAAGATTTAAGCCAGATAGCTCGCCTAGCTGAATTAATGAGAGCAGAAGCCCTAGCTGCGGATTTCACTGACTCTGCTGCTGCATCAGCTTGGAAGGCGACTGACTTAGCAATGAGTGGGAGAGATTCTCTAATCTCTTCCTTGGGGGTGTCAGATGCCAGAAGATCATCTAGACGCTGTACCCATACGTCTAAATTTCTGGCCACACAGGTAGATGCAACCGCTGGGCCTAAAGAAACAGCTGAAGCATCCCAGGCCTTATGCAGCAATGAGTCGGCCTTCCTATCCATTTGATCCTTAAGGACCCCAGAATCCTCAAAAGAAAGTTCTGTTCTTTTGGACACCTGCGACATAGGGGCATCTAATCTAGGACACTTAAAGAAAACCTCCTCAAAGTCAGGCTGAAAAGGAAATCTTCTTTTGTGTCCTCTGGATTGGAACAACCTTTTTTCAGGTTCTTTCCATTCAGATAGAATCATGTCTCTAAGAGACTGATGTACCGGAACGGTTCTAGATTTCCGTCACTGAAGGCCCCTATACATTTTATCCTGCTGTGGTATCTCAATCTGCTCTGAGGTATAAATTGCTTTTAATAGTTCATCAATATCCTCCACTGGAAAAAGATACTTGGATGAGCTACCTGTATCTTCCTCTGATGCAGACTTTTCATCAGATGAAGAGACTGAATTCTCACCTTCCTCCAGATCAGAGGTATTGTGTGAACTAATAGTCTCAGATACTAATAAGGGAAGGGACCTGGCAGAGGTTGAAGGATCTTGAGCTATGGGTCTAGAGGAGGAAGGGCCTATACTAGCAACCCTGTCATTCAGTGACCGAAAAGAATCCACAACCTCCTTCATAGAAGTCATTAACTCCCTAAAGGAGGAAGACTCTGAACTAGCTCTGGGTGGGATACAATCCTCACAAAATAGCTTTTTGTAACTATCAGAGAGCCTGGCTTTACAGTTCCCACATTTCTTCTTCACCGGTTTGGCCTAGAAGACAGCAGAAACAAGGGCCATGAAAAAAGGATCCATACAAAAGAAGTCCCTTGCTGCAGCTATCCACAGACCAGGGCTTACCTTGGGGGCAGTATGGGACCCGGATGCTGCCGCTGGTTCAATACGAGCGGACGTTCCATCCTCAGACCTGTCCTCAGGCTCCATGAAGTAAGCGGAGAACGGTCGTAGAGAAGACTGCTGCTGTACCGCAAAAACTGCGCCTAGAATGGCGTTTTTAGCAGGCCATTCCCCTGCAGCATGTCCTCAGTGTCTCCACACCATGCTCCTTATGAGAACTCAGCGTCCGGAAGTGCGTCATGTGACTTCCAGTTCCGGCGCCATCTTGCTGCATCACCGGAAGTCCTCCTGACGTCATCTTGGTACACCGGAATGAAGCATTTGGGAGGACACATTTCCACACAGCAGCGCTGGGGAAAAGAAGGGAGTTGCCAGCATTTTCAAAGGCAAGTAACCCTTAGAAATAGGGAACCCTTCTGGTACAGACCATCATCCAGGACTTGGCCACAACTAGTACTGGATGAAACCAGAGAAGGGGGGGTCCACCAACCACAGTTACCAGACCATAGGAAAACAAAAAACGTGTCGGTGCTCCTGGAGAGACTGGAAACACAAAACAACTGAGGGTCAGAGGAAAGGGAGGGGCATTTTAAATTCTATCTGATTTGTGTTTCCTGTAGAGGGCGGAGCCGATCATCTCAAGTAGCTGTCCTGGAAGGTGAGGGGGGAAAGTCAGTTGCCAGGTTCCACTCTTTCCAGAAACTGCCAAATCTTGCAGTTTTCAATGTTGAATGTAATGCCATTTCTGAAGTTAATATATCGAAATTAACTCTATTGCTGGTTGGCAGGCAAAATCTGTCACTATATAGATTCTGTGCAAGCCTGATGGCTAGATCACCACAGTTTCTGCATTCCAGATGTGTTTCCGCATGAGTGTTTTTGATGCATTCTACATGTGTTTTGCCACTTTCCCGATGTGTTCATATAAAGAAACAATGCAACCTTCAACTCTTGTTGATGGCATTAGAATGCACTGTACTGGTGTGAATTAAGTAATTGGAATCAAAGTTAAACACTATCCATGCGTTCTTGATGCAGAAATAAAAACGCACTGGACTGCATCTGGTGTGAACAAGTCCATTGAAGGCAACCAAATTATAAAAAGGCAAAGACACTTGCTGCACCGGACACAAGAGGGCAGCAACCACCCCTGGAAGTGCAGTGCATAAACATACAGCAGCCATTTTATCTGGATAAAGCTTAGAGAACCTGTTACTGTAAATTGGTCTTCTGACGAGGTCTCTGTCATCCTCCATCAACGAGCGATTTACGCTCTATCATTGTTGGGAAAAGACCATCCTCCAATGAGCGATTTACGATTTGTCTTTATGGGAAAAGACCATCCTCCATCATGAGCGATTTACGCTCTGCAATTCTGGGAAAAGGCCATCCCCCATCATGAGCGGCTTACGCTCTGCAATTCTGGGAAAAGGCCATCATGAGCGATTTATGCTCTGCAATTCTGGGAAAAGGCCATCCTCCATCATGAGCGATTTACGCTCTGCCATTATTTGAAAAGGCCATCCTCCATCATGAGCGATTTACGCTCTGCCATTTTGGGAAAAGGCCATCCTCCATCAGCGATTTATACTCTGCCATTATTGGAAAAAGGCCATCTTTCATGAACGAGCGATTTATACTCTATCGTTATGGGTGTTGCTTGTGGCGTGGATATTTGCAGCATACTTTCTGCTATAGCCACCTTAATAGGTCTTAGAGTTTTGCACAACCCCCATCCTTGCGAGGCAACCTGTGCAATTTCATTGCTCTGCCACTGCAGACTGCATGCAGGCCCAAAATGCACCCTGAGCTTGGCAAGGCATCTTCTATCATGCTGGCATAAACGCATGTGCCAATTTCCTGGATTCTGTCCCTTCACAGGGTAAGTGGAAATAACTCCTTTAGAGTGTATTGACCACATGCTTAATGAATGTGACAACCTGTTAGGTGTCGTCATCCTGTGATCGTTGGCGGGTCTTGTGTTTTTTGGAGCGTTTGCGTTCAGGGTTTCTGCTCCCAAAATAATGCAAAACATTAATTTGCATATTTTCCTTGGGCACTCTTTTAAGAACCATGTCCCACGTCACCTCCTCCTACCTTTGCTAATCTCCTGTGCCACTAACAAGTGTGGCAAGCTCATATTTGCACAAAATATATGGAGAAAAGCATCTTACCTCTCACCAAAAAACATGGAACCCTGTCTCTTTAAGAGCCATCTGCTTTCATCCACTCACCTCAGAAGTCTCTGCAGGTGAGCTTCAGGCAGCATTTCCAAAGGCAGACAGCAGACACAGTCAGAGTCAGAGTAAAAAAACAGTCAGACTGTCAAACCCACAGAAGTACACAGCATAGCAGGGGAGCCAGGACAGCAAATCCATAGACAGACAGGAGACTCAGCCAGAATCCGAGGTAAGTCCTTTGCAGGACTGCAGAGAGAGAGGGAGAGAAACCCTCCCAACTGCAGACCTCCAAAATCAGTTACACCATTGCATGGTGTCTGGCGGTTCCCATCTTGTGCTACCCATCTCCCCACACTCTGTGACACCATTCACAGCAGCTCTCAGACTGACAATAAAGCCAGGAGAGCAGTGCGGTGCGCTGCATATAAAAAGCCAGGAAGGCCCATATAGACTGGACTTTCTGAGGGCTTTTCAGCTGAGTCACTTCCTTAAAACCTTGCAACCCCCCACGAATATACAGACGCTCACCACACTGGAAGACATATGCTCAACCCAGGGGGCACTATCGCACACACTGTCTCTAACCTATAACATGTTGAATACTCCTACATCAGACTTCGTTCCACCAGGCCTAACTAAATGGGAAAAAGAACTAGATTGCAGCTTTAGCAAAACCAAAAAACAACAAATTCTTAGATTCACACACAAATCTTCTATATGTGCCAAAATCCAGGAGACGAATTACAAAATTCTATCACACTGGTACAGAACCCCAGCACAGTTACACAAACTTTTCCCGACGACATCTGACCTCTGTTGGCGATGCCAAACAGAAAAGGGGACACTATTGCATGTTTTCTGGTCATGCTCTAGACTGACGTACTTTTGGCAAACAATAAGGAAAACGATACAGAAATTTACAGATTACGAGATTAAGGACGACCCAACATTTTTTCTCCTACACGCAGCTAACATCCCCTCAAAGACATACAAAAAATCTGTACTTCGACATCTTCTGGATGCAGCTAAAGCCTGCATTCCACTATGGTGGAAGTCCTCTACCCCACCAACCATAGACTTATGGATCAAAAAAGTAGAAGAAATCAAACATATGGAAGACCTCATCCATACCGCACAAAACAGACAGGAAAAATTCTCCAAAACGTGGCAGGGTTGGAACTTGTTCATTTACTCTAACGAGGGTCAGACTCTGCGAGAGGCTACACCGATTTCTTGAACACACACAAGCCAATTTCAATTTTTAAACTATGGACACAGGGTATTTGGCATTACAATTGCCGCTCGGCGGCGACTCTATTCGTCCCATGATCGCGGGGAGCATCCCCCTTCCCTTCCTCCCCATTTTCCCTCCTCTCATTTTCTCTCTCCTCCTGACTATAGGACTCTTTCACTTTTTCTTTTTTGAAATAAGGAAAAAGAAGGGAGGGAGCCCATGGGACCATACTTATTTAGTTCACCTCAATTCAGGAAACACATATGTTTTTTTTTTTTTTTTTTCTATTACCATGGTAAAACGCCTTCTGATAACAACATACACATTTACATGTTATGTGTTTTTCATATTTTTCACATTTACCTGTCAATAGCAATGTTTGATGTCACACATAGGTTTGTTATGTATGAACATGCGGTGAAGATATATTGTATGACACTGGTCCATGTGGGCCCCCTTCTGCCTGTTATAAATAAAAAGACAGGAAAAAAAACAAAGGGAGAGGCAATGATGACATTGCAGAGCTATTATAATACCACACCTGTACAATATATCAATGCTGTTTAAGCATCATTTCGCCTGCAGGCTTGGCACAAGGCACTTCAGTTTTTAGAAAGATTTACTTTCAGCATTCTGGGTCTTCCAACTCCATGAGAGGCTGAACATGGAGGGGTAGATTCGGCAGGGGGGGATGCAGCAAACAAATTACTTACCAACTGCAATCAGCATGTGGCCTGGAGCATGACCAAAAAAAGAACATCTTAGTTGGGGGAGAGGCTGTCTTTTATATTCAGCTTGGAATATGTGGTCATTGGGGGCTCCAAAGGAGGTGTTAACCCGTTAGGTGCTGACGTAAGGATGGGCCAGGAAATATATATATACCGTATTTATCGGCGTATAAATCAGGGGGAAATCGTGGGTGCGTGTTATACGCCGATACCCGCTAATTGTGAGCTATCGGCGGCGATCGTCGCCGACATTCACATAGCGAGTAGTTTTAAATATGGCGCCGCGGAGTTCGGAGGGACTCGGCAGAGCTGAACGAGCGCCGCCGAAATCACAGAGCCGAGATACACATAGTCGAGTGTATTCGGCTCTTTCCGGCGCCGCTCACAGTCACGCCCAGTCCCGCCATTGGACCTGTGTTATGTCCATCATAGGGCGGAACTGGGCGGGACTGTGAGCGGCGCCGGAAAGAGCCGAATATACTCGACTATGTGTATCTCGGCGTCGTTAGTTCAGTTCCGCCGGTGCCGAGTCCGTCCGAACTCCGTGGCGCCATATTTAAAACACTGATCTATACTGTGTATGTCGGCGGCGATCAAGCATGGACACTGGGGGCAAGGCTGCACTGACTGTATTAAATACATGTAGAAACAGTACACCAGGAACGGCCTGCAGTGAGATATAGCTAAACTGTATGCAGTGGAGATATATATATATATATACGAGACTATCTGTAATTGTCATCATAGGTATACTAAACTTTGAGAGACAAAATGTGGAAACAAATCCAGACAACCACATTGTCAGATTTTTGAAAGAATTTATTTGCAAATTATGGTGGAAAATAAGTATTTGGTCACCTACAAACAAGCAAGATTTCTGGCTCTCACAGACCTGTATCTTCTTCTTTAAGTGGCTCCTCTGTCCTCCACTCATTACCTGTATTAATGGCACCTGTTTGAACTTGTTATCAGTATAAAAGACACCTGTGCACAACCTCAAACAGTCACACTCCAAACTCCACTATGTTGAAGACCAAAGAGCTGTCGAAGCACACCAGAAACAAAACTGTAGAACTGCACCAGGCTGGGAAGACTGAATCTGCAATAGGCAAGCAGCTTGGTGTGAAGAAATCAACTGTGAGAGCAATAATTAGAAAATGGAAGACATACAAGACCACTGATAATCTTCCTCGATCTGGGGCTCCACGCAAGATCTCACCCCGTGGGGTCAATATGATCACAAGAACGGTGAGCAAAAATCCCAGAACCACACGGTGGGGACCTAGTGAATGACCTGCAGAGAGCTGGGACCAACGTAACAAAGGCTACCATAAGTAACACACTATGCCGCCAGGGACTCAGATCCTGCAGCGCCAGACGTGTCCCCCTGCTTAAGCCAGTACATGGCCGAGCCCGTCTGAGGTTTGCTAGAGAACATTTGGATGATCCAGAAGAGGATTGGGAGAATGTCAGATGAAACCAAAGTAGAACTGTTTGGTAGAAACACAACTCGTGTTGTGTTTGAAACACAACTCGTGTTTGGAGGAGAGAGAATGCTGAGTTGCAACCAAAGAACACCATACCTACTGTGAAACATTGGGGTGGCAACATCATGCTTTGGGGCTGTTTCTCTGGGGGCTGTTTCTCTGCTAAGGGAACAGAACGACTGATCCGTGTACATGAAAGAATGAATGGGGCCATGTATCATGAGATTTTGAGTGCCAACCTCCTCCCATCAGCAAGGGCATTGAAGATGAAACGTGGCTGGGTCTTTCAGCATGACAATGATCCCAAACACACCGCCCGGGCAACGAAGGAGTGGCTTCGTAAGAAGCATTTCAAGGTTCTGGAGTGGCCTAGCCAGTCTCCAGATCTCAACCCCATAGAAAACCTTTGGAGGGAGTTGAAAGTCCGTGTTGCCCAGCGACAGCCCCAAAACATCACTGCTCCAGAGGAGATCTGCATGGAGGAATGGGCCAACATACCAGTAACAGTGTGTGTGACAACCTTGTGAAGACTTATGCCCCGTACACACGGTCGGACTTTGTTCGGACATTCCGACAACAAAATCCTAGGATTTTTTCCGACGGATGTTGGCTCAAACTTGTCTTGCATACACACGGTCACACAAAGTTGTCGGAAAATCCGATCGTTCTGAACGCGGTGACGTAAAACACGTACGTCAGGACTATAAACGGGGCAGTGGCCAATAGCTTTCATCTCTTTATTTATTCTGAGCATGCGTGGCACTTTGTCCATCGGATTTGTGTACACACGATCGGAATTTCCGACAACGGATTTTGTTGTCAGAAAATTTTATATCCTGCTCTCAAACTTTGTGTGTCGGAAAATCCGATGGAAAAATGTGTGATGGAGCCCACACACTGTCGGAATTTCCGATAACAAGGTCCTATCACACATTTTCCATCGGAAAATCTGACCGTGTGTACGGGGCATTACAGAAAACGTTTGACCTCTGTCATTGCCAACAAAGAATATATACAAAGTATTGAGATGAACTTTTAATATTGACCAAATACTTATTTTCCACCATAATTTGCAAATAAATTCTTTCAAAAATCAGACAATGTGATTGTCTGGATTTGTTTCAACATTTTGTCTCTCATAGTTAAGGTATACCTATGATCACAATGACAGGCCTCTCTCATCTTCTTAAGTGGAAGAAATTGCATAATTGGTGGCTGACTAAATACTTTTTTGCCCCACTGTGTGTGTATGTGTATGTGTGTGTATATATGTATATATGTGTATATATATATATATATATATATATATATATATATATATATATATATATTATACATACAAGACTATCTGTATATATGTATTAAATACACTGCAGCTAACCGAATCACCTGCCTGCCAGAGGTATATTAGAAACAGTACACCAGGAACGGCCTGCAGTGAGATATAGCTAAACTGTATGCAGTGAATATATATATATATATATATATATATATATATATATATATATATATATATATATATATATACACACGAGACTATCTCTCTATCTCTATCTCGATCTATTAAATACACTTCAGCTAACTGAATCACCTGCCACAAGTATATTAGAAACAGTACACCAGGGATGGCCTGCAGTGAGATATAGCTAAACTGTATGCAGTGGAGATATATATAATATATATACGAGACTCTCTGTGTATGTGTGTGTGTATGTGTATATATATATATATATATAAATAAATATACTGCAGATAACTGAATCACCTGCCTGTCTGAAGTATATTAGAAACAGTATACCAGGAACGGCCTGCAGTGAGATATAGCTAAATATGCAGTGTATATGTGTGTATATATATATATATATATATATATATATATATATATATATATATATATATATATATATATGACTATCTGTGTGTGTGTGTGTGTATATATATATATATATATATATATATATATAATAAATACACTGCAGCTAACTGAATCACCTGCCTGCCTGAAGTATATTATATATTATATTATACTGTTTCCCCCAAAATAAGACCTAGCGTGATTGTTGGTGATGGCTGCAATATAAGCCCTACCCCCCAAATAATAACTTCTGGATTCTGAGTCATAGGGAAAGCAAAAGAATTGTCAAAGGATCTGTGGGAAAAGGTGGTTGAACTGTATAAAACAGGAAAGGGATATAAAAAGATATCCAAGGAATTGAGAATGCCAGTGTTCAAACTCTAATCAAGAAGTGGAAAATTAGGGGTTCTGTTGAAACCAAACCAAGGACAGGTAGACCAATTAAAATTTCAGTCACAACTGCCAGGACTATTGTTTGGGATGCAAAGACAAACCCACAAATAACTTCAGGTGAAATACAGGACTCTAAAAACATGTGGTGTGGCTGTTTCAAGATGCACAATAAGGAGGCACTTGAAGAAAGATGGGCTGCACGGTTGAGTCGCCAGAAGAAAGCCATTACTACGCAAATGCCACAAAGTATCCTGCTTACAATACGCCAAACAGCACAGAGACAAGCCTCAAACCTTCTGGCACAAGTCATTTGGAGTGATGAGACCAAAATTGAGCTTTTTGGCCACAACCATAAACACTACATTTAGAGAGGAGTCGATGAAAGTTACACCATTCCTACTGTGAAACACGGAGGTGGATTGCTGATGTTTTGGGGATGTGTGAGCTACAAAGGCACAGGAAATTTGGTCAAAATTGATGGCAAGATGAGTGCAGTATGTTAGCAAAAAATACTGGAGGAACATTTGCATTCATCAGCCAGGAAGCTGCGCATGGGACGTAATTGGACATTCCAACATGACAATTATCCAAAAGGCCAAGTCGACCTGTCATTGGCTATAGCAGAATAAAGTTAAGGTTCTGGCGTGGCCATCTCAGTCTCCTAACCTCAATATCATTGAGCCACTCTGGGGAGATTTCAAACATGCAGTTCATGCAAGACAGCCCAAGAATTTACAGAAACTGGAGTCTTCTTCCCAGGAGGAATGGGCAGCTTTACCATCTGAGAAGATAAAGAGCCTCATCCACAGATACCACAAAATACTTCAAGCTGTCATTGATGTTAAAGGGGGCAATACACGGTATTAAGAACTGGGGTATGTAAACTTTCGATTAGAGTCATTTGGGTTGTTTTTGTTCTCATTATGATTTAAAAAGAGTAAACATAGTTGATTGATAATAAATGGCTTCAGCCAAACACTAACCATGAGTGAAAGAAAAGTTTTTGTGTTATCATTCATATTCTCTGAAAAATGGCCAAGAAATCATAAAAAAGAAAAGGGTATGTAAACTTATCTCACAGTGCATTATGGGCCGTTCCACATCGCTCGAATTTGCGGCAAACGCCCCATAATGTTCGGCCTTCGGCAAAAGGGCGAACATCGAATGTTCGAGTCGAACGTATGTTCGACCCGAACATCAAGCTCATCCCTACTTACCTTGAATAGTAGACATGTTTAGAGTCAGATGTTCCCCTTTAGATTACCCAGGTATCCCCAAACCTGGGTCGCTCTGTAATGCATTTACTCACCACCTACCATGGTCACTTGCTCATGCAGTTTATATCAGTTAGGAAATTTGCCCATCACAATGACAGGATAATAGTAGCACATATGAAAGGGGAAAGGGCAGGCTACAGAACTATAGAAGCCGTGAATTCCAGAGAAGCCTGGGTTTTGGGATTCCTGGTTGCTTTACATGGTGCATAATATTCAGAGCAAGGTTTTTATATTTCTTTATCGTACATCACGGGACACAGAGCCACAGTAATTACTGTATGGGTTATATAGGCACCTTTAGGTGATGGACACTGGCACACCCTAGACAGGAAGCTTAGCCCCCTATATAAACCCTCCCCTTACTGGGAGTACCTCAGTTTTTTCAGCAGTGTCTTAGGTGTTGGTCGCGAGTAAAAATGTGCTGTGCTGAGCTCCACTGGAATATTCCTTTGCTGGGGCAAGCTATGCAACCAGATCCATTCAAAGTGTCTTTTTAGGCTGAATTGAATGGTACCCGGGCCTCGTGTCAGAAGAAACAAGGTTTTGCCTGTAACGCTTCTCTTTTTAGAGAGCTTGACCCGGGATCCAGTGCTCGGTTTTTTCAGCCATATTTCCTGGCGGGGTGCTTTACGGGTCCAGGGGTGTGGATTCCCAGATAATAGGGGCCCCGGTCCCTGAAGGTTTTTTAAACAGAGCCTACTGTGAGTGGTGAAGCACTTTTTCCCCCTTAAAATCAGGGGAAAATCGCGGGTGCGTGTTATACGCCGATCCCCTGCGATCCCCCGCTGACCGTGAGCGGAGCGATCGCCGTCCGAGTTTGAAAATGGTGCCGCCGGTGCCGAAATACATAGCCATGACTTGCGGCGTCTCTTCGGCCACTTTTGTCTGTCTGGTTTACCACAGAACCCTGCAGCTGGATAAGGTAAGTGGAGATTCCTAAGGAATTGTCTAATTCATATGGTTTTTCTCCTTTAAGTAAAATGTTGTCATGCCTAAAGTCGCCATCGGGGGCTGTCAAGAGCACGTACCTGATTCCATGTTTGTCAGTCTCACTCTGTGTCATTACATGCTGCACGCTTCCTCCAGCCCAAGCCCCAGGTAAGATGTTGGAAGGGGGGCTTTTCCTTTAGAATCCCCCACCTGGACTGGTTGTTCTTCTCTCCAGGAGGCCAAGAGAGCATGGGTCAGTCGGCGGTATGCTGTGCCGTTCCCGCCGCCACCTCCATAGTACGGCGGTTTTCTCCAGCAGCTCTTCACCTCTCCTCCACCGCAGCCCCCCCCGCATGCCGATCCAGTCGGCTCGGAGCCCCACTCGCAAGGGAAAGCAGTCCTTTTTGACAAAAATTAGGGGGGGTGCAGTGGGAAGTCGGAGGGAGAGGGGGGTGGGGCTTAACATGGCGCTGACGTGCTTCAACGTTCACAGAAGCAGGGGCTGTGTAGGCTATAATAAGTACACCTTTTGCAGGTGCATTCAGCTGATTGAGTGATGAAGAGCAGACGGGGGCATGTGAGTGTTGATGACACAGGCATTCCCAGGAAAAGTTTACTTAAGCATCAGCCTGAGCCTTGATAGCAGCAGCAGTTGCTGGACTATTTGCTTAGCAGTGGGTGCATTTTCTGGTAGTAGACCCTCCCTCTGCAACACCATCCCCCCTGAAAGGCCTAGGGAGGCTGGTCACAGCGAGCCATCAGGGTTGTTGGAGGTTGCAACTGCTTCAGCCCCTGTATATATTACTGAGGAGGTTTTCTGCTCAGCCATGACTGGATTAGAGGAAAGATTAGCAGCTTTAATCGCATCTTCACAGAGTAGAAGAAAACACATTAGGTCCCCTTCTACCACCCAGGACCCTCAAACAGTGGAACAGTGGGGGAGGGAAGATGATTCTCCCTCAGGGGACTGTGAAGAGACTGATGACTCCTCTTCCAAGGGATCAAGTGGGGAAGGACCTTCTTCAGCTTCACAGGCTGCGAAATTGCTGATGCAATCTCTTACTGAAATGGTCCGCTCCACATTTAAGCTACCCTTAACTGAGTCAGTTGAAAAGCCCACTTCTTGTTTGGGTTCACTGAAGCCTCCTCAAGCTTTACGTGCCTTTCCTGTCCATTCATTGCTGGAAAGGCTTATGTATTCTGAGTCCAGATAAGCACTTTTTCCCTCCTAAAAAGTTTTCAACACTTTATCCTATGGAAGAAACATTTACAAAAATGTGGGGTATACCAGCAATTGACGCTGCTATATCCTTTGTAAATAAAAGTTTGACTTGTCCTGTCGACAATGCTCAAATGCTTAGGGATCCAACCGATAAAAGTTGGAATTCATGTTAAAAAACATTTTTTCTTTGGCAGGTTCAGTAGCTCAACCTGCAGTGGCAGCAATTGGGGTGTGTCAAGCCTTGAGAGACCACTTGAATCAGGTGCTCAAGGTTCTCCCTGAACATCAGGGGCAGGATTTAGCCAGGCTGCCAGTGGCTTTGTGTTTTGCAATTGACACAATTAGAGATTCTATTCTTCACACCTAGAATCTTATGGTTGAAAAATTGGTCAGCCAAAGCTCCATGCAAAAATCTCCTGGCTGGGTTTCCTTTCTGCAGTGAAAGGCTGCTTGGGGATGATTTGGACAAATATATCCAAAAGATATCAAGTGGGAAAAGTACCCTTTTGCCAGTTAAGAAAAGGAGTAAACGTCCTTCATTTAAACAGGCTCTTTCTCCAGTGCCAGGGGCATCAGCTTCCAGGCAGTCTCGACAGCCTCCACCTCCAGGTTCAAGAGGTAAACCTCAGCGTCAACCCCAGGTACAAAATAAATCCTGGGGGAGGAAACCTACAAGACAGAACGCTAAAGCCTCTTTATGAAGGGGTGCCCCTGCTTGCTCGAGTGGGGGGAAATACTGCTACAGTTTTCAAGGGTCTGGCAGGAGGATTTTCAAGACAGATGGGTGGTCTCTACAATAGCTCTAGGTTGCAAAAGAGTGTTTCGAGAATTCCCGTCTCCTCTTTTCCTCAGGTCAAATGTTCCCAAAGATCCAGAGAAAAAGAAGTCTCTCCTTCAAGCGTTAGACGGACTTTTGTCGCAAAAAGTGATCATGGTGGTCCCCATGGAAGAGCAGGGGTTGGGGTTTTATTTAAACCTTTTCACGGTTTCAAAACCACATGGTGATGTTAGACCCATTCTAGATCTCAAAGATCTAAATCGGTTCCTGAAAACTCGCTCTTTTCGTATGAAATCAATTCGATCAGTAGTCTCCATCCTACAAGGAGGAGAACTTCTGGCATAAATCAACATCAAGGATGCGTACTATCTTCCCTGCTCATCAGAAATATCTGCGTTTGGAAGGGGAAAACCTTCATTTTCAGTTTGTGGCTCTGCCTTTCGGTCTAGCTACTGCACCTTGGGTGTTTACAAAGGTTCTGGCCCCTCCTCTGGCCATATTAAAGGCCCAAGGTATAACGATTATAGCTTACCTAGACGACCTGCTCTTGATAGATCGGTTGGTAGCCCGCTTAGACCAAAGCATGGTCACCACAGTCAACTACCTGCAATACCTAGGTTGGGTCCTCAACCTAGAGAAATCTTCTTTAAAGCCAGTAAGAAAACTAGAGTACTTGGGTCTGGTTATAGATAAAACCCAGAAGAGGGTGTTTTTACCCCAGGCAAAGATCAGCGCCATAAAGGAGCTGGTTCAGGTGGTCAGGGCGAAGAAGGATCCTTCTATTCACCTTTGCATGAGATTGTTGGGAAAGATGGTGGCTTCATTCGAAGCGGTTCCCTATGCTCAGTTTCATTCGAGACTGCTGCAAAACCGTATGCTGTCTGCCTGGAACAAGAAGGTCCAGGCACTAGATTTTCCGATGCGTTTGTCGCCAAAAGTGCACCAGAGCCTCAGTTGTTGCTTGATACCCGATAAACTGCGGAAGGGGAAATCCTTCTTACCAGTTACCTGGAAGGTGGTAAGAACAGATGCCAGCCTTTTGGGTTGGGGAGCAGTCCTGGAAGAGACAACTGTCTAAGGGAAATGGTCCAGAACCGAAAGAACCTTGCCCATCAACATTCTAGAGATTCGGGCAGCGTACCTAGCCCTAAAGGCCTGGACATTCAGGTTGCGGAATTATCCTGTCAGGATCCAATCCGACAATGCCACAGAAGTGGCTTATATCAATCACCAAGGGGGCACCAGAAGTCGTGCAGCCCAGGGAGAGGTAAACCATATCATAGCCTGGGCAGAAAAGCATGTGCCGTGCATTTTGGAAATTTTCATTCCAGGGGTAGAGAATTGGCAGGTGGACTTTTTAAGTCGCCAGCAGTTGTTTCCAGAGGAATGGTCTCTTCACCCTGACATCTTCCGGGCTATATACCAAAGATGGGGGATCCCAGACGTATGGAACAGATGTGTTGGTGACTCCGTGGGATCATTTCTCACTGATTTATGCATTCCCTCCTATTCTGCTGCTACCCCAACTTCTTTGCAGGATCAAGCAGGAAAGGAAGTCGGTAGTTCTTGTGGCCCCAGCCTGGCCCAGAAGATCTTGGTATGCAGAGATCGTAAAAATGGCGGTAGGGGCCGCATGGACCCTACCACCATGTCCAGACGTGCTATCACAGGGACCAGTGTTCCATCCTACCTTACAAATGCTAAATGTAACGGTTCGACTATTGAAACCCATATTCTGAAGGCTTTCAGGCTCAGTGATATCTACCTTGATTAATGCAAGGAAGCCAGCTTCCAGAGTCATTTATTATAGAGTCTGGAAGGCATATGTTTCCTGGTGTGAATCCAGGGGTTGGCATCCCAGAAAGTATGTCATAGGTAGAATCCTTGCCTTTCATCAAAGGCCAGGTCTGGGCCTTATCGATTTTGTTTCAACGACCACTTGCTTCTTATTCTTTGGTCTGAAGCTTTATACAGGGGGTAACATGGCTTAATCCACCGGTTAGAGCACCCCTGAACCCTTGGGACTTGAATTTAGTTCTGTCGGCATTACAGAAACAGCATTTTGAGCCGATACAACATATCCCCTCGGTCCTGTTGACAAGGAAGCTAGTATTTCTGGTAGCCATATCTTCAGCAAGAAGGGTATCAGAATTGACTGCTCTTTCTTGTAAAGAGCCATATTTAATCATTCACAAGAATAGAGTAGTATTGCGTCCTCATCCTAGTTTTTTGCCGAAGGTGGTTTCAGGTTTTCATCTAAACCAGGATATTGTTCTACCTTCATTTTTTCCAGAACCCTGTTCTACGGAAGAAAGGCCACTACATTCTCTGGATGTAGTGAGAGCAGTCAAAATCTATTTGGAGGCGACTGTTCAGATTCGGAAAACTTTGATGCTTTGTGTTGCCTGAAGGTCCTAGGAAAGGACAGGCAGCGTTGAAATCTACTATTGCTAAGTGGATTTGGCAAGTAATTATTCAAGCTTATGGTCTGAAGAACAAAGTTCCACCTTTTCAAATTGGAGCGCACTCCACCAGGGCTGTTAGTGCTTCATGGGCTGTGCATCACGTGATGTACGATAAAGAAAGTAGGATTTTTATAACAGCTTACTTGTAAAATCCTTTTCTTGGAGTACATCAGGGGACACAGAGGTCCCTCCCCTCTTTCTGGTTAAACATGTATTGCTTTGCTACAAAACTGAGGTACTCCCAGTAAGGGGAGGGGTTATAATAGGGAGCTAAACTTCCTGTCTAGGGTGTGCCAGTGTCTATCACCTAAAGGTGCCATATAACCCATACAGTAATTACTGTGGCTCTGTGTCCCGTGATGTACTCCAAGAAAAGGATTTTACAGGTAAGCTGTTATAAAAATCCTATTTTTTAGAATTGTCAAACATTTTCTTAAGGGTAGAGTTTAGGCATATCAGAGGGGAACTTCTGGATGCGTGTAATTATCACTAATATGGCAAATATAGGACAGATACACGTTTGCTAAGAAGGTATTTCACGTCAAGTATAACTAAAGGAAAAACTTTAGAGGAATTAGTACGCTTGTCAGTTTTTAGTGGTGTGTGCGCCCTAGGGTTGCCACCTCATCCCTTTAAACCCAAACACATATTAAAGCGGTAGTAAACCCTCTGACTTTTTTTTTTTTCCCCTATACCTGTAAGGGAAAAGGCATAATTATGAGATACTTACCTTAGAACGAGGCGTCGGCATCTCACCCGGTCCACACTGAGGGAGCTGACATTTCCCCTCGGCATATCTTCCGGGTATTGCGGCTCCGGCGCTGTCAGTGGCCGGAGCCGCGATGTCGTCACTCCCGCGCATGAGTGCGGGAGACTTTTTTCCGCCAAGGTCCGGCGTCTGTCGGGCTTTCAGCCAAGAATCCCCTGTGCGCATGTGCCACTGTAGTCAGCAGCTCATTGCGAGGGGAATATCTCCTAAACCGTACAGGTTTAGGAGATATTTTTTTTACCTACAGGTAAGCCTTATTATAGGCTTACCTGTAGGTAAAAGTTTAAAAAATAAGTATACAACCGCTTTAATTACAGAGGTTCTGTGTCTGATTAAGGTGGTAATTAAACTCACTTGCAGGGCCGGTGCAACCACTAGGCAAACTAGGCAGCCGCCTAGGGCGCACTGCTGCCTAGGGGCGGCCGGGCCTCTGGTTTCCCTCCGTGTCTGCATGCTCTGCAGGCTGCAGCATGTAACTAACTCAATCTCAGGAAGCTGTTCCGTGCGACCGGTAGTGTAACTAGAGGCGCAGCACTCGAGCCAGCGCTAGAGGAAACAAAGCCAATGCTTCCTGTATAGCGCCATGTCCTGTCACATGGGCAGGGCAAAGGGGGTGGAGTCAGAGGTGAAGCCAATGGGGGCGGCAAAATGAGGTTTCGCCTAGGGTGTCAAAAATCCTTGCACAAGCCCTGCTCACTTGTTGCCTTATCTGCATTAAATTAGCCTTCAGAACCTGTGTAATTCATATGTGTTCGGGTTTAAAGGGATATGGTGGCAACTCTAGTGTGCCCCCATTAATGAGATTCACCCTCTCCATTCATCCTTACCATTATCATTGAAAGTGAAAGTAAAAGGCCATCCCAAATTTTGGGTTGTCCCTAGAAAAGTAATAGAGGGAAAAATCTTTCAATGGGGACAATAATTATGGTGACCTGGGGATCCCAAAGGAATTTCCTTGATTTGCAGTGATTTCCTCTCACTTCCTGTTTGGCTATGGAACAGGAAGTGAAGGGAAATCTCGACATTGTTACACAGATAAACAAAACAAACAGAAATAATCACTGCGCTACCATGGAAGAAACCCCCCCCCCCCCGAACAAAGCAGCAGTTCAACCGTGAAAATTTCACAATAGACAATAAAAAAACAAAAAAAACTGCGCTATAATAAATATGACGATAAACTATTGATATGAAAACTAAGCATACAGATAACAGTGATATACAATCAGTATGTTAAATTAATATCATATTGCACTCATATTGCACTCGATAATAAATGATAAATACACACATATGTGATAATGGTGTCACATCAGTGCTCTAAAGTGACAAAGTTCATAAATATAATAAAAAGCGAAAAAAAAGTCCCCTGGTATCTCTCTGTAGAATCCCAGTGAGAAATGGAAAACGAAATACACCATGCAGAGTGAACCTCCACCAACAATCAAAATGCGCTTACCAGATGGGAAGCGCAAATAGACTCAACTAGGACAACTTCCAGGTAGGGCTGAAGGATAATAGGAATAATCCTCTGGATACCCTTGTGTGTGATGAGTGTAAGGCCAGACCCTGGTATGCTGTCTAGGAACTATCTTCATATGGCATGGCTCCAACCACTCAGCAACCCGAGCAAGGACATAGGAATGAAGGGAAACCATAGCGTAAATCCCGTACCAAAAAGTTTATGTAAAATGTTAAAAACACTTACAAGAAGCAGCAATAAAGGAAGCAAATGCCGGCCGGCAAGCGAGCACCCGTTCATGGTGAGTTGCGATGACGTCAGAGCGTCACCCTCCTGACGTACGTTTCGTCTGTCACTGACGTCGTCTGGGGAACGGGCGAAGCTCTGACACATCGCACTGTTATACAGAAAAAATATCCGCCCCGTTGCAACATCTCGGAGGTGTCAGACACAGATAGCCAATTAACTATGAGAATAAAACCCGGAAGTAATCTGACCATAAGAAGTTGTCCCACGGACAACTTCTCATTATACCAGTACCTATAGTGATATAATACTGAATGGGAAATGCAAAACAAATATCGTTAAACATAAGGGATCGATCAAAATGTGAAATAAAAAGCACAAATCTGGCATGGGTACATAGAAAAAATCTTTGCAAATCGGATCCAATAGAAATATAATAAGGCACTATGACAGAAAACAATAAAGCGCCATCTAGTGGGAAGAAAACAAAATTGCTACTGGAGAGTAGCATATAATTAATTTAAGTGAAACCGGGAATGTTACTCTGGAGAAACATAATTAATTCTTAAAAAATAATGTGAAGAAAAAATATAAAAATATATGGAAGTCTGAAAAATGAAAATATAAAAAATAAAAATTAAATTAAATTAAATAGCGGCCTCAAGCTGTCTAAAATGAAAAGAAAAAATGTTAAAAAATATTCTATAATTGACATCTACAGGGAAAAATTGTATTTTAGACTTAATATGGGGTCCTAAAGACTAACAATGGTATACTTCAAACATACAAAGGGCAGACCCATACTTCTTACTGGATAAATAGGGGACTAACATAAAAACTCAAACGTAATAAGGCTTTCAACCAAAATTATGCATACTGTCAATCAATACCGACAACAAAGAATCTCCACAGGGCTACAAAATTGATAATCATAGATGGTCACCTAAAACAGTATTGGCCATAGAAAGTATTTATAAATGCCTCCTTAAAAGTTTGGAAATAATGCGTATAACCGACTAGGCCCAAAAGTTGGAATAACCAAGCTCCAAATGAAGCAAACACAACAGCTCATTGAATGTCAAACCCATGCATACATTTAGGCCCATTATGTCCCCAAGATGTTGCAACAAGTTCACAGAGGCAAACATAAATACATCTACCATAAAAAATAATATACAAAGTCTACCCATCTATCCATAAAGTGAAAATACATCATTGAGTTTAACTCTGAGACCATAGGTCACACATATTAGGCCCCCCCAGAGAGAAAGGGGAGGAAAGAAAGAAAAAAGAAAAGGAAAAGAAAACCTCGAGAGAGGAGATAATATAGAGATCTGTAATCCTAGGCATTGTCAATAAATGCATTCAAGCCCACCTCTACATTCAACCCAAATGGTGTGTAGCTCTTAATTTTTTAAATCCGCGCCATTTCAAGGCGCGAAATGCCTCGAACCAGAGAGCCTCCCCTCCAAGGACAAGTAAATTTGTCTATCCCCAAGAATATAGTTTTGTCAGGATTCTTGTTATGAGCCTCTAAGTAATGCCTAGATACCGGATGCTTTGGGAAGCCATTAATGATATTTGTCACATGTTCATTAAGTCTAACCATAAGAGGTCTTTTGGTCCTGCCCACGTATTGCAGCCCACATGGGCATTGGAGCAAGTACACGACCCCCTTGGTAGAACATGTGATAAAGGGCTTGATTTAAAATTCAGCCTGAGTACTATTAGACCTAAAGAGGTGCGTTCTCCTAAGAGTACAGCCATTCAGTGAGCAAATCCTACATTTTCTACACTGATAGAATCCGGTGAGGCTATCAAAAAACCCTTTCTTGAGAATGGGGGGGTCAATAATGTTGTTGGCAATAGTATTTTTAAGGGAAGGAACCCCCCTAAAGACAACCTGGGGTTTGGCCGGGAGAATGGTGCTAAGAGTGGGGTCACTAGTAAGGATATGCCAATGTTTTTTAATCAATTGGCTAACCGACCTATGCTGGATGGAATAAGTTGTAATAAACAGAGTAGAAGACACCTTATTGGTATTGGGTGTCCTATCCTTCAACAATTCACTTCTATCGATACGTGACACTTCTTCAAGGGTACTCCTTAGGAGGGCATCTGAATAACCCTTCTCCAGAAAACGCTTGGTCAAGACATCCGCCTGTAGACGAAACTCGCCCACATCTGGACAGTTCCGTATCAAGCGGATGTATTGACTTTTTGGTACCAACCTGATCCAGGCCTCATGATGGCAGCTATTAGTAGGAATGTAGGAATTGTGGTCTGTACTTTTTAAATAAGTGGCAGTGGAAAATTGACCTTCCTTAATCCGAATGGGAAGATCTAAAAAGTGGATCTCTTGTTGGCTAGCTTCATAGTTCAAAAAAAATGCCCCTATTGTTGGTATTAAGTCCTCCGAGAAAAGAATCAAGGTCAGACTTCTCACCATCCCAGAGGAGGAGGATGTCGTCTATATACCTGGCCCACAGAATTACCTGAGGTTTCTGTTGGGCATAGACGACATCCTCCTCCCACAGGGCCATAAAGAGGTTGTGGCAGAGGATACGCAAGTTCAGGGTACAATCGGAGCTATCCCCCCCTATACAGTCCAAGAACGACAAGGGTACTACTACAATAATGGTGGAGCTTTTCCACATTCTCGCGATATTGGCTATGGGGCTAACTCTCAGTATGCCTATGATATGCAATATGAACCCAGATCAGACTATCAGAGTAGACATGGGACTCAAGTTCGTCATGTCGACCCCAATGAATTTTATGAGAGGCGGGACGAAGCTGATTTCAATGTAAGCACATCTAATAGCTTTTTTCCATTACAGGACCTAGAAGGCCCCTATGACAATCCCTACAATCAAGTAGGTTTTGTCGATCCATCCAAGCATCTAAAACCTAGTGCTATTGGCAATCTTTCTATTCCTGGCCCTTCTGGCCAGACCCAGCATTGGGGTTTTCAGAGACCCACTCAGGGCACAAAAAGGCCTATAGACCCAGGAGAGGGTGTCAGGGAGGGAGAAAATTACGAACAAAAAAGGAAAAAAACAAAAAAGGAAAAAACCGATAGTGGAATATTCAATTTGAGCACTGTTGTCTTAACAGACACTGAAAAACTTGTGCTCGATAAAAGTTTAAAATTTGCCCTCCCGCGTAGGCTGAGTAAATTTCAGACTTACATTGATATACATAAGTTCGTTAGAAAACTTAGTATTAAGCGGTATATAATTTCTAATCCTATCCCAGATAGCCGGCCCCCTACTAATAGTTTCAGACATTCTGGGCTCACCAATGCTTCCCTTTTCAATCCCCCTGGAGCCTTGGCTCCCTCCCTGAAGGTTTTCAGGGATGTGGTTCTCAGAGATTTTGACCAGGTGCCGATCAACAGAGTGAAAATCGATAGGGAGTTTGTTGCCGGCCTAGTGATCAGACCGGCCGACAAGGGGGGATTATTATTCTTGACAAAAAAGATTACCTCGCAGAAATGCATAGAATTTTGGGAGATAGGGACACCTATAACCCTCTTGGTTTTGATCCTAAAATTAGATATAAGAAAGAATTGGAAGTCCTTATTCAAAAGGGCTTTGAACTGGGTATTCTAAACAAGAAAGAGAGGGCATACTTGGTACCGAGAGCACCGCGGACACCGGTGATTTATTATCTGCCCAAGGTCCACAAACATCCTACTTGCCCCCCGGGTCGTCCCATTGTCAGTGGCATCGACTCTGTTACGTCCCGGGTGGGCAAGTATATTGACTTCTTCCTTCAGCCAATAGTTAATAGGTTGCCTTCCTACATAAAGGACTCACGCCATGTGATTAACCTATTGGGAGCACAGACCCCTAGACCAGGTTTATGGATGGTGACAGCCGATGTCACATCCCTTTACACGATTATACCACACAACCTGGGTCTCTTTGCTGTTGAGTACTTTCTTAGGCGGAATTCTGGTCTCTTTGATGAACAAATATCTTATATAATGGAATTGCTTCAATTTGCCGCATCCCGGAATTACTTCTGGTTTGGGGGCCAATTTTATAAACAAGATAGAGGGGTCGCCATGGGGGCAAAATATGCCCCCAGTTTGGCAAACCTCTTTATGGCCCTGTGGGAGGAGGATGTCGTCTATGCCCAACAGAAACCTCAGGTAATTCTGTGGGCCAGGTATATAGACGACATCCTCCTGCTCTGGGATGGTGAGAAGTTTGACCTCGATTCTTTTCTCGGAGGACTTAATACCAACAATAGGGGCATTTTTTTGAACTATGAAGCTAGCCAACAAGAGATCCACTTTTTAGATCTTACCATTTAGATTAAGGAAGGTCAATTTTCCACTGCCACTTATTTAAAAAGTACAGACCGCAATTCCTCCATTCCTACTAATAGCTGCCATCATGGGGCCTGAATCAGGTCGGTACCAAAAAGTCAATACATCCGCTTGAGATGGAACTGTTCAGATGTGGGCGGGTTTCGTCTACAGGCGGAAGTCTTGACCAAGCATTTTCTGGAGAAGGGTTATTCAGATACCCTCCTAAAGAGTACCCTTGAAGAAGTGTCACATATCGATAGAAGTGAATTGTTGAAGGATAGGACACCCAATACCAATAAGGTGTCTTCTACTCCGTTTATTACAACTTATTCCATCCAGCATAGGACGGTTAGCCAATTGATTAAAAAACATTGGCATATCCTTACTAGTGACCCCACTCTTAGCACCATTCTCCCGGCCAAACCCCAGGTTGTCTTTAGGGGGGTCCCTTCCCTTAAAAATACTATTGCCAACAACATTATTGACCCCCCCATTCTCAAGAAAGGGTTTTTTGATAGCCTCGCCAGATTCTATCAGTGTAGAAACTGTAGGATTTGCTCACTGAATGGCTGTACTCTTAGGAGAACTCACCTCTTTAGGTCTAATGGTACTCAGGCTGAATTTGAAATCAAGCCCTTTATCACATGTTCTACCAAGGGGGTTGTGTACTTGCTTCAATGCCCATGTGGGCTGCAATACGTGGGCAGGACCAAAAGACCCCTTATGGTTAGACTTAATGAACATGTGACAAATATCATTAATGGCTTCCCAAAGCATCCGGTATTTAGGCATTACTTAGAGGCTCATAACAAGAATCCAGACAAAACTATATTCTTGGGGATAGACAAATTTACTTGTCTTTGGAGGGGAGGCTCTCTGGTTCGAGGCATTTCACGCCTTGAAATGGCGTGGATTTATAAAATTAAGAGCTACACACCATTTGGGTTGAATTTAGAGGTGGACTTGAATGCATTTATTGACAATGCCTAGGATCACAGATCTCTATATTATCTCCTCTCTCGAGGTTTTCTTTTCCTTTTCTTTTTTCTTTCTTTCCTCCCTTTTCTCTCTGGGGGGGCCTAATATGTGTGACCTGTGGTCTCAGAGTTAAACTCAATGATGTATTTTCACTTTATGGATAGATGGGTAGACTTTGTATATTATTTTTTATGGTAGATTTATTTATGTTTGCCTCTGTGAACTTGTTGCAACATCTTGGGGACATAATGGGCCTAAATGTATGCATGGGTTTGACATTCAATGAGCTGTTGTATTTGCTTCATTTGGAGCTTGGTTATTCCAACTTTTGGGCCTAGGTGGTTATACGCATTATTTCCAAACTTTTAGCCCGGGTTCACACCACAACGGGCTGCGGATCGCACAGGAGCGATGTGCGTCCCTGTTCACCGTTTCAGGGACGAATCAGGGCCGATTCTATGCCTGAATTCGGCCCTGAAACGCAGCCAAAGACGCACAGCGTTTTTGTGCAGTGCGCACCGCAGCCGCCCCGGAGATATGTGAACTGGCTCCATAGGGAGCCAGTCACATTCTCCTGCTATGCGAATTAGAGGTGCGGAAACGCACCTCTAATTCGCATAGGTGTGAACCCGGGCTCAAGGAGGCATTTATAAATACTTTCTATGGCCAATACTGTTCTAGGTGATCATATATGATTATCATTTTTGTAGCCCGGTGGAGATTCTTTGTTGTCGGTATTGATTGACAGTATGCATAATTTTGGTTGAAAGCCTTATTACGTTTTGAGTTTTTATGTTAGTCCCCTATTTATCCAGTAAGAAGTATGGGTCTGCCCTTTGTATGTTTGAAGTATACCATTGTTAGTCTTTAGGACCCCATATTACGTCTAAAATACAATTTTTCCCTGTAGATGTCAATTATAGAATATTTTTAACATTTTTTCTTTTCATTTTAGATGGCTTGAGGCCGCTATTTAATTTAATTTTAATTTTTTATTTTTTCATTTTTCAGACTTCCATATATTTTTATATTTTTTCTTCACACTATTTTTTAAGAATTAATTATGTTTCTCCCGAGTAACATTCCCGGTTTCACTTAAATTAATTATATGCTACGCTCCAGTAGCAATTTTGTTTTCTTCCCACTAGATGGCGCTTTATTGTTTTCTGTCATAGTGCCTTATTATGTTTCTATTGGATCCGATTTGCAAAGATTTTTTCTATGTACCCATGCCAGATTTGTGCTTTTTATTTCACATTTTGATTTATCCCTTATGTGTAACAATATTCGTTTTGCATTTCCCATTCAGTATTATATCACTATAGGTACTGGTATAATGAGAAGTTGTCCGTGGGACAACTTCTTATGGTCAGATTACTTCCGGGTTTCATTCTCACAGTTAATTTGCTATCTGTGTCCGACGCCTCCGAGATGTTGCAACGGGGCGGATCTTTTCTCTGTATAATAGGGCGATGTGTCAGAGCGTCGCCCGTTCCCCAAACGATGTCAGTGACAGACGAAACGTACGTCGGGAGGGTGACGCTCTGACGTCATCGCAACTCACCACGAACGGGTGCTCGCTTGCCGGCCGGCATTTGCTTCCTTTATTGCTGCTTCTTGTAAGTGTTTTTAACATCTTAAATAAACTTTTTGGTACCGGATTTACGCTATGGTTGTTCTCCCTCCATTCCTATGTCCTTGCTCGGGTTGCTGAGTGGTTGGAGCCATGCCATATGAAGATAGATCCTAGGCAGCATACCAGGGCCTGGCCTGACACTCATCACACACAAGGGTATCCAGAGGATTGTTCCTATTATCCTGCAGGCCTACCTGGAAGTTGTCCTAGTTGAGTCTATTTGCGCTTCCCATCTGGTAAGCGCATTTTGATTGTTGGTGGAGGTTCACTCTGCATGGTGTATTTCTCACTGGGATTCTACAGAGAGATACCAGGGGACTTTTTTTCGCTTTTTATTATATTTATGAACTTTGTCACTTATTTAGAGCACTGATGTGACACCATTATCACATATGTGTGTATTTATCATTTATTATCGAGTGCAATATGATATTAATTTAACATACTGATTGTATATCACTTTTATCTGTATGCTTAGTTTTCATATCAATATTTTATCGTCATATTTATTATAGCGCAGTTTTTTTGTTTTTTTAATGTTACACAGATGGCAAAAGAATATCTGACAGGGGTTATAACCTTCCCTTGCTCTATCCAAAATGAAAAAAAAAAGCTGTGCCTATAGTTCTACTTTCAGTAATCGTTTATTGCAACAACAACAACAACAAATAAAATTACATATTTATCAGAAGCATGCTGATTTTTCCAAAAATACAGTTTTTGCATTTGTCATATAACATTATCTATTGTGCCCACACAAATTTAGCCTGGTTCCCCCATCACTCCATTGTGAACTTAGCCTTAGACCTGTTTTGCAATTCATTATGCAGTGTATGGGTCAACGCAATTTAAATTGGCTGCCAACTAGTACATTTTGGAATGAACGTTTGTACAATATTAGTAGGAACATTCGTTTAAAAAATTTTTGTACATTTGATTGTGTCATTCAAAAGTAATTAAAATTTTCGTTTGCTTTTAACATTTGATTTTGGATTGAATGTAATTTTTCCGAATGAAAACCACATACTTTTAGAAATTTGATCGTTCCAGAACAATTTTCCATCCTGCTACTTTGAATTTTCTCGTCACTGTCAACATCAATTTTACCCAACTAACAATAAACAAACAGTATAGGGCGCATCAATAGTGCATATTAGATAAATGTTTCCGTGTTGACTCATGTTGTCATATATTAAAGTGTAACAGTGCATGTGCAATATAATGCCAATAAAGTGAATACAGTGCAAAAATAAATGTTCTCTAATTGATATAGAGCAAAAACACAATCTTCATAGTAGATCCAATTACTACATAATAATAGAGTGCATAAGCTATCTTATTCGTGCTTCACCCGAAGTGGTATATCAAAGCGCTCACCAGACAGCATTGGCCACAGAGTGACCCTCAGGTCATG
Source organism: Aquarana catesbeiana (assembly GCF_042186555.1). Classification (NCBI taxonomy): domain Eukaryota; kingdom Metazoa; phylum Chordata; class Amphibia; order Anura; family Ranidae; genus Aquarana; species Aquarana catesbeiana. The sequence continues at coordinate 567,599,653 of NC_133324.1, forward strand.
GAAAAGATTGGATGTTAAAATTCATCAAAGGTGACTTCCGAGTATCCTGGCAGAAAGACTCCAATCACCGGACAGCAGGAGTGTATAATATATAACTTCTTATATCTAAGCCTCAGTATATCAGTTCACCAACCAAATCTGCAAAGAGTGGCTCCCAAAAATAAATAATCTAAGCCTCAGTATATCAGCTCACCAACCAAATCTGCAAAGAGTGGCTCCCATGATAAATATATGACAGAGTCAACACGGAAACATTCATCTAATATGCACTATTGATGTGCCCTATACTGTTTGTTTATTTTTTTTTAATTATTTACTAATATAGGAGCAGCATCAGGTTGTAAAAGTACACGTTCATTATTTGGCGCCGTGCCCATTAATATTTTTAACTTTACTCAACTAACGACTAGAAAATTCAATTAACGTCCATAAAATGAAAAAATTCAAACAAAGATTTACTAGTGTACAGCCAGCTTTATGAGATCAATAAATATGCCCTGAAATGGCTGGAAGATAGTCATGTGAGTGAGACGTGCCATTCGTAGTATGACCTCTGTCACTGATCCCTGCAAGATTCAAGAGATCAACAAGGGTGCCAGTCATACAGATTAGTCAGCCTTGGTCATAGCTGTGGATGAACAAATTTGCTATTGATTGGGCTGCCTGACTCAAACTTGTCTGCACAGGCGTGGCCACCTTTCATCTATGTAATTGTTGTCTTGTTTATTGTTAAATGCAATCTTAGTGCTCAACATCATACCATCTATTGATGTATAACATACACACTCTATAGACATATACATACAGTGGAGAAAATAATTATTTGATCACATGCAGATTTTTTAAGTTTGCCCACTTACAAAGTAATGAAGGGTCTATAATTTTATCATAGGTGTATTTTAAATGATAGAGACAGAATATCAACCAAAAATACAGAAAATACACATGATGCAAATGTTATAAATTGAGTTGCAGTTCAGTGAATAAAATAAGTATTTGATCCCCAAGCAAAACATGAATTAGTACTTGGATAAACCCTTGTTGGCAAGCACACAGGTAAGACGTTTCTTGTAGTTAGTGACCAGGTTTGCACACATCTCAGGTGGGATTTTGGTTCACTCTTCTTTACAGATCTTCTATAAATCCTTAAAGTAGTTATAAAGGCAGAAGTTTTTTTATCTAAATGCATTCTATGCATTAAGATAAAAAAACTTTTGTGTGTAGCAGCCACCCCAGTACCCCCTAATTACTTTCCAGAGCCCCTTCTCTCTCCAGCGATGTCTATGAGTGTCTAAGCCATCTGGGACACTCCTCCTGATTGGCCTAGACACAGCATCGGCGCCATTGGCTCCTGCGGCTGTCAATCAAAGTCAGTCAGCCGATCAGGGGAGAGAGGGGGCGGGGTCGGGTCGTGGCTCCATGTCTGAATGGACACACAGAGCTCTGACTCGGCTCGGGTGCCCCCAAAGAAAGCTGCTGGCTGAGGGGCACTCAATAGGAGGGAGGGGCCAGGATCACAGAATAGGGATCCTAGAAGAGGAGGATCGGGGCTGCTTTGTGCAAAACCAACTGCACAGAGGAAGTAAGTATAACATGTTTGGTATTTTTTTTAAAAAAAAACAAGACTTTACAATCACTTTAAGGTTTCTTGGCTGTCTCTTGGCAGCTCACAGTTTTAGCTCCCTCCATAAATTTTCTATAGGATTACGGTCTGAAGACTGACTAGGCCACTCTATGACCTTAATGTGCTTCTTCTTGAGCCACTCCTTTGTTGCTATGACTGTATGTTTTGGGTCATTGTCATGCTGGAAGACCCATCCATGACCCATCTTCTGTATTCTGGCTGCTGGCTCAAGAAAAAGTACATTAAGGTCATGGAGTGACCTAGCCAGTATCCAGACCTTAATCATATAGAAAAATTATGGTGGGAGCTGAAACGTCAAGTTGCCAAGCGACAGACAAGAAACCTTAAAGCGGAGCTCCATGCTAACATGAAACTATTTCTAAACCAATCAAGCACCCCACCCCTCTCATTTTTGGATATCCTTTTTGGGGGGGGGGCGTTTTTATACCTTTTTTTTTTTTTGTTGTTCTCCAGCAGGACTTCCATCTTACCTCCGGCGAGGTACGTCATCTCCGCATTTGCATCTGCCCCTCTCCCCCCCCCCCAGCTGCCTTATGGGACCTGTGTGTCCCAGAAGATGACAGCCCGTTCAGAAAGTGCAGGGCGACTTGCAAATACGCAGTAGGAAACTGATTATGAAGCCTAAAGGCTTTCCCAGCCGGTTTCTCTTAGTTGCAATGCCGACACCTGCACCCGAGTCGATGGACAAATCAGCTTCGGGGGACCAACATTGCGGGATCCCTGCACAGATAGGTGTTCATATATTAAAAGTCAGCAGCTACATTATTTGTAGTTGCTGACTTTTACATTTTTTTTTTTTTTTTTAGAGACTGGAACTCCACTTTAAGAATTTAGAAAGGATCTGTAAAAAAGAGTGGACCAAAATCCCTCCTGAGATATCTGCAAACCTGGTCAAAAGCTACCAGAAACGTCTTACCTCTATGCTTGCCAACAAGGGTTTCTCCACCAAGAACTAAGTCATGTTTTGCTTGGGGATCAAATACTTTTTTTACTCACTGAACTGCTCAATTTATAATATTTGTACATTTGTATCATGTGTTTTTTGGTTGATATTCTGTCTCTATCATTTAAAATACACCTATGATAAAAAGTATAGACCCTTCAATTTTTTTGTAAGTGGGCAAACTTACAAAATCTGCAGGGGATGAAATAATTACGGTATCTTCCCCACTGTATATACAGATTGTGTGTGTGTGTGTGTGTGTGTATATAATATATAATATATATATATATATATATATATATATATATATATATATATATATATATATGTGTGTATATATATGTGTATATATATTAATATTTTGCATCTGCAGTGTCAGTAGCAGCGGAGCAGTAAAATAAACCAATAAAACTGATAGGATAAAAGAGTGATTAACGTATCAAATACCTGCACTATTTATGGTGTTGGAATTATTCACTATTTTAAAATTTGTAATTACACAAATCACTGTGTGGGAAAGGCACACAGAAAAACAGGCAAAGGATCTGTACAGCTCATGTCACAATGTACTCTTGCTGTCAATGGCCCATGAAACATACAACAGCTGACACAGAACAAAATGATACAGTAATGCACTCACGCTGTGGGGTCGCAGAACAGATCCATAAACAGGATATATATATATATACAGCAGCACATTGAGGAAAGAAACACCGTAATATACCAGCAACCAACTGCACAGAGGTGACACACAGTGTAATGCCCTTATGCAGACATAGAAGGCCTTTTGTGTGTCTTCAAGAAAGCTTTGATTCATTAATCCTGCCTCCTCTCACTCTCTCTCTTTCTGTCCATCTGCCTCATTCTGGCAGTCTCTCTATCCATCTGCCTGTCTCTGGCAGTCTCTCTATCCATCTGCCTGTCTCTGGCAGTCTCTCAGTACATCTGCTTGTCGCTGGCGCTCTGTCACTCCATATGTTAATGTCTTTTTAACCCCTTTGTTGATGCCATGGCTTGAATATCTTTTGGGCTCCTTTTCTTATTTCAACCTATGTTTGATGTCTCATCACAGTCATGTGATTTGGCCTCCAATAGACTCGATATTGCATATGTTTTCTTCCTGTATGTGTAATACTCCTTTTACATTGCAAGTAGAAAATGAAAACAGAAAAACAGTGACCCCTTCTTTCAGTTTGTGCTGTGGCAGGGGTAGGCAACCTTTGAGAGATGGAGATCTACCTGGACAACATTGAAGAGACCAAAGATCACCAGGGTGCTGTGCCCCCTTTTTTTTAAATAAATTAACTAGCAAGCCCCCAATAAAAAGTAAAGGCCGTGTTAAAAAATCCTAGAAAAATCTACTAAAACTAATGTCACTGTAAAAATATAAACTTAGCCTACCTTTAGGGCTCTTTCACACGGACGATCCGTATGTTCATTTTTCATCCTTCCATTTTCGGATGAAAAACGGACATACATGTATCCCTATGGAATAGTGGATGTCAGCGAAAGAACGTCCGCTGACATCCGACCCGCTCCGATCCGAAAAAGTGTAACGGAGGAAAACCCTACTTTTCCATCCATTTTCGGATCGGATCGGGTGACGACAGACTCTACGGTTCGTCATCATCCGATCCCCCATAGGGGAGAGCGGCGCTCTGACAGGTCCGTCGCTGCACAGTGTGCAGCGACGGACCTGTCATCTTCCTGCTCAGCGGGGATCGGCGGAGTGATCCCCGCTGAGCAAGTGGATGTTCACGGGGCGGATCATCACTGATCCGCCCCATGTGAAAGAGCCCTTAATGTTAGCTTCAGTGAGAAACTCAGCATTCGTTTTCATTCCCATTTTTTTCACATCTGGGGAGTAGTTGGTTATCCTCACAAGTCTGATGCCGGAGATCATCATGAAGGCAGAACATCTAGTACTGCAGACTGTTTTTCTTGACTAATTTCAGGCCTGGCTATTTGCTCTGATTTCTGGCCAGTGCCAAGTAGTATGCAGGGCAGTATACAGAGGTCATTAGTATGTAGAGCAGTGTACAGGGATTAGTAGTATGTAGGGCAGCATACAGAGGTCAGTAGTTTGTAGGCCAGTGTAGAGAGGTCAGTAGTATATAGGCCAGTGTACAGAGGTCAGTAGTATGTAGAGCTGTGTACAGAGGTCAGTAGTATGTAGAGCAGTGTACAGAGGACAGTAGTATGTAGGCCAGTGTACAGAGGTCAGTAGTATGTAGGGAAGTGTGCAGAGGTCAGTAGTATGTAGGGCAGTGTACAGAGGTCAGCAGTATGTAGGGCGGTGTGCAGAGGTCAGTAGTATGTAGGGCAGTGTACAGAGGTCAGTAGTATGCAGGGTAGTGTACAGAGGTCATTAGAATGTAGGGTAGTGTACAGAGGTCATTAAGATGTAGGGTAGTGTAGAGAGGTCAGTAGTATGTAGGACAGTGTACAGAGGTCAGTAGTATGCAGGGCAGTGTACAGAGATCAACAGGATGTAGGGCAGTATACAGAGGTCTTTAGGATGTAGGGCAGTATACAGAGATCATTATGATGTAGGGCAGCGTACAGGGGTCAGTAGTATGTAGCGCAGTGTGCAGAGGTCAGTAGTATGTAGGGAAGTGAGAAACTCAGCATTCGTTTTCATTCCCATTTTTTTCACGTCTGGGGAATAGTTGGTTATCCTCACAAGTCTGATGCCGGAGATCATCATGAAGGCAGAACATCTAGTACTGCAGACTGATTTTCTTGACTAATTTCAGGCCTGGCTATCTGCTCTGATTTCTGGCCAGTGCAAGTAGTATGTAGGGAAGTATACAGAGGTCATTAGTATGTAGAGCAGTGTACAGGGATTAGTAGTATGTAGGGCAGCGTACAGAGGTCAGTAGTTTGTAGGCCAGTGTAGAGAGGTCAGTAGTATATAGGCCAGTGTACAGAGGTCAGTAGTATGTAGAGCTGTGTACAGAGGTCAGTAGTATGTAGAGCAGTGTACAGAGGTCAGTAGTATGCAGGCCAGTGTACAGAGGTCAGTAGTATGCAGGCCAGTGTACAGAGGTCAGTAGTATGTAGGGCAGTGTGCAGAGGTCAGTAGTATGTAGGGCGGTGTGCAGAGGTCAGTAGTATGTAGGGCGGTGTGCAGAGGTCAGTAGTATGTAGAGCGGTGTGCAGAGGTCAGTAGTATGTAGGGCAGTGTACAGAGGTCATTAGAATGTAGGGCAGTGTACAGAGGTCATTAAGATGTAGGGTAGTGTAGAGAGGTCAGTAGTATGTAGGGCAGTGTACAGAGGTCAGTAGTATGCAGGGCAGTGTACAGAGATCAATAGGATGTAGGGCAGTGTACAGAGATCATTATGATGTAGGGCAGCGTACAGGGGTCAGTAGTATGTAGTGCAGTGTGCAGAGGTCAGTGGTGTATAGGGTAGTGTACAGAGGTCAGTAGGATGTAGGGCAGTGTACAGAGGTCAGGAATATGTGAGGCAGTGTACAGAGGTCAGTAATATGTAGGGCAGTGTACAGGGCTCAGTAGTATGTAGGGCAGTGTACAGAGGTCAGTGGTATGTAGGGCAGTGTACAGAGGTCAGTAGCATGTAGGGCAGCGTACAGAGGTAAGTAGGATGTACAGTAGGGGTTTGGAGGGCATGGTACAGGGAGGTTAGGAGGGCAAGGTATAGGTGGTGTCAGGGGAGGACAGTACTGGGGGGGTCAGGAGGGCGCAGTGCAGGGGGGTCATGAGAGCACGGTACTGGGGGGTCAGGAGAGTATGGTACTGGGGGATATGGAGGGCACAGAACAGGGGGATCAGGGGGGCTGGGGTCTCAAGAGGGCATGGTACTGGGGGGACAGGAAGGTATGGTATTGGGGGAGGTCAGGAGGGCTGAGGTGTCAGGAGGGTATAGTATTAGGGGGATCAGGAGGGCTGGGATATCAGGAGGTTATAGTATTGGGGGGATCAGGAGAGCTGGGGTGTTAGAAGAGTATAGTATCATGGGGGATCAGGAGGGCTGGGGTGTCAGGAGGGTATAGTATTGGGGGGATCAGGAGGGCAGGGGTTTCAGGAGGGTATAGTATTGGGGGGATGAGGAAGGCTGGGGTGTCAGGAGGGTATGGTATTGGGGGGGATCAGGAGGGCTGGGATGTCAGGTGGGCTGGAGTATACAGAAGGTCTGTGGTGTCCGGAGGGCTGGAGTGTACAGAAGTTTTTCCCTGAGTGGCGCAGGGTAGGTGCCCCGCTTATTCTTAGCGGCAATCCTCTCACCTTCGCGCCACATGGTATCCGTGGATCAGGGAGGAGGGACGGTGGCGATGGGAATTCGATATCCACATGAAGTGCTCCAGCGTGTTCAGAGAAGAGCCCGAACCCACCCAAGGTATTCTGGAGGCTTTCCCCACCCCGCAGCTGCACGTATGCAAGGGGCGGGGACTGCCATTGCAGCCTGGGATCGGGTGAGCATGCGCATGCGCCGTTCTGGAGCGAGAACCGGGTCACAACAGTGAGATGTCTTCGCGGTCTACCCGTCACCTGTCGCCGGTCGACAGGTAGCCCGCGATCGACAGGTTGCCGACTCCCGTGCTATGGTGTCTAGGGCAGCCCATACCCCAGATTGCAAGCAATTGAGCTGCAAGTTTGAAAATGACTCGCTAATCTATTGATAGACTTGCTATGCTTCACAAGTTTGCTGGACAATTGCAGCAAGTCTGCATTTCATGACTCCAGATCAATTTTCCTTGCAAATGTAGCAAGGTCCAGGGTCCCAGAGGCAATATGGTGACCTCGAGGGTTAGGGAGAGCTGACAGCCTTCCTTGTAGAGTGGGTTACCAGGCATGGTGGGTGTGATGCAAGAAGAAATGCTGGGCCCCAGTCACTTTTTGATGCGAACAAGAGATTTATTGTCTCTTAACAGAACTGTGGGAGACAGGGTTAGGGCCAGGACACCCCAGAGTAGATGCAATGGTAATTGGAAGAATCCAAGACTTCTATAGGTAGACAGCTATACAGTGGAAGGCCTCCAGTCAGATAACACTTTTGTATAGGTAGGACCGCTGTCTCCTATGGCAACTAATCTTGTAACAGTCACTAACAGTAATTGTACATAACTCTTGGTATAAAACAGAATATTCCTTTACTTATCTCACAGTATCCCACTGTAGATCTTCACTCACTGAGCTCCCAGTCTCTCACTAGACTTCCAGATCCCAGTCTTCACTGGATCCCCTGAGCTCTTCCACAGCTATTCTGCTATATACTCCTCAAGTATCACCCTTGCTATCCTGCTGGATCCCTGGCTTGGCACTTGCTGATGCTTTCCCACTTCTTTACCGTCCCCGGCTGGTGAGAAGACTGCTCAGGTACTTGCTTCGGCTTACTCACAGTAGTCTCCGGTAAAAAGGTGGATGGTTCCTTAGTGGCGACAGCTTCCCCTCAACCTCCGACCACAACTGGTTCCCCGTCCGGCTGAACCTTCACAACTAGGTTGGACTCCAATCCTGCAGTCCCAATCGTACGCTGCTTCTCCTGCTCCTGGATAGGCCTCAGGCAGCCTAGCAGCCAGGTGTCCCCGGGATAGGCCTCAGGCTTCCGGCCTAGCAGCCTGGGGTGACATAACACACGTCCACCCAGACAGCTGTCCAGGAGGCACAAAAGACCCGATCACCTGACTCCACCGAAATAAATAGGCTCTCCCAGCAGGCCAAGGGACTTAAATAAACCCCTGCCTATTGGCTGAGACACCCCATCCATTCATGATCTGTCCTTGCTATGCCCTTGTCTTATCTAATGTCACCAGCTACAATGCCACCTAGTAACAGAAGAGAGAAGTGCAGCAATTCCAGAATTAGGGGGAAATCAGTGAATCTCCTAACAATTGGCCAGGACAATTACTACCTGGCAAATTAAATTTGTTAACAACCCTACCTAAACACCAGGGTGCTACATCCTCCCCCTGCCTAGGAAACTACGTCTCAGAGTTTGCAAAGACGTCTTTAAACTCTCAAGCCTGAGAGTGGATGTCCTGGCAAAAACTGGGATAGGTGGGGTGACAGGAAAGGATAAACAAATAACATGTGGCTTACCACATGAAATAGGTATACATTGCATATGTACATAGGTAAGTGGCAGTTCACACATGGGCAGATAAATAGAAGACAATATTTACAGTGTTACGTGTGGCGTGCCATCCAAATAACGAGGGAGAAATACAATAACAGTATCCTTATATCCTAACTATCTATCTACTATATACACATGAAAAATAGAAAATATTAGCATTGATGTACAAGCGGTAGCATTGTTGTATCAGCAGAAGTCACTGTCTCTCCTTAGCCAAGGAAAATGCAATGGGTGCAGGAACACCTGAAAGAGAGAATAGACAGCACAAAAATACATCCTATTTCTACAATAACACAGTGCAATATATACATAAGTGAATGTTGAGTAAATGTTAATTACCCTCAGCCGAGAGCAGCAAAACAGTGCAAATGCATGACACATCTTAATCTATATATGTATATGGTAACCATGACTATATCTAAGCACGTATACAGATGGAAATTGGGCCCCACCCCCTTGAGGGTGCCACCCCTTTCCATGACAATCCTAGAGAGAAAAAAAACTTAGCAGCTCCTATTAAACATTATACATAATGTGAACCAAGATTTACTCAGGTTGGCACTCTCACGCCACCTGGTGGTCAATATATCCAGTAAACAGTCCTTGTGTGTTTGTATAGTATTGTCTTTCATTTAGTCCATTATCAAGTTTAAGGTGAGAACTTACCCTTTTTGCCACAGCTTAATCTACCTATCTAGCTAAACACCCCAGTGTCTTTGGACCCTCAAAGTCCATCAATATTTCATTTAGGGTGTAAGCACATAACTTTTTCCCAGCAGTTTCCCTTCTTCTTAGGGCTAACTCTGCGGACAGGAGGCATGGCTGTAATCAGTAGGCCATGCCATAGTGCAAGGGACCTACATTCCGAAGGTAAAGTCCATCCTCAGGTCCCCTTGCATTTTAAATCTCAGCCTGTCCACAACACATCCAGGGACTGAGAATAATTTTCCTTATTGACAAAGAACAGTACATTGAAGTCTCTCAACTGCAGATCAACGTGTTACTCTCAGAGGGAGACACACTGGCAATTCCAGAACACAGGCCAGCATGACTCACTTGGGGCATTCCCTGCAACTGCCAATAGAACACAGTCCAGCATGCACAGATAAACAGGAATGTCCCCACAGCATCGTTTGAAGGTGGAGTAGCTTCTGTTAAGCATCCTGATGCCACAAAGCACACATTTGTAATCCTTAATGATTTCTGCAACCTGACACAGTTCAGTAATATTTACCAGTCTATATCTATATATAGTATATATCTGGGATCTGGCAGCTGTACAGGTTTCCCACTTATATCAGTAGTAGTGATGTAGTGCTGAAGGACCTTCTTGTTAGGCCTGCAAATTACCACACAGTCTGGAGTAATGTGCTGACCATAGTTCCAAGTTTGTGAAACAGAAGAGTACCTTTCAGCATACCTTGAAGATAACTTTTTAATACAAGGTTCAGAGGGATCTTGAGAAAGCTTTGAACAGCCACGTCTACCCACTGTGCCATCTTCTCCTGGATCTCCTCCTCCAATTGAACCAGAACATATGGATACAAATAGCCATAATCTTCAGCCACTTTCTTGATAATAATGCGCTGTAACTTGGACAGCCTAGGCAGTGTTTTAGGGTCTCCACACCCGGGAAGAACCCATGCATCAGAGGCACGTTGGACCGGGTGCCCAGCAACGACATCGGGTTTACCACCAAACGTAGTCACTTGAGTTGGCTTGGTAACAAGGACTTTAGGAACCCAACTCGCCCAACGATCTTCCTTAAAGGAATTAATAACACACAGACATGGTGCTGCACTGGCAGACAGTTCAATCTTCACACTAGTAGCTTGCACAGGAAGAACCTCATCTTCCTCTAAATCACATGCCTGCTCCCCTTCTATATCAGTCCACTTTCCAGTCCATGATAAAGTGTCTGAGAACAGTTCAGAAATCCGATCAGATGGTATATCTGAATCGAATATAGTGGCGCACTCTTCAGCCGGGAGCAGGTTGCGCTTTGAGCTAACATCAACTGGCAAAGCAACCTTGTCTCCCTTACTGGCCACAGGTATTAAAGCCCCCACTGGCACACTACTTTCACCCATTTCAGGCTTACCCGACTCCGGCATCTTTCCCACAGGGAGTTCCATCAAGGAATGCAGTTGGGCCCGACCATGGCCTCGAGGGATAACCGGAGCGTTGGGCCCTGGAGCAGCCACAGAGATGAGAGGAGCAGCTTCTCATACAAGCCGGGAGATAGCAGGCGACATTCCTGTCCCAATCTACTTGTAGTGTCCGTGGAGGTTGGGCTGGTGTGACTACCTCGAGCAAGGGTACCCTGCAGACGATCCAAGGCCGCAGGTGCGCAGCCATGCTGGAACACTTCCCGCAGATCAGTACCAAGGCTTCATAGCCTCCAGCCGTATACAGGGCAAGGCTGCCCTTAGGTGTGTACCGCACTCTGGTGTCAGTCAGAACACTTTTCACTCAGCTCAGACCAGGGCTGACACCTGGAACGCACATTTTCCAATCTCCAAGCTGCACCATCCTCTCCATCCAACAATCAGATATACGTGGCAGCACTTCCTTATCCTCCTCTGCAAAGTGGTATCTCCACCCCCTGCCAAGGGATTGGTCCACACACTCTCTGGAGACCTTAGCGTCCGTCCCTTTCTTTGCGCAGCGAGCCAAAACTTTAATGCAGTCCATTTTAACCCCTACAGCACTGGCGTAAAGTGACAAAAGATCAGGCTGACACTCTACCATGAGCAATGAGACCTGTTGGTTCTTCCCCACATTGTTGGAATGCACAATAACACAGTCTATACAAAGTAAATATGTTACTTGCCACCTTCCCACGGAGCCATACGAAATCCTGATGTAGCTGTAGTCGGTTGCTAGGGGCAACCACTGCAGGAATAACGCCTTTTCCCCACGTTGGGCACCAAACGTAGCAAGGTCCCGGGGCGCCAGAGGCCTAATGGTGACCTTGTTGGTTAGGGAAAACTGACATCTTTCCTTGTAGAGTGGGTTACTAGGCATGGTGGGTGTGATGCAAGAAGAAATGCTGGGCGCCAGTCACTTTTGGATGAAAACAAAAAATAATTGTCTCTTAACAGAACTGTGGGAGAGAGGATTGGGGCCAGGATACCCTTGAGTAGATGCAATGATAATTGTCAGACTCCAAGACTTTTATAGGCAGACAGCTATACAGTGGAAGGCCTCCAGCTGGATAACATTTCTGTATAGGTAGGACCGCTGTCTCCTATGGCAACTAATCTTGTAACAGTCACTAACAGTAATTGTACATAACTCTTGGTAACACAGAACAGTCCTTTACTTATCTCACAGTATCCCACTGTAGATCTTCACTCACTGAGCTCCCAGTCTCTCACTAAACTTCCAGATCCCAGTCGTCACTGGATCACTTGGGCTCTTTCATAGCTATCCCGCTGTATACTCCTCAAGCATCACCCTAGCTATCCTGGTGGGTTCCTGGCTTGGCACTTGCTGATGCTTTCCACTTCTACATTGTCCCCAGCTGGTGAGAAGACTGCTCAGGTACTTGCTTCGGCTTACTCACAGTAGTCTCAGGTAACAAGGTAGATGGTCCCTTAGTGGTGACAGCTTCCCCTCTACCTCTACACAACTGGTTCCCCGTCCGGCTGAACCTTCACAACTCGGTTGGACTCCAATCCTGCAGTCCCAACACTACGTTGCTTCTCCTGCTCTTGGATAGGCCTCAGGCAGCCTAGCAGCCAGGTGTTCCTGGAATAGGCCTCAGGCTTCCAGCCTAGCAGCCCGGGACGACACCCCCGATCACCTGACTCCACCCAAATAAATAGGCTCTCCCAGCAGGCCAAGAGACTTAAAGAAACCCCTGCCTATTGGCTAAGACACCCCACCCATTCATGATCTGTCCTTGCTATGCCCTTGTCTTATCTATTGTCACCAGCTACAATGCCACCTAGTGACAGAAGTGAGAAGTGCAGCAATTCCAGAGGGAAATCGGTGGATCCCCTAACAATTAGCCAGGACAATTGCTACCTGTCAAACTATATTTGTTAGCAACCCTGCCTAAACACCAGGGTGCTACATCCCCCTCCCCCCCGCCGAGGAAACTACGTCTCAGAATTTGGAAAGAAAAACAATTTAAACTCTCAAGCCTGAGAGTGGATGTCCTGGCAAAAACTGGGAAAGGGAGGTGACAGGAAAGTATAAACAAATAATACATGTGGCGTACCACACTCTGCAAGTCTGCTGCAAGTTCTGATTCAGTTATGTTGTGTAGTAGTCATCCCACCACATGGCTCTTGCTAGAGACTTGCCACGCAAATTTGGTACAAATTGGAAAAGTATCAACTGGAACTTGTGCTTCAAGTGCTCTGTAAGTGTAAACCTTGTCAGTGAAAATGTGCAGCAAGTTAACAAGAGTTACAATTCAACACTGCCACAAATTTGTGGCAAGTTATCCTTTCTATCTGGGACACGGTTCGAATCTCAGACAGTTCCTGCTGAACCGGTCGAGATTCAAACCGTGTATGGACAAGTTGAATGTACCAAGTTGATCGATCGATCAACTTGGGTACAACCAGCATGCTGGGTTTTGCCTGCGATTATTGCTAGTGGCTGCTATAGCTGCTAGCATAAATCACTGTCTTGTCCCGGCGGGGATGGCTTTCCTCTGTCCCCACCAGGAGCAGGCAATGGCTCGGCTGGTGAGATTCCTGCATCAACACTGTGTGTTAATGGGGAAACCTGTGGTTACAGGAAATAAATTTGCTCTGAGTATGGCCTGCCTAAGACAGTATAGCCAGTTAGTTGACAACTTCTTTGGGCCTATTAGTCCTTGTTGGTGAAAAATATTTACACTATGGCTTCATTGCATTTGGGGTTCAGGGAAAATTACAGTTACCACTCAAGCTACAGTAGAAACTTGGAATGAAATACAGCATAGCCAAATTTAGCTTTTTGTTCTGTGTAAGTCTAGTGGAAATTTTCTTAAATTTTCTTAAGAAAAAAAAGGGGGGAGTGTAGAAAGTAAAATACATGTGTCAAAATCAAAAACATTGGCATGAGATATGGGTCATAACAGAGCCCATTTGGGTTTGTTACATTGTCATAATGTCTGTATCTCTCCAGATGAGTAATACATTTCAAATAAGCGTATATACTGAAGGGTATGTATCGAGACACCATTATTTAGGGATTTGTATCCCCATGTTCCATTACTGATCCCATGTGCAACACCTGGGTAAGGTTGAGGTCTTGGGGGGTAGACAGCCTGAATGAAAGTGGAGGAGGGAGACAGAGAAATTATGGTTTTAGTAGAGAGAGTGAAGGAGGAAGGGAAGAGAAGTGTAGAGGTAGTGGGGGAGGATGAAATAAGGGGTCCCCCTGACATCATCTCCATGACCAATCCAGGAGAGTGTAGGTTTAGGGAGGTGATGGCTTGTCAAGCAAATCCCATAAATTCTAAAGTATTGTCCAAAATGCCCAAATCATAGCACAGGAGCCCTGTTTATAATTTTATGCAGCTAAGTGGATTCCATAGAGGAGATGAAGTCTAATTCCATGACCTATTCTAGAATAGTAGGTTTTTTTGATGACCACCATTGGTGGGGGATTACTGTGTGGTAGCAGTTAGGAAATGTGGAAGGATATCTCGTTTGGCATGCTTATTGGAATCTGGTAATATTGACAGTAAAACAATCTATAGTGGGTGTAGAGTTCCAGGATTGTGCCCCAGAATTTTTTGATGGTACAGGCTCACCTTAGACATTGTGCCAGGGTGTTGGGGCATCTCCAACACTGGTTTAAAATGTATGGATAAGTAGTGCAAAGCACTCTAGGACAACACTACCAGTGAGAGTGAGTTTAAAATTGGTTTCCTGAGCTTTAGTTGCCAGGGAGCCAAATTTGTTTTAAGTAAAAACTGGAGATGTGCTTCAGTGTTAGCTTTTGCAAATACCAAATCAATAATGTAGTCTGGATAAAAATGTCATTGCTTAAATGGACTTAAACCCACGTAACCTCAGTATATTTAAAAACAGGTGCTGTATAGACCCCGACTCCCCAGTCTTATCTCTTTAATACAGTCATCTCATCCCCCCAAAAGCCATCCCAAAACGTAATATATGCTCTGCTGGGAAAAGAATTAGGTAAAACATTACTACACGAGGACTGAGAAGAGATGTAGTCTGCCACAGCTAAAAAAAGCTCATTCAACATTTTGGCTTTGGAGAACTCATACAAAGTACTCTTCCACTGGTACCTCAATTCCTCCAGTATTGCCAAATACATTCTCCAATACTTCCCACTCTGATTTTGTAATTTTGGACAGGAAGGAAAAATGTTCATGTTTGGCGGCCATGCTTAAAGGTGCAAAGGTTGTGGATCTGAGACTTTTCCTTAATATATAGAGTTTTAGGTTGTACTTTGCATAAGAATCCAGTGAACCTATTCACTCTTGAGAAGTGGAGATTAAGGGGGGATATGATTAACATATACAAATACATAAATGGTCCATATCGTGAACTTGGTGTTGTGTTATTCACTTTAAGGTCATCACAGAGGAATAGGGGGGCACTCTTTGGGGGTCATTTACTATAGCGCAAAAAATGATCCTGCAGTACCAAAAAATAACTCTCAAAAAAGGCCAGAAAGACTTCAACTCTCAGAAAGTCAGCGCTAATGCAATGGAAAGCAGAGCTATTGCTGACAATAGTGCCTGTCAGATCACATATGCTGGAATAGTGGAAGTCAATGGGGCTCGAACCTGCAAAATCCAAAGTTCTCACTGAAGGCTTATATGCAAGTTCTTTGCCATAAAAAGTGTTTGGAGACCCGGGTCCTGCCCCAAGGGACACTCCTACTACTCGCGGCTATTAATGAATTGCCGGTCCGACAATACACATAAAAGTTCATTGATAAAAACGGCATGGGAATTCCCCACAGGGGAACCCCAAACCAAAATGAAAAAAAAAATGGCGTGGGGGTCCCCCTAAATTCCATACCAGGCCCTTCAGGTCTGGTATGGATATTAAGAGAGACACAAAAACTAGATACCCCAAAGGGATATTACAGGCAGTAGATCGCTAAGGATCAAAAGATGGTAGGTGCAGATAAAGTACAAAAAAATTAAGTAAAAGTATCAAAATTTTATTAATACAAAATATACAAATGCATACTGACATCTAAAAACAACAGTACAATAAGAGCAATTGGTGTCAGAATATAACTGCTAGAATGTTGCAGTGAACCACAATAGGGGGCCAATAAATGGTCAAAAAATAATTGTGGAACTGCTGCGAAATACCCTACATGTTTCAGAAAAATACAAAAAGACTCATTTCTTTTTATGGTGTGTACTTCCTTCCTCAGGGGTTTCAGGCAAGCAGATTATTGTATTTAAGACATCTGTTTTCACGAGGAACACGAGGAACCTTGATTCTGAATGGGGCTGGCCTTTAGTCAATCAAGGTTCCCCGTGTTTTCATACAATCATTACTCTCTTGGATTTATTTGTGAGGATTGCCTTTTATCCACTGGACCTATGGGCGTGGGAGTTCCATCTCATAACATCACTGTGTAAATTATTGTTGCAATAGAGAAACAGATGTCTTAAACACAATAATCTGCTTGCCTGAAACCCCTGAGGAAGGAAGTACACACCATAAAAAGAAATTAGTCTTTTTGTATTTTTCTGAAACATGTAGGGTATTTCGCAGCAGTTCCACAATTTTTTTTTGACTATTTATTGGCCCCCTATTGTGGTTCACTGCAACATTCTAGCAGTTATATTCTGACACCAATTGCTCTTATTGTACTGCTGTTTTTAGATGTCAGTATGCGTTTTGTATATTTTGTATTAATAACATTTTGATACTTTTACTTAATTTTTTTGTACTTTATCTGCACCTACAATCTTTTGATCCTTGTCGATCTACTGCCCGTAATATCCCTTTGGGGTATCTAGTTTTTGTGTCTCTCTCTTTCATTATGGGATGAGACAGTGGCTCCTAGGATCAGCCCGACTTTAGTTCCTTTTCATCAGTTTATCCGGTATGGATATTAAGGGGAACCCCAGCCAAAGTTTTAAAAAAAATGGCGTGGGGTTCCCCTCAAAATCTATACCAGACCCTTCAGGTCTGGTATGGATTTTAAGGGGAACCCCGCGCCAAAATTTTTTAAAAAATGGCGTGGGGTCCCCCCCAAAAATCCATACCAGACCCTTATCGGGGCACGCAACCTGGCAGGCCACAGGAAAAGAGGGGGGCGAGAGAGCGCCCCCCCTCCTGAACCATACCAGGCCACATGCCCTCAACATTGGGAGGGTGCTTTGGGGTAGCCCCCCAAAGCACCTTGTCCCCATGTTGATGGGGACAAGGGCCTCATCCCCACAACCCTTGCCCGGTGGTTGTGGGAGTCTGCGGGGGGCTTATCGGAATCTGGAAGCCCCCTTTAACAAGGGGACCCCCCAGATCCCGCCCCCCCTGTGTGAAATGGTAAGGGGGTACAAAAGTACCCCTACCATTTCACAAAATAAGTGTCAAAAATGTTAAAAATGACAAGTGACAGTTTTTGACAATTCCTTTATTTAAATGCTTCTTCTTTCTTCTATCTTCTATCTTCCTTCGGTTTCTTCCTCCATCTTCTTCTTCTGGTTCTTCTGGTTCTTCCTTCGGTGTTCTCGTCCGGCATCTTCCTACGCAGCGTCTTCTTCCCTTCTTCTTCTCGGGCCACTCCGCATCTACCATGATGGGAGGCTCCTGCTGTGTGACAAAGCAAGCAAAAAAATCACCGCGCTATCACGAGAAAACCCCCAAAAAAGCAGCAGTTCAACCGTGAAATAATCACAACAAACAGGAAAAATAAAAAAAAAAACTACGCTATATAGTGAAATGTGAAGAAACAGTATATGCAATAAACACACACATGTATATCAATGATATCAAATCAGTAATGCAAAAATAGTAGCAAAGTTCATTGGTGTAAAGGAAATAAGAGGAGTCCCCTAGCAGTTCTCTGTAAGATTCCAGTGAGAAATGGAAAATGAGCACACCCTGAACAGTGAACCTCCACCACCAAGCATATGCGCTTACCAGATGGGAAGCATAAATAAGCACATCTCAGGACAACATCCAGGTAGGGCTGCTAGACATTGGAGACATTCCTCTGGATACCACTATGGATGTTGAGCATGAAAGCTGGATCCCGGTGTGCTATCTACGATCTCCCTCCGTGTAGAGTGGCTCCGACCAACCAACAACCCGAGTTAAAAACATAAGGATGGAAGAAAGGCAGCCATAGCGTAAATCCGATAAGGAGCTTTATTTAAAATATGGTAAAACACTTACATAATATTGGTTCTAAAAAGAGCAATCGTCGGCCGGCAAGCAAGCGCCCGTTCGTAGTAGATTGCGATGACGTCAGAGTGTCACCCTCCCGACGTACGTTTCGTCTGTCACTGACGTCATCTGGGGAGACGACGTCAGTGACAGACAAAATCTACGTCGGGAGGGTAACGCTCTGACGTCATCGCAATCTACTACGAACGGGCGCTCGCTAGCCAGCCGGCGATTGCTCTTATCACACATTTTCCTCGGAAAATCCGACCGTGTGTACAGGGCATACGGGTTTGGGCACTATTTGGTTTCAGAGAACTATAGTAAATTCGATTTTGGGAGTATTTTCTCACCAGTGCTATAGTGAATACCGTTTTAGCGCTAATTAGTGCTAGTAGTGCTAATTAGCGCTAAATTGCCAAGAATTAGCCCTAATTCGTGGCAATTTGCGCAAATTAGCACCGTGGCGCTATAGTAAATGATCCCCTTTATGTCTAGGGGAAAAAAATATTTCATTTCCAAATACAGAAAGGTTTCTTCACAGTAAGAGCTGTGAAAATGTGGAATAGACTCCCTCCAGATGTGATTCTGGCAAGCTCAGTCGATTGCTTTTAAAAAGGCCTGGATTCTTTCCTAAATGTACACAATATAACTGGGTACTAACATTTATAGGTAAAGCTGATTTTTTCCCCTGCTGTAGCAAATTGGAGCATGCTTTGCTGGGGTTTTTTGCCTTTCTATGGATCAATTGTGGGTGAAGGATTGTGTATATGGGATTGTATTTTTTTTTTGGTTGAACTTGATGGACTTGTGTCTTTTTTCAACCTCACTAACTATGTAACTAAACAAACAATCAAACTGTCCCATGATCCTTAGCCAATTCTTTTTTTATATACTGTATAATGTCACCAAATAAACCATAGCCGATGCTTGAAAGCCCCCAGCGCTGAATTTTCCACAAGTGAAATCCCGCTTGAATGGGACTATGATTAATAATAAGATGATAATAATAATAATATTAAGACGGATGGCTCTCGTTGGATAGCCATATGGGATTTTTTTAAACCACGTGGATAAGATTTCTTCCCCATGGATAACCTATTCCCAATTGGGAATTATACTAGGGCTTTATGTTTACAAAAACAAACAAACAAATGGAGATCACACCCTCGCCCTACACTACCCTACCCTCTGGGAAACTCCCTCCCCCTTTCATTTAACCCCCCCCCCCCCCCCGTTTCCCTTTTCCCACTCTCTTTTAATATGCAATCCCACTCTTCTTTCTTTACTTTTACAATCGTTTTGCCATGCTACACACACTACACACCCTTTAAGACTGTAACATGCATTCAATACACACCAAAAGCCCTACTCATATGTTAATCTATTAAGATAATCTTTGTTGAAAGCCCATCAAGGTAAAGTATTTAGTAATACACATTTCTACCATTGTATGTGTTTCTCACAATGGTCCTGATCTGAAAATGTTCCCACTGAAAATGTGCATGTTACCGCATAAGTTTATTTTCTGAAATTGTAAAATCTTTAATAAAAAAATAGTACAGGAAAAATATTAGTGTAAATATTATTATAAAATCATTTATTTATATATAATAGTATTATAATATTATAGTATACAATCATTAAGTAGTACATTTATATGCAGAAGACTATTCATTTGTCCAAATTGTTCAACAAATTATGTTATGGGTACAATTAAGGTGGTGAGATCATGAAGGTGGTGTATGGTTCATCTGAAATAACCATGTGTATATGGTATATACACCCCTGAAGATACAAACTTGTAACAGCTTTTAGTGCCCCCACCCTGCCAAATTGCCAGGCAGTTCTGGAGATGTCCTAGATCAGCCAGTCCCTCCGACTCCCTTACATTTCTTCTGGCCCATCATAATCATGAGTTGCATCAATGGCTATTTGGAATATGTGTAAGGTAGATGGGCACTGGCAAACCTTTCAGAAATGCGCTGCAAACACGAGTCGTGCTTGCACTGCCATTGATTGTTAATGCCACCCTAAGCGCAGATAGCAGATGCGCATTTTGACACATGGCATATGCTCTACAAACGTACCAAAACACGCAGTAAAAAAACGTACCACGGTTCATTTCAGAAATAGTTCTGGAGTTTCTTTGGGGCATTTGACACGTGTAGGCAGCCCATGGGCTGCCCTATGCATGACGAGTGGAATGGCTTGGCAAACACACAAAAAGCAGCTCATAGCAACTCCTGCTTCTATATTTGATGTAACAGCATACTACAGTGATCAATCATTGTAATGGTGTACTTTCTTTTTACATTGTTGCAGCCAGTTGTGGAAGGTTGGCAACTTGCAAAATAAAAATTGTACTTTATATATCTACAGCAGGGGTAGGCAACCTTTTGAGCACAGTCTGCCGAAAAATGTTTTCGAAGAAATTGAGAGTGCCGATTTTATAACAAAAAAACTTCACACTCTCAATCACGAAAAGGATTTTTTAGAAAGTAAATGCTGTAAACTACTTGAGTAGTGAGAAATTAACATCCTGCACTCTCACACCTCAGATCAGCCCCAATTCCTGCAGCTCCACACCTGCCCCCCCTGCAAATCTGTTTCACCACTGTACGCCCCTGATCATCTGTCCCACTACTGTGCCCCCTGCTCATCTGCCCCAACACTATAACTCTCTGCACATCTGCCCCACCACTTTACTACCCTGGACATCTTCCCCACCTCTGTACCGCCCTGCTCATCTGCCCCACCACTGTAACCTCCTGTACATCTGCCCCACCACTGTACCACCCTGCTTATCTGTCCCACCATTGTAACGCCTGTATATCTGCCCCACCACTGTACCACCCTGCTCTTTTGTCCCACCACTGTAACCCCCGCTCATGTGCCCCACCAATGTTCCCCCTTTCTCATCTGCCCCACCACTGTACCTCCCTGCACATCTGCTCCACCACCGTATCCCCATGCTCTTCTGTCTCAATGCTGAACCATCTTCTCATCTGTCCTAACACTGAACTTTTCTGATCATCTGCCCCACCACTGTAACCCCCTTTCTCATCTGCCCCACCACTGTAACCCCCTTTCTCATCTGCCCCACCACTGTACCTCCTGCACATCTGTCGAACCTCTGTTCCCCCTGCTTTTCTGCCCCACCACTGTAACCCCCTGCTCATGTGTTCCACCGATGTACCTCCTTTCTCCTCTGCACCCCTCTGCACATCTGCCCCACCTCTGTACCCCCTGCTTCTCTGCCCCACCACTGTAAACCCTTGCTTATCTGTCCCACCAATGTACCTCCTTTCTCCTCTGCCCCACCACTGTAGCCCCCTGTACATTTGCCCCACCTCTGTACCCCTTGCTCCTCTGCCCAGCCATTGTTACCCCCCTGCTCATCTGTCCCACCAATGCACCTCCTTTCACATCTTCCCCACCACTGCACCCCCTGCTCTTCTGTTCCATCCACTGAACGCCCTTCTCATCTGCCCCAACACTGAACCCCTCCTGCTCATCTTTTCCACCACTGTAACCCCCTTCTCAACTGGCCCAACATTAACCCCCCTGCTCATCTGTCCCACCACTATACCTCCTGCACATCTGCACCACCACTGTACACCCTTGCTCTTCTGTCTCACCACTGTAACCTCTCTGCTCATCTGCCCCATCAATGTACCCTTTTTCTCATCTGCCCCACCACTGCACCTCCCTGCACATCTACTCCACCGCTGTATCCCCATGCTCTTATGTCTCACTACTGAATCACCTACTCATCTGCTCCACCGTTGTACCATTTTCTCATCTATGATATGCGTGATATGCAGAGTAGTGAAAGGAAGCACAGACATCTAACTGTCCTGGCACACTCATTCTGCTGATCCACCTCTCGCATCCATCCCACGTGCTTGTATGTGATGTGATGTATGTGATGTCACATACAAGCATCTGGAATGGATGCGCAATGATGAGCTCAGGTCAGGGGCATTTTCCGAAAGCAGTGGGCCTATGTGCAGGATTGTAAGTTGGGCCCCCGCAGCTGAGAAATAGTGGTTGGGTGTGATTTTCATTGCGCTGAATACTGGCTGTGGCTTAAAGGGACGCAGAGTGCAGGGTTCAGTAGTAAGTGACGCAAAGGTTCAGGAATAATTTCAACAAAGTTCCCAGAAGCTCAACAGTAATTCCACAAACTGTCACCTGATTATGGTTTTCTCAATCACAGTGAAATCCCTTCTTTCTGAGATTGGTAGTGGCAACCAAGCGAGTCATCTTCCTCTAGATGATGGGCGGGACTAGCAAGACTGTGATTGGCTTTAGCAGTGGCCAATGACAGTACTCCTCCTCCTGGAAACAGGGACCGTCTCCTCTAGAAGAACTGCACCCAATCTCTTTGTCATCACAAAAGCCGACGATCGTAGCTACAGCAATGTTAGAGAACCAAACAATGTTTCCCATCTTTTACAATGTGTGTGGGCACAGTGCCCCCCCCCCCCCCCCCACACACACACACCCCGGGCAGGGATTTCTGAAATTGGAATACATTAGTGTCTCACTGACACTTCCCTGCACTGCTCTGCTGATGGGGGAGGGATCCGAGTGCCGCCAAAAGAGGCTTCATGTGCCGGGGGTTTTCTACCCCTGATCTACAGCAACCCGCACTGAACTACCATTGCTCAAAACTGGAAAAAATATTTTATTCACTAAACGTTTACATTTTAAACTCTTAAAATACATACAAAAAAATATTCTTAAAAGAAAAAAATACATGCAAAGAAAGCATATGCTATCCGCAAAAGAAAAATATATACTTTAGTACACGTTGTGGCAGAGTGTTGCCCTGCCAGGGTCTAGAAGGAGGATGTGACCCAGAATTCTCAACCAGACGGGTTGAGGGGCTCCAGGGAGCATATAACATGAGGAGGAAATTGGCCTTTCAGTTTCCTCAGTGTTTTGTAAAGTCCACTTTGGGACCTGGAGCTCAGGGATTTCTGAGAGACCTGGGTGGGATGAAATCCCTAGTCCTGGGTCCTGATTTTGAGAACAGCCAGCATACTGATTGGTCAGGTGTGTGCTGGGTTTTTAGTAGTAACCTGACCATAGTTCTGGGCTCCACCCTGGCAGATAGGAAGTCTGAGTACCAGGAGTCAGGAGGGCTCCATGTGGGAGCCAGAGCAGCAAGAGGCTGCTAGCTATATGCACCAAGGTGGTTGGTTGGTGAAACAGTCTGTACGGGACAGACAAGGGCCTGGAGTGTAAGGCCAGAGCTGCAGTGCTGCAAGTGAGAGTCACCTAGGCTGAATGTCATTTTTTTTGTTGATGGAAAAAGGAATGCTGAAAGCCCCTGTGAGGGAAACCTATGTTGTTTTCTGAACTTGCTTTTAATAAAAATGGGCAAACAAAGCCCTTAAAAAGAAGAACCAGCGAGTGTTGGTGGCCTTGAAGCTCTATGTTTGACGCTAGTCCTTTACACATGGTGGAGAAGTGCTGTGGGCACAATCTGAGAACCCTACAATCAAGTAAGTGCATCTGTTATATGAACTGTGTTTTGATGCATGAGACCGCATAATCTGTGTGTGCAGGTGAGGAGAACCTACAAGAGAAAGGTAACTAGCCTTAAAGAGACAGTGCTCCAATTTATTGTTGAACTGTGCAAAGTTTTTCTGGAGTGACTGTGAGTATGGGGCAGTCACAGCTCCTAAAAAAAGCAAGGATGGCTGAGATTATAGAGCTCTGTGGCTGGAGGGGTTGTTACCGCCTGAATGAACCCCATACATGCCTGATCAGAGTTTGCCAAGGAGAAAGAGGGCTGGGGTTGTCCCTAGCAACACTGGTGCAATGAGTGCACAGGTGACTATGAGTATGGAGAGTCTACCAAAGTCTGTGTCTGGGAAATCATCACTCAGTGCAAAGAGTGAGCAGATGGGTGTGGTTGCCCGTGGCAACAAAAGAGAAATCTGTGCTGCTGACTTCATACAGACTATGTTGCCTTTTGAACATGTTGAAGACTTTTTGGGGGAGTTTGCGATAACTGCTTCCTACAGAGGATGGCCCAGAGGTCGCTGGGTTGAATTGGTTCAACCGTTTCTAATGGAGGAGTACCAAGAGGTGTACCGCTGGTTGGGTCATAAGCGAGATGATTACGACAATTTCCTAGGAGCAATCGAATCTAGAGAGTGCTGGAAAAAGTCAATTGGGTGAACGTGGTCTCCCATAGCAACCAGAGAAAGTGTGTTTGCAGCAAGGAGGAGCCACAGCGGAGATGTGGCTCAAGTTTTGAGTGAAGATGTTGGTTCAAAAGTGTCTGTTGTTGTCCCTGGCAACGCTGGTGCAAGCAGGCCAGCTATCAATGTGCAAAGTTCCAAGCTTACAAGAGAATGCAATTGGGGAGGCCCTGTTAAGAACCAAGTGCGCTGTTTGCGGTGCAGTGATTGGGGGCATGCAGTCTCCAAGTGCCCTTTTTTCCCAGGCTCCAGTGCAAAGCAAAGGTCTGAGAGTGCCAGGAGTGAGCAAAAGGCATACCAGAAGTGTGAGAGGAGTGCAGTTGCCCATAGCAATGCCTATGATGTCAGGTGGATGGACCGCAAGACAAAGCTATTGCCTAAAGAGAATTGTGGCAAGTTTAAAGTAACACCGCTTCATAGAGAGAGAAGTCTACGTGTATGGGAGAGCCAGCAAAGTGCAGTTAGAGTGCCATCTCCCTTAGCAACAGAAGAAAGTCACCAAGTACTATGCCAGGAATGTGGTCAACTGGGGCATGGGATCTTTTCTTGTCCCAGCTTGTGGAATATGACTGCTGATATTGTTGTTGGGCTTAACTCTTCGCCTGCAAGCCAGGATTCCTGTGTTAAAATATTTGCAGTCACCCCTGCCAACAGAGAGGAAATTCCTGCTGTGCCTGCTGTAATTGCATCCCGCGGCCACCAGAGGGAGTGGCCCAGTGGAAGTGCAGTACAAGAAAGTCAACGTACTCAAGTGAACATGGCAATACCTGTTACTCTGGGTAAGACTGTTGCTGTTGAAGTCATGGGAAAGACTGGAGTGGAAGTGATCCCAGAGGGGAGATCCACTGTTGGTGCAGAAAAGGACTTGCCTCACTGCAGTGCCCTGTCCAGTGGGGAGGCAAGTGTTAAAATTGAATGTGATGATGTGAAACTTACTGAGGAGTATGATCATACTGGTATTGAGTTAACTAATGCCGATAATGTAAAGCTTAATGAGGTAGGGGTGATCGCTAAGCAGGATGGGCTATTCCCCTTAGCAACAGTATATAAGGGCTGCAGAGGTGTCCCTAGAAACCTCAAGAGAGCTCTGTGTGTTGGAGCCAGAGGTTGCCCGGGACAACTGTGGTGCCACTCTGATGGATAAGAGGGAACTTGACCTTGGTGATAATGTGTCAAATGGTAAAACTAAAATGTCTGAAATTACCTGTGGCGATAATGGGTTACTGCGGTCTGTCACTGCTGACAGCAAAAGTCTTCATGAGTTTAATGAAGCGCCACCCGAGCAAGGTGGTGAAATTATGGCCACAGGTTAGTTTAAACAAAAGTGATACGTGCGATGTGCCTGCTGTGGAGCGACTCTGTCCTGTGTCTCCTTTACCAGTTGGAGCAGTACTGCGTAGTACCTCTGATGGGAGCCTAGAGAAAATAGACTGGGACAGATGGGCAACAAGTCTTGGCTTTATTGAAAGAAGTCTCATTGTGTAACAATGGAGTGGACACCATTTCTGCTGTGCTAAATGGAGGGACTTCAGAGCAGCTTCTGGACCAGGGCTCACTTGCTGCTGTTGCAGAGGATATTCCTCAGGAGATGGAAGGGCCAAGACAGATTGAGCACATAGCAGAGGTTGTGTCCACAACCCATAAAGGAGTTATTGATGTGGTATACCAAACTAATGCTATCCATAGAGAAGACCAGGAACAGATCATTGACATTGAGCCTGAGAGTTTTGTGGTGACTCCCGCACCTGGCTGCGCTCTAGGAGAGCACCAGATTATTGCATTGGATACCTCCAGCGAGGAGGAAGCCCATTTAAGAAGCGCCACCTCTAAGGCATCAGTAAATGAGTCTTTCCATATCCCTAGGGACATAAAGGACTCCAGGAAGGTCTTAGGTGTGGAATCACACTGCCTTTGTATGACAAATATGCTGAGAGAAATATTAGAGTGTACAGCCGGTGTATATCCTGCCATCCTCTCCTGCGTTGGAGAACTTGTACCATGGAGTATGCATAAATGGAGCTGGATGTTACAGGCTGTACGATGCAGAGATTGCCAAAGTTGGAAGCGTTTAATGCGATTATTGTTAATGTGGAAAGCTGTCTCACAGTGTGCTGGATTGCTTCATAAGGAGGTTATGTATGAGAGGCACTCTGGGGTACTGTTGGACAGGACAGAAGTCTGGGCGGAAGTGCCAGAGGCACAAGTATATGTGATGTGGTTGGGGTCATCAACCCAAAGCTGAAAATGGATGATGATCAGGTATCAGGACAGTTGCTGGAAGAGGATCATGTGGCAGTGGAGTTGAGGGTTAGTGACGTTGCCATGGTAGACAACAACTCCACTTTGTGCGATTCTCCTCCAGACACTACCTTGCAGAACACTGGTGAGATGAGTTCTGAGAAATATGGTGATATTTCGGATATTGAGGAAAAGTGCAACGCACTGGTAAATGTTTCAGTTACCATGGGTAACAACAAAAATGAGGGTAGACCTGATGGTCAAGGTGACATGATTGCTGTTAATCTTAAAAAATACAGGAAGATGAATAATGGTATGACAGACACAGAAGAGGGAATAGGTGCAGTAGAAATAGGCCTCATACGGGTTCAGGAGTGTAATTCTGGGAAAGATTTCCAGAGGTCCAGGAACCTCCCAAGTTGCAAGAGTAAAAGTTCTAAGGACACTGGCCCAAGGCTTAACAAGACGTCATTAAAAGAGTTTAATTCCCAAATAAAAGTGCCCACACTGGCTAAAAGGGTGTTTAAAAATGTGACCACTTTAGAAGTAAAGAGAAAAAGGTTGGGAAAAAATATCAAAGACCTTAGTAAGTCCCCTAGTGTTAAAGTGTTTGAAGGTGTGGGCCCAAAGAAAATGAGCAGATAGGGTTTTTGGAAGCGCACACGTAAAAAGGAACAGGGGTATCTTTTTAGTACCCAAGTCAGTGTAGCAGGGGGACACGGTGAAAGTCACCTGATAAGACTGGGTGTGGCCCTTGTGGGTGATAGCTGGCACAGCGGTGCCACTTTGAAGAGGTTTGGCTGGTGTGTTACGAAATGGGGGGGGGATATGTGGCAGAGCGTTGCCCTTAATTTAATACACGAGAGCTTTTTTTTTTGTTTTTTTTTTTTTTTACCACTACTATTCCTTTATATTGGCTTTAAAAATTTACAAATGCAGCAATTTAGAATTTGGATGAAAGGTTTAGCACTGGGAAACACTTTTTGAAAGATAAAAAGTGCATTTTATATACAACTATGAGGATCAGACCAAAATGAGGGACAAATAAGGGGGAAAGAGGGACAGAGGGACATTGCTCCAAATCAGGGACAGTCCCTCGAAATCAGGGACAGTTGGGAGCTATGCATTATGTGCAGCCCTGTGATCTCAGGGGCCGCTTTTGAGGCCCCCTTTAGCGAACGACCACTGCTCTAACAGGAAGTCGGATCACAGCAACAAAAACAACAAATTGGGAGAGCAATAGAACGGACTTTTAAGAGTTAAAAAAAATACATACATTAATAGCTTTTTTTTTTTTTTTAACCAGTTGAGTTGAGTTGAGTATTACCTTTTAATAACATCTTAAGTAATAGAATCCACAACCTTTTGAATGGAAAATGTTATGTATCTTTGTAAAGATATGTGACCTTTCCTGTAGGCTGTAAGTAAAGCATGACCTCACATTTGACTGTGTTTACTGTCAGCATTCTCTGAATTACAGCTGTCTAGCAAAGCTTCCCAGGTTCAGCCTTTTGTACTGGCGTAGAGGCCGGGCTTTAGGGATACTCCTTTGGAAAACACAAATGGTCTGGTCAGAAGTGATTTTAACAGAGCCACAGGAGCTCAGGAAGACTTAGGTTGTAATTGTGGCCTATGTGTGCGAATCACTGATGCAGAAATCCTTCAGAAGCGGCACCCTTTTGCCAGCTCTGGACACCCTCAGAGCCCCTTCCCAACCATCACCACCCCCTCCCTCTTTCCCCAGTGACGCCAGTAAAACCTCAGTGGCTCACAGAGTTCTGAAAGGAATGTACAGGGAGGAGGAGGATGAGGAGGAGAAGGGAGAGGAGGAGAAGGGAGAGGAGGAAGACAGGAGGGGGTGTAGGAGGGAGCGGAAGGACAGAGAAGAGGGAGGGGGAGGAAAGGAGAATGACAGCAGAGGAAAGAGGAAAAAAAAAAAGAGGGTGTTAGGCAGAAAAGAAAAAGCAATGTAGCTGCTGGTGGTGGTGATGATGATATATGAGATTCATGAAACCCATGCCTGAAAATCTAGACAAAACCCTAGGATCTATACCTAAATTAGACAGGAAGCTATGGGGATAGGAAATGTTACAGCAGAATTCCATATCAGAAAGCCTGGGTAAGGAAGCTGTTTGGTGAGGTTAAAGGTTATGGAGCAGCTAGCAGGATAACATGCAATTATGCAGTGGCAGGAGATGGGGGGATGGGACGCTACATTTCTATATAGTGCTGGGATAGCTACTTTTCACTTCTGCTGTAGGCAAGATCCAAGAAAACAGATTTCTGCCCTTTTTGCAGCCTTCAGGACAGATCACTGCTGCAAATCAAAGAATCTGATTTGGCTGCACGCATGTTTTGTCTGACGTGCTTTACAGAGGAGATTGAATCTTTCACATTATATCCTGTCCTCAAAAGGAGCTTACAATCGAATGAATTAGGCCAATCAATTTGCAGAAGGAACCAACCACAATTCAACAATAGACTTCATGAATAAAATAGCAGGAATGTCAGGTAAACTCTGAGAGCCAGGGGTTATCTAGCTTCATACTTAGGCCTCAGCAAAACTGCTCACATTGTTTTGCTAATCCAAATACACAGTTGAGATCTCTTTGGCTCCCAGGGAGTACCTGGCACTTTTATCTCATGCAAGAGATGCTTCCCCTTGGAGTTCACCTCTTAAGCTGCCCATACAGGCACAGAATTCTTTTGTTCAGACTACAGGCTGAACAAAAGAAATCAAACAGATTCCCCCATCTACACTAAAGCCTAGTACAATCGGCTGGTTGAACAGAAACCGTCTGACACTTGGCCTTTGTGTACAGCAGTCAGACAGAAGCCGGCTGTTCGCCTGGCTTCTGTCAATGGGGCATGACCGGAAAAAGGTCTACCTATCATCTCCCAATAAGCGCTCTCAGCCAATGGCTTAGAACACTAACTGGAGTGTTCTGGGGGGTCCCCCTGTCAGAACACAATAGTACAGCAGGGGAGATCACTGTACTAACATTGGATAGTTAGTACAGCGGCTCCTCCCTGAGCTGTCATATTATTATTATTTTATTTTTTCCTTCAGCCCTGCAGAGTTGAACGGAAAAAAACTACTAGTGTGTACCAGGCTTAGGCCCCTTTCACATGGGCTGTCCAATCAGATCTGCCTGTCAGTTTTTTCAGGCGGACCTGATCGGACCATCTATTTACCCCTATGGACCGGCGGGTGTGATTGGATATGATCGGATGACAAAGGATAGGCAGTCCATTTTCATCTGATTTTCTCCATAGAGGAGAGCGGGACTCTGTCCGTCTCTGCGCTGCACAGTGAGCGGAGACAGACTTGTCATCCATCTGCTCAGCGGGGATCAGCAGAGTGATCCCCCACTTTGCAAGTGGAGTCCATCGAACGGATCCACCCAGTGTGAAAGGGGCTTTAAATGGCAAGTATGGTTCACTTTCCTTGCTAGAATACAATAGCTAACAGCTAAAGCCCACGAATACCTGAGCAGTGACTGTAGTTAATGTTTGCCCTCTAATGTTCCGTCGGGCCCCTTCACTCGGATGAAAGATAGTCAAGCTGGGAGGTGACAGTAGGGCCACCCACAGAACAAATTTTGACTGATTCAGCAGGAATTCAATTCATGCATGGCCCGCTTTACTTAAAGCAGTATTAAACCCAAAAGCAATAATTTATTATATTGCAGCTTATAAATTCTTAGATGTGATGGCTGCAGAGCCATCTTTAATATTGATTCCCCCCCCCCCCCATGCAATTTCGCTCTCCACCTGCTCTGAGACATATACAATAAATAGCAGCTAGACTCAGGATCAGTTTACTGTATCAGATCAGGCAGCGATTGCGATTGGTTGCCAGAGGTTACGGCATATCATTACTGATTAGTTGCTAGAGACTACAACATATGATTTCTACTTGTTGATTGGTTGCTAGAGATTTCTGTACAGTAATACTGCTCACTGATTGGTTGCTAGAGGTTACTGCACATGATTACTGCTCACTGATTGGTTCCTAAAGGTTACAACACATCATCTCCTCACTGCCTGCACACCGTGGACTTGGGAGGTGAGGGGACCCATCAATAGACACAAAACTCATAGGGATTCTAGAACTCCTGGGATCAGTGGCAGTGCTGGGGGGAGGGGAGCGTGTGATCAATGGCAATGCTGAGTTTTTTACCCACTAACAATATAAAGAGGAGATTCAACACTGGCCACCAATGTAATAGACCACTATAGTAATAGAAGCATTCACAGTAACCACCAATGTAAGGAGGGATTTACACTGACCACCAATGTAAGGGGAAGAGTCACACTGGCCACTAGTGTGAATGAAAGGATTCTACACCAAGCCTCAATGTAATGAAAAGGTTTACACTGACCACCAATGTAACTGAGACATTTAGCTTGTGTTCACATTTGTGTGTCGGGAATGCATGCAAAATCGCTTTCCTGACACCACAGAAATGTGCTGCCCTTTAGTAGATACACAGCAGTACCATTAATTGTTAATTACACCCTCACGCATCTGCTGATATGTGCTGTGGCACTGTGTGAGTTTAAAAAAGGGGACTTTCTTCCGCATCTCTAGCACATAGAGCAGCTCATTGAAATGTATGGGTTGCCCTACACGCTACCTACATATTTATCCACCCTGTCAGTACACCTTTGCATCATAAAACCCCAGCTAACCTCTGCACATCAAACCTCCCCCATCCTCTCCACTCCAACCCCCCCCTCCCCCTTCCTTTAATGCTACCTGTCTCCTCTGCTAATCTTGGCACCCACCTTGAATGAATGACCATAGTTGTAGGCAGGACTTTCAAGCGTTCCTTTACCTCCCCAGTGGGCAGCATTCAGTATAGGTGATGGTGGATATGACCAGGGGGGGGGACATAATATACACATGAATGCAGCCTTTATTTACATATCCATGCAGTTGGCCGCCGCTAAACACATATTGATGCCACCGCTATTTACATGTAAACACAGGGTCTGCAGGTGAGTCATCTGTACACAACAATAGGGCAGTACTTTACACTGAGATATCGGGACACAGCACAGGACTAAAACTTCAAGGGACAAGAGAATTTAAACTGGGATAGTTGGCAAGTATAAGGCAGCTGCTTTGGGCCCCACAACAATGGCAGGGCACAGGGCAGCTGCCCCTTTTGCCCTGCCTTAACCACATGCCGACCGGGCCATAGCCGAAAGACGGCCACAGCGCGGTCGGCTTATCCTGGGAGGGCGTCCATGGACGTCCTCCCAGAATACTGCTCTCGCGCGCCCCCTGGGGCGCGCACCCGAGAACTTCCGTGACCGCCGGGTCCATCGCGGCCGTTTACCATGTGATCGCTCCGTCAAATGACGGAGCGATCACATGTAAACAATCGGTACATAGGGGGAGGAGCGGGGGAGGGATCGGATGGTAGCAGCGTTGTGGGCTGCATCTGTAGTGCCCACAACGCTGCTCTGTGACAAATACAGTCACATCCATCCATCCATCCCTCCATGCTCAGCCATCCCTCCATACTATAATACCCCACAATACTCTGCACTACTCCGCAACACCCCACAATACCCCACAATACTCTGCACTACTCCGCAACACCCCACAATGCTCTGCAATACTCTGCACTACTCCGCAATACCCCGCACTACTCTGCAACACCCCACAATACCCCGCAATACCCCGCACTACTCTGCAACACCCCACAATACCCCGCAATACCCCGCACTACTCTGCAACACCCCACAATACCCCGCAATACCCCACACTACTCTGCAACACCCCACAATACCCCGCAATACTCTGCAACACCCCACAATACCCCACAATACCCCGCAATACTCTGCAACACCCCACAATACCCCACAATACCCCGTACTACTCTGCAACACCCCACAATACCCCACAATACTCCAACACCCCGCAATACCCTGCAATACTCCGCAACACCCCACAATACCCCACACTACTCTGCACTACTCTGCAACACCCCACAATACTCTGCAACACCCCACAATACTCTGCAACACCCCACAATACTCTGCAACACCCCACAATACTCTGCAACACCCCACAATACTCTGCAACACCCCACAATACTCCGCAACACCCCACAATACTCTGCAACACCCCACAATACTCCGCAACACCCCACAATACTCCGCAACACCCCACAATACTCTGCAACACCCCACAATACTCCGCAACACCCCACAATACTCCGCAACACCCCACAATACTCTGCAATACCCCACAATACTCCGCAACACCCCACAATACTCCGCAACACCCCACAATACTCCGCAACACCCCACAATACTCCGCAACACCCCACAATACTCTTCAATACCCTGCAATACTCTGTACTACTCCGCAACACCCTGCAATACTCTGCAATACCCAGCCATACCCAGCCTTGCGCAGCCATACCCAGCCTTGCGCAGCCATACCCAGCCTTGCGCAGCCATACCCAGCCTTGCGCAGCCATACCCAGCCTTGCGCAGCCATACCCAGCCTTGCGCAGCCATACCCAGCCTTGCACAGCCATACCCAGCCATGCTCAGCCATATTCAGCTGTACTCGGCCTCTGTATGTGGCCAGGCTGTGGAAGTCTCACACATGTGGTATCGCCGTACTCAGGAGGAGTAGGTGAATCTATTTTGGGGTGTCATTTTTGGTATGTACATGCTATGTGTTCGAAATATTGTATAAATGGACAACTTTGTGTTAAAAAAAAAATGTGTTTAAACCACTTCCCGCCCGCTGGCCATCATACGACGTCCTTGACTTTGTGCGGGGATATCTGAATGATGGGTGCAGCTACAGGCATCATTCAGATATCATCTTTTTCAGCCGGCGATTCCCTACACCATGAGAATGATCATAGCGGCTATTCCACTGCTTGATCGTTCTTATGGGAGGCGAGAGGGGACCACCCCCCCTTCCCGCCGCCCTCCGGTGCTTCTACCGTCTCACCGACCGCTACGATCGAAGCCAGGATCGTTTTTTTTTTTTTTTTTTTTTTTTTTTTTATTTTAGGCTTCCCAGCCTAGAGGTGAGATGTGGGGTCTTATTGACCCCATATCTCACTGTAAAGAGGACCTGTCATGCCATATTCCTATTAAAAGGGATGTTTACATTCCTTGTAATAGGAATAAAAGTGATCAAAAAAATTTTTTTTTGGAAAAAAGTGTCAAACTAAAATTAATAAAGTAAAATGAACAATAAAAAAAAAAAAATTTTTAAAGTGCCCCTGTCCGTGTGGTCGCATGCAGAAGCGAATGCACACGTAAGTCCCGCCCACATATGAAAACGGTGTTCAAACCACACATGTGAGGTATCGATGCGAACGTTAGAGTGAGAGAAATCATTTTGGCCCTAGACCTCCTCTGTAACTCAAAACATGTAACCAGTAAAAAATGTTAAAGCGTCGCCTATGGGGATTTTTAAGTAGCGAAGTTTGGCGCCATTCCACGAGCGTGTGCAATTTTGAAGGGTGACATGTTAGGTATCTATTTACTCTGCGTAACTTCATCTTTCACATTATGGAAAAACATTGGGCCAACTTTACTGTTTTTGTTTTTTTTTAAGCACAAAACTGTTTTTTCCCCCAAAAAAAGCGTTCAAAAAATTGCTGCGCAAATACCGTGCAAGATAAAAAGTTGCAACAACCACCATTGTATTCTCTAGGGTCTTTGCTAAAAAAACATATATAATGTTTTGGGATTCTATGTAATTTTCTAGAAAATAAATGATGATTTTTACATTTAGGAGACAAATGTCAGAATTGGCCTGGGTGCTCCAGAACGCCTGAAGGTGCTCCCCTGCATGTTGGGCCTCTGTATGTGGCCACGCTGTGTAAAAGTCTCACACATGTGGTATCGCCATACTCGGGAGTAATAGCAGAATGTGTTTTGGGGTGTAATTTGTGGTATGCACATGCGGTGTGTGAGAAATAACCTGCTAATATGACATTTTTGTGGAAAAAAAAAAGAAAAAAAAATCTTGATTTTGCAAAGAATCGTGGGAAAAAATCACAACTTCAAAAAACTCACCATGCATCTTTCTAAATACCTTGGAATGTCTTCTTTCCAAAAAGGGGACATTTTGGGGGTATTTGTACTTTTCTGGCATGTTAGGGTCTCAAGAATATAGATAGGCCGTCAGTAATTTAGGTATGATCAATTTTCAGATATTGGCACCATAGCTTTTGGACTCTATAACTTTCACAAAGACCAAATAATTTACACCGATTTGTACTTATTTTTACCAAAGATATGTAGCAGTATAAATTGTGGCCAAAATTTACGAAGAAAAATTACTAAATTTGCTAAATTTTATAACGGAAACAAAGAAAATTTCATTTTTTTACCGAATTTTCAGGCTTTTTTCTTTTATAGCGCAAAAAATAAAAAACCCAGCGGTGATTAAATACCACCAAAAGAAAGCTCTATTTGTGTGAAAAAAAGGACAAAAATTTCATATGGGTACATTGTTGCATGACTGAGTAATTGTCATTCAAAATGTGAGAGCACCGAAAGCTGAAAATTGGTCTGGTTAGGAAGGGGGTTTAAGTGCCCAGTGGTCAAGTGGTTAAAGATGGCCCTGGGTGGCTGTATTAGTTTCCTTTTTTAAACTTACTTTCTTCTATTTACATTTGGTGATCCAGCCAGCAAGTCTGTTGTCTTTCAAAAGCACAAGCTCTCCAGTAGAATGTATTGGTGTACATGGATGAGACAAACCAATTAACACTGGTGGGGGTGATTAAAATGATCAGCTTTTATTTAATCATGCAAAACCTTTCTCTCAAAAGGAAAAAAAAAACGGTTTACTGTAACTGATTATAAAGTCTTAGCTGGGGTTTGGCTTCAATGTGTTAGTGTATCTAAATTTGCTAATACATTTAGCTCTACCCTCCCTACCAGACTGGGCAATGCCGCTGTTCCACCTGTGCTTATTCGTCCAGAGTTGTGTCTTACTAATACAGGAGGTGGGTTACTGGCCAGATCACCAGGTGAAAACGGAGGGGGGGAAAGAAAAACAAACTGATACAGCCACAATCTAATGATTGGTAAACTGCAATATAATACTTTTTTTTTTTTTTTTGGGGGGGGGGGGGGGTAACACTGCTTTAAACCCATTTTTTTTTTTTTTTTTTTTTTGTGTAATCTTTATTTTAAAATGTTTGCATCATATAACATACATAAAACAAAGCACCATAGAAAAGAACAAAAGCATACAAACAGGTCCATGTGTCATTCGTGGTGCTCAATATAATGACTGTAAATGGGGGGGGGGGGGGGAATGAGGCAAGTAGAACATCATATTCATACTTTATCTGAGGAACGTAATCATAAATGAATCGCCTCAAATAGCCCATCCCTGCGGGAGGCTAAAGGTGACTTAGACCCCATAACGTGGATGAGAAACTAGGGAGGGATAAGGATATGAGGGACAAAACAAAATAAACAGAACAAAACAGCACTCCATGCAATAATCAGGTCGATACCCATGCAATAATCAGGTCGATAATGGGCACATTGGCTAATCTGTTTTGGCTAAGGATCCAGAACCACCCCACTCCCAACCCCATCAGGAAGAGGGGCTGCAGTGGTTGGAATCCCCTGAGAGCCCGGTGTGGCCTTGCCAGTGTAGTGTATCCAAGTGGCCCATATACTATAAAACCTGTCATAGCGGTCCTTACATGTCACCATCCACTCCTCCGCAGCCATTATATCAGTGGCGGCTGGTGCTCCAAATTTTTTGGGGGGGAGGCGCAAACAAACTGAAATACTGGAAAAAAAACATCAAATGCCGCTACTTGTGCCCATCAAATGCCGCCACTTGTGCCCATTATATGCAGCCATTTGGCCCATCAAATGCCGCTACTTGTGCCCATGAAATGCCGCCATTGTGGCCCGCCCGCTGTCTGCTCAGCACTTACCCTATCTTAGTGGTGGCTCGTGCAGCAGATGACGGCGAGCTGTGGGACTGCTCCTGTGTCCTCCATGCTTTCCCCTCCTCTCTTCTTCCGTTCTGCTAGGTGTCCAATCGGAGCGCCTGTGCCTTCAGCCAATTAAGTGACGGGTATTAGACCCGTGCTACCTGATTGATGGAGAGGCGGCTCAGTGTTAGAAAAGCAAATATTAATTTGCTTTTCTAACACATCTGGGTAGACTGCGAGCGCAATGCTCTGCGCTCCAAGTCCACCTTTTTTAAAGCCTATTGCTCTAACATAAGATCCTTTGCTGCACCTTTTGCATTGGATGAGGTACACAACATTACTGTACCTCAAGTAATGTTGTGTACCTCATCCAATGCAAAAGGTGCAGCAAAGGATCTTATGTTGGTGAAACAGGACAGAAGTTGCAAGCGAGGATGAATTTGCACAGACATACCATCAAAGAACATAAAGAAGACAGTTTATGCACACCTGTGGGACATCATTTCTCACAATCGGACCACACCATAGAAGACCTCAATGTCTTAGTTCTTAAAGGGAATTTCAGAACTATCCAGGAAAGGAAAACGTTTGAACTAAGAATGATACTTCTTTTTGACACGAAGAATAATGGCCTGAATTTAGATATTGGTTTCCTTACACATTATGCTAAAGTTTTACAACCGCTCTGTGATTAGTATTCCCCCCCCCCCCCTGCATTCCCCCCCTAGCTCTCCCTCTGTCTTATCTCACTAATAGGGCGTACACACGGTCGGACTTTGTTCGGACATTCCGACAACAAAATCCTAGGATTTTTTCAGACGGATGTTGGCTCAAACTTGTTTTGTCTACACACGGTCGCACAAAGTTGTCGGAAAATCCGATCGTTCTAAACGCGGTGACGTAAAACACGTACGTCGGGACTATAAACGGGGCAGTGGCCAATAGCTTTCATCTCTATTTATTCTGAGCATGCGTGGCACTTTGTCCGTCGGATTTGTGTACACACGATCGGAATTTCCGACAACGGATTTTGTTGTCGGAAAATTTTATCTCCTGCTCTCCAACTTTGTGTGTCGGAAAATCCGATGGAAAATGTCCGATGGAGCCCACACACGGTCGGAATTTCCGACAACACGCTCCGATTGGACATTTTCCATCCTAAAATCCGACCGTGTGTACGGGGCATAACTCTGCTGCTATCTTTATTACCATTGATTTGTATGTGTTTGGTTTTCTCTCTTTTTTTTTTTTTCTTCTTTAACCACCTCAATACAGGGCACGTACACCCCCTTCCTGCCCAAGCCATTTTTCAGTTTTCAGCGCTGTCGCACTTTGAATGACAATTGCGCGGTCATGTTACACTGCACCTTAATTAAATTTTTATCATTTTTTTCCCACAAATAGAGCTTTCTTTTGGTGGTATTTGATCACCTCTGCGGTTTTTATTTCTTGCGCTATAAACAAAAGAAGAGGGACAATTTTGAAAAAACACAATATTTTTTACTTTTTGCTATAATAATTATCCAATTTTTTTTTTTTTTTTAACAAATTTTTTCCTCAGTTTAGGCCGATACGTATTCTTCTACATATTTTTGGTAAAAAAAAATTGCGATAAGCGTATATTGATTGGTTTGCGCAAAAGTTATAGCGTCTACAAAATACGGGATAGATTTATAGCATTTTTATTATTTATTTATTTTTTACTAGTAATGGCGGCGATCTGCAATTTTTATTGTGACTGCGATATTGCGGCAGACACATCGGACACTTTTGACACATTTTTGGGACCATTCACATTTATACAGCGATCAATGCTATAAAATTGCATTGATTACTGTGTAAATGTGACTGGCAGGGAAGGGGTTAACACTAGGGGGCGCTCGAGGGGTTAATGTATTACCTAAGGAGGTGATTCTAACTGTGGGGGGAGGGGACTGACTGGGGGAGGTGACCGATCGCTGTCCCTATGTACAAGGGACACGCCATCGGTCTCCTCTCCTCTCTGACAGGACGTGGATCTGTGTTTACATGCACAGATCCACGCTCCTGCTGTGTTACCCGGCAATCGCGGGTGCCCGGCGGACATCGCGGCCGCCGGGCACGCGCACCGGGTCCCGAGTGACACGGCGGGCACGCGCGCGCGCCGCCGGCGGCGCTCGCACGCCCCCTAGTGGCTCGGGAAGGCGAGGACGTCATATGACGTCCTCCCAGAATAACAGAAGCCTCGTCCAGCCGTCATATGACGGTGGGCGGTGGCTTAGCGGTTAACATTCTGCTTAAAAAATTTGTGAATCAGTACTGCTTGGACCTTGAAGAAGGGGACATACCCCGAAAGCTTGTCCTGAAAAATTGTATGTTAGTGCAAATAAAAAAGTATCACGGACAGTACTCAATTTTCTCTGAGGAAAATCCTAAAAACAATTGTGAATCAACACAATACAAGAGCATGTGAGATATACAGAAATGTCTATAGTGCCATGTGATATGCTCTGGGGCCAGAGTCCATAAATATAAAATCAATGGAAGTCTTCTCAAACGGAGGAGGGGCTCGAACAATGGACGGTGACTGGAAACTTGGATGTAAGGCAACCCCAGGGAACACGCCAAAGACATCAAAAGATTAAGTACTCTTACCAGATGTGTACAGTGTCGCCAACCTACCAGATTGAAATTTACTGGCACAACACCCAAAATTTACTGGCACCACCAAGTTTTTAGTGGCATTTCACAAAAGTTCCAAAATTACATTTTTAGGTGTAAATTTCAGTATTTAGGCTACAAACAAGTACGCTAGGCAAATAGCAATGTGATTTAAGGCAGATATTAAGGTAAAAAAAACATATATTTTTGTTATTTTCGACATAATAAGGAATTATCTAGTCCAATCACCTCCTGCCTCCATCACCTGTCACCATTACCCCCTGCCTCCAACACCCCCTGCCACCATCACCCCTGCCACCATCACCCCTGCCACCACCCCCCTCTGCCAGACTGCCTCCATCCCCCTCTGCCACCAACACCACCTGCTCCAGTCCATCCCCTTCTGCCACCATCCCCTTCTGCCACCGACCCCCTCTGCCACCATCATACCATGTCTCCACCCCCCCTCCTCTGCCACCATCACACCCTGCCTCCATCCCCCTCTGCCACCATCACCCCCTGCCACCATCCCCCCTCTGTCAGACTGCCTCCATCACACCCTGCCTCCATCCCCCTCTGCCACTATCCCCCTCTGCCACCATCACCACCTGCTCCATCCCCCTCTGCCATCATCACCCCCTGCCACCATCATACCCTGCCATCACCCCCTGCCACAATCCCCCTCTGCCACCATCATACCCTGCCTCCACCCCCTCTGCCACCATCACCCCCTGCCACAATCCCCCTCTGCCACCATCATACCCTGCCTCCACCACCCTCTGCCGCCACCACCCCCCTCTGCCACCAACACCACCTGCTCCAGTCCATCCCCCTCTGCCACCAACACCACCTGCTCCAGTCCATCCCCCTCTGCCACCGACCCCCTCTGCCACCATCATACCATGTCTCCACCCCCCTCCTCTGCCACCATCATACCATGTCTCCACCCCCCCTCTGCCACCATCACACCCTGCCTCCATCCCCCTCTGCCACTACCCCCCTCTGCCACCATCACCCCCTGCCACCATCATACCCTGCCTCCACCCCCCTCTGCCAGACTGCCTCCATCCCCCTCTGCCACCAACACCACCTGCTCCAGTCCATCCCCCTCTGCCACCATCCCCTTCTGCCACCGACCCCCTCTGCCACCATCATACCATGTCTTCACCCCCCTCCTCTGCCACCATCATACCATGTCTCCACCCCCCCTCTGCCACCATCACACCCTGCCACTACCCCCCTCTGCCACCATCACCCCCTGCCACCATCATACCCTGCCTCCACCCCCCTCTGCCACCATCCCCCTCTGCCAGACTGCCTCCATCCCCCTCTGCCACCAACACCACCTGCTCCAGTCCATCCCCCTCTGCCACCTTCCCCCTCTGCCACCAACACGACCTGCTCCAGTCCATCCCCCTCTGCCACCATCACCTTCTGTCACCGTCGGCTGGGCTGTCATCCTGTCCCAGACTCCCCCCGGTTCCCGTAGACTCTGGATTGCCTGGTCCTGGATGCAGGGCTCCTCCATTCTGCCAGCGCGTGCTGCTCAGCCTCCGAGTCCTGCTGCTCCAGTGCTCCAGGTTAGTGTTACAGATTTTAAATGTTGGAGCGCCAGGCGGGATGTGCTAATACATCACTCGCCTCGCCACCAGTAAAGCGCACCAGCGGTGCTCAGCCTGTGTGAGATCCGCCCCCTCCGCCGGCCGAATAGAGGGTCTGCTCGGCAAGCTCCGGAAATGCGCATGCGCAGTTCCAAGCCAGACCGATCATGGCTATTTTTTACTGGCACATTCCCGCTACTACGGACATTTACAGGCGGGGGAAAAAGTGCCCGTTTTTACGGGCTGCCCGTAAAAATACGGGCGGTTGGCAACACTGGATCTGTAGGACATATCTGCCATATAGCAGTACGTCTGTTAGAGCTTGTGGAGGTAACCTCCCGTGGTATCCGCCTGGGTGTTGTCCCTTAGGTCGCGATCACCGATGTAGAAGGGTTGTCATGGGTGGAAGCTAGCCGCTCTCACGCACACACTCTCCAATTCAGGAACCAAAAGGTCAAAAGGAACCAGTTGAGGATGGAGTCATGGAGGAAAAAAGAAAAAAGCCCCACATGGCGTAGGTAAAAAATTTAAGGATTTTAATGAATAAAAAACTTTACAGGATAAAAAGTGATCACAAGTAAATAAAACTGTGGCAACGTGGGAAGCTGAAACCCTGTTGAAGACTTTGCAGTCGAAACACGTAGGACTGGCGTTTCAGCTTCCCACGTTGCCACCGTTTTATTTACTTGTGATCACTTTTTATCCAGTAAAGGTTTTTATTCATTAAAATCCTTAATTTTTGACCTACGCCATGTGGAGCTTTTTTCCTCCATGACTCCATCCTCAACTGGTTCCTTTTGACCTTTTGGTTCCTGAATTGGAGAGTGTGCATGAGAGCGGCTAACTTCCACCCATGACAACCCTTCTACATCGGTGATCGCGATCTAAGGGACAACACCCGGGCAGATGCCATGGGAGGTTACCTCCACAAGCTCTAACAGACGTACTGCTATATGGCAGATATGTCCTACAGATCTGGTAAGAGTACTTAATCTTTTGATGTCTTTGGCGTGTTCCCTGGGGTTGCCTTACATCTAAGTTTCCAGTCACCGTCCATTGTTCGAGCTCCTCCTCCGTTTGAGAAGACTTCCATTGATTTTATATTTATGGACTTTGGCCCCAGAGCATATCACATGGCACTATAGACATTTCTGTATATCTCACATGCTCTTGTATTGTGTTGATTCACAATTGTTTTTAGGATTTTCCTAATAGTTCACAGACTTATACTTGTTCCATACATGATTTTAGTTTTTGTTTGGGACTCAACCCAGCAGAGCATGCTCCAATTTGCTACAGCAGGGGAAAAAATTCCTTCCTGATCCCCCAAGAGGCAATCTGATTTTCCCTGGATCAACTTTACCTATAAATGTTAGTACCCAGTTATATTATATACATTTAGGAAAGTATCCAGGTCTTTTTTTTTTTTTAAAGCAATCTACTGAGCTTGCCAGAACCACCTCTAGAGGGAATCTATACCACATTTTCACAGCTCTTACTCTGAAGAAACCTTTCCATATTTGGAGATGAAATCTTTTTTTCCTCTAGATGTAAAGAGTGCCCCCTTGACCTCTGTGATGACCTTAAAGTGAATAACTCAACACCAAGTTCACTATATGGACCCTTTATGTATTTGTACATGTTGATCATATCCCCACCTAATCTCCTTCTCAAGAGAGAATAAATTAATTTCCCCTAATCTTTCCTTTCCTCATAGCTGAGCTCCTCCATGCCTCTTATCAGTTTGGTTCTCTGCACTTTCTCCAGTTCCCCGATCTCCTTTTTGAGAACTGGTGCCCAAAACTGAACTGCATATTCCAGAGGAGGTCTTACTAATGATTTGTACAGGGGCACAATTATAACTCTCTCTCTGGAGTCCATACCTCTCTTAATACAAGAAAGGACTTTGCTTGCTTTGGAAACCACAGCTTAGATTTGAATGCTATTATTGAGCTATTGTCCCAACAGTGCCCATCAGCACTTCGAAATAGTGCCCACCAATGCTGCCAATCAGTGCCTCCTCATCAGCGTCACCTATCAGTGCCACCTATTAGT
The DNA here is from genome assembly GCF_042186555.1 of Aquarana catesbeiana. NCBI lineage: Eukaryota > Metazoa > Chordata > Amphibia > Anura > Ranidae > Aquarana > Aquarana catesbeiana. The sequence goes on from NC_133324.1 coordinate 567,642,385, forward strand.
ACCACATATCAGTGCCAACTATCAATGCCACCTATTAGTGCCCACCAGTGCCGCCTCATCAGTGCCCATCAGTGCAGCCTATCAGTACCCATCAGTGCCTATTGGTGCAGCCTCATCAGCACACATCAGAGTGTAGCACCCTCTACCTTCGGTAGGTTGCTAGAGGTAGTTGTTTTTTTTTTTTGTTACAGTCAGTTCAGGTACATTTAGGCAGGCCTAGTTGAAAAGCTGGGAGTGGTTTGAGAGTAGCAGCAGGTGACTGACATGTGGCTTCATCTCTCTGGTGCCTCCCTCTGGTTTCTGGAAAAGAGGTGGGGAGAGAGGATTGGGGTGGCATGAGGTGCATCTGGGAGCCCTGACCAATCCCCAACTAGGATTGGCAGGGGGTAGGCCTCCTATTTATACCCAGGGTCAGCCTGCTGGGGGAGGAATTGTCGGGTGGAAGAACTGAGTGATGGAGTGTTAAGCTGTCGTGGCCTTTGAGGGAGCCCCCTTTCTGGGGGGGGTGACCTTGGGCCAGGGCTTGGAGAGCTGGGAAAGAACCCCTCCATACAACCCAAACAAGGGGTGTCCTGAACAGGAGCAGGAGAAGGACAGTGGGGAACATTGCCGGGCAAGTCATCAGGAGGGATCCATCCGGGGTTGGTGACAGGCACAGTGAGAAGATCTGGGAGAGACATGCCAGGAGTGGCTATAGAGCAAGAGGGAGAGATTATGATGCTGCTGGGCTTAAAGAGAGGCTGCTGCAGCCAGGAGGGTTGGCAGAGTCTGCAAGGACTGACTGTGACCAGTAGTCCACCTAGAACACAGCTAGCACAAAAAATACTATTTCAGTTGCTATTGGTTGCTACACCAAAGGGGACTGCAGACCCCTGCCAGCAAATAGAGAATCCAGAACTGTTGGCCCTTATTCAGAGTGGGGCTTAGCCATGTGCTAGTTGTGCCAGGAATCAAGCATTGTGCAGTAGAGGAAGCAAAGTTGACTCATAAGCAGGGCTTTTTTTCAGCGGGAACGCAGTTCTGGCACCTCCAGCACTGAATGTATGTAATGGTGTGGGGTGTGCTGGAGGGTCTATTGATGTTGGCTGCTGTGGGATCTAGTGTCACTGGTGGGGATCTGATTTGCTGTGAGGGTCTATTGGGGGGGGGTCTTATGTTGCTGGAAGGGATCTACTGTTGAGGGAGAGGTCTATTTTTATTGGCTGCTGGAGGATCTATTGATGCTGGCTGCTGGGAGATATGTTGTTGCTGCTGGGGAGGGGGTCTAATGTTGCTTGGGTGGATATTTTGTTACTGGGTGTGATATTTTGTTGTGGGTAGTTCACTGTTGCTGCAGGGACTCTATTGTTGTTGGGGTGGAGTCCATTGTTGCTGGGGGAGTCTATTGTTGTGTGGGGATCTATTGCTGGGATTCTATTGTTCCTGGCTGCAGGGGTTCTATTTTACTGCTTTTCTTTTTATCATTAACATGTTCCATACAAATGATTTAGCACCACAAAATGATACTTGGTTCTGGGTTCTCTAAAAGGTGCAGTACTAGTAGGTAGGTAGGGGGTGGAATCAAGGGACATTGGTCAGAGGTGGGTAGGGGGCAGAGAGAAGTGGTGACTCAGACAGGGGGAGTTCCTGCACCTATTCTCCGAGAAAAAAAGCCCTGCTCATAAGTGAGATGCTGGAGGAGTATGGAGCTCTAGAGACTGCAAATACAGATTCCAAATATTTTTTCATTTGTTTAAAGTCAATTAACTGGGCATCCCATATTCCCTTTACCCCATCCAAGTTAAATCACCTCAATAAAACAACAAAAACAAGCTGATGGACTGTTTATTGTTCAGTGAGGAGTCACTGGAAGTAAATGCTGGGCGGAGCAGGGTGACGGGTGGAACTACTACACTCAGCGACCCCACGGGGGCACTGCTACAAGTGCAAAATTTTATAACAAACTATGATAAAGTTTTTTATATTTTGCTAAATAAACGAATAAAGACTGAAAATTAAACAAACACAGTGGTGATTAAAAACCACCAAAAGATAGCTCTATTAGTGTGAAAAAAAATGCAAAAAATGCCATATGGGTACAGTGTTACATGACTGGGCAATTCAAAGTGCAACAGTGCTGAAAGCTGAAAATTGGCCTAGGCAGGAAGGGGGTAAAAGTGCCCAGTAGACAGGCGGTTAGTTAATATAGAGATGTTTCATGTGCCAAAATAAAAAATAGAAAAAATTGCACTGGAACGCATTGAAAGTACATCAAAAACATGTATAAACATATATGCAAAAATGAATCCGGAACACAGAAATTATGTGAACAAGCCCCGAAAATTTTTGAAATAATGTAAACAATTTTTTCAAACAGTAAGACTATGTTCATACCATACATTTCTCTCATTTGCTCCCTTTTTGTTTGTTAAATATACCATTGAAAGTATTTTATTAAATAGTAGCTGTTCAACAAGTTCCAGATCAGTTGATTCCTTGGCTCTGCCTTGGGGTATCTTACCTGATGTTCATCCAGCCAAAAATCTTGTGGGCTGATAATGTCTGATACGCTGTGCCTATGGACTGGTATCAGTTAGCGTTGTTCCCTGTTATCTCCATGGACTACAGAACACCATCTTTTTTGTTATGAAGTCTTAATACACTCCCTGTTCTACAGTGACAATGCCGCTCAGTACAGTACAGGAAGTTTAATAACGTCTTGGCGTCGGCGCCTCACGGCATCCTAAACCCCTTAAAGGGCTGGGAGGCGGGTTTATGATCATGTGACCTCCATGATTGGCTGTCACATGATCTACTTGCGATCAATTTACTTAAACTCTATGGCTGATTATATGGAAAGACACACAGACAATTTGTCCCCCTCCAAAACACAGGCTATCTCTGTAATAGGATCCTCCATGCCTTCTCAGTATTTCAATTTGACGCTTATTTGCAATGAAGAAACAACAAATGTCAGTTGGCAGATGTCAAGTGGCAGAATAATGTAACAGTGGTAGAAATAATGCCCCAAGGGCCAGATAAAGGCACGCAAAGGGCCGCATGCAGCCCCCGGGCCACGGTTTGGAGACCACTGCCCTAGGTGATGGATCGAAGTTCAATTGTAATATTTTGTTTTAATTTTACACAAGGTTTTTCTGTGCAAACATGAATGTAGATTAAAGCTGAAACACAAAAAAAATAAAACAAAATATTGCAATTGAACTTCGGGTCCATCACCTAGGGCAGTGGTCCCCAAACTATGGCCCTTTGCTTGCCTTTATCTGACCTTTGGGGCACTATTCCTACCACTATTACATTATTCTGCCAACTGACATCAACAATGCCTCTGATGCGTTGGAAGCTCTCTGCGGACAATGGCTTTTGCTGTAGGATGCGACTAAGAAAATGTCTTAGTCGCATCCCCATGAAGATTAAGGTAAAAGAGAAAAGTATAAAAACTATTTCTGCACATATCCTTTCTAACTTTATCTTAATACTTCCAAGACCATATTAAAATTTCCCCAACAGTAACATAAATATCAGTAAACACCTGGCAGAGATTTCAACCCTTTTCCCACAAGTAGCGCCACCTAAACTCTCTGTAGAGCAGAACCTGCTCTACTGAAATGTTAGCAGAGAGGAGGCTTAGCTTTGCTTCACTAGGTGGCTATTCTCAACCCACCCATCACTGAGTAAAGAGTAAAGGGGTCCTTTTGTATGTCAGGTCAACAGAAGCAGGACCCAATGGAGATCCTACTTGTGCAAACAAACAAGAGGTGCAGGAGATTATGTAATAGACTTGCTGTACTTGAGATGCCATGCCTTATTTAGAAATTATTTTCCTTGTCCTATATAGCATGTCCTTTTTTAGCACAATGACATCACAGGGAGTTGGAGATCCCTCCTCCACTGCGTTCTGCTTACCTGCTGACATGTCATTTTGGAAGGGTTTTCTGTAAAGGGACCACATAGTGTCATTTTGCCTGGGCAATTAGCAATATGTGCCAAATATTCTCTTGCCTTAGATAATGTGTCAAACATGCGGCCCACCAGGCCATTTTATCTGGCCCTCGCACCTCTCCTGCAGCTGCGGCATCCCCCGTCAGCCCCAACCCCACCTTGTCTCAGCAGCAGAGGGGAGGACAGAACTCCTCCTACAGATCCTGCGCCTCTCTGTGCAGCTGCAGTGCCCCCATCTCCGCCTCCCTGGTCTCACCCTTCAGCCGACACTGGCTGCTGACGCCAGCCTTCCTCTGGTCCTCCTCCAGACCCTGCACTTTCGTCTTCCCAGTAGCAGCACAAGGTAAGGGGGAGCACTGTGATGTGATGTGAGGGAGGGTGGGCTCTTGACATCTGATGTAAGGGGGGGGGGGGGGGGTCTGAACATCAAGTCTTATAGATACAACCGGCCTTTTGAGGGCAACCATAATACTGATGCGGCCTGTGATGAAATTGAGTTTGACACCCCTGCTGTACATTATCTAAATCTAGGTTTGACAAATGGATACACTCATTGTCTTTAAGTGTAAAGAATTGTGTGAAGATGGATATATTCCACACTCCTGAATTGTACAGCTGCAAAGGTTTGCCACAAAATGCATCAATTTCCAGCTTTCCCTCATATCCAGCTTTCTCGTTCTCTTACTTTTTATTTTAGATGCGTCTCTTAGAAGATATCCTAACATATCAAGAGAATACTTTAACCATCTGACACATAGGCCATAGTGCAAGATATTGGAAGGGATACGGTTGAAAGAAAGCTTACTCTGCAAGACCCAAGAATAGAGCATCATGGAGCTCGAACATTAGCGCATGTGTTTACAGTTTACGTTGTCCTCCTCCTACAACTGCCATCACTTTTGATGTTATTTTTTTTTAAAGACAAAGTAAAGTGAAACACATACCCCCCATGTTCATTGGGAATGTTGAAGTGATTCTAATAATCTGAAGTTCTTCCAATAAAAAGTCATCTGCCATGTGCTCCCATCACAAATCTAGGAGACCAATAAATGCTCCCAAGTAGTGGTATCTGGAAGATGACAAGAGCAAGAAGTGCATGGAAAGCAAACATTTGGAATGGCTCATTAGGGGAATGGCTGAACAAAGGCATGGCACTGAGATTATTATACCATATTTACTTCACCCATCTCCAGCACAACCCAAATGTACTGGTTCTTTATTTAACCCAGCCATGGTGACTGGAATTAGAAAGGATGTGGGAAAAGCAGAAGTAGACTATAATCGGAGTGTGGAAAGGAGTGTGCCTGGCTGAGCTGTTTCGCCACGCAAAATTGCAGTACTCATGAAGTTGTCATAGCAACTTGTAACTGCTTTCCGTGTCCCCTCCACCCACCTAAAAATAATTTTCATTCATCTTTTCTATAAATATTCTGTTTCCCTGTGTTGAAGGGAACGATTTCATAACCAGGAGGGTTCGGTTAGGTTCACAGGTGTGGCAGAACTGCAAAAGGGGATCAGTACCAAGAATGAGAGATGGGTATCACTGAAACTAACATTACACACTCCCTTCTCGATTACCCACGGTCTCTTCCTGTCCTGTACCAGGAACACTTACATCTGCTTCTCGGCAACCAAAGTGCTGGCCTCCCCCTCACACCACCAATTTAACTCTGCTCGTACTAAGCAGCAGTATATGTAAAACACAAGTGTCAGAAAAATGCCACAAGCTAATCAAAACCAAAGTACACAGAAAAAAAAAAAAAAAAAAAGACGTGCACCACACAGAGATGTAGCCAGTAGCAGAGGCAAAATGACTTAGTCCAGCTTGAACTTTAAAATGTATATTTATAGCAAATGTCATCGCAAGAAGAGAGTCATTATGCAAGAGGAATCAGTAGGAAATGCAAAAGGCAACCATTCGCTGTTGCACAATATATCCAAGACTCGTCTTGGAAGATCAGTCAACAGGACGCTTGGTAGAATGCATTTTCATGTTTGGACAGAACGCGACATTGTACAGCATCAGAATACACAGGCTGCATGGAATTTCTGCAATTGGGTTTATGTTTTAAGGCATACAGTTAGATGCAACAGGATTTATTTTTATTTTAACAATTAAAATTTACCAGTATTTCACAAATCACCAAACCGTAATTGGACTAATATGAATGAAACGTCTTTCTCTTATCAATATATGTAGGTTATAGCAAAATGTCAACCAAAAATAACAAAAATGAAAAGGCCAGTGACAGATAATATTGGAAACCCAGTTTTTGCTCCATTATTCAAGTTCAGGCAAGACATTTCTTCCACGGTACTTTTTCCTGCCACTAGATGTCCTGTGTCTGATTGTCAGCATCATTCAATCCACTTTCCCTGAGCTCAGGTTGTCCTGGGACCTGCCCCAAATTATGATTGGACAGTGAAAGGGTCTCTCTGTTACGCTGATTTCTACTATCAGCTTGCTTCTTGTCAGCACATGATCTGATTTTTCTGGTGCCTCCCATGTCAGCATACCCATGGTAGGTTGCTCTGCTCCCTACCAACCCACAGGACCATTTTAACTCTATAAAAAAAGAGTTCCTCCCCTTAGTCAGTATTCTTTACTTTGTCCTCATGCCTGCAGGATCATTATCAGCCTTACCTCACCGCTTTATGGTGTAACCGTTGCAGGTTCATGCTCTCCTGCAGTACGGAGTCCCATCGCTTGGGCTGCTAAAGGCGCCAGATAAGTATGGGAGACCGTTTTTTTCTGTGGATCTTTTTTTGGGCCATATTGGAAGATTAACAGGAGCTTAGCTTCTCCTCTATGCTCTTCCCTGATGGTATGTATCTTATCCGTATGTGAGCAGGCTGTTACTTGCATTGGAGTGCCCCTCCATGGATTATGTTCCCCCCTCCTCGCTTTGCGCGCACCGATTGGCTCTGTTTACTCAGCGGGGGGCGGAGTCACGGCGTGACGTCATGTGACAGTACGGCGCATGCCCAGTAGCAAACTGAAGCTGTCGGCAGCCATCTTGGTACTCCCAAAGCGCTCTCAGCATAAATGGAGAACCTGGGATTCATTACAGGGCCAGCTATCAAGGTGAAGACATCTCTCTTAAGTGTCTTCCCTATTTTTTGCAATGGAGCCTGGCCAAGGTATTTAGGGGCTTGCAAATGGGTACTTTTGTTTAATGTTATGTATATGTATTGTGTAGGTGTGTGTGTGTATGTGTGTTTGTGTGTGTGTGTGTGTATATGTATATATATGTATATGTGTATATATATATATATATGTGTATGTATATATATATGTATATGTATGTGTGTATATATATATATATATATATATATATATATATATATATATATATAATGTTAAAAAGGAAAGCAGAAAGAAATCTTTTTTTTTCCTCTTGCTCAGCTGCCCCTAGTAATGTGATACCGCAACAAAAAGATCCTCATCATACCACTAGGTAAGGGCTGCAACAATCAGGTAAGTTTTAAAGGAAAATAAAAAAGAGCACTACGGGCAAATTAGAACATATTTTTTCTTTCTACAGCCCGCACTGGGGATCATCCCGCAGATCATCTCACCGTAGCTCCTCAGATAGGAGATCCAAAGGTCATAGGAGGCAAGCCGGCGGTAGCTCTGACTTCGATCTCAAGGGCCACCAGAGTATGGTCAGACAACGTGGAAACGGCCCTCAGACAAGGGGTAGGTTCAGAAGAAATAATTAAGGCACTGGATGAATTAAAGCTGGCCTCAGATTTCATAGCAGAAGCGGCTATTGACGTCCTAAAATGCTCTTCCAGGGCCATGCTGTATTCCATAACGGCTAGAAGAGCGTTGTGGCTAAAACCATGGTCAGCCAACCCAACGTCTAAGCAATCATGGTGTCGTATTCCATACGATGGGAAAGCACTGTTTGGCGAAAAAATGGATACGGCAATTACCAGAGTCACAGGGGCGAAAAGTGGGCTAATTCCCCAGGACAGAAGCAGGAGGAAGAGATTTGCAAACCGCCCAGCGGGCCAGTTAAGAGGGAAGAACTCCAGATCCTACCGACCGGGAAAGGAGTATAGAAGGTGCCGGAAAGGTTCACAAGCTACCTTTCTGAGGTCGGCTAAACCAAAAGCCTCTACATCCACAGTTGATGGCCAGAAGTCCTTTTGACGCCCTCTCCACCCAAACTGGTCCGGTAGGAGCCCGTCTAAAGGCGTTTGCCCGGGTTTGGGTATAAGGTTGCGTAGACCAGTGGGCAGTGTCCACGGTCTGTCAAGGTCATTTCTGGGGATTCAAAAGGCAGCCTCCCCTCTTCCTTTCAGGCCACCAAGATTCCAACCTCCAGAGAGAAGGAGGAGGCCCTTCTTCAATATGTCAAAATGCTTGTTCTCCAGCAGGCAGTAGTACCAGTTCCAGACTTGGAGAAGCACTTAGGCTTTTATTCCCCAGTCTTCTTGGTCCCCAAAAAATCAGGGGGTTGGAGGCCAGTGCTAGACCTAAAGAGGCTGAACAGGTATATCCGGGTGGAACATTTCAAGATGGAGTCCTTAAACACAAATGGAGAACCACACTCTGAGGGATGGGTTAGGGAGGGTTAACCCGAATGGGTGGGTGGTGCCTAGTATCTGTGGGAGGGGGCGTTGTCACTAATTGGGTGGGACAGACACAGGCACATACATACATTTATAGAGAGAGCAATTCGAGAGACCAACCATTGCCCGCTTAGGCTCTGAAGAAAGGGGTGCTCCCCCGAAACGCGTAAGCCATCAGTCATTTGCACCGGTCTGATCCTCTCAGCAACAGGTCCTGGGGTGTAGATCCACAGAAACAGCGCTTTTGCGCCCTTTTGAAAGCTATTTTTATTAGCTCGTTTGTGAGTATAATTTTTACTGTTTTTATGCTGCATTAAAGTTTATCAGTGGTAATGCACTAGGTTGGTGCGCCCTCTTTCTTTTCTGAGTTCTTAAACACGGTCATTCTATCTGTTCAGCCAGGAGATTGGATGGGCGTCCATAGACCTTCAGGATGCGTATCTGCACATACCTATCCGCCCTCAGTTTCAACCTTTTCTTCTGTTCAGAATAGGCGACTTACATCTTCAATTCCAATGCCTTCCCTTCGGGATTTCAACAGCGCCCAGAACTTTCACCAAAGTGCTAGTAGCGATCTTGGCTCCTCTTCGAGAGAAGGGGATTCGAGTACTACACTATTTGGACGATATTCTAGTTCTTTCTCAGCACAGGCAGACCTTGGTGATACATGTACAGTTGGTCCTAGACACACTGATAAAGTCTGGTTGGCTAATCAACTATGCCAAAAGTCAACTTACGCCCACACAGGAGATAATTTACCTAGGGGCATTCTTCAACACTTCAGGAAGAGCAGTTTCACTCCTGGCAGAAAAAACCCTTCACTGATAGGGAATGTGAAAAGGGCGCTAGCGAGCCATTCTATGGCAGCATCAGACTGTCTGAGCCTGCTAGGTTCCCTCTCTTCATGCATACCTATGGTGAAATGGACCAGATGGCATCTACAGACTTTCCAGGTGGGCTTCTTATCACAGTGGAAGAAAGATCGCCTAGAGCAGAGGATATTGATTACACCTACAATGAAATCCAGCCTCTGGTGGTGGACAAGACCATCCAACCTTCTGCTTCACCGTCCCTTTGGCCCCATCCCATGGACTGTTCTGACAACAGACGCAAGTCAGTTAGGATGGGGGGCACATTACCAAGACCAGTTGGTACAGGGCAGATGGCAATTCAATGCGACAGAGGTAGTATCAAACACCTTGGAGCCCATGGCGGCTTGGTTAGCAATCCTGTCTCTGGCCACCTTCCTCAGGGGAAAATCCATCCTTCTCCAGATGGACAACAAAGCGGCAGTAGCTTATGTTCAGAATCAAGGAGGAACGCACAGCAGGTCCCTTCTGAACGAAGTGACACCCATTCTGACATGGGCCGAGAGGAATTTAGTCAACCTACGAGCCTCATATATCCCAGGGCCAGAGAACCAGTTAGCCGATCAGCTTTCAAGATCTTTCAGCCACAACAACGAGTGGTCTCTGAATCCGAGGGTCTTCTCCTGGATATGTCAACAATGGGGCACTCCCCAAATAGACCTATTTGCCTCCCCGCTCAATGCGAAGACACCGCTTTTCTTTTCAAGGTTCCCATCTCCGAAATCAGCAGGGGTGGATGCCCTAACCCAGCCATGGAACTTTCAGATGGCATACGCATACCCACCAACTCCACTGATACTGAGGTTTCTCCAACGTCTAACCACAGAAGCGATCACAGTTTTAGCAGTGATTCCATACTGGCCCAAGAGACCGTGGTTCACGTTGCTAATCAAGATGACCTTGCGCAAACCGCTTCACCTTCCATGCATAGACAACCTTCTGTCTTAAGGCAAGTTCTGTCACCCGCACCCGGAGATCCTAGACTTGAGGGTTTGGAAGTTGAGCGGAAAAGGTTGGGCGAGTTAGGATGTTCGCATAATGTCATTCAAACACTACTACAGGCCAGAAAAGCATCTACGAATTCCACATACTATAGAGTTTGGAGAAAGTTTACGGAATTGGCAGAAACGAACAATTTCGATCCTCTAAACCCCGGAATCCAGAACATACTCCTCTTTTTACAGAGTGGATTGGACTTAGGTTTGAGCCTGAATACGCTTAAGGTCCAGGTTTCAGCCCTTTCGGCTCTAAAAGACACCCGGTGGGCGCTAGATCCTCTGGTGGAACGTTTCTTGAAAGCAGTTCTAAGATTGAGACCGCCTAGAAAGACGCTATACCGCAAATGGGATTTGACTATCGTGCTTAATATCCTTTCAAAACCTCTGTTTGCTCCCACAAAAGAAAGCACCTTGGAGGATATTTCTCTGAAGGCAGTCTTTCTAGTCGCCATCACTTCGGGTCACAGGGTATTAGGGTCACAAGAATCCTACATTACCTTCTTCCCGGACAGGGTGGTGTTGCAACCTATTCATCAGTTCATCGCTAAAGTACCTTCAGTCTTCCATCTGAAACAAGAGTGGGTTCTTCCAGCATTCGGGGAGGATCCAGCCTCCTCAAAACTGCATGAGTTGGATATAGCCAGATCCCTAAGTCACTACCTAAATTTGACGCAGCAGTTCAGGAAAGATCAACGGCTATTTGTCATCCCCAAGGGTGCCAGGAAGGGAATGGCAGCATCTAAGAAGACCTTGGCAAGCTGGATTGTAAGGTTAATCCAAAGAGCATATCGGGCTAGTGGGCTCCCAGTTCCAGATGCGGTCAATGCGCACTCAACGCGTGGAATAGCCTCCTCCTGGGCAGCTTTGGCGCGGGTCTCCCCTGAGACAATTTGTTGAGCGGCCAGCTGGTCATCCTTCAGCACGTTCATGTCCCACTATAGTGTGGACCCAGCAGTCCTTACTTCCTGAGAGTTTGGGGAAAGGACTTTGCAGTCATCTGTACTGTAGCTTTTTTGTTTAATTAAATTGCTTTATTGCAGTACCCTCCCTGTAAGCGAGTTATTTACCATAGGTATGCTGACATGGGAGGCACCAGGAAAACGGAAAATTGAATACTTAACCTTTCCGTAATTTTCCTTTCCTGGTGCCTGCCCATGGCAGCATACACCCTCCCTTCAATGATCCTTACCGTTATGAGATCTAGTTACAAGAATACTGACTAAGGGGAGGAACTCTTTTTTTATAGAGTTAAAATGGTCCTGTGGGTTGGTAGGGGGCGGAGCAACCAACCATGGGTATGCTGCCATGGGCAGGCACCAGGAAAGGAAAATTACGGAAAGGTAAGTATTCAATTTTCCGTTTTCTCCTTGTACTGCTTTTTTCCCCATCCCAGTCCTGCTGTACAGGGACTGCAAAAGACAGAAATCAGGTCTAATATCAGGTCTAATTCAAGTACGTACAATGACCAAATTTAAAAAATACATTTAATGACCAAATAATGACAAAAGAATGGCATTATATGTTTTTATATCTGTCCAAAGATCTCCAGCTGACCTCATAGTAAATATGTTTAAAATTCAGCAGACTTGACATACAAAGCTAAACTTAGGAACCTTAAAGGTGCCTTCAGTAAACACACCACTCTTGCTATCCTACTTGGGTGATCAGTATGTACTGTAAGGGCTCTTTCACATGGATGGACTCCGCCCCCTCAGCAGAGGATCTGTCCGCTGAGCAGGCGGATGACAGGTCCGTGTCCGCTCCACCAATAGGCGGTCAGATGTAAACGGACCACCTGTCTATTTGCATCTGTTATCCAATCCGCCATCAGTCTGTTTTTGTGGATAGGATCGGACGCTGGCAGGTGTAAACGGTCATATGTTCGTTTACTTCCGCCGCTCCATAGAAGGCAATGGATAGTCTGATCGGGTTCTAAAAATATGACATGCAGACACGATCAGTCCTCCCAATCCGTGTAAAAGGGACCTTAATATCAACTTAAAGCGCAGCTCCACCCAAAAGGGAAGCTCCGCTTGTTTGTAGCTACAGTATTTGTAGCAGCTGACTTTTAATTTTTGGAGCTTCGCTTTAAAGTGGAATTAAATCCATCAATTTAACAGTTTAAACTAGCACATTGGTTGTGCTCTCAACCAAACTGTCAAACCATCAATGGCTGGTGTTATAAATGATCACATGTGCAGGATCATGACAGCTGAGGATTAAACAGAGGCCAAGATGGCAGCTTCCTTGGCTGAAAATGATAGGAGGGTTTAGTTCCGCTTTAACATTTTTCATGACCACATATTAGCCTACGTTCACATTGGTATGATTTGACATGTCAAATCGCATGCCAAATCGGCTGCTATTGCCGGCAATGGCACTGTCCGAATCGGTGCGGCACCGCACCAATTCCTAAAAGTAGTTCCTGTACTACTTTTGGCGATTTCAGGGTACAACTTGTATAGACATCTGTGCAGGAACCCGCACAAATGTCTGTTAAATCGACACTGAAGTCTAACTGCATTGCCGGGTTAGAAATCATGTGAGTTCAGCTAAACTCGCACGATTTCTAACCCGCAGCAATGTAAACCTAGGCTTAAAGTGGTGTTCCGGCCGAAATGATACTTTTTAAATAAAAATACCCCTATAATACACAAGCTTAATGTATTCTAGTAAAGTTAGTCTGTAAACTAAGGTCTGTTTTGTTAGTTTATAGCAGTAGTTTGTTATTTTATAAACTTACAGCAGGCCGTGGCCATCTTAAGTGTGGGCATCTGAAGCCAGACTGTATTTCTTCCTGGATCTCATCCTTGCAGATCTCAAACATGCTCAGTGCAGCACAAGCAGTGTAATAGGCTTCAGGTCAGGTTTCCATAGCAACGGCAGTTTCAGAGGAAGTTGCCGCCCCTTCCCAGAAGGCATTGCAAACAGGAAATGATGCGATGGGCCGCGGCCAGGGAGGAGGAAGTGAAAAATGAATACAGCAGATATACAGTAGGTGCTGAGAAAAAAAATTAAAAAATATCCAATTTGTTTACAGTGCACAGTTTAGTGAGGGATGCTGAAGAGTTGTAAAAGTGGGTGGAACTCCACTTTAATGAGCATAAAAACTTTAGATTGATTTGTGTGAATATGAAGGTTATTAAGGTAACTCTAATGCAATATCAGATTTTCAAATAACATTCTGATTTAATAACATTTCTGGAAGCATCACAAGTACAGGAACTTTAGCCTCATCTAGTCTCACAAATGGCTTTAGGCAGGGCTTTTTTTCTCAAACAATAGGTGCTGGAACTCAACCACGACCCCCCCCCCCCCCCCCAAACACCTCCACCCACAGGCACCCTTCAAATCACAACAAATAGTGGGTGTAGTCGGTCAAATTTCAAAACAGTAGGAGGGTCTTAAAGGGGCATTAAATACCAGGATTGCATTACATACAGAGTGCAGAGTTCAGGGAGGTTACACACAGAGTGCAGAGCTGTCACTTGTAAACATAGAAACCGGACTTTCCCCCCCGCCGGGTCTGAGCCAGAGGTGGTGGAACTGAGTTCCCCCTGAAAAAAAGCCCTGGCTTTAGGTGTACAATTCTTAAGGGCCCATATCACAGGCCTTTGGCCTGTGTCAATGAGCTTGCTTTCAACAGATACTTTGGAGATCTTTCAGAATTCATTGATTTGCTTTGAGCTCTTTTTGGATTCAAATAGGCTTATGGGGAGAGAAGTTCTGTTTGCAAACAAAATCCTTTCAATTCTGGTCCTTATTCTTGCTGGCCTGTCCTCCAGTATTAATAAGTAATTTTCTGTAGTTACTTTGTACCATATATTTAGCAACAAAAGTTCATGCGGGATTATGCCATATGCTCTAGAATTAAATTATGTTGTAGACAGATAAGAGTTTTTGTCAAATCCAAGGGCACTGCGAAGAAAAACCTCTGAGTAGTTAAAAAATAAATAAAGAAGTTCACCTACCCTTCCTACCTAGCCCCCAGACCTAAAAAGTAACCCATCCACACCCGTCTCAGATGCATATCTTACAGCAGTAGCCTGTCACAATGCTTGACAACCCATGGCTAAAATCTTCTTCCTCACAGGCACCCCTGGGCTTTCTGTGACCAGACTTCTACAGGACCACTGGAGCCAGTCCTATAACAGGCTATGAGGATTGTCAGCACAGGCTGAAGGATTTCAGCAAACAATGTGGAAGACCACAACTCTGACATAAAAGCAATTATGCATTTTTGGCAAGTGGCTTACGTTAGGTTAGAGGGTTTAGGCAGGAAGTGTACCTTTAGGTATCTGTTAATACGTCAGCATTTAATTGCCGTTTATGGATATGGACTAGAGCAATTTTTAACAAGTCAGTGTTGAAAAATATTCACTGATATAAGTCTTGGAAGTAGAATTTCAGCTTTACTATGAGTTTAACTGGTTTGCTTGGAACAAGGAGGCCCAAAGAAATCATACCATTTCCATTACCCACCTATGCGGCTGCTGTACTATACTGTAGAAGCATTAGCTACACAGTAAACAGCACTGTGTTCAGACCTCAGTATGGACAACTTTTCATCTGCTGCCAGAACGTATCTCCACCATTTAAAAGAAGCCTTATATTTTTACCAATGAATTTAAGGCTTCCTCTGCTTGGCTGAGGTGGAAATCATGACATCATGCACATACTTTTCCTCTGATTGGCTGATAAAAATTCAAGGCTTCTCATGGATGGCAGATACACATTCAGGCCATTTCTATTTAGTTTTGATGTAGCTGTATGTTGCAGTTTACAAAGTGGCCACGTAGTCATGTGAATGGAAAAAAGTTTGTTGTTTGGGGCAACTTGGCCCAAATGAACCATTAAAAGCAAAACTCCAGTTTCCTATGACTTGAACTAAACAAACTACAGGGGTTCCCGGGTTACAAACAAGTTAGGAACTGTAGGTTTGGTCTTAAGTTGAATCTGTTTGTAAGTCGGAACAGGTACATTTTTTAAGTGTAGCTCCAGCCAAAAAAACTATTTTTAAGCTTTTTGGATAACATAGGGAAGGGTTAACACCCCTATAACATTTGTTTTGCTGTCTGTGCCCCTGTTAAGAAGATTTCACTTCACTTTCTGTCCCAATGACAATTGGATTTTGAAAATTTTGCGTTGTTGTGGAAACAAGCCTTGGTGATAAAGCATCAGTGGAGGTACCTTTTCCCCATAATAGCTCTTACAGGAGTGAATTTCCCTTCCTAGGGGTAGATTTCCTCTCACTTCCTGTTGTCTCCCTCCGTTTGTAAGTAGGAGTCGTTTGTAAGTCGGATGTTTGTAACTAGGGGACCCCCTGTAGTTCCTTTACCACCCCATGTACCCTCTGAAAGCGCTGTGTAAATGATGTGTGGTATCAGCTACATACCAGTATACAGTGCCATGTTCAAGCAGCGGTATAGGGACTGTACATCCTGTTCCTGGAACAAAATCAAGTCCGCAAGCTTTGTTTTTTTATTAATAAATACAAGGCTTCCTGTGACTGGCTAAGGTGGAGAGGTAGGCAGATGATGTCACAATCTCCATATCAGCCAATCAGTGGAAGCTTCATATTCATTCATAGAATACAAAGCACCGTGTGAATAGTTGAGCAGTGCTTAGCCAGATCAGTTTTGTCCTTGCTGGGAGATGGGAAGTTCCTATCCCAATGCTGGAACAATGCAGCAACTGTGTCCTGTATGTAGTTGAGGCTACATACATTCCATACAGTGCTGAGCGCAGCTGCATGGCTTTGTGAAGTAAATAGTTAATTTGGACCAGTCATAGGAAACCTGGAGTTCAACTTTAAAATCACAGTAAAAGGTGCAATTCTACTAAAACACCAGTGTTACAAACACATTTCCCCCACTACAGAAGCTTGCTGCAGCTGGCAATACAAACAGAACACATAAGATATTTTTATAATATTTAAAACCAAAAAGGTCTTCAAAAAAGGCTAAATGCCTTGCATAAATCTTAAAGATGAACACTAGGTAATTTTTTTTTTCCCCAATGCAGTGGGGCTGTGCCCCCACTGCACAGGTTTACTCCTGGTTTTATTCTAGGTGAGGGGACAGCGGAGACATACTTACCTGATCCTCCCTCTGCACAAGACCAGTCCGGCACCCCCACGGTCCCGACATCAGCACGCCCAGAGCATGCTTCATAGACCACCTCTGGACCGTGGTTTTCCAGAGGATCGAAAGAACAGGAGAGTATAAACTTTGTGCTCACGTCTAGAGAAAATGAGCAGTTAAACCATGTGTTGTGGGCACAGCCCCACTGCATGGGGGGGGGGGGGGATTTATTGCCTGGAGTTGGACTTCCATATCTGATGGACAGTGTTTGGGTTTACCTATAGGTAAAGCTATACTGATACTGCAGCAATGACTCCCTACCCTACCCTACCTCAGGTATCATCATTTTATGGTCCATTCAAAATGCAAAACACAAGTTCTACATAAGAGAAGTCGCCAGAGATTTGTCTGATCCTCCTATTAAAATCACTGCAACTGCAGAAGAGGCTACAGCAGCAAGGGACACAAACAGTTTTAGATCAAATTATGGTACATCTTTACATTGCAAGGTAGGATGTTAAATTGGCTTCCAACTCTTCTGCCCTCTCCAAAATGCAGAGATACGGTTTACAGCTGTTCCGCAAGTGCATGTTTCTGCTACACATGCATAGCAGGTGAATCATTCAGTATCTACTGGATGCCAAAAGAGCAAATTTTTAGGTATGCAGCTGTGTACAGGCAGGGGTTCAGTCGTGACCAGAATTGAGCCAATGCAGAGTTCAAAATCCCAAAAAAGAGGCCAGCCTGGACACTTGGGTCAAGGTGTTGTGCACAAAAGTTATAGTTCTACCAATATTTGGTCCAATGTACATTCACTAAGAATCTTTAAAACCCATGTTCTAGCTCTGGCAGAGTTGAAAAAGCAATTGAAGTTTTTTTAAAAAAAAAAAAAAAAAGGTCATACCAGTTTTAAAACTTGCAGCAGCAGTATCTTATAATTGCTCCTGAAATACTTTCTAATAGAAGTCCATTATTTACCAGTTGTATAGTTATTGTAATAAAATTGTCATTAAATCTTCAAAAACACACTTAATTCCTACTCCTTTCCTTACTTAAAAGTATAACCAAAGGCAATTTTTCTTTTTTTTTTTTTTTTTTTTTTTTTAGTTTTGGATAGAGTGGAGAGAGATTAGAACTTATGTCAGGTTTTATTGCTGCCTGTGTCCCTGTTCGGGAGATTCATCCTATTTACCATTATCATTGGAAGTAAAAGAAAATCCCAACATTTTGGGTTGTCCCCAGAAAAGTAATAGAGAGGAAATCTTCCAAGAGAGACACTAGTTCTGATGACCTGGGGGCCCCCAAGGAATTCCCTTAATTTGCAGGGATTTCCTCACTTCCTGTTTTGGCTATGGGACTTGAAGTGCAGGAAAATCTCCAAAATGGGACACAAATGGGGAAAAAAAAAAAATTGACAGGCTATAAGCCTCCCCTGCTCTATACAAAATGATAAAGAAGTACTATAAGCAAAACTTTGTTAAGAATAAAATGCTAACCCATATAGGATCACCTAAATTTACAGATTTAACATTTTTGTTAATTACTTGATACAAATCAATGTGCTGCAAATTAGGCAACTTTCAGCAAGTAAAACAATAGCCAATATTCAAAATATAGCACTGCTGAGCTCCCATTCTGAACAATGCTAGTGACCTGGCTACCATAAGGACCCCCTTGCTTTAATTCCCGCAACCAATAGGTGCAAGGTAACGCCAAGCTTTAGAATCCCCCTTAAAAGTCCACATTTTAGTGAAAAAAAAAAAAAGTGTTTATAATATTTGTTGCAAAACTTTGCAGGCCGATTTGAAAAAAGTGTTCAGATCACGGTAGTGATATCAGATTCCTGCAGACTCTTCCTTCAGCTCTAGCTTTGGATTAAAGAGCTGGGAGGAGGTGTCAATGGACAAGTGGTGGCAGTGGTCACCACACTCATGTTACATTGAGGAACATAAATGGCAGTGGCAGACAGGACTTTCAGTTCATTCATAGATCTCTAAAATGACACCGCTGTGCATACAAAGCCCCATAAATGTCAAAAGTGACAGCAGCTATATAGGTGAAAAGAATCCCACACA
Organism: Aquarana catesbeiana; assembly: GCF_042186555.1. Taxonomy (NCBI): domain Eukaryota; kingdom Metazoa; phylum Chordata; class Amphibia; order Anura; family Ranidae; genus Aquarana; species Aquarana catesbeiana. The sequence continues at coordinate 567,660,930 of NC_133324.1, forward strand.
AAACTTGGGGGATTGGGAAGGGTTCCATTTGCACCATGTTACACCCTAAGGCTACTTTCACACTCAGGCGCTAGTGTCTCCAGTGTGAAAGCCCGAGGGCTTTCACACTGGAGCGATGCGCTTGCAGGACGGTCAAAAAAGTCCTGCAAGCCGCATTTTTGCAGCGCTACAGGAGCGGTGTATTCACCTCTCCAAAAGCGCCCCTTCCCATTGAAAACAATGGGGCAGCACCACAAACCCGCCGGCAAAGCGCCGCTGTGGGCGGTTTTAACCCTTTTTCGCCCGGTAAAATGACAGTAAAGCAGCACGAAATATAGTGCCACTTTACCGCCGACGCCCGCCCCAGTCTGAAAGTTGCCTAAATGTGGATGCACAAAAGATGGAGTTAGCCTTTAAAACAGAATTGGAACTTCGACACTCATTCCAAGTTACAACCCCCATAGTTTTGTCAATGTCATCCACTCATATGAGCATCACTGCTTTGGCCAGTATATAGCTTGGGATTTGATTAGGTAAATGTGACTTTATGAAGTTTATTAGCCAGAGGATCATTTTTGAAATATTGCATATCTTAACTTACTTCATGACTAAGTTTACGATAAGACTAAAGAAAACACAACAACAAAAGGAGACTGCATAAATTCCAGAGAGCCTAAGTTGGAAAGTAAAAAGGTTACAAAATCACCAGAGGCCCAGAGAAGAGGGAGGGAAACAAACAGGTACCTAAAGTAACGAAAATAAATAAAATTTCTTAATTTGGAAAGTTAAACACTACAGACAAACTGATAGTGTATAAAGTAGGGCTGAAAGGATTAATCGATATTATCAATAATAATAATCGTTGTCAACAATTTTCATTATCGATTAGTTGGTCCGCATCTTCCTCCCTGTCCGTCCGTTAAATAAATCCTCCTGTGTACAAGGCGCCGCCTGTGACCAGGCACGTCCGTGCCTCTCCTCCTCCTCGCTGACGTCATCCCAACTGATCTTCTCAGCCCCGCCCACTGCTGCCTCGAGGGAACAGTGAGGCGAGAAGCAGCTGTGAGGAGAGCCGAGCTGCACATTGTGAAAGATAGCGGCTAATGGCTAATATAACACACTACAAACATACACAGTACAGTCATTTTTATGAACAGTGCCCCATCCTAACTCCTAAGTATTCCTGGGGGGGGGCGGTTGGTGGGAGTGCCCCATCATTGGTGTTCCGGGGGGTGGCTGGAATAGTAGTGCCCCATCATTGGTTTTCCTGGGGGGGGGGGGGGGGGAGATAATCATAGTGCCCCATTATTGGTGTTCCTGGGAGGAATAGCAGTGCATATAAAATATTGAAGAATCATTTATTTTTATAAAACTGTACAATACATAATATTAATTGCACCCAGTCTCCACACTTTTTCTTTTTAACTTCTAGCTGCAAAAAAACACATTATAAAAATGGCAGAGGGTGCTGCTGACATAATGACCTCAGAAAAAGGTGTGCGACCCAAATCTTCTAAGGCATGGGAGCATTTTAATTTAAATGCTGCAAAGAAGGTGGTCACCTGCAAACTTTGCAAAATGGAACTTGCATGGCACAGACGCACGACGACGATGAACGAACACATGAAATGGAAACAAGTGGGGTACACAGAGGAAGGTGAAACATCAGGACGGCAAGTTAAACCCAAATGATATATAGAGCTACAGGCAGTCCCCAAGTTACGAACGGCCTTAAATGCCGGCCACTTGTGCTCCACCCTGGTCCTTGATACCTCTGGGCACATCCCATACTGCAGTACTACAGGTACTGCATGGCCAGAAGAGCCCCAGATAACATAACAAGCGCCCAGAACATCCCACATCCATGCACAGGCAGACGTTACACTTACGAATGCAGTGTTCCGACCAGAAGTTACACTTACAAATGCAGTGTTGCAACTTACGAACAAACCTACAGTCCCTATTGCGTTCGTAACTCGGGAACTTTCCTGTACACACAAATAGCTTTTCCCACATACTAATCATTCATATTATCTTTTTCATTGCAGAAACAGCACACCATGACAGAGTTTGTGCAGCAAAATCATCCGTGCACTCCCCAACAATCAGCAGTTATAACAGATTCTGTCATGAAAATTCTAGTCACCGCCATGCGGGCACTGTCCATGGTTGAAGACCGAGGATTTAAAAGCATGAATTCAATGTACTGAATTCTGGATATACTTTACCATCAAGAACCCATTTTACCAAACTAGTGGAAAGTACCAGGAGGCATTTCAGAATATGAAGGATACCATCAGCGTTAATGAAAGCAGAATTGCCATTACTGCAGACATATGGACAAGTATAGCGACCGAGGCTTTCCTTGGCATTACATGCCACTACATAGCGGAGGAGTAGAAGATGATTTCTATCTGCCTCACTACCATGCCTCTGGAAGACAGACATACAACAGCAAATATTGCAGAATTGTTGGAAGAGGTCACTAAAAAAATGTGAAATTTCGGCTCAGAAAATAATTGCCAATGTGCATGACAATGGTGCAAATATTGTGGCTGCTGCGAAAATCCTGGGGGACACGCATGGCTGGGCCAGTATCTGCTGCACTGGCCACACCTTGCAGCTGGTGATCAGAGCTGCGTTAAAGAATTCTGGAATTGAGAGAGCCGTTAGTGGTGCAAGAGGACTAGTTTAAAAAAAAAAAATAAATTAAAAAAAAAAAAAAAAAAGTGAGCTAGCCAGCAGTAAATTGAAGGAGAAACTAAAGCAAATGGGTACATCTGAGAACAAGCTTCTTCAAGATGTAAGCACAAGATGGAATAGCACTTACTATATGATTGAACAAAGGTGGCCTGTAACTGCAACACTGTCTGACCCATCAGTTACACAAAGGGGCAAACATTATCTGGACTTAAAACCAGACCAGTGGATTATTTTTGAAGAGCTTTCCACTGCTTTTAAGGCCTTTGAATGCTGCACTGTATTCATGAGTGGCCAATAATATTTTACTCTATCATCCGTGCCTGCACTGGTAAAGGGGCTGTTGTGCTCCAATGAAAGTGCTTCTTTTGAATCATCTTCGCTAAAGAGCTTCCAAGCCACTGCAACAGACCAACTTCAAAAGCAGATGGAAGGGGATCCTTGAACACGTCCCAAACGCCGTAATCCTTTCCTCTGCCCTGAACCCACGATTTAGAAGACAAAAATTTTTATCACCAGAACAGATCATAAACGTGCAGGCAAAAGTACAGACAGAGGCACTTGCTTTAAGAAGGGAGATGGTGGTGCAGCAGCAAATGACCACCACGTCGCCTGTAACTAGAGATGCTGAGCCTTCAACATCTACAGCATCTCATTCTCTACTTGACATACTCTTTGAGTCTGGGGACAGCAGTGAAGAGGAAGAGGGGCAACTTGAGGTGGATATTCACATTAGAGCTGCACAATTAATCGTAAAAAAATCGTGATCTCGATTCATCCCCCCTGACGATCACTCCTGCAGATTTTGCCGATTCTTTCATATAAAACAAGTGGAGAGAGACTCAGCTGTCAAAAGAAAGCATCCAGGCAGTCTGCCAAGTCTTTAACTTGAAACATTGTAACTAAGCTTCCTTCTTAGATCAAAGGGATAGAACTTCTGTGTAAATAAATAATCTGGGCAGTCTGCCAAGTTTTCAAGTGTAAATGCAGGAAGTTTAACCACTTAAAGTCTAAATCTTTTTCTGACACTTCTTTAAGTTAAAATCGTTTTTTTTTTTTGCCAGAAAATTACTTGGAACCCTCAAACATATATTTTAGCAGAGACCCTAGGGAATAAAAAGGCAATTGCTGCAATATTTTATGTCATACTGTATTTGCCCAGGGGTCTTTCAAATGCAATTTTTTGGTAAAAATACCCTTCAATGAATGAAGAAAAAAAAAAAAAAAAACACACAACGAAACCATAAAGTTAGCCCATTTTTTTTTTTAATGTGAAAGATGATGTTACGCCGCGAGAATCGTGATCTATCTTCTAAGCAAAAGAATTGTGATTCTCATTTTAGCCAGAATCGTGCAGCTCTAATTCACACACAAGTCCAAAATGAAGTTCAGGCTTATTTTGCTGAGAAGCCACTTCCGAAGGAGGGAAACCCTTTGAATTGGTGAAAGGGTAACCAAGATAAATATCCTAAGAGAGCCAGCCTTAGCCCGAGCATGTTAACTTTTTTTACATTCAAATGCAAAGTTTCTTGAACAGGTATAGTTCACCTCTTTTCAGAATGTTTGTTGTTTTTGTACTGCTGCAAAGTTGTGTAATGTTAATGTTAAACATTTTTTATTCTGCAGTTTGAGTGTAAACACTCAACTTTTTTTCATTATTACTTTTAAATAAATGAAAAAAAAATGGCACATTACTTTTTTTTAATGATTTTATCCGATTAATCGATTATGAAAATAATCGTTAGTTGCAACCCTAGTATAAAGCACTTAAAACACTGAAGCCTGGATATCAAAGGGTTTAACATTAACATACCCAATGGTCAAAAAAAAAAAAAAAAAAAAAAAAAGTCTAAATTCAGGGCATTCACATACAAGTCATCTATATACCTGCTATTTTCTAGGCCAGGGGAAGCCAAAACCTGGAAAAAGCAGGTAGCTGTTTGAGCCAAAATAACAGAGCAGGCAAACATTCTAAAGTTTGTTAGAAGACGCAGTAGATATTGGATATGAGAAAAAAAAAACCCACAACTTTTTTCTGTTGAGGACTGGACCAGCCTACTTCACATTGTTGGGGGGACAAAGCTATCAAGCAGATCCGAGTACACGCAGTGTGCCAGGATAGACAAGACACATCAGCGCTAGAGAAGAAAAAACACCAACACGATATTGCCAATAGTAACTATTTCCAAACCCTACTGGTTTCTATGGACTACAGATACTTTATCAGATTTTCTAAATGAAGAATAAAAAATAGATGCAAGACGAGAGTGACTATGAAAGCATTAGCCGGGGGGGGGGGGCAGGGTTATCCCACACACTGATAGCACTTGGAACACCAATCCCTATACTTTGATTAGTGAACCAAGCTTATCACTTTTAAGACTATTCAACCACAAAGAGAAAAACATCACAGTACATTGGTCCAGCTACATTTTTCTTTAATTTGGAGAAAATGTCTACTTGGAGTTTACATTTTTCCTGGTTAGTGTATTTCCATTTCAGGCTGCATAAGGATATATGCCCCATCATATGTCCTCCCTCAGTACTACAAGATAAACAGCATCCATCCCTGGCTATAGGGGGCAGTCCTGAGGTACAAAACCAGAATTTAAAAACCATATATATTATTTAAAAAAAAAAAAAAAAAATTTAAATTAAATAAATAATGCAGCTTCTGTGCAAATGAGGGCTTATTGATTGCACTGAAAGCTCCAGAAGAGCCCATACTCCTCAGGAAAGGAGGACATTCCTCATATACAGACTCATGCACTCAAGATCAACTCACTGCTTGGAACACACTATGGTAAATACATGAGACATGACAGTTCACATATTGTAAAATCTTAATACAGCGAAGGAAAAAAAAAAAAAAAACACAACAAACAAAAAAAACTCTGGGTTATTCTAAATTAAATCACATTAAACACAAAAAAGGAAGGATTTATAAAAACTGAAGATAACATACAATGAACTGTTGCCCTTTGCAATCATATTCCATGTCTAATGGTCACTGAGGTTAAAGAATGAGAGCAAACATGCAATTGATTGCTAGGGTTAATGTTATAGTTTCCCTTTACTCCAATTTTAGTAAATCAGCACAAAGAACCTAGCAGTAGATCAAGAGGAGTGTGGTTTCTACTAAGCCCACGCCTTGCCTAATTTCAGGCTGGGTTAAAGGACATTACCAGCCCACTCAACTGTTATCGAAATCACTGTCAGGATTGGGTAAGAAGTTAAAAAAAAAAAAAAAAAAAAAAGTCAAAAAGAGAGGGGCCCCAAGCCTGATCTGTCAGTGTTGCAGAATGTCAGTACACACCACCTCTTCCTGCAACACCCACAAGTGAGGGGAGAAGCATACTAACAATTCTCACGCACAGACTGCCAGGAAACATACCTCGTACACAGAGAACTGAGAGTACGTCACTGTAGGCACAGCGAATGCAAGACAGAAGAGAGAACTAACAGTGCAGAGAAAAAGAAAGGGAAGAGAGATTGTACCATTGACAGAGCTCATTTCCCTGACATCAAATAACAGAATATATACAACTCCAAGAACATTTAATAAAAAAAAAAAAAAATAACCAGTTTCATTCAGATAAAACAGAAGTCCTAAAACGGTTGATCTGGAGACAAGGCAATAAAAATAATAGAAAAAGTCCAACATGTGAGGTAAATATGATAAAATGTAGAAAGCTTGGACACAGCAAAGGATGCCGCCTCCCTCCCTGCTACTGTCCCCACCACATGAATATTAAACGGTGGGGTGGATGAGGGCCACAGCATGCAGAACAGGCCAACCCAGAACCAGTCATAGGAGGGACAGAACCCCACAGCATAATACATTGATGCTACATATGACAATAACGGTGATGATTCGGGATGAAGAATTGTAGACAAGTCCCTGGTTATCCCCATCCCACATAATTCCAAAGTACTAAGTCCCAAAGAGGCAGGTGTATCCTGAACAGCAGCATGTCTGAGGTTCTGTCCCAGAGCAGGTGAGTTCTGAGAAATATTCCCAGGCCCTGAATGTTCCCTTCTGTGCATTCTTGTGTTGTGTCAACTGGTCCAAGAGTAAGGAGGTTTAATGCCACCTCAAATACAAGAGTGTGCCTTATTGCTTTCACACTCCACAACACAGATACAATCCAAGCCTTTAGCGCTCCCCAATTAAGCGTTTAAGGCAGACAACATTTTTTAATTCTTTTATTATTCAAGTCCAAGAAACAAAAAAAAAAAAAAAGTTAGCTTGACCACTTGAGGAGTTTTCCTTAGTCAGTCAACCACAATTTTTGTTTATCCAATGTTAGTTTTATGGTCCTCCTGGTCTTTGCACAGCCCCCTGTGAAATTCTCTCTTGGAGAGAATCAAGTAGGAAGCTGTGGTAGGTCTTATGCCACCAGTTCAGCCTTGACATCTGGCTTCCATAGGGAGTCCTCAAAGTCAATCTCCAAGGTGCTTTCACCACTGGACATGCTGCTGTCACTGTTGGTCCGACTAGACTTTCTAGTAGGAAGCCCCGGATAGGGAGCTCTGGAGTCTCTCAGTGCCTTTCGCCGCAGTTTCTTTTGATGCATAAGCAACTGCAAACGTTCAACTTTACAGCGAGTGGCCCTGTTTTCTGTTTGTCGCAAAGGATCCCCTATAGGAGGAAAAAACAAAAAACGAAAATGAAATATAAATGTATACAATCATTTACTAGTGAAATTAAACAACTGGAAGCAACCTACACAGCTGATTATACAATGAATCAGTAAGATACTTTAGGACTGAAAAAATATTGCCAAAAAAAGGGTAAACAAACTACAAAATTTAAAACAAGATAAAAAAAAGGGGTTACACCACCCCTTAAAATGATGGCCTTTCAGTGAAATAGTTAAAGCATCCTGCGGATTATCAGCTGCACACAGGCCCTGAATATTTTATCATGAAGCTCCCACAGCTTCCTGCTGTATAATAGGATATGCTCACCCCTCCCACACTCAATCGCTCTTTGTTCTCAAACACAAAACACAGAATGAAACTGGCCAGATGCATGCAGACCCTCCCCCCCCCCCCCCTTCCACCCACACCCTCCCTGAAGGGGGTGGGAGGTCCTACTCCCAGGGTCTGTCTAGTAGTACGCCAACTATGGGAGTTAAAATGTGAGAATGTGCAGGCTGTTTTCCCAAACAAGACGATTTTCCCAGAACCTGCCACAATGTCGTATAGTTTAAACACTGTACCAGAAAGTATGCAGTCATATTGTCCTACTTCTACACCCCCACAATCCCTTGTGAGCATGTATATTCCTCCACCCTATTGAGCACACAGATTTTGAACAAGCGGGAAACAAAAACAAAAAAAAAAAAAAAAAGGGAAGGAAGAAGAGGGTAGAAATGCAAGCGTCAAGATACCTGCTATGTGTAGGTCTTTTTAATCTATTAGCATTTACTTGGGGGAGAAGGCACAGGCTTACTCTTCTAAACACACCTACAGACTACGGATGGGGGTTGCAATGGCATTGTGAAGTCTTCAGTTTGTGAAAAGGCCTTTGTCAGGGGCACTCCCTTGTGCCCATCTGCAGCCAAGTGAACAAACATAGGCAGGGGCTCCCACCTCCATGCACAAACAAGGTAACTCATCAAAGTACTGGTCAAGAAACAGTCCTTCTGTTTAGAGTAGTTGTGAGCAACCAGTTTTGGCAACCTCAAAACAGGGCCACAAACACCTATAGGGCCCTCCTGCACAGAAAACAGAGCTTGATATTCGAGTAGTACCGTTTCTTCTTTATTGCAGAAGATCCAATTAGATGGGACCTATTGTGAAATGCTATCAGGTAAGTTTTTTTAAATCCTGGTCCTGATGACTAATAAGTTGTAACTGCAAAGCCAGATAGCCAGTTCGGAAATCAGTTCTCGTTTGTGTTAATTACTTACCAATGGGCTTGTACTGCCGAGCTTGGGGCTTGGAATGTTCTGCATGGTGACTGGTCTGCTGTGGGGCACTGGATGTAGAAGGAGGAGAGGTAGCCTTAGTGGTCTTTGTTTCAGATGCACATTGAGAGTGGCAACGGAGTGCAGCGAGTGAGGATGGTATGCCCTGGTAGTGGCGGGTGGCGCTTAGCAGGTCATTCAGGATCTGCAAGATTGTACCAATGTCCCTGCGAGGTCGCCCTGTACTGTCCTGGCAGTGAGGATGCAAAGTGCCTAAGAAAAGAAAAAAAGAAGAAAAAGGCAAAGTGTTTTAAGTTGTGTAAATAAAATGGTTGACAATTACACACCTAGGTACAATCACACAAATAGTAACTGTATATGACTTAATACATACAAAATGATGACCAGAATCTAAAAACTACATCCAAACCACAGAAACAATCTTACAGTGCTGGAAACTTTGGGTATTAGAGCCCTCATGCTTGGAGTTAGACTGTCAGAATTCACTCAAACTGGACCTATAATGCATTTGCCATTTTAGGGGCAGGGAAAACATTTCCGAGCCATTTGTTATTGTGAAATGGATGAACAAATAAACCCCAAAATTTAAACTGTTTGAAAGGAGTATGCTGAACACAGAACATGATGGCAGGAAATTGCATGATAATATTCTAGACAGACGTAGCTTATACCAAAAAAAATAAATAAATAAATAATAATTTGGATATGGGTTAAATCTTTGGCAATACTTGTTGTCTGGCTGCTAACTTGATCCAATGGCTTCAGTACCTTGAATCATTAACCTAGAACAAGTACGCAGAAGTTTACGTTCCTGATTTCACTAGTTGCATGCTTGCACCAAGTCAGTGACTCAAAGTATTGAAACAGGGTTCTGTAATCAGTAACCAAAGGCTGACATTACTGACTATTTCACTTAAATTCAGAATACTTTAACCCCCAATTTCCCTTTGGGATTAAAAAAGTATTCTGAATCCCGGTGAAGTCAGTAATGGCAGCCTTCCAATTTCGCAATGCACAGTTTCAAAGATACTACATAAAATCCTCTAGATCTCAGGATTTGCTGAAATGTTGCACCGCAGGCAACCATAAAAAAAGCATTCGGCCTATACGCGGATAAATGTAAAAAAAAGTCTATAGTTATTTGCTGTATACAATTCCTAAGTTAAAAAAAACAAAAAAACAAAAAAACCAAATAGAAATCATATAGTGGAGAAAACAGAGCAATAATACACTCAGATTTAATCAGGATGCCTTGATATAGGAATAAAGATCTTCCTGCCAGCACAGTCCCAGATTAAACAATAGAGGGCAGACCTTTCTGCATTTTCGGTGTTAAGTATTACTTGCGTGTTCTCTCCAGTGTGTATCAGCAATATATTGCAGCTTAGTCTCTGGACAAGCTGAGTGTTCTGTATTTAAAAGAGCAAGTGCCTACCCGAAAAGGTCCCTGAGAAGACACCAGGAGCATGGTTGACAAAGCTCTCTATTATGGCCCCAGGCTTTCGAGGTCGTCCAGATGGAGCAGGACTAGACCCTTCACTACTTTGACCATTTCTACTGCGTTGTACCTGCTGAATAAAGACAGAAAATGTTTTATTTTTAACCTGAGTCCATATAAGAGTGGTTCACATTACAAGCAGGCAAAAGGCATTGGAAGCCATTATCTTGACATGAAACATTTATAAGAAAAAAAAAAATTAAAAAAAACGCCCAAGTAAGCTTACCTCTGTACAGGGTGATACAGTCACACCCTCTCCACGTGAGTGGTAGATACTGTTGGTAAGGGAAGAGGTGTGGGATGCATTGCAGTGCGTGGATGTAGCTGGTGTCGATACAGAAGGCTGGGAAGAACCCTGTGCACAACCTGCTAGCCTGGAGAAGGCAGGGGTCGCACTTGTATGCAGGGTACGAAAGTGAGGAGCCGAGCTGTGTTCTGTCCCTCTGGTGAATAAATGGCGATGCTGAAGGTGAGACCCCCCTGCTTGCTGAGGGGCCAGCTGGAGTTGTACAAACATCATGTGATCGCCAACACGAAGGGCTAAAGTGAGAGGTGATCGCCCAGACAAGAAGTCATTCACCTAAAAGTAAAGCAAATTGCACATAAAATTCAGTTGAACCAACACCGATCTCTACCTTACATTAGATATTAAATACACTCTTAAGAGGAGCACTGAAACGGGACATATTCACAGCCAACCTAGAAACCAAGAACTGTATCTACACAAATTAAAAACGGTACAGATCATCTGTACCATTTTCTATAACATTCACTAACGGGTACCTCAAGCCCCACTGAAATTAGGTGAATTCAGATCACACCTTTGATCCGATTTGTGTAAAATATCAAAATTATGTAGTAGAAAAAAAAAAAACCCACATGATTTCATTCCCCACCCTAGCAGAGCACTCGTTCTACTCGCCCTTCCTTCAATCACACTCCCTTCCATACTAGGGCCAACTGAGGTAGGATTCAGTTAACCTACCAGTAGACTGTTAACACTTGAATCTCTATTAAGGAAACAAACTGTTTCACCAGATGGATGAGTGACACTGGCAAACAGTCTACATCTACAAGGTGGTTTATGACAACCCACTGATCCAAAGCTCACAGAAAACAGGAGCTGCACAGAAGCACTGCACCATCACGACTCAATCATACAAACAGTCATGCATTCAGCTCAGCTCCCCTCCCCCACGTCACGACTCTCCCCCAACCATCGCCACCCCTGCATCACTGGACAAAGAGCAGAACATTAACCCAATGAGCGCTGCAGATAACACAAAACAGGCTGTCTATGACAGGTACAGGATGTACCAGGATTATATGAGAAAAAAAAAAAAAACACACACCACACATACACAAATCTATGCACACAGCCACTCTCCCAGTTTTATCAGTCTGCTCTCTCTGACTCACCCCCTTCCAGCCCACGCCTGCAGGAACAGCTAAAAATAGCAGAGTCCAGCAGGCAGTCAGGAGAACAAGGCCAAGGGAGGGGGCACTCTCAGGTACAGAAATGGGAAGGATTTGTAGAGTAGGAAGCTGACAGGAGGTCCAAAGTGCAAAGAGACACGTCAAAAGCCTTCATAAAACAAACCAGAAGCTTAATGTACTTAAAAGGCCGATATAAAACCCCCACAGACAAGCAAATCGCAATCATACAATATTCCTAAGGCAGTCAGAAGAATGCGGCTTTATGAAACCAAGTAGCAGAACTACACAAGGGAGGGGATGGGAAGAAAAAAAAAAAAAGTGTCACCACCTCCCAATATCATCTGATTAGCAACCAGTTTGTTTGTCTGTAGGAGAGGCACAATCTGCGTCAGAGAGTGCCTGGTGACACCACACCGAATAAACCCACTTCCCCGCACCCCTCCCCCCACTTTTCTAACTAGTCACCTGTGACTCCGTCAGACTCTCCAAGGCTTGCATCACAGACTGCTCCGGGCGGGACATCTGAGACTACAGGAAGAAAAAAAAAAATTTAAAAATGCTAGTTAGCACCCTACGTGGCTTTGTCACCTGGTCTACAACACATCAGATCGGTATCCTTACCATGAGTCCCGCTTCAACCGTAGGAAGGAGTGTTAGCCTGCTCCCGTCTGAAAGCCCCAAATCCTGAAGTTTTCCAGCACTCAGCGGCCTGTAGGGAGCAGAAAGCTTAGCGATGAGACAAACATTCCAGAGGAAAATCTCACAGCAGACACACAAGAACACCACCTATTTCTGTTAACAGAGGGCGAAACACTAAAGCGTCACATTGGTGGCAATTAACGGGTTATGACTAGGCCACTTTGGGTGGTGGTGGTGATGGTGGGGGTTGGGGGGGGGGGGGGGGAGTTGTGATGATGTCATCAGTGCTAGTGCCTGCCTGTGAGCACTTACTGGAAGTGGGGGTAGCTGGGGCCATCCTGGGGAACAGACAACACGGCATATCCTCTCTATGGAAAAGGAAATGCCTTTGTTGAGCTAGAATAATCGCCGGCCCAGATTGGTCAGAGGAAAGATCTGAAGAGGCACAGCTGACGGGAAAGGTTATGAGTTTCCCCTCTTAGATTGTAAGCTCTAAGGAGCAGGGTCCTCGGATTCCTACTCTATTAAAGTGTATTGTATTTGTACTGTCTACCCTCAAGTTGTAAAGCGCTACGTAAACTGTTGGCACCATAGAAATCCTGTATAAGGACAACAACGACAGGTAGACGGGACAGAGCTAGGGCCCTCCAGGGATGGGGGAATACAGGGACAATAGAGGAAATCCAGGCTGATCGCCCTCTATGGACATGGAGCTTGCCCTGGGTGGGAGGCAGTCATGGTAGATCTTAGAGGTTTTAGTAGACAAAGACCTGTCTCCCCAGGGGTACAGAACAAAGGGGACACACTGCAGTAAAGCTTCATTATCTAGGGTCACCCATCAAATGTCACTCCTTTGCCTGTCAGCCTCCCACACACAGATTTACTAAAAACTGGAGCAGCTGTGCTTTCTAACCAATCAGCTGCCAGCGTCTGCTTGCTCCGCTAAGCTTTGAAGAATGAAAAGCACAAGCTGATTGGCTGTCACGCACAGGCTGCGCCGGCTTCCCCTCGCACTCACGTTTCCCGGTGCAGCAAGGTGAGGCGCTCCTTGGGCACCTTCAGCCGTTGTGAAATGCGCCGCTTCAATCCGTCCACCGTCTCCTCAGCCGGCACGGAAAGTTCATAGCGGGTCCCGGTGGTGCTGTGGATTTGTAAATTCATGAGAGCCGCTCGGTCTCCGTTATGAAAGCCCCGGGCATTAAGCTGCTGCTCCATCCGGGGAACGTTCTCCAGCTCTGCTCAGCTCCGGCGTAAAACTAGCACATAAAGTTACACGAGCTCCCTTCTCCAGAGCTGCGCCCCTCGGCCACGCCTTCTAACCAATCCGAACAGCCTTCTCATCTCCCCCCCACGTGCCGATAACGTGACCCCCTCCTTTGTGACGTCTCTCCAATCAACGTTCAGTCTACGGCTAAGAACTCCGCCCCCACTTCCTTGTGGCCGCGCCCACCCGGCCATTCATAATAAATTGGGATTTATAACAAAGAGACCGGAGACGGGAGAGCTGGTGGGGCACCGGGCTCCGGGGAATCGTAGGAGGATGACAATGAACAGGATGGAGGGGCTTCTCAGGGAGAAGTCATATAGAATGAGGAACAAGGGATATCCACCTTGTGTAACCTTCCAGGGCCATGGCTGCCTGCCAGCTTTGTGTCATGGTGAATCATCCAATCAGTATTGGACGATTTTCCTCAATTGTTCACATACATATTCCTCATCCAAAGCCTGTCCTGTCCGCCTCCCATTTGGTGGCCATATACGCTTCAGACAACCATCGTTTTGTTTTCCCATCGATCGGGATAATCAATCTAACCATTCAATCGATTCGACACATGTGGGGGAAGCAGGCTTCGATCAATAGTTGGAAGATAGGATTGTAAGTGATCGATCTCCTCTCTGTTTTCGCCAGGCAGTCTTTTAACCCCATTGATCATACGATTGGATTCATCAACAAAGCAGCGCAGTGCTGCTGATCGATGCAAAACGATTGATCATTTTCCACCCTGACTGATAGAATCAGTTTGCTTGAGTCCGATGTGAATCGATTAGGAAGGGAAGTGGCTATTTGATTATCTGCAGATTTAATCATTTTTGAAGGGTGTTGTTAGGCTAAGGGCTACATGGGAGACTTTTCATAGATGCTGCCAAAAATCATAAGACCCCTTTCACAGGGGCGTTCCGTTTTTGTTTCATCAGTTTAGTAACATGTTTTAAAAGAAAAATGGATTCAGTTTACATCAATTTTTTTTTTACATTCACTACCAAGGCAAAAACGGACCATTTGTTCGTTTGTTCGTTCCATTTTTTAAATCGAAGAAAAATAGGGCTTTCTTCCATTTAAGAAAAAAAAAAGATGTTAACGGAGGCGAGCGATCATCTGCTGACGTTCACTTGCCCATAGAAATACATTGAAGTCCGTTTTTCCATTTTTGCAGACAAGTGCGAATGCACACTGAGGCGGGGTGTTTTAGGCGCAAAGCATCGCGGCCATAATATGTAAACATCCCAGTCTGCTGCCTATTGCAGCTTAAGGGGGGTGGGCAGTTGGCGAGCAGCAAAAATGCAGCTTAACTGTGTGTTTTTGCTGCCCCCCCCCAACCACAAGGGTTTCAATGTCAATGCTACACTGATGACACACAAATCTATCTCTCCACTCCATCAGTCTCCTCACGCAGAGCCGATCCGCCCTATACGCTCACTACACAAGCTGCGTAGGGCCCCGCAAATTACTCAAGGCCCCACCTCCCCCTCGTGTCATAGTGCGTCAATTAATGTTTACAACATCCAGTGGCGGAACTTTAGGGGTCACTGCAGTTGCATTTGCGACTGGGCCCTTCCGTTATACCGCTGTGGGGGGGGGGGGGGGGCCCAAGACCCAGCATCCCCCCCT
Organism: Aquarana catesbeiana; assembly: GCF_042186555.1. NCBI lineage: Eukaryota > Metazoa > Chordata > Amphibia > Anura > Ranidae > Aquarana > Aquarana catesbeiana. Next base: position 567,676,009 of record NC_133324.1, read on the forward strand.
GCACCTGTGGCTGGCCATTTAGAGTGCAGTAGGAAGAGGTGGGAGGAGGTGGAAGGCTGCAGTCAGCAGCTTTATGGTGCCTGAGGGGGCAGTGGGATCTCCCTGGGGCTTGTAGTACTTTCTCGAGTGTCAGTGTATACAGTGGAGAGGAGAAGGGAGGGGCCTCTGACCCAGGCAGGTATCAGTTTCACTTTCACTCTGAATACTGTTGCTGATGCCCGGGTCAGAGGCCCCTCCCCTCTCCGCTGTATACATTCAGAGATAGAACTACTAGCCCCAGGGAGATCCCCCTGCCTGTGGACACCATAGAGCTGCTGATCGCTGCCTCCCACCTCCACCAGCCAGGTACAGGGGAACCTCTGCAAGGGGGGGGGGGGGGAGTCAGCTGTTTGGGGACCCTGATGTAAGAGGGGGGGCTTTCTGGGGACACTAATATAAGGAAGGGGCCCTCTGGGGACACTGATGTAAGAGGCAGACATGTGCGCCGTCAATAAATTTGTTTCGTTCCATTTCGTATTAGAATTAATTCGTCATTCGTGTCCGAAATTTCATACGAAATACAAATTTTCGTTAGGTTCGTTAACTTTTCGTAACAATTACAAATGTTCGTTATGATGAATTTATCATTATAAGGAGCTTCCACCATTTCTGTGCTGTGCTGACTTCCTGGGGTTTTTAACTTTTAGGTTTGTTAACTTTTCATAACAATTACGAATGTTCGTTAGGAATTTGGATCCGAAATTCGTAAACGAAATTTCGTATTTCTTACAGAATTCGGAAGCATAGCAATTTGTATTTAGGATCCTTCCGAATGTACAAATTTACGGAAATTCGTACGAAACTAATCGCACATGTCTAGTAAGAGGGGGGCTCTCTGGGGACACTAATGTAAGAGGGGCGGGGCTCTCTGGGGACCCTGGTGTAAGGGGGGGCTCTCTGAGGAAACTGGTGTAAGGGGAGGCTCTCTGGGGACCCTAATGTAGGGGGAGGCTCTCTGGGGACCCTCTCTTGAGTGTCCGTGTATACAGTGGAGAAGAGAAGGGAGGGGCCTCTGACCCAGGCAGGTATCAGTTTCACTTTCACTCTGAACACTGTTGCTGATGCCCGGGTCAGAGGCCCCTCCCCTCTCCGCTGTATACATTCGGAGATAGAACTACTAGCCCCAGGGAGATCCCCCTGCCTGTGGACACCATAGAGCTGCCGATCGCCGCCTCCCACCTCCACCAGCCAGGTACAGGTGAACCTCTGCAAGGGGGGGGGGGAGGGAGTCAGCTGTTTGGGGACCCTGATGTAAGAGGGGGGCCCTCTGGGGACACTGATGTAAGAGGTAGACATGTGCGCTATCAACAAATTTGCTTCGTTCCGTTCTGTTTCGTATTAGAATTAATTCGTAATTCGTGTCCGAAATTTCGTACGAAATACGAATTTTCGTTAGGTTCGTTAACTTTTCGTAACAATTACGAATGTTCGTTATGATGAATTTATCATTATAAGGAGCTTCCACCATCCCTGTGCTGTGCTGACTTCCTGGGGTTTTTAACTTTTAGGTTCGTTAACTTTTCATAACAATTACGAATGTTCGTTAGGAATTTGGATCCGAAATTCGTAAACGAAATTTCGTATTTCTTACAGAATTCGGAAGCATAGCAATTTGTATTTAGGATCCTTCCGAATGTACAAATTTACGGAAATTCGTACGAAATTAATCGCACGTGTCTAGTAAGAGGGGGGCTCTCTGGGGACACTAATGTAAGAGGGAGGGGGCTCTCTGGGGACCCTGGTGTAAGGGGGGGGCTCTTTGAGGAAACTGGTGTAAGGGGAGGCTCTCTGGGGACTCTAATGTAGGGGGAGGCTCTCTGGGGACCCTCTCTTGAGTGTCAGTGTATACAGTGGAGAAGAGAAGGGAGGGGCCTCTGACCCAGGCAGGTATCAGTTTCACTTTCACTCTGAACACTGTTGCTGATGCCCGGGTCAGAGGCCCCTCCCCTCTCCGCTGTATACATTCGGAGATAGAACTACTAGCCCCAGGGAGATCCCCCTGCCTGTGGACACCATAGAGCTGCCGATCGCCACCTCCCACCTCCACCAGCCAGGTACAGGTGAACCTCTGCAAGGGGGGGGGGGGTCAGCTGTTTGGGGACCCTGATGTAAGAGGGGGGGCCCTCTGGGGACACTGATGTAAGAGGTAGACATGTGCCCCATCAACAAATTTGCTTCGTTCCGTTCTGTTTCGTATTAGAATTAATTCGTAATTCGTGTCCGAAATTTCGTACGAAATACGAATTTTCGTTAGGTTCGTTAACTTTTCGTAACAATTATGAATGTTCGTTATGATGAATTTATCATTATAAGGAGCTTCCACCATCCCTGTGCTGTGCTGACTTCCTGGGGTTTTTAACTTTTAGGTTCGTTAACTTTTCATAACAATTACGAATGTTCGTTAGGAATTTGGATCCGAAATTCGTAAACGAAATTTCGTATTTCTTACAGAATTCGGAAGCATAGCAATTTGTATTTAGGATCCTTCCGAATGTACAAATTTACGGAAATTCGTACAAAACTAATCGCACATGTTTAGTAAGAGGGGGCTCTCTGGGGACACTAATGTAAGAGGGGGGGGGGCTCTCTGGGGACCCTGGTGTAAGGGGGGGGCTCTCTGAGGAAACTGGTGTAAGGGGAGGCTCTCTGGGGACCCTAATGTAGGGGGAGGCTCTCTGGGGACCCTCTCTTGAGTGTCAGTGTATACAGTGGAGAAGAGAAGGGAGGGGCCTCTGACCCAGGCAGGTATCAGTTTCACTTTCACTCTGAACACTGTTGCTGATGCCCGGGTCAGAGGCCCCTCCCCTCTCCGCTGTATACATTCGGAGATAGAACTACTAGCCCCAGGGAGATCCCCCTGCCTGTGGACACCATAGAGCTGCCGATCGCCGCCTCCCACCTCCACCAGCCAGGTACAGGGGAACCTCTGCAAGGGGGGGGGGGAGTCAGCTGTTTGGGGACCCTGATGTAAGAGAGGGGGCCCTCTGGGGACACTGATGTAAGAGGTAGACATGTACGCCATCAACAAATTTGCTTCGTTCCGTTCTGTTTCGTATTAGAATTAATTCGTAATTCGTGTCCGGAATTTCGTACGAAATACGAATTTTCGTTATGATGAATTTATCATTATGAGGAGCTTCCACCATCCCTGTGCTGTGCTGACTTCCTGGGGTTTTTAACTTTTAGGTTCGTTAACTTTTTATAACAATTACGAATGTTCGTTAGGAATTTGGATCCGAAATTCGTAAACAAAATTTCGTATTTCGTACAGAATTCGGAAGCATAGCAATTCGTATTTCGGATCCTTGCGAATGTACGAATTTACGGAAATTTGTACGAAACTAATCTCACATGTCTAGTAAGAGGGGGGCCTCTGGGGACACTAATGTAAGAGGGGGAGGCTCTCTGGGGACACTAATATAAGAGGGGGGGCTCTCTGGGGACATTAATGTAAGGAGGGGGCCCTCTGGGGACACTGATATAAGAGGGGGGCCTCTGGGGACACTGATGTAAGGGGGGTGCCTCTGGGGACACTGATGTAAAGGGGGGGCCTCTGGGGACACTGATGTAAGGGGGGCCTCTGGGGACACTGTTGTAAGAGGGGGGGCTCTCTGGGGACCCTGTTTAAGGAGGGGCTCTCTGGGGACACTAATGTAAAAGGGAAGGCTTCTCTGGGGACCCTGTGTAAGGAGGGGCTCTCTGGGGACACTAATGTAAGAGGGGGGCTCTCTGGCGACCCTGGTGTAAGGGGGGGCTCTCTGGCGACCCTGGTGTAAGGGGGGGCTCTCTGGGGACCCTGGTGTAAGGGGGGCTCTCTGGGGACCCTGGTGTAAGGGGGGCTCTCTGGGGACCCTGGTGTAAGGGGGGCTCTCTGAGGAAACTGGTGTAAGGGGAGGCTCTCTAGGGGACCCTGGTGTAAGTAGGGAGGCTCTCTGAGGACCCTGGTGTAAGGGGATGCTCTCTGGGGACCCTAATGTAGGGGGAGGCTCTCTGGGGACCCTGATGTAGGGGGAGACTCTCTGAGGACACTGATGTAAGGGGAGGCTCTCTGGGGATCCTGATGTAAGGGGAGGCTCTCTGGGGATCCTTATGTAAGGGGAGGCTCTCTGGGGATCCTGATGTAAGGGGAGGCTCTCTGGGGATCCTGATGTAAGGGGAGGCTCTCTGGGGATCCTGAAGTAAGGGGAGGCTCTCTGGGGATCCTGATGTAAGGGGAGGCTCTCTGGGGATCCTGATGTAAGGGGAGGCTCTCTGGGGATCCTGATGTAAGGGGAGGCTCTCTGGGGATCCTGATGTAAGGGGAGGCTCTCTAGGGACCCTGATGTAAGGGGGCTCTCTGGAGACTTATTCTTTGACTGTTTTGTTTAAAGGAGGGAGGATTGTATTGGGAGCACTGAAGTGTCAGGTGTGACTGTGTGGCAATGGCAAATGGTTTACATAGCTCACGGCATCATGGGTCCGGTAGAGGGGCCCTTAGCAGAATTTTGCTTAGGGACCCAGGGAGGTCAGGATCGGCACTGTCCTCATGCATTACTAATTTACTAACAGACATATCTGTATGGATGTTGCACTACTTCCTCAAACTCAACTTGTCCAAAACTGAGCTCATATTTCCTCCCCACGTGCCTCTTCCTTGACTTCTCTGTGAAGAGCAATGGCACAACCATCCACCTACCCCCACATGTCAGCGTGCTAGGTGTTTATCCTGGACTTTGAACTCTCCTTTTGGCCCCACATCCTATCCCTTTCCAAAGCTTGCCGCCTCAACCTCCACAACATCTCCAAACTACGTCCCTTCCTAACCAATGACACCACCAAGCTCCTCATTCACTCCCTGATTATTACTTGCCATGACTACTGTAACTCCCTCCTCACTGGCTTACCTTTAAACGGACTATCCCCCCTTCAGTCCATCATGAATGCTGCTGCCAGACTCATCCACCTTACAAACCGCTCAGTCTCTGCTACCCCTCTCTGCCAATCCCTCTATTGGCTGCCACTCACCCAACAAAATAAATTCAAAATACTAACAATAAGTTACAAAGCCATCCACAACTCTGCCCCCAGCTGAATCACTAGCCTAGTCTCAAAATACCAACCTAATCGTCCTCTTCGTTCCTCTCAAGACCTCCTGCTCTCTGGCTCCCTCATCACCTCCTCCTATATTCACCTCCCAGGACTTCTCCTGAGCCTCTCCCATCCTCTGGAACACCCTGCCCCAATCTGTCAGACTGTCTCCAAACTTATCCACTTTTAGACGATCCCTGAAAACTTTTCTCTTCAGAGAAGCCTATCCTGCCCCCACCTAACAGCCCACCCACCACAGTTATTACCCTTCGTATCACTTGACCCTCCCTCCTAGACTGTGAGCTCTAACAAGCAGGGCCCTCCGATAATGCCTGTATTGTAACTGTACTGTCTGCCATCATGTTGTAAAGCGCTGCGCAAACCATCAGCGCTATATAAATCCTGTATAATAATAATAAATTAAGCCTTAAAGTGGTGGTAAAGGCAGAAGGTTTTTATCCTAGTGCATTCTATGCATTAAGATAAAAAACCTTCTGTGTGCATCAGCCCCCTAATACTTGAGCCCATCTCGATCCAGCAATGTTGCACAAGGGACTCGGCTGTCTGGACTCTCCCTCCTCATTGGCTTAGAAAGCGCCATTGGCTCCCACTGCTGTCAAAGTCAGTGAGTTAATAAGGAGAGAGAGGGGGTGGGGCCTAGCGGATCTGTTTCTAAATGAACACACAGCGATGTGGCTTGGGAGCCACCATAGCAAGGTGCTTGCTGTGGAGGCACTCAACAGAAGGGAGGGACCAGGAGAGCCGAAGAGGGACTTGAGAAGAGGATCAGGGCTGCTCTGTGCAAAACCACTGAAACAGAGCAGGTAAGTATAACATGTTTTATATTTTTAAAGGAGAAAAAAAAGAGAGTTTAGTATCACTTTAAGCTAAAGCTAGCCGTAGATGGATTTTTTTTTTTTTTTTTATCAGTCAGTCACACATTCAAGGTGGATAGAATCCTCCCTGCTGCACTGTTGTATTCTGATGGTGGGGACTCCCCTGCTGTCAGAATACACTGATTAGCGATGCAGCCGATTTGCACTGATCGAGTGAAAATTTTCCAACAAGCTCGTTCGAGAGCAGTTGGTCCTTAGATCAACTGCTCTGGAAGAGGAACAGCCATAGATTGATTAAGGCCGGGTTCACACCTATGCGGGGTTCCCCGCATCCATTTGGCATAGCGGGAGAATGTGACTGGCTCCCTATGGAGCCGGTTCACATACCTTCGTTGTAGCTGCGGAGCGCGCTGCACAGAAACGCTGTGCGTCTTTGGCTCCATTTCAGGGCCGAATTCAGGCATAGAATCGGCCCTGATTCGTCCCCAAAACGGGGAACAGGGATGCACAGTGATCCTACGCGGGTTACAGTGTGAACCCAGTCTGAAATTGAGCCGGTCTTTGCTGAACCATCCAAATTTCAATCTATCTATGGCCAGTGATTGTAAACGTTCACCTTGTAAAACAATCCATTCAGTTAAAAACTAAAATGAAAGGCAAAACATTTGAGTATAGATATAGATATATATATATAAAAACATTATAAATACATTTATTCCACCCTTTTTTTTATAAGTGATCACATTTCCTCTGCTCTCATCTGCATAAGAGCCCATTCATTAGCGGGCAACAGGAGTGATCGTTTTTGTCGCAAGGGTGAATCAAAGCATCACAACTGTGACATGTAAACACCCTCATCTGCTGCAGCTTAAAGCGGAACTAAACCCATCAATGTAATAGCTTCCCAAAACCATTACATTTAAGGCATAACGTTAATGATAACTGTCATAGCCACTTCTGCTTTCAACCAAACTGTCAAGCCATCAAATGACTGGAGTCATAACTGATCACGTGTGCCACCATGGCAACTGCAGATCAAACAGAGGCTAAGATGGCAGTTTCCTTGGCTGAGAAGGTTAGGGGGGTTCAGTTCTCCTTTGGGGGGGGGGGGGGGTCGAAGGTCTCAATGAGCCCTTTGGGTCTATTCACAATATACCAATCTACTGCGGTTAATGCACATTGTGCTAACGTGGAAGTAAATGCACTGATTTGATGGTTTCCCAAAACAGTCATGTAATGTGCTTATGTTAACTGTCAAGCCAGCATATGGCTGATGTCACAACTGATCACATGAATGGTGCCATGGCTACTGCAGATCAAACCAAGGCTAAAATGTCAGCTTCCTTGGCTGTAAAAGATAGGAGGGTTTGGCTCCACTTCAAAACAGCCCATTTAAATAGGATGCCAACATGGCATAATAGACTGTAAGGGCTCATTCACACCATGAGCAGTGACCTGTGTTTTTCTGCCCTGGATCAATGCAGATTACTGCAAGGACACATATAAAGAAATGGTTTTCTATGTGTCTCATTCTCACACTGTTGTGAACATGTGCATTGCAATAAAATGCAACCTGTCTGCATTCTAATTCAACATACATGAACGGATGTAAAAACAACGCAACTGAAAGTAAAAATATATATAAAAAAATAGTTTTAAGTATTTAGACCCTTCCAAGGATCTGTCTCTTCACAACAGTTGACATGAAAATACGTGCCAACATGCATAGGAATGTAATGTAAAGCATGTGAAATGAACATCAGCTTGTTCCGCAGCAATTCTCATAAACGCAACCCAGGAGTGTTTTAAAGGTGCGTTGGTGCGCTATTAAAATTCACACACTGGTTTAAATTGAGCCCCCTGTTCTACAGTCTGTTGAGGTGTGTTAAGGCACATGTGTTAATGTGCATTGTAGCATTATGAATAAGGCTGCCAACCTACCTCAATGGCCAAATTAACTTACATGTACCATTTTGCCAAGACACAGTATGGCATCTATTGTTCTGTGTGCTGGGGTACCATTCACAATCAATGGCATTGTACAACGTAAACACACCCAGATCCATAACCCTGCTCAAAACCGGCCTCTCCTGCACATGGACAACCTAGGTGCTGGGATATCGCAGTCAGTCTTCACTGAAAATAGGAAAAAATATCAGCCGCACTCCAATTTGCTCTTCCTGCAGTATTTCTAATAATCAGTGAATTGACTGCATATAATTGATGTCTTCAACCCAAAACCAACCTTCCTTGATGCTTTTCACCACTCTTGGCTTCCCTTTCCTTGTTAGCAAGCCGAGTGGTGAAACGCGTCAAGGAAGGATGGTTTTGGGTTGGAGACATCATTATATGCAGTCAATTCACTGATTATTAAAAATACTTCTCCACTATAGTTGGTTGATATACCATAATATTATGCTAATATTGGGCCCCAAATCAGCGGTAGATTAACCATAATGTTCCACTATTGAAAAGAGAACCAAATATACTAGCGACTCTATCTATCTATCTATCTATCTATCTATCTATCTATCTATCTATCTATCTATCTATCTATCTATCTATCTATTTATTATTATACAGGATTTATATAGCGCCGACAGTTTACGCAGCGCTTTACAACATTAGGGCAGACAGTACAATTACAATACAATTCAATACAGGAGGAATCAGAGAGCCCTGCTCATTGGAGATTACAAGCTAGGAGGGAGGGTCAAGTTACACAAAAGGGTAATAGCTGTGGGGGATGAACTAATGGAGAAAATAGCGCAGTTGTTAGATGGAGGCAGGATAGGCTTCTCTGAAGAGGAAAGTTTTCAGGGATCGTCTAAAAGTGGATAAATTTGGAGATAGTCTGACAGATTGGGGTAGCGAATTTCAGAGGATGGGCGAGGCTCGAGAGAAGTCCTGGAGGCGGATATGGGAGGAGGTGATGAGGGAGCTAGAGAGCAGGAGGTCTTGGGAGGAACAAAGAGGGCGATTAGGTTGGTATTTTGAGACTAGGTTAGTGATGTAGCTGGGGGCAGAGTTGTGGATGGCTTTGTAACTTATTGTTAGTATTTTGAATTTAATTAGTTGGGTGAGTGGTAGCCAGTGGAGGGATTGGCAGAGAGGGGTAGCAGACATTGAGCGGTTTGTAAGGTGGATGAGTCTGACAGCAGCATTCATGATGGACTGAAGGGGGGATAGTCTATTTAAAGGTAAGCCAATGAGGAGGGAGTTGCAGTAGTCAAGGCGAGAGATAACCAGGGAGTGAATCAGGAGCTTTGTGGTTTCATTGGTTAGAAAGGGACGTAGTTTAGAGATGTTGCGGAGGTTGAGGCGGCAAGCTTTGGAAAGTGATTGGATGTGGGGCCGAAAGGAGAGTTCAGAATCCAGGATAACACCTAGCACCCTGACATGTGGGGATGGGTGGATGGTTGTGCCATTGCACTTGACAGATAAGTCAGGGGAAGAGGCACGTGGGGGACGAAATATTATAAGCTCGGTTTTGGACAAGTTGAGTTTGAGATAGATAGAGATATATATATCTAGATATATATCTATATATATATATAATAATTCTTAAACAATTATATGATGTCATATGCGACTAGAATTATACTTTCCTGTAATAAGATTATCTTGTTACGAAGGTAAAATTTTTCTCTTTCCATTCAATGTTTTCTGATAATCTTCAATACTGCACGTCGTCATATGACGTCCTTGACTTTGTGCGGGGATATCTGAATGATGCCTGCAGCTAAAGGCATCATTCAGATATCATTATTTGCAGGCGGCGATTCTGTGCACGTTAAGAATGATCATAGTGGCAGTTCCGCCGCTTGATCGTTCTTATAGGCGATGGGAGGGGGCGTCCCCCCCTCCCGCCACCATCCGGTGCTTCTCCGGGCTCTCCCGTGCCATTGGGGGCCCGGAGAAGGAATCGGACGCCGCCGGATGACGATCGTGGAGATTTCCGGTGACCAGATGGTCATCTCTATGACCGTCAGAGGCCCACCGCGATCGCGGCTGTCAGCATGAGATCGGTGAATTTTTTTTTTTTTCCGATCTCATGCTTTACAGCCTGGAGGAGAGATGTGGGGTCTTATTGATCCCTATTACAAGGGATGTTTACATTCCCTGTAATAGGAACAAAAGTGATAAAAAAAAATTAAATGTAAAAAAAAAGTGTAAAAAAAAAAATAAAGTAAAATAATTTTTTTTTTTTTTTTTAAATACCCCTGTCCCCAGTAGCTCGCACTCAGAAGCGAACACACACGTAAGTCCCGCCCAAATATGTAAACGCCTTTTAAACCACACATGTGAGGTATCACGGTGTGCGTTAGAGCGAGATCAACAATTCTAGCGCTAGACCTCCTCTGTAATTCTAAACTGGTAACCTGTAAACATTTTTAAAGCGTCGCCTATGGAGATTTTTCAGTACCGAAGTTTTGCGCCATTCCATGAGTGTGCGCAATTTTAAAGCGTGACATGTTGGGTATCTATTTACTCGGCGTAACATTATCTTTCACATTATACATACAAATTGGACTAACTTTGCTGTTTTGTTATTTTTTAATTCATGAAACCAAAAAAAAAGGTGTTTGAAAAATGATTGCGCAAAAACCGTGCGAGATAAAAAGTTGCAATGACCGCCATTTTATTCCCCAGGGTGTCTGCTAAAAAAACATATATAATGTTTGTGTGTAAACATGTATAATGTTTAATGGTTCCGAGTAATTTTCTAGCAAAAAAGTTATGATTTTTACATGTAGGAGAGGAGTGCCAGATTAGGCCCGGTATTGAAGTGGTTAATAAAATACTTGAACAAGAAAAATTCTGCATGCACGCAGCCATACATTGATCCATGTTTCTGTAACACGGGTAAAATGAACGCTGTTAACGCATGTTACTGCAATTAATAGTTATGAATAGACCTTAGAGCCCTTTCACACTGACAATGTGGCCGCGCTAGCGGTAAAGCACCGCTAGTTTTAGCGGCACTTTACCGTCATTTTAGAGGCGCTTTTCGGCCGCTAGTGGGGCGCTTTTACCCCCGCTAGCGGCCAAATAAATGGTTAAAAGCGCTGCTGCCAAGGCGCTTCATGGGCGCTGCTCATTGATTTCAATGGGCAGGGGCGCTTATACACCACTCCTAAAGCGCCCCAAAGATGCTGCTTGCAGGAGGACTTTTTTTTTAACATCCTGCCAGTGCAGCGCCCCAGTGTGAAAGCACTCAGGCTCTCACACTGGGACTGCAGGGGAGGCACTTTTCAGGTGCTTTACAGAAGCTATTTTTAGCGCTAAAGCACCTGAAAAACACCTCCAGTGTGAAAGAGGTCTTAGGTTCACACTACAATGGACACATTTTTATGCATCGAGGCTCATTGCTATAGGCAGTCCATTTAAAGCGTAACTCAAGGAATTACAGAAAAAAAACCATCTTGCAATATGTAGATAAGGGCCCTTTCACACAGGCTTTCCATACAGGTCCGCCTATCGGTTTTTCAGGCGGACCTGATCAGACCATCCATTCACCCCTATGGATCGGCTGATGTCAGCGGTGACAAGTCTGCTGACATCCACCGCTATCCGTTCCTCTCCGCCAATTCCATCCGTCAGGAGGATCAGATCATATCAGGTGAAAACAGACAAGCGGTCCGTTTTCACCTGATTTTCACATAGGGGAGAGCAGGACTTTGTTCATCTCCTCTCTGCACAGTGAGCAAAGATGAACCTGTCATCCGCCTGCTCAGCTGAGCGACCCCCCCACTGAGAAAAGCAGAGTCTGCCGAGTGGACCGCCCGCGTGAAAAGACCCTTGGGGTTAAATGCTTATTAAACTTTAGGGGATGAGAAGCAAGGTGTAATACTTCTATTCCTCCTCACTCTGCAACCTGCCTCTATCTGTGTGATCAGTCTCCTCTAGCCTATTCCATAAGGCTCTTTGGGGCATGGTCACATAATTCTTTTTTTGTTGTCATTCCTGGAGATGGGCTTTTAAATAAATGGGTAGTAAAGGCTTGTTTATATGGGGAGTAGTAAAAACAGGCAGCTGAGCTGTGGTTGTGCTGCTGTTAATTTGGATTAGAGTGAGAAAGGGTTAGAACCCCTGGCATGTGTTATTACTGTCTGGGGCTTCATTAGAAAGAGATTGCCTCATTCACTATCCCACAGACAACCTTTTCACCAGAAGTATGAAAATTCTCCAATAGCAACACAGACAGAAGAAAAAATGTGTGTTTAAGTTAAGTAGCAGAATATTAGAATCTCTGTCAGCTTTTTATTGTTGTCTGTGTTGACAGGGGTTCTAATCCTTCACAACTTTCTCCAAAACAAAAACAAAAATAAGAATGGGGGTACAGTTACACTTAAGCAATCAGCCCCCCACTGCTACAATTTAATTGTGTAGAACCATTAGGGATGTATCCCTCTCTCTTCTGTAGAAATAAATGGGCGGAGAGGATTAATTTATCAAAAATCACAAATTTGTGAGATTTGGTTACAGTTAGTTATTCGTTTCATGTATATATTAACCTCTTCCTGATCATGTAACCCATATATGTGTCAGCAGGAAAAGTGGGCTCTAACGCTCAGCTGCCACATATATGCATCCACAGAGCACTCTAATACCTCGTACACACGGTCGGATTTTCCGATGGAAAATGTTCAATGGGAGCTTGTTGTCGGAAATTCCGGCCAGGTGTAGGCTCCATCGGACATTTTCCATCGGAGTTTCTATCACACAAAATTTGAGATCTTGATGTCAAATTTTCCGACAACAAAATTCGTTGTCGTAAATTCTGATCGTGTGTACACACAAAGTTCCAAGCATGCTCGGAATCAAGCAGAAGAGTCACACTGGCTATTGAACTTCATTTTTCTCGGCTCATCGTACGTGTTGTACGTCACCGCGTTCTTGACCTTCGAAATTTCCGACAAGATTTGTGTGACCGTGTGTATGCAAGACAAGTTTGAGCCAACATCCGTCAAAAAAAAAACATGGATTTTGTTGTCGGAATGTCCAATCGTGTGTACGGGGCATTACAAGCCCACTGACCAAGCTATCTCTGACAGTTCCTAGTCACGGCTTCTGATTGAGAACCAGCGGGATGGGCTCCTAAATATGTGACTGCTGTGAGAGCAAATCTCAATGGTCACCTGATCGCAAAACCACTCTGCTTCCTGGCATTAAAGCCCCCTTAAAGGGCTGCCAAGAGGTGGCGATAAGGGGATAACCCCAATCATGACACTAATAATCATCAAACAATCTTTGACAATTGCATCAAAGGGCAGTTTTTGCACTAGAAGCTTGTTTCGGTCTCTTGTGATTTAGGCCCCATTTACTCTTTCGAATAGGGCCGCTAAAGATAACATGCGCGAGCCCCAGAAGGGGTTCCTGCAGATTAGCGGTGGGGTGCAGAAGCTTTACTGAAAGCAATGGGAGGCAGACAGCTCCCACAGCTAACCGTGGCTGTTCGCGTCTAACCACTCAAGCAGCGATTATCTTTGAAGGATCAGCCCAGTAGTCTTCACAAGTGTGAACGGGCCCTCACCTGTGTAACCCTTACGTTAACCTAATGACGTTGGCCTAGGAATGCATCTAGCCAGTGATTCTGCATTAATGGATAATACTCGTGTGCAGGGTTGGAATTAGGTTGTTTGAAACCTCGTGCACACTATTAGTAAGAAATCCCAAGATCCTCCCCATTTACAAGCACCGAAGCTGACACAAACTATTGGCCTTATGAAAAGCATTCCTCTGTGAGCTTTCATATCCTTATTTTCTACATGCCTATCATTATTCACAGTCCATAAAGAGGCCATGTTCCAAAACAACTTGTAAAAGTCACCGCACTCTCTTGGAAGTTTTATAAGCACTAGGCTGACTGTGCAGCTGGCTTTGTTACAAAAGATGAATAAATACACACAAATATAATGGCACTACTGGCTTCAGACTTAGGCCTTGTTCACATTAGCCGTTTGGGGGGTGGTAGAGATGGCCAGTTGAGCCAGGGTTTTACTGCCCCTCTTGTGCTGCAAAGGCAGCCGGATGGGGTTGTACATGACAAGATTCTGCATAAATGATCAGTGATTTTTTTATGGCAATGTGCACATACCTTTACAGTTGCTAACAGACAGTCAGCATCTCACTGCGTGTAACTTTATGTCAAATGTGGGAAGGAAGACTGCCATGTTGACAGTTTACTTCTTACCAAGCTTCCAAGGCAGTGCCCTGAGTATTACAAAGCAGACAGGAAAAGAACAGCAAGGTTCCACAACTGAAAATCTGAGGGGCCCTATGACCATAAGGGTGAAACAATACTGTCATATCAAGGACTTAATAAGGAATATGAGCTGCCCTTCACTAACCTTGTCTCAAAATACCAACCAAATCATTCTCTAATGGGGCGTACACACGGTCGGACTTTTCGGCTACAAAAGTCAGACGGACGCCGACGGACCAAATCCGGCGGTCAATCCGATCGTGTGTGGGCTTCCCCGGACTTTCAGCGGACTTTACCAGTCGCAAATCTGACAGACTTTATATTTGGAACTTGCTTCAAATCTTTACGTCATAACCAGTAGTGTATTTAGGTTTTGTGCTGCCCTGGGCCTGACTAAACTCATGCACCTTCTAATTTAAATATGACCCGCCCCTTCCTGTCAAGGCCACGCCCCTTGCCGCTTAAGACCTGCCCTGAAATTTTTGAGTGGGGACTCTAGTTCTAAAGGGCCGGGGGGGGGGAGGCAATGGATTCCCTTAATTTGCATAGATTTCCTCTCACTTCCTGTTTGGCTATGGGGCAGGACGTGAAGGGAAATCTCTGCAATGGGACAGGGATGGTAAAAAATAAACTGACAGGGGCTATAACCCTCCCTTATTCTATCCAAAATAAAAAAAAAAGTGTTGACTATAGTTCTACCTTAAGCACAAATTTCTGATAATTTTATGGAGAGGACTAAGAAGATATAACCATGCCAATGGTGAAGCAGAAAACATATAGCACAGTGAGGAAGGTTTGTGGTCCAGGATGATAGGACAGTCAAAATTAGAATTGGCGCCCCCCCCCCCCCAGGAGGAAGCAGTGCGGACGCTTTATGGGGGCGCTAGACTTATTTGCTTCTCAGCCCAGTCCGCCCCATAAGACTGGCGCAACACTGACAGAGTAAGCCGGTGGGCACTCTTTCCGTGCTGCCCCCTGCAAAGTGCTGCCCCAGGCCTGGGCCTCGTTGGCCTAGGCCATGATACAGCGTTGGTCGTAACTCCGCCGGACCCAGAAATCCACTCGTCTGTATGCTAGTCCGACGGACAAAAACCGACACTAGGGCAGCTATTGGCTATCAACTTCCTTATTTTAGTCCGGTGTACATCATCACGTACGAATCCGTCGGACTTTGGTGTGATCCTGTGTAGGCAAGTCCGTTCGTTAGAAAGTCCACCAAAAGTCCGTCGAAAGTCTGTCGAAAGTCTGTCGGACTTTTGTAGCTGAAAAGTTCAACCATGTGTACACCCCATTAGTTCCTCTCAAGACCTCCTGCTCTTTAGCTCTCTTGTCACCTCCTCCCATGCTCGCCTTTAGGGCTTTTCCAGAGCCTCTCCCATCCTCTGGAACTCCCTAACAAGTCTGTTTGACTATCTTCTACTCTGTCCACTTTTAGGCAATGCCTGAAAACTCTTTTGTTCAAAGAAGCCTATCCTTCCTCCACCTAACAACTGTACAGTACTTTTCATTTCTCCATCAGCTCATTCCCCACAGGTATTGCCTTTTGTATCACTTGACCCTCCCATTTAGTCTCCATGCTCCAAATTTGCAGGGACCATGTTGGTGATCGTGAAACAACTCATGAATTTGGCTAGCACCTTGGAATATGGAAACATTGTAAGGATTCAAGGTTTGGTCCATAGTGCACCTGATCCTGTAAAATGGCCTCAAACTTATATGTTATACAAACCTGCAGATTAGTTATCAGATAAACTCTTATAACATAATTTCCCACACCAATTTGGTTCTTTTTATATACAGTGGAACCTCGGTTTGCGAGTAACGCTGTTAATGAGCGTTTCGCAAACCAAGCACTGTATTTCTAAAATTCCTAACTCGGTTTGCGAGTGTTGTCTCGCAAAACAAGCAGGATTGGTGGGGGGCGCCGGAGCAGAGCCGAAAGTCGCCAATCGGCACCGTTCGGAAATGCGCGGAAAGGCCTGAGGACAGTTCGGCTGACCTCGGCAAACCTCGGAAAGGCTCGTGAACGGAGTCTTTCCGAGGTTTGCCTAGGTCAGCCGAAGTGTCCCTCTGGCATTTTTGCCCGTTTCCGAGGCTCTCCGGCGCCCCCCCCCGCCTCTGGCCGCATGCGGTATTGCATCCTATTGAAGTCAATGCAGAACTAATTATTTTAGTTTCCATTCTTAAATGGGAAAACTTGCTTTGATATGCGAGTACATTGGATTACGAGCATACTCCTGGAACAGATTATGCTCGTAATCCGAGGTTCCACTGTATTTCTCCTTTGGCACCTGATAATGTGAATTAAAAATCCCTTTGTCTTTATACATAAACCAGTAGGGATGTAACAAATAGGGGAGATCGAAGACTTTTCAGACCACGTTACTTTTACATATTTAAGTATTCCATGTTTTGTGCTGCTCCTACCTGGTGTATCACTTTCTGCATTATTTTTGGATAATTGCTCATTGTTAGTCCACTATCACAATAGGTGGTCTCACTGACTATTCCCAAGAACAGGGAACAAGCCCAGTTTACTTCCTTTGCAGCAAAAATGTAAATAGAAGCCTATACTTATAATATGCAGAAAAGTCTATACTACCTGCCTTCAGAACTTTTTTTTCACTTATTTGAGGCTGGGTTCACATATATGCGGGGCCGGTTTCTGTGCGGAGTCCGGTGAGGTTTCCATTCTGCGATTTTGGTGCGCATTTGACATTTAAATCTCACCGCAAATGGCCTGCAGATATGTGAACCGGCAGTGGCTCCATTGAATGACAGTCTGGTTCACATGTTATGCGGTTCACAATGCATCGGATTCGCATATACTGTATGTGAACCGAGCCTTCTTGTCAAGAATCCATGTTACAGGTTCAATCGGCATAAATTATATAGGTGGAAAATTTTTTTGTGTGACAGAGGCGGCCATAATTTTTATTCTTTTTTGGGGGAGGATTGGGTGGCAAACAGTACCACCCGAACACTACCCCCCCCACCCCCCCACCCCCCCCGATTGTTCGGGTCTGGAGCACACCCCATCTATGGTGGGCAGCGCTTCTCCTGCGTCCGATCCTGAAAGGGGCCGGACGCATGAATAGGGGGTGGCAGCCATGGACTGGATAGAGCATGGAGGTGGTGGCTGTGGATAGAGGGGCAGCACTCAGGCGCCCCTAATGGATGGGACGCCACTGCTTTCTATGTTTATTGGACTATTCAAATGGCATTATCCATTGTGTCTGTACTCCATAGACAGGTTCTTGTCTAAGAATGGAAAGTGGGAGAAACATTGGCTGTAGCTGCTTTTTGTAGCTGCTGCACTGGCTAACAGCTACAGTATCTCACAAAAGTGAGTACACCCCTTACATTTTTGTAAATATTTTATTATATCTTTTCATGTGACAACACTGAAGAAATGACACTTTGCTACAATGTAAAGTAGTGAGTGTACAGCTTGTATAACAGTGTAAATATGCTGTCCCCTCAAAATAACTCAACACACAGCCATTAATGTCTAAACCGCTGGCAACAAAAGTGAGTACACCCCTAAGTGAAAATGTCCAAATTGGCCCAAAGTGTTAATATTTTATGTGGCCACCATTATTTTCCAGCACTGCCTTAACCCTCTGTGGCATGGAGTTCACCAGAGCTTCACAGAGCCACTGGAGTCCTCTTCCACTCCTCCATGATGACATCATGGAGCTGGTGGATGTGGGGGGACCTTGCCCTCCACCACCTTCCGTTTGAGGATGCCCCACAGATGCTAAATAAGGTTTAGGTCTGGAGACATGCTTGGCCAGTCCATCACCTTTACCCTCAGCTTCTTTAGCAAGGCAGTGGTCATCTTGAAGGTGTGTTTTGGGTCGTTATGTTGGAATACAGCCCTGTGGCCCAGTCTCCTAGTGGAGGGGGATCATGCTCTGGTTCAGTTTGAGCCAACATCCGTCGGAAATACACCATCACTACTGCATAATGGCGGACTGAACAGGATCCAGAGTGCTGAGGTCAGGTTTGCTGACAGCCAGAGTCATCTGGGTGCAGAGGCGAGAGTGGACTACTCGCTGTGTGGGACCAGATGATGAGCTGCAATATCGCTTCGACTGGTGAGCTGCTGCTTTCGGTATTTACTATCTGCTGCTAGAGAGATTGAGCCCTTTAGGAACTGACCATACAACCATCTTGTAGCCTTATTGCTGCCTGCAAGCTTGACTGAGACTATTCTCATGTGCACCACTGTACAACTGGGCCCCAACACTAGCTGGCTGAAGAGTTAGGACTAAAGATTGTCCTTTTACAGCTGCTACACAGAGACCTTCACCTATTGCATATGCTAAGAGGTACCCCCTCATGGGACATTGCACCATATCCTAGCCATTCTCCTCGGGACCAGTTATAGTATTGTTATTCACATTGCAGTCAATGCTTATAGGCACGGTTTATTGTTGACTGTACTGATTCATGAGTTAATCCCAGTCTAGTGGTAAGAAACTGTATTCTAAGTTACCATGGCACAGTGATTATACTGTTTAGCAGACTGTGTCTGAACCTACCTTCTGTGTGTTTAGCTATGCTCAAACCACCATTTATTCTAACTCATACCAATACATTGAGTCTTGTGACTAATTCCTGGTGTTAATTCCCAGCTGAGTTAAAAAGGTATCTACACTTGTGCTTACAGTAACTTTCATTCAATCAGGTGTGTCAGAGGAGCTGAGGGTGTCCTAGTGTCCTTGGAGTCAAGGCGCAGAACAGAGAACCTAAATTACTAAGTGGCTCATTCGGGTGTAGCGCTACACGCCACTAGCACTCACCACTCCAAAAGCTCATAGGCTGAATGGTATTCGGCTCACAACTGAACTTTACACTACCATACTGTCCAGGGCTGGGGCTGAGTTTTTCCCATCTGTGTCCTTTGAAATTTTTTGTGTTAGGACTGTCCATAAAGAATGCTGACATAGGAGATGGCCATTTTCCTTTATTGCCATTTCCAACCCAAGTGCTAGTATATAAAATACAGTGGTAGTTGTGCAAGGTAAAACACTGACCCACCCCTAGGAAGGTAGTGTTGTGCACACTTCATTTTATGCACATGAGGATACATGCTTCAATTGACACTGGTTATTCTCACAAGCTTCTTTTAATGGCTGACTGCCGTGATTTTCCAAAATAATGACAGCATATACCAGCAGGGTGGAAGAGTTAAGCCCACCAAGCACGATAGATAGACACTTAGCAAATAGTTGCTAAATGCCACGAATTGTAAGCCTCTAGAATTACTACATAACTGAATCAGCATTTCTATGACTCAGTCTTAGCATTAACTGTACGTTGGGTGCTTCACAAATCTGGGAAAGAGAGGCCCCTAGGTGTCAAGGCTTCCTTGGTACTTTGCAGGTTGACTGCAAGTGCAGACGTGTTGGACCTTCTTTTTAGGATCGCTGATTATTTTACAGCTTTAAAGAATAAATGTAGGAATACAGCTTTTAAAGTATATATAAATGCCACCTTTTAACTAAGTAATGTATTTATGACAAAAAAAAAAACCTTAAAATATATTGTTGCTGATTAAGTAAAGGGTAGCACTGTAAACCAATCAGGCTTTGCAATAATTCTCAGGGTTGATCAGTTGTATTGCAGCTCCTTTACTTTAAGATAATAGGCTGGGGTAGACCCCAACCTGTTCCCACCAGATGTACACATACCTGCGGCCGCTGGGCTTTAACACCAAACAGCCTCCCCAACAGTTTTCTGTGGGGAGAGCACCCTCACAGTGCAGTAACTGAAATGTCACTGTAGATCCTGATACATACATGTGCTTTTTGTTATGTTGCTATCTTTAATCATGTGCTATGAATAAATTAATTTTCTACTCTACTATTGTTATATGAGTTCAAGTGCCTTCAAAGTCCAAATCCAAGGGGATTTTTGTCTTTTGTTAATGCATTCTATTGGCCAGAATATGAATTTATTCTGGCCATTAGAAAGTATTAATGTGTGCATTTGCACATTTTTTCAGCCCAAACAGTCCTCTTCAGATCAAGGAAGTTTTTTTCTTCCTCTAAATGTTCCTGCTATTAAACTCCTTCTAAACTCCTGTAAACATGTTATGTGTGACTGGACACATAGGCTAACATGAAGGGGCATTTAGAGGCAGAGAAAAGAAAACCGTCAAGCGATTGTAAAACAGGCGTTTTTGAGCTTCATCGTGCATGAGGCTTAAATGCAGTTTTAAAAAATAAATAAATAAAGGGTATCCAAGGTGGAAAAGAGCTTGTTCCTACTTCTTCCATCATATGAGCTTAGCAGAGGGATGTAAATGGTTGAGCAGTTACACTAGCTGGATCAGCACATAGTCGTTATCCGACCACATCTACCAGCATGTACGATAACTGTATTAATTACACTAGAAACATTTTTATATCTCAGTTATACGCCATTATCTATCTACCCTGATAATCTGTGGTTAGGAGAATGCAGCAACATACATGCATAGAAATACAGCTCATAACATATCTATCGCTATGTAGCACGTAACCCAATAATAAAGCTGCTAATATAACAACAATTTTTACATGAAATATACAATGTCATTGCTGATGTGTAACATTCTCAAACATTGCATGGGGTACAAGAAACTGTACCAGAATATCAATTGTCAGATGCTGAAGAAGGATAAGTGAGTTTGTACAATTTGAGCAATACCACTTCATTTAGAAGAGGGAAGATTTATCCCTACTGCAGAGATTTCCTAACAAGCTGGTAGAAGAAGTCTGTGAGCTAGAACAAGCAATACCAAATCGTCTGGTATTATGAAAGAATGGATCATGAAAGTAGATTATATATGTTTAATGGAAGAATAATTTTATTAGATCGAGGATACGTTGGAAAAATTTTTGGATGGTTGGAAAGACTGGTTGTCATTCAAGAGCTCTGAGAAGTATAAAGAACTCATTTGTGCATAAGACTATAACCATAAAATACGATCACAATATGCATTGTGGCCCTTTAAGTTTGCAGGGTGGATAAGGCTGTGCCGGAATTGGTTCAATAAGCTTTGGATGCTGGCAGGATAGCATCACTTAAAGTGATTGTAAAGGCAGAAGGTATTTTATCTTAATGCAGTCTATGCATTAAGATAAGAACCCTTCTGTGTGCAGAAGCCTCCATCAGCCCCCTAATACTTACCTGAGCCCCATCTCTATCCATCGATCTGCATGAATTCCTCAGTCATCCGGGACTCTCCCTCCCAATTGGCTGAGACACAGTAGCGGTGCCATTGGTTCCCGCTGCTGTCAATCAAAGTCAGTTAACCAATCAGGAGAGAGGGGGTGGGTGAATAGATACACAGAGCTGCGGCTCGGCTCATGTGCCCCCCCATAGCAAGCTGCTTGCTCTGGGTGCACTGGACAGGAGGGAGGAGCCAGGAATGCCGGTGGGGGACCCGAGAAGAGGAGGATCTGGGCTGCTCTGTGCAAAACCATTGTACAGCACAGTTAAGTATAACATGTTTGTTATTTTTAAAGAAAAAAAAAAAAAAAACAAGCGTTTAGTATCACTTTAAGAGATAAATTTACGTACTAAAGAAGAGAAGGAAGTAAAAGAGATATTGATATGTAGTTTATAGTTGCTTAATAAAGAACTATATTATTTTTATTTGGAGATGATGTTCTCGTTATTGGTGTTCTAGTGATGTCAGGTTAAAAAAGGGGTAAAGGAATAAGATTATTGTAGAAATAGCTGAATAAATCTGCCTTCATGTGTAGGATATCATGTTTATAGGTTTATGTAAAACAAAAATATTCCTTTTTTCTATTATTTTAGTAGGGGGGGACTTTTATGAAAGGATGTAAATTGATGAAGACATTTGAAACACATATTTTGAAATAACGGTCTATACAGTATCTCACAAAAGTGAGTACACCCCTCACATTTTTGTAAATATTTTATTATATCTTTTCATGTGACAACACTGAAGAAATGACACTTTGCTACAATGTAAAGTAGTGAGTGTACAGCTTGTATAACAATGTACATTTGCTGTCCCCTCAAAATAACTCAACACACAGCCATTAATGTCTAAACCGCTGACAACAAAAGTGAGTACACCCCTAAGTGAAAATGTCCAAATTGGGCCCAATTAGCCATTTTCCCTCCCCGGTGTCATGTGACTCGTTAGTGTTACAAGGTCTCAGGTGTGAATGGGAAGCAGGTGTGTTAAATTTGGTGTTATGGCTCTCACTCTCTCATACTGGTCACTGGAAGTTCAACATGGCACCTCATGGCAAAGAACTCTCTGAGGATCTGAAAAAAAGAATTGTTGCTCTACATAAACTGAGCTGCAGCACCGTGGCCAAGACCATACAGCGGTTTAACAGGACAGGTTCCACTCAGAACAGGCCTTGCCATGGTCGACCAAAGAAGTTGAGTGCACATGCTCAGAGTCATATCCAGAGGTTGTCTTTGGAAAATAGATGTATGAGTGCTGCCAGCATTGCTGCAGAGGTTGAAAGGGTGGGGGGTCAACCTATCAGTGCTCAGACCATACGCCGCACACTGCATCAAATTTATCTGCATGGCTGTCATCCCAGAAGGAAGCCTCTTCTAAAGATGATGCACAAGAAAGATCACAAACCGTTTGCTGAAGACAAGCAGACTAAGGACATGGATTACTGGAACCATGTCCTGTGGTCTGATGAGACCAAGATAAACTTATTTGGTTCAGATGGTGTCAAGTGTGTATGGCGGCAACCAGGTGAGGAGTACAAAGAGAAGTGTGTCTTGCCTACAGTCAAGCATGGTGGTGGGGTTGTCATGATCTGGGGCTGCATGAGTGCTGCCAGCACTGGGGAGCTACAGTTCATTGAGGGAACCACGAATGCCAAGATGTACTGTCACATAGTGAAGCCGAGCATGATCCCCTCCCTTCGAAGACTGGGCCACAGGGCAGTATTCCAACATGATAACGACCCCAAACACACATCCAAGATGACCACTGCCTTACTAAAGAAGCTGAGGGTAAAGGTGATGGACTGGCCAAGCATGTCTCCAGACCTAAACCCTATTGAGCATCTGTGGGGCATCCTCAAACAGAAAGTGGAGGAGCGCAAGGTCTCTAACATCCACCAGCTCCATGATGTCATCATGGAGGAGTGGAAGAGGACTCCAGTGGCAACCTCTTAAGCTCTAATGAACGCCATGCCCAAGAGGCCACACAAACTATTGACACTTTGAGCCCAATTTTGACATTTTCACTTAGGGGTGTGGCTTGAGTTATTTTGAGGGGACAGCAAATTTACACTATTATGCAAGCTGTACACACTCACTACTTTATATTGTAGCAAAGTGTCATTTCTTCAGTGTTGTCACATGGAAAGATATAATAAAATATTTTACAAAAATGTGAGAGGTGTACTCACTTTTTTGAGGTACTGTATATATATATATATATATATATATATATATATATATATATATATATATATATATATTAAATGTTTGTGGAAATTAACCAATATAAAGAGAATTTTAAAAAATGTCTGGTATTGGCCTTTACAGTAGTCTAAGTCAGTGGTTCTTCTCAACCTTTTTTCAGTCAAGGCACCCTTTGTGCATAATTTTAATATCAAGGCACCCCATTATAAAATGTAAAAAACGAAACGAATATTTTTACATACACAGCAACATCCACACATGGGACACCCAACATTAGAGGTGATTTATTCTTCCAAAGCAAAACACACCTTTGCACACTGGTACTGACTAGTATTACCATATTTCTCTCTCTCACTCAGCTAATGTGACCCCAGTGATGATGGAAAGGGACAGGAGAGCAGGGTAAAACAAGGATGCTGTGCAGGTGTCCAGCATCTTCCTTATCAACCAGCGTCTGGAAGGTTGTAATAGTCCACAATGAAAACCCGTGGCTTTGTGTAACTAAAAGGCAGACTTCATGTCCACGCTGGCTTGTATATAATTTTTGGGCAAATTTTTGGCATTTTGCCAAAGCACCCCTGAGGAAACCTGAAGGCACCCTGGTTAGAAAAAAGGCTGGTCTAGACCCTTGATGAGTATTATATTGGGCCATATTGCATCATTCATGGCCACCCTCTGCCCTATAATCACTATCAACTAAATAAAACCTAATAGCAAGTCTCCATATTGGTTATACATTTGGCACAGGATGGTTATTTTACTAAAGCTGGGTTCACACTGGCACACTGTGTTTTGGCTGTCACACAGGTGTATGTGTGTGTCTTACATGCGTTTAACACACATTAAATGCTGTCCTATAGGTTATTAGGTTGTGTTTTTGCCACATTTTCTGGAAGCGCACAAAAGATGCAGCATGCAGGACTCTTTGGTGCGCATGTAAACCGCTCATACACCTGCTCTGCAGCTGAAACGCAGCGCACCAGTGTGAACCCGGCCTAAGAGTATTCACCATGCCCTCCATTCTCCCAGTCATAACATCCTACTGAATGAGAATAAATAATTTATGAGTCACACATACAATTTGTGACACTTGGAATAAAACTTTTCTTTAACCAGAAAGATCCTATTCAGAAACAATGAACTGCAGTAACCATAATAAATCCATTTTTGTCTGAGAATAACACAGCTGAAAAAAAGCCATTCACTTATTTCTGTGTTTATCATTCATGAACATTAGGCCTTAGACAGTGTCTAACTGGTAGTGCTTTATTGCACAGTGTCCCAAGTTCTGTAAAGTATTCCTACAAATGAAATACTCTATTAATAAGGATCACACATCTCTCTCTGTGCCTCGACTTCCCGCAGCCCGTGAGCTGCTATTGTAAGCGAGACACACATCCTGGCCTGACAAAGGACGCAGTGTACAGCAGGGCGGAAGCTGCTCTTCCTTCCGCAGGTCATTCTGACCTTGTGGGTTCTGCAATCAGATGTTCCCTTCATTAGGCATAGAAGAAGAGTTTATTCCAAGGAAAGAGAGGTACATGTTTCTGCAACACAGTATTAACAAAGCTCAAGTAATATTCAGTACAACCGCAATGTCACATGCCAGCTGTTTCTATTTTAAGTACAGTCCACATTGTTAATGTGTATAATTGCCAATATTTACATTAAAAAACATATACTATGTATTGATCTTATCAAGATCCTATACAGCTGCCATATTTACAAAGAATAAATATTGGTAAATCTTGAAAAAGTCTATTAAGGCTGGGTTCACACTAGTGCAAATTGGATAACGGTTTCCCCGCATCCAATTGGAATGACAGGAGATTGTGACCGTCTCTCTATGGAGCTGGTTCACACATCTCTGGGGCAGCTGCGGGCGGCTTGCACAGGAGTCCTGTGCGTCTTTGGCTCTGTTTCAGGGCCAAATTCAAGCAAAGATTTGGATCGGATTCATCCCTGAAACAGAGAACAGGGACGCACCGGACCCCTGCAGTCAGCCGCATCCGTCTGCAGTGTGAACCCAGCTTATAACTTAAAGTTATATATCGCAGCTTACCAATTTTTTGATGTGGTGGCTGCATTTTTTTCGGTTTAGTCTTTTTCCCCCTCTGTTTTCCCCTGGTGACCTGGCCAGTAACGCACTTTCTGTATTAGAATGTCCCCCACTCTGGATGAAGGAGCAAAAGCGGCATCCCATACTCTACATGTGGAATAGATTTATTTTACATTAGATTACTTTTAAATTATTGCTGAGCTTTAGTACAGCACCTGCAACAGTTCAGTCTGAATTATTACAACTTAAAAATTTATTTTTTAGGTAGTTTTTTTTTAAATTTTTATTCAGAGATACTAGGCCTGAATTGACCTGTGAAAGCAGTGGTGTAGCGTGGGGGGGGCTTGGGGGGCAGCCGGTCCGCTTCCCCTGGGCGCAACATTTTTAGGGGAGCAGAAAGGAGTTCCCGTCCCCGGACAACCCACAGCTCCATCCACCTGCAGCTCTCCTCCGATGGCTGCTGTCGCTCTGTCCTCCTGATCATCCCTGGTGTCATGGCAGGCAGTTTGTGACAGCCAGCTCAGTGCAGCTTTCCTGGAAGGAGGGGATCCGCACACTGCTAAGTCTACCTCCAGCATGCCTGAGCTTGTCACACACATCCTTTCTCCCGCCCATCTCTCCCTGCCCGTGTACTGCATCTGTGAAGGAGATGTGGGGACAGGAAAATTAAACAAGCAGCCGACAGCCACATTGAAGCCGCTGACTGTGAGCCCCCGGGGATCATCCAAGTGAGCTGAGCACGGTCACTGACCAGACCCTGACCACTCTCCCTGCCTCCTCTCTCTCTCTCTCTTTCCCCCTTCCTGCCCCCCCTCTCTTTCCCCTCCCTCTTCTTTCTCCCTGCCCTGCCTCTCTCTCCCCCCCACTCTCTCTTTCCCCTCCCTCTCCTTTCTCCCTGCCCTCCCTCTCTCTCTCTCTGGCCCTACCCCCCCTCTCTCTCTCCGCCTTTATTAATTTTATCCGCTTGGTATTAAACCCCAAATCAAACATTTATTATATTGCAGCTTACCAATTCTTAGATGTGGTGGCTGCATAATTTACTTATTTATTGTTTACGTTTTCTTTTTATTTTCAACTGGTGATCCTGCTAATAAATCTGTTGTTTTTCAAAAGAACAAGCTGTCTTGCAGATGTAGCAGTATGAGTTGAATCAAGTTATTTGACACTGAAAGAGGTGCTTACAATGATCAGTTTTCATTTATTGATGTAAAACCTTTATTCCAAAAGGAAAAAAAATGTTTGCTGTAACTGAAGTGTGAGTTGGAATTTTGGCTACAATTGGTTTAGTGTACCTAAATCTGCTAGTACATCTAACACATCCCTGCCCCTCAGACTGCTGTCCAAAGGTGTGTTACTGACCAGATCACCAAGGGGAAAACAGAAAATAAAAAGCCTAAAAAAAAATGAATGCAGCCACCACATCTAAATATTGGTAAGCTGGGGGGCGTGGCCTAGCGCATGGAGCCGTAGGTCGCACTTTACATCGGCTCCCGGTCCTACGGATCTCCACGAGGCTACAGCGTGGACATCTCACCTCACATCGCCTCCAAACCGCACAGATGGGCAAAGGAAGGCCCAAGGAACAACACAAGCCCGGCGGTGATCGTACCCAAAGCGATCTGGGCAGGTTTGTGACCCGGGCTTCTGCGGCCTACAGCTCAAAGGGGAAGACCAAGATGGCGCCGGCACCTCCGTCCCCCGCCCGCTCTGAGCCTTCAGACGCCATGCAGGTATGCTCCAGAGCTCGCTCTGCCTCACTAGCCGACCGAGAGCCCACACTGAAGAGCCAACACAGCCCGCACAGCCCATACAACCAGTCACAAGCATCCCTGAATTCGGGGGACGGATGGGACTTAGAATCGCAGATGCGATCCCTCCACACATATTTGCGAAAGCCTCCCAACGAAAGCCGATTTTGAACATTACACCGCCCGCATGGAAAAAACATACAAGAAGGAGATTGCGGAGCTTAAAAGGGACATGGGGACCCGCATAGAGGATGTGGAACATACCGCTGAGGGTATATGTACCACCCTGCAATCCCACAAGGAAATTTTAAACTCCCGTACTGTCCTGATCCAACAGCTCATGTACCACCAGGATGACATTGAGAACCGGAACAGACGGAATAATAATAGAATCCGTGGTAGCCCAGAAACCATTGAGCATAAAGACCTGGCAGGGGCTGTGACCTCTATCTTCAACCAATTACTCCAACAACCCAAAGTTACTCACATTGAATTGGACAGAGTGCACAGGACTTCAGGCCCTCGCAACCCGGACTCTGCTTATGTCCGTGACACTCTATGTAGAATACATTTTTATAAAGGAAAGCATCATGCGAGTGGCAAGCACACAGGACTCCATCAGGCTGAACGACACCCCTGTTATGCTACTTCCAGACCTCTCCCACCAAACGCTAGCCATGAGACGCTCCTTGAAGCCCCTAACTTCAATCCTGCAGGAGAGACAAATCAGATATCAATGGCGCTTCCCATTCCAACTGCGAGTCCAGCATGAGGGTAAGACAGCCCTCTTCCGCACCCTGGGAGACTTACCATGATTCCTGAGCACCCTAGAACTTCCGCAGGTCTCCTTACCGGATTGGCCTCTCCCAACTACCACCCCTGGCCTTCCATTCAACACGCAATGGCAGAAGTCCGGCAGGCAGAAGCGTCCCAGATCTTCACCCCAAAAGTCGCTTGATGACTGATGTCCCCCTGAAATACAGAGCTCTACCCTCTACCTTCTTTTACTCCTTCAATGGAATTGAGCTTATTCGCTCACCCGTGGCTTGAGGCCTCAACTCCCACGGACTTTCAGATCTGTTGACACAGCATTGTTTACAGGCGATGCACACAGACTTTTCTAATTTTTTCTTTTTATTTTGTTTTTGGCCTTTTGGTGCATTCCCCCTCATGTAGTAGTTTTTTACCATTTTTCTCTCGCTTCACGTGGCTAAAGTTAACTGTTATTGCTATATGGTGGGGGGAGTGGGGAGGCGGGTTGGATTCGGTGAGGGAAGGTTATATTTGCTCCGGCACTTTAGATTTTGATCCCTGTTTTATTA
The DNA here is from genome assembly GCF_042186555.1 of Aquarana catesbeiana. Taxonomy (NCBI): domain Eukaryota; kingdom Metazoa; phylum Chordata; class Amphibia; order Anura; family Ranidae; genus Aquarana; species Aquarana catesbeiana. The sequence goes on from NC_133324.1 coordinate 567,704,718, forward strand.
CAATTAATTCTCCTCAATGTTATATTTACCGCACTTTCCCACTTTTGTGGCACCTCGTGTACTGTCTCAGTGCATGGGGGCCCTCATACCCTATCAGGCATTCCTGAAGCGGTGTGGAAGAAAGGCAGATGCGCCAAGTTAGGCCCGCTACATAACATCCATGGTTGAGGTTGTATGTGAGCGTTGTCCTCAGGTTATTCATGTTATTTACACGGTGGGGATCCCGGGACCGGGAGACGCTTTGTGCGCTTACGACGTTTAAACCCCACTTAGGACCAATAGTGCTTTTTACTGCACTGTTTACGTTGTTTAGTGTCTTCTTCTCATTTGTTATGCGATTATATTTTATGATCAGTTTTAGGTTACCACTCTATGGTTTCAACCTCCTTTTTCACATATGTTTTTCACGGTGGCTCTTTCCGTCTGACCTTCGGATGCACTCGGCTTCTGCACGCATGAGACGGTTCCTGCCCACCTTTCTTGTCTAACTCATTTCTTCTATTCCCCCCCCTTCGCTGTACCTAACCTCTGTTTTTTTCTCCTTTCTTTTCTCCCCCCCCCCCTACAGAGCAGGTCTTGGGGCACACATGGGTCATTAGAGTTCTAGCAGGAGATCCCGAGCTTGCTTCCACCCCACCGCTCCCATGTCTCCACTAGACCATATCACTTTAGCTTCCTTTAACTGCAGGGGCTTCAATACCCTGGAAAAAAGGAGCCAAGTTTTACATCATTTTCACAAAGCCAAATCCCAAATCTTACTCCTTCAAGAGATGCATTTTAAGGGCTCGGCCATCCCATCCCTAAATAACCCCCATTTTCACCAGTGGTTCCATAGCACCAACCCACTTGCTAAATCCAAAGGGGTGTCAATAGCTTTCCACAAATCTTTTCATCCAGAAGTTCTGAACACATTGATAGACCCTGCAGGTCGCTTTATTTTCCTTAAGCTAAAATCTAATTTTTCTATTTTCACAGTTGCTAATGTATACGGACCAAACCAGGACCAAGGGAGTTTTTTCTCTATGCTCATAGAGAAATTAATCTTGTTTGGGGGCCCCTGTTTTATTTTAGGAGGAGACCTCAACGTGACCCTCTCGCCAGCCGTGGACACCTCCTCTGGTAAGTCCGCTATTTCACACTCCACCCATACACACATAAAATCACTCTTACACTCTGCCCAACTAGTGGATGTCTGGCGGGTTCAACACCCATTCGAGAAAGACTACAGCTGCTATTCAGTTGCTCATAATTCCTATAGTCGCATTGACTATTTTCTAGTGTCCCAATCCCTACTTGATATCCCTCTACAAGCGTCCCTTAGTAACATTCTCTGGTCAGACCACGCCCCCGCACATTTAAGCTTAGCTCATCCACCTAAAGCCCACAAGACATTTTCATGCCGCTTAAATGACAACTTATTAAAAGACAGCCTCTGTGTAACAGATATTGAGCAGGCGATCCGAAACTTTGTTCAAGATCACCGCTCAGACGATACCAATCCCCTTACCAAATGGGAAGCCCTGAAATGTGTGTTAAGGGGAATTTTCATCCAACATGGCGCGCGATTAAAGAAAGCTAGATCGACGGATATCACCAAACTATTATCTTTGATCCACACCTTAGAAATCGCACATAAGAAAGACCTCACACATAGTACCTTCGTAGATCTCTCCAACTCCCGCAGAGACTTACTCCGTATCTTAGATGCACATACCCTTATAGCTAGAGACAAAGGACAAAATCGTCATTACATGCTGGCCAATAAATGCGGGCAACACCCAGCTAAGGTCCTACATCCTCGTCCTCCACGACGCCTCATACCGTTCATTTGCAATCCTGGCCAACAAAAGATTAGAACTCCTAAGGGCATCGCGGATGCTTTTCAACACTATTATTCTCAACTGTACAATCTCCCCACACGACCTCAACAGTCTCCAAAACACAATACACAGCTCCCTGACATGGAAAATTACATATTAGAAACAGCCCTTCCACGAATAGACCCTTCCACTTCTACAGCCCTAGAGGAAGTCCTGACGACCTCGGATTTCCTATTAGCTATTAAGGGATTGAAACCTGGAAAATGCCCAGGGCCTGATGGCTTCTCATCCAGATTCTACAAATCATTTGCCCATTCCTTAGCCCCACTTCTCGCTGCGGCGTTTAACTACCTAGATGATGATCACCCTCTTTCTAAATCCCTTCTTTCTGCCACCATCTCAGTCATACCTAAACCTGGAAAAGACCACTCTCAATGTACTAGTTATAGGCCCATTTCCCTCCTTAATGTGGACGTTAAACTCTTTGCAAAGATTCTAGCCAATCGTCTTTCACTCCTTTTACCCTCTATTATACATAGAGATCAAATGGGTTTTGTCCCTGGTAGAGAGGCCAGGGACAACACCACAAAAACGATCCACCTGATTTCTTACATCCGCAAACACAATCTAAAGGCCTGTATCCTCTCATTTGACGCCGAAAAGGCGTTTGACCGGGTCAATTGGCAGTTTTTACGCCTCTCTCTAGAGCAGATTGGACTCTGTCCCTCATTTATACCCAAGGTGATGGCGCTTTATTCTCATCCCACAGCCTCTGTGCTGGTCAATGGCTCCTCATCCACCCCATTTTCAATCTCCAACGGAACTAGGCAGGGCTGTCCTTTGTCCCCCCTGCTTTTCGTTTTGGTGATGGAACACTTGGCTACGGCCATTAGACAAAACAGCAGCATTAAGGGAATACCGACGCCATCATCTGAATTTAAACTCTCACTTTATGCGGATGATCTCCTTGTCTACATTCAAAAACCTCATACCTCACTACCCTCTTTAATGCAAGAGTTCCACAGATTTGGAGATCTGAGTAATTTTAAGCTTAATATGTCTAAGACAGAAGCCCTCAACATATCCCTAACTCCCCCTACCCTTACACAAATACGGGCCAATTTCCCATTTCAATGGGGATCAAAGGGCATCTCCTACCTTGGTGTCACCATCCCATCCAACTTAGCCGACCTTTATAACCTCAACTACCTCCCTCTCCTATCCCGTATTCCGAAAGAATTAGAGACGTGGACTCAGACACCACTGCCCTGGTTCGGTCGCATCAACACATTAAAGATGGATACACTCCCTAAATTACTATACATTTTCCAGATAATTCCTATACTCATTCCTAAATGATTTTTTACCTCTCTGCGATCTATGTCTATACGTTTTGTCTGGCAACATGTCCTGTATTCGCCATACCTTGTTAACATATCCTAAAACATGGGGTGGGGTTGGCCTTCCAGACTTTGAAATGTACCACAGGGCTGCCATCCTCTCTAGGATCCTCGAGTGGTTCCCTCGCCCATTCCCCAAGGCATCCACTGCCATAGAACAAGATCTCTCCACTTCTGACCTTCGGGCTCTGCTCTGGGGATATGGTCAAAAACTGTCCACCCTAGCTAACTCCTCTCCATTAACGACTGCAGCACTATACCTGTGGTATAAAAAGGGACTATTAACATTATTATCCACTGACCCCTCACCACTTACTTCGCTTTTTGATCACCCAGACCTCCCCCAGGGCATGGGCTCCAATTCAGTGGGTCCGTATTCACGTGACGCCTGGCCTAAAGCTAACTCATTCATACATCTGACTGAGGGCACGCCTGCTCTACCAGAAGACAGTGGTAATTGGCTTACAGCCCTACGTATTTCCTCTTTTTGCTCTGACCTGTTTTCCTCCACCCACACCCATAGACCTCTGACTGACTATGAGCGGCTGTGCTCTCTCTCGGATACACCTAAGCATTTACTGTCCATCACTTACAAACTATTACACTCACTGACCCATGACCAGCTTCCACCTTACACGAGGAGGTGGGCCACGGACCTGGGCAGGGATCTCTCACTGGATGACCTGCAAAAGTCATTTAACTTCACGCACAAATCCTCCATCTCTTGCTACACACAAGAGAAGAATTTTAAACTCCTGGCAAGATGGTACAGGGACCCCCAATCACTTCACAAAATTTTTCCATCCACCACCATGGCTTGTTGGAGATGTGGAGAATTAGATGGAAGTTATCTCCTTATATGGTGGGACTGCAATGCTATCCAGCCCTTATGGTCCCAGGTCTTTGCCATATACAGTAGCCTCTACGACAGGCCTATGGTGTCCACGCCCGAAGTAGCGCTGTTGTCCATGTTACCGAGCTCCATACCCTCTCAGAAACGGACCCTGCTCCGCTTTTTTCTCTCAGCAACCAGGCAACTCATACCCCTCTACTGGAAAACCACTACTACGCCACCGTTGTCCTCTTGGGTCTCTATTGTTAATGATATTATGCAAATGGAGGAGATGATAGCCCTAGACAATGATACCTTCGATAAATTCAAAACCTTATGGCTAATCTGAATTGATTATTCCACCTCAGACGCCGTAAAAAACCTTGCTAACGCCATCTAACTCAACAAACTCTACTCGGAGTCCCCAGTGTGGTGCCCCAGGGCCTGCTTACTTGTCTTGACCCCCCCATCCTTACTTATTCCCTAACCTCTCTCCTTTTCTTTCTCTTTCTCTCCCCCTCTCCATCCCCTTCTTCCCCTTCCTCTTATGATTCATGTAGCAGATATTAAAACTAACGATTTTTAGTTGTTTCGTAACATGGTTACTTCATAATTTACTATATTGAAATTAAGCCGAACTAACACTTATCCACTTCTCTATGCTATACCGACTTATCTGTATAGTTTGTTACCAAGGCAATCTGACCTTTACCATGCTCTTTGCTGTATGGAACGTTTTGCCAAATGTTGATTGGAATTGTATTACTTTATAAATTTAATAAAAATATATTTGACTCTAAATATTGGTAAGCTGCAATATATACACCGCTTTAATTTGTTCCATGATTTTGCTAATATTTGCACTGGAATTTGCGTTCCTCTCCATTCGCAGCCTGAGCAGATACTGCTCTGCTGTATATAAGGGCTCCTCGTTATTTACAACCTGAGCCTCTGATTGGCTGCTGGCAGCCTTTTATTATTGGTTGAATTTGAGAAGATATCTCTTTGACCACTGTAGTCAAAGAGATATCTCAGATTCAACCAATAATATAAGAAAAGGCTGCGGGCAGCCTATCTGAGGCTCAGGATGTGAGTGGAGGAACCCTTTGCATTTCCTCAACCACAGTTTAATACTGTACTAGTGGAAGGGACTACTCAGAGTGCTAAAAGTTGGGGTTGGGGGCGCAAATTACTTCCCTTGCCCTGGATGCTGACAACCCATGCTATGCCACTGAGTGAAAGTAGCAGCCATAACATATCTAAGAGCTATAGGAAACAACATTCTTAAAAATACAGACAACTCCCTCTATGTGGTATCAAATGGCCAGTGGCATAACAATTTCATAGTATAGTTTGCGGGCATGTTTTTTGGTTTTACAGTACCAAACTGTATTGTCTTAAAAATGTTATAAAATGTCAAAACAGAATGCACTTCAAACTCACATTCCTGGGACAAGACAGTTTACATTCTGAAATAAAAATTTCAGAGACAATAGCCGCACATATAATACAGTGGCTGGAGAGCATATAAGCAGCTTTATTAGGCTGCAATGTAAGAGGGAGATGAGGCAGTTTTTGTCACAAAATAAAAATGTATGACATACTATTTCAAAGACAATAACCACAAATATTGTTCTGTTGCTGCTGCATAGTATGTAAGCAACTTGATTAGGCCACAATGTAAGAGGAAGAGATAAGGCAGTTTTAAATATTAACTAAAACTAGAGCGCAATTTTAGAAAATCAAGAGCCTCAAATATTTTTTAAATGCCGAAGCCCTGGAATAGGCTGCAAACACAGGAGACACAGAGCATGATCTACCCTATAGCAAGCATTAGAAATTTCACAGCTAAGGCCCAGATGTAGAAACAATATGTGTGGCACCTTTATATAGTGCCAGAGCACCAGAATAGAGAAGGAGAGGTTGCAGGGTCTGGTATGGGTGGAAGGCCAGCAGATGTGGCAGAAGCTGGTAATGGTGGCAGTAGCATGGGGTTTGAGAGGGGTGAAACATATCTTTTTAATCATGCCCCAATTCTTCCTCCTCATTTCCAGCACCGCAACCCTGCTCCTTCGCTTCCTCAAAAGGGATGATGGTAGTAGGCAAAGCGTTCTGCAGGCCCTAAAACAGCTGGAAGTCATTCTCTTCTTCCTGGTTTTGTGCCTACAGTGCCCAAACTATTAAACCATTTAATGTATGCTGCAGCAGGAACTCCAGGGGCATTGTGCTGCCAATTCCAGAAGCATTGCGGCTTACCATTCTGGTCATATCTTCAAACATGATTCAATGGTCTGTTTAAAAACACAACCAAGTTGGAAACTATGATACAAGAGAAGGAGTTCAAACTAATAACTAGGTGGCATAGGTGCCCCTCTGCTCTCTCCCAATTTAACTGTGTTGTCCCTGACACCTATTGGTGGTGTTGCACCTTCAAACGCACTATGCTTCATATCATACCCCTTCATAGGGAGTGTGGGGTACCAATTGAATGGTCATTGATTAGCTCACATGAACATATTGATCTTCACACCAGCAGAGTCGGTATATGGCTCTTTAGTTAGTGGGCGTCAGATCTTGCAGCATCTATGTCCAAATGGGTCGCCTCCGTTCAGGGCAAACCGTTTGGACATAGATGCTGCCCCACACTCCCTTTATATAGCCCCTTTTTTCTACTTGCCCTAGATTCACCACTGTATACTTTCTAGCACTCAGACATCCACTTGGGTCTGTGCCATCCTGACACAGTACCCTCTTGGACGGGCTCCGTGATTCGGTGTCTCCTTTTTTGGGGGTGGATCAGTGTGTGCAGAGTGGGGCCAACCACACACACCCAGGCTCCATTTTTTGGATCTGTGGGTAGTTTTGACATATCCGCCACCGTGATTTGGGCAATGGGTGCTCCAACACTGTCATGTTTGGTAAGAGTTTGTCCCACGAGTCGCCCTTGACGGTCAGTCAAGGGCGACTTGACGGTCAGTTTCAGTCCCGAAACGCGTAGGCCTTCGTGGAAGACATTACAAGCATCTTTATCCAATGCACATCAGTACAGCTGTGTTTCAGCTTTTTTTTGTGTTCACTGTGTTATGTTTATTTACTATGCTAATGTTTTGTATACATATATAAATTTTTCTATGGAATAAAATTGTTTTTACATTACGCTGTTGCCGTTAAAGTCCAACAACCTTATTTGGGGGTATTTTTTTCACCTATCAATCCAGGGATGTTGGCAACATACATGATCTAGCTGGATGCTAACCTTTTTCCATTAGGATTATGGAGGATACTCCTCCACCCTCCAACTAGCCATGATGGAGTACCCCCTCTTTTCCTTGCCTCTCTATACACCTTACCACTCTCCCTCTCCTCACACGCCCTTTCCCTGCTTCTTTTCTTCTTGCTTAATCGACTGCTATGCAGTACCCTAAATTTGCTATTGGCTATATACCATATGGGTTCTCCTTAGCCACTTTCAATGCAGCTATACCCAGCATTTCCCTTGTGTCCCTTTCCAATACACTATCACAGGGACACAGCCCATTTTTTTCTAAATCGGGCTATAGCCATTTATGTTTCCTCCTAGATACTCTGAGATAGTAATGCTAATTCTCTGAAATGTTATAACTGTCACCATTTGTACTTGAACCTACCGATCAGTGTTTATTGTGTATAAATCACCACTTTACATGTAGTATACTCTACAACCTATGCACCTTTTACACCCCTTGTACCTGTACTTTCCGTTTGAAAAAAAAATCTTAAAATAAAACTGAACTGAAAACACAACCATATCTCTAGTTTGAGTCATGCTTTTAATCACAGAATGTTCATATCTGGAAACATTGCAAGAAATTACAAACAATGTCCAGATTTTACACAGGGCTACACAAACAATGCTAAAAGGAAATAACAGCAAATATTTTCTGCCTGATCTACAAACTGACCTCTGACATCACATGCCCTTGTTTACTGATAATGGCAACTGCTGCCTGCATGCCTTTTACCCCACTCACAGGTGATGACAGAAAGATGTGTGTACAAGCCACACCCAGACTGGCTATAATGGAATATGAATACTGACATGGACATACATAATGCATATAGCATTGAGTCAGCCTCATTCCTAACTTTAGGATCACCCATTCATTCTTCAGCTATATGAGTCAGATCTTACCAAAACATCATCAGAAGCAAATGTTCATTTACACATTATTCTTTTTTGGCTTAAATAACAAGTAACGCTATTTGGGCTGCTGTTTGTTATTCCACAGACTACTGGATCAGATTTGTTGAACAGTGATGTGAAGCTGATCTCCAGCCAGCACTAATGTAACACTTACACGGTCAATTAGGAACAAACAGCAGATTCCTGCTGCAAGAATCAGCAAATTCCTGCGGCAGGAATCATAAGTGTATACAAGCAGCTGCGGCCAAAAATCTGTAAAAATGAAAGACAGATTACCGGCTCTGGACGCAATCTTTCTGCATCTAGGGCCAATCATTTGCCTCTAACCACAGGTAATTTCTTCATGTGCGATTACATGCAGACAGATGTTGCTGCTGTCAGCCTGTCATTAATTTGTACAGGCTTCCTGGCCTTAGCTGTTTGCATACACCTGTGATTCTTTTAATAGCTCAATGTAGCCTAAAAAAAACTAGTAAACAGTTCCCCACAGCAAGGAATTAAATCACTGATCTTTAGTTAAAGGCAAATATTTCTGCTTATTCCTTACCCTCTAGAACAGGGGTCTCCAAACGTTTTAAACAAAGGGCCAATTTACTGTTCTTCAGACTTTAGGGGGACCAGAGTGTGGCCAGTGAGTGTAGAAAATGTCAAGGCACCATTGGGGGTAAACAATGCACCATCTAAAGCAGGGGTCTCGAACTGGCGGCCCTCCAGCTGTTGCGAAACTACAAGTCCCATCATGCCTCTGCCTGAGGAAGTCATACTTGTAACTGTCAGCCTTGCACTGCCTCATGGGACTTGTAGTTTCACAACAGCTGGAGGGCCGCCAGTTTGAGACCCCTGATCTAAAGTATTAGGCAGAGGAAAAGTGCCCCATCATTGGTGTCAGTGGGAGGAATAGTGCCCTATTTATCATTGGTGTCAGTGGGAGGAATAGTGTCCTATTTATCATTGGTGTCAGTGGGAGGAATAGTGCCCTATTTATCATTGGTGTCAGTAGGAGGAATAGTGCCCTATTTATCATTGGTGTCAGTGGGTGGAATAGTGCCCTATTTATCATTGGCTCCAGCTGCTGTCAATCAAATCCAATGACATGGGCGCCGGGGCCAGAGTCTGGCATTCTGTGTCTATGCACGCTAAATGCTGGACTCGTGAGCGCGCCCGCAAGGTAACATCCCGGGAGAGTGCTTCTCCCAGGGGGTTTACCGATGCAGGAAGGAGCCGCGAGCACCACCGGGGGGACCCCAGAAGACGATGATCGGGGCCACACCGCGCAAAAGGAACTGCACAATGGAGGTAAGTATGATATGTTTGTTATTTTAAAAAAACGAAGGTTTACAACCACTTTAACATGTTAAACTAAGCTACTGTGCTTATTATCAATGATGAAGAATAAAAGCTGTAAGGCTGGCCGTACATGCTGCAGTTTTATTTCCTTCAACCACAGGTTGACTGACTGTGTTGAAGGGGAATCCCTCCCACTATTGTACTCTGAATACAATGATCTCTGCTGCCGGCTACAGCCAGCAGCGATCATATGAAAAAACCCAACCCTGCTGAACCAGCCGAATTTCAATCTGTCTATGGCTGGCTTAAATGTAAACTACTGTTATCTAAACCCCCAACAGTCTCCATAAATTCTATCCAGGCCCCCTGGTGCTTGCTGGCATTGTAATGTTGACAAAGGCTTCTTCCCTATATTTTGGAGGAGATCTACATTAAAAAGGATACTCCTGGAACAACACCTAGAATGTAGGTAACCAATTCTTCAAACTTGAGGCCAAGGGTTTGCTATGAGCTGCTGGAATAAAGTGATACCAGCCGCAGGGTTTAGGTCTTCTAAATGAAAAATCTATGGTGGCAAAATATGAAACTCGGAGGGCAGGGCATCCAGTTGTATTCCTCTAGCATCTGCAGACAGAGATGGACCACAAGGACGGTATCCATTGATGCTTGAAGCTTAAGAAGGCAATCAAGCAGGGAAGCCACCATTCTTATGACCTGAAATCACAGGAGATCCAGTATAGGATCCAACACATCAGAAAACACCCCAGACAGAAATGGTAGACTGATGGATATAGTCACACGCTGTCTGGACTTGCAAACCACAGGGAGACAGTGACACTCCTGAAAATTGGATTTAAAAAAAGAATACACTATGCCACTGAGTTGCACTGGAACCAGAGACTCTCTCTGGAGAAGGGGGCCCAATGAAGATGGAGAAGGTTTCTCCCCTAGACTGACCAGTGAAGCACAATTGCAATAACTAGGAATTACAGGAGATTCAGCAATGGACCTAACACATTGGCAAACACTCTGTATTGCAATGACATACCAAATGGTCTGGTCACAAGCTGTCTGGACTTGCAAACCACTGGGGTTGGGGACACTGACATTTGGCTAAAATAAGAAGGTATCAGTGTATACCTCCAGGATCTGATAACACTTTCCTGCTCAAAACAAAGAAAACACACCCAAACTGTGTGAAAACTGTGTGAAAACTGTGAGCAGAGGGAACACCTAAGTGGGCTGATGAACTGGGAAATCCTTCAGATTTAAGGTATTATAACCAGCCTCAGGAGAGAGGCTGGCATCTGTTTCTGGTCGGTTAAGGCAAAGAACTGAAAATAAGGCTGTGGGTCATCCTCCCTGAGATGACAGGGGTACAACAGAGAGCTCTGCCACAGATGTGCCTGTTACTGATTCAAAGTAGTCAGTCAACGGTGTCTGACTCCACCGAGAAATTGCTGAAAGATAAGCACAGCTTCCACAAGCAGATTGTGACAATAGTTGTGTATGCTGCAACATAAATCCAAAAAGAGAATGCTTAGTCTTAACAGCGGTTACATAGCAAACCACCTTCTGTTCAGTACCAGCAATGCCTGAAGAGGGTACAGGGCCTCAGCAAGTGTCATATCCAACTTGCCTGTGGGGTAGGCAAAAAAAACTATAGTAAGTGACATTCCAGGCCCACAATCTTAGGACATGGCAGGACGGTCAGGCTGTGGAACCATTTTTGCTACAGAAGTGCTGTGTCCTCAGCAACAGAAAAGCCAAACAGTATTGGTCACAGAGAGATGGGTGGAGATGCAACTCAGCCAATTCCCAGCCAGGCATGCCTCTGCAGGAATCTTATTACTACAAGTCTGTCGCAGTGAGATCACCAAACATTACAACAATTCAGAAAACTTGCAGTTGGTGATTGGAGAGACTTCCATTTTTTTACAATCAAACATGAATGTACCTGCGGCTGTTGACTGAAGGAAGAAGAATCCTCACAAGCAGGTCTTGAACAAACAGCAAAGCTGAGAAATACATCCAACTTCCTTGTGGCACCAAGTGAGGCTGGACCTGTTTTTTGTGTCTAACATGCAATCTCTTGCAGATGACATTAAAACCCACAGTTCATAAATATGTAACATTGTCACTTAATGCAAGATAAAGAAATTTATTTTGCTGACTTTTTTTTTTTGTTTGTTTTTAAAACACTGTGGCCATCTTTGCACCAGCATTAAATAAACAAAGCATGTTAAGCGAGTCTAGAACTGTAATTCATAAGGAATTTCTGTAGGTTCCAACACCAACTGCATCCATTGTCCTCACATCTTTTGTTCTTTTAAAACCATTCCTTATAGTTGAATGAGGGGAGCATAAAAGTATCCAAAACCACCTCTAATCCGGATGTTAGGAAATCAAGCAAGATAAAAAGCTGTGTTTACAAGCCCATGGTGGAAGACCCAGGATTTAGAACACCAATCTACTAAGTGAATCTGCCCTGAATATATTTAATGTATAACTTGTCATTAGGCAGACTGCTAAACTACTGCCTACTTCTATACATTCAGGCTGGGTTCACATTAGAACACGCAGCGGCTCACAGCAGGAGTCCGGTACGTCTCTATTCACCATTCCAGGTCCGATTTCAATGGTGGGGAAACCCATGCTGTGCTTAGATGGTCAAATGTTGAGACCTGGAGTTCAAAGAAAAATCAAGTGTTCAAGCTCCTCATGCACAAATACTTTTTGAGGGTAATGTAACAGATTTTGTTTCAATGGGCATAATTGCTAAGTGTATAATAACATGCAGGTGATAAGCAAAGTGCCAAAATCAAACCATAATTTCAGTACACTGAAAAGCATTAATGAGTGAGTGCTTGTGTAAAAATAGAATTCAAAAAGAAAATATCTGAAGCACAAACTGGATATATACTCCTATAGGTTTTTTGCTCTGCCACAAGTATGTTGCCATGGATTGGCACCAGGGAAAAATTATGGCAAGTGATTTATACACTTTTCTGCTTTCCTTGCACCAACATGGCAGCATACATGTGGTAGACCGAATCAGCCACAATGTTCTGTTTTACATGCTTTAGATAGCCAATGCTACTTCATATACACCATATGACCAAAAGTACTGGATGCCTGCCTTTACACACATATGAACTTTAATGGTATCCCAGTCTTAGTCCATAGGGTTCAATAGTGAGTTGGCGCACCCTTTGCAGCTATAAGAGCTTCAACTCTTCTGGGAAGGCTGTCCACAAGGTTTAGGAGTGTGTCTATGGGAATGTTTGACCATTCTTCCAGAAGTGCATTTGTGGGGTTAGGCACTGATGTTGGACGTGAAGGCCTGGCTCTCAGTCTCTGCTCTAATTCATCTCAAAAGTGTTCTATCGGGTTGAGGTCAGGAGGACTCCGTGCAGTCTAGTCAAGTTCCTCTACCCCAAACCTGCTCATCCATGTCTTTTTGGACCTTGCTTTGTGCACTGGTACGCAGTCATGTTGGAACAGGAAGGGGCCATCCCCAAACTGTTCCCACAAAGTTGGGAGCAAGAACTTGTCCAAAATGTGTTGGTATGCTGACGTCTTAAGAGTTCCCTTCACTGGAAGGGGCCAAGCCCAACCCCGGAAAAACAACCCCACACAGCATCCCCCATATGATTTGGAGCAGTGCACAAAGAAAGGTCCATAAAGACATGGATGAGCGAGTTTGGGGTGGAGGAACTTGCCTGGCCTGCACAGAGTCCTGACCTCAACCCAATAGAACACCTTTGAGAAGAATTAGAGCGGAGACTGGGAGCCAGACCACCTTTGACCACATCAGTGCCTGACCTCACAAATGCGCTTCTGGAAGAATGGTCAAACATTCCCATAGGCACACTACTAAACATTGTGGACAGCCTTACCAGAAGAGTTGAAGCTGTTATAGCTGCAAAGGGTGGGCCAACTCAATATTGAACCCTACAGACTAAGACTGGGATGCCATTAAAGTTCATATGCATGTAAAGGCAGACATCCCAAATGTTTTGGTAATATAGTATATGTGTTACACGTGCTGGCCTCCCACATCTCACATTTTTTACTTAACTTTGCATATTCTTGAATGGCAAACTATACAATGTGCATACTCATACGTACATTGACTGTACATTACATACTCAAGATCATTACACCCCATGCACTCCGCCACTATCACATTCCATATGTAGACTGCCTTGTAGATCAATGTTTCTCAACTCCGGTCCCCAAGTACCCACAACAGGTCATGTTTTCAGGATTTCCCTCAGATGAAACGGCTGTGGTAATTACTAAGGCAGTGAAGCTGATCAAATCACCTGTGCAAAATAATGCAAAGCCTGAAAACATGACCTATTGTGGGTACTTGAGGACTGGAGTTGAGAAACATTGTTGTAGATGACACGCTTTGGACTTCCACAATCCACATTCTGCACTGTATATTACATACTTGAGACTGTCACATTCCATACGTTGCACACTACATACTCTGGACCACTACACTCTATGCAATGCTCTGTATATTACATTGGGGGTTATTTACTAAAGGCAAATCCAAATTGCACTGCAAGTGCACTTGGAAGTGAAGTTGCTGTAGATCCGAGGGGGATATGCAAGGAAAATAAAAAACAGCATTTTAGCTTGCACATGATTGGATGATAAAGTCAGCAGAGCTTCCCCCCATTTCAGATCTTACCTTCAGATCTACAGCGACTGCAATTCCAAGTGCACTTGTAGTGCAAAGTGGAGTTGCCTTTAGTAAATAACCCCCATAGTCTTCTATTAAATGTTCATTTTAAACGGTCCTTGTAACCCACTAACAGTTAATATAAGTTTGTAACTGGACTCCACAACTTTCCTATATGCACAAGAGAAACAAAATTGGCTTCTATTTTGTGAATCGTATTTACAAAAAAGGATAACATAAATATAGTCAGCTAAGCATTTTGTATGCGGTAAGGATAACTACATTTTTTCTTTTTTAATAATTCAGCAGCGTTTCCATTTTCCATATTCCATTTTTTTGCCATTTCCCTTATGCTTTACAGTGTTCTGGCAGTGTGTTTGTGAAATGTGTAAGACAACCCTTCCCCCTACCTTTTCCCAACGTCAAGGGTTTTCTCTGAACGTCAGACTGGATATTTTCAGGAAGGTCGGAATTTCAACATCCTGCACTACAGAGAGCTGACATTTACACAAAAAATTCATTTATAGACCTGCCAATCCATCACCTAGGTCAGTGTAACATTTACCAACAAAAATGTGACATGTACCCATTCACCCCTCTAACTTTTAGGCAGATAAATCCACATTAGAATGCAGCTGTGGTTTACCAAGTTCATCACTGTTTATGTATATTATACCATAGGGAAAGATTAAATACACACTGAGGGAAACTTACAAAGACTGAAGCAGCAATGCATGGCAACCAATCAGCTTCTATCTAGTGTCTAGCTACCATAGGTGTGCACAGACTATTGCATTAGGGTGTGCACCCCAAAGCTCAAACACACATGCCTTTTCTCTGCAGCCTCAGCTGCACAGGACAGTGAATGAACGGGATAGTGCTCAGTGCTGAGCGGCTTCTTGTTTATTTACAAACCGAAGCATAGTAAACAGTTTACTATGCTTCAGTTAAAAATGGACACAGTGAGCGAGTGTGTTCGTTTAGAAAAGGAAGGTGCTGGAAAATTACATATTTACTAGCCCCTTCCCCCGCTCTCCATCCTGAAACATCCCCCCGCAGCAGCCAGGGGAGAGGAGGGAAGCCAGCACCACTGCAGATTGGGGGTGCCAACACTGGGGAAAGCCCAGGCAGTAGGGGGGAATCGGCACCTGGCACACCCCCTGTGCACACCTATGCTAGCTACAGTAGTTCTTTAGTTTATTGCCACATTTAAAATTTTTTTTTTTATAGTTGCTTTCAGGAACGATGGCAAGTTCTTAGGAGGGATCCAACCATGATACAAAATATACATAAACTGTTTAGTGTGTATATTCTTGTTTGGTAAAGAATGAACTTGTAAGGCTTTGAAAGAGCACTGTACAGCAAGTTTTACAAAGCATCTGCAAAGCTTTCAGACAATTTTTTGAAAGCCTTTAAAGCAGTCTTTATATCCTAATAGGATAGGAAAGAGACCCTGTCACCCACTTAAAAAAATTGTAGAAAAATTAAGAATTTTAAAATGCTCACCTGCAGTGATTTTCCTTTCTATAGAAAACAATTATTTGATTGTAACCTGCCTTTGAATTTGCTAGTAAATTTGACATCTGAAGAGTTAATTCTCTAGAACAGCCCCACTCCTCTTCTGGAAGGCTCTAATTATTCTCCATGCAGCTGCCGGGCTCAGAGCAAAGGGGGATACTATAGTATAGATTGTGACTGGAGTGACAGTTCTGATCCCTGTTGGGCCTGATGACATCACATCCGAGATGGTGGCACTCAGAAGTCCTTTTGGATGTCCTCACAAGGGAAGCTTTTACAGGTAAATAACATGCAAATATGTTAACGAGGAACGTCACCCTTACCATAAAAATGACAACAAAATATATTAAAGAGGAACTTCACCCTTACCATAAAGATGACAACAAAGGCAGCTTTAAACAGGCTTAAAAGAGAAGTATGGGTTTGAGGTTTTTTCCCCCCATCATACTTACCTAGGTGGATGCTGCATCTGTCCCCAGACACCTCTACACCGAGAACCGAGCGATCAAACATCGCTGATGGCTCTGTTCTCTCAGCTCCCTGAGCAGAGAGCTGCAGACTGTCAATCAGCATCTCTCCGCTCTGCTACTCCACACTGAGCTGTGGAGGGGCGGAGAGCGGCCGTCTCAGGCTCTCAGCGGCTCACTGAAACGGGTATCAGTCCAGGCACCTGGCGGATCCGGACTTCCATTGTCGGGATGACGCGGTGTCTGGACTGATTCCGGTGACATCAATGTACAAATACCGTGCTGGTGACCACACAATAGGGATAAAATTTTTCTGCGAAAGGGAATTTAAAAAAAAACATGTGGACATTCACTAAAATTAATAGAGAGAAGTGGTTTAACCTTAAACTGCGTAGAGGGTTCTTTACTGTAAGAGAGGTAAACGATGTGGAATTCCCTTCCGCAGGCGGTGGTTTCAGCAGGGAGCATCGATAATTTCAAAAAATTATTAGCTAGGCACCTAAACAACCATAACGTACAGGGATATACAATGTAACATTGACATAAAAACACACACACACAGGTTGGACTTGGTGTCTTTTTTCAACCTCACCAACTATGTAACTATGTCAGCAGAGAGCAGACTTCAGACCACTCTCTGCTGAAAACGGGTCACAGGAGTGCAAAAAGAATCGCACTCCTGTGATCCACAGGAGAAGCCCAACCAAACGAGCTTTAGCTCAACTTCTTCTTTAATATTGACAATCTACAAACTGATACTTCTAGATAATGGACAGCTTTCTATTCTTTGCATACCTTATTTTATTTTTCTTTACATCCCCATTCTTCTCATGCTGGCCATTTTCATAAAGGCAGCTCCGTTTACTACCTGGAACACTTGGCTCTGCCTCCTGGAACATGTGACAGAAATTTCCACGGTTACATTGCCTGTGCATCATTCAACCAGGAAGTCGAAAAACAGCAGCTGTATATGCTGTTGTACTTTTGGTGAAAGGGGGTCTATTTTAAATATGCATATAATCTTACAGGAAGATTGCTGTTGAAAGTAATGGTCTGGTAACAGCATCTCTTTAAAGCTAAAATAAGCTATACTTAAAAACTCACATTGCAATGGGAACCCCATATTGTAATGCAGGCCATACACAAAGCGAATTTCTTTTCTGCAACCACGGCAAAAGATATTTGCTTGACTCCCCAATCAACGCAGACAGTGATGACAGGGGAATTCCTCCCGCCGAGCCATTGTATTTAATCTCCCGGCGAGGGAAGCCATCACTGCCGGATGAAGACAGTGATTATTGCTAGTGGCTATCGTGATAATCCTAAGGATTAATTGCTCATTTAGTCTAGGAGTTGAAGAATAGGTTAAAATACGTACCCTATACCTGACTTCTGCAGGATTCCTCCCTTAGCACTTGACTGATTGCGGCTCTTCAACTGTTGGTTTTTCAGAGTATGTGATGATACTATCAGTGTTTTTTTTGTTTAACCCAGCTGGCTGTATGAAAAAAAAAAAAACTGGAGGAGTTTGGTAAGAACTCAATGTACTAACTATTCGATGTTTAGTCCAACAGTTCTTACCCCCCTGCAAAATTACACTGGTCAGTGCTCACACCAATTGGCTGCCAGCGCTGGTCAGATGCTGATCGGATGCTGGTTTTCCAGCATGCCCGTTCGACAGAAGCTGGCTGGCTTCTGTTGGAGAGGCTGGTGTACACAATGTTGGCTTGTTTCTGTTGAACAGGCCCGTGTGCACCAGGCTATATTTGGGTCAAAGCAGAGCACAAGCGTTTACCTTGCAGCGGGGCTCCTCCTGTGACGCAAGGTTTAAATATTAATGTTGTCTACTCTAGAGGGTAATATATTAAGTAAAATATCTTGTTCCTCACTCTCTGAGGAATAAGGTATTTTACGTTACTCATCACCCCCTTGAGTATGTAGCCTCCCTGGCGGTTTTCCCGAGTGTGGCTCGGGGTTAAAATTCAGTACCATTAGCGGTAACCCCGAGCCACACTCGGGATCGCATTGCAGGATCCTGGGGCAGTGTTACTTACCTTGTCCCCGGGATCCTGCGATGTCACCCGCAGTGTCCGAGGGCTCCGTCCTCCTCCGAAGCCTCTCCGTGCCAGGCTCCGTTCCCTGCGAGCGGCGCGACGCACGGGGGCGGAGCCTGGCGGCAAATTCAAAAAAATGTCAAAAGCATAACACATACAGTACTGTAATCTTACAGATTACAGTACTGTATGAAATGATTTCACATCCCTTTTGTCCCCAGTGCTTTGTCCCATGCCCTGCATGCAATTTTACATGATATACACTGTTCTTTCTGCCTGGAAACTGGAGATTGTCCATAGCAACCAAAAAGTGTCCCTTTACGTCAAAAGTGGCTTTAGACCAGCTAGAAAACAGCGATAGTAAATTAGAACACTTGCAGAATTGAGCGATAGTGAATTGTGGGGAAATTTATTTTATTACTATTTTTTTTTTTTTTTTAATTATTTATTTTTATTTATTATATTATAATTTATGTTTTTGTGTTTCAAACTTTATCATACCCGGATATCTACTAGACTCTGGTTTGGACAGATTTAAGTGTGTTATTGTTAAGATTTACAGACCTACAATATAAAACGCCAAATTTCCATGCAAAATAATGGTACCGCTTTCAGCACCTAAAATCCGAAATAATCATACCGCCAGGGAGGTTAAACCCTGCATTGCAGAGGAAGTCCCACTGCCAGATACATTTTTATAGTTGGCTGTTCAACTTTACCAATGCTTTTTAAAAGCCTATTGCAAGCATTGTTCTTAAACACACAAACTCGTATATACAAGGCCCAAGTGATATTCTGTCCAACTTTCCCAGCTTGGGCAGCCCACCCATTCATAGATCTGGCTCTTCCCCACCATTACCCTTTCAGTAACAAGTGTATACCATATTGGAAGAACGCTTCATAAAATATGAAGAGGTTGTATACACACATACACATTTATATAGAGTTTTGATGGATTACAATTTCTTGTTCTTTTAGAAGCACAGTTTAAATGAAGTAAAATGTCCAGAAACAAAGGCTGCTGATATGGGAAACCATGTACCGAATGTGTGCCAGTCAGTACTGGCCCCTCTAACAAGACGCTTCCTAGCTGGAGACATTAGAAGAAAAGATCTTGCGAGCCACAAACGGACCACTGCCTATAAAGTAAGGATGATGATAATAACCAGCTGCAAACGCAGATCACGTTTTATAACCGTGCAGTAGTAAATAAATAAATAAATGCGTTGCGCTAGAAAAATAAAATAAAAATAAATTTGTATCCAAAGTGTATAATTAAAATATAAATCTATAGGTGCCAAATACAAAAATACCAATAAATGATGAACATTAAATCATAAGTGACAATCCGTGGAAAAAAAATAATTATTAAAGTGCAGAGTGCATAAATATTAACACTGAAACCAAAGTGCATACATATACTGTAGAAGCACACAGTCCTTCCACATAAAGCTTATAAATGAGAGTTCATATGTGATGGATATAAATATCAAATATATAACACAGTGTCCATCAGTGGTGTCATCCAGCATGCTCATCCAATGTGTGTAACTGCAAAACCATGCTTCGGTGCACTCCACGTGCACGTGGCTTCATCAGGATCCCCCTGATGAAGACACGTGATCCCTGTGTCAAACACGCGTAGGGGAGGAGCCGGGACGGAGCTGACAGCACGGAGGTGAATTGAGGAGACGGGCATACCATACGACACGCCATAACGGCGGTCCTTTATCATTTGAAAGCCTGGAATAGAATGGTGCACTGACGCACCTGTGCAATGTGAGTACCCCATTGTGGGGAGTGTGTGTTTTTTAAATAAATCCTTGGGTTATTACACTATGGAGTTTTTTCTTATTTATGGTTTGGAGCGGTACTGACTGAACCAGCTGGAGATCGGCACCTGCACTTCATTATAGAGCCCAGGGGTGGCTCCAAAGCGTGTTTAGACATAGTTTAGTTACTGTGTCACACGCTCTGAGGTGAGTACATAAGCTTTTGGGGGTCACTGGAGTGCACCGAAGCATGGTTTTGCAGTTACACACATTGGATGAGCATGCTGGATGACACCACTGATGGACACTGTGTTATATATTTGATATTTATATCCATCACATTTGAACTCTCATTTATAAGCTTTATGTGGAAGGACTGTGTGCTTCTACAGTATATGCATGCACTTTGGTTTCAGTGTTAATATTTATGCACGCTGCACTTTAATAATTAATTTTTTTCCACGGATTGTCACCTATGATTTAATGTTTATCATTTATTGGTATTTTTTTATTTGGCACCTATAGATTTATATTTTAATTATACACTTTGGATACATATTTTTTTTAATTTTATTTTATTTTTCTAGCGCAACGCATTTATTTATTTATTAGCTGGAGACATTGCTTACATTTTGTATAGGCACATCCAATTCCTACAAACTAAGAATATAATATCCTTATAATGACCACTGCTTCATAGAATGGTCTTTACAGGGTAAAGCATTTCTTCAGCCTACACTTACTACTCAATACCAGTTTGTCAGGCTAAGCAGACAGCAGATCTCAACATGGTTCTAACTTTTGGTTTTTGTGCGTGTGAGAAAAACATGTAGATTGTCTAGCTATCCTTCCGATATTCTTGGCTTTCATACCAACTCACAACCCTGGAACAAGCATGATGTAAGGGAACTAAATGCCTGACCTGCATAATAATTTCCAGGGCAGTGGATCAGAAATAACTTTAGGTAAAGGATCAGCAAAACAACCAGGGAGATGGCATTCTCAGGTGGGGATTGCGAATACATGCTTTTCTCAGATTCCCTTGACTAAATGAACAGTTATACAGGTGGTCATGCAAGACAGCACCCTGTATCAGAAGTTATCTTTTAAGGCATTCTGCGTAACTGCCTACCAGCCTCTGATATTAAGACATGCAGCTGCTCAGGATTGTACACACTCCGTGGTGCTGTGCTTGTCGCAAAAATTTAACAGCATGGCGCATTTGGTAGGTATTACCGCCACCGAAAACACTCCATGCAAGTCTATAGGGCCATGTCACAACTGTCCCACAACTGCATGTGATTTACAGAGTTAAATCAGGTGGTGCGGAGACAACATATCACCTTTTCACTTGTCTCCTCACAGTCTTCCAGTATCCGCAATTCATCTTCAGATAGTACAGAGGGTAGGGGATAACCTGCACATGCTCAGTTTGGTGTGTATTGCTAGAGAGGTTTTTCTTTTTCTTGGGAGAGTGCATGTGATCAGCACAGGGCCAATCAGCACTGTCCAGACAGAGGGTCAGGGGTCCTGCATCCACATAGGACAGCTAGAGCAGTATGAAAACTCCTCCTACAAGCTTTAACCAGACACTGATAGAAGTCACAGGGCTGCTATATACTGCTGATGAGAAAAGGTATTTAGCAGTTTATATGTACTAAAACTATTGCATTTCCAACTGGCTGCTGTTTAGGCTGTAATATACTGTAAAAGCTTGTGCTACGTACGGTATGCTCTACGGTGTTCCGGCAGCAGTACAATAGACTTTTGCTCTATTCTGGGATAAAGAGTCAGTTGTATCTCCACCACTTAGGAGAGGTTTGTATTTTTGTAGTGAGTACAGGGCTTTCTCTAAATGGCCAAGGTAAGAAAAAAAAAGGGGGGTGGGGGTTTAGTTTGGCGGGGGGTGGGGGGGAGACATCATAATCTCTAACTTGGCCAATCAAAGGAAACCTTGTATTCATTGAAAAATGATGAGGCTTCTCACAAATGGTGGGGATGCAATACAACCAACTCTCTCTATAATAAGAGTGATGGGGGGGGGGGGGGGGGGATCTATCACACTGTTGCTGAAACACAGCCTTGCTTACTGTTAATTGCACAAGCTACTACAGTGTATTACAGCCTAAGCAGATACTAGTCTGTTTTGGCATGAAAATAATTACGGTAGTTTGGTCCAAACTGGACAAATTAAAGTAATGAAATCACAAGGAAATCTGGAATAAACATTTAAATAAAATAGGTTCCAATCGTTGGCATCCAATCTGGAACATCTGATTCTAATATAATTGATTTAAAGTAGCGATAATTGCTGAGGTGTA
This sequence comes from Aquarana catesbeiana, assembly GCF_042186555.1. NCBI lineage: Eukaryota > Metazoa > Chordata > Amphibia > Anura > Ranidae > Aquarana > Aquarana catesbeiana. Next base: position 567,727,068 of record NC_133324.1, read on the forward strand.
CCTAATATTTCCATGCATGTTTGTTCATTTAGATTACGAGTGAATACACTATGTCAATTTTATGTGTCCTTTGTTCATGGATATCACATTTATCCATAGGCACTCCGTGAGTGAAGATTTATTTTTTTTTTTTCTCCATGTTCAAATAGGTTAAAAAATTAATTATATTGGTTATTAATCTACATTCATGGCTGACTTATGTCTAGCCAAGCTCTTTTAATTCCTCCTTCAACCATACATGGAAATATCCTGTCCAAAGAAAAACAGGGTGGCCAGAGGCCCTGCTCCTTCCTGGCTTATAGCTTATAATAAAAGATGAACATTTGACATAAAGTTTTTTGGGATGGGCAATAAAAGATTCAGCTGAGTGTGTGTGTGTGTGTGTGTTTATATATGCAATATTTTTTTTTTCCCAATCTGAAAAAAGGTGGGTGCAGAGCACCATAGTTCCTTGCAAATGATATGCACAAAATAATTTCAAATTGTACAAAGCAATTTTGTTAGCAGATTTATGTACCAGGGAGTCAGACTCAACAAGTCTGACAAGTCAAAAGCATTACATTCTTTCTGGGGAAAATGGCTTGATAGCTTACTTTAAGTTGCCCTCTGTATTCACACTGACTTTGTTCAGTACGTGAAAAGCAAATGATAGGAAAAAAGCTCACGTACAAAAAACTGAAGGCTGGTCATAGGTGGTCATCAACAGGAAGATCAGTTGATTGCAGTTTAAAATAATTCTCACTAAGTCTCTTCCCAGAATCCTAAAAATATACTAGGAAATGTATCAGTTCGTTCAACATTGTCTGTAGTGTGTGCATCTAAATCACTGTGGGACCATTGAATTGTAAACACCTTCATGGAATGTAAATGGTGTATCTATGGAAATCATTAGTGCTATACTGAAAACAGCAGACAGGAAAGAGGAAACTTATCACCATATTTCCAGTCATCATGTAGAAAATGTTAGGCTAATATTTGAAAGATTTGGTCTAAAATAACTTATGTGTAGTGCCAAATTTATTGGGCAATAAAGGTGGGTATATATGTATTGAAATTCAGCTGGTTCAAAGATGGGGGGGTATCCCCACTGTCAGAATACAATAGCGCAGCATGGGAGATCGCTGCATCCACAACTGTGGAAGCAGATTTTTTTTTTTTTTTTTTTTTTATTCAAACCCTTGGTAGAACAAAAAATAAATCAAATAAAAACTGTTTAAATCCAGCTAAAGAAGTAAAATTATATAGACATGTCTGCTTTGGTTGGAAAAAGACTGCTTTAGTATGTGTAGGCAATTCTACAGCCATGGCCATTGTTCTGCCACAGTATGCAGAGGATCAGTGAATGTTAAAGCCCCAAATATTGGCCGAAATGAGCCAGTACAGTAGATACCGGTCGACATTTGGCCTGTGTGTACAGGGCTTTGCTCGACCGAAGCTAATTTCACAACAGGCTTCTGTCAAACGAGCATGCTGGAAAAACAGCAGCCGATCGGCATCCGGTCAGCGCTCTCAGCCAATAGCTACAAGAGCTGGATGATGTGTTCTGGGAGGGGCAGCCCTCCTGTCAGAATACAATAACTCAGCAGGGAGATCGCTGTACTAACATCATATTGTTAATACAGACCTTCTTACAAGCTCAGTATTTTTTTTGGTTCAGCCAAATGGGCTGAAGCCAAAAAACAACTAAACGAAAACAAACAAAAACAAAACAAACTCACCATGTGTACCATGCTTAAAAGGGGTTGTAAACTCGTGTTTTTTCACCTTAAAAAACTTCTGACAATGACCAGCCCCCCCATTTTTCTCACCTGAGCCCATTCGTTCCCACGGCGGAAACGCGCGCTACCTCTGTCCGTTGTCTCAGCTCTTGATTGGATAGATTGATAGCAGCACGGCCATTGGCTCCCGCTGCTGTCAATCAAATCCAATGACGCGAGCGCAAGTCCAGCATTCCATATCTATGAACGCGAAAGCCGGACTCGGGAGTGTGCCCACATGGTAACTCCTAGGGAGAGCACTTCTCCTAGGGTGTTTACCGATGCAGGGACAAGATGATGGCACCGGCAGGGGAGCCCAGACCAGGTGGATCAGTGCCACTCTGTGCAAAATTAACTGCACAGTGGAGGCAAGTATGACATTTTTTTTTTTAAATAACAAACACACACACAAGGGTTTACAACCCCTTTAAAGCAGAAGTAAACCCATCCATAAAACAGTTTGATTTTCGGCACGTGCCGGAAATGTAACACTTCCATTGGTTGTGCTCTCAACCAAACTGTCAAACCCTCCAATGGCTGGTGTCATAACTGATCACATGTGCAGCATCATGGGAGTTGTAGATTAAACAGAGGCAAAGATGGCAGCTTCCTTGGCTAAAAACGATAGGGGGTTTACTTACACTTTAAGCAAGTCATTCCCTCCTGCAGTGCTACTGTGTTCTGCTGGCAGGAAGCCTTCCCCGATGGCTGAACACAATGATATAGCCACCAGCAGTAGTTTCATCAAAAAATTTAGACAGGTTGGTTGTACTGAAGTACAACTATCCTGCCCATAGATGGATCAAATCTTTGCTGGTCCCTGCTGAACTGAATCATCTATGGCTGACTTCACACATCTAGACCAGTCAGATCTCCCCACCAATGTGGACAGACAATTCAATTACCGTTTGGCTGTCTGTATTGCATTCACCAAAGTTTGTAAAATGCATTGTGCCTCGATTTCTGTATAAACGGGCAGTTAGTTACACATGGCAACAACAAAACTGTTATTAATCCCTTAAAATACAAGTAAAATGATAATACTGCCATAAACAGGTACATACTCCTCCAAGTTAAGAGTCTCTACAGACAATCATCCAGTAATGCAATCCAGTAGTTTTTCATTTTTATTTCTGTGGATGCCTCTTGAGCCTAATGTTGTGATGAACGTCAATTGGGCAGATTAGAAAGCCTGTGCCAACTGCCATTATTCCTCAGCTGGCAAACAAAGGCCAGGTTTTCTTTTTCTCCCTCCATAGTGAATACTGCACGCTTGGCAGTGTCCTGCTCTTCCATTCTTTTGGTGTTAAAGCAGTTGGATTGTGCCTGCAGGTCAAACTGCTCCACTATGTCCATTGGTGACTTTAGAGTGAGTGGTTGTACCTTCTACAAAACAGTGGCTAAATGAACCAAAATAAAGAATAGTATATTGTGCATCTTCAGCTGCCCACAGGTATGAGATGACACGCATATGCTCAAACTCCAAATGATCAGTCTTTACAACAGGGGTCTCCAAACTTTCTAAACAAAGGGCCTGTTTACTGTCCTTCAGACGGGCCAGAGTGGCCAGTGGGCATAAAAAAAAATATTACATAGTGCCTGTAGTCAGTAGGAGGAATAGTGCCCCTTCATTGGTATTAGTGGAAGGAATAGTGCCCAATTGTTTATATCAATGGGAGGAACTATGCTGGTGTCAGTGGGAGGAATAGTGCCCCATCATTGGTGTCAGTGGAAGAAAAAACGCTCCATTGTTGGTGTCAGTAAGAGGAATAGTGCCCCAAGGAACAGATAAAGGTAAGCAACAGGCCGCAGTTTGGAGACCACTGCTTTAGAACAATTTGTGACCTAAACATACACACCTGCCCTGACCTCATCTTGGAAGAGCAACAGGCCAGGAAAACAGTCTTGCTGATCAGCCCTCCCCTATATTTATTGATGACAGGCTACAAATAAAAATATAATAGTTTCTTTGAATAATCAATCATCGGGATGACACAAACAATCAGCCGATGTCTATGAACACTTTAGCTGTCTTAAATCTACTGTTTAATGTGAAATGTAGAAAACAAATTTACATCTTGGCAGGAAGCAGTCTTATTAAGGAGTCATCAGCAGATCCTGTCACCTGTCCAGGTGTGCGCTTCAAGGGTGGGTTGTAATGACACACAGGATGTGCACATTCCATATAATGACATAGAAGGCAGGAACAAATTCCTAAAATCTGGAACTCCCACAGATAAAGGGTGCATCTTCATTAACGTGTGTCATGTGTGTAATTATACAGTATCATCTTGGTCATTTCCATGTACATGTGCCTGGCTAATGCAAAAGCACAGTATGTGCTTGCCTAGTCTGAGGAATCATTGCTGTGGAATGGCTTTGCTGTATAAACGTTGGGTGTTGTAGATTTAGCACTTGAGTATTTACACAGGGCAGTTAATACAGGCCACACAGACGTTTGAATGCAGAAACCATTAATGTAAACGGTTAACACTGTGCGTCAGACTCCCCTTTACGCTGTACAGCCTTGTAAGAAAGCTATCTAGCCGTGACGTGGAGGGGTGGGGACTCCTGAGAGGTATGGGCTGGAAGGGAGGGAGGATAATCATAAAAAGGGAAAAACGCAGGGAGGGGGAATGAAGGGGAGGGGGAGATAGCTGGGGGGGGAGAGGCCTTCCAAGAAAAAGCAGAACAGCCTGTAAGGGAGCTAGGACAAAAGGAGGAGAGGAGGGGGTAGTAGGAGTTAACCTGTTCACTGCAGACTTGTCTGTTTGCATATACCTTGTGAGCCTGTGGTTGAAAAGACCAACAACCTTATTACCAGGAGAAATAAATTAAAGTCTCATATCGAACAGGAAAGGCTATTAGCAGCCACAAAACATTGCTGACATATGTGACAAGGGGGAAAAAAAAGTAGCATGTTTAGCTAAGAGACTTTGACATACAACTCTTGCTATTTTCTTTAGCAGATTAAAAAAAAAAAAAAAAAAAAGGCAAATAATGCTAGTTGGACAACAGAGGAGCTAAAGGGTGTGCCAAAAAGTCTTTGTGAAATTTCAGACGCTCTGAAGCAACACGGAATGAGTTAACTCAAGTTGGGTTTGTCACGGTCATGGCCTGGCTGAGTCACACATGACGTGTACAGGAGGAGTTGGTGACAGAACCTGATATGACCTCAGAGTGACACATTGCATTAGGGCGAGTCTCACCTGTTCCCAAACTTGAGAAACTGCAGAAAGGCATTAAACATTACTGACAAAGCAAGTTAGGCTTGGCAACACATAGATAGCTTGTCTAGCTGAGCATCACCACAATTATTTTTTCCAGTTAGTTGCATATCAAGCAAGTAACAGGAACATAGAGATTGTAGTCAATGAGCAGAGAAACAAAGCTGAGAATGAGTACAGACCAATTTTCTGAAATAACTGAATAGGAGGAGTAATATTCGGCTCTTGAAATTTTTTATTCAATTAAACTTTATGGAGGCATGAAAAAAAAAAGTGTACAGCTGCGCATGAAGCAGAGCTGTGTTTGATCCCCTTTTGGTTTGCACCCTATTTTTTTCCTCATAGACATACACCAATCAGCCATAACCTTATGACCGCTGATAGGTTACGTGAATAACTCATTACAATCGCATCTGAAAGTCAGTGGGATATACTAGGCAGCATGTTGTCCCTAAAGTTGATGCATTGAAGGTTAAAAAAAAAAAAAAAGGGGGGGGGAGGGCATTGCAGTTTGATGCGTATGGGCTGTGTAGGAACAGACTAATCAGTGTGCCCATGCTGACCCATGTCCACAGCCAAAAGCACCTAAGCAGCAGAACCAGACCACAGAGCAATGGAAGAAGGCAAGCCAACATAGGCAGTGTGATGTTTCAAGCAAAGTTCTGCTGGGAACCTTGTGTCCTGCCATTCAAGTGGATATTACTTTGTCACCAACAGTGGGTTTTGGTAGGAGGTAGATGTCAAAGTACACCCCACTATGGAAACTGTATTCGCAGAAGGCAGTGGCCTCTTTCAGCAGGGTAATGGGATCTGTCACACTGCAAGAATAGTTTGAGAAACACAAGGAGTTCAGGTGTTGATTGGCCTCCAAATGCTTCAGATCTCAATTCATTAAGCATCTCTGGTATGTCCGATTCATGGAGTTCCCACCTTGCAACTTACAGGAAGTAAAACAGCCCTGGCCCATCAAAGCACTGAAGTATCTATATCTCTAAAAAGGTATGCTGTACACCCCTAGATCTCCACCAACAAGTTGCTCTGCCTCCCTCCCATTGCACAGGGTGTCCTCTATTCAATACCTAGGAGTACAGATCACTAGAGAATACCAAGATTATGTTAACATAGAACCACTATTCACCTTCCTGAAAACCTGTACGCAATCCTGGGCACGACTCCCACTGGAGGTGACTGGAAGGATTAACTTTACTAAAATGATCCTGTTGCCAAAGTTCCTCTACATGTTCTGGCACTCTCCGGTTTTAAACCCCCTAAAAATCTTCAAAAATGCTTAACGGCATTCTCAACACTTTTATATGGGGATCCAGCAGACATAAATTAGCATGGAACACTCAAAAACCCAACCTCCTCAGGAGGAGCAGTCCTCCCGGACCTCCAGTCATATTATATAGCTGCCCAAATCTCCCATTTCTATCATCTCCACAAAACAGATGAACTTCGATACCAAACCCTAACGTGCAAGAATTTAGGCAGTAGTACCCACTCTCCCTTGCAGGTAATATTCAGAGGCAAGGGAGGCAGAGGGGTTGCCGCTAGCCAGAACCTCCTACTATCCCACCACAAACACATGGGAAATTGCGCTCAAATTGACCGGCACTGACTTCTTCCACTCACACACACCCTTGTGGCACAATCCTCAACTACGGAAACTGTCTTTAATCCCAGGCGTACCTGGGTTTTTAAGAGGATACTTTACCTACACCAAGTAATTACCCCCCTCGGAGTATGAAACTTCCAATCACTAAAGGATGAATTTGAGCTACCCCCTCCCCATGTGCTATTTCAAGATCTACAGATGAGGCATGCCCTTCAGGCCCAATTCGCACTCGGCTTTCCAAACCCGCAAACTTTACCCCTGGTGGATGTAATCATAGGCGCAGATCTCGCTAAACCGATATCCACTCTCTATAATATCTTAAGAACCCGCTTGGTGGCACGGATTATAGATACGGCCAGAACTAGATGGGAGGTTGATATAGGCTCCGTGAAGAATCAGACTGGGACGAGATTTTAAAACATACTAAGATAGCCTCCCCCAGGCTATCTGAGCGCTTGACCCAATTATACATCATACACAAATCTTACCTCACACCAGCAAGAATCACCAAGTACCACCCAAACTACAACCCACTGTGTCCAAGATGTGCTGGCCACCCATGCACATTCTACCACCTATTATGGTCTTGCCCAGTGATTCAAAACTACTGGACACAGATCATACAATTTCTGCACGACCACATGGGCTCGCCCCTACAGTTGGACCCTAAATCCTGTTTACTGGGCCTACTCCCAGACGTGTCAATAGATAAGTTCCTAGCCACCTTCCAGCACGAAACCCTTTTTAGCGCATGGAAGTTAGTAGCCAGACACTGAATGCAAACCGCTCCCCCTACTATTCAGGCCTGGATTGGGGAAATAAACTTGAATCTGCCATACAAGAAAGTTATATACAGGCACAGGGGCTGCCCTGCCAAATACAATAAGTTCTAGGACAGGTGGCTCGACACCCCAGACACATGCAATGAGTAGACCTGCTCACCTGAACACATATTGGGGGATGAGTAATATCTCAAGTCACATGCAAGAACCTCATCACACCATACTGTAAATTGATAAATGATCAAGAGTCTTTAGTGCAGGGTGTTGGAATACAATCTGATAAATATGACTTGTCACTAGACGTAAAGATAGACTACATTGTGCAATGGACACCTAGGATAATTCACCTGTTTGTGTTTAATTTGTATCCTTTTATTGTACTACATGACAGGTGGGTGGTCATAAAGTTATGGCTGAGTGGTCTATATAAAGAATACAGGAGTCGGTGACAAGTAACTTAAGGGAAAAAAGGCAAGTTCACAGGCTGCCACGATTTTTTGAGGATGCACCATTTCCTGGATAACAAGGTGATCTCTTATCACTCCACCCAAGACAGAAGCAGCAGTGGGTTTATTTGGTAGAGTACCCTTTAACACCACTTCTGGATAAAGCATACAAAGCTAAAGCCAATGCCACTAGGTAAAAAAAAAAAAAAAACAACAACAAATAAGTGTATGTCCCATATGCCTTTTATAAAATATACCAAGAAAGGGAGGGGGCACACCGACCTAGTGCTTTATCATAACTCAATTTTATCAAGTGAAAAAGTAACAAGTGAATACTCAAATGCATTTCATGCATAGGCATAACTAAAAAAAAAAAAAAAAAAAAAAAAAAAAAGATGATGTGACCCCCTCCAGATGCACCATAATCCACTGATGGCATGGGAAGACCTCAGAGCGTACAGGAATGGCTGATGTGTTTTGGAGGGTCTAGCCCTCTTCTTCATAGCCAAACCTTGGCTTTGTTACTTATTCACTTAAAAAAAAAAACCTGAGTTATGGTAATGCACTTGGTCGGTGCACTCTCTTGGGTTTTATAGTTTGCCTAAGGATAAACAGTCCTGAGGGCAGCAAGACGGTTGTGCAAGAATAGCCAAGAGGACAGTCCTTTTTTCCCTTAAAGGAGAAGTACAGCCAAAGCTATTTTGGCTGTATTTCTCCTGGGGATTACAGGAGTGCAGTTCGTTCTGCACTCCTGTGACCCATTTTCAGCAGACAGCGGGCTGAGCGTGTGGGTGGGGGGATAGCTCTCTGCTCATGGAGCTATGGGAACAGAGCAATTAGTGGTCTTTGATTGCTCAGTTCTCAGTCTTACAGTCGGCGAAGGAACGAAGCTGCATCCACCCAAGTATGATTTAAAAAAAAAAAAAAAAAAAAAAAAAAACACAAGCCCAACCTCTTAAGCACCACAACAGGAGGTTGCGGTCTTTAAAATATACCAGGTTTTTCTACCACTTCTAAAATAAATAAATAAATAAAATAAAAAACCATCACACAGTATGAAAAATAGGAAAACTATTTAGATGAAAAAATGTAATTGCATAATGACGCTCATAATAATGACTCAAGAACTCAACAATTTTGTTTGCTTTTTTTTTTATTGTTTGGGGGACGGCAAATGGAAGCGGTGCTGTTGGAGATTTACAATTCCTGAAAGAGAAAATTAAAATGAATCACAAATCATTTAAAAATCTCTCCTTCGATACAGTTGCAGCTACTGACAGAAATGAAAGCATTTTTTATCCTAAGTAAACTTGGGGTATTACTGCCACCTTGTGGTATAGTGCTATATGAGGAACCTAGTTAAAGGATGCATTGTACTTAAATGAGATGCTTTCAGCTGTGATTACAAAAAACGGGGTTATCCTGTATATAATTCTCAGTGTCCCCTCCCCCCAACAATGCTGTTGAATGTAAAAAAAAAATAAAAAAAATAAAACTAAAAATGTAAAGCTATTTTCAAAAATAGGCATGGAGGTTCTTCCCCTTACTACTCTACACTAAAATATGTGAAAAATAAATCTGATGTTCAAGTTTGTATTTGATCTACTTTTTATATACTATCAGCACACTTTCCTGTGCAGAACTTAAGATTGTAACGGTATTGAGACTTCCACACATGCTAGAAAAGCCTTCTCTTTATACTCATATGCATATGGGACAAGAATATGTATTCAAATCGGGCACATAAAAGACAGAAGGGGGCACATGCACAGAATGTAAGAGCATTTGTCTGTGTATAAAGGATGCCTGTGAGGGGATGTGGTATGAGCAAAGAGCAGGGATGCCAGATGTAAGGTGGGTGAGTGATGTGTCAGAAGTGGGTGGAAATGCACAGAAAGACTGCCAGAGGTTAAAGTATATTGTAGAGGAAGTAGTCAGAGGGAACTGTTGGAAGGCTGATGGAAAAAAATAAAAATAATGAGTAGAATTAAAACGTACCACAAAACCAGCATTGTAGGAGTCCAGAATATATGCTCTACTGTACTACTCTGACATAACAGGTTAATATCAAGTTGCATGCATGCGTAGTAAGCCACAAAAAACAGCACAGTGTAAGCAGTATGTAAAATAAAAGCGACCTTGTAACTATAGCAAAATTTTGACGTCAAGGCTTTTTAGAAACAATATAGTTACCGTTCCTTCTGCTGCCACTGCAGAACGCCACTTCGATCCAGAGAAAATCTTCTGCAGACATCCACAGGGAAACGGCCACCTCCAAGAGTTTTATTCTTCTGGGTCCTACGCAGCTCAATGGTTCCTCAATGTCACTAGAGGACACAGTAATAATATGGCAGTCAGCAGAAGGAACCAGTGAGCTGCAGGGGACCCAGAAGGGTCTGTTTACCTGAGGATTTCTGTAGTTGAGTTTAGTGGCGTGGGCAGCAAAAAAGCAAGCATTTACACAGTCGTTTTACATATACGCCTTGGTTTCAAAAGTGAACCGTAGCTACAACCTCACTTTAAAAAGGAAATTTGAGAAATATGGAGGCCACCATTTTTGACCTTTCCTTCTGAAATGCTGAAAACACACACCCGTAGATTTCTATTGTTAAGCCTGCAGACTGAGTGAAAAATCCAACAGATGCATTCATCCAAACATGGAAGTGTGTGCTCCTGCTCCTTAAATTTAACCATTTGATTAGGAACCAGCTGAAATTTGCTCAGTGCAAGGCAGCATAAGCCCAGATTCAAACTGATGTGATTTCCGATGCGTTCCAGAACACATGGAATTGCATGACAAGTAAAATAACTACTTTTTTGGAGGCTATTCACACACAGTGAGTAAAGTATTGAACACGTCACCATTTTTCTAGGTAAATATATCTAAAGGTGCGATTGACATGAAATTTTCACCACGTGGTCGTTAACAACCCATGCAATCCATACACAGAAAGACACCAAAACAAATAGGTTCAGAAATTAAGTTATGTGTAATAAAAATGGAATGACACAGGGAAAGAATATTGAACATGCTAACTGAAAAAATACTTGGTACAAAATCCTTTGTTGGTAATGACAGCTTCAAGACGCCTCCTGTATGGAGAAACTAGTCTCATGCATTGCTCAGGTGTGATTTTGGCCCATTCTCCCACACAGTCTTTAAATCTTGAACGCTCCGTGGGCCTTTTCTATGAACTCTGATCTTTAGTTCTTTTCATAGATTTTCTATTGGATTCAAGTCAGGTGATTGGCTGGCCAATTCTAGCAGCTTTATTTTCCTTTCTTTGAAACCAATTGAGAGTTTCCTTGGCTTTGTGTTTGGGATCAGTCTAGCTGAAATGTCCGCCCTCGTTTTATCTTCATCAACTTGGTAGATGGCAGCAGATTTACAGGCTTTTTTTTTTTCGAAATGGTCAAAAATTAACGCCTCTAAAAACACAAACACGGCTAAAAGCGGCATTTAAACATGGAAAAACAGATGTTTTTAAACGTCGGTTACTATCTGTCAAGTTAAATCATTCAAGAGAGGTTGTAAAAAACGTCCCGTGTACATTAAGCCTTACATGCTTTTTCTTCAGCAACGGAGTCTTGCATGGTGAGCATGTACATGTGTGTAGCATGTGTGTATACAGGCCATAGCGATTGAGTGCATTACTTATTGGTTTCTTTGAAATAATTATGCCTGCTAATTCCAGGTCTTTCTGAAGCTCTCCACAAGTGGTCCTTGGCTCTCAGACAACTCTTCTGATAATTATTTTCACTCCTCTGTCAGAAAGCTTGTGATGAGCACCTGGTCATGGCCAGTTTATGGCGAAATTATGTTCTTTCCACTTTCAGATTATGGCCCCAACAGTGCTCACTGGAACATTCAGAAGTACTTCTGTAACCAACGCCATCAGTATGTTTTGCAACAATAAGGTTGCAAAGGTCTTGAGAGAGCTCTTTGCTTTTACCCATTATGAGATTTTTTGTGTGTGACACATTGGTAACGAGACACCTTTTTATAAGCCTTCAGTTGAGACTGAACTAGCTGATATCAATTTGCACTGACAAGGGGCAGGATTGCTTTTTAATGACTGATAGATTTCAGCTGGTGTCTTGGATTTCATTTTATTACACATAACTTAATTTCTGAACATATTTGTTTTGGTGTCTTTGTATGTATGGATCGCATGGGTTGTTACCAACATGTGGTGAAAATTTCATGTCAATAGCACCTTTAGAAATAGATTTACCTAGAAAAATGGTAACATGTTCAATACTTATTTTACCCGCTGAATATGTGAATCTGATGCGATTTTAAAAAGGGTCCTGTGCCAGTTTAGATCGGTGTGATTTTTAGCTCTATAGACTTTAATGGTAACTGCATGCAACACGCTTCTCTGTCCTAAAGTAGCACAATTCCAGTAATTTTTAAGTAAGTCTTTCATTTTTTTGTTCACCTCCCATCCCTGGACCATGTCCCAAAGGAGAGAGATGGTGAGTCCAGGACAGGAATTGCAGCTGTATCCAAATCGCATTAAAAACACATTGCGTCTGAACTGCATCAATTCACACTGCTGCTCCTTCAAATCAGACTGCAAAATGGATTCAACTCGCAGTGCATCAGTGTGAACCTAGGCCAAATCACAGTCCCAGAACAAGTATGAAGATCTAAATTGGAATGTCACTCTGAAGTCTCTCTAATATGCTTGTTCTGGGTCAGTGACTCCAAGTAGTAAAGCCAGACAGACAGCCAACTCAAATTGTCACGATCAGGTTGGCAAATAGCTTCCATATTTCTTAATGACAGGAATTTCCAGATAAATCTATTCAGGAGGTTAGTTCTAGGTCAATGTACTGGTTTCAGTTAAGGAAGTTTTTTTAATCATGCACGCTAAATGCAGAAAGTGGGGGCATAATGACATGGATACATACCGGCTTTCATTCCAGGGCTTTAACAATGGCTTCACATGCCTCCACATTAACCAGAGCTTCTGCTTTTGCCACTTCATCTCCCGCACTCTGCAACGCTGCCTGTGCTTTTTCCAGGTTTGACCTTGCAGTCTGTCAAAAAAAAGTTAAAGAGAAGCAACAGTCTTTATGTTTCCAAGTAACTATATTTGCCGACGATACACGCAGGATAGCGATCGACAAATATCGTTTTGCAGAATGCGTTCTGTGTGAACAGTGTGAACTGTGGAATCAGATCACATGGGTCTGAACACCCATGCGATTCAATTCCAGCGCGGACAAAGAAAAAAAAAAAAAAAAGGGCCCTGCACATTTTTTTGGTATGGATCCAGTGCAAATTGAGCCATACATAGATGTACATAAAGGAGTTCATTCACTCCTACAGAGTGGCGGATGTCAGCGGTGACATGTCCCCTGACACCCGCTGCTATCTGATCCTGTCCATGAAATCCAGACAGATGGTGATCATATTTTCCATTTGTCTGGCAAATTGGATGAAAACGGACAGGTGGTCCGTTTTCATCAGATCTCTCCATAGAGGAGAGCGGAGCTCTGACAGGTCCGTCTCAGCACAGTGAGTGTAGACCTGTCATCCGCCACTGAGCAAACAGACAAGCCCATGTGAAAGGGCCCTTAAGGTTTACGTTTATGAACTGGAGAGCCACTATTGCAGCTCATCTTCACTGTGCAGTAGTTTATGAAATTGCAATATGGACTGGAAATTATGTTTTGCACTTCTCATTGCAGCTCAGTAAGAAGCTGTCAGCTTAATATTTGTATTAATGTCTTCATATAAATAAAAACACATCTGTAAATGGCTCCTTTAACAAAGAACTTTTATTAACTTTAATTTTATTTTCAAATCCTTATTTTTCATCTTTTATACTTTATTTTCATTCAGGAGAATTTGAGCCCCTGATCTTGCACTATACGCTTATTGCAATTTTTTTACCAAAAATATGTGGAAAAATACATATTGGCCTAAACTGATGAATTTGGGGTTTTTTTTATATTTTTTTTGGATATGTATTATAGCAGAAAGTAAAAAAAATAGTTTTTTTTCAAAAATGTCACTTTCTTTGTTCATAGCGCAAAAAATAAAAACCGCAGAGGTGATCAAATACCACCAAAAGAAAGCTCTATTTGTAAGGGAAAAAAAGACAAACTGTTCTGGTACAACGTGGCACGACCGCGCAATTGTCAGTTAAAGTGACGCAGTGCAGCATCGCAAAAACGGCCTGGTCAATAAGGGGGTAAATCCTTCCAGGCCTGTAGTGGTTAATAAATGTACACCTTAATGTGCAGGCAAGCTGTCAGTTTTGGCTGCAATGAGCCGCTGTGAGGGGGCAGTGTGATGTTCATCTCAGCACATTATACAGTTCCCTTTTTCTGTCAAATTTATTTGAAGTGCACAACGCGACACTTCATTCATGTCTCCACAAAACAGCGTGGCGTGTTGTGATGTTGTGCAGCAACACGCAGTACCTACCTTAGACGGCTTTCACGCTGGGGCGTTTTTCAGGGGCTTTAGCGCTAAAAATAGCGCATGTGAAGCACCTGAAAAATGCCTCATCTGCAGTCCCAATGTGAAAGCCCGAGTGCTTTCACACTGGGGCGGTGCACTTGCAGGACATTAGAAAAAGTCCTGCAAGCAGCATCTTTGGGACAATTTGCAAGTGATGTATACATTGCTCCTAAAACCGCCCCTGCCCATTGGAATGCATGGGCAGCGCTGCCGAAGCGCCTGCAAATCGCTTTGGCAGCAGTGCTACACGGGCACTTTTAACCCCTTCTAGGGGGTTAAATGCGCCCCGCTCCCGCCAAAATAGTGGTGCCAGTTTACTCCGTAGCATGTAGGAATTACGAATGCAAACCGTATTTATTGTCCACATCATGTGTGCCTTTCACTCTCTATTTGCATCTGATGTTGTATAATGTATGCTGGTCTAACAGTCCATGTTCTTATAATTCTTTTGTATATGATTACTACTTTTTGATACTGAAAAAAAAAATAAACTTGAATTTTTAACATTGTTTCACAATCTGTGCCTATAAAGTCCCACCCTAAGGGGGAAAATTGTATTCAAATAGCGGCACCAAAGTGATGCAATAACAGCGCTAAAACTAGCAACGCTTTACCGCTACCTCCCCAGTGTAAAAGGGCTCTAAGTCACAGCAAATCTGCATTTAATTGCAACTCACTGCACCGAATGTCTGGGTTGCATTGCAAACAGTACACTAGCATTGAGTGCCATTCTTCCACTGCGAAAAAACACCAGTCATCACGCTGTGTGTTAACAGGCCGTAAACGGAACTGAAGAAGGAGATGCAAACTGATGTAACCTAATCAGCTTTCATCATTTTTTTTTTCCTAGCCCATTTGAAAGGTCCCATACTTCCTTGAATTCTGTGGCACATAAGCACTATGCCCTGAGGACAAATACCGCTTTGTCACACATTTCACAGAGCCTGCCTTCTGAGCTATATAGGAGTTAAAGTGATTGTTATTTATATAAAAAAAAAAAAACAAAAAAAAAAAAAAAAACCACTTGCTCTGTGCAAGGGTTTTGCACAAAGCGGCCCCGATCCTCCTTTTCTGGGGTCCCCCTGCGGCACTCCTGGCCCCTCCTCATCGAGTGCCCCCACAGCGAGCCGCATTCCATGGGGTGACCTGTGCAGGCACGCTACTGAGTCCTGCTGCTTCCATCGACACAGACAGCAGGACTTGGTCTCGCTCTCGTGTCACTGGATTTGAATGACAGCAACGGGAGTCAATGGCTCCTGCTGCTATTAATCTATCCAATGAGGACCGGAGACAACGGCTGGGGCTGCTGTGCTCATGCTAGTCGCTGAAATGATAGGGGGGCTCTGGGGGGCAGCTGCAGCACAGAAGATTTTTTTACCTTAATATATAGAATGTATTAAGGTGAAAAACCATAAGACTTTACAACTCCTTCAAGGAGGAGTTTCAGGAGGCGGAGTCAGCACAGGATTCAATGCTTGCAGGCAGCAACATACTTAGAAATCAAATCATAAGCAGCAGAGGAAAAGCTGCACAACAGGCAGCGAATACAAAAAGTTGTAGAACGATGGGCCAGGCAGCACTCATAACATGAAGATTTTTAAAGATAAAATTCGATTGTCAAACTACTATTTGTACTTTAATGTTGATGTTACAGAATGAGAGTGTATGCTGGGACCATAGAACTCCTCTAAATTATACAGTGTGGTTCTTCTCCTCCAAGTTTCATTAGGGCTGCAGAACCTGTCTCCCTGTCTGCCAGAGAAGTGTTTGATCATTTAACCATGTAATAGCACAGCTTTGTACTTAGCTTTGTACTTACACTTGGGTCCAACATGTCCAGTTTTACTGCTTCCTCAGCCAGCAACTGTACAGAGGAATCGGCATTCACAGTCACAGACCCACTGCTCACTAAGAGACAAAAGAAGAGAATGATGCAGTTATTATACTCTTATATGTATTCTACTTCAACTCATCTGCAACAAGCTCACCTCTCTCCATGACCTCTTTATTGCCAACTCATTTAACCTACTCGCCATTAACAAAACCTGGCTCCACGAATCCGACACTGCATCTTCTGCTGCCCTATCCCATGGTGGTCTTCTCTGGACTCACTCCCCCAGATCCAGCGGACGTAAGGGAGGAGGTGTCGGAATCCTTCTAGCCCCACATAGCACCTTTCAGGTACTTCAGCCACCTCCCTGTCACTCTCCTCTTTCGAAGCACACTGTATTCGCCTTTTCACTCCAATTTCTCTTAGGATAGCTGTGATCTACAGGCCCCCTGGACCAGTATCAACCTTTCTTGAAGACTTCTCTGCCTGGCTACCCTACTTTCTTTCTTCTGAAATCCCCACTATCATTCTCGGGGACTTCAACATCCCTATTAATACTAACACTCCTTCCACTTCCAAGCTTCTTAGCCTAACATCCTCCTTTGACCTGAAGCAGTGGATACATGCTCCAACTCACTCAGAAGGCAATATCCTTGACCTCGTGTTCTCTCACCTTTGCACTCCATGCAACCTCTCTAACTATCCATCCCCTCTCTCTGATCACCACCTTATTAGTTTCACTCTCTCCCTCTCCTTCACCTCCTCTCCCTCCAACCACCTTAAAGTTACCCGCAGGAGGAGGAACTGGGGATAGAGATCCATAGGAAAAAAATGGGAAAAAGCCATTGCAGTAACCCATAAATTATCCGTATCCAGTAAGCATCAGGAAAGAAATTATAAAATTTTAGCTAGATGGTATAAGTGCCCGAAAGATTTACATAGGATGAACCCAACAAATGAAGACGAATGCTGGAGATGTCAAGCTTCATCAGGGACTATGTCCCATATATGGTATTACTGTCCCAAAATCCTGCCATTCTGGCAAAAGATTTTTGAAATCTATAGGGCTATGACAGGAAAGGAAATATATCCAGATATACTAATAACAGTATTATCTATGATACCTGGTTCAATAAAAAACATAAAAAGAGACTCATTAAAATATTTCTTAACTGCTGCACGTACTTGCATAGCGAGAAAATGGAAAAGTAGTATTACGCCCTCCATGATGGAATGGGAATGTGAGATGGCGGAAATGCGGGCTCTAGAGGAGAGAAAAGTGCTAGAGGAGGGCTCAAATAAACAGATAAAACAGATACAAGCCATACGGGCTAGATGGGTAGACTATAGTGCCTCCTCACAACTGTTATGTGATGGATAGAAATATGTAGACCCCCAGGGACAGGAGACATTGTATTTCCGGATGATTCTTCCCCCCCCCCCCTTTTTTTTTTTTCTCTCTCTTTTCCTCTTTCTTCTTTTTCCCCTCCCCTTCATATGAATGGATGGTTAGGATGAACGGGTGGATGGTGGGATGATATAGGAGTTTTTATGTGTTTAATCCAAAATAGTTAGTTAGTATGAGAGTGGATGTAGATTTGAAGCGTACTGAAGATAAATACTTTTGATATGATTGTATTTGTATGTTATGTTATAAAGTGTAAAATGTTTTGGACAAATAAAGATATATATAAAAAAAAAAAAGTTACCCGCAGAAACCTACGTCATCTCAACCCTTCTCTTCTCTACTCTGCTATCAACAACCTCTACGACAAAATCTCACCCCTATCCTGCACCAACCTAGCCACTTCTGTGTACAACGCTTCACTTCTAGCCTCATTGAACTCACTTGCCCCCCTCACTACACACAGAATCAAGCCCAGACCCCTTCAACCTTGGCAAACAGATGATACTAGAAGTCTGAAAAAACGTAGTCGTGCTCTGGAGCGCCTGTGGCGTAAGACTAAGTCCCAGAGAGATTTCTACCAATATAAATCTGCCCTCCAAAAATACAACTCCAGCCTCCTCTCTGCCAAGCAGACCTATTTTACCACTCTCATTAGCAACTTATCATCCTGTCCCCGTCAACTCTTCTCCACCTTCAACTCTCTACTTCGTCCTCCACCCGCCAACTCACTCACTGCACAGGAGATCGCCAATCACTTCAAACAGAAGATTGATACTATTCGCGCTGAGATCTTTACTGTGCCGACACCCTCCACGATTTACACTTTATGCCCACAGGCACAATTATTATTTCCCTCTTTCAACCCCACCACTACAGACGAAGTTGCTAAACTACTTGCTAATGTCCACCTTACCACCTGCCCTCTGGATCCTGTTCCCCCACAAATGCTACGTTCACCCTCTGGCCCTATACTACACTCTCTAACCCACATCTTCAATCTCTCCCTCTCTTCTGGCATCTTCCCTAAGGCCCCTTTCACACTGGGGCGGTGGGGGCGTCGGCGGTACAACAGCGCTATTTTTAGCGCTGCTGTACCGTCGTTCTTGCAGCGGTATTCGGCCGCTAGCGGTGCGGTTTTAACCCCCGCTGGCGGCCGAAAAAGGGTTAAAATCCCTCGTACAGCGCGGCTATAGCCGCGGTATTGCCGCGGTATAGCCGCGCTGTCCCATTGATTTCAATTGGCAGGAGCGGTGAATACACCGCTCCTTCACCGCTCCAAAGAAGCGGTTTGCAGGACTTTTTTCACCGTCCTGCCAGCGCACCGCTTCAGTGTGAAAGCCCTCGGGCTTTTACACTGAACAAACAGCGGAGGCTGTTTAGGGGCGGTTTGCAGGCGGTATTTTTAGCGCAATACCGCCTGCAAACCGCCTCAGTGTGAAAGGGGTCTTACTCTCTAAAACATGCACTTGTCAGACCCATACTTAAAAAGCCCTCACTGGACCCATCCAATCTTAACAACCTACGCCCCATCTCCTTGCTCCCTTCTTATCCAAACTCCTCAAACGTCTGGTCTACAACCGACTGAGCATCCACCTCGCTGATAATGGCCTTCTTGATCCCCTTCAGTCTGGATTTCGTCCTCAACACTCCACAGAAACTGCTCTGCTAAAACTAACAATCTACTAACGGCCAAAACCAATCGACACTATTCTGTACTCCTACTCCTGGACCTCTCTGCTGCCTTTGATACGGTTGACCACCCCCTCCTCAAAAAACTACACGCCTTTGGTCTCCGTGACTGTACACTTCGCTGGTTCTCTTCCTACTTATCCAACCGCACCTTTAGCGTTTCTTATAACTCTACTTCCTCCTCTCCTCTTCCTTTCTCTGTTGGGGTCCCTCAGGGTTCTGTTCTTGGACCTCTACTATTTTCAATCTACACTGCCTCCCTGGGTCAACTGATAGCCTCCCATGGCTTCCAATACCACCTCTACGCTGATGACACCCAAATCTATTTCTCTACCCCTCAGCTCACTCCCTCTGTCTCCTCACGTATCAGTAATTTACTCTCAGATATATCAGTCTGGATGTCTCACCACTTCCTTAAACTCAATCTAGCCAAAACCGAACTTATAATTTTTCCTCCCCCATATGCCTCTTCCCCTGATCTCTCTGTCAAAATCGATGGCACAACTATAAGCCCATCCCCACATGCCAAGGTTCTAGGTGTAGTCCTAGACTCTGAACTCTCCTTCAAGCAACACATCCAATCACTGTCCAAATCCTGCCGCCTCAACCTCCGCAACATTTCCAAAATACGCCCCTTTCTATCCAATGACACAACAAAGCTCTTAATTCACTCGCTGGTCATCTCTCGCCTCGACTACTGCAACTCCCTTCTCATTGGCTTACCTCTACATAGTCTATCACCTCTTCAATCCATTACGAATGCCGCTGCCAGACTCATCCACCTTACCAATCGCTCTGTGTCTGCCACTCCTCTCTGTCAATCCCTCCACTGGCTTCCGCTCGGCCAAAGAATTAAATTGAAAATTCTAACAACTACGTACAAAGCCATCCACAATTTCGCCCCCAGCTACATCACTAGCTTAGTCTCTAAATACCAACCTACTCGCTCTCTTCGTTCCTCTCAAGACCTCCTGCTCTCTAGCTCTCTTGTCACCTCCTCCCATGCTCGCCTCCAGGCCTTTTCCAAAGCCTCTCCAATCCTATGGAACTCCTTACCCCAATTTGTCCGCTTATCTCCTACTTTATTAGCTTTCAGAAGATCCCTGAAAACCCTTCTCTTCAGGGAAGCCTATCCTACCCACACCTAACAACTGTATTTTCATTTTTTTCCCCATCAGCTCATCCCCCACAGTTATTACCTTTTGTTTCCACTTGACCCTCCCTTCTAGATTGTAAGCTCTAACGAGCAGGGCCCTCTGGTCCCTCCTGTATTGATTTGTATTGTAAGTGTACTGTCTGCCCCATGTTGTAAAGCGCTGCGCAAACTGTTGGCGCTATATAAATCCTGTATATTAATAATAATAATAATAATAATAATAATAATAATCTATCATTTCATTGTAATACTTGCAGAGATCAGTACTTTTTAGATCTGTCTAAATAAATGTAGTGGAATTAACTGATTTTCTGCAGTAATTTGCCATAAAATATGGTCTGACCCACATCTAAGTCACAGCAATAAACAAACACAATGTGCTTAAGCTGATAACACAAACAATACTAATTTCTGGTGTCTTTGCTGAACACACCCATTAAACATTCACAATTCTGGTGGAAAAAGTGGACCCATAGACTAGTTACTTCAAAGGAAAGCTAGTTGGAATTAGTAGTTTGTAAACTGGAGTCCAATTAATGAAATGATTTTGGAGGTGTGATTTAGAGCTACTTTGATAAAAAGCACTTATAAACATTTTAACATTGCTGTTCATAAGAAGCATCAGCTGATCTATACCATGCCTCACAAAAAGGAGCTCTCTGAAGACACATAATCAAGAGTAGTTAATCAGCATAGAGCTGGAAAGGGATACAAAGCAATCTTAAAGTGTTTAGGCATTCATTAGTCAACATTTAGACAAATGGTCTAAAAAAAAAAAAAAAAAAAGACAGTTTCATACTGTGGCTGCTCTTCCTAATAGTGAGCACGCAGCCAAGATAACTTCCAAGGCACAACACAAAATACTCAATGAAGAACGAACGAGTTAACTGCTAAAGACATCACTAAAACAAACATCCGTGTTCATGAGTCTACTATATGTAAGTCTTTAAACAGGCAAGATGTCCATGGCATAACACTAGGCCGGAAACCGCTGCTCACCAAAAAAAACGACAAACACTGCAGCATACCTGAAGTTTGGCAAACTGCAAAGCTACTGTTAAAAAACATTCTGTGTTCTGATGAAACAAAAGTTTAATTGTTGGGGAAGAATATTCAGCACCATGTCTGTCCATCTGTCTATGGCTTTCCATCAGCTGAAGCTTATGTGATGAAGCAAGATGACCCTAAGCATCACCCTAAGTAAATCCACTACAGACTGGTTTCAGAAAAAGAAAATGCGCTTTTTGGAGTGGCCCAGTCAGAGCCCAGACCCTAACTCCAGAGAGAAGCTGTGGAATGACCTGAAGAGAGCCGTTCACAACAGACATCTTTCAAGTATGTTGGAGCTGAAGCAGTTTTGTAAAGCGGAATGGTCAAAAATTCCTCCTGAATGTTGTGCAGGTCTGATCCAGAGCTACTGAAAGAGTTTGCTTGAAGTTACAGCTGCCAAAGAAGGTTAACCCAGCCATTAACTCAGAGGATTCACTTACTTTTTCCTCCAGCATGGTGAAAGTTTAGCCACTTGCAGCCTGTCCACTGTCAAATGACAGCTGGGCGGTGAGACTCTCGTTCTGGGTGGACGTCATGACGGCTTCCCAGAACTACCGCCCTCACCCATCACTGCTGCACATCTGTGCCTCCCAGTGCCACCTATCCGTGCCCACCAGTGTGGCATATTCGTGCCTAATCAGTGCCACTTCGTCAGCGCCCATCAGTGCCGCCTCATCAGCGCCCATCAGTGAAGGAGAAAAATTACTTAGTTTCTGTCAGTAAATTTTGTAAATAAGAAAAGCTTTTTTTTTTTTCCCTAAATTTTAGGAGGAAGGGGACAGGACGGCACGTTTGCACAGGTGATCTGACAGAGGAACAACATACCATCCCAATACCAGTTCGGTATTTACCATTGTTTTACCTGATATAGAGCAGTGCACTGGCGCACCTAACCTATGTAAGTACCCCAGTTGGGGGCCTTTTTTGCTTTGTTTATTAAACCATTAAAACTCTATTACACTATCAAGTCTTTACTTTATATACTCACCGAGGTACCACACTGACGAGTCCAGGATTCCGGTGTAACTACAAGAGCCCAGAGGTGGTTCATATGCGCGTTTTGACTGCGCTTAGTTGCAAGGTCGCACACTCTGAGGTGAGCATTAAATACCTAAGGGGAGCACCAGAGTCAGGAACACCATGGTATGTTCTGGATTTTATAATCGCATGAACTTTATTGCACTTAGCGGTTTTATAATCGCATGAACTTTATTACATCTGGATAGACTCTTTTTGGATACCATACACTTGTACAGGAGCACGTCTTTGAACAACCCAGCACTGCAATATTGATATACTATATAATACTGGATGCTATGCACATGCACAAGAGCATAATAATAATAATAATAATAATTATACAGGATTTATATAGCGCTGACAGTTTACACAACGCTTTACAACATTAGGGCAGACAGAACAATTACAATACAATTTAATACAGGGGGAATCAGAGGGCCCTGGTCTTTAGAGCTTACAATCCAGGGGAGAAGGTCAAGGGATTGGCAAAGAGGGGTAGCAGACACTGCAGTTTGTAAGGTGGATGAGTCTGGCAGCAGTATTTATGATGGACTGAAGGGGGGATAGTCTATTTAAAGGTAAGCCAATGAGGAGGGAGTTGCAGTAGTCAAGGTGAGAGACAACCAGGGAGTGAATCAGGAGCTTTGTGGTTTCCTTGGTTAGAAAGGGACATAGTTTGCAGATGTTGCGGAGGTTGAGGTGGCAAGCTTTGGAAAGTGATTGGATGCGGGGCCGAAAGGAGAGTTCAGAGTCCAAGATAACACCTAGCACGTTGACATGTGGGGATGGGTAGATGGTTGTGCCATTGCTCTTGACAGAGAAGTCAGGGGAAGAGGCACGTGGGGGAGGAAATATTATAAGCTCGGTTTTGGACAAGTTGAGTTTGAGGAAGTGGTGTGACATCCATACAGATATGTCTGTAAGTAAGTTAGTGATGCGCGAGGAGACTGATGGGAGTGAGTTGAGGGGTGGAGAGATAGATTTGTGTGTCATCAGCGTAGAAATGATATTGAAAGCCGTGAGAGGCTATCAGCTGACCCAGGGAAGAGGTGTAGATTGAAAATAAAAGAGGTCCAAAAACAGAACCTTGGGGGACCCCAACGGAGAAGGGAAGAGGAGTGGAGGAAGTAGAATTGTAAGTGACACTGAAGGTGCGTTGGGATAGGTAGGATGAGAGTCACTGAAGAGCACAGTCACAGAGACCAAGGGAGTAAAGTTTTTTTGAGGAGGAGGGGGTGGTCAACCGTATCAAAGGCAGCTGAAAGGTCCAGAAGTAGGAGTACAGAATAGTGTCCGTTGGTTTTTGCAGTTAGTAGGTAATTTGTGAGTTTTAAAAGAGCAGTTTCTGTGGAGTGTTGAGGGCGAAATCCAGATTAAAAGGGGGATCAAGAAGGTTATTCTTAATGAGGTGGTCACTCGGTTGTAAACCAGGCGTTCAAGGAGTTTAGAGGAAAAGGGGAGCAAGGAGATAGGGCGTTAAGATTGGTAGGGTCCAAGGACGGCTTTTTGAGTATGGGGTTGACCAGTGCATGTTTTAGAGCATTGGGGAAAATGCCAGAAGTGAGGGAGAGATTGAAGATGTGGGTTAGAGAGTGTAGGATAGAGTCAGAGGGCGACCGTAGTGTTTGAGAGGGAATAGGGTCCAGGGGGCAGGTGGGAGTTAGAAAGGAGTTGAGCAACTTCATCTGTAGTAGCAGATTTGAATAAGGGGAGTGTCAATTATACCTGTTGATATGGGGTCTTAACTGGGGGAGATACCTGTAGAATGGAGATTTCAGCTCGGATTGTATCAATCTTGTTTTTGAAGTGATTAGCAATCTCCTGGGAAGTGAGTGAGTCAGTGGGTGGAGGCCGAAGTAGAGAGTTGAAGGTAGAGAAAAGTTAACGGAGACTGGATGAGGTGGTGTTAAGAGTTGTAAAATAGGTCTGCTTGGCAGTGTGCAGGAAAGAATAGTGTTTTTGGAGGGCAGATTTGTATTGGTTGAAGTCTTTGAGAGACTTAGTCTTGTGCCATAGACGCTCAAGAGTGCGACTATGTTTTTAGAGAGTTTTAGTGTCATCTGTTTGCCAGGGTTGTAGGGGTCGAGGCCCGATTCTGCATGTAGTGAGGGGAGCAAGCTTGTCCGGGGTGGAGGACAGGGATTTATTGTAGATGGAAGTGGCTTGGTTGGGGCAGGACTGGGGAGAGATTTTGTCATAGAGGTGGTCAGTAGCAGAATAGAGGAGAGAAGAGTTGAAGTTGCAAAAGTTTCAACGGGTGGTGGTTAGACGATTGGAGGGAAAGGTGGTGGAAGACAGGGAGAGAAAAAAAAAATAATAAGGTGATGGTCAGAGAGAGGAAAAGGATTGTTTGAGAAGTTGCATGGAGCGCATAGGTAGAATACAAGGTCAAGGGTGTTGCCATCAGAGTAGAAGCCTGTACCCATTGCTTAAGGTCAAATGAAGCGGTTAGACTAAGAAATTTAGAAGTATCAGGAGTGTTTGTATTAGCAGGGATGTTGAAATCACCGAGAAAGATTATGGGAATTTCTGAAGAGAAAGTAGGGTAGCCAGGCAGAAAACTCATCAAGGAAAGTCGATAATGGTCCAAGGGGCCGGTAGGTCACAGCAATTCTTAGGGAAGTTGGAGAGAATAGACGTATACAGTGAGCTTCAAATGATGAGAGGGAAAGAGACGAAAGAAATGTAAAATGTATTTTATTGGGATTTTATGTGATAGACCAACACAAAGGGGCACATAAATGTGAAGTGAAAGGAAAACGATAAATGGTTTTCAAAATTTTTTGCAAATAAATATCTGGAAATACTTTGTAGAACCACCTTTCACTGCAATTACAGCTGCAAGTCTTTTTGAGTATGTCTCTACCAGCTTTGCACATTCTTCTTTGCAAAATAGCTCAAGCTCTGTCAGATTGGATGGAGAGTGTCTGTGAACAGCAATTTTCAAGTCTTGCCAGATTCTCAATTGGGATTTAGGTCTGGACTTTGACTGGGCCCTTCAAACACATGAATATGATTTGATCTAAACCATTCCATTGTAGCTCTGGCTGTACGTTTAGGGTCATTGTCGTGCTGGAAGGTGAACCTCCGCCCCAGTCTCAAGTTATTTGCAGACTAACAGGTTTTCTTCTAAGATTGCCCTGTATTTGGCTTCATCCACATTATTATACAGGATTTATATAGTGCCAACAGTTTACGTAGCGCTTTACAACTTGAGGTTAGACAGTACAAATACAATACACTTTAATACAGTAGGAATCAGATGGCCCTGCTCCTTAGAGCTTACAATCTGACCAGCTTTTCTGTCCCTGCTGAAGAAAAGCATCCCTACAACATGATGCTGCCACCACCATGTTTCATGGTGGGGGTGGTATGTTCAGGGTGATGTGAAGTGTCAGTTTTCCGCCACACATAGCATTTTGCTTTTAGGCCAAAAAGTTCAATTTTGGCCTCATCTGACCAAAGCACCTTCCACATGTTTGCTGTGTCCCCCACATTGCTTCTTGCAAACAGGACTTCTTATGGCTTTCTTTCAATAATGGCTTTCTTATTGCCACTCTTCTATAAAAGGTCAGATTTGTGGAGTGCACGACTAACAGTTGTCCTGTGGACAGATTCTCCCACCTGAGCTGTGGATCTCTGCAGCTCCTCCAGAGTTACCACCTCTTGGCTGCTTCTCTGATTAATGTTCTCCTTGCCCAGACTGTCAGTTTAGGTGGAGGGCCATGTCACTCTTTTCATTTTCGGATGATGGATTGAACAGTGCTCAGTGAGTTGTTCAAAGCCTGGGATTTTTTTATCTAATTATTTTATTTATTTTTTAATCTATCCCTGCTTTAAACTCCTCCAAAACAGTCACCTTGACCTGTTTGGTGTGTTCCTTGGCCTTCATGATGCTGTTTGTTCACTAAGGTTCTATAATAAACCTCTGAGAGCTTCACAGAACAGCTGTATTCAGTTTTTATTTATAACATGACAATATATGGAAAGTTAAGAATTGTGAATACTTTTTCAAGGCACTGTAACTTCAGCTGGTTCAATAAAGCTTTGACAAAAAAAAAAACGGAAGCGGACTGTTTTCTATGCAGAGCTGCACCAGATTTTGCACTGTCCAGTTTTAGTAAATGAACCCCACTGTGTTAGTTTTTTTTTTTTTTAAGTGATTTTTAGCAAAATAAAGACACTGATGAATGGATGGGGGAGTTTACTATGAATATTAAAAATTAATTGCATAGCATTTTTGTTTTCTGGTGTTAAGATGCAGATTATCTCTGCTTTGAGGCTGGTCATAGATGCCTTGTTTTTTTTTTTCTTCCCTTAGCCAGTGGGCCGATTAAAAAACAAAAACAAAAAAAACAAACAAAAAACACAAGCAAAGTGGATAGAGGAATCCTCCCCACTGTGCCACTGTATTCTGACAGCAGGACAGGTAGGTAAAATATGAGTGTTTACTACCATTTTAACCACTTCAATACAGGGCACTTATACACCTTCCTGCCCAGACCAATTTTCCGCCTTCAACGCTGTCGCACTTTGAATGACAATTGCACAGTCATGCTACACTGTACCCAAACTAAATTTTTATCATTTCGTTCCCACAAAGACAGCTTTCTTTTGGTGGTATTTGATCACCTCTGGGATTTTTATTTTCTGCTAAATAAAAAAAAGACCGAAAATTTTGAAAAAAAAACTGTTTTTTTTGTTTGTTACAAAACTTTGTAAATAAGCAAGTTTTCTCCTTCACTGATGGGGCCGCACTGATGGGCACCGATGAGGTGGCACTGATGATGGGAACTAATATGCAGCACTGATAGGCGGCACGGATGGGCACTGATAGGCAGCACGAATGGGCATCACTGATTGGCAGGCGTCCATTGTGGGCACTGACAGGCAGGCATTGTGGGCACAGATTGTGGGCACTGATTGGCATACCTGGTGGTGACTAGTGGTGGGCATCCCTGGTTGTCCAGTGTGGGCATCCTGGGGGGGGCTGTGCTGATAATCAATCAGCACAGATCCCCCCTGTCAGAGGAACAGCCGATCGGCTCTCCTCTACTCCCGTCTGACAGACAGGAGTGAGGAAAAGCCGATCAATGGCTCTTCCTAATTACACTGTGATCAGCCATGATTGGACACGGCTGATCACGTGGTAAAGAGTCTCCGTCAGAGACTCTTTACCTAGATCAGTGTTGCGGTGTGTCAGACTGACACAACGATCGCCGTAATGCGCGCCCCCGGGAGCGTGCAATGGCTTGATATTCTGGCGACGTCATATGATGTCCGGTCAGGATATCACAACCACTTTGCCGCCATCATTTTGCTATATGGCGGGCGGCAAGCAGTTAAGGTAAAAAAACTTTTAATTATAGCATCCCCCCCCCAAATACTCATCTTTGCCCAAATCTGGATCCTGCGCTGTGCATGCTTGTTGCAGCTCTTCTCCCCTCTCCCATTGGCTTCTGCTGCTGTCAGTCAAAAACCTGCTAGCAGAGAACGGGGGGGGGGTGGTGCCGAACCAGGCTGTGTCTGAATAGATGCAAACAGCCTGACTCGAGAGCGAGCCCATACAAGTACCCCCATAGGAAACAATTCCTATAGTGGGCACTAGGGGGGGGGGGGGGGGGAGCCAAGGGCATTGGCAGGAGACCTGAGAAGAGGGGGATCGGGGCTGCTCTGTAGGAAAATCATTGCAGAGCAGGCAAGTATGACATGTTTTGTATTTCTTTTATTTTTATGTTTTAAGAAATCTTTACAATCACTTTAAATAGTAGTGACATGTATAAAGCCTGATTACGGGATCAAATGAATCCCAAAAGCTTGTATCTTTTCTTTTAAGCTTGCTTTCTTCTATTTTTATCTGGTCAGTAAAACCGGCCATACATGGATAAAAATTCGGCTGATTAAGGAGGGACCAGCCGAATTTTAATCCATGTATGGGCAGGCTGATGTACCTAAGTTGATTGATCAACTTGGGTACAACCAGCATGTCAGATTTTTCTACATACAGTTGCCAGTGGCTATAGCTGCTAGCAGTAACAATTGTATTCTGCTAGCCGGGAATGCTCCCTGCGTCCTGCGTCCCCCAACTGGCAGAATAGAACATCACAGCGAGAGGCATTCCCCCTTTAACAAAGACTGCTGATCGGGGAATCAAGAGACTTTCTTATCTCCCACCCTGTATATACTGATAATAGGCTGCAGCCACTGATCGAAAAAGATTTTTCAACATTCCCTGCTGAACCATCCGATTTTGATCGATCTATGGCTAGCTTTAAGACAAGCATGGGCTTGGTCTGAACTTAGGTTCACACCAAACCCGGAAGGAAGCAGTCACTGTAGCCAGAGCATGCCCTGCTTCATAGCTGCATATAACAAGGGGCAGGGAAGCTTGTAACATCATTGACCTAATCTGGCCCATGTGGCCCTAGGTACCAGGAACAGCAGCAACCGGGAAAAAACATCACCTCTGGTGAAAATGACAACCCCCACTGCTGGTCAAGTGGACTTACCCTGGCACATCCCTAGGCACACATTTACTGCTCCAATACCTCTGGAAGGAAGGGTTCAAACCAGGTCAGACCACCAAGGGAGTAAGTCACCTTACAGTACTGGTCTTATCCAGTGGGCCCCTCCCTGCAAGTGTGAGCCCTGGAATAAGCCTCCTTCCACCAAGTTCTGGACAGAAGAGACTAAAAAAAAACACAAGTACAAGAAGGACTTTGTTTAATGTTTGTGATGATGCATTTCCTGTTCCTGGAGGAGGTGGTTCCTACCTTACATGTGCTATCTAAGAAGACTATTTGGGAATACAATGCATGCCTTGTGTGGTGGATATATCTGAATAGTTGTTAATGTTTGAACTCTGGGAAATGTAAAAGTACCCTCCCTGCAGTGGGGCTGCACTGACACTAACCAATTCAGCTGCAGAGCAATTTTTTTCCTTGTTTCATAAATGTAAAAATCCTAATTTTTGGCAAGAAAATCACATAAATCCCCAAAACATTATTTTCTGAAATCAGAGGCCCTGTAGAATAAAAAGGTGAAATTTTAATAAATCATTTTATTTTATTTTTTTTACTTTGTTTTTATTTTTTACGCGATTGCTATCACAAGGGGTTAACGAACCCCTATGTGATAGCATTGGGCAGGTGACCGGTACTTTTTGGAGACATTAGGGATCTAATAGACCCCAATGTCACTCCTGCCCATCACACCATCTAACCAAGCACAGATTGGCTGTACTAGCCAGGAAAGTGTGCATATGAAACACATCACTTCAGGTTTCATTGTTTGCTTGTGAGATCGAGGCATGGATTTGCTTTGGTCTCACGGTGTCTCTCTCCCCCTGCCGGCGGATGTGTTCCCAGGCGTCAGTAAGCACGGGAGGGCAGGCCGTGGGTGAGATGGGGGGGCCTATTAGCTTGTGAGCAAAGGTTCACTCTTTGGACGTACATAGTACATCCAAAGAGCTGAACTGGTTAAGCCCTGATTCACACCGAATGTAGCTGTGAAATCACGCTACTTCAGCTGAAGTAGTGCAATTTCATGTGCAGCTCGCCGATATCTGTGCAACTTCATGCACAGAAGTCAATGCAAGTCTCACGTGAAATCAGCAAAAATAGCGCAGAAACCTTTTTTTTTTTCTTTTTAAAAACAGTGCAAGTCAGATTTGCACTGAATTGAACATTTTCAATGGCACAAATAGGGTGCAACTTGTCATGCGATTTTGAATAGTCAAATCACATGACAAATGGCATTGGTACGAACAGTGGCTAAGGGATAATTACTCATTTAAGTCTAGGGGAACCAGGTAAAGCAGTTTAACCTACCTGATCCTCTGCTCCTGCAGGCTCCTCTGTGCTCTAGGATCGCTTTTGATGGCCTTTTTTCCCCTGCACCCAGATGCCCCTGCCAAACTACTGTCACAGCCAAAATTCGGGTCATTCTAATAGGCTCAGATCTGACAGAGCTTACTCCTAAGGCGCCCCCCCCCCCCCAATTGCCTATTTACTATGATTGATAGCTTCACTGTCCAACAGAATGTACTGGGTTGTAGGGAAAAAAAAAGAAGTGGTGATCTTTGTTTTTCAGAACAGTCTTAGATTTGCCATGACAAGAGGGTTTGAAAGGCTGCTACAAGTATGTGCAGGCACCTAATACCTGAAGCAGTGTTTCATTTTTGTCTCCCTGGCAGTCTCTCTGATGTAAAAGGAAGGGCAGAAGAACTCTCTCAAAAGGCCAAGTCTATTCAAAAGTGATATTCCAGTTTTGTATAGTTACAAACAAGCTGATTGACTTGTTGAATACTACATACACTTTGTTGCTTTTCATGGGGTGCAGTTTTGGTGTTGTTCATTTTACATGCCTTACCATTCATTCGCATACAAAGTGTTGCTGAAAAAACGCAGCAAGGAGGTTTTTTTTTTTTTTTTAGGCACTGAATCCACAACCGCTAAAAGCAACAGATTGCTCACAAGCTCCAGCGATAAGACATAACCATTTTTTGACAGTACCACTGTTATCTATAACAAAAGGATGGTGTCACACACTTCTTCTATGCATTTTTAACAAAGAATTAACAAATAAGTGGGGGAACTGAGCTGTAAAGCAAGCAACACCTTCTTAATGGCCTTGTGCAAATCTTGCTACCTAAATATACAAGATATTGAACGCAACAGCTTGTCCAAAACCATGGTACTTATCCCAAACTGAAACATGAGTTTAAGCTGAAGATTTTCAATGATATTCCAAAAAAAATCTATAAAAAAAAAAAAAAAATGAACATCTGCCATACAAAATGTAATATTAAAGCAGAACAGTTTAACAGTTTCCCAAAACAGTAAAATTCAAAGCATGCTGTGAATTTTAACAGCCACAGTTGCTTGTGCTCCGAAGGAACTGTCAAGCTATAAAATAGCTGGTTTCATAATTGATCACAAGTGCAGCACCATGGCAACCGCAGATCAAACAGAGGCTAAGATGGCAGTTTCCTTGGCTGTAAAGGATAGGAAGGTTTAGTTCCACTTTAACTACATGCTTCATGAGGCAGTGCTTTGTATCTCAGAGACACTCACCAAAGTACTTGGTTGCAGATCCATCGTCACCAAACACTGTGACAAGTCCAGGTCTGAGAACTTGCAATGTTGGGACATGACTTGCTAGGATACCAAACATGCCCGTAGTTGTAGGAACATCCACTTGTTTCACATTGGATCCATTGTAAAAGACCTAAGCCAGGAAAGAATAGTTATAGCTACCGCTTTAGCAAAGTGTTTTATTTATTAAACTTTCATGCATTATGAAAAAAAAAAAAAAAAAACATTTAATTGTATTTTTCACAAACTCTTCAAGAAATCATATTTGAGAGTGGATATGTCCACTTGACCCCCAGAAGGTTTTACACCATTTATGACCAGGCCATTTTTTGCTATTCGGCACTGCGCTATTTTAACTGGCAATTGCACGGTCATGCAACACTGTACCCAAACAAAATTTATATCATGTTTTCCACACAAACAGAGCTTTCTTTTGGTGGTATTTGATCACCACTGGGTTTTTTTTCTTTTTATATAATAAATAATAAAAGCATAAAATAAAAACGCTTAAGGAAAAAAACAACTTTCTGCTATAAAACATATGCGAAATATATATATATATATATATATATATATATATATATATATATATATATATATATATATAAAAATCACATTTCTTACTAAATTTAGGCCAAAATATATTATGCTACTTGTCTCTGGTAGAAAAAAATAAATAAAATCCCAATAAGTGTATATTGATTGGTTTGTGTGAAAGTCCTAAAGTGGTTATAAATGGACATCACACAAACCAAAAGAAAATGACCATAGCTGATCTGAAAATACCAATCACCCACCCACTTTGCAGACGGATTACCATTGATGACTAGCAAGGTCAATTTACTGTTATGTAAGAATATTCCCTATGAATGTATTCAGTGTATCAAAAATACAAAACGCTGTAGCATGACATTTCAGAGGCAACATTCCCCCTTGCCATATGCATACAACGACACCTGCTTTATGGAGCTGTTCTCAGTACTGATCACCCTTACAGCACATCAGGCATAAAAGTATGGCATGTTATCATTGTGACATGCCTCAACCTTTTCAACCACATCCCTTCTGTTCATTGGCAGTACAGAAATCTTCTATTTCACAAATACAAATATACCTAGCAACAGATTTTTTTGCGATAAGCACACACCAAGCAATGTGTGGGTGTAACTTCCAGGTTATATTTTACCTCTCACAAAGATGACTGTACTTCCTCCGACAATGCTTTTATTTGCTTTGTTCTCTGGGATGGAGCTATCTTTGATGGGTCATAAACCTGGGGGTTTGTTTGCTTGCCCCCCCCCCCCAAAAAAAAAGATGAAACACCAGCCGCCACTGTTACAAAGTCTGACAAAAATAAGCCCCTGTTGTGCTGCTTTTCACCTTATGATTTGCTACAAAGTTATTGCTGTAGTCTGATCATGGGGGGGGGGGAGATGCTTTCTCCTGCCTGCTGCCAATTGATATTAACTTATTCTAGATAAAGTCACTCAGCTGGAGCTCAAGGACTTTCTTTTCTATTATTTTTTTTTCTTATTATCATCTCATTGCTGTACATTGTGACACATTTGGAACGTTGTAGATTTTTCCCTTCCTTCCTTTTGATAGCACTAAAAATCCAACATGAGTTCTTGCC
This sequence comes from Aquarana catesbeiana, assembly GCF_042186555.1. Lineage (NCBI taxonomy): Eukaryota > Metazoa > Chordata > Amphibia > Anura > Ranidae > Aquarana > Aquarana catesbeiana. The sequence goes on from NC_133324.1 coordinate 567,760,255, forward strand.
CTTCCCCACCCTATCCAAACTAAAAAAGAAAGTTTTTGTTTGACACTCTGGGTGACAGGAATGCTGCTTTTAAGGGCATTTGACTATATTTTTCTGCCTCAAAACACCCCTCTGTGCTAGCCAAAGTGTCTGTGCGCACACATAGGAGCCTACAGGGGTTTAGAGGCACAACCTGTCCCCCATCACTAGCAAGTTCAGGCAAGGAAAGTTTCAGCAGAAAAAACACCAGACGCACCTAAATGCTAGGTGTGTTTAGAGCTTAATATTATGGCAAATGGAATGAATGAATGCCCAAACGCTTGATGCGCCTGAACACATTTGAAAAACAGCGCCTTAGGCGTGTTCTTTATGCCCCTTTCACATGGGTGCCTCCGCTAAGCGGAATCTGCTTACTCAGCAGGGAATCCCTCACTATGCAGAGCAGACACGGACAGTCTTGCTCTCCTCTATGGGGAGATCGAATGAAAACGGACCACCTGTTTCCATCCGATGTCGGCTGGATCTGCCACTCCATAGAGAACAATGCAGGGTCCGATCAGGTCCACCAGAAAAACTGACCTGTGGACCTGATCAGACAGCCCGTGTAGAAGGGGCCTTAAAGTGATTTTTTTTTTTTTTTTTTAAACAAGACGTTACAAACATGTTATACTTACCTCCTCTGTGCAGTTAGTTTTTCACAGAGCAGCCCTGATCCTCCTCCTCTCGTGTCCCTCTTTGGTGCTTGTGCTCCTTCCCCTCCCTTCTATCGAGTGCCCCCACAGCCAGCAGCTTGCTATGGGGGCACTGGAGCCGAGTCACAGCTCTGCGTGTCCATTCAGACACAAAGCCCCGACCCAGCCCCACCCCCCTCTCCCCTGATTGGCTGACTGACTTTGACAGCCGCAGGAGCCAACAGCCCTGTTGCTGTGTCTCAGCCAATCAGGAGGAGTGTCCTGGATGGCTTAGACATTTGTGGACATCGCTGGAGAGAGATTGGGCTCCGGTAAGTAATTAGGAGGGCTGCTACACACAAAAGGTTTCTACCTTTACAACTTCTAACTGCTTGCCGCCCACCCACTGTCAAATGACGGTGGGGCGGGACGTCATATGAGGGCGTCCCAGAACAGCTGCTCTCGCGCACCCATGGGGGCGAGCAGTGCGGCGATCGTGGCCACGCCGTGTTAGGACACAGCGTGACCCCGAACTCTGTAAAAAGCCACGGCACTTTAACCATGCGATCGGCTGTGTCCAATCACAGCCGGTTAAATGTAATCAAGGAAATGCCGCTAATCGGCGCTCCTCGCCTCACACTGACAGAGTGTGTGGCGAGGAGAGCCGATAAGCGGCATCTCCACACAGGGGGACATCTAGGAATGTAATCAGGGCACTGATCATCAGTGCCCTGATTACAATATTGCAAAATAGTGTCACAAATCAGTGCCCACCAGTAGGGTTGTCCCGATACTAGTATCGGTATCGGCACCGATACCAAGCATTTGCCCAAGTACTTGTACTCGGGCAAATGCTCCCGATACCTGGACAGTCAGCAGTGATCGGTGAGTGGGAGAGTTACAAGCTCCCCCCCCCCCCCCCCCTTCAGCTGCTTTAGTGAAATCTATACAGCGGTGATCGGTGCTTGTAACTCCCCCACACACGATCACCGCTGACTGTCACCGCATCCTCCTCCAGTCCCCCTCCATGCCCCCTCCGTTCTGTTGTCCCACTCCTTTCTTCCTCTGTGTCCCCCTGCGTTCTGCTGTCCCTCCTCCTTTCTTCCTCCGTGTCCCCCTCCATTCTTCCTCCGTGTTCCCCGCCATTCTGCTGCTGTCCCCCTCCGTTCTGCTGTCCCCCTCCTTTCTTCCTCCGTGTCCCCCGCCGTTCTGCTGCTGTCCCCCTCCGTCCTGCTGTCCCCCTCCTTTCTTCCTCCGTGTCCCCCCGCCATTCTGCTGCTGTCCCCCTCCAGTTTTCCTCCGTGTCCCCCTCCGTTCTGCTGTACCTCTCCATGTCCTCCTCCTTCCTTTACTGTATGGACAGAGTCAGCTGACTGTGTCCATTCACATAACTGAAACATTGTAATCTCCCGTGATTACGATGTCTCAGTTTATGAATTGAGAGGAGTCGCTGTCTTCTCTCCATTCATTTTCAGTGCAGCTGAGGCTGCAGAGAAAGGAAATGGGGAATCTCTATCCTCGGTCTCTTTCTCTGTCTCAAGGGGGAGATAGCAGGGGTCTATTAAGACCCCTGATATCTCACAAAGCCCTCCAACAGGGCTGATAAAAAAAAAAAAAAAAAAGTATTGCAATAAATAAAAAAAAAATAATTGTAAAAAATAATAAAAATTAAAATAAAAAACACACAGACACCATCCACCCCCTCCCTCCCTAAAAAAAGAAAAAAAGAAAGCATTGTAAAAAAAACAAAAAAAAAAAAAAATTGCAAAAAGAAAAAAAACAAAAACAAAAATCACTGTCACGTGACATTAAAAAAAAAGTATCGGTAAGTACTTGAAAAAAAGTGTTGGTACTTGTATTCGGTCTTAAAAAAGTGGTATCGGGACAAGCCTAGCCATCAGTAATGCCCACCAGTGGCAGCAATCAGTGCCCACCAGTGGCCATCAGTAGTGCGGCATATTAGTGCCTCGCCAAATTTTTAAAAGACAGCAACTTATTTGCATAAAATTTGGATAAAGTGTTGCATGACAGAAATTGTCAAAATATCACAGCACTAAAAATGCAGAATTGCCCTGGTAAGGAAGGGGGTGTATACAGGATAGTACTCAAGTGGTTAAAGAAAAAGAGCTTGGTTTTTGACGTTAGCTTAAAGTGATCATAAAGCTTTGAGTTTTTTTTTTTTTTTTTAAATAACAAACACGTCATACTAACCTCCACTGTGCAGTTCGTTTTGCACAGAGTGGTCCCGATAATTCTCTTCCGGGGTCCCTCAGCGGCGCTGGTAGCTCCTCCCCGCATCATATAACCCCCAGGAGAAGCGCTCTCCCAGGGGGTTACCTTGCAGGCGCGCTCCCGAGTCTAGCATTCGGCCCTGCCCCCCGGAGCTGCATCATTGAATTTGATTGACAGCAGCGGGAGCCAATGGCTGCGCTGCCATCAATCTATCCAATTAAGAGCCGAGAACCCCAGCAGAGGAAGAGCACGTCTCTGCCGTGGGAAATTCCAGGGCTCAGGTAAGTAAAACAAGGGGGGCTGGTCAGTGACAGAAGTTTTTTCACCCTAATACATAGGATGCATTAAGGTGAAAAAAACAAGAGGGTTTATCAACCCCTTTAAGATACTTCTGAGATCAATTAGAATTCATTGTAGATGCAGCTGTGCTGCATCTGACATGCTTCAAGTTGCTTCTGCGGGTGTATAAGGAGATAAGCAGTCCTGATAGGGAGAGAAAAATATCAGTACTGGAAAAGTCCTGATCAGTATGCATGTTCCAGCAAAGCGACTCAATGTATGGAAGCAAGAGCTGTTTAAAATTCCAGAAGAGGTCAGCAATGGCAGCCCCTATGTTTCTGTCATGACAAAGCTGCAGTATGGGCAAGGGCAGACTGGCAGATATGTAACTTTAATGCAGAAGAGAAAAGATGGTCTCTTCTGCACTAAAACTCCTGCCCATTTGCCCTTTTGTAGGCCTAAAGTTCCACTTTTAGGCTGGGTTCACACTGCTGCGGTGCGGGAACGCAGCGAATTTACTGCGGGTTCCCGCATCGCACCAACTCGCACGGCAGTTCACACTGCCATATGCGAACTGCTGGGGAGTGTCATACAATGTTAATGACACCCCCAGTTCAGCCCGCATATCGCAATGCGAACTGACAATTCGGACATTTTCGGATCGCATAGGTGTGAACACCCATGCGATCCGATTTTGGTCCGAACAAAAAAAAGGGTCCTGTGCGAGTTTGGACCGAATGCGGTGCGATATCAGCCATACTATCTGTATGGCTGATATCGCACAGCACAGACATCGCATGTGATGTGAACAGCAGTGCGCTGCGAATCACATGCGATGTCTGCCACCGCAGCAGTGTGAACCCAGCCTAAAGCAAAGCCAATCAAACCACCACCAATAAGGGGCAGAAATGGTGACATCCAGTACAAAGTTTTGTAGGTCACCTACATTTTTACATTGCTGAAACTAGTGAGAAAAGGCAGATCTGCAGCCAGTTGAGAACCAACTTTTAGGCAACAATCCTCGCTTCTGTATTTTTTCACTTAGGCTTCACGTACACGGGACGTTGTTTAACCTCTCCTGAACGATTTAACTTGACAGCTAGAAACTGGTGTCTAAAAACGTCCATTTAGCCGCGGTTGCGTCAAGAAGTGTTTGTGAAAAAAAAATATTTGTTGAAATGAAAAAACTTCTGTAAACGAAATGCTGCTAAACGTGAGTTAATGCGTTTAGCAGTGTTTACAAGCTGTTACAAGCAATTGGCGTTTCAAATGCCTCTGAACATCCGTCTGAACCCATTTTTTGTGTTCTAAAAAAAAAAAAAACGCTTCTAACCTCAACTGCCTAGAAAGGACTATAAAAGAACCTGTGTACATGTATAAGATAACAGAGGAGAGTTCAGGGGCAGCTGAAAAATGCCCAATTGCTCCTAAACCTCCATTTACCAGCAGCAGTGTACATGAAGCCTTAGATAACTCATGATCAAGTCTGAAAATTGTGTAAAATTATAACAGAAAAGTGGATACGTTCTAGGGGTCACATCAATAACTTTCCCTAACCAAACACCATTTGACCTTTGAAGACAATGGAAATCTTGGGCTTAGCGTGGTCATCCATGGATAGAAATTTGGCAGGTTCAGCAGGGACCTGCTGAATTTTGATTTACATATGTGCAGACTGGTTGTACAGCAGATGATTTCCAGATCGACAGCTGTACAACCAGCAGTCAGATTTTTCCTGAATGAGCAGTGCTGCCAGCACTGATCACTGTATTCTGACAGCGAGGAAGGCTCCTCACTGTCAGAATACAATAACTCAGGAGTGTGTGGATGTGGGAATCAAATCATTTTTTCTTTTTCCAAAGAAAAAAAAAAAGGATTAACGTATGGCCTGCTTTAGGCTAATGACACATGGGCGATTAATTTGCAGCAATTATGATTGATACAGTGATTTGTCGCTATTAAAAAAAAAAAAAAAAATCATAATTATTTTCTATGAGATCACTAAGGATGACACATAGGTGACTCTGCTTCCAGCGATCTTACCACTGACAATTTGTCAAATCCCCAGCAGCAGGTTTGAATGTTCCTTGTGTAGCTGACGCAGGGAGATATTGCTTCCATTACTATCTATCAAACAAGATTCAGCAGCTTTTGGTCCAGTGACAGATATCTTGCTGCAAATGCCTACAGGGAAAGCAATTCCACAGGGACACACTGATGACAATTAGTCGCTAGGAGTAAAATCACCCCTGTGTCATCTGCCCAACACTGGTGACACAAGGCCAATTTGCTTGTAGCGATTACCAAACCCCCACCTCCCCAATCACAACCCTTGTTAAGCCAGCCATAGATAGATCAAATCTTGGCTGGTTCAGCAGCGGCCAGTTGAAATCCATCTATGGGCAGGCTGGTTGTACTGAAGTCAGTCCATCGATCGACTTCAGTACAACCAGCCTGTCTGTTTTTTTTGCATGCTATAGCCGCCAGCAGTGACCACTGTATTCTGCTGGCAGGGAAGGCTCCCCACTGGCACACCACGATAGCGCTACAGGAGGGATTCCCCCATTAACACTGACTGTGTTGATGGGAAAATCGAGCAACTTTTGTTTCCTTCCACCCTATGGCTTGCTTTACAGTGATTTGGCACTAAGAACGCCATAATGATTTTCTATGGGATCGCTACCAGTGACATTATTTTAAATGTTTTGCTGCTCAGCGATCGAGATTCATCAGTGTTTCAGCTTGGTGGCAAAATCTCTAGTGACAATCACTTTTACAGTAGTCAAAACATTTTTCACCTTAAAGCGGTTGTATACCTTTTTTTTAAACTTTTACCTACAGGTAAGCCTATAATAAGGCTTACCTGTAGGTAAAAAAAATATCTCCTAAACCTGTACGGTGTAGGAGATATTCCCCTCGCAATGAGCCGCTGACTGCAGCGGCGCATGCACACAGGGGATTCTCGGCTGAAAGCCCGGCGGCCGCCGGACTTTGCCGGAAAAAAAGTCTCCCACGTGCATGCGCGGGAGTGACGACATCACGGCTCCGGCCACTCACAGCGCCGGAGCCGCGATACCCAGAAGGCACGCCGAGGGGAAATATCAGCTTCCTTGGCATGGACGGGTGCGATGCCGGCGCCTCGTTCTAAGGTAAGTATCTCATAATGAGCTAGTATGCGGTGCATACTAGCTGATTATGCCTTTTCCCTTACAGGTGTAGGGGGAAAAAAAAAAAAAAAAAGTCAGCGGGTTTACTACCGCTTTAAACACATTCCATGCATTAGGGTAAAAACCATCCCACTACTTGTTATGCCCCATTACCCCATCCTTGAACACTGATCTGAGTCCTCTCACTGATCCAGAGCCACCCTGGCTCCAGCCATGCTCTCCCCTCTTCCTGGTTTCACAGGAGACTGAGGGCAGTAGGAGCTATAGGTTCCTGCTGCTGTCAAACTCCTGCGAGGAGGGGGCGGACCTGAGCCAGGCTATGTGTGTCTATGGATGCACACAGCCCAGCTTGGGAGGACACCGGTACGACTGCCCCCTAAGCGCACACCTTGCCAAGGGGGAACCCAGAGGAAAAAGAAAGGGGGGGGGGGGAGTGAACCAAAGAAAAGGTTTGGAGCTATTCCACCCAAGATCATTATGTAGAGCAGGCAAGTATAACATCTTTTTCATTTTAAGATAAAAAAAATTAGTCTTTATTATTATTGCTTTAAAGCAGAACAAAACCCCCCTATTCTATACAGCCAAGGAAGCTGCCACCTTGGATTCTGTTTGATCTAGAACTGCCATGGTGCTGCACATGTGATCAGTTATGAGACCAGCCATTTGATGGCTTCAAAATTTAGTTGAGGGCACAAGCAAATGTGACAGTTAGCATCCCGGCATGCTGGGAATGTAACTGTTTTTTGAAGCCTTTAAATCAATGGGTTTAGTTCCACTTTAAGCCCTTGTTCACATTGGAGCGACTTGTCATGCGATTTGACAAGTGTTACATCCTATCGTCGGCAACGGTACTGTTCAAATCGGTGCAACATCGATTTGAAAAAGCAGTTCCTGCACTACTTTTAGCGATTTCAGGTGCCACTTGCATAGACATCTGTGCATGAAGCCGCACAGATGTCTTCAAAGTCACACTGACATGCAGCTTTGAAATTGTGCGATTTCAGATAAAGTCCCATGATCTCAAAGCTGCGCTCAATGTGAACGAGGGCTTAATGCTTGTCTATGAAACGTTGCTGCAATCGTTCTGTTACAAAACATGAAGGACGAGCGATCTGTAGCAGCACAACCCAGCGACTCTTAACCATTAAATTGTTAGCCACAAATCGCTATTAGTGACTTGAAGCAGTGCAGCCATTAAGGTCACCCGTGTGTCAATCAAGCTAAACTGATTCAGAAGACAGATGATAAGCATTTCCCCACTGCGAGCCTAGAATATGATGGTCTCTCCTTCCACACTTGAATGATCACTAGGATGAATACCAGGTCCCCATTGGTGTCTCTACAATGACCCACAACTCCACACAGACAACTCATACTCCATACGATACAACCTGGCTAGGGGAGGCGAATGTGAAGCTCATGGCCGACGTCCCACTAGGTGCGGCTTCAGCATAGCTTCGTACATGGCGGGGTACAGCAGAACGTACAAACCGGAGAGCCCGAGAGGACAGCATGGTGAACACAGGGAATTACTCTGACCGAAGCCAAGGGCACCGGATACCAAGACAGGCCGCCGCGCGGGAGCTCACGGGAGTTGTAGTGTAACCCTGAGCCTCACAGCACCGCCCACTGCCTGATGCAGACTACATGTCCCGGCATGCAATGGCTAACGCTGGTGAAGCGAAACTCAAGTTGCCTGTCAGGAGTGGACAGTCAATTGTGCGTACTGTAGCACATTAATGAAGGTTCATTAAAAGTCCCGCTTATAACAGCTTTTTTTTTTTTTTTTTGTAAGGTGCAAACACCAGAATTTTTGCTGTGTTTTTGAAGACTGGAAACTATTGAAAAGTTTCTTATCTGGAAAAAGTGCCAATAATAACACTTCCTGTGTCAGGGTGAAAGTGCCAAGACACTACTTGTCAATTAGGCCCGTTCACAAAGCATACACCAGGGGTGTCATACTCAATTCCATTGCAGGCCACATCAGTATTATGGTCACCCTCAAGGGGCCGGTTGTATCCATAAGACTAAATGTCCAAAGCACCCCTCCTTACATCAGATGGCAAGAGTCCCCCCACTCTCCTTTACAATCACAGTGCACCCCCTTACCTTGTGTCACTGCCAGGAAGAACCTGGGGGTGGAGCTGGGAAGCAGAAAGTGCAGGGTCTGGAGGAGGGCTGAATGTTGAGGCTAGGAGAGGCGGAAAGGATGGGGTGCTGCTTACAGGATCTGTAGGAGGAGGTCTCTTTTCCTCTCTGCTGCCATCTGCTGGTGAGGGGGCAAATACGAGCCTCTCTATGGCTGCATGGAGAAGCGCAGGATCTGGTGGAGGAGCTCTGTCATCCTCTCTGCTGCTGAATACCATGACAAGGTGGGGAGAACAATGGGGGGTGGGGGTGTTTCCACAGCTGTGTGGTGTGAGGGTCACATGAAATGGACTGGAGGGCCGGATTTGACCCTGGGGCCTTGTGTTTGACACATGTGGTGTACACCAAAGAAGAGCCGTGTTTACCCATACGGGGATTCATTAGTATTATTTGCATTTCTATGCAGGCAGTCAAGTTTGTGCCAATTATGACGCAGTGGCTGTGCAGACACAGATGCTGCTCCATGTCTGACGTAGGTGCAGCTACATGTCCCCTGCAGAGCCATGTTTTAGCAGCATAGGAATGCATAGGTGTTATCCCAGTCCCATTCATGTCTATTGAGACACAGCTGCTGCTCCCAAAGTAACATCTGCGTGGGTGCATGGTCCAGAAGGCACTCAGGGTGAGTTCAGGGACACGTACCCTCAAGGATATCATATTGGAACAAAGTGGCTGTGTCCATGCAGCTGCCTTGTCCCAATAGACATAAACAGGACTGCCTGCATGGCAGTGCATGGGGCATGGATGTGAAAGAGGCTAAATGTAGACAGTGTGGGGTTGATTTACTAAAGGCAAATAGACTGTGCACTTAGCAAAGTGCAGTTGCTCCAGAGCTTAGTAAATTAGGTAATCTTCACTTTGCAAATAATACCCAATCACATGCAAGGATAACTTAAAAAACAGCATTTTTTCTTGCACATGATTGGATGATGGAAGTCAGCAAAGCGTCTGCTACCAATCTCAAGGGCAACTGCACAGATTATTTGCCTTTAGTAAATAAACCTGTGTGTTGAAGGCCATACACCTGCACCCACGTCAGATTGGGAGCAGCATCTGTGGCCGTGCAGCCACTGCATCCCAAGGGACATTAATGGGACAGGATGCACTAAACACCTGTGCATCCCCTTCCAGGTATACATAGTCCTCCACTGGTGTACACTTTGTATGCCCTGTGTGAACGAGGCCTTTGAAGCAATGTGGCCAGCTTGCTATGAGCGCAGGCCATTGGGCGGCTTGTAGGGGTTAGGCAGGTGGTACCTCTTCCATGTTCCCCTCCTCATTTGGTGCAAAGTGTGGTTGACCAAGGAGGCCTACCCCAGGTTGAGTTCTTCTGGGCTACACTGGGCACCTTGAAAGGGTCACTGCATTACATATGGGATACTTTTACTTGAGCAGATGACTGAACTCTAGTAAACTCTCTTGATGTTAGTATACACCACTATGGTCACTGTTGCATTTAGGAGGCACACGCAGAGCCGATGCTCTCTCCACTTGTCCAGTGTATCTACGCTGCCTCACTCCCAGTAACTGTAATGGGGTACCGCTTTGCACCTAATGCAGACTCCATGCATGTGCTTCCTTCCGTTCATACCATGGCTTCACAGCCGAGCACGCACTGTGCATGCGCGAGCCGCGCTGCGCACTGTGACTGGCCGGCCATTTCATCTGGGACCTGTGACGTGTCCCAGATGATTGCTGAGAGGGAGAGGTGAACTCCCTTCCAGCCCCGCGGTGCCCTGGGAGGAAGTGTGGATCCCTCTAAAAAGAGGATATCCACCCCCCCCCCTGAAAAAAGGACATGCCAAATGTCAGGGAGACACCTGCACTTAAAGCGGAAGTTCCATTTTTGGGTGGAGCTCCGCTTTAGCTTTAACTTTAACAGCCCCTTTAAAAAAATAAAGAAATAAAAAATGTAATTCTTAATTTTCCTTTCCCCCTTCCCTCTTCCCCTCCCTCCTCCCACCAACTGCCCCTTCACTCTCCCTCCCCTCTCATATCTGTTCCATCAACTAGTTGGAAAAAAAACCTTTCCCATATGGGGTTTCTCATACTAAAATAACTTAACCATTAACTAATAACAGGTGCATCTAAGGGGAAAATCTACTGCCCTATGTAGTTTAACCAATCTAAGGGGATCACTAGTAACCCTAGTCAGCTGATATTTCTCTTGAGTAATACATTCAACCTGCCCATATATCTTTAAACTTATCCTTTTGATCCTTAACTGTAAATACCCATCGTTCCGCCTCCATTATTGCATTAACCTCCTTTTTCCATTCCATCAAGGTGGGGCCTCTCTCCTGCTTCCAGAGCCTTGGTATTAATGATTTTGCTGCATTCAACAGATAAGGTGTAATGATTTTTTTATAGAACTTTTTAGAACACGGTATCCCATGAAAAAGAGGTGTAAAGGAGTAACTTCTATGTCAGTTGTTTAATTCATGGTGCAATTGATTCCCAAAATGGTTTATTCTCGGGGCACGTCCACCATATATGGATGTACGTGCCCCATTGTCCATAACCTCTCCAGCATCGATCATCTGTTGTCGGGTATATCTGTCCTAGGTGTACAGGAGTCCGATACCATCTGGTTAAGAATTTATATGACATCTCCTGTATTTGGGAACTTATAGAGGAGCAGCGGGTCCCTTTAATCAATCTCTTAACTTGTGAAGATGTGAAATTACACCCCAGCTCTCTCTCCCATTCTCTAATAAAATATGGATGCACAAAGTAAAAAGAACGGGAGAGGGGATTTAGAAAAAACACCCCAGGGACTTTTAAGGTGCTTAAAAACATATGAAAAGGTAGAAAAACATGTACGATGTAGTTATAAAAAATATATAATTTTTATTGAAAATTTAGCTCCATCATAAAACGATAGTACATTAAGCACAATAGTTGAACCCATCATGGGCGCATAAAGACAGAGCCACTTATTTCCGTACACAATCTGCCGCTCGACATGTTTCACTCTAATGTGAGCTTCTTCAGGAGTTTATGGCAGAAATTGTAGTAGGCTCTAGACAATAGAAAAGACATACATAAGACATTGAATGAAAACAGTTAATAATGAAGAAAGCTAAACCAATAAGGTTTAGCAGAGTATTATATAAGAATCAATGTACATTTTTAATCATACATGTATGGGGCAATAATAGATATGTTTCAAATGAAACTATACATACAAAGAAAAATACAGTGTTTGCTATTAATAGTCTTACCAGGCTGTCGTTTTCAAGGCAAAGTATTGAGATTGGGTAAAATAGCTTGCTGCAGTGCTTTCAATATATGGGCTCTCATAATATGGATTCTCTGTCCTGGTATGGCCAACAGGGGGATATAAAGTTTTGTATATCTTTAAATAATGAAATTATCAAAGATTACCAAAATGGAATGAAACAGGGTGCCACCATTGGCTTAAGATTTGAAAGAAAGAATTTTTACCTTAAATAGAATCAATGATTATTTGCTCGAAGTGGACAAACACCTCCTAGCATGGAATGAAGGTAATAGCAGCAGTAGACCAACACAATATAGAGGAGCCCTAGTCAAGGATTGAGGAATCAGACTGGGAAAAGAATTCCCATGCAGCAGATTCTAAATCAAGGTAATAAAAAATTGCACCAATTAGAAAGGTTTATCAAGTGCAGTTCCTGTCAATGTTAGACATGGCTGCACCAGAGACACTTACTTGAAGAAATCAAAAGGCAGGTAGGCGATGGAGCGATCCATACACTCCCTGTGGTGTGGTGCCAGTGACAGAAGATATGCGGTGTCTAACCGCCTTTATAAGCCCTCCATCCCGGCGGCGTCTGACATCACTGCCGGGATGCGGATGTATATTGAGAATGCCCCAGCTGCAACTGAGTAGGGAATGTAGCGACGTCAATGACCGACGCTCGCTGTGTGCGCGATCGATAGTGCGCATGCGCGAAACGGCAATAACGTAATAGAGCCTATGAGGCTAGTGGCGCCATCTTAAGAAGGGGCAAAAGGATGACAAACACAGCGGTGTCAGTGTTAAACATAAGGATGTGACAAAAATCAATTGGACATCAATGAGTAATGAGATGTGATAGTCTACACTGAAGGTGACATTAAATAATAAGAAGTATTCACTGATCACCAGCAATTAATTAAAAAATGGGCGCGGAGCAATATAGAAAAGAAAAAAAGAGAGAAAAAAGAATTTTTATTTTTTATTTTTAATTAGAGAGGGACTGACATCTCTAAATGCTACCCCCATGTATGTTGCAGAAAGAGACTAACATCTCTAGGGCTCCCAAAGGAGGAGTGATTGATTGTCCACTCGTCGAGTTGGGTGCCCCAGGCGTCCGTGTGGACCTAAACAGACAGAAACATCCATACACGAGGAACCACATCTATAATGGAGCACTGTTAAATTTATGAATTGAAAACAGACTAAATTGTTTAGATAAGGACAGCCTGTAAGGTAAGGATATCAACTTAGTGGGGAGTTAATACCAAAGGAGCCATAAGGTGCAAACATATAAACCTGGGAAATATTTACCATAGACAAAGGTATACAGAAAAGGCAGAACAAATACAGGAAAGAGAAGGGAAGTAGAAAAAAAGAAGAAAAGAGAAAAAAGGATGGTCCAAAATTACAAAGTAAAAAACAAAAAAAAATTAACTTATTTACAAAAAGGGTTTGAAGCTGAATGCATCATTCATGCCCGGGTATTTTAAAGCTGACAATTCGTGTATCCAACGTGCCTCCTTTTGAAGGAATAATTTATCATAGTCTCCTTCCCTGTCTCCAGGGGGATGTGTTCTAGGGCAAAAAAGTGCAGACAGCTGCTATTAAAGTTATGTTGTAGGCCAACATGGCGGCTGATGGGGGTTTCCATTCTCTTTTTTTGTATTAAGGAAACATGATCCCTTATCCGGCAAAAAAAAGGTCGTTTGGTCTTGCCAATGTAAAACATCTGGCATTCACACTGCATGATGTATACAATGCCTACTGATTGGCAAGTTACTGCAAAGTTAGGTTTAAAAAGGCGACCACTCGCAAGCAAGAATCTTCGAGCCGCCAAAATAAATCTACAAAAGTTGCAATGATGACAAGGTCTTCTCCCTTTATTGGTCTCGTTGGCCGTTTTTGTATGACTATCGTAATGACTGTGTACCAGAGAGTCCCTCAGGGAACGAGATCGCCTGAAGGTGATCTCCGGATAAGGTTTTAAATGCTTAGCAATCTTTTCATCCCCCATCAACAAGTACCAGTATCTTTTTAGGATTTCTCGTATCTGCTGGTGCTGGCTGGAAAAGCTAGTGATGAGTCGAACACCAGGATTGACTCTTGTTGGTTTCGGGGTTATGTATAAGGGAAGCTCTATCATGGTTTTTTGCCCTGAGATAGGCTTTCTTAAGGCTTTTTTTGCTGTAGCCGCGCTTGAGAAAACGCGATCGCAGCAGACAGGCTTCTCTTTCAAAATCAGAGTCGGCACTGCAGTTGCGCCTAATTCGCAAGTATTATCCATAGGGCACACTTATGATGAGGGGAGTGGGGTGGGAACTGGTGGTGTGGAGCAAGGAAATCCCTGCAGATGGCTTCTGATACAGGGTCGTTCCTATGCTACCATCACGATTGACTAAAATTTGAATATCAAGAAAGGTTAGACTTTGTTGGCTCAGCTCAAATGTAAATTTAAGATTAAAGTTGTTAATCTTAAGACTATCCAAAAAAGAAAGAAGTGAGTCCTAGGTGCCCATCCAGATGAAGAAGATATCGTCAATGAATCTTCTCCATACAGGAATTTGTTCAAGGTAATTTTGCATGTCATCCCTATGAAAAAGTTCACGCTCCCACGCCCCCAGATACAGGTTGGCATAAGAGGGGGCACATTTGGTCCCCATAGCCACTCCCTGTATCTGGAGGTAGTGGGAGCCACCAAAAAGAAAAATGTTGGAGAGGATAAATAATAACAGGTCCAGAATGAATCTGTTGTAGTGGTGAGAGGCCTCCGGGTTCTCAGAAATAAAGCCCTTCACAATGTCAACACCCCGGAGATGGGGGATGGAATTGTAAAGGGCCTCCACGTCGAGGGCCACCAACCACGAGCCCCCAGCAAAGGAGATTCCATCGAGGGCGCGTAGAAGGTCATTGGTGTCCTGAAGGTAAGACACCAATCCCTCGATGTGGGGTCTTAGAAAATCATCAACTAACTGGCTAGCGGTTTCAGTTAGACTGCCGTTACCCGAGACGATAGGACGGCCCAGGGGTTTTCTAGGGTTTTTGTGAATCTTGGGGAGTGCGTACAAAGTTGGTGTTCATGGGGAAGTGACATTCAAAAATTCCCAAGTGGATTTACTTATAAGGCCTTTGCGATAGGCCGAGCCAATTAAATGCTGGTAGCGATTAATCGTTAGGGCAAGATGGTTGGGTGATACCTTACGGTACCATTCACGATTCTGGACCAACGCCAGCACCATGGCCTCATACTGGCTGTTGTCTATCACCACCAAGTTCCCACCTTTGTACGAAGGCTTAATCGTGATATTTTTGTTCAATTGTAACGATTTTAGGGCTGCCAGTTGAGAGGGAGTCAAGTTTGACTCTGATGTATTTTTCCACTTGGTCTCCATAATTTCTTTGGTCACTTGACTCGTGAATGCCTATACATTGGGGTTCCCCTGTAACGTAGGAAACCTCCGAGATTTAGGTTTGTAGTTCTGAGGTTTGGAAAAAGTGGAGAGGCGGCCCGATGGGGGTGGGGGAGGAGAGGGGCCGAGACCTAATTCAAGGGTATGAGCCTCGAAAAGGTCTATTTCATCAAGGCCTCCCTCCTCCCACAGCTCCATCAGGTCCTCCATGGCTTTAATATCATTAATGGACATGCCTTTCCATAGGGGATTGTCCAGAGTGGAATTTTAAATGGAGGTGACTGGCTTGTCATACAGAATTTTAAACATGAGTTTTCTAGAAAATAAATTGAGGTCTTTTATCAATTCAAACTGATCCACCTTGTGTGAGGGACAAAAAGTTAAGCCCAAATTCAACACAGAGATCTGTTCTGCTAAAAGGGGATAAGAAGACATATTGATCACCTCGAATTGGCTTTCGGGGGTTTGGGATTCCCCAAGTCTGGGCTGACAACTTTTTAGGACTCCGATATTGCTTGTGAAAAAAATCGGAGCTGGGCGAAAATCCAGCTGTGAAGAGATAGCATTAGTGTTGCTTACCTGTGTATTAGAAGTGAATGGTAGTGCACTGTTGGTTGCACAAATGTTAGTGATCGATTCGGAGTGTCCCGGTGCGTTAGTGAGTGAATTTTTAACCGCACCTGCTCGAGTGACCATAGGTGCCTTGGTATTGGGAGTGCGCCTAGCAGTGCCTGCAAGTGCGTTTCCTTTCAAGTGTTTGGGATTTTAAGATCCCTGAGATTTGGTGAACCGCGTGAATTCTTGTGCCTGTATTGAGGAAACAGAAGAGACAGATGAATCGGAGTCATTGGGTTCACTAGTTGCTTGTCTAAATTGGCGTGCTTGATTATTTCGTTTTTTCCCTTTATAATTATTGTGGGCCCAATTGTAGGCCTGTTTATTATCATATGCCAATTTATCTCTAATGTATTTCTTTTCTTTTGTTTTAAGAATTTCTGCGACGTAAATTTCTAAATTTTCTTTAAGATCATTTTCACGTGTAAGAAACAGCCCATCAGTGGTGATCAATTGATTATCCTGATATCATTTTTCAATTTCCTTATCTAGTTGAGAGAGTTCAATAGTATAGTGCTTGCAGAGAAGCTCCATCATTTTCATAGAGCATCTCTGCAAGTTGTTCTCCCATTCAAGTTTGAACTCTGGTTCCATCTGGGCAATAGTAGGAAAGATTTGAATTCTCAAACCCCAAGGGGAGATATTTTCTTCTGTGTACTTCAAAAAATACCATTTGTTTGGACAAAGATGGGAACTTGGTGGTGATGGACAACAGCCAGTATGAGCCCATGGTGCTGGCGTTGGTCCAGAATCGTTAATGGTACCGTAAGGTATCACCCAACCATCTTGCCCTAACGATTAATCGCTACCAGCATTTAATTGGCTCGGCCTATCGCAAAGGCCTTATAAGTAAATCCACTTGGGAATTTTTAAATGTCACTTCTCCACGAACACCAACTTTGTACGCACTCCCCAAGATTCACAAAAACCCTAGAAAACCCCCTGGGCCGTCCTATCGTCTCCGGTAACGGCATCTCACCGAAACCGCTAGCCAGTTAGTTGATGATTTTCTAAGACCCCACATCGAGGGATTGGTGTTCTACCTTCAGGACACCAATGACCTTCTACGCGCCCTCGATGGAATCTCCTTTGCTGGGGGCTCGTGGTTGGTGGCCCTCGACGTGGAGGCCCTTTACAATTCCATCCCCCATCTCCGGGGTGTTGACATTGTGAAGGGCTATATTCTGAGAACCCGGAGGCCTCTCACCACCCGGAGGCCTCTCACCACTACAACAGATTCATTCTGGACCTGTTGCCCCCTCTTATGCCAACCTGTATCTGGGGGGGTGGGAGCGTGAACTTTTTCATAGGGATGACATGCAAAATTACCTTCAACAAATTCCTGTATGGAGAAGATTCATTGACGATATCTTCTTCATCTGGACGACCACCAAGGACTCACTTCTTTCTTTTTTGGATAGTCTTAAGATTAACAGCTTTAATCTTAAATTTACATTTGAGCTGAGCCAACAAAACCTAACCTTTCTTGATATTCAAATTTTAGTCAATCCTGATGGTAGCACGACCCTGTATCGCAAGCCATCTGCAGGGAATTCCTTGCTCCACGCCACCAGTTCCCACCCTCACTCCCCTCATCACAAGTGTGCCCTATGGACAATACTTGTGAATTAGGCACAACTGCAGTGCCGACTAATTTTGAAAGAGAAGCCTGTCTGCTGCGATCGCGTTTTCTCAAGCGCGGCTACAGCAAAAAATGTCTTAAGAAAGCCTATTTCAGGGCAAAAAACCATGATAGAGCTTCCCTTATACATAACCCAAAACCAACAAGAGTCAATCCTGGTGTTCGACTCATCACTAGCTTTTCCAGCCAGCACCAGCAGATACGAGAAATCCTGAAAAGATACTGGTACTTGCTGATGGGGGATGAAAAGATTGCTAAGCATTTAAAACCTTATCCGGAGATCACCTTCAGGCGATCTTGTTCCCTGAGGGACTCTCTGGTACACAGTCATTACGATAGTCATACAAAAATGGCCAACGAGACCAATAAAGGGAGCAGACCTTGTCATCATTGCAACTTTTGTAGATTTATATTGGCGGCTCAAAGCTTCTTGCTTCCAAGTGGTTGCCTTTTTAAACCTAACTTTGCAGTAACTTGCCAATCAGTAGGCATTGCATACATCATGCAATGTGAATGCCAGATGTTTTACATTGGCAAGACCAAACGACCTTTTTTTTGCCGGATAAGGGATCATGTTTCCTTAATACAAAGAAAGAGAATGGAAACCCCCATCAGCCGCCATGTTGGCCTACAACATAACTTTAATAGCAGCTGTCTGCACTTTTTTGCCCTAGAACACATCCCTCCTGGAGACAGAGGAGGAGACTATGATAAATTACTCCTTCAAAAGGAGGCACGTTGGATACACGAATTGTCAGCTTTAAAATACCCGGGCATGAATGACGCATTCAGCTTCAAACCCTTTTTGTAAATAAATTAAATTTTTTTTTGTTTTTTACTTTGTAATTTTGGACCATCCTTTTTTCTCTTTTCTTCTTTTTTTCTACTTCTCTTCTCTTTCCTGTATTTGTTCTGCCTTTTCTGTATACCTTTGTCTATGGTAAATATTTCCCAGGTTTATATGTTTGCACCTTATGGCTCCTTTGGTATTAACTCCCCACTAAGTTGATATCCTTACCTTACAGGCTGTCCTTACCTAAACAATTTAGTCTGTTTTCAATTCATAAATTTAACAGTGCTCCATTATAGATGTGGTTCCTCGTGTATGGATGTTTCTGTCTATTTAGGTCCACACGGCACCCAACTCGACGAGTGATCAATCACTCCTCCTTTGGGAGCCCTAGAGATGTTAGTCCCTTTCTGCAACATACATGGGAGTAGCATTTAGAGATGTCAGTCCCTCTCTAATTAAAAATAAAAACTAAAAATTCTTTTTTCTCTCTTTTTTTCTTTTCTATATTGCTCCGCGCCCATTTTTTAATTGATTACCGGTGATCAGTGAATACTTATTATTATTTAATGTCATCTTCAATGTAGACTATCACATCTCTTTACTCATTGATGTCCAATTGGTTTTTGTCACATCCTTATGTTTAACACTGACGCCGCTGTGTTTGTCATCCTTTTGCCCTTCTTAAGATGGCGCCGCTAGCCTCATAGGCTCTATTACGTTATTGCCGTTTCGCGCATGCGCACTATCGATCGCGCACGCAGCAAGCGTCGTCATTGACGTCGCTACGTTCCCTACTCGGTTGCAGCTGGGGCATTCTCAATATACATCCGCATCCCAGCGGTGATGTCAGATGCCGCCGGGATGGAGGGCTTATAAAGGCGGTTAGACACCGCACATCTTCTGTCACTGGCACCACACCACAGGGAGTGTGTGGATCGCTCCATCGCCTACCTGCCTTTTGATTTCTTCAAGTAGGTGTCTCTGGTGCAGCCATGTCTAATATTGACAGGAACTGCACTTGATAAGCCTTTCTAATTGGTGCAATTTTTTATTACCTTGATTTAGAATCTGCTGCATGGGAATTCTTTTCCCAGTCTGATTCCTCAATCCTTGACTAGGGCTCCTCTATATTGTGTTGATCTACTGCTGCTATTACCTTCATTCCATGCTAGGAGGTGTTTGTCCACTTCGAGCAAATAATCATTGATTCTATTTAAGGTAAAAAAAAATTCTTTCAAATCCTAAGCCAATGGTGGCACCCTGTTTCATTCCATTTTGGTAACCTTTGATAATTTCATTATTTAAGGATATACAAAACTTTATATCCCCCTGTTGGCCATACCAGGACAGAGAATCCATATTATGAGAGCCCATATATTGAAAGCACTGCAGCAAGCTATTTTTCCCAATCTCAATACTTTGCCTTGAAAACGACAGCCTGGTAAGACTATTAATATCAAACACTGTATTTTTCTTTGTATGTATAGTTTCATTTGAAACATATCTATTATTGCCCCATACATGTATGATTAAAAATGTACATTGATTCTTATATATTACTCTGCTAAACCTTATTGGTTTAGCTTTCTTCATTATTAACTGTTTTCGGAATATAAGTATACGGAAATAAGTGGCTCTGTCTTTATGCGCCCATGGTGGGTTCAACTATTGTGATTAATGTACTATCGTTTTAAGATGGTGTCTTTTTCAATAAAAATTATATATTTTTTATAACTACATCGTACATGTTTTTCTACCTTCTCATATATTTTTAAGCACCTTAAAAGTCCCTGGGGTGTTTTTTCTAAACCCCCTCTCCCATTCTTTTTTCTATGTGCATTCAATATGGGATGTGGTGCTTTGTGCTGACTATTTCTGCCCTTATAAATATTAATAAAATATGGAGTTGAGGTGTATTGCCCACTAAGGACCAGTCTATACATTTACGCTAATAGGCGTCCAGATTCTGAGATATGAACACATAACACTTCAAATGCATATAGAGAACCAACATGATGGATTATTGCGGTACCAGAGAGGAATTTTAGCACAAATTGATTAATACATTTATTGTAACAAAATGTATACATAGAAAAGATTCATGAATAAAAACATCCAATTAAATTGTCAGGTTCAGTACAAAAGTTAAAAAATATCACAGAGGTGGTTGACGCGTTTCGCTTGTTAGCTTCTTCAGAACCGATTACTCAGTGATTTGCAACAACAAAACCTCACATTAAAGACCTGGAGAAGAAACAAATGACACTAAGAGTAGTTTCATGTTAGATAGGTATGGAGTGCACATATCTCGTGTAGAAAAATTATAATAATAGCAAAAATATCCTCAAAAAGGAGAAAAAATTATAATTCATTGAGCACTTACACAAGATAGCTTCACCTAGTTACATAGTTACATAGTAGGTGAGGTTGAAAAAAGACATCAAGTCCAACCTATGTATGTGATTATGTGTCAGTATTACATTGTATATCCCTGTATGTTGCGGTCATTCAGGTGATTATCTAATAGTTTCTTGAAGCTATCAATGCTCCCCGCTGAGACCACTGCATGTGGAAGGGAATTCCACATCCTTGCCGCTCTTACAGTAAAGAACCCTCTACGTAGTTTAAGGTTAAACCTCTTTTCTTCTAATTGTAATGAGTGGCCACGAGTCTTATTAAACTCTCTTCTGCGAAAAAGTTTTATCCCTATTGTGGGGTCACCAGTACAGTATTTGTAAATTTAAATCATATCCCCTCTCAAGCATCTCTTCTCCAGAGAGAATAAGTTCAGTGCTCGCAACCTTTCCTCATAACTAATATCCTCCAGACCCTTTATTAGCTTTGTTGCCCTTCTTTGTACTCGCTCCATTTCCAGTACATCCTTCCTGAGGACTGGTGCCCAGAACTGGACAGCATACTCCAGGTGCGGCCGGACCAGAGCCTTGTAGAGTGGGAGAATTATCGTTTTATCTCTGGCGTTGATCCCCCTTTTAATGCATGCCAATATTCTGTTTGCTTTGTTAGCAGCAGCTTGGCATTGCATGCCATTGCTGAGCCTATCATCTACTAGGACCCCCAGGTCCTTTTCCATCCTAGATTCCCCCAGAGGTTCTCCCCCCAGTGTATAGATTGCATTCATATTTTTGCCACCCAAATGCATTATTTTACATTTTTCTACATTGAACCTCATTTGCCATGTAGTCGCCCACCCCATTAATTTGTTCAGGTCTTTTTGCAAGGTTTCCACATCCTGCGGAGAAGTTATTGCCCTGTTTAGCTTAGTATCGTCTGCAAATACAGAGATTGAACTGTTTATCCCATCCTCCAGGTTGTTTATGAACAAATTAAATAGGATTGGTCCAAGCACAGAACCCTGGGGAACCCCACTACCCACCTCTGACCATTCTGAGTACTCTCCACCTATAGAAGAATCGAGCTGCCCATGTCAAAGAGGAAGAGGATTAATGGACAAGCAGATGCGGGGCTGCCAATACACCGTGGCCCCTGTGCTCATTCCTCTCCTTTGTGTTGTTTAGGAATATATATAATTATCTAATATGAACTACCCTGTGGATTCTTTAGGTATCCCACAGATATTATCTTCTTGAGGGTTGGGACCCTGCCAGCTAATCATATTGAGCCACTATATTTTGTATAGTAGAGGTCAGTATTAAGTAACTTAATACATCGTGTGATATCAATACCCCTTTGATGATTTGTAATTATCTTGGAATACTATTCTGGTTATTGTTTTCACCTAGGGGCCATGGTGTATTGGCAGCCACGCATCTCACTGAGTAATCGGTTCAGAAGAAGCTAACAAGCAAAACGCATCAACCATCTCTGTGATATTTTTTAACTTTTGTACTGAACCTGACAATTGAATTGGATGTTTTTATTCATGAAACTTTTCTACGTATACATTTTGTTACAATAAATGTATTATTAATCAATTTGTGCTAAAATTCCTCTCTGGTACCGCAATAATTCATCATGTTGGTTCTCTATATGCATTTGAAGTGTTATGTGTTCATATCTCAGAATCTGGACGCCTATTAGCGCAAATGTATAGACTGGTCCTTAGTGGGCAATACACCTCAACTCCATATTTTATTAGAGAATGGGAGAGAGAGCTGGGGTGTAATAATCCTTCATGTTGGTTCTCTATATGTGTAAAGTTTAGTAAGGATGAGATACCCCCATAGCCTTAATGTTCAGTTTTCCATACGCTTCAAATGCAGTTAACAAGCTTAAAGATCTTACTGTAGGTTTCAATTTATCAAAAAAATCTGTCATCTGGAGATTTCTCCATGACGCTAAAAGTATACTCCCAAGAGATGATGTCAGCTCCAATTGGGGGGGGGGCAATTTATCCCTTGGGGCGAACTTCGCACAAGTCGTGTTCCCATCTGTACTCCATATTCCCAGTGTTCTAAGTTCTTCCCTTGAGGAGAACCAAGGATATCCTCCCAAAGGGGCCAAAGGAGATGTCTGCGGGCCAGTTTACCCATTATATTCATTCTATCCCACTTAGGTCTGCGCATTATATCATAAACCAGTCTGGGATGTTTGTCATTAAATACAAAAGTCTGAAAGGCTTAAAAAAGCTTTGTGGGATTGCAATCGGTATTGTATAT
Source organism: Aquarana catesbeiana (assembly GCF_042186555.1). Classification (NCBI taxonomy): domain Eukaryota; kingdom Metazoa; phylum Chordata; class Amphibia; order Anura; family Ranidae; genus Aquarana; species Aquarana catesbeiana. The sequence continues at coordinate 567,783,048 of NC_133324.1, forward strand.
AGGGTATATATTAACCTAGGTAATATTATCATTTTTAGAGCATTCACCCTCCCAAACCATGTCATTTTATAACCCTTCCATCCCTGCAATTCCTTCATTATTCCTGTCAGCAAAGGACTATAGTTAAGGTCGTATAAAAGCCTTGGATCCGGGGTAATATAAACTACAATAAATAGTCTAGATGCCAAATAAAGGGAAAGGAACATTGCAGGGATGTTGCCACATCTGGGGGCACATGAATTGGCAAGAGCACAGATTTCTCAAAATGTATTTTGAAGTCAGACATAAGCCCGTATCTATCAACCTCGGACATCAAAGCGGCTAAAGACGCCCAAGGGTCGGAAGAGAAAAAATAATAAATCATCTGTGTAAGCTGACACCTTATGTTCCACTGCCCCAATACAAATCCCCGAGATCGCCTCCCTTCCCCTGACCATACAAAGAAGGGCTCCAGGACCAAGGCAAACAGCAATGGGAACAGGGGACACCCCTGTCTAGTCGCATTGCATATGCCAAAATAGTCCGAAAATGTACCGTTCACCTTTACTCTTGCTCTAGGGCCAGTATATAGTGCTGAAACCCAACCCACCATCCTGTCCCCTAGTCCCATCCCTTTTAACACCTCTCTCATAAAGGCCCAATTTACCCTATCAAATGCTTTCACAGCATCCATTGATATTACCGTTCGTGGAGTTTGTTCGGGTACCTTTTGAGCCCAGTGAAGAATATGAATTAAAGCAGTTAGTTTTAAAGCAGAAATATACTCCAAAAATACCTCCGCTCCAACAATGCAAGGTCCTGGTGTCAACTTCTCCCTGGATTCTTCTGAGAACTAGGTTGACAGCTGTTTGTTTGGCTGGCTGGGGAATGATGAAGCTCCCAAGCATGCACGTGGGAGTTAATTGTGGTTCTAAGGTGTTCCAAGAATAAACACTGAGCTGTGTGTGCACAGCTCAATATACATTCTACATGCCTGCGCCCCCTCTTTGGTTTTTGCCTTGGCTATCCAGAGATGTACTAAATATGTTTTGTTTGTTTATTGGTCCTCAAACAGTCAGGGTCTACATAGCAACCAACAACTATTGAGACAATGAATACTCAGATCAGAAAATGTAATGTACAGAATGCAACTGTTAAGAGTATTTAATATCCAGGGATAGGTGTATGCATAGCTCCCAACTGTCCCCAATTTCAAGGGACTGTCCCTGATTTGGAACAATGTCCCTCTGTCCCCTTTTCCTCCTCATTTGTCCCTCATTTAGATCTGATCTATATGGTTGTAAATAAAATGCACTTTTTGTTTTTCAAAAAGTTATTCCCAGTGCTAAACCTTTCATCCAATATCTAAATTGCTGCATCTGTAAATTTCCAAAGCCAGTATAATGGAATAGTAGTGGTAAAAAAAGCATACATTTTTTTGCATAACTCTCTATTAAGGGGGCGTGGCAAGGTGTGTCCCCCATGCCTACATACTTTTGCTAATAGGTGTCCCTTGTTCCCATCTCAAATTGTTGGGAGGTATGTGTATGTACCGTACAGCATTGCGGAGAACCCTAAACATCACCAAAGAGCCACATAAAAAATTCAGTAAATATTCAGTGTCAGAGACAGCAGACACACAACAGAATATAGTCAAAGACTATGGGCTTAATGCAAGAGATTGTCATAGACTGTAGACATGATACAAGAGATTGCCAGAGACTACAGACATGATACAAGAGATAGTCTGAGACTGCAGACATTATACAAGAGATGGTCAGAGACTGCAAACATGATACAAGAGATGGCCAGTGACTGCGGACATGATACAAGAGATGGGCAGTGACTGCGGACATGATACTGTACAAGAGATGGCCAGTGACTGCGGACATGATACAAGAGATGGCCAGTGACTGCGGACATGATACTGTACAAGAGATGGCCAGTGACTGCAGACATGATACAAGAGATGGCCAGTGACTATGGACATGATGCAAGAGATGGTCATAGACTGCGTACAGGATGCAAGAGATGCACAGAGACTCTGGCCAGGATGCAGAAGATTGTCAGAGACTGTGGACAGGATGCAAGAGAAGGTCAGAGACTGTGGACATGGTATAGCAAATGGTCAGAGATGGCAGATATGGTACAGGATATGATCAGAGACTGTGGGCATAGTATAGGTGTAGTTGAAGACTGGGGACATGCTTCAGGAAACAGTCACAGACTAGAAACATAATATATGAGACTGCTAGAGACCACAGCTATAACAGGGCATAGAAAGTGCAGGGGTTAGGAGTATGAAACATATGGCCCCTTGCCGGTGATTGGGAGCAAATATAAGCCACTTGTCTGGTGTCAGTGAGAGTAAAAATTTTCCCATTGTTTGTGTCGGTGGGAGAAAAATAAACCACAGGGAAAAAATAAAATGACTTTGTTTTGAACCATAGCAAATATAAATGTCAGAACAGTATACAAAAATTACAAAATTACAACTTTTTTGGAAAGTAGACATTGCGTGTCTCTTCTGCAATAAAGAGCCTGCCTGCTCACAGTTTTTATTTATTTTTGATTTTAGTTAGACTTTTTGCAGGGGTCATGAGACACTTCAGTTTAGATTCTTCTTATGTTTACTTTCTGCTTGGGGTCCTTCTTTTGATGTCTACTTCACTGCCTGCATGACATGGGTAGTTCCTCTTGAATGGCCGCCAGCTGGGATTTTTAGGGATAATAGGGGAACAGTGGTCTCTGGGCGCCATCTCAACGCTGAAATAGTGGTCTACCACACAGGAGCTGGCAGCAGTAAGGGACCTGTATTGAGGACTTAGGTAAGTATTGCTGGTTTTACCAGGTAAGGGGGACAAGAAAAACCACCATACAGATTAGAGGGGGTGGGAGAGTAGTGCAGTAAAAAGTTAGTTTTATCCCATAATGGGGATTTTGGCTAACACAGCGGGTAAAAGTGGTTGTACACTTGCTGTAGCTGTGGTGCTTTGCAGCCATGGCAAAAATGATATCCCCTGTCACGTTCAGTGGGCCATGCTGCTGCCTAATGCAACTCATTAAAGTGAAAGGAGCTGCCCTGCAAACTGCATGCAATGCACATGGTGGTTGTGTAGGATGCGGTGTATAGCCCTGAATCTGGGGCCCATAGCCCCGAGTCTCTAGGGTGACCGGGGCTGGTGCTGAGGTGGGGGGGCGTTCCGCCCCGGGTGCCACACACAGGCGGGTGTCAGTTTGGTATTGTATGCTGTGTCAGCTCTAATTTGAATCGCCAGACCTCCGCCATTACAAAGTCCCGCCTCCTGGTATGGCTCCTCTGACAGTCAGCACACTTGCCCAATGCCGGGCCATGTGCTGCCTATCATAGGTGGGAGCCGATCCAGGAGGCAGTACTTATGCGACGGCGTGCACCCGGCGATTCAAATTAAAGATGACACAGCGGGAGACGCCAGCCTGTGTGATGATCCAGCCAGCTCCACTCTTCCTCTCCTCTTTGATCCCCAAGGCAGGTGAGGGCGATGTGGGCACTGGTGAGGCTGCATTGCTGGGCACAGGTGAGGCTGCATTGCTGGGCACAGGTGAGGCTGCATTCCTGGGCACAGGTGAGCCTGCATTGCTGGGCACTGGTGAGGCTGCATTCCTGGGCACAGGTGAGGCTGCATTCCTGGGCACAGGTGAGACTGCATTCATGGGCACAGGTGAGGCTGCATTCCTGGGGACTGGTGAGGCTGAGATGTGGGCACAAGTGAGGCTGCATTCATGGGCACAGGTGAGGCTGCATTCATGGGCACAGGTGAGGCTGCATTCCTGGGCACAGGTGAGGCTGAGATGTGGGCACAGGTGAGGCTGAGATGTGGGCACAGGTGAGGCTGCATTGCTGGGCACAAGTGAGGCTGCATTCCTGGGCACAGGTAAGGCTGAATTCCTGGGCACTGGTGAGGCTGAGATGTGGGCACAGGTGAGGCTGCATTCCTGTGCACAGGTCGAGGCTGCATTTCTGGGCACTGGTGAGGCTACATTGCTTGGCACTGGTGAGGCTGCATTGCTGGGCACTGGTGAGGCTGCAAAGATGGGCACAGCTGAGCCCTGCATTCTTTTGGTAGTGCACTCCTGAACCCTGCATTCTTTATGTAGCGAACTCCTGAGCCCTGGGGCTCTCTGGGGATCCTGATGTAATGAGGGGGGCTCTAAGGACCCTGATGTAAGTAGGGAGGCTCTCTGGGGACACTGATGTAAAAGGGGGCTCTCTGGGGACCCTGATGTAATGAGGGGGGCTCTGGGGAATCTGATGTAAGTGGGGGGCTCTCAGGGGACCCTGATGTAAGGGGGATCTGCAATCAGATATGTAACAATATTTTATATATATATATATATATATATATATACAGTATCTCACAAAAGTGAGTACACCCCTCACATTTTTGTAAATATTTTATTTTATCTTTTCTTGTGACAACACTGAAGAAATGATACTTTGCTACAATATAAAGTAGTTTGTGTACAGCTTGTATAACAGTGTAAATTTGCTGTCGCCTCAAAATATCTCAACACACTATTAATGCTAATGCTAATGCTAACACGCTATTAATGTCTAAACCGCTGGCAACAAAAGTGAGTACACCCCTAAGTGAAAATGTCCAAATTGGGCCCAATTAGCCATTTTCCCTCCCCGGTGTTATGTTTACTGTTACAAGGTCTCAGGTGTGAATGGGGAGCAGGTGTGTTGAACTCTCTGAGGATCTGAAAAAAAAGAATTGTTGCTCTACATAAAGATGGCCTAGGCTATAAGAAGATTGCCAAGACCCTGAAACTGAGCTGCAGCACAGTGGCCAAGACCATACAGTGGTTTAACAGGACAGGTTCCACTCAGAACAGGCCACGCCATGGTCGACCAAAGAAGTTGAGTGCACGTGGTCAGCGTCATATCCAGAGGTCGTCTGGGAAATAGACACATGAGTGCTGCCAGCATAGCTGCAGAGGTTGATGGGGTGGGGGGTCAGCCTGTCAGTGCTCAGACCATATATCTAGCTGCATCAAATTGGTCTGTATGGCTGTCGTCCCAGAAGGAAGCCTCTTCTAAAGATGATGCACAAGAAAGCCTGCAAAAAGTTTGCTGAAGACAAGCAGACTAAGGACATGGATTACTGAAACCATGTCCTGTGGTCTGATGAGACAAGATAAACTTATTTGGTTCAGATGGTGTCAAGCATGTGTGGCGGCAACCAGGTGAGAAGTACAAAGACAAGTGTGTCTTGCCTACAGTCAAGCATGGTGGTGGGAGTTTCATGGTCTGGGGCTGCATGAGTGCTGCTGGCACTGGGGAGCTATAGTTCATTGAGGGAACCATGAATGCCAACATGTACGTGACATACTGAAGCCGAGCATGATCCCCTCCGTTCAGAGACTGGGCCACAGGGCAGTATTCCAACATGATAATGACCCCAAACACACCTCGAAGATGACCACTGCCTTGCTAAAGAAACTGAGGGTAAAGGTGATGGACTGGCCAAGCATGTCCCCAGACCTAAACCCTATGGAGCATCTGTGGGGCATCCTCAAACAGACGGTGAAGGAGCGCAAGGTCTCTAACATCCACCAGCTCCGTTGTCATGAAGGAGTGGAAGAGGACCCCAATGGCAACCTGTGAAGCTCTGGTGAACTCCATGCCCAAGAGGGTTAAGGCAGTGCTGAAAAATAATGGTGGCCACACAAAATATTGACACTTTAGGCCCAATTTATACATTTTTCACTTAGGAGTGTACTCACTTTTGTTGCCAGCGGTTTAGACATTAATGGATGTGTGTTGAGTTATTTTGAGGGGACAGCAAATTTACACTGTTATGCAAGTTGTACACTCACTACTTTACATTGTAGCAAAGTGTCATTTCTTCAGTGTTGTCACATGAAAAGATATAATAAAATATTTATCAAAATGTGAGGTGTGTACTCATTTTTGTAAGATACTGTATATATACTGTATATATATATATAAATACAATATCTCAAAAAAGTGAGTACACACCTCACATTTTTGTAAATATTTTATTATATCTTTTCATGTGACAACACTGAAGAATACGTAAATTATATACATGTGTATGTCCACATTGTTTGTGTCGGTGGGAGAAAAATAAACCACAGGGAAAAAATAAAATGACTTTGTTTTGAACCATAGCAAATATAAATGTCAGAACAGTATACAAAAATTACAAAATTACAACTTTTTTGGAAAGTAGACATTGCGTGTCTCTTCTGCAATAAAGAGCCTGCCTGCTCACAGTTTTTATTTATTTTTGATTTTAGTTAGACTTTTTGCAGGGGTCATGAGACACTTCAGTTTAGATTCTTCTTATGTTTACTTTCTGCTTGGGGTCCTTCTTTTGATGTCTACTTCACTGCCTGCATGACATGGGTAGTTCCTCTTGAATGGCCGCCAGCTGGGATTTTTAGGGATAATAGGGGAACAGTGGTCTCTGGGCGCCATCTCAACGCTGAAATAGTGGTCTACCACACAGGAGCTGGCAGCAGTAAGGGACCTGTATTGAGGACTTAGGTAAGTATTGCTGGTTTTACCAGGTAAGGGGGACAAGAAAAACCACCATACAGATTAGAGGGGGTGGGAGAGTAGTGCAGTAAAAAGTTAGTTTTATCCCATAATGGGGATTTTGGCTAACACAGCGGGTAAAAGTGGTTGTACACTTGCTGTAGCTGTGGTGCTTTGCAGCCATGGCAAAAATGATATCCCCTGTCACGTTCAGTGGGCCATGCTGCTGCCAAATGCAACTCATTAAAGTGAAAGGAGCTGCCCTGCAAACTGCATGCAATGCACATGGTGGTTGTGTAGGATGCGGTGTATAGCCCTGAATCTGGGGCCCATAGCCCCGAGTCTCTAGGGTGACCGGGGCTGGTGCTGAGGTGGGGGGGCGTTCCGCCCCGGGTGCCACACACAGGCGGGTGTCAGTTTGGTATTGTATGCTGTGTCAGCTCTAATTTGAATCGCCAGACCTCCGCCATTACAAAGTCCCGCCTCCTGGTATGGCTCCTCTGACAGTCAGCACACTTGCCCAATGCCGGGCCATGTGCTGCCTATCATAGGTGGGAGCCGATCCAGGAGGCAGTACTTATGCGACGGCGTGCACCCGGCGATTCAAATTAAAGATGACACAGCGGGAGACGCCAGCCTGTGTGATGATCCAGCCAGCTCCACTCTTCCTCTCCTCTTTGATCCCCAAGGCAGGTGAGGGCGATGTGGGCACTGGTGAGGCTGCATTGCTGGGCACAGGTGAGGCTGCATTGCTGGGCACAGGTGAGGCTGCATTCCTGGGCACAGGTGAGCCTGCATTGCTGGGCACTGGTGAGACTGCATTCCTGGGCACAGGTGAGGCTGCATTCCTGGGCACAGGTGAGACTGCATTCATGGGCACAGGTGAGGCTGCATTCCTGGGGACTGGTGAGGCTGAGATGTGGGCACAAGTGAGGCTGCATTCATGGGCACAGGTGAGGCTGCATTCATGGGCACAGGTGAGGCTGCATTCCTGGGCACAGGTGAGGCTGAGATGTGGGCACAGGTGAGGCTGAGATGTGGGCACAGGTGAGGCTGCATTGCTGGGCACAAGTGAGGCTGCATTCCTGGGCACAGGTAAGGCTGAATTCCTGGGCACTGGTGAGGCTGAGATGTGGGCACAGGTGAGGCTGCATTCCTGTGCACAGGTCGAGGCTGCATTTCTGGGCACTGGTGAGGCTACATTGCTTGGCACTGGTGAGGCTGCATTGCTGGGCACTGGTGAGGCTGCAAAGATGGGCACAGCTGAGCCCTGCATTCTTTTGGTAGTGCACTCCTGAACCCTGCATTCTTTATGTAGCGAACTCCTGAGCCCTGGGGCTCTCTGGGGATCCTGATGTAATGAGGGGGGCTCTAAGGACCCTGATGTAAGTAGGGAGGCTCTCTGGGGACACTGATGTAAAAGGGGGCTCTCTGGGCACCCTGATGTAATGAGGGGGGCTCTGGGGAATCTGATGTAAGTGGGGGGCTCTCAGGGGACCCTGATGTAAGGGGGATCTGCAATCAGATATGTAACAATATTTTATATATATATATATATATATATATATATACAGTATCTCACAAAAGTGAGTACACCCCTCACATTTTTGTAAATATTTTATTATATCTTTTCTTGTGACAACACTGAAGAAATGATACTTTGCTACAATATAAAGTAGTTTGTGTACAGCTTGTATAACAGTGTAAATTTGCTGTCGCCTCAAAATATCTCAACACACTATTAATGCTAATGCTAATGCTAACACGCTATTAATGTCTAAACCGCTGGCAACAAAAGTGAGTACACCCCTAAGTGAAAATGTCCAAATTGGGCCCAATTAGCCATTTTCCCTCCCCGGTGTTATGTTTACTGTTACAAGGTCTCAGGTGTGAATGGGGAGCAGGTGTGTTGAACTCTCTGAGGATCTGAAAAAAAAGAATTGTTGCTCTACATAAAGATGGCCTAGGCTATAAGAAGATTGCCAAGACCCTGAAACTGAGCTGCAGCACAGTGGCCAAGACCATACAGTGGTTTAACAGGACAGGTTCCACTCAGAACAGGCCACGCCATGGTCGACCAAAGAAGTTGAGTGCACGTGGTCAGCGTCATATCCAGAGGTCGTCTGGGAAATAGACACATGAGTGCTGCCAGCATAGCTGCAGAGGTTGATGGGGTGGGGGGTCAGCCTGTCAGTGCTCAGACCATATATCTAGCTGCATCAAATTGGTCTGTATGGCTGTCGTCCCAGAAGGAAGCCTCTTCTAAAGATGATGCACAAGAAAGCCTGCAAAAAGTTTGCTGAAGACAAGCAGACTAAGGACATGGATTACTGAAACCATGTCCTGTGGTCTGATGAGACAAGATAAACTTATTTGGTTCAGATGGTGTCAAGCATGTGTGGCGGCAACCAGGTGAGAAGTACAAAGACAAGTGTGTCTTGCCTACAGTCAAGCATGGTGGTGGGAGTTTCATGGTCTGGGGCTGCATGAGTGCTGCTGGCACTGGGGAGCTATAGTTCATTGAGGGAACCATGAATGCCAACATGTACGTGACATACTGAAGCCGAGCATGATCCCCTCCGTTCAGAGACTGGGCCACAGGGCAGTATTCCAACATGATAATGACCCCAAACACACCTCGAAGATGACCACTGCCTTGCTAAAGAAACTGAGGGTAAAGGTGATGGACTGGCCAAGCATGTCCCCAGACCTAAACCCTATGGAGCATCTGTGGGGCATCCTCAAACAGACGGTGAAGGAGCGCAAGGTCTCTAACATCCACCAGCTCCGTTGTCATGAAGGAGTGGAAGAGGACCCCAATGGCAACCTGTGAAGCTCTGGTGAACTCCATGCCCAAGAGGGTTAAGGCAGTGCTGAAAAATAATGGTGGCCACACAAAATATTGACACTTTAGGCCCAATTTATACATTTTTCACTTAGGAGTGTACTCACTTTTGTTGCCAGCGGTTTAGACATTAATGGATGTGTGTTGAGTTATTTTGAGGGGACAGCAAATTTACACTGTTATGCAAGTTGTACACTCACTACTTTACATTGTAGCAAAGTGTCATTTCTTCAGTGTTGTCACATGAAAAGATATAATAAAATATTTATCAAAATGTGAGGTGTGTACTCATTTTTGTAAGATACTGTATATATACTGTATATATATATATAAATACAATATCTCAAAAAAGTGAGTACACACCTCACATTTTTGTAAATATTTTATTATATCTTTTCATGTGACAACACTGAAGAATACGTAAATTATATACATGTGTATGTCCACCCAAGCGTATGACTTTCATTACTTCGCTTCTATGGCCTCTAGCTCCAGATCTTTTGTAGGCCTAGCAACACCCCTGGATGATGGCACTCTCAGTCTCACCCTGCACAAAGATTTTCCAGCTCGCCGGAGCACAATCTAAGTGCTAGCTAACTGAGAGCGATCGTCACTGGGTTTGGTTAACAATGCAGTTAACTCTTTATATCCCAAATCAATCATTGCCACCAGATACTTTTATCATAAAATATCAAACATACACACTAACAATTATGACTTATAATAAATATCTGTAATACCCACTGTCACCATAGACAGGAATATCTAGAGATCTACCATATGGCGGTGCTCTTCAAAGAGACAGGGATTCTTTAAGGTCTGCGTTAGTACATTAGAGACAATTTTAACACTTAAATATATATGTACCTATTCTGGCGGTACTGTGTTTGATATAAAACATTGTGAATCACTCAAAATAGCATATGTAAAGATTGCATAAACAACTGAGCGGGTGACCCCCGTGACCAGGGTGCAGAGGGGAAGCTGCTCAGCACAGTACCTGGAAGAACACTGCTATCACTGTAGTGGAGCTGACACTACAGTCATCAGCTTCGCCAGTGGTCCATTGGGTATGATATATAGATACTTACATTATGAAAAGCTGGAGCAACGTAAGCATACAATAAAGGTTAGGTTTCAACTTTAACTGGTAGGCAGCATGATCTGAGTCTAACTATGTTAGTGCTAATTTACTAGATATCCATCAAAGAATATTATTTTTATTAGTATGAATTCTCTTCAGTGCTGTTTTGTATTCAGTTAGACATGGGGGGGGGGTAGAGCTGCTGAGTTGGTGTTCCTTAGGCTGGATTCACACCTATGCATTTTTATTTTTTTTTTTATCCAAAAAGAAGATTTTTTATTGAAAGTTAAAGGGGTTGTAAAGGTAAAAATTTTTTCACCTTAATGCATTCTATGCATTAAGGTGAAAAAACTTTTGACAGTACCGCCGCCCCCAGCCCCCCCGTTTTACTTACCTGACGCCTCGAATCTTCGCTCCTCGTCCTCGTCAGCTTCATTGCAGCTCAGCCTGGTCGCTGATTGGCTGCAGTGGATGGATTGAAAGCAGCGCAGCCATTGGCTCGCGCTGCTGTCAATCACATCCGATGACGCGGCGCGCCGGGGGGCGGGGCCGAGTGATACAGCGAGCGGCTATAGCCGCCGGCTGTATCACGGGAGCGCGCCCGCAAGCACTCACCACCGTGCGAGGGAGCTCGCATGAAGGTGGTAAATGCTTGCGGGGAGGAGCTGAAACAGCCGCCGAGGGACCCCAGAAGACCAGGTTCGGGGCCACTCTGTGCAGAACGAGCTGCACAGTGAAGGTAAGTATAACATGTTTGTTATTTTAAAAAAAAAAAAAAAACAACTTTACAACCCCTTTAAACACATACAGTCCAAAGATCCACAGTCAAATCATTTTTAGCAAATGTAAACATTTCCATGTACCATGAAAGCAGTACCTTTTTTTTCGTTCTAATAAATTCACCATCACCAAATACCATACAACCATGGTAAAGTTCCACAGTGCCCCCTGCCCAATTTTCTGTAGCAACTCGACCCACCCATCTTAATTTAGCAGTAGTTCAGAGTGTGTAGTGTATTTAGCCCGTATTGAGCCTTAAGAGTCTATCCATGACTAGGTCATCCGGAGCGAGTCCCGGGGTCCCCAACCATTGCTCCCATAGTTTTTCGAATTTATTAGAGCATCCTCTATGCTGGTATATAACTTTTTCCATTCGCAATGTGTTGCCTAGTGCAGTAATCCATTCCTTAACCGAGGGGGTTGACTCAGACTTCCAATGTAGCATTATCAATTTGCGAGCCATAAAAAGGGCCCTAGTGAGGGCTTCTCTCGTATGGGGTTCCCACTCCAGCTCATCTAGCAAATTCAAAATGCAGTGTCTAGGGTCCAAAAGGACTGACACCTGAAACACTGTGTTTAGAGTGTCTGTCATCCCCTTCCAATATGAGTAAGCACTTGGCATAAGTGCGAAACGCCTTAGCTGTTTTTTCTGTACTTTTTCGCTACAGTGTCCTGTATGCTTTATGATCCAGATTTTACAATAAAGACACTTGCATTTTCTCCCGCTGTGTGGCTGTCCAGATCTTCTCGTAAACCCCTTTCCAATATACGTGGAATTTGGGGCAACGCCAGAGCATATGTATCAAATCCCCATGGTCCCTTTTACCTATGTGTCTAGTACACATAGGCGTGGGTAGCAGTCCCATGTTATGCAATCTGTGAGGCCTGTAGTATACTCTCAGGAGTGTATATAGTTGTGTCAACCTTTGTGTCACGTTTAAGGAACATATGGCGCCTGACTGTAGGGCTTCCTCCCACTGATCCTCGTCTAGGGGTCCTACATCTGCTTCCCACTTTCTTTTAACTGTAAGGGGGTGTTTTCTGAGGTACTTATTAATGTACCATAACTCTGGGAAATGAATCCTTTAGACGTCTCCGCTGTCTTAAGCTGAAAAAGAATGGGTGTAGAGTCCACATGCCACTCAGAGGCCTTCGATTGGGCTATGAAAGCATGTCTGAGTTGCATATAGTAAAAGTGCATTTGTATTGGTAGCCTATACGTCTCCCTCAGAGTTTTGAAAGGCAGTAATTTCCCATTACTAATAATTTGCATCAGGTAGAAAACACCACGTCTCTTCCACCTTTCCATATGTTGCAGTTTGGCTAGCTCCGAATAGGACTCATTTACCCAAATGGGGCTGAACTCATTAATACCTGTCGCCCCCTGTAAATAGCTGGTTTTGTTCCATATCTTCTGTATTAGGCTCGATTCACACTAATGCGTTTTTTTATGCATTTTGCATTTTGCAGAAATGCAGGGAAATTTTTTAACAAGGGTTCCTATGGAATTGATGTTCACATCAATGCATTTTTGTGCCTCTGCGTTTTTGGAAAGGGTCTGGGACTTTTTTCCCACAAAATGCAGCGTTTTGCATGTAATAGAATTCAATGGACCCGTATCCAAAACGCAAGTACCGTGTTTTTACAGCAAATTTACCGCGATTTTGCCGCGATTTGCGTTGTGCATTTTTTTTATTTCTTTTTTTTTACACTGTATATAGCTGGTTGCTAAGGAGGGGGCCGGGAAGCCGGCTGCCGCGTCCTTAACAACCGATGAGTCATCAGTTGTCAGCGGGTTTCCAGCTGAATTAAAAAAAAAAAAATTGTGAAAAAAAACAGCGTGGGGTCCCCCCTCCAGGTCAATACCAGGCCCTTGGGTCTAGTATGGATTCGGAGGGGACCCCACACACCAAATTTAAAAAAAAATGGCGTGGGGTCCCCCCAAAATCCATACCAGACCCTTATCCGAGCACGCAGCCCGGCAGGTCAAGAAAGGGAGGGGACGAGCGAGCGCCCCCCCCTCCTGAACCATACCTGGCTGCATGCCCTCAACATGGGGGGATGGATGCTTGGGGGCAGGGGGGCTCTGCGCCCCCCACCCCAAAGCACCTTGCCCCCATGTTGATGGGGACAAGGGCCTCTTCCCGACAACCCTTGCACGTGTTTGTCGGGGTCTGCAGGCGGGAGGCTTATCGGGAATCTAGAAGCCCCCTTTAACAAGGGGGCCCCCAGATCCCGCTCCCCCTATGTGAGTGAGTATGGGGTACATTGTACCCCTACCCATTCACTAAAAAAAAGTAGTGTAGTGTTAAAAAATACAGTAGACAGTTTTTGACAAGTCTTTTATTAAAAATCTTCTTCTTCTCCGCTTCTCCCTCCGGTCTTCCTCCATCTTCATCCTTCGGTCTTCTCCTTCTCCCCCTGCTTCTTCTTCCGCTCTTCTGTCTTCTTTGTTCGGTGTTCTTCTTCTTCTGCCGCCACTCCCGCTGACGACCCTCCTCCGATGCTGTGTCCCGCTGATCTGTCGGCGCCGATGTCCTGCATTTCTTAAATAACGATGGGGGCATGGCAATCAGATAACATCATCTGGCGGTCACACCCCTCTTGTGATGTCATCGCCCGGGGCATGATGGGACGTTGACGTCATAAGGGGGTGGGATCACTGGATGACATCACCCGGTGACCACGCCCCATGCCTATATAAGTCGTTGCCCACCGCACACATGGGATTACAGCGGGAGAGAGCGTCGAGTCAACATTGGAAGAAGACCGGAGGGAAGAAGACGACGGAGAAGACCGGGCAACCGCTAGCAAAAGAGCGTGAAAAAGAGCAGAAGATAGCGGAGGAGCCCAGCAGAAGACACTGGAGAGCGGGAGAAGAGGCCGGAGAGCGTGGAGAAGTCGGAAGAGACCCCTGGAGCTGCCTAATAAATTACTTTAAAAACCTATGTAGTGTGTTTTTTTAATTGACACTTTTACCTCCCAGGTGAATGGGTAGGGGTACGATGTACCCCATACTCATTCACATAGGGTGGGGTGCCGGGATCTGGGGGCCCCCTTATTAAAGGCAGCTCCCAGACCCCGACAACCACTGGGCAAGGGTTGTCGGGAAGATGCCCTTGTCCCCATAAACATGGGGGCAAGGTGCTTTGGGTGGGGGGGCGCAGAGCCCCCCCTGCCCCAAAGCACCCATCCCCCCATGTTGAGGGCATGCTGCCTGGTACAGTTCAGGGGGGGGGGCGCTCGTCCCCTCCCTTTGCTGACCTGCCTGGCTCGGATAAGGGTCTGGTATGGATTTTGGGGGGACCCCACGCCATTTTTTTTTTAAATTTGGTGTGGGGGGTCCCCTCCAAATCCATACTAGACCCAAGGGCCTGGTATGGACCTGGGGGGGGACCCCACGCTGCCTTTCTCTCGGAAAAGGCAAAATGCAAATTGCGGTAAAAACACCTGTCAAAAAACGCGGCAAGCACCTCAAAAAGCACTGCAGAAACGCTCAAAAGCAACATGCATAAATGTGAATCGAGCCTTAAGCTATATGTGGGGAAGCTTCTTTAAGGTTTTCCAAAAGCTAATGCCTCAAGAGGAGTTGGAATGGATTTTCCACCTACCGTATGGAGCATAATGTTTTCGGAGACACTGGGGGTTCTACACCTATGCATTTTTAGTGCTTTTTGCATTTTGCAGATTTTCACTACAGAACGTGTTCCATAGGAAACCATGTTAAATGGACTGTAGTGCAAATCTGCAAAATGCAAAAAGCACTAAAAATTCATAGGTGTGAATCCAGCCGTACACAGAATTATACTGTGGCCCCCAATGTAAAGTACATGAGCCATTTTCTTCTTTTTGCTTTAAGGCCTGGTTCACACCTATGCATTTTTTATTGCATTTTCAGTTTTGCAGAAACACACTACAGTCTATCTAACATGGTTTCCTATGGGTCACGTTCACATCTATGCATTTTATGGAAAGGGTCCAGGATTTTTTTCTGGTTCTTGGTTCCATAGACTTCAATAGATCATAAATGTGTATTGAAAAATGCAAAATGCACCTGGAATATGCAAACTGCAACCTGCATAGGTGTGAACCAGGCCTTACACTGTTTTTTTTTCTTTGGCTAATGTGCTCTCCACAGTACTTTTACATTGCTATTAGTATTCCTCTATTGCATCATCTCCTACATTTATGATATGTTATCATTGTATGACTAGTTGTGGCTTTGGATCTCTCCGTTTGATGTCCTGGAATATTAAAGGCCTGAATTCTAAATGCAAAAGAGCTCCTTTTCATTCCAGTACGTCAGATTTAATATTCTATTTAGCAGGAAATGCACTTAACGGCCGGGTAGCAAGGTTTTATTATTGAAACGATCGTGGATTCAAATGGCATTCCATGTCACATACTCTCTATATTCTAGGGGTGTATCCACCTTAACTAGCAAATCCTTGCCTTGTTATCTGGGATTGTAGATATATTTTTGTTAATTCTTACCTTTTTGTTCAGATCTGTTTATATGTGTTACTAGACAAAGTCAGCTCTTATTGTCCAGCCAAGGTCCGTTTAACGGGAGACTTTAATGCCACATTGTCCCTAGACCTAGATAGACCTTCTCCACTAATCTGACACTCTGGGGATCTTTCCAGTTGGGCACTGGCCTCTAATATGAACAAAATCTGGAGATGGTGACACCACACTGATAGAGCCTATTCGTGCTTCTCTAATTCATACAAGTCTTCTTCCCATATAGATTTAGGTTTTGCTAATCCACCACTGCTCTCTAATGTTGCTGATGCAGTGTACCTCCTAGGGGGCATCTCAGACCATAGCCCTGTATTTCTGATTCTGGGTACCTCTCAGGTTCGTAACAAAGCACTCCTCCTCCGACTCCTCTGCTTTGGTCTGGGATGCCTTCAAGGCGTGCATGATTGGCCAATACATCTCTATACAGAAAACCATAACATCTGATCTTGCGTCCTGCACCCAGCCTTTACAGTATGCTGCAAAGGCTCAGGCTGACTAATATGCCTCCTCCCCTTCCAAAGAAAACTTTTATCTTCTTATATCTATGAGGTGGGATTTACAGCTCCATCTATCAGAGGCTACTAGAACAGAGTTGTACAGATGCAAATTAGACAATTTTTAACAGGGATACAAGAATTCCAGGCTCACCCAATTATTGCCCACTATCATTGATTTGGATCAGACGGGATTTATTCCCCACAAGTCAACGCATATAAAAATCCACAGGCTGTTTAGAAACATCCAGGCACAACACACTAATGTAGGTTCCAGAGTGGTGGCTTCTTTAGATATTGAAAAATATTTTGATACTGTGGAATGGCCCTATCTATGGGAGGTACCAAGGATAATGGGTTTCCCATTACGCTTTATTGCATGGTTACAATTGTTGTATGATAGACCCACTGTGGCTGTGCATCTAGGGGGGACAGCTTTTACTTTCATTCACATTACACAGAGGCATGCGTCAGGGTTGTCCCCTCTCCCGTGCATTACGTGCCATAGCCATTGAGCTAATCGCGGAGGCTATACTTATTTCTACTGGCATTGGGGTTGTCAGTGATGGCTGGCTAGAGGAGAGGGTTGCATTATATGTGGACAACCTCCTTCTGTTTTTTTTTTTATTCAATTCTTTATTTATTCTCCTGCGGTTTTTGAATGTTGCTGGACCTTCTCTACAGGGACCTCTAAATGTCCTACTGAGCTTCTCACAGGTCTCTGGCCTGAGAGTTAACTAAGTCAAATCTTATGTGAACTTGAATCTGGTTCCTGTACGCTCAGAGCTTAAAAATCGGCTTAAGACTTGCCCCTATCTCTAATTGGTCGTATAAATTTGATCAAAATGAAGATTGTCCCCAAATATCTTTTTCAAAATGTACCCACTTAGATCCTTAAGTCCTTTTCTTAAACAACTCAGTTAAATTTTGCTTTCCTTTTATTGGGCATCACAGGCCTCATGTTATACAAACTGGCCACATTAACTAGACTGACGATACAAGGTGGCTTGGGCATGCCGGATTTTTATAAGTATTTTATAGCCACACATCTTGTTACTGCCCACTGGTGGCTGGTGCCAAATCTGAGCAATTCCTCCCGAATGTTGGAGGCAGCCATTTTAAACTCTTTGGAGGCACTACAACACCTACTATTTAGTGGCATCAGAGCCCCCTATACACTGACCCCCCCCTTATGTAATCTCCGGTCCCTCCTACTTTCTCACCTTGTAGCCCACTGTAGAACAATCTCACTCTGGCACACTTTCATATGCTCCCAGATCCCCACAGCTGGGCCAAATTAAAAAGGCCCTGGGACTTATCATTACCAATGGGAAGTCAATGCCCTTTGACATCTTTTCTCTAAAATTCAAT
Organism: Aquarana catesbeiana; assembly: GCF_042186555.1. Lineage (NCBI taxonomy): Eukaryota > Metazoa > Chordata > Amphibia > Anura > Ranidae > Aquarana > Aquarana catesbeiana. Next base: position 567,800,672 of record NC_133324.1, read on the forward strand.
TTGCCATTATACTACCAGCTTAGATATATGCAATTGTCTTATGCCTTCCGCAGCCAATTCCCTCGCCAAGACCTATCTCTAGTTTGTTCTTCATTAGAAAACCTGTTGCATAATGATCAATTCCAGAAACCAGCCTCCTCATTAAATTATTGTCTCATCTTTAATGTTCTTTTTGGATCTCTCTGAGAGATACACTGGATATAGATAATGAGGACTGGTCCGACATCTGGGATATGCCATTCAAGTATGCTAGGAAATCAATCATGATACACTGGAAGAAAGCGACCCCTACATTTATCACTTTCTGGAAATGCTTACTCAACTCAAATCTTCCGTTATATCAGGATTCCTATGAAAATTGGCGCAGAAAGAAAAAAATTCATACTGTGTGGGCTTGCTAGAGGATCCATCAACTGTGGTGAATATAGGCCCTTTGTTATGTTCCCCTCTGTTATTAAGAGCCGAATCCAAGCCCTTGCATTTTCTGTTATCTAGTGTTTTTGGTGTCTTATCTATGAGGAGACACTTTGGAACCTTACCTAGATTGTTGTGGACTGATACATGGGCCAACTATCTAGTTCTGGAGTATGTAAGTGTTTCCTACACAAAAAAAAAATCAATAAAAACAGATCTATAAGAAATAAAGTACATGAGCCATATCATGTATCCTAGTAACGTTTTAACATAGCAGAGTCAAGAAAAATTTCTGTCCTTGACCATTGATGTATAAATACCTACCACAGAACATCCATTATTTTCATTTATTGCTAGAATGGCTTATGATATTGTATTCATTCTTGCGCGTCACCTAATATACTGTACAGTGGCTGCAAAATAGAGAAGTGGCTCATCCACCTATGCAGGCTACTTCTAGTCTTTAGCCACTTGCCTACAGGGCACTTACACCCCCTTCCTGCCCAAGCCATTTTTCAGCTTTCAGCGCTGTCGCACTTTCAATGACAATTGCGCAGTCATGCTACACTTTACCCAAACACATTTTTTTATAATTTTCTTCACACAAATAGAGCTTTCTTTTGGTGGTATTTAATCACTGCTGGGTTTTTTATTTTTTACTAAGAAGAAAAAAAATTTTTTTTACTTAGTTTCTGTCAGTAAATTTAGTAACTAAGTAATTTTTCTCCTTCACTGATGTGCGCTGAGGCGGCACTGATGGGCACTGATAGGCTGAACTGGTGGGAATTGATGAGGTGGCACTTATGGGCACTGATTAGGTGGCACTGATATGTGGCACTGATGAGCACTGATAGGTGGCACTGATGGGCACTGTTAGGTGGCACTGATGGGCACTAATAGGCGGCACTGGTGGGCACTAATAGGGGGCACTGGTGGGCACTGATAGGCGGCACTGGTGGGCACTAATAGGCGTCACGGATAGGCGCTAATGAAGGGTACTGATGGGCGACACTGATGGGCATTAATCGACAGCAGTGAAGGGCATTGATGGGGTGCACTGATAGGTGGCACTGATAGCCAGCACTGACTGGCATCGCTAAAGGGCACTGATTGGTGGCACTTGTGAGCAATGGTGGGCACTATTTGCTGCCACTGATGGGCACTGATTGCTGCCACTGGTGGGCAATGGTGGGCACTGATTGGTGACACTGTTGGCACTATATTGTAATCAGGGCACTGATGATCAGTGCCCTGATTACATGTGTAGATGTCCCCCTGCGTGAAGATCCTGCTGATCGGCTCCCCTCGACGCACTCTCTGTCAGTGTGAAGCGAGGAGCGTCGATTACCAGCATCTCGGTGTTTACATGTGACTGGCTGTGATTGGACACAGCCAATCACATGGTTAAAGAGTCGCAGACGCAGCTCTTTACAGAGATTGGGGTCGTGCCACATTGCTAGGTCTAAAGTCCGCTCTCTGCTGACATCACCAGTCAAGACACCGCGTAATCCCAACTTCACAAGTCTGGATCCGCCAGGTGCCTGGATTGATGGCAAGCCGCTGTGACGCTGAGACGGCCACTCCCCGCCCCTCCACAGCTCAGCGCTCCAATGAGCGTGGAGGAGCAGGGCAGGACAGGTGCTGACTGACAGGCAGCAGCTCTCCGGCCGGAGAGATGAGAGAACCAAACCATCGGTGGTGTTCGGTGGCTCGGTTCTCAGTGAAGAGGCAGAGGGGGACAGATGCAGCATCGGACCGATGTTGCATCCATCTAGGTAAGTATGAATATGGAATAAAAAAATGCCATACTTCTCTTTTAAGAGCTGTGTCTGTGTTATCTAAATAGATACATTTGTGTCAAGTTAAAGAAGAACTACAGGCAAACTTTTTTTTTCTTTACTTAGACCCCTTTCACACTACAGCGCCTTTAAAACGGCACTAAAACACCAGTAGTTTTTGCCGTGCTGGGCATTTTATCAGCGCTTTTCGGCCGCTAGCAGGGAGGATTTTACCTGTGTGGTGAGGACAGCCAGCCAATGAACAGTGTGCGGTGAGGACAACCAGTCAGTGAGCAGTGTGCGGTGAGGACAGCCAGTCAGTGAGTAGTGTGCGGTGAGGACAGCCAGTCAGTGAGTAGTGTGTGGTAAGTATAGCCAGTCAGTGAGCAGTGTGCGGTGAGGACAGCCAGCCAATGAACAGTGTGCGGTGAGGACAACCAGTCAGTGAGCAGTGCGCAGGAGTGACGTCATCGCTGTGCAGCCAATCAGATGGCTGCAGCATGTGAACCTGGAGAGAAGACTGGGGCAAGAGCTTTGTTCTGAAGTAAGTATATCATAATGTGCTAGTATGCAATGCATACTAACACATTATGCATTGTCTTGCAGGGGATTTTAAAAAAAAAGTCTGGTTTACTACGGCTTTGAGACTTCACAAAAGGTAAGTATTAAAAAAAAAAAATCATAACATAACATGCATCAAGAGATTTCTGGGGGGAATGGAACTTCCCACTGACCTCTACATCAGGTGAAGTGTTGGATACCACTGGAGCTCCTAACTCTGCCAGTGCATCTGCAGCTCTAAAACTTAGTTCAGATTCACAGCAACCATTGTCAGGTCTTCAGACAACAACCCTGCCACCTCCTGAATGCAGCCTGCTTATTCTGTCTCCCATCTGCCTCTGCTAGACTGTCACAAGGAGATCTGGTCCGGAGCAGAGGAGACAGCGCGCGGCAGGCAGAGAGGCAGGACTCCGGGAGCAAGCGCATGTGCCTGCCGCGATCACCCACAGGCTAGCCCTGCCACCCACACATGACTCTGTGAGGTCAATCACAGGGCGCTTGCCGCCCATCGCTCAGCTCAGACAACCGAGGCGGTGTCTTGCCGAGAAAGTTCCCTCGGCAGATAAGTTCCCCCCCTGTACTGCGCAGTAAGAACTACTATCTGCCGCCGGAGATAGCCGAAGCACAAAATCTACAATCAGCTGTACACGGCGCCTGCGCATTGGGTCCAGGTTCCTTCCCCACCATCCAAGTGGACCTAGAGGGGGAATAAAAAAGAGCCGAGCGAAGCAAAGCCGTGCCCGAAGTGTGGCGAGCGAAGCGAGCCCGCGAGGGGCCCTCTTACAGGCGCCGTATACAGCTGATTTTCCCCTATTCATCTTCGGCTATTTCCGCCGGATCCTACTGCGCTGGCGCAGCGCCTGCGCAGTAGAGGGGGGTCCTTATCCGCCGAGCGGAGCTTTCTCGGCAGAACACCGGCTCAGAAAGTGGTGGTCGGAGCACAGTGAGAAGGAGACGGTGGTGTCAGTATAAATAAGGGCAGAGTGACACTGTGAACGGGCGGCAAGCAGATCGCCCCCAGCTGACGTGCGCTCTGGGCCGATGCCTACCTCGCCTATTGGTAGCGCAGGCCCTGCTTATACTTTAAAGTGGTTGTAAACCCACTTTGAAAAAGACAAAGGCATAATGAGCTAGATTTCTGTGACCGTGTGTATGCAAGACAAGTTTGAGCCAACATCCGTCGGAAAAAAAACATGGATTTTGTTGTCGGAAAATCCTATTGTGTGTACAGGGCATAAAGGTTTACAACCACTTTAATGGACAGGAGCTTGAAAATGACCAGGAGCTTCTGTTGGAGCTGGTAAATGGTGCAATGCCAAAATGCGTACTTGGCACACACTTGTAACTCCTGCCAAGGGTTTTTAAGTTGAAGTCTAGGACTTTACGATCTTTAACTCATACTTACATTGGTCCAGCTTGGATGAGGCTAAGAGGTGGGGCAGTGGCGTCATCAGAGAACACCTTGTATTCATTAAAAAAATACAAGTCATTTTCTGAATGCCAGCAGTGCAAATCAGGCTACCCCCTATGGTACACAAACCAGAAAACTGTGACAATCACTGTAGTAGTGTCGACCACTACAGTGATAAGCAACTTCCACAGCTAGCTATATGGCTAGTTTAAGCTCATCCTCACCCAAAGGGATGCAGACCCTTCAGATTTCGTCACCACAACACTAATGCCCTGTACACACGGTCGGACATTGATCGGACATTCCGACAACAAAATCCATAGACTTTTTCCGACGAATGTTGGCTCAAACTTGTCTTGCATATACGGTCGGACAAAGTTGTCAGAAAATCCGATCGTTCTGAATGTGGTGACATAAAACACGTACGTGGGGACTATAAACGGGTCAGTAGCCAATAGCTTTCGTCTCTTAATTTATTCTGAGCATGCGTGGCACTTTGTGCGTCGGATTTGTGTACACACGATCAGAATTTCCGACAACGGATTTTGTTGTCGGAAAATTTTACAGCCTGCTCTCAAACTTTGTGTGTCGGAAATTCCTATGGAAAGTGTGTGATGGAGCCTACACACAGTCGGAATTTCCGACAATAAGGTCCTATCACACATTTTCAGTCGGAAAATCCTATCGTGTGTACAGGGCATAAGAATGTTTAGGTTCTGATAATTAAAGCCTAAATGCAGCCAAAAGAAAAAATACAAAAATCAGCACAAGGGACAAAATTTACAGTCAGTAGTAGGTGTTCCTTGAGCTCTGTTAGGTGAAATTCTTCATCGTTCATAGAATCTTCCACAATTCAAAGAAGTCATTCTGCAGCTTCTATGAATAAAAAGTGATCTATGAATAGAAAATGGGCGGATAATTAACACATAAATAACAATTAATTGGTCAGGCTCAAATAGGGTTGGCCTGTATCCAATGCAAATCTATAGTTAAGAAATCAATGATAATAGGAAACACAAAGGATTTACATCTGGTATACATGAAAAATATAATTTTAATTCATCATTCGACATAAAAAAAAATATAAAATCAATCAATAGACATAGTAAATACAAAAAATACAGTTACAGTACTGATGGTTGTTAAGATATAGGCATCCATAAGTTGTTAACTCAACGCGTTTCTTGGCTTATAACCAATCATCAGGAGTTCAGATGCGCAATAACTAAAAATAAATAAAGTAATGGGGCAGCCATTAGTCTAATGGTAGATACATAAGTACCTAAAGTGCAGCGCTGGATATATGCAAAAACCCAAAATTAGTGATATTGATGAAAATAGATAACTATTATATGTGATCCATAAGTGGTAAAAAATAAATAGAACAAGGCATAAAAACAAATAAGTGCTCCACTGTAGCAGTATGTGCGTGGTCAATACTACCACATCCACATATATTAATAAAGTCCAAAATACATGAAATAAATAGTGTCCAAAAGAAGAAATTAATTAGAAGTGACTTTGTTATATGAATTCGTGACTGTCACCGTGATGAACGCCCGTCACCTGGTATAGATTAAAGGCTTACCAGACAGCCTCTGATCAGAGGCATAATAGCACCAGCTTGGGATGTTGTCTCCACAGCAGCTGAATCTTTATCTGGGATGGTAGATGTATGTCAGCCGACGGTCACCATAAGCCTCCAGACAGCAGTCCAGTCAGGAAAGATCACTCCCACCGATATAAAGGTATCAAGAGGAAAGAAAGAAAACTCCAATGGTGTAGAGCGTTTTGACTTTCCTTTATTTAAAATCGCCTCACCGGCATCCATAAAAAACTTTTCCTTGCAAGGAACACACTCAGCATTGATAACGAAACTCCGCGCATGCGCCGTCGGTACGAGCGTGTCTACCCTACGGCCGTTTCGTCAGAAATGACATCATCAGGTGCCCCTGATGATGTCATTTCTGACGAAACAGCCGTAGGGTAGACACGCTCGTACCGACGGCGCATGCGCGGAGTTTCGTTATCAATGCTGAGTTTGTTCCTTGCAAGGAAAAGTTTTTTATGGATGCCGGTGAGGCGATTTTAAATAAAGGAAAGTCAAAACGCTCTACACCATTGGAGTTTTCTTTCTTTCCTCTTGATACCTTTATATCGGTGGGAGTGATCTTTCCTGACTGGACTGCTGTCTGGAGGCTTATGGTGACCGTCGGCTGACATACATATACCATCCCAGATAAAGATTTGGCTGCTGTGGAGACAACATCCCAAGCTGGTGCTATTATGCCTCTGATCAGAGGCTGTCTGGTAAGCCTTTAATCTATACCAGGTGACGGGCGTTCATCACGGTGACAGTCACGGATTCATATAACAAAGTCACTTCTAATTAATTTCTTCTTTTGGACACTATTTTTTTCATGTATTTTGGACTTTATTAATATATGTGGATGTGGTAGTATTGACCACGCACATACTGCTACAGTGGAGCACTTATTTGTTTTTATGCCTTGTTCTATTTATTTTTTACCACTTATGGATAACATATAATAGTTATCTATTTTCATCAATATCACTAATTTTGGGTTTTTGCATATATCCAGCGCTGCACTTTTTGTTACATCTATTTATTAGTGCCCTTTATCAAGGTTATAGTGCTCAGCTGCAGGATATTCCTTCACAGGTTGATATATTTCACTTAGTAAATTGTTTGTACACCTAGCGCGAATTTCTTTTTAGAATCATACATAAGTACCGAAAGAAACATAAACAAAGATAGTACTCACAGATTGAAAAATAACCACTACAATGGGACTGTCTGGTGGTCTGGGTCAACAAAGTCTCCCCCGGGGTTGAGGCGAGGACCAGCCCCCAAAAAAAACAAGGGACAGAGGCAGCCATCTATGCCAGGACACCTCACATAACCGCCATCAAGCAAGAGAGGGAGAACCGGGCTGTGACACATGTGGAAATGCTGTGAAAGGAAAGGAGAAGTATGAGTGAAGGTGAAAGTATGTGAGGAATGGCCATCCATGACTGAGCAAACAATGGTGAGTGAGCTGGGAAAGAGTGGACATTGAAAGAAGGTACAAACTTATCAGTGAAGAGAGTATGTAAATATGTTCAAAAATACTATACCTAGCTCCAGCTGGGCTCCTCAACTTCTTCCAGGATGGAAGGCCCAGGTTGGTCCTCGGAAGCCTCAGCTGGGGTTGAGGGAGGGGTTGAGGAAAGGGTAGATGGAAGTGTAGAAAGTGATTCCCTGGCTTCAATCTGGTCTTCCAGAAACTGCATCCTCTTGTAGTACCACAGACTGGATACATACACATCCTTTGCTGCTGCTCCTGATCATGGAAGCCTGGACCTTATTAAGCTCCTTCATATACGTGCTTCTCAAGCTACCAATTTTCTTATCCACAAACTCGATGTCTGCGTCGGGGACATGCGTCTACACGAATTGCAGCAGTTTCTCCAGCGATGCCTTCCTAGCTGGTTTATTTCGATATAAGGGGTTTTTAACCTCCCACAAATTTCTCATATCCCTGTATCTGTCTATGAACTGGCCCATGAATTCAGGGTTTTTGAATTGTTTCATATTTGCTACAAGACAAAACACAAGACAAAAACATTAATATCAGGCTAAACTCTTCTAATCTTGTCCCAATATAGGCCTCAATCTCGAATCAGTATAGGCCACTGATGTCCCAAGTTAAAATGTTACCTTTGTTATAACGTTCGGCGCTTCCTCCACTCACAGATCGTACATACGACACATGTGTGTTAGCTTTATATACACTGAAACGTGAAGCGTGAAACTCCGCCCATGTCGCCCGCCCCTGATGTTCCCGCCCCTGAGACAGCAGGTGCGTAATAGCAGTAACGAGGAGGAAAGCCCGGAGCCCGAAACGTCCCGATCCCGCAAGAGATTTAAGGCCTCAAATATGGCCTTTATAGAGATGGTGGAGATGGTGGACATCTTGAAGAGGTCCGACTATGATGGGAAGTATAGACTGTACCTAAACCCAAATGTGAGAAAGGCCACGATCATGACTAAAGTTATGAAGAGTCTGCACAGGAATTTTGGGGTATGTCGATCCAATGAGCAATTGAGGAAACGCTGGTCAGACCTGAAATTGAGGGAGCATGATCAGTACAGAAGGATCAAGAAAGTGCTTCTAAAAATTAAGTAGTTGTCGTGTGTCCCTATTATTACTTGCATGCTGCTCTATGTGCTTTTCTTTACTATTGTACAGTTTTAAATGGCAACTTTCAGGCTCGTGGGCACAGTAATCATTCGTAGTAAACATCGTTCGTTCGCCAACTAAATACAATGTTTTTGGCAGATACAGGGTTAACTACATTTGGTCATGCTAATTTGTATTAAAAAAAGTTTAGGACATTGTTGTCTAGATGTGTTTGAAACTAGAAAGAATTGCAAACTTGATTCAGTGTAGTGTAAGGAGAGGACACTCAGCAGCTGTTTACACATCTGGACTCAGGATCACTAGTGTGGGACACCAGAACAAACTTTTTACGGTGTCCCACACAGGTACTCAAGTGGATACTTGGGGTGTCTCCATGTGTAAAATTTGTCCAAAAAAGGTATGTATTGCAGCTTTGGTAAGGGGAAAAATCATGTCTTCAGTTTGGAACTCAGCCAAAACAGAGAATTGTACCCCACTTCCAAGCAATGTTTCATATTCCTATTTCTGGCCTCAAATATCTGTGTGCTAAGTATACCTTTTGTTTCATGCTCATAGGGGAGAAAAGACTCGGGGTGAAGGAGCCGCACATGCTCCGAAACGCATTACCGCCCCCTTCTCTACACTGACAGCATCAGCCTTGTGTGTCCCGCAGTGAATACAGCCTTCCCTGCTGCCTCCTCTTTCCAACACGCATGAGAACGCTTTACAGCTGCTGGACGGCTCTACACTGCTCTCTACCACCATGCTGGGGATGGACACATGCCACAGATGAGGACTCCTGATTTTATCATGTCTTTTAACACTCAACAATCTTGTAAGTGCTTTTAACCCTTTGTGCACTTTATTAAATTTTGCATACTGCACTTAGAGGCGCCTTTCTTTTCCTAAATTGGGAAGCCACAGTCTGCCATTCCTGTGGCGTTGAAGGAAACTGTGGAGTCAAAAAAGAAAAAAAAATATTGGTACTTTTGCCCAAAACATTGCAAGCAGATTAGACACAAACATTCTTGGCCAACATCAGTATAAACATTTATTTTAAGGAGTATTTAAAGACAAAAATATAAGGTCCACTTATCAGATTCCTCACCCCCTCTGATGGCCCATTGTAAAAATTTTAGGGGGGTGAGGGTTATAAATGAGTTTTGGACCCCCCCAACATTGTTACGTGACTAGGCTAGGTGTATATGGGCCCAGGATAGCATGCTGTGGAGGTTAGTGAAAGCAAATATGCATGAAGGGCAAAAAAGGAGCATTAAAAGCTTACAGCATGCATGGGCACAAAGGGGACATTCACAGCATATTACAATCATGGTAATTAGGAAATGATGAAAGAAATAAAAAACATTAGCATACATTAAATACATAGAATGTGATGTTAAAGGAGAAAACTTACCCTAATATAGTCCTTCTGCAGGACCTGTATGATGGCAGAACAGGTCTCTGGAATAATGATCCCCAGAGCCTGGGGGGAGATGCCTGTAGAGAACTTGAGGTCTTGTAGACTTTTCCCCGTCTCCAAGTACCGCAACGTGGCGACTAGCCTCTGCTCGGGAGTGATGGCTTGCCGCATGCAGGTGTCCTGCTTGGTAATATAAGGGGTCAGCAAAGCCAACAGACGGTGAAAAACGAGGTCCGTCATCCGGAGAAAATTCCTGAAATCATCAGGATCTCCCGCAGCAAAGGCATATGAGAGAATTGGTCACGCTGGAGCAACCAATTCTTGGTCCATGAACTCCTCCCCACCCTGTTCATGGACTGGGCTTGTGTCAAAGCAAAAACCCCAACACCAAGCCCCCCCACATAGAACGAACTCTACGACGAGCACGTACCCACAACATGGCTTCAAAACGGTCGGCTGGTCAGAACGAACTAACAGAACGCACTGAAGAACAGAAAGGCCTGTGAAGAGCAAGCTGAAAATCAGAAACGAGCGGACAAGAACGCACTGAAAAACAGATACGAACTGACTACACGCACTGAAAACCAGATACAAACCCACAAGCACAAACTGAAGAGCAGTAACGGACTGAAAAGCAGGAGGCTGAAAATCGCGAATCGTCTCTCACCAAACTTCTACTAACACAAGATAAACACGAGATTAGCAGAAGGAGCCCAAAGGGTGGCGCGCTGGGTAGTGAACTTCCGTTTTCTATACCCGTCGTACATGTTGTACGTCACTTCGTTCTTGGCGGTTGGAATCTGGTGTGATTTTTCCGACGGAAATTCCGCTCGTGTGTATGCGGCATAAGATGTATTTGATACTGTCACCCTCCTATGGCATTTTAAAGTGGGAGTAAACTCCCATGTATGATGTTTACCTATAGGTAAGTGTCACATACCTGGTAGGAGAGCCCAGTATGCAGAGGAAGGCCTCTCTTACGCCTCTCAGTCGAGGCCCCTGATAGAGCAAACAGGAGGCGTGGGAGTGTAGAGTAGCACGAGTGCCTGGCAGGATCGCTAGCAGAGAGTTCCTGATGACACCGTGATGGGTGACCAGCAAGACGGGAAGTCCGGGACAGCAGGCAGGATGGAGATTGGAGCAGGCTAGTATCTGGATGCCACACACAGGAATGCAGAGAGTATCTAACAGAGAGGATGTTCCAAGGGGACTGGAACACAGGCAGGTACAGGCAGGCGAGGTCATACACTGACGGGAGATACTGGAACAAATGCAGATGCAGAGGCAGAGTTGAGGTACAAGCCGGGTCGGTAACAGGTGGGCAACGTGGTAACCAGCGAAGAAGGCAGGGGCAAGTCAGAGACAAGCCGAGGTCGGATGCAGGCAGATGGCAGGAGTAATCAGAGGCAAGCTGAGTCAATCACAGGAACAGATGAAGAATCACTGGTAGCAGGGATCACAGGAAATGCTGCAGATCAAACAGCATTGATCCTGTTTGCTGGCCTGGTTTAAATAGTCTATTTGGCGCCAGGAACTGTGCACGCGCTCGCGCATGTGCATTGGCACCCGCACCAGCCTGTACAGCTTTCCTTATAGGAATCCTTCTGAGGCGATCTTCCTAACATTGCCCCCTCCCAATGGTCAGCCCTTGCCTGCCCAACCGGACCAACTTTCCAGAACGGGACTTCTTAAATGATTGGCATGAATATTGCTTTCAGGTTCCCACAAGTTTTCCTCTGGCCCATACCCCTTCCATTTTATAAAGTATTGAACTTGATTTTTCCTTTTTCTACAGTCCAGAATTGCTTCAACCGTCAACTTCCCCGTCAACTATTACAGGTTCCGTTGGACCAGTATTCCGTTCAGTAAAATAATCGGGAATAGCTGGTTTTAACAAGGTCACATGAAAAACAGGGTGAATCCTGATTGAGTCCGGCAACTCTAGTTCGTAAGCTACATCGTTACATAGTTACATAGTAGGTTACATAGTAGGTAAAGTTGAAAAAAGACACAAGTCCATGAAGTCCAACCTATGTGTGTGATTATATATCAGTATTACATTGTATATCCCTGTATGTTGTGGTCATTCAGGTGCTTATCTAATAGTTTTTTTAAACTATCGATGCTCCCCGCTGAGACCGCCGCCTGTGGGAGGGAATTCTACATCTGTGCCGCTCTTAGAGTAAAGAACCCCCTACATAGTTTAAGGTTAAACCTCTTTTCTTCTAATTTTAATGAGTGGTAACGTGTCTTGTTAAACTCCCTTCCTCGAAAAAGTTTTATCCCTATTGTGGGGTCACCAGTACGGTATTTGTAAATTGAAATCATATCCCCCCTCAAGCTTCTCTTCTCCAGAGAGAATAAGTTCAGTGCTCACAACCTTTCCTCATAACTAATATCCTCCAGACCCTTTATTAGCTTTGTTGCGCTTCTTTGTACTCGCTCCATTTCCAGTACATCATTCCTGAGGACTGGTGCCCAGAACTGGACAGCATACTCTACATGCTTGCGGTGTTCCTCCAAATTTTCAGAAAAAAATTAGAATATCGTTCAAATGTGCTATTACAATCTGGTCCAACAAATCTCAAAAACATCATTAATGAAATATTGAAAAGTTGTGGGAGCATTGCAAAGTCCAAATGGCATGACCAAAGACTCAAAATGTCCATATCTGGTTCTGAAAGCAGTTTTTCATTCGTCTCTGGGACAAATGTAGACAAGGTTGTATGCTCCTCATAAATCAAATTTGGTACAGAGCTTGGCAGATCGGAGTCTCTCAAGCAGAGTCTTGTCAACAAAGGAGCACGACTGCCTTACATTGCCAAGTGCGCACGCTCTAGAAACGCGTCCAGCTTTGATGACATAATTCGTCTGCATCAAGCTGTCCTGTGCGTTCCACGCCTCGCTCTGAGGACGCTCTCCGGAGCCGGCGTCCTCCATCAGTCGGAAGATCTCACAGTTGTCAGCAAGGAATCCACACTGCTTAGGACTCGGGGATGTGTCACTGTATTATTAATACCATGCCTGTTTATTCCTACAAAATGTGAGTTGATCTACATCTATTATTAAAAGCGTTATTTCTAAAATACTGCACTCAGAGGCACCTCTCTACTTGTGTTTTGTTATGGATAGAGAACCAAGGAATGCCCAGGATGATAGGGAAAATTGGGTAAATTCAATGTCCATGAAGCTTCCCCCAGCCCCAGAGTCCAGCATAGCAGAGCAAGGGATTTCTCTGCATTTAATGATAAGTTTTATAGGGATGACAAAATAGGATGATAAAGGATGAACTTTATTTGCTTCCTGAATCAAAGGAGAGACAGACTGAGAAACTGAGTTTATTTGTTCGAATACTGTAGGTTGCCGCAATTTTTTGGGACAATAACTGTGTAATGTCCAAATTCTCCACAGAAAAATAAAAAATGTAATTGAATAAAAAAAAAATTACAAACAGTGATGTGCTATCAGTGCAAAGACCCCAAATCAATAAATTATAAACACTATCTAAATAAAATATATGTACAGTGCCTTGCAAAACTATTCACCCCCCTTGGCTTTTTACCTATTTTGTTACATTACAGCCTTTAGTTCAATGTTTTATTAATCTGAATTATATGTGATGGATCAGAACACAATAGTTTAAGTTGGTGAAGTAAAATTAGAAAAATATATACATAAAACTATTTTTCAGAAATAAAAAAACTGATAATTGGCATGTGCGTATGTATTCACCCCTTTGTTATGAAGCCCATAAAACGCTCCGGTGCAACCAGTTACCTTCAGAAGTCACATAATTAGTGAAATGATGTCCACCTGTGTGCAATCTTAGTGTCACATGATCTGTCATTACATATACACACCTTTTTGAAAGGCCCCAGAGATTGCAACACCTAAGCAAGAGGCACCACTAACCAAACACTGCCATGAAGACAAAGGAACTCTCCAAACAAGTAAGTGACAATGTTGTTGAGAAGTACAAGTCAGGGTTAGGTTATAAAAAAATATCCAAATCTTTCATGATCCCTAGGAGCACCATCAAATCTATCATAACCAAATGGAAAGAACATGGCACAACAGCAAATCTTCCAAGAGACGGCCGCACACCAAAACTCACGGACTGGGCAAGGAGAGCTTTAATAAGAGAAGCAGCACAGAGATCTAAGGTAACCCTGGAGGAGCTGCAGAGTTCCACAGCAGAGACTGGAGTATCTGTACATAAGACAACAATAAGCCGTACGCTCCATAGAGTTGGACTTTATGGCAAAGTGGCCAGAAGAAAGCCATTACTTTCAGCAAAAAACAAAATGGCACATTTTGAGTTTGCAAAAAGGCATGTGGGAGACTCCCAAAATGTATGGAGGAAGGTGCTGTGGTCTGATGAGACTAAAATTTATATTTTTGGCCATCAAAGAAAACGCTATGTCTGGCGCAAACCCATCACATCACCCAAAGAACACCATCCCCACAGTGAAACATGGTGGTGGCAGCATCATGCTCTAGGGATGTTTTTCAGCAGTTGGGACAGGGAAACTGGTCAGAGTTAAGGCAAAGATGGATGGTGCTAAATACAGGGATATTCTTGAGCAAAACCCATACCACTCTGTGTGTGATTTTAGGCTAGGATGAAGGTTCACCTTCCAGCAGGACAGTGACCCCAATCACACTGCTAAAGCAACACTTGAGTGGTTTAAGGGGAAACATGTAAATGTGTTGGAATGGCCTAGTCAAAGCCCAGACCTCAATCCAATAGAAAATCTGTGGTCAGACTTAAAGATTTCTGTTCACAAGCACAAACCATCCAACTTGAAGGGGCTGGAGCAGTTTTGCAAGGAGAAATTGGCAGAAATCCCAGTGGTAAGATGTGGCAAGCTCATAGAGACTTATCCAATGCGACTTGGAGCTGTGATAGCCGCAAAAGGTGGCTCTACAAAGTATTGACTTTAGGCGGTGAATAGTTATGCACATTGACTTTTTCTGTTATTTTGTCCTATTTGTTGTTTGCTTCACAATAAAAAAAAAAAAAATAATAATTTTCAAAGTTGTGGGCATGTTCTGTAAATTAAATGATACAAATCCTCAAACAATCCATGTTAATTCCAGGTTGTGAGGCATCAAAACACGAAAAATGCCGGGGGGGCGTGAATACTTTTGCAAGGCACTGTATATATAAATATAAATATATATAAATCTGTTAAGATATGATAAATCAGTGATTAGATCAAACCTCAATACATCTACAATGAACCATAAAAATGTGCAACAAATGTAAATCATTAAATAAATAATAGCATAATCAATCCAAATGTCACAGCGATATTAAATATATTAATTCCAAAGTCAATATAAAGTGCAACAGTGGTAGAAAAATATCCAAAATAATAAATAAAAAAAAAGAAGTCCATAAATAAAGTGAGCCCCATACACCATTCAATTTTCGTTCAATATCCTATTGCAATTAAGTCGATCTTTGGACAGTGCAAGGAAGCTCCAGTTTCCATACCATGCACACCACAGTGCCTTTCACCCCACCTTATGGGTATCTTCTCACCTTAATTATTCGACCCCCACTGATAAAAAGAGGTCAACTGCACTTTATTTATATGTGTACAAACGGACTTTCCCAAGGCTTTCCCAAAGACTACTATGGCTACCAACGATCTGCACTATCAGTGTCTTTCTTCTTTCCTCATATTATCTTGCCATTGGGAGAAGGTCTATGAGGAAAGAGGAAGACTGGAGAGGGTTTACGTTTGTACACATGTAAAGTGCAGTTGGCCTCCTTTTATCAGTGGGGGGGTCCAACAATTAAGGTGAGCAGATACCCATAAGTTGGAGTGAAGGGCACTCTGGTGTGCATGGTGTGGAAACTGGGGCTTCCTTGCACTGTCTGAAGATTGACTTAATTGCAATAGGAGATTGCACGAAAACTGAATGGTGTATGGGACTCTATTTATGCACTTCTTTTTTTATTTATTTATGTATATAGATTTTTTTCTACCACTGTTGCACTTTATATCCAATATATTTATATATACCACTGTGACTCATGGATTGATTATGCTATTATTGATTTAATAATTTACATGACTGATTGCACATTTTTATGGTTCATTGTACTGTAAATGCATTGAGGTTTGATCTACTCACTGATTTATCATATCTTACACTTTTTTTATATATATATATACAGTGGGGAAAATAATTATTTGAACCCTACAAAGAAATAAAGGGTCTATAATTTTTATCATAGGTGTATTTTAAATGATAGAGAAAGAATATCAACCAAAAATCCAGAAAAAAAACACATGATACAAATGTTATAAATTGAGTTGCAGTTCTGTGAGTAAAATAAGTATTTGATCCCCAAGCAAAACATGACTTAGTACTTGGTGGAGAAACCCTTTTTGACAAGCACAGATGTAAGAAGTTTCTTGTAGTTGGTTTCCAGGTTTGCATACATCTCAGGAGGGATTTTGGTCCACTCTTCTTTTACAGAGCTTCTCTAAATCCTTAAGGTTTTTTGGCTGTCGCTTGGCAACTTAAAGTTTCAGCTCCCTCCCTAAATTGTCAATATATTTTGTGTCATTGTCATGCTGGAAGATCCATCCACAACCCATCATCAATGTTCTGGCTAAGGAAAGAAGGTTTTCATCCAAGATTTTACAATACATGGCCCCGTCCATTGACCCCTCAATACGGCAAAGTTGACTTGTACCTTTAGCAGAGAAACAGCTCCAAAGCATAATGTTTCCACCTCCGTGACTGACTGTAGGGATGGTGTTCTTAGGGTCATAGTCAGCATTTTTCTTCCTCCAAACACAGCAAGTCAAGTTAATGCCATAGAGCTCAATTTTGGTCTCATCTGACCACAGCACTTTCTCCCAATCCTTGTCTGAAAAATTTAGATGTTCACTGGTAAACTTCAGACGTGCCTGCACATCTTCCTTTCCGTGGGGAGGGGGACCTAGCGGGCGCTGCAGGATTTCAATCCATGGCGGCATATTGTGTTACCAATGGTTTGTTTGGTGACTGTGGTCCCAACTGCCTTAAGATCATTAACAAGCTCCTCCTCCTCCTGTAGTTCTGGGCTAATCCCTAACATTTCTCCTGATCATCCTTACCCCATGAGCTAAACTCTTGCATTGAGCTCCAGACCGAGGGCAATTGATGGTTTTTTTGTATTTCTTCCATTTGCGAATAATCTCCAAAAGTTGTCTCCTTCTCACCAAGCTTCTTGTTGATGGTCTTGTAGCCCATTCCAGTCCTGTGTAGGTCTACAATCTTGTCCCTGACTTCCTTTGACAACTCTTTGGTCTTGCTCATGATGGTGAGGTTTGAATAGAAGAAAGATTCTGTGGACAGGTGTCTTTTATACACATAATGAGTTGTCGTTAGGAGCACCTTCTTAAATTGACAAGAATAATCTGGGTACCACATGAGCACATACTGTAGCCAGTCTGTGGGAGCCAGAATTATTGTTGGTTGGTAGGAGATCAAATACTTATTTTACTCACTGAACTGCAACTCAGTCTACAACATTCATATCATGTGTTTTTACTGGATTTTTGGTTGATATTCTGTCTCTATCATTTCTAATACACCTATGATAAAAATTATAGACCCTTCATTTCTTTGTAAGTGGCAAACTTACAACATCTGCAAGGAATAAAATATTTTTTCCTCACTGCATACTGTATATAGTATGCAGTATGCATACTATATACAGTATGCAGCAACGAAAAAATATTTTATTCCCTGCATACTGTATATAGTATAGTATTGTAAATATTTTTATTATAACTTTTCATGTGACAACACTGAAGAAATGACACTTTGCTACAATGTAATGTAGTTTATGTACAGCTTGTATAACAGTGTAAATTTGCTGTCCCCTCAAAATATCTCAACACACAGCTATTAATATCTAAACTGATGGAAACAAAAGTAGTACACCCCTAAGTGAAAATGTCCAAATTGGGCCCAATTAGCCATTTTCCCTCCCCAGTGTCATGTTTACTGTTAAAAGGTCTCAGGTGTGAATGGGGAGCAGATGTGTTGAATCTGGTGTTATTGCTCTCACTCTCTCATACTGGTCACTGGAAGTTCAACATGGCACCTCATGGCAAAGAACTCTCAGAGGATCTGAAAAAAAAGAATTGTTGCTCTACAAAAAGAAGGCCTAGGCTATAAGAAGGTTGCCAATACCCTGAAACTGAGCTGCAGCACAGTGGCCAAGACCATACAGTGGTTTAACAGGACAGGTTCCACTCAGAACAGGCCACGCCATGGTCGACCAAAGGAGTTGAGTGCACGTGGTCAGCGTCATATCCAGAGGTCGTCTTTGGGAAATAGACATATGAGAGCTGCCAGCATAGCTGCAGAGGTTGATGGGGTGAGGGGTCAGCCTGTCAGTGCTCAGACCATACGCCGCACACTGCATCAAATTGTTCTGTATGGCTGTCGACCCAGAAGGAAGCCTCTTCTAAAGATGATGCAAAGAAAGCCTGCAAACAGTTTGCTGAAGACAAGCAGACTAAGGACATGGATTACTGGAACCATGTCCTGTGGTCTGATGAAACAAGATAAACTTATTTGATTCAGAAGGTGTCGATTGTGTGTGGCGGCAACCAGGTGAGAAGTACAAAGACAAGTGTGTCTTGCCTACAGTCAAGCATGGTGGTGGGAGTGGCATGGTCTGGGGCTGCATGAGTGCTGCTGGCACTGGGGAGCTACAGTTCATTGAGGGAACCATGAATGCCAACATGTACTGTGACATACTGAAGCCAAGAATGATCCCCTTGTTCAGAGACTGGGCCGCAGGGCAGTATTCCAACATGATAATGACCACTGCCTTGCTAAAGAAACTGAGGGTAAAGGTGATGGACTGGCCAAGCATGTCCCCAGACCTAAACCCTATTGAGCATCTGTGGGGCATCCTCAAACAGAAGGTGAAGGAGCGCAAGGTCTCTAACATCCACCAGCTCCGTTGTCATGAAGGAGTGGAAGAGGACCCCAATGGCAACCTGTGAAGCTCTGGTGAACTCCATGCCCAAGAGGGTTAAGGCAGTGCTGAAAAATAATGGTGGCCACACAAAATATTGACACTTTGGGCCCAATTTATACATTTTCACTTAGGGGTGTACTCACTTTTGTTGCCAGTGGTTTAGACCAATGGCTGTGTGTTGAGTTATTTTGAGGGGACAGCAAATTTACACTGTTATACAAGCTGGACACTCACTACTTTACATTGTAGCAAAGTGTCATTTCTTCAGTGTTGTCACATGAAAAGATATAATAGAATATTTACAAAAATGTGAGGTGTGTACTCACTTTTGTGAGATACTGTATATTGTATGTAGCACCCTGGAGTTTAGGCAGGGTTGCTCCTTACAAATTTATTTGCCAGGAATAATTATCCTTGTTGATTGTTAGAGATCTATTGATTTCTTCCTAAGTTTGGCCTTGTTACACTTTTCTCTTCTACCACTAGGTGGCAGGGTACTTGGTGGTACTAGATATGAGAAGGGCGACACAAAGGTCAGGCTATGGGTATATGGGGTATCTCGGCCAATGGGCAGGGGTTTTCTTGAATCCCTTGGCCTGCTGGGAGAGCCTATATATTCGGGTGAGGTCAAGTGATCTCTGTTCTGTGCCACCTGGACGGCAGGGTTGGGATTGCGGCTTGCAGTCCGGCCAGGGGTGACGGTTCTGCTGGCCGGAGGGCCTGTCGTGGTCAGAGGTAGAGGGGAAGCTGTCACCAGTAGGGGACTATCCACCTAATTACCGGGGACCACATTGAGTAACTGAGGCAAGTGCCGGAGCAGCATTTTCGCCAACCGGGGACAGTGAAGAATCTGGAAACTTCAGTGGGTATCAAGCCAGGGACCCAGCCAGCAGAGGTGAAGCTTGCAGAGCAGCCATGTGTGTCAAGCCAGGGACCGAGCAGGCCAGTGGGGGTGAAGCTTGAGAGGTATCTAAAGTCCCAAGCTGGGGACCCAGCAGAGAAGCAGGGGTGACGCTTGAGGAAGATACCACCGTGAAGATTGGAGAAGCTCAAGGGATTCAGTGGTAGTGAATCAGTGGGTCTAGTGAGAGACCGGGACTTTAGTGTGCTGAAGAGCTACAAAGAACTACAAAGAGCAATTGCAGTGAAAGTGAAGGAACTGTTAAGCTTTGTGTTAGGAACTGTTAAAGATTGTTGCCATAGGAGACAGCATTCCTGCACATGCAGATGTGGCGTCTTGCTGGATGCCTTTCCCTGCGTGGCTGTCCTCCTGTTGAAGTCTCGGAGTCTGCCAGTTGAACTTGCAGCTATCTGGGGGTGTCCTGGCCCTAACCCTCTCCCCCAAATAAGTATGCTAAGAGAAATAAACTTTCTTTTGCTTTCAAGAAGTGTCTGGCGCCCAGTAACTTTAACTACTCTACACCCACCATGCCTAACAACCCACTACATACAGAAGGATGTCAGCTATCCCTGGCCTTGGAGGTCCTCATTAGATCAAAGGAGGCTTGGGACCTTGCTACATGCATATACACATCTATTTTCTTTAGATAGTGTTTATAATTTATTAAATTGGGGTATTTGCACTGATAGCACTTCATTGTTTGTAATATGTTTTCTGCTGTAGTGTGATAAGTGATCAGCTTTCTGATTTTTTATATTTTTGAATAGCGTTTGAGGTTTTCATTATATATTTTTGTTTCATTTCTCTCCGCAATAAAGGTATAAGTTCTCTGAATGTTTTATTCTTTCTCCCTAGCAGAAATAGATCTTTTAATAGCATCCACCTGCATAGGTTCAGGAGTGTCAGAATCCAGAAGAACTCTTGGGACCTTAGGAGCACACTGACTAGTAGAAAAGCGCATGCCACCATTACTGCCTATAATTCCCAGTCTCTCCTTTTTCCTTTCAGTAAGTCTCGGATCAATTCAAATTCATTATTTAATAAAAGCCTTGGGTTCATCAGGGTTTTCTACTCTGACAAGCTCATCTTTTTTTTACTTGTTAAGAGAGTCCTTAAAGTGTTTGTTAACCCAAAAAAAAAAAAATAGGATTTTTTTCGTCATACTTACCTGTAAAATAATTTTCTTTGAGTACATCATGGGACACAGAGTTATACCGTGTACACACGAGCAGACTGGTCCGACGGACTTTTCTACGGACTTTTGGCGGACTTCCAACGGACTTTCCCAACGAACGGACTTGGCTACACATGATCACACCAAAGTCCGACGGATTCGTACGTGATGACGTACGACCGGACTAAAATAAGGAAGTTGATAGCCAGGAGCCAATAGCTGCCCTAGCGTCGGATTTCGGAACTGGCTCTAGGTATTCAGTTTAGAAGCAAGCAGTAATAGAAGTATCAAAAAACTTCACAGAGGGGTGGGTGCTGTGTCTGTCAATGAACTCAGAGAAACAGATTTAATGTGGGTGACCACATTTCCAAACTGCCATTCAGGGACAATTTTGCCAAGGATCGGGGGGGGGGGGGGTTGTGTTGAATGTAGTTTCGGGGTTGGCGGGATTTCGGCGGCGAGTGATTTGTCGGGTGAATGGCTGGTTTTAGCACTTATATCATCCCGATACTCTGCTTATATCATCACTTATACCATCCCAACACCATGCTTGAAATCTATTTCTATTATTACATTGTAATAATAGACTCCCCTCCCTTAGTATAGACCCCCTTCCCTCAGTATAGACCCCCCTCCTTCAGTACGGACCCCCCCTCTACTAACTATAGACCCCCTCCCTCAGTCCGGCCCCCTCTCCACTAAGTATAAGCCCCCTCCCTCAGTACGGATCCCCCCACTAACTATAAGCCCCCTCCCTCAGTATGGACCCCCCCACTAACTATAGACCCCCTCCCTCAGTATGGACCCCCCTCCACTAACAATAGGCCCCCTCCCTCAGTACAGACCCCCCTCTCCACTAAGTATAGGCCCCCTCCCTCAGTACGGACCCCCCCGCTAACTATAGGCCCCCTCCCTCAGTATGGACCCCCCTCTCCACTAAGTATATATCCCCTCAGTAAAGACCCCCTCCATCAAGTATAGATTCCCCTCCCTCAGTACAGATTTCCCCCCTCAGTATAGACCCCCCCCACTGCTGCCCCCGCTGACAGCCTGGTCCGGCATGGTGGAGAGCGTTAGGCGCAGAGGAGGAGAAAGTTAACTTCTCCTCCACTTTGCATGGTGGGCAGAGTCGCGCTGTGAGGTCACTGGTTGCTAGCCGCCAGGCGGCTATAGCAAGCAGTGACCAGAGTCTCAGGTGGAGCTGGAGGCAGAGCGAGCGGGGTTTGCTTGCTCTGTCAATTCCATTTCGGGACACTGTATTGTCCCGGAATGGAGGTGCTCGGGACCTGGGACACACCTGCCAATTGCGGGAATGTCCCGGGCAATCCGGGACACGTGGGCACCCTAGGTTGGACAGCAAAAAAACCCAAGGCTAACACAAAAGCCAACCAGGTAACAGGAGCTTCACACAGGACAAGCTGAAACCCAACCTGAACGATACCCCTTCAAGAGGGATTAGACCCTCTTAACAGCAGCCTGCAAAAAGCTTCTGGCCAAAAAAGGCACCCGCAGATGCCAACCCATCCACTTCGTAGAACTTGTAAAAAAATACGCCACTTCTGAAGACAGAAGGCCCAAGACACACAAGGCGCCCAAGAAGAATGCGCCGTACCAGGGAAAGCAGGAACCCGATTCCTGACAGAATAGCCTAGAGTCATCATCTGTCTGATCCATCCAGAAGAAGGTCGTAGAAGAAGCAGACAGCCCCTTTCTTGGCCTGTCCGTGGGTACAGAGAGCCTGACCTCCAAAAGACTCAGTGGCTGGCAAATACAACCGAATCCCCCAAACCACATCCCGGGCAGATAAGGCAAATTCCTTGGGATGTGTTTCCAGGCACACAAGAAAGCAAACACAATGTCCTTGTTCAAATGGAAACCCAGGGACAAAACTATAGAAAAGGGCGAAGCATCGCCCAAACCTGGGTAAGGTGAACGAGAAGATAACGCCACCCTTTTTGACACCCTGTGAGCAGAGGTGAAAGCCACCAAGAGGCCACCTTCTGAGACAGAGTAAGCAGTAGAATCTCCCGATATTTTGAGAGAGGGAGAAAGCGGCTCCTGGAGAACTGAAAACACCAAGTTCAGATCCCACGGCGGTAGAAAAAAAACGCACCGGAGGCAACAGATGTCTAACCCCTTGAATATAGGTATGCACCAGGGAGCGCGAGACCAGGGGATGCTGAAGACGACCACCCAGGCTGACACCTGGCCCTCGATGGTACTCCTGCTAAACGCCCCGTAAATGGGGGTCAGAATTGGAGCCACCTAGAAAGAACAAGGATGAATGCCCGCTGATTCACACCAGGATATATGCGCTCTCCACACCCGGAGGTTAAAACCTCCTAAAAGATGGACTCCCTAGCCATCTACAGTGTCAGAACTGTCGCACCTGGCTCAACACAGCCAGGCTGTTAAAACCAGTGACTCTAAGGCAGGATGGAAGAACGGCCCTGGGATCATAGATCCTTCTTGAGAGGCAGTTGACAAGGAACGCGGGCGACCAGGCTCACCCGGTCGGCGTACCCAGACCATCTGGACCCATCCGGGTATAATAGAATGACCGGAACCACCGCAGCCGTGATCCTGCATAAAAGCCACAACAGAAGCTGGAGAGGAGGAAAGGCATAGGGAAATGTTACTGGCCCCATGGGCCACCAGAGCTACCAGAGCAACCCGTGACCTTACCAGAAACCTTGGTACCGTCCAGTTGAAGCAGGACACCAAGAGAACTACCTCATGAGTGTCCCAGCGGGAAAAAACCCGAAGAAACATGGCCCGGTGAAGGGCCTATCCGTGGTCCAACCCTCGCCAACTGAGGTATCCGCCTGTCAGCATTCCACTCCTGGATTGCATGCACTGGAAAAGGGCCGGACGAAATGTTCTGCCCACCGGGGAATACTGGCAACAGCCAAAGCCACCACAGCCTATTTGACCCACCCTGGTGAAGGGCATAAGCCATCGTGGTTGCCTTGTCCGACTAGAACCGTACCAGGAGCCCTCGAAGTCGATCCGTCCATGATCCAGACTTAGCCTGATCGCTCGAAGTTCCAGGATATTACCTGGTAGTCTGGATTCCACCAGCGTACAATGACCCTGAGCAGATCTCAGTCCCTGGACATCCTACCTGGACTGACTGGCATTGGTGGTCACCCTGACCAGGGAACCCTGGTTTCCTAACTCAGCCGAATCCGATTATCCCGAGACCTCGGGCATTTGTCTCGTGCCAGGATCTCCCCGAAGGGAGCATGTATGGAACTGCGCAAATGGAATAGTTTCAAAAAGGTAGAAACTCTCAGACCCAACACCCACACGCAGGTCCGCAGAGGGTCTATCTGCCGGACAGAAAAATAAAAAATGCGGCATGTAACTTCTGGAGTTTGTCCAAGAGAAGAAAACACGCTGGCCAGAGCTGAAGCTCGGGCTTAGATAATCGGACGTTCTGGAAGGGCCCAAGCAGACTTCAGATAGTATAGATGCCTACTGAAATCAGTCAAGGTCTGTATAGAAACTACATTGCCCCTCAGGGTAGCCGAGGAGTGGCAGAAGAAGATTGTCCAGGCAGCCAGGACCGCAAACCCCCACAGATGAAACCACACCCGATCCGGGGCCAACACCTCGCGAATACCCAAGCAGTGGTGGCCAGACTATGCGCTGATCATGCGCCGCACCCACAGCAAAACGGAGGAAGTGCTGGAGTCGGGCACATAACGGAATGCGTAAATAAGCATTCGTGATGTCGATAGAAACCAGAAGGTCCCCATGATAAAGGGGTGCTACCGCGTGCTAACGGACTCCATCCTGACCTTCTGTACCCACACAAGGCAGGTCAGGGCCTTAAACTGTTCCCGACACGGGAACCGTGACAACCACATTCTGCAGCAACGGAGCTTGCACATCCCCCCTGCGGAGAACAGCAAGCGGTCCGGCAGTAGACGCCCATTGGAAGTATTGACATCCAGGGTAGCCCCCAAAATACCTGTCTAAGCACCACTGAGGAGACCTTAGAAGCTCAGCAACCAGGGGAACTACGGCCAAGAGGTGTAGCTGACATACTACAGTGCCTAGACCATAGGTCCGGCAATGCAGCAAAGGCAGGGGAATTCCCAAATGGGTACCCCACCAAGAGTTTTTTTTTTTTTTTTTAGAAACACAAATGCACTCCCTGTCTTCAAGGACAATATTGTCAAGATAAGAGTGAAAAGGGAACGATTTAGGCGCGCAAGACGGCTTATGAGGTATCGGCTCTCCGCTGATTCCTTGAAAGGTTCCTGCACACATGTAATAAGTGCGATGACCAGTGCTTTTTCGTGCCCTACTGCAGACATCCTCACTCCCTGACAAGATAGGGAGTGTGGTCACCACCCCGCAAGGTGGGCCATGTCCTCAGAGCCAGATAGGAGTCATAGGGGGGAGGGGAAGGCAGGGGTGCCATATACTAGGCTATATGCCTAAGCGCTACCCCAAAAACAACACAGGGGAGGGGGCCACCAACTGGAACCCCCCCGCCCGATGTCCTCATATGGGATGTCGACTGAGGCCCCTCACAGGGGGCACAGACCAAGGCCCCTTTACAGGGGGCACAAAACAGAGCCCCTAACAGGGGGCACAGACCGGGGCCCCTCACAGGGGGCAAATACAAGGGGCCCCACATAGGGGGCAAATACCGGGGCCCCTCATAGGGGACAAATACCGGGGGCCCCTCACAGGGGGAGCAGACCGGGGGCCCCTCACAGGGGCCAAAAACCAGGGCCCCTCACAGGGCCAAAAACCAGGGCCCCTCACAGGGACGCAAACCGGGGGGCCCTCACAGGGGGCGTAAACTGGGGCTCCTCACAGGGGGTGAAAACCAGGGCCCCTCACTGGAGGCAAACACCGGGGCCCCTCACAGGGGGAAAATACCGGAGCCCCTCACAGGGGGCAAATACCAGGGCCCCTCACAGGGGGCACAGACCTCCTGGTAGGCCACAAAGCTGTGGCCTAAATTACGGCAGCCACCATCTCCCAGACCCAACTCTAGATGCCCCCCTGTAAAACCCGATGGAGGAAAAGGGAAACCATGTCCCAAAGCTGGGAGCCTGGGCCTCACCCGGGATGGGGGGGAGGAGAAAGGGGGGAAGAAAGGGGGAAGGGGGGTGGAGGAGAACCCTGGAGGGACCGACCACCCCAGGGAGTACCCGTGCCCCACACCACTCCTGGGAAAGAGAGGAGGGGACCCCTTACTTACCACTCCAGCGAAAAGCGTGGGTAATGCTCACAAACAGATCCTCCTTGCCACCGAAGTGGGGGGCTGTAGGCCATGAGGAACACTGCGACACAGGCCGAGACCTGGTCGTATGTGACCTCGCGAGACGTTTAACTCGCAGGTCCAGCCCCTGTCCAGTGGGGCTATGTCGCGGCCGACCTAGAGCGTAGCTGCGGTCTGCGCGCGCTCGCTGGCCAGACTGGGGTGACCACTGGATCAAGCATCCAGCCCGTTGCCCAGTCCGGCAGTTGATTGTAGATCTCACTGGAAAAAATCCAGGAAAAAGAGAAAGGGAACAGGGAACTAGGTCCTTACTCCTGATTAGGCAGAAAAAAACTGAATACCTAGAGCAGGGAGGGGGTTATATACTGACAGAGGACAGCCCATGGGCGTAGCCAGGGGTTGTTTTTTTGTTCTGCCTAGTCCTACTCCTGCGGAGATGATATAACCTACCGTTCTGAATAAAGAAGGCTGTGTCTGTCAATGAACGAATGAGAAAAGGATTTTACAGGTAAGTATGAGGAAAAAATTATATTTTCTTTTTTATACATCATGGTATAGAGAGTTAGGCTAATATTCATTACCTGCTGGGATGTCCCAGAGCAATAGCCTTGAGGGGAGGGAGACACCCTGCCAAACAATAGCCATCAGATGTTATACGGCACCCTAAAGGGAGAAGCTTTACGTTTCAGACCATAGGCCTGGATGACCAATTGATGGACCCAATTGGCAATGGAAGCTTTGGAAGCTGCCTGCCCCTTCTTGGGTCCTTTTGGTAAAACAAAAAAGGAGTCTGATCTTTGGATTTCCGCAGATCTAGACAAATAAACCTTAACTGCCTGGAAAACGTCCATAGAATGCAGTCGTCTCTTTTCCGCCGAACGAGGCTGAGAGAAAAAAGAAGGCAAAATAATGTCCTGATTTAAATGAAAGACCAACACCACCTTTGGTAAAAAGAATGGTGTTAGGATTACTCTCCTCTTGTGATCAGTTGAACTCCAGATGTATTGAAAAGCAGACAATTTATTTCAGATGTGTCACACAAATGGATGATGCTTACAAGCCAAAAGATACAGTAAGAATCATACAAAGAGATGTACATCCCCCCTCCTAATACCTACAATAATATAGCTATAACGCTTCTATTGGCTGAGGAAACACAGATAGCGTGCCTGGTACAAAATGGTACTTTATTTTGCTAATTAGTGTTTCCTGTACATTCTTGTTCTACCATATATGGTTAAGCCTAATCATCCTACAACTTACTATGGAGTGAGTTAAAGCGAACGATACAGCAAGTTAATACAACAATGTGCTCAGAAGTCATCTTAAGAAAAGTCTCAGGGTTATTGTTTTTCTAATAGTTTTTCATAATAGTCACACAATTAACATTTAAAACTTTTCTAACATTCCCTCCTCTTGTGTGACTATTTTATCTCAACACATTTCGATGATAGTCCCAGTGTTATACACTTTCGGTCTGTATGTCATTAAGTTGAGCTTCAATGTCCACATAGGTCTCCTCAGAGGTAGGAAGGGCTTGATACATCGTTCTTGAGACTGCGGTTTCAATCAGTTTTTGTGAAAGTCCTCGAATACAGGGAATGCAGCAGCATCCACAAGTGACCAAAACGGCCAAAGCCACAGCAATTGAGATCAAACATGATGTGATAAGTCCAGTTCACTTACCGAACCATCCTTCAAGCCAGTTTGTTAATGGACCATTAATACCTGAGTTTTCCGCTAATTCATTCGATAGAGCAGTCAGCCTTCCAAGGCTCTGGTCACGGTCCCCCCAGGAGCTGTATTATTAGGGATAAAGGTGCAACACATGCTACCAAACATTTTGCATACCCCTCCTCTTTCAACTAGGACCATATCTAAGGCCATTCGGTTCTGCCATGCCATTAGAGATGTGGTGGCCAACTGTTCTATTAGGCCCTTCACAGCGTCCCTAGTATAGTTTACAAATCGTTGTTGGTTATAGTATATATATTTAGTTAATCCAGTCAACATTTTTATCTATAGTCACCCACCAGAGAAGAGACTCAAACCCAGCTGTCACCTGATTCCTGGCCCTAAACTCATCCAGAACTCCGCGAGGAACCCCAATCTCATCTATGTAGATCCGAGAGTCAAATGACCCTATGATAGAGGTGTCCCTCCGATACCGTTGGCTACTCTTAGTCCACGGGTGTTCTGACAGGATCCTCAGGGGCATAGCCAGCTGGACCATAGCGCAATCCCCTCGGGCATTGGCTAGTATCCTAGCTTACAGTTTCTTATCCCTACAAATCCACCAGACATCAGCTCTCTGAATGTCATGTTCAACCCAGTCACCATTGCCCATGTTAATCCTCTCCCTACAATAGTCATCGGGTAGCGACCCAAGATCCACTCCGCTACAGTTCCCTGGGAGTGTAAAACAAGTAAAGTTGCCCAGATAAGCAGTAACCGCTGGAGGTATCTGAGGTCTCTGTACTGGGGGAAACAACAAACTCAACATATGACAGGTAGAATTTGTTTCAGGTTTATAGCTCTTATTATACAATCGCAACATACATTTTAAACCTTCTGGATCTGTATTGTGATCTAGAGGAAAAGGAATAGTTGCTAAATGTAGTCTTGCTCTGGCACAAACTAAACAAGTTTTAACCATGTACCTCAACCATTCTAACCACTCATTTTTTTCCTTGGTATCCTGTCTCCAAAGCTATGGCATCTTCTACTGTTAGATTAGTAAATCTTATAGTTTTACTCAGAACTTCTATTTTAGTATGGCGTCACTTCCGAGCGGCAATTGTTGTTTACACAACGCCAGCTCTTGTTTTATCATGTGAGTATATCTCCTAAACTTTTTAATAAATAAAGCCTTTTTAAACAATATCACACTATGGGCATTACTCTTTCCCCTATGTGACATCTCGGTGGAAAAGCCAGCAAAGCGTTTCTCAGATTGCCCAGCAAAACCCAGAGGGCTGCACAGTGGCTCACACTGTGAAGACATAACACCCCTGGGGGGTAATGTCATCTGGTGAGTGCAATCACATTATCAACACGGATAATATCACCAGGCACTACTTTCACTTGAAAGGATATTTAGCACCAAATTTTGATGAAGCACTGGTGTCAAGGACTATACTCACCGAGGCCGAGATGCCGAGAGCGGCTCGCCCTTACGACCACGTGCACCCGACCCCTGGAGGTGATACAGGGAGCTGGGAGCACGCGGAGGCACGGGCTTCCAGTGGAGACTGAATTCCCGAAGGAAGTCCGTGTAGCCGTTGGGCACTAGAGGAGCTGCAAAACAAGTGGTTAACTGGAACTGGGGTATCAGGTCGGGTAAGTCCGTTATTCAGGCAGAGATCAGGACCGGGGTATCCGGCAAGAACAAGTCCGTGTAACAGGCTGAGATCAGGGGTATCAGGCAGGCAGAGGGTAATCCGTTAAACAAGCAGAGGTCAGAGGTATCAGGCAGGCAGAGGGTAATCCGTTAAACAAGCAGAGGTCAGAGGTATCAGGCAGGCAGAGAGTAATCCGTTTCACTAGCAGAGGTCAGGGGTATCAGGCAGGCAGAGAGATTAGTCCGTTACACAAGCAGAGGTCAGGGGTATCAGGCAGACAAGAGTAATCCGTTTCACAGGCAGAGTTAGCACAGGGAACACACTAGGAAGCAGGGAATATCAGGCACAGGGGACAGGGTACAGCTGACGACAAACCAGCAACCCGACTGGGTGCTGGAGCCGTCAGAAGTAGCCCACCGGCGAGCGCGTCAGCGTGACGCACCGCCGGGCACCCGCACGGCCACGGCGCGCACACGGGGACCGCCGTGCACCCGCGTGCGCCGCACCATTGGGCCGCGAACGGGTGTACGGCGCAGCGTGAGTCCTCCGCGCATGCGCCGTGGAGCCCGGCGGACGGAGGCGGCTTGTGCCTCCTGACAGTGCCCCCCTCCTAAGGGCGGACACTGGACGCCCAGACTGGACATCACCTCCGGGTGGTCTCGGTGGAAAGCTTGAATTAAGCGTGGTGCATGTAGGTTCTTTGCGGGTTCCCAAGAGTTGTCCTCAGGTGGATAACCCTTCCACTGGATCAGATACTGCAGTTGTCTGCCCTTCTTCCTACAGTTAAGGATGGACTCCACCTCAAACTCATTCTCTCCATCCACCCTAACTGGTGGCGGAGGAAGCTCCCCTCTTTCCGGAAAAGTGCTGTCCATCACGGGCTTCAGTAAGGACACGTGGAAGACAGGGTGGATTCTGTAAGTCTTTGGTAATGCTAGCTCCATAGCCACAGGGTTGATAATCCTTTTGATGGGGAAAGGACCAATGAACTTGGGTCCCAATTTCCGCGAAGGCACGGATAGTTTAAGGTTGGTAGTGGATAACCAGACCTCTTCTCCTAGTTTAAAAGTTGGATTCTCCCTCCTGCCCCGATCATACTGCTCCTTGTAATCCGTTTGAGCCCTCTGCAACATGTCTTGAATCCTCTGGAAATTTGCTTGTAAAGAGGCTATTCTGTCATGAACCGCAGGGACTGCTATCTCAGGGACATCGTTGGACAGAAAGGTGGGATGGAATCCACAATTTGCCCAGAAAGGCGTTTGGTTGGTAGCAGCGTGAACAGAATTGTTATACGCGAACTCTGCGTATGGGAGAAGGCTTGCCCAATCATCTTGAGATCC
Organism: Aquarana catesbeiana; assembly: GCF_042186555.1. Taxonomy (NCBI): domain Eukaryota; kingdom Metazoa; phylum Chordata; class Amphibia; order Anura; family Ranidae; genus Aquarana; species Aquarana catesbeiana. Next base: position 567,831,445 of record NC_133324.1, read on the forward strand.
CGAGCAGAAACACCGCAGATATTGCTCTAGAGTCTGGTTCGTCCTCTCCGTTTGGCCGTTACTCTGAGGGTGGTAAGCTGATGAGAGGCAGACTTTGATATTTAAGGCTTTGCAGAGCTCCCTCCAAAATTTGGACGTAAATTGTACACCCCTGTCTGATACGATGTTCTTTGGTACTCCATGGAGCCTGATGATTTCCTTTAGAAAAATATTGGCGGTCTCTAAGGCCGAGGGGGTGCCCTTCATGGGCAAAAAATGAGCCATCTTGGAGAGACGGTCAACCACGACAAAAATAGTGGTAAAACCCCCCGAGGCTGGCAGATCCACTATAAAATCCATGGAGACGTCAGACCATGGTCGTTCGGGGATCGGTAGAGGTCTTAGTAAACCCCAGGACTTGGCGTTTCGACCCTTGTTCCGCTGACACGGAGGGCAGGATACCACATATTCTTTGCAATCCCGTCTCCACCCAGGCCACCAAAAGGAACGAGAGACCAGCTCGGACGTCTTCCTTACTCCAAAATGCCCTGCGAGTTTATGGTCATGGCACATCTGAAGGGTTAGTGACCGTGTCTCCCGAGGTACAAAAATTTTTCCACGGATCCAAAAGAAATTACCATTTCTTTCCAAGGATTGCACCTCTGGTTCCATGCAAGAGTTGGATGATGATTTGATGGATGACATCAAATCCACTTGTGTCATCCCAAGGAAGTTTTGGGAAGAGAGGATTGTACCAGGTTCTGAAGTTTGGGACTCTGCTGAGAACATCCGTGAGAGTGCGTCTGCCTTTCCATTCTTTGAGCCAGGTCTATAGGATATGTGGAAGTTGAAGCGAGAGAAAAAGAGAGCCCAGCGGGCTTGTCTAGGTTTTAGTCGTTTTGCTGTCCGTAAGTATTCTAGGTTTTTATGATCTGTAAAGATCATTACCGGATGCAATGCGCCTTCGAGCAGATACCTCCACTCTTCTAGAGCGAATTTAATAGCCAGCAGCTCCCTGTCACCCACATCATAGTTTAACTCGGGCGGGCTGAGTTTCCGAGAAGCGAATGCAACGGGATGAAGGATGGCCTTGGGCCCTTGTCTTTGAGAGAGAATTGCTCCCGTGGCAATTTCCGAAGCGTCCACCTCCAAGACATATGGCTGAGAAGGATCAGGATGGTGAAGAATTGGAGCCGAACTAAACAGATCCTTTAACTTCAGAAAGGCCTCTTGTGCGGCCTCACTCCACCGGAAAGAGTTGTGCTGACGGGTTAGCTGGGTGATAGGTGCTACAATGGTCGAGAATCCGCTAATGAACTTCCGATAACAGTTAGCGAATCCGATGAATCGTTGAACCCCTTTCTTATCGGATGGAGCTGGCCAATCTTGGATGGCTTGTATCTTTTGAGGATCCATTGCGATCCCGTCGGCCGATATGATGAACCCCAGGAATTGTACCACTGACCTCTCGAATTCACACTTCTCCACTTTCAGATAAAGCTTGTGCTGTTTTAATATGGTGAGGACTTTTTTGACATGCCCCTTGTGTAGCTCAATCGTGGAAGAGAAAATGAGTATGTCATCTAGATAGACAACAAGGAAGTCATCCAGGTATTCTCGGAATATGTCGTTAACCAGGTGCTGGAAGGTGGCTGGAGCATTGCATAGCCCGAATGGCATCACCAGGTACTCGAAGTGTCCAAACCTGGACCTGAACGCTGTCTTCCACTCATCCCCGGCTCTGATTCTAACAAGGTTATAGGCACCCCGCAGGTCTAATTTGGAAAAGACCTTGGCAGATCGGAATCGTTGGAATAGCTCCGGGATGAGTGGTAGTGGGTACCTGTTCTTAATGGTGATATTATTAAGCTGCCGGTACTCCACACAAGGTCTAAGGGACCCATCTTTTTTCCCGACAAAGAATATCCCTGCTCCAGCAGGTGAGGATGAAGGATGGATAAAACCCTTTTCCAGGTTCTCGTCGATGTACTGTCTGAGCGCCTCCAGTTCAGTCTCGGAGAGAGGGAATATACGACCGAACGGAATTACTGATCCTGGCAACAGGTCGATCGGACAGTCATAAGGCCGATGAGGTGGTAGGCGATCAGCCATTTGTTTATTAAAGACCTCCTGGAACTCCAGATATTCAGCGGGAATCTGCTGAAGTTTGTCTGATGAGGTAGTAACCGTAGCACACACCTTCGGGGTTAACGGGAGGCAATGCTCAGAGCAGTATGGAGAGGAGAAGGACACCAACTTGGTGCTCCATTGGATCTGCGGATCATGAGCTTGTAACCAGGGCAGACCGAGGATGACTGGGAAGATGGGAGAATGGATGAGGTCGAGCCGTAGGAGTTCCTGATGCCCGGAGTCGGTGGTTACTAGGATAGGCTGGGTCTCTTGGGTGATTGGACCTGAACTAGGAAGAGACCCATCAGCTAGATGCACTTGTAAACCTTGGGCCTTTGTTTGTAAGGGAATACGGAGGCTGCGGGCCAAGGCTGCATCCATGAAGCAGCTACAAGCCCCCGAATCAATGATGGCGGGTAGGCGAGACTCCCCTTCCGGTAGCTGCAAGGAAACAGACAATATCACATAAGACTTTGGAGCATCATTATCCAGGTAATTCATCAATCTAGGCTGAAGGAACTTACTGGGCCTTATTGGACAACTGCGCAGGAAGTGTCCCGCTCCCCCGCAGTACAGACACAAATTGGACTGCCGTCTGCGTTGCCTCTCTTCCGTTAGCGGGGCCCGGACCAGGCCTAACTGCATGGGCTCGGCTTCAGGAGGTGTGGTGGAAGATGGTGACGGCATGGATGGGGCTCTGAATGGCGTCCACGTAGGGCGTGGACCCTGAAACCGCTCTGAGCGGCGTTCTCGCAAGCGCCTGTCCAGTTTCGTGGCTGCCTGAATGAGCTCTTCCAAGGTCTCCGGAGTCTCCATCCTGGCTAGCTCATCCTTGAGAAGTTCAGATAAACCTTGACGGTACTGGTAATGAAGAGCCGGCTCGTTCCAATTCGTGTCGGCCGCCCATTTACGGAACTCTACCGTATAATCTTCAATGGGTCTCCTTCCTTGGGACAAGTGGTGGAGAATGGCTTCAGCGGTAGCCTTCCGTTGCGGGTCATCATAGAGTTTGGCCATACCCTCGAAGAAGGTATCTATGGAATTTAGCACAGGGCTTCCCTGTTCCATTAAGCCGTGGGCCCAGGCCTGAGGTTCCTCTGACAGCAGCGAGATAGCGAAACCCACCTTGACGATCTCTGATGCAAATGTCCGAGGCTGGAGGGCAAAGTAAAGAGAACATGCGTTCTTAAAAGCTCTGAATCTTTTACGGTCCCCGGAGAACCGTTCGGGCGTAGGGACCCTAGGCTCGGGAAGCGCCATGACAACGGTAGGGCTGGCAGTGGCCTGGGGAAGCGGACCTTCATTGCTGGGTGCCGGAACTGCAGCGGCAGGGGGAAGTACTCCAGTAATCTGTTGGAGGCGGTTGTCAATTTGAGTATACCCCTCCTGTAACTTCTGGACTGAGTCGGCCAAAGTGGAGACCTGTTGACACAGGATCTCCAAAGGAGAGCGCGCTCTGTCGGCCTCGGACATGGCTGGTTTGTACTGTCAAGGACTATACTCACCGAGGCCGAGATGCCGAGAGCGGCTCGCCCTTACGACCACGCGCACCCGACCCCTGGAGGTGATACAGGGAGCTGGGAGCACGCGGAGGCACGGGCTTCCAGTGGAGACTGAATTCCCGAAGGAAGTCCGTGTAGCCGTTGGGCACTAGAGGAGCTGCAAAACAAGTGGTTAACTGGAACTGGGGTATCAGGTCGGGTAAGTCCGTTATTCAGGCAGAGATCAGGACCGGGGTATCCGGCAAGAACAAGTCCGTGTAACAGGCTGAGATCAGGGGTATCAGGCAGGCAGAGGGTAATCCGTTAAACAAGCAGAGGTCAGAGGTATCAGGCAGGCAGAGGGTAATCCGTTAAACAAGCAGAGGTCAGAGGTATCAGGCAGGCAGAGAGTAATCCGTTTCACTAGCAGAGGTCAGGGGTATCAGGCAGGCAGAGAGATTAGTCCGTTACACAAGCAGAGGTCAGGGGTATCAGGCAGACAAGAGTAATCCGTTTCACAGGCAGAGTTAGCACAGGGAACACACTAGGAAGCAGGGAATATCAGGCACAGGGGACAGGGTACAGCTGACGACAAACCAGCAACCCGACTGGGTGCTGGAGCCGTCAGAAGTAGCCCACCGGCGAGCGCGTCAGCGTGACGCACCGCCGGGCACCCGCACGGCCACGGCGCGCACACGGGGACCGCCGTGCACCCGCGCGCGCCGCACCATTGGGCCGCGAACGGGTGTACGGCGCAGCGTGAGTCCTCCGCGCATGCGCCGTGGAGCCCGGCGGACGGAGGCGGCTTGTGCCTCCTGACAACTGGACACTGTTTTTTTTTTTTTTTTTAAAAACGTCACTTTATTTATTGTATAGACTTATCTACTCATAATTTAGTGTTTGCAACAATTTCATCATTTGTTTTGGTTTTGAATGTGGTCTTACTGTGGTATAACACAGAGACGTATATTGAATTGTGCATTCACATTTTTGTTGTTTGTTGCTTTTTCTTTTTTTTTAATTTATTTTTCACTTCTGCTTAAAGTTTATCTATTGGCATAATTGGATTTGTATTCACATACCAGATTTTTGATACAGCAGACATCCATATTTATCACTTTGCCAACTAGGTATTAGATCACTGCATTTCTACAGTTCCAGATATTGTAGATCATAGATTTTAGTTTGCGGACTCCAGAGGGTGTAGCACACCAGTTGGACACCCTGTCTGAAGTTCAGCACCTTCAACACACACACTCTGATATTCATCAACAGGGGGTGTAACAATATCACTTGTATAGGTTATTTTTAATTCTTGCCCCCAGGGGGTGCAACACAAAAGTGGTTTACTGCATCAGAGGTTTAATACATAAAGTAGTTGCATTTGTTTAGATGTTTGGTACTTATATATATTTTTATTTTTATTTTTTTTCAAACACATTTTGAGACCAACAGACAGAGGATGTATCACAGTTCATTTTATTTGAGGCATACCTCCCCTAATATTTTACATATATATATTTTTTAATTTGAAGGGAAATAGCGCCACGTCTACACTCCCATAATCTACCTTTTCCTGTTGTCAGGTTTTATTAGGTGGTAATACCTTGCGGAAAAATTTGCCTGAGGGGGTCAGTTCCTGACACCCATGCTCCAATAGAGTACAACCACTGATCTTCCTTCCTCGACTCCTTTAATGTTATTAATAATTATTTACAGTTCTTACTGTGTGTGCAGGGGGAGTTGGCCGCTTCTGTAATTGTGAGTCTTTCCTTTATTCCACTCTTTTTAGGCCCTGGTAGATTATACCCCCAATCTTAATACACTGGTCCACAGGGCCTGATTCCATGCTTGACATCCTGCCCTATTCCAGAGCCAGCAAATGTATTTATCTGCCCATAGAAGTCCTCTAGCCCCAGTTGTATCCCCACAATCTGCAATCTGACAGAAGTCTACCAGTATAGTGCTAGTTATTCCCTCTATAAAGGTTAGATTCAATGCTTTTCCTGTTCTTTCCCAACCCAAAGGTTCCTCTGCTCTTCCATAACGTATAACCCCTCTTATGGATGCCTCTCCTAAAATCACCAGTAACCCAAAGATAATTACTGTCCATTTCATCCTAACCAGCTACAGAGATCCAGCGGATAGGGTAGGGGAGTTGGAAGGGGAGGGAGAATCCACCGGTTTGAGACAAGTCCCACCTTGTGTGAGACCTCCCTTTGTAGCCGGACTTTCTGAACCTCTTGTAGCCAACTGGCCCTACTCTACCTGTAAAACCTTTTTACAATGGGACTGGTGAATCCAGGTAGACCTCTCTGCAATCCTTATCGCAGTAGGGGTAGTTAGGAGGACTTTGAAAGGACCATCCCACTTTGGGGAGTACCACTGCTTTTTCTTATTACTTTTTGTTAAGACCCAATCTCCCACATACACCTTTTCATCTTCTCGAATCTGACCTTCTAGGACAGAACAAAAATCATTAGTACGTCTTTGGCTTGACAGCCTAGACATGTATTCTGCTAGTGTGTGCTCAGACTCCTCAGTAGGTGTTTCATTTGGTTGTAAGAGTATCTTATATGACCATCCATGTATCATCTCAAATGGGCTTAAACCTTCTTTTGTGGGTGTAATATGCATACTGGTCACAGCTACTAGTAGGCAGTACATCCAATTTTTACCTGTTTCTTCCATAGCTTTCCTCAGTTTGCTTTTTTAGAATGCCATTATGTCTTTCCACCAATCCAGCTGATTGGAGATGATAGGCACAATGGTATTTCACTTAAATTCCCATCACTTCTGTCAAATGTAGTATAGTTTTATTTACAAAATAGGGTCCATTATCACTGTCTGTGCATCTGCACTTCCTGTCTGGAATTCTCCATCCATTTGGTCAGGGTGCCTATGATTAGCAAACAATATTTCTTCCTTTCACATTTGTCCAATTCAATTAAATCCATGCAAATGTGTTGGAATGGATATTGCGATGTGGGGAACTTCCCTTTCCGTGGTCTTATGCCTCCCTAAGCATTGTATCTTGCATAATCCATTGAGAGGAAAAAGTTTTTTAGTAGTTAGTGAAGCCATAGGCTGTACATACCTTATTTAACATCTCAGTCACGCCCCTGTTTGACACATATGTTACTCCATGTGTCAATACTGCTGCATACCTAAATAAGGATTTTGGCAATACCGGTTTTCAATCAGGTGACATGTAGATGTTATCTTAATGTGCAACCTTTGTTTTTTTCCAATACTGTTTCTTTGTCTCTAAGGACTGTGTAGTCTACATTATTTCATACCTTAATTTAATGTTCTAAACTCTAAAATACCTCTAAAGGTTCAATTTTGTACCCATTCATGTAATCAATAGACACCCACTCCATAAAAAGGAACTTGCCTCATTCTTCAGTTGTGTAGAAGGAGGAGGGGGGGGGGGGGTCATATCTGCACTTGAATTGGGGCTGGGGAAAATAGATACTCTTTGTCTAACATGAATGAGCACATGATCACAGATCAAACTACCAAAGAAAGCCTTCCTTACTTTGGAGTTGTTAAAAACAATATTCTTTCATTTATTCAAATATAAGTCCATAAGTCCACCAAGTATGCAGACATAAAATGTTTCCTAGCGACATTTACATTATTTGACATATATATTCAATATATAAAAAAATATTTTTCTCAGACCCCGATATTTTAGCAGAATTGAATAAAACATGAATCCCCTTTTGTATTGTTCCCCTTATTCTCTGGTCCCAAAACATTTTTTTTTTTTAACCAAAACACATATTCTGATTCAGAACTTTTAATTTTATAAATGTACCTAAATATAAACAGCATTGCATCATTAACACTTTACAGTTGAAAATCTGGAAATTCTAAAAGTAACATATCCAAGAAATATTTACTTTAAGACTATTATTCGGACTTTCTTTCCCACCGAAAATCCTAATAGTTTTACAGATGCACAAATTAACCTCTGTGTGCACAAAGGGTTAATGCTGCCCTACTAGTCATCCATCATCATCTCCCTCTCTCTTCTGCTATGTCTGTCAGGCAATCTGCATTTTCTTGTTTCTGAGAAACAGCTTCTTGACCATCATTTTTGTGTTATACAAGCATCAAGTCTGTTGTATTCCCTTCTCTTCTCTCTCTGGGCTTCAAAACTACTGCACACTTCTTTTAGCAAATCCCATTCAAATCCCTATTTCCTTATGGCAGTAAAATTAGCACTCAGTCACATACTGTCTCTGGACTGGACACATTTAAAGTAACCAAAACATTCTCATCCTTTCCTTTTCTCACATTCACCAAGCCACTTGACAACTCTACAACATTCTGTTCACTCCGCAATGTAATCCACCTTCATGTCTCCCATCTACCTCCTCAAAACCATCAACAATTTCTGCCATGTGCTTCCTTTAACACCATGGCATGCTAAAATAATAAAGCACCCTGGTGTTATCAGTGTAGTTTTTTTTTTTGAAAAGCTCAGTTTTAATATTTACAATATAACCCTTCTGTATTGTCATAGCTGGTCAAGAGTTAACTTTTTTTACAGACGCAATCTCTCACACAGGAATTTGAAATGGAGGAGCAATTCACTCCCTCCTGTAATACAGGAGATTCACACGAGGGGAGGGGGTGAGGAAAAACATCAGGCTTTAATCTCCCTGTGATGATTTCTCGCACTTATTTATTTATTTTTTACTCAGTCATACTTAGCTATTTTTCTGCTTCTCAAACATTTAGATAACATTTGCGTCTGGTCTAAGTCTTTTGCTAGACCCATCAGATATATGGCTATTGGATCACCTTTACCTGAAGTTGCAGCTCCAACTGTTTGGTTCCTATGAGTCCGACCGAGGGTTGTCCCCGAGCAGGCGGCCCAGATGTAGCACAGTCTCCCAGACAATGTTGTCCAGTGGTACCTGAGACGGTGCAGTAATCCAAGACGCCGGCTCCGGTCCAATCCCCATGGGCCATATAGTGCAATGTCACCTGGTATTTTACATATTTATCTGCTTAATACATCGGCTAGCAAGGTGTTGGCTGCCTTACAGAGCGAAGCCATAAGACAATTAAACCAAGTATCTCTTTAAGCTTTTGCAAAGTTTCCTGCTTCTCTGCCAGCTCCCAATCTGTCACTGATAGGCAAACAGGCTACAACACAAATTTTACAAACACACAGAACATGAGATGTGAAGAAAGATTTTTTGCTGGTTATTTAAACTCCTATTATCAACCCATACCTTTTTTGATCTTTGGGTCCTAACAATTTAAATGTATCCATCAAATCCTGACACTTTTACAGTTAGTTTCCCACACTATAGGGAGAATCAAAAAATAATTAACTCGTCTCTGCAGTACTGTTTTATTTATTTTTTTCTTCAATAAGGTTACAGCATCAACAGAAAGGTTAAACATGAGAAAGGAGAAACTAAACACACAGAAGAAAGTTAGTCTTGTGATCTTTCTAGATCACTTAAGCGCTTACATCGTCGGGCAATCCACCTCCGACGATGACATCAGGCATTCACCCTCTGACGTTCGGTATACCTCAAATCTTTTTTTTATCTGTCCTGGACAGCGGGTAACACTATTTTTTACCTTAGACAACGCTCCCAAGTGTCTCTGTCTTCGCACACTGGATTATTAAGATATTATACAATCAATACCAGTGTCGGCAATTACAACACATTAATCAAACAGAAAGAGAAGAAAAGACTCTTAGAGAGTATTAAGAATAAGTTAAATTATCTTACCTCTCAAACACCAGGAGGACTGGATCACGAAGTTCGAAACCAGACAGTGGATCTGGGTCTCAGGCCCCTGCCCCTATTTCACCACTAGCATTGAGTGGGGGGACTTTTAATTCTCAGTGAGCTTTGAGGTCCAATACTCACCAAAGTTTTTGTCGGGACCATCTGACCCGAAATGCACTTGTTGGTTCCAGCTCGGAGGACCAAAATGTTAGGATTACTCTCCTCTTGTGATCAGTCGAACTCCAGATGTATTGAAAAGCAGAAAATTTATTTCAGATGTGTCACACAAATGGATGATGCTTACAAGCCAAAAGATGCAGTAAGAATCATACAAAGAGATGTACATCACCCCTCCTAATACCTACAATAATATAGCTATAACGCTTCTATTGGCTGAGGAAACACAGATAGCGTGCCTGGTACAAAATGGTACTTTATTTCGCTAATTAGTGTTTTCTGTACATTTTTGTTCTACCATACATGGTTAAGCCTAATCATCCTACAACTTACTATGGAGTTAGTTAAAGCGAAAGATACAGTTAATACAACAATGTGCTCAGAAGTCATCTTAAGAAAAGTCTCCGGGTTATTGTTTTTCTAATAGTTTTTCTAATAGTCTCACAATAAACATTTAAAACTTTTCTAACAAATGGAACAGGTCGTAACACGACCCTGTCATGGTAAATGATCAAGTATGGTTCCCTGCACGAAAGGGCCCCCAACTCCGACACCCTTCTAGCCAAGGTGATGACCATCAGGAAGGCTAACTTGCGAGACAGCAAGTCTAATGGAATTCCCTTGATAGGTTCAAATGGTTGTTTCTGTAACACAGACAGCACCAAGTTCAAGTTCCAAGGACACATAGGTGACCTAATGGGGGGAAGCAAGTGAGTTGCCCCTTGCATAAAGGTTCGGACCAGTGAATCAGAGGCTAAAGGCCTTTGGAAGAATACTGATAGGGCCGAAACTTGACCTCTGATTGTACTCAAAGCCAATTTGATTTCCACAGCTGACTGTAGAAAAGAGAGAATTCTCCCAATCACGTATTTCCGAGGATGCCATTTTTTTGGCTTCACACCAAGCAATATAAGTCTTCCAGACCTTATGGTAGATCTTCCTAGTCACAGCTTTTCTAGCATTCACTAGGGTAAACACCACTGGTCCTGAGATACCACGGTCCTTTAACACCCTGACTTTAATAGCCATGTCGTTAAATTTAGAGACTGTAAATTGGGGTGGAATATAGGACCTTGAGACAGTAGATGGGGGCGACGTGGAAGCATCCATGGCTCGTCTATTGTCAGTCTCACAATCTCCGGGAAGCAGGGCCTTCTGGGCCAGGCTGGTGCCACCAGAATCACTGGAACTCCCTCTCTCCGAATCCTGCGCAACAAACGTGGAAGGAGAGGGATCAGAGGGAAAGCATAAACCAGGGAGTACTGGCTGCATGGAACTACCAGAGCATCTGCTTCGATTGCCAGAGGATCTGTTGTTCTTGACACAAACTACTGTAGCTTGTTGTTGAACCTGGATGCCAGTAGGTCGACCTCTGGCCATCCCCAACATTGGCAAATTTCCTGTAACACCCCTTGGTGTAGGGACAATTCCCCCAGGCAGATCTGCTGACGGCTTAGATAATCTGCCTTCCAGTTCTCTCCTCCCGGGATATGGACTGCAGATAGAATCGGCACATGTCCCTCTGCCCAGGCTAGTATGTGGCTCACCTCCTTCAGAGCTGAACGACTCCTGGTACTGCCTTGGTGGTTTATATAGACCACTGCAGTGGCATTGTCGGACTGAACCCTGATAGGGCAGTCCTGAAGCTCCACCGTCCAGGACTGTAGGGCCAGACGTACTGCCTGTAATTCCAGGACGTTGATGGGCAGGATCTGTTCTGTCGTTGACCATTTGCCCTGAGCTGTGAGCCCTTCTAGGGTCACTCCCCAGCCTGAGAGACTGGCATTTGTAGTCAGTACTCTCCAAGTTACTGGGAGGAAGGATCTTCCCTTTCGCAGGTTCTGATCCTGCAACCACCAGTTTAGGCTTAAGCGTGCCCAAAGAGATAAGAACATTGGATTATTCAGGGCTTGTCCTCTCCCGTTCCAAGCCAACAAGGTGTCTTGTTGTAGAGGCCTGGAATGGAACTGGGCATAGGGCACCGCCTCAAAGGAGGATACCATCCTCCCTAGAAGACTCATGGAGGGTTGTCTGGTGCCCCTTATCTGACACACCTGATCCTTCAGGGCACAGACCCTTTCGGGTGGCAAGAATACTCTTGCTTGGACCGTATCTAGGATCAGACCTAAACACTTTAGACTTTGAGCTGGTCCCAAGGTTGACTTTTCGGTATCTATGATCCAGCCTAAGCTTTCCAAATACTGTGCATGTGATGTTCTGTTCTAGAGCCTGCAGTGAGTGATTTTTGAGCAGGAGGTCGTCCAGATACCCAAGCACCAAGATCCCTTGGGCACTCTAAAGACCCAGTACTGGTGCTAGGACCTTTGTGAACACCCAGGGAGCTGTAGCAAGCCCAAAGGGTAGAGCCACAAACTGAAAATGACGTTCCTCTACTGCAAATCGTAGGAACCTCTGATGAGGCTGAAAGATAAGTACGTGTAAATACGCGTCCTTTATATCGATGGAGGCTAGAAAATCTCCCATCTGGAGCGAGGCTACAACTCGGGGGACAGACTCCATCTGAAAGGACTGGAAAAGTAGATACTGGTTCAGGGATCTTAGGTCCAAAATGGGCCTTATGTCCCATTGGTTTTTGAACCGTAAACAGGTTCGAGTAAAACCATGTGCCTTTTTTGGATACAGGAACCTCTACAATCACTCCTTGATGCACTAAATGATGTAGTGCCTGAAGCAATAAGTCTCTATTTGCAGGATCCGAGGGAATGCTAGATCTTAAAAAACCTCTGAGGGGGAACCCCCCGCAACTCCAGCTTGTAACCGCGGGATATAATTGAGGTGACCCAGGTCCTGAATTATTGTTCTTTAAATGTCCGCAAAGTGCAGCAGCCTCCCCCCCACCTGATGGAGTGGGGGCGTTCCCTTAAAAGGAGGGCTTGTTGCTGGGTTTAGAAGAATTTTGGACCCAGGGCCTTTTCTGGCCCTGGCCTTGTGGCTTGCCCCTGGCCCTAGCGCCCTGTTGGCGGCAGAACTGCCTTGGTGCTGAGACATTTGAGGAAACAGTCCCTGAAGTTTTAAACGAGGGACGTCTGGTGCTTTTCTTCACAGGAAGTAGAGAACTCTTCCCTCCGGAAATCTTTTGGATATATTTGTCCAAATGATCACCAAAAAAACGCTCCCCATGAAAGGGTAAACCTGCCAATAACTTCTTATAAGGAAGCTCGGCTGACCAGTTCTTAAGCCACAAAAGTCTGTGCCTATGTACAGACAAGAGAGCCAAACGAGAAACCTGCTGTATTGAATCCTTTAAGGCGTCAACAGCTAAACACGGCACTCGAGGAATATTTGCCTTATTTTCAGGCAAATCATCCTCCTGGTTAGGCCTGTCAGGCCGTCTGGTCTGATCCTTTATGGATTGGCAGATACCGATTGCTGCAACAGCTGGCTGAATAGCTGAACTGGCCAAAGAAAATGAAGGTTTTAATAATGACTCCAATTTCTTGTCAACAGGGTCTTTCAAGCCATGCGCATTATCTACTGGACAAGTTCAGTTCTTGTTTAAGGAAGAGACTGGCATCTACTGCTGGCTTGCTCCACTTCTTAACGAACTTTTCATCCATGGGATATAAAAGAGAAAACCTCTTAGGAGGAACTAAAATCCTGTCAGGATGTTCCCAATCAGCAATCACCTCCTGTTCCAACAGAAGGGGTAAGGGGAAAGCCTGTGTGGCCTGAAGAGGCCTCAGGTATCCCAAAGAGGACCAGAGAGGCTCAGTAACCTTTGCAAGAGGTAACTTAAAGGCAGAACGAACCATTTCGGTAAGAGTCAGGATCAAAAGCCTCTGTGATTGAGAAGTAGACACAACGCAAATCTTCATGTGCCCAGAAAAAGACTACGGCGCATGTGCGGTGAAGCTGCATGCGCCATGGCCGCCAAACAAACTGCTGTGCCCAGTGGCACTCTTGCAAACGCACGTGCGCCCTGTCGTACCAAGGTGAAATGGTGAACCATCGTGTGCCACCATACTGGTAGCAAAAACAGCCAGACACAAGCAAAAAAAGGTACAATTTGCAAACACCCACAGCTAGCCCAAAAACTTCCCCATATGGCCACCGCACACAGGTGTCCAGCCTCCAGCTAGCTTGACTGATTTTTACAATCGTTGGGACACCCCACAATAATTAAATAAAGGGGTTTCACTTACCCATCCAGGCGCAAGGCAGCTTAGAAACTAAGAGCCCAATCTTCACCCTTCATTGCGGGTTCCTGTCACTTGAGGACCTTCAAGGACTGGGTACCCTTTTCATGTTTAGGGTCCACTCCCTTGGACCTGTACAGCACCCTGCAGGAATGCCTTAGCGCTGTGGTGTCCAGGATTCCAATTCACAGGATCCAGCGTCCAAAGGCCGCATTACAGGCAAAACCTCGCAGGATCTTGAGTCTTCTTTGCGAGGCTCGGGTACCATTTATCTAAGCATATAAAGCCTGTGTCAAATGGATCTGATCGGTCAATCCCTTGACTCATTTAAGAACTGTTTGTGGGACTAGAGACCTGGAACTCAGAGAGCTAAAACAACTGTGCCATCCACCTTGCAGACACTGGTAAAAAACTGAAGTACTTCCTGTATGGGAGGGGCTATATAGGGGATTACTTCCTGTCCTTTGGTCTACCAGTGTCCATTCACCTGGAGATGAAGTATAACACAGCAGGTAATGAATATTAGCCTAACTTTGTGTCCCATTATGTATGAAAAAGAAAACTATGATTTCCTGGTCCCTTAAAGCAGATTACACAGCACAGTGCTTGTGCTGTGTAATCTGCCCCCCTCTAAACTGTTATAAAAAAAAAAATGAATCTGCTACTTCCTGTATGGCCTCTCTAAACAGACCGCGAAAATCAGGGCTGCTCCGCCCTGATCACCGTGGTCAAAGTGCGTCTCTCCGTCATACACTGTCCCCTCTGCTCTCTTCTCTCCCCCCCTCACCCCCTCTTTCTTGCCTGTCATCTTGTGTCTGTGTGTCTCTGTCGCTCGTTTTTATAAAAGACTACTGCGGTGTGCTCTGCCAGGCTCTAATAGAGGGTCTGGCAGTGTTTGTATTCTATGGGTTAACAAACACTTTAACGGAACTGACTTTTTCGCACTGCTGGAATCCAATTGGTATCTGAAATCCAATGTCGGAATTCAGTTGTGTACTCTGCAACAGAGCGTTACCCTGCCGTAAATTGTGCAACTTTGCCGCGGCAGTAGCACAATGCTTAAGATCACTGAAAACTTGATTCATAGCAGCCACAAAAGAATTTAATTTATCCAGGATGACATTGTCTCACTCCACATAAGGGAAGGTCCAGGCTAAGGCTTCCTCAGTCAGGAAGTTGATAATAAAGAGCACCTTTTTCCTGTCAAATGCAAATGCAGCAGGTTGCATCTGAAAGTATATACAGTACAACACTGATTAAGGAAACCTCTGTAACGGCGACGTACCCCATTAAACTTGAGTGGTAGGGGCATACGTGTGTTAGTATCTCTTGCAGCAATATCTCGGAAACACAAGTCCCACAATTGTCTATGGCTATGCAGATCAAGGATGTCCTCTTTTACCTCTTTCACTTCAATTTGTAACTCAGAAAACTTTTCTTGGTAGTTAACACCAAACGCCTGCAACTCAGTGATTTGCACCCTGAGAGGAGCCACAGCAGCTGCTACAATGGCCTCCATGTTTTGGGCCAGATTATTCTGTCACGGTCTGGAGGCCAGTAGCTATAGCAGTGGAATAGCACCCACCGACAAGAAGGACAGGTATACACACAGGTCACCCTGGCTTTTGACACGGGTTCATCTGAGGTGCAGGGGTCTAAGTACTAACGGGTATTCACCAGAGCTCCTGATGATGGAGATGGGTTTGGCTGCGTGTTAGTACCAAGTCGCGGTCCTCAGAATCACCCATCAGGAGGTGAGCAAACCGGGGTCCAGTAGCAGATATAGCAGGTAAGGATCAAGCAGAAGCGCAGACTGTAAACAAGCCAAAGGTCAGTAACGAATGGTTGCAGGTTAGGATTGAGCAGAAGCATAGTCAAGGAACAAGCCAAAGGTCGGTAACAAATGGTAATGAAGATACAGACGGCAGCAGGAGAGACAAAAGTGAGATATTGGCTGGAGAGAGAGCACAATAATCTGCACAAACAGGAAGTGCAGAAACATGGTTTAAATCAGGAAGTACATTGGAGGAGCAACGAGTTCAAGGTTCAAGACAAACAGGATTCAAGGCAGGATCATTCAAGGAATTGTCCAGGTAACTGTCCAGAATTCCAGGTGGCTCAGCAAGAAGAGTCATTTCCAGACACAGCAGAGATTCCAGGTTCAAGTCCAGGCCCTGACAGGCCTACGTGCTGGATGGAGCAGGATGTCTTGGCTTTGACATTACATTCTGTTTTACAATATATGTGGCCCCATTCAAGATGGTAGTGCTGGTGAGAACAGCACTACTTGTACATTTGGCATACTTTACATACATACTCCACTGTCGGACTGCACTCGTTCTCTGTTATCTCGGCGCCCTCTGTGTTGGGGGGAGGCGGTGGGGGGGGCGGTTGGTCGCGGCGCTGGCTCCCCTTTGGGGGGCTGCAACGCTAGCGCTGTTCATGTCTGTACGGACGCCCAGGGCAGACTTCTGTCTGCCCCTGGGTGTCCACGTCGGCCTCAGACTTTCTGGCTCCTTGGTTTCCATCGGCTGATGGGAGGAGGCGGCGCCTTGGCACCTCCTATTCCAAGGCGGTCCGCTCCTCCATTCGCCCCATGATCCGTCTGTTCTGAGCATGCGCACGCGGTGCATGATGGAACATGTAGTTCCGAGGCACCGCACAGTGCGCAGGCGCGGATGCCCCTCACTCGGCGTCCGCACACCTGATCACTATCTGATCAGATGTGGGGGGTATATATGTAACCGGCCATTCCCTCAGTTCCTTGTTGGACGAGGGACGTGCCTGTACTCGCTCTGCACACAGCAAGAAGATAATCTTTGTCTCTTATGACATCTCAACTACGGTTTCCCAAGTATATTACTTACCACATTTCTAAACGTTTTACAGGAGCCACCTTGGACTGGCTACTTACTCTGTTGGTTAGCATTGATCCTCCTAAGCAACAGTGTCTGCGATATGGTGGACTAGGTAATATGCTCTCAGTTTCTCAATAGTTCTGTCTCTGCCCATTTAAATTTCAATGTCCTAATTTCTCGTTTTTCCACCTCTACTCTTTATAGGACATGTTGCTATTTCTGCCCCTTTTTCAAAAGCCAATTTAAAACTCTTGGGTTAGGCATTTTATGCCATTGACTGCACTGCTATGAGATTTCTACCTATAGCTCACCTTATTAAGTAAGTACCGTCCTGACTTGCGTACAAGTTTTAATTTACCATCCGCAACACCCCTAACGCTATCCACTCCTCTATTTAGGCTCTTTTTCAACTGATAGCAGATCTTGTTTACCTTGGCAACTCCTTTGCTATGTGCACGCACCTACTCACAGGCTCTTTGTGACCACTCCATTCTACTGTTTTTAAACGAACATGTAAGTGTGCATTTTCCTTAGAGATACAGATACACTGACTCATATATATATTCTACATATCTTTTTTAGCATAATGCACTGACGTGCAACTGTCTTCTCTAGGATATCATGGGTAAAGTGTACCATTATTCATTCATTGCTTTTACATTCCATTGCCAGGTCTACTGTATGCCCCCTGCAGGCATAATTTACGGCGCGGCCTGCTCGCTCCCCTGTGGTGACGCCCCCGGGCGGCCTTTCCTCCCCCCCCCTCCTCCTCTCTTCCCTTCCCTCTGGACGTCGACGTCCCAGGTACGTTTGCATTACCGGAGCTCAGTGGAGCCGGGGGGTCGCATGACTGTCCAGCCACAGCATTAACTCTTTCTTGTGCATATGAAGTACGGTACTGCTAAATATTTTGTTTACATGATGTTTTCTATTTTCATTATACAGAATTATTTTACATATTCACTTTCTGAGCTCTTGTTCCCTGAAGAAGCCAATGTCTTGGCGAAACATGTAGGAAATCGAGCCCCCCCCCTTTCGACGGCCACTTCCATCTGGCCTACCCCATCATTCCTTGGGTCACATACAGTACATGTACTTATATATCTCTTTTTTTAAAACATGAATTGCTTGTAATGTATTTTTTACCTATGTAAGATTATTAATAAACTTTGTAACTTTTTGTCTTTCACACTCTCTGTTACTCGTTATTCTTCTCTATATCTTCTGACCCTAGCACCGCTATAATCCCTTGCCCACATACCCATTCGTTTTTTGATTACTTCGGGGATGAGGTGCTGCATCCTATGGTACCATCTAGCCACCCTTACAATGTCTTTACATACATATGACCATACCTCCCAACTTTTTGAGATGGGAATGAGGCATACCTATCGGCAAAAGTATGTAGGCACAGGACACACCCCCTGCAATGCCCCCTAAAGGGAGAATTATACAAAAATGTATTTGTCAAACCTACAAGTGCTTTTTTTTTACTACTACTATTCCTTTATATTGGCATTTGAAATTTACAAATGCCGTCATATAGAATTCGTATGAAAGGTTTAGCACTAGGAAGCACTTTTTATAAGATAAATAGGGCATTTTATATACAACTATATAGATCAGACCAAAATGAGGGATAAATGAGAAGAAAAGAGGGACAGAGGGCCTTTGTTCCAAATTAGGGATAGTCTCTCAAAATCAGGGACAATTGGGACTGGAGCTATGATCTGACCCATATTCAAGATGGCAGTTCTAGTGGGAGCACTAGTAATTGTACAGTCGACCTGCGTAGCCAGCACTTGGGGTGGGTCCAAATGATGAACACCTGCAACCAACCAAGTGTAATATATTTGCAACAGGCATAATCATACCTCATTTAGTGTATCTTTTGCATTTTTTCCTTAGTTATTTGATATGTGCTTTAGCGTAAATTTAAATCCTAACTGACTGACATTTAGGGGTGCATTTAAAAAGCTGTACTGTGGCCATACATCTGCTTTAAAAATAAAAACACAAACACTGCATATTTAAAAAGGAAGTAAACTTCCATCTTTAAGTTTTACCTATAGGCAGAGGCGTCGCCAGGGGGTGGCTATTGGGGCTATAGCCCCGAATCTGGGTCCCATAGCCCCGAGTCTCTTGCTGCAGAGACTTGGGCCGCGGCTGCAACGGGTGGACTGCATGAGAGGCGGATGAGAGGAGAGAAGCGGGGGTGTGTCCTTGCCGCCAAGCAGTATGGCTGTGTGATCCACTTCACAGGGTGAAAAACCCGGCTCTCTGCATCTCAGCCTTTCTGTCCCAGGGAGGAGGAGATCCCTGCACACCAACAGATCATGGCCCATCGGGCCCAGACATCGGGTCCCGGCCGGCGTTGCTATGGGTGACACCGGGGCCGCCGCCCACCGCTACACAGTGTGTAGTACACACTGTACTTCTGCTTGCAGAGCCGCAGCGGAGCGGTGTGAGCAGAGCACCAAGCCGTGCGGGGGAGGCTGCCTGTAGCACTCCCCCCGTCTTAAGCTGTCCCTCGGCCTCGGGGATCTCCAATGTCTCCGGAGGCAGCCGGAGTTGGTGGGCGGAGCTGGGGGTGTGGCTGCCTCCTCCACTCCTCCCACAGACTCCTTCACTCACTGGCTGATCCCACAGCTGAAGGAGAAAGAGATGAGGACACAGCAGCCCAGAGCGGCTTCAGCTCCAGGCATGCTGTAAGTTACTGCACTGCTGCACATGTCACTACATAGAGTCCTAACCTGGCACCATACCACCCCAGTCTGCCCTATGCCACCGCAACCTGCCCTATGCCATCGCAACCTGCCCTATGCCACCCCAGCCTGCCCTATGTCACCGCAACCTGCCCTATGCCACCGCAGCCTGCCCTATGCCACCGCAACCTGCCCTATGCCACCACAACCTGCCCTATGCCACCGCAACCTGCCCTATGCCACCGCAACCTGTCCTATACCACCCCAGCCTGCCCTTTACAAATCCAGCCTGCCCTGTACAACCCCAGCCTGCCCTGTGCCACCCCAACCTGCCCTATATCACCCCAGCCTGCCCAATACCACCCTATACTTTAATTTACAGGGGCCATTTGGAGGTGCGCCTGCAGAGCCCTGGGCAGGATAGACAGGAGGGGAGTAACACCATGTTTTGCCGCACCAGGTGACACCAACCCTAGTGAAACCACTGCCCGCCGCCTCACAGATTTATTCATGAAGCACACAGCAGTCCAAGATGGCACTGCAGAGAACGGCCGCCCTGCCTCACCACAACCACTGCCCAGAGACTTTGTCACCCAGACTCTGACATGGACGAAGCCTCCCTCTCCTCCTCATCTGACAGAGGTAAGAGAGCTGCAGTCTCCCCAGCCTCATCACCCACTAAGCTGCCCTCAGCCAAAAAGCAGCACTAGGCTTCACTGCCAGCAAAGCCTGCTGATCATGAGGAGAACACTGACTCCCTCTCTGCCTTCCCTGCAGCAGATGTCCCACACACAGAGGCTACTCTAAGGGCACTTTCACACTGTGGCGGGGGGACATCGACGGTAAAGCGCCGCTATTTTTAGTGGCGCTTTACCGTAGTTTAAACAGTGCTTTTCGGCCACTAGCGGGCGCTTTTAACCCCCCGCTAGCGTCCGATTAAGGGGTTAATAGCACCCGCAAAGCTCTGCTACCGAAGCACTTTGCAGGTGCTTCGGTGGCGCTGCCCATTGATTTCAATGGCAGGGGCACTTTAGGAGCAGTGTATACACCGCTCTTAAAGCACCTGAAAGATGCTGCTTACAGGACTTTTTTTAACGTCCCGCAAGCGCACCGCCCCAGTGTGAAAGCACTCGGGCTTTCACACTGGAGTGACAGCCGCTTTGCAGGCGCAATATTTAGCGTAAAGTGCCTCAGTGTGAAAGTAGCCTAAAAGAGAGGAAAGAAGTGAGCGGGTGGACGAGCAGAGATGACATCATCTCTCACTGCCGCCCGCATCACCGCTCACTTGCCCTCACTAAATGGACCAGTGCTGTCAGCCTGCCACCAATGCAGCGACAATGCACATTTGGTGGCACTGGCTGGCATGGCAAGTGACAATCCACATCAGTTGGCAAATGACAATCCACATCTGGTGCCAGGCGACATGGCAAGTGACAATCTGAAAATGGTGGCAGGTGACATGGCAAGTGACAATCTGCATCAGGTGGCAAGTGACAATCTGCAAATGGTGGCAGGTGACGTGGCAAGTGACAATCTGAAAATGGTGGCAACTGACAATCCACATCTGGTGACAGGTACAAGTGACAATCCACATCTAGTGGCAGGTGACAGTGACAAGTAACAAGCTGCATCTGGTGGCATTATATATTAGAATGTAACAATAGAAACAATGCGCTTCAATCACCCTGACACCATATCAATCATGGTGCCATGATGATTGTACTGCCAACACCGGCCATTGCCCACGAAAAATTGCTTACCACCGGCGTGGCGACCCCCCCCCCCCCGGTTGGTGACCGGTGACCGCTGCTACGGGCTCTAGCCCCAGATCTTTTGCAGACCTAGCAACGCCCCTGCTTATAGGCAAGCCTATAATAAGGCATACCTATAGGCAGAGGCGGCTCTAGGCTTTGTGAGGCCTTAGGCAAATCTTAGACATAAGGGCCCCACTCATGCCCATAATGGGAAAAATAATTCAAGCGATAGAAATTATGTATAAATTGCATATATTAAGAACCTTAAATCCTATGAACTATGAATTTACAGTTTCTAGAATTTTCTCTAACCAATTACTCTTTAATCAAATATCATTAAACATAGGGTATGTATATATATATATATATATATATATATATATATATATATATATATATATATATATATATATATATATATATATATATATATATATATATATATATATATATATATATAGAAGCATTCTCTTGCTAGAATAATGAAGTTGTTTTGCTGCTGATATTCATACAGAGTTCTGACAAACTGATTTCTTTATTATTTCTCGTGAACTCCTGAATAATCTTTATTTTTTTTTTCTCCAGAATAATATTTCAAATTTCTTTTTATAGTTATCTCCTTATTTTAAATTTTATTTTTGTCAAGATCTCCTGATTTATTTTTTAATGTTTTTTTTTTCTAGTGTTCTCCATAATATGTTTTGTCGTTTTGTGTGTCAAGTTACTACAACACCATTATTATCTTATATTTTTTAACCTCAAGGAGATTGGTTGGTGTTGGTGTCCCTTGTTAATTTGACATTGTATTTTTGAAATGTACCTGCCTACTCACAAACAAACTGTCCTTTTTGAAGTAAAACACAGCCAAGTATTTGTGGAAAAAAAATAGACATTTATTAGGGGTCATAACAAAATAAAGAGGAAGGCAACGCTGGATAAACTGTTGGAATTGGCAAAGCCTTTGTACCCCAGGGCAGACATCAATTGTTTGACAGGCAAAATTGGTAGCCTGAGGAGTCCATTTAATAGGGAGAACAATCCGGTCTGGGACTCCGAGAGATCGGGAGCAGCAGCAGATGACATGTATGTCCTGAGGCCTCACAACAGCCTGTGTCTTTTGCCAGCTCAGACCGAACCCAGGCCATCACTCTCAAGACTTCCTTGCACGCTTCCTTCCAGACTGTGGCTGTGGTGTTGGAGTTGTGGAAGGAGGTGGAAGAGAAGTATGGTCCAACTCACATACATGTGGTAGAATGCCAGAGGTAGGATACAGGGAGATGATGATGACAGGGAGTAGGATGCCAGAGGTGGGGTAGAGAGGGATGGTGGGGATGTTGATGACAATGGATGCAGTGCTAGGCAGTAGGGTACAGGGGGGATGATGATGATGTGGGGTGGTAAGCAGCTGACAGTGGGGTACAGGGGGGATGGAGATAAGGATGATGATAACGGGGGTAGGGGGTGGATGCTAGAGGTGGGGTACATGGGGATATTGATGACAGGAGGCAGGGTGGTAGGATGTCAGAGGTGGGGTACAGGGATGATGATTACAGGGGGTGAGGTGGTAGGATGCTGGCAGAGAGGTACGGGGGATGAAGATGATAGGGGGTGGGGTAAGAGGATACCAGGCACAGGGGGATTATGATAAGGATGAAGATGATGATGACAGGGGGTAGGTTGGTAGGAAGCTGACAGTGGGGTACAGGGGGGATAAAAATAAGGATGATAACAGGGATAGGGTAGCGAATGCTAGAGGTGGGGTACATAGGGATGACAGGGATGTTGACAAGAGGCAGGGTGGTAGGATGTCAGGGTTGGGGTACCGGGGATTATGATGATAGGGGGTGGGGTGGTAGGAAGTTGGCAGTGGAGTACCAGGAGGGATTAGGATGAAGATAATGACAGGGGGTGGGGTGGTAGGATGGCAGAGGTGGGGTGGAGAGGGATGATGGGGATGCTAATGACAATGGGTGAAGTGGTAGGATGTCAGCAGTGGGTTACAGGGGGGGAATGAAGATAAAGATGATGATAACGGGGGTAGGGTGGTAGGATGTCAGAGATGGGGTATGGGGGATGATGATGATGACAGGAGGCAGGGTGGTAGGATGTCAGAGATTGGGTACAAGGGGATGATGATGATGCTAGAGGTGGGGTACATGGGGATAATGATGACAGGAGCCAGGGTGGTAGAATGTCAGAGATGGGGTATGGGGGATGATGATGATGACAGGAGGCAGGGTGGTAGGATGTTAGAGATGGGGTACAAGGGGATGATGATGATGACAGGAGGCAGGGTGGTAGGATGTCAGAGGTGGGGTACGGGGGGATGATGATGACAGGAAGCAGGGTGGTAGGATGCCAGAGGTGGGGTATGGGGGTGATGATGATGACAGGAGGTAGGGTGGTAGGATGTCAGAGGTGGGGTATGGGGGAATGATGTTGATGACAGGAGGCAGGGTAGTAGGATGTCAGAGGTGGGGTACGGGGGGAGGTGATGATAACAGGAGGCAGGGTGGTAGGATGTCAGGGATGGGGTACGGGGGGATGATGATGATGACAGGAGGCAAGGTAGTAGGATGTCAGAGGTGGGGTACAGGGGGATGATGATGACAGGAGGCAGGGTGGTAGGATGTCAGAGGTGGGGTACGGGAGGGTGATGATGACAGGAGGCAGGGTGGTAGGATATCAGAGGTGGGGTATGGGGGGATGATGATGACAGGAGGTAGGGTGGTAGGCAGCTGGCAGTGGGGTACAGCGTAACAGCAGAGATGATGGTAGGGTGGTTGGATGCCAGGAACAGGGGGATTAGGATGAGGATGGAGATGATGACAGGGGTAAGTTGGCAGGAAGCTGACAGTGGGAAGTATTACAGAAGGTAGGATGCCAGGAACAAGGGGGTGATGAGAAGGATGATGATGGCAGGAGGTCAGTAGGTGGCATATGCAGGATGGCATGTATATCATCACTCAGGGCTGTGTGTGAGGTCACGAGCGGAAGGCAGCATTAATTCTCAGGGCGCCCTCAGTCAGGAGGTGACATCACGGGATGTTTCAGTGTCGGGCAGGACCATACATGCTGTACCTTTGAGGCTGTTGCAGGTTGGCTCCTAGATAATCGCCAGGCTCCAGCTCTGGCAATTCCTCCATTACAGATCGTGATCGCCCATCCTGCAGAAGAGATCAGGGAGCTGCTCAGCCGCTGCAAGCTCTGCACATGACCAGAGATTTGTGGTGCATGGCAGGAGGGGAGAAGCCGGAGCAGAGGAGTACATGGTGCCACCCACTGACCTGCGACCTCAGGCAGTGCTCAAGTGGTCAGTGACAGTCCGCCCTTGGGCGGGGAAAACTAGTTGCAGCCCCGGACGCAAGACAGGGACACTGACCGGGGGACATTCCCTCCAACTCACCACACACACGTTAGGCAAATTAGGCAGCCGCGAGGCCCCTGGGAGTGCAAGGCCTTAGACGGCCGCCTAATTTGTCTAATTAGAGAGCCGCCTCTGCCTATAGGTACTCATAATCCATGTCTCCTGCGCTAATAAAGCGCCCTTTCAGCCTTTTGGTATAATGCATCTTAGTAAAACCCTGTTTCGTGTATCTTCCCCAGAAAACAGACATAACGACCATCCTCACATCCTTAGCTCCACAGCTCGACGAACCCTGACCATGGGCGAGATGTTTATTTATATAACAATAGAGCTTGGTTGTTTCACAATCAGCCAATCAAGCACAGGTAAACAGGAGGAGTTATACAAATCTCAACCAATGAACAATGACTAGGGGAGTTTATGGGCGTGTCTTGGCAGGGGCAGTGTGTATCCCACCCACTGTCCGTGCTCTTTAGCTACAGATAGAAACCACATGGCTGGCCTAAGAATTCATGAACACTGCCCCAACCACAACGCACACAAAGACTCCCGTTTCTACCATTGGAGTGAATCCTTATTCTGCATTGTTCAGAGAGCAACACATACCCAGATTATTGTACCATTCCTGCTGATGGGAGATTATCTGCAGGGACACGCCATAGCCCCTCCACGTGCTGATCAGACACACGGAGCGACATGAGCGTACATCCCCCCATAGCTGCTAATGTCTTTGCAGAGTGAACACATCCCCCCTAGACGATCGTCTGTGCATTGCACAGGGGCCCTTCGTTGGCGGACATATCCCCACTCTGCAAACACTTCTCTGCAACCTCAGGAAGCTTTTCACTACCAAACGGGTCTCATCTGGCGTCAGTCTGCCCCAGTCCGCTCTTTAGAGTGGGCTCCAGGAGAACTAACACTGGGAGACACTGTGACAGTACATATTAAATACATCTTAATAAAATTTCCACAACAGTGTAAATATCTCCTAAACATGCACCTTTTAGGAGATATTTACTGTACATGCAGTCAGTGAAATCACTGGCGCATGCACTCTGAAGAAGCCGTTTCTTCAGAGCCCTGTGCCGTGACAGGCCGCTCCCGTGTGCATGCGCTGGAGTGACGTCATCGTGGCTTTGGCCAATCACAGAGCCGGAGTCAGGGAACCCGGAAGGAAGACTGGGTGAAGATGGATGCTGTCTCCAGCAATGACATCGCATCACTGGAAGGCTTTGTTTTGAGGTAGTTTCACATAATGTGCTAGTATGCGATGCATACAGCCTTGCAGGTAAGAAAAAACAAAAAAGTGCAGCGGTTTACAACCAAATTTAAAGCAAAGTGTTGCACTGGGCTTTGCTGGCTTGGGGAGTCCAGAGTTGGAATAATGCAATAAAATAAATGTTGCTGTGAAAAAAAAGCCAGGAGAGAACTCTGTGAACTACCACAGGATATACACCACTGCTTGTGGCCTGTAAAATGTGGGTCATAGTGTGTATGGCCCTGCTAAGTAGAACAAGGAGTGGATAGCAATATCTATTCTTCATTATAAAATGATCTTCCATTTTGCCCTTTTAATTTAACCGCTTCCCATCTGGCTCACGTACATAAACAGACAGGAGCAACGCTGATGCAGGTGGACATACCCGAATGCAGGGCCGGTGCTACCATTAGGCAAACTAGGCAGCTGCCTAGGGCACACTGCTGCCTAGGGCACCCGGCCACTAGTGTCCCTACTATCTTCTCTCTGCAGCAAGCAACTAAGTCTCAGCATCAGCAGGCAGCCGCCGCTCCGTTTAGAGAGTGTCAGAGGCGCAGTGGTGGCAGAGGACTGTGTCCCAACTCCAGAATGAATGGAAGCAAGCAAACATTCGTTGATGGGCACTGGTAGGCTGCATTGATGGGCGCTGGTGAGGCTGCATTTGATGAAAGCTGGTAGGCTGCATTTGATGGGCGCTTCAATAAAAAGGTCGGGTATACATGGGCAGGCCAAAGTGAGGCCAAAGTGAGTGGAGCCAAGGGGTGGCGACAAAATGAGGTTTCGCCTAGGGTGTAAAAAATCCTTGCACCAGCCCTGCCCCTATGTCTCCCTGCACCCTCCACTTGTGTGTGCTTTCTAGGAGCGCGCAGCTGCGTCATATGTACCCGGAACCGAACACTGATTGCTGTACCTGGCCACTGTGGGCGGCCCTGGTACCATGTGATCGCTGATTATCCAATCAGCGATCACATGGAAGTGGAAAAGAAGATGTTGTTTCCTGTCACCATTATTTACTACTGTGTGATCCTTGTGATTTAAGTACAGATCTCAGTATTTCTCAATGGCTGCAGAAATGATTGCTTTTACAGCCACAATGGCTGTAGGAGCAATCACAGTGTAAAAACAAAGAAAATCCATATCCCCCCCCCCCCAAAAAAAAGTAAAAAAAAAACTATTAAAAAGTGTAACTTTTTTACTTTTTAACTCACTGTCACCACTCAGTGTCCCTTAATCATCACCACCCACTCAAAGTGCTCTTGTAAGAGCGGCCAGGATGTGGAATTCCCTTCCACAGGCGGTGGTCTCAGCGGGGAGCATTGATAGCTTCAAGAAACTATTAGATAAGCACCTGAATGACCGCAACATACAGGGATATATAATGTAATACTGACACATAATCACACAAATAGGTTGGACTTGATGAACTTGTGTCTTTTTTCAACCTCACCTACTATGTAACTATATGTAACTATGTTAATCACCGCCACACCTATTACAGTGTCCCCAATCACCGCTACACCGGGTACAGTGTCCCTGATCAACGCCACACCAGTTACAGTGTCCCTGATCACTGCCACACCAGTTACAGTTTCCATGCTCACCGCTACACCAGTTATGATGTCCGTGATCACTGATCACGGCCACACCAGTTACAGTGTCTGTGATGACTGCCATGCCAGTTACAGTGTCTATGATCACTGCTACGCTAGTTACGGTGTCCATGATCACCCCCAAGCCAGTTATGGTGTCCATGATCATTACCACACCAGTCCCACTGTCCCTGCGCACTGCCGCACCACTCATATTGTCACTAATCACTGCCACCCACTCACAGTGGCACTAATCACTGCTTTACCACTCACAATGTCCATGATCTCTGCCACACCAGTCATATTGTCCCTGATTACTGCCACACCAGTCATATTGTCCCTGATCCCCATCACATCAGTTAACCACCTATTCTGACGCTTCTCATATACATGTAAAAATTTACATTTTTTTTTTTTTACTTGATAATTACTTAGAACCCCAAATATTGTATATTTTCTTAAAGCAAAGGCCTGGGGGGAAAAATGTTCATTGTTTTTTTATGTCACTTAATAATTGTGCAGTGTTTTTTCAAACACAAATTTTTGGGAAAAAATATATTTAATGAAGTTTAGTGCACATAAACACAATATAATACCCAATTGTTTGTTAAAATATAAAAGATGATGTTACACCAAGTAAATAGATACCTAACATGTTGTCAGAAACCATGAATCAGACTGAGACAGAAGTACAGTTAAATCACACTTGTTTATTAATAATAATAATAATAATAATAATAAAAAGGTAAACAGAGTAAACGTCATCAAAACATATCCAGAGTTCAGGAACCAGAACAGATAGTCAGACAAGCCAAAACGTCAGGGAGCCAGAGATGAGCGTAGTAGAGCAAGCAGGATCTGGAACCAGAAGGAATGTCAACCAAGCAAGTCTTTAACAGGAATACAGGAAAGTGTCTCTAGAGATGTGACCAAGGTGAAGACAGAGATCATCTTGGCTGGACAGCTTAAGTAGGCAGGACTGACAAGCAGGATATCATCAACAGGTGAGTCACTGTGGAGAGATAGGAGCTGGCAATTAGCCGACAGCTGAGCGGCCAGCTCAGAGAAGGAAGGGCTGATCCCAGCCCTGACAGTACCCCCTCCTCAATGACCCTCCCCCTCGGAGGACCACCAGACTTGAGGGGAAAACGTCTATGGAAATCACGGAGGAAGACAGGGGCATGTACGTCCAAGGATGAGACCCAGGAGCGTTCCTCCAGACTGTACCCTTTCCAATGCACCAGGTACTGTATGCGCCCACGGAACCTATGGGAGTCAACAATGGACTGTACTTCATACTCCTCATGGTTCTCAACCTGTACAGGGTGAGGACGAGGCACCGAGGTGGTAAAGCGGTTGCAGACCAAAGGTTTTAATAAGGAGACATGAAATACATTTGAGATTCGCATATTAGAAGGAAGGTCTAATGCGTAAGCCACTGGGTTATTCCTGCGAAGAATACGGAAAGGCCCAATAAACCGAGGTGCGAACTTCAGAGAGGGAACACAAAGTCGGAGGTTGCAAGATGACAGCCAGACCCTGTCCTCAACCTGGTAGGAAGGCGCAGGCCAGCGTCTGCGGTCAGCATGGAGTCTGTACCTATCATTAGCATGTCGCAAAGCCTCCTGGACTTGTGCCCAGGTGGAACAAAGACCACGGCGATGCTCCTCTAACGCAGGAATACTCTGCGGACCAAATGAATCAGGCAACATGGAAGGTTGGAAACCATAGTTCGCCATAAACGGAGACAATCGGGAAGCAGAATTCAAGGCACTATTGTGAGCAAACTCCGCCCACGGTAAGAGGTCTGACCAGTTGTTATGATGGTCAGAAATATAGCAACGTAGGAATTGCTCCAACGACTGATTGGCTCGTTCTTTGGCCCCATTAGACTGCGGGTGATACGCAGAGGAGAAAGCAAGCTGAATTCCCAACTGTGCACAAAAGGCTCGCCAGAACTGGGACACAAACTGACTATCCCTGTCCGAGACAATCACCTTGGGTAGCCCATGTAAGCGAAAGATCTCCCGAGCAAAAATGGAAGCCAGTTCCTTAGAAGTGGGCAACTTCTTAAGTGGAATACAATGAGACATTTTCGAGAACCGGTCAACCACTGTAAGGATAACTGTGTTGCCCTGGGAGTTGGGTAACTTCACAATGAAATCCATAGACAGGTGGGTCCAGGGCCTCTCTCCATTGGGTATGGGTTGTTGGAGGCCCACTGGAAGGTGTCGTGGAGTTTTACTCTGAGCACACATGGAACAGACAGCTATGAAGGCAATTACATCAGCATGTAGACTAGGCCACCAGCAGGAGACGAGGATTTGCGGATGAAACCTCGAGAAAGTGCGTCTGCAACATACTCCTCCATGGTCTTATCCTCCAAGACCGACAAAGGGTAAACCCAGCCACGAGGGGGTATGACACCAGGTTAAAGGTTAATTGCGCAATCATACAACTGGCTTGACCATTGTCAAAGTCATCGGTAAAATCTCTAAAATCGCAGTACTCCTCCGGCAGGGAGGAGAGAGAAGAAGTGCACAGGACCTTGGCTACCTTCTGGAAGCATGTCTTACTGCATTGTGGCGACCAGGAGAGAACCACTGTATGGAGCCAATCAAAAGAGGAGTTGTGCCTCTGTAAGGGCTGAGCCCAGGCCTGACACTTCATGCTTTAAAATTGCATGTTCCTGTGGAATGGCGACAAACTACGGTACTTTACAATCTCCATAGGTGACGCTTTAAAAGCCTTTACAGATTACCAGTTTAGAGTTACACAGGAGGTCTGGTGCTATTTAGCCATTTGGATCGCTTTTACATTATTAAGTTTTGACTGCTGAAAAAAAAAAGATACCAGGGTCATCACTACAGCTGCAGCCAGACTTAAACTATGTCCATATGGGGTAAGTGTCCCCGGTCACCACCACACCTGTCATATTGAGAACTTTTTCGTTCTTCCTTTCTTCAACCTCCAGTAATCCCTAGCCAGTGAACATGGCATTCCTGGGGGCAGCCATGTACTAGTAGGCTGACTTGCTGGACTGTTATGCCCTGTACACACGATCGCACATTCCGACAACAAAATCTATGGTTTTTTTCGGACGGATGTTGGCTCAAACTTGTCTTGCATACACACAGTCACACAAAGTTGGTCGGAAATTACGAACGTCAAGAACGCAGTGACATACAACACGTACGACAACGTGAGAAAAATGACGTTCAATAGCCAGTGCGACTCTTCTGCTTGATTCCGAGCATGCATGGAACTTTGTGTGTCGGAATTGTGTACACACGATCGGAATTTCCGACAACGTATTTTATTGTCGGAAAATTTGAGATCCAGATCTCAAATTTTGTGTGACAGAAATTCCTATGGAAAATGTTTGATGGAGCCTACACGCGGTTGAAATTTCCGACAACAAGGTCTAATCGAACATTTTCTGTAGGAAAATCCGACCGTGTTTCCGGGGCATTAGGAATTGGGACTGCTATAGGTGACGCTACATTAAGCTATGTTCCCTGACCACTCGTATAGAGGCGACCATTACAGTTTTGACACAGCTGGTTGATTTGTGTGACCCACAAGATACAATGTCTGACAAATAATCAGTCCAGACACTGAAAAAGTCTCATACATGTGGTATCATCATTCTCAGGAGGAGGAGTAGAATGTGTTTTGGTATGTGTAGTTCTAAGAATGCCCATGCTGTGTGTCAGAAATAATTTATAAAATTGCCAACTATGTGTAAAAAAAGAAGTCTTTCAAAGACTCAAAGGCCATAGCAAAAGAATTTGGTAAATTCTATGAGGCACTATATAATATCTCCAAAACAGAACCACCTGTAAGGGAAAGCGAGGGACAAGGGAGGGATAAGATATAGGAGTACATCGAGAACGCTGATATGCCCATACTACCTAGAGAAATAACTGAGATTATGGAACGTCCAATCACAGTGGAAGAGCTGAGCGGAGTGATAGCGGCCCTGCCCCCGGGGAAAAGCCCAGCTCCGGACGGGCTGACAAACATATATTACAAGAAA
This sequence comes from Aquarana catesbeiana, assembly GCF_042186555.1. Taxonomy (NCBI): domain Eukaryota; kingdom Metazoa; phylum Chordata; class Amphibia; order Anura; family Ranidae; genus Aquarana; species Aquarana catesbeiana. The sequence goes on from NC_133324.1 coordinate 567,862,704, forward strand.
TTTCTCCCAATTTTGGTAAAGCCACTTTGTGATTATTTCAACTCCATAGGTGCTGGAAGTCCACTTTCCTCGGAAGCATCACTGGCTTACATAACGGTTTTGCCGAAAGAGGGAAAAGATCCCCAGGTATGTGCTAATTACAGGCCGATCTCTCTGCTGAACTCAGACACCAAGATATTGGAAAAATTCTGGCCCTGAGACTGCAGGAAGATGTAGGAGATTTAGTGCACCCAGATCAAGCAGGGTTTGTAAAGGGACGAGAAGCAAGAGAGAACACCACCCACGCACTCCATATACTGCATTGGATGCGATACAGCACAGGTAAGGCCCCAGGAATCACTCTGTCGATGGAAGCCGAAAAGGCCTTCGACAGAGTGAACTGGGGCTTTATGAGAGAGGTACTGGGGAGGATAGGAATGGGGGAGAGGATGCTGGGTTGGATTATGTCATTATACACAAAACCAAGAGCAAGAATTAAGGTAAATGGGACTGTATCTGAATGTTTTAACATACAAAACAGTACCAGGCAGGGGTGCCCGCTGTCCCCCTTGATATTCGCAATAGTAATGGAACCATTTATGCGTAGAATCAGAAAGAATAAGGAGATAGTAGGGACGCATATAGGCCATACGGAACACAACGTAGCAGCGTATGCGGATGATTTATTATTTTTTCTCTCCGCTCCCCAGACATCTATAGCCGCATTGATGGTGGAGGTACAGAAATTTGGAGGGGTGTCTGGCTTTAGGATTAATTTCAAGAAATCAGTCATCCTTCCTAGTCATGTCCCAGTGGAGATAGAGAGATCACTGAAGGAGAAATACCCATTTATATGGAACAAGGAGTCGCTGACATATCGGGGGGTACAGATAAGCGCAGACTATGAACTGCTGGTGGAGTATAATTATGGCTCATTAGTGAAAGAAATAAAAGAAGAATTAAAGAAGTGGAAGGGGAAATACTTGACCTGGTTCGGAAGAATCAGTGCCATAAAAATGAGCATACTGCCCAGAATAGTTTATGTGCTGCGTACAGTGCCAATCAGGTTGCCAGCGAGTCTCCTTAAACAAATACGTCGGCTATTCATGGCCTTTGTGTGGAACGATAAAAGGCCTAGACTGGCTTACGATATTTTAAGAAGGAGTAGAGCGGAGGGTGGCTTAGGACTCCCGGATATAACATTCTATTATAGGGCCATGGCGCTGGTTAGAATAATGGACTGGTGCCATGACCTAAATAGAAAACCATGGGTTCAGGCGGAAATGGTGATGGCGGGGAGAAACCTGGCAGGAGCACCATGGATCCAAGGGTCATTGAGAGGGCTGTCAGAATGGACATCACCAATGACCCTGAATACATTAGAAGTATGGGATAGAATGAATAAAGAGGGCAGGTATGCTCCTCAGACCTCCCCTCTGGCTCCTCTGGAGGGATTTCCGTGGTTCCCCCCGGGGGAGAAGACGGGAAGTCTGGGGGCTTGGGGACAAGACGGGAATATTAGATGCGGTAAGTTTGCCCCAAGTGGAGTCTTACTATCACTGACGGAGATGATATTGAAATTCGGGGAGACAAGAATGGCGGAATGGAAACACCGTCAAATGACAAGTTTCCTTAAGAAAATAAAACCGTTAAGACCCATAAATACACTTACCGCGTTTGAGAGGCAGTGTGCACAGACATCAGAAGCGGGGCATACATTATCTCGGATGTACAGAATGATCCAAGGAGAGCAAGAAAAGAAACCTCCATACTTTATAAAAGAATGGGAGAGGGAACAAGGCCAAGTGTGGACAGATAAACAAATAAATAAAATGATATCGTTAACATTTACTATTTCCATAAGTACAAAGGTGCAAGAAATGGCATATAAATTCCTAGCGAGATGGTATAAGACACCAGTTAAGATAGCACAAATCTCTTCAGAAGCTAATGACAAATGCTGGAGGGGCTGTGGACAGAGGGGAACTTTTCTTCATCTATGGTGGTCATGCCTGATAATTAAGCGATTTTGGGAATTAGTGGCCCCGTGGATTAAGAAAATGACGACAGACCCCATGGAGTTTGGGCCGATACAATATTTATTTCATGGAACGTCCGGTTCTGTCAAAAAGTATAGAGAAAGTGTAATCCCACACTTATTAAATGCAGCGAAAAAATTAATTCCGAAGTACTGGAGACAGGACCGGATTTCGTCAGTCATAGAGTGGAGAAATTAGGTTAATATAATAAAGGAAGCAGAGAGATGGGTTCATGTGGTTAAAAACCAAAGAAAGAAATTTGAAACGACATGGGCAAACTGGGAACAATGCGCCAAGGAGATATTAGAAGAGGGAAATATAGATGGGTAAGGGAGGAAGAAATGGTGTAGTCATTTAGAATAGAGATATAAGAAGAATGGCCCTGAAGGGTAGACGTAAATAGTGAAATAACGTCTCTAATACTAATCAAAGTGGGAAGGGGGTAAGATAATGTATGGTTATATGTATATGTGGTTTTTGGATTTTGGATTTTTTATTATTTCCCTCTTGCCCTAGTCTTGACAGATACTGAGATGGGGTAAATTTTTTATTTTTTTTTGCGAGGGGAGAGAGGGGGGAGGAAAGGGAAGGAAAAGGGAACTACACATATAAATAAATTTATGGACACTAGAAGATTATTTTATTATTTTATTATATTATTATTTTTATTATTTTACAAAGGGGGAAGGGAAGAGAGGGGGGAAAGGAAAGGAAACACAGATACACGATTTATAATAGTTATGAACTATAGGGATATTATTCCCCTCCTTAAGCACGATTGTACTCGGAGGAGTTTTTTTTTTTTTTTTTTTTTTTTCTATTCTTCTCACAAATCACATTATTATGAATTGAATGAATAGTCATTATTGTGACTATTGACACAAATTAGAATAAAGGGAGATTTATCTCATAATGAATTGAAGTGATTAATGACACGAATTAGAATAAGGGGGGAATTTATTTATGATTTTATATTTAAAACACTTTATAATTATAAGCACGATTGTACGCGGAGGGGGATGGGTAAATTCTTTTTTTTTCCTCTTCTTTCAAATACATAATTATGAATGGAAGGGATAATGACACGAATCAAATAAGGGGAAACTTATTTATAATTTTATTTTTAAATTTTAAATTTTATTTTTAAAATATAATTCTATAATTATAAGCACTCTATAATTATAAGCACGATTGTACACGAAAGAGGGTGTTGGGGAAAATTTTTTTTTCTTTTTTTTCTTTTTTTTTTTTTTTCTCTTCATCACATATGTTAATGTCGACTGCTGGGAAAGGGGGGAAAATGTGGTAGGAGAGGAAGGATGTAATGTGTAGTATGTTTTTTCTGTGGATTGAATATAGAGGTATAGAATGTTGTATAAATGATGTATATATAAATGAGATAATACAATTTTGATTATTAAAAAAAAAAAAAAAAAAAGAATGTGTTTTGGAATGTGTAGTTCTAAGTATGCCCATGCTGTGTGTCAGAAATAATTTATAAAATTGCCATGTGTGTAAAAAAAGAAGTCTTTCAAAGACTCACCTTCCCTCTTAAAAAATACCTTGGGGTATTTACTCTCCAAAGTGTGATGATTCTGTGGGTATTTCCACTGTCCTGGTGCTGCAGGGCCACCATAATTGTGAGCGATAGTCAGGAACTTAGATGTGAATTTTTTTTTTTTTATTCAATATTTTTATTGAAGAATTTGCTTGTTACAGATAATGAAACATCAAACCAAGCATCAATACAGTCTTGGAGTACATTGCTAACATTGCCATACAGTAAGACTGCAGGAGGTGTAAGGAGGTCAGAACAATAAGAAAGAGGGAAAAAAAATAATAGATCCACAACAAGACAATGCATATAACAATCATTTAGAACATTTAAAACTGTAGAAAGTTCTAGATCCGTAATGAGGCAAGTGGACTTGCTAAGGGAAACGTAGTGGATTCCTGCTATATGTATCCTCTGGATACTGGGTATATTGCCGCATCTCCCACCTACCCCTGTCGGGAACTAACTGTACGTGGGGAGGGCGTCTTCTTTCTGATATCGATTTGCCAACATGCTGGTATCTCAGATATGCAACGTGTGGTATATGACGTGTTAGGGTATATGCATTAGTCCCATTATTATTGCAAGTTCTTGGTACAGTGGTAGTCCACTAGGCCCAGTCTGTAATACTAGTAGATGGGTAAGGGGAGGGAGGGGTGACGAAAAGATGGGGTGAGGGAGAAGGAGGAAGAAGAGTTACCACGGATAGATGTTCATTTTGTTTGTTGTTTAATAATGAAAGGCCCCTGGTCAAGCTATGGGGAGTCTGTTAGGATGTTACGGTAATCCGTTGATTCTTTGAAAAGAAGCCAGCAAGCCCATGTTTTATGGAATTTTGTTGGAGTGTCTCGAGCTTGATGGATTAAATCTTCTATCTCAGCTATTTTCCCAATTCGGCTATACTAGGGGGGGAAGTATTCCTCCAGTGAGTGGGTACACAGAGTTTCGCTGCATTGATGAGGTGCAGATTGAGTGATTTTGAGTAGGCCGATTGGGGAATGGAAGTATGGTGGAGTAGATATTGGGCTGGATTAAAATCCGGAGTGTATGTTGTGATTTGTGAGGTAAGATGATGTACCTCCTTCCGATAGGGTTGGGTTAGGGGGCATTCCCACCAAATATGCAAAAGAGAACCATGAGCGGTGTTGCATCTCCAACATAAAGAAGGGATGCTGGGGTCCTGTACCACCTGGAAAATATTTTGTATCCGTTTTCTTGTGCGGAGACATTCAATGACCCTTTTTGTATATGGGTAAATATGGGTATATCGGTATGGGTATTTTATCCCAGTCCTCTTGGTGAGGTCTGTGGTCAATTCTCTCTTCCATTTTTGGCAGGACACATTGTCTTTGGTGGATATTTTAGCGAACAGTAAGGCGTACATATCTGAGAATATATGTCTTCAGGGTTCGGACCCATTGCATATGGCTTAAAAAGGTGTTTGGTCTCTGCACCACTGAAAGTGTGGAGTAGAGCTGAGTAGAAAGTGACGTATCTGAAGGAAGTTGAAAAAGGGGATGTGTGCATCAGGGAGTCTAGTTGTGAGGGTTTGGTAAGGCACAATTTTCCCTTTGTCGAAAAAGGATTCCGCTCTAATGGATTTTTTCGTGGACATGCCACTAGACATGCCACTAGTGTTAAGGTTAGTGACTCCCGGAGGAAAGTCCGGATTCCGGTAAAGCGGTGTCATTGGGCCTGGTGAGGAGGCAATTTTCAATTTGTTACATACAGTGCGAAAAATATGAATTGTCGGGCCAATCAGGGGGTGGGACTTGCTTTCCCTTGGGACCCCATGGGAGCTTATCCACGGAAGATGTTGAATAGGTAAGGAGGAAAACGCCTCCTCTATGCCTATCCAGGCTTAAGCCTTTTTGTGTAGGTGCCGATCTACAATTCTGGATAGGTGGCATGACACGTAATATTTTGGTATATCGGGGAGGCCTATTCCTCCCCTCAACTTAGGTGTGACCAGTTTCTCCCAACGTACCCGTGAATGTTTGTCAGCCCAAAGAAAATTTTAGGCAGAACTGTTTGTAAGTGGTGAAGAATGAAGGCAGCATTTTGATCAGGATTGTCTGTAGTAGATAAAGAAGTCTGGGGAGGATGTTCATTTTCAAAATCGCCGCCCTCCCAAACCATGAAACGGTACCCCTGTTCCAATCTTGAAGGTCCTTTTGTATTGTTTTCAGAATGGGGCTGAAGTTTCTGGGGTATAGATCCTCTAATTTAGCTGGTAACTGAATCCCCAGATAGGTGATTGCATGTGCATCCCACCCAAAAGGGAAGTTGGCTTGGCATAATGTCACCGTAGAGTCGGGTAGGGAGATGTTTAGGGCCCTGGATTTGGTGAAATTTATTTGGAGGTTGGAGATAGATTTAAAGAGGGAAAAATCTTTTAAGAGGTTAGGAATTGTGGTAATGGGGTCTGTGGGAAATAAAGGGACATCGTCGGAGTATGCTGCCAGCTTGTATTGTGTGTTTTTGATTTCAACTCCTTTAATGGTTGGTCCTGAGCCTACAGAGTATAGGTTCCATTGTGAGTATGAATATAATTGGGGACAATGGCATCCCTGATGGGATCCATTCGACTCAGAGAAGGCGTCCGACAGGTGACCATTGACTCTGATTCCCGCGGTTGGGGACGATTATAGAGCAAGGATATATTGGAGCATGCGATCTTGAAATCCCAATTTATGTAAAACTTCTGTCATATAGTCCCAGGCCACTCTGTTGAACGCCTTCTCCACGTCGAGGGACAGAAAAAAAATGGGGGTGTTGGAGAAGGATAGCCATTGATGTATGCTTATTGCCTTCAGGGTGTTATCCCTGGCCTCGCGACCGGGGATAAATCCCACTTGATCCAAGGAGACCAAGGATGGGAGAAAAGGGAGTATGCGATTCGCTATTACTTTCGCGTAGACCTTCACGCCGGCGTTTATGAGCGATATGGGCCTGTAATTGGGGACCGAGGTTGCGTCTTTGCCCGGCTTCGGTATCACTACAATGTGAGCCTCAAGGAGATCCTTAAAGCTTTCAGGGTATGTGGTCAGTGAGTTAAGTTAGTGTCTATTTCTGTGTCGTGAATCTGAATGGGACAGTTCTTTGAGATTAGGATGCATACACTCTTAGATTTGGAGTCATTATTGGTGGCGTGATATACCGTTGGATATAAGGAGCTCTGTAGTTTGGGGATACTGTCTGTTCTGAAGTGTGTTTCCTGAAGAAAGACCACATCAGCCTTGGCCTTTCGTAGGAGAAGAAGCAGCTGTGATCTCTTTTCGGGAGTGTTGAGTCCCTTAACATTTAAAGAATATAGCTTGACCTGGGGGGGGGGGGTCCGGTTCCTGAAGGTGGCATAATATGGATGGAGATTGGGGTATTGGAGGGGGAAAGGAGTAGGAGAAGGAGAAACCTACTCCTAAAACAGAGGTTTCGGTGAAGTACAGAGAGGAGGTAGAGAGAGCCTCTCCAAGAGAGGCAAACTCTAGTCCAATCTGCTGTTCGTGGGTTGAGAAAGACTACACGGGAAAGATATGTACAATTAACATCGTAATCCGCCGCTGTTACTGCCTTCGGTGGGTGAACTTACGTGTGTGGGTAGCTTGCTGTAGAATTGTCTTTTTAGTGTCGCCTGCATTCTTGTTATGTGGGATTAGCTGGCCGTGAGACCTTATCTAGGTGGAGGTGACTTTACGCAGGGGGAGTGTACCTGTTGTGTCCTTCTTTTGTCCATGCGGAGCTACACAGCAAAATGGGATGTTCAAAAGTGGAGGTACCTATTCTGTCTATCTAGGCATCATGGTAACTATAATTACAACTGTGGAATCAGAACAAACTGTGTGATTACTAATAAGAGTGGCACTGTATCCCATAGTCGGACCATGGTTATGCATTGTCATAAAAAGAATAAAAAAAAGAATAAAAAAAAGAAAAATTTCCTATATAAGTTCTCAAAGGTGTTTACACAGATGAATGGTACAATCCGGTATGTTCCTAACTGGTAGCAAAAGAATCAGATTGCCTGTGATGACTAAGGATAAACCTGTTGTCACTGTGTGTGTTGCTGGGGTTCTTTTTTGTTGAGGGAGGCATAGGCAGTGCTATCCTCCACTGCAGACAAGGGGTTCCCTCTTTTCACAGTGTGCGGCATTTGATATCAGGTAGTCATTATATTGCAATCAACATTGATTTGATTTTGAACGGGGCACCCTCGTGGGCCCACCGGAACCTCCGATATCTGCAAAAATACCCCTGGGCATGTATCCCTGTTTGGGGGGTGGGGTGTTGAGGGGTGCCAGATAGGGACTGGCATATAAGTAGGGGTAGTGAATTTGATAACTGGGGGAATCCCTTTGATGAGAAAGGATTCAGGGAGTGGAATATCTGGGTTGAATGGTAGGATAGAGGTTCCAGGAAGTCCATCAGTGCGACCCCACCAATCCCAAAACTCCCACACAAAAAAGCATGCAATGTAGCCTGTGGCAATCAAGTTGCAGACCAGGTACAGTGATATGATGTGATGTAAATACCGTAAAATGTGTAAACCTGTAGACAAAGAGGAGTGACCCTGCAAAAAACGGTGATGTCCAGTCAATGGAGCAATTGCGTCTCTCGGATGTTTAGTTAGTATGATATCACTGTTGTGGGGTTCTCTGGCAATGGAGGATGTTAGGAGGTGCGGAAAGTTTTCCAATAGATGTGACAACTGCTCCTTGGAATATCTGTGAGGGAATATAACCTGTCCAGTATTGGAGGCCCTTCTCAGAGGGTGTGGTAGCAGTGACGTTGAAAAGTCAAATGTGTGAGAGCACTTTTTGCAGAAACAACTGGAAAAACACAACTGTTATAACTGGGGTGAACAAAAAAGATTAACATAGACCAGTACTTAGCCATGGCCTGGGTGTCTCTCTATTCAGATCGCTGGGGATTGGCCTTGGTTCAGCCCAAAATCACATCTGGCCCTCCGTGGGCGTGGGGATTTAGTCGGGCTGGTACCAATCTGGGAGCTTCTGTTGGATACCTTAGACCTGTTACCCGATGCTGATCTGTGCCTGCGGTATCTGGTTTCCTGGGCTTCCATTGGTTCCTCTCGGCGTTGCTCTCTTCTGTATGTATGGCATGGTATGGCAGCAAAACTCTGCGTACCAACTTGGTACATCTACCTCAGGGATGCCCAGAGTGTCACAAAAGAACTGCAGTTCTTTGGGGACTCGCAACAGGGCTGTGCGACCTTGATGAGTAGCTGATAGGCCGAAAGGAAATTTCCACCTATAATGAATACCTTTGGTGCGCAAAGTGTCCAGCAGCAGCTTCACATCTTTCCTATGTTGAAGAGTGATACCAGAGAGATCTTGATAAATGTGGATATCTGAGCCCCCATGTGATAGTTGAATCCTGTTTCTCGCCTTGCGGAGTATGTCTTCCTTCAACTTGTAGTCCACCAAGCAACACACCACATCTCTGGGGGGGTCAGTATCTCTCCCTTTGGGTCTGAGTGCACGATAAATGCGCTCCATTTCCACATTAGTGTGTACCGGTCTGTCCAGTAAGTTATTAAACAGGCCCGTTATGGTGGTAGTTAGCTGTTCGGGTTCAACTGGCTCTGGCAGACCCCTGATACGCAAGTTATGGCGTCTGCCTTTTTTGTCCAAGTCTTCTACGTGACGTTGGAGGTCCCTCAGTTGTAGGGTGTGCGTGTCTACATTTTGGGTCACTCGGCGGAGTACCGTGCCATGTAGGGCTGAAGTCTTCTCTACCGCCTGTACCCTGTCTGCGATGGCGCGTATGTCCTGGCGCAGGTCAGCAATGGCCGCTGACAGGGTGTCTTTTATGTCCGGAAAAAAGGGTGAAAATACAGCACTAAACCCAATAAACCGTGCATGAAAAGCTGCTAACACACAAACAAACCAAGTCTAATCAAAAGTGCAAACAATAATTGTAGCGCTAAAAATTGATAAATGAATGAAAAAATATATACAGTGCCTTGCAAAAGTATTCACCTCCCTTGGCTTTTTACCTATTTTGTTACAGTACAGCCTTTAGTTCAATGTTTTTTTATTCTGAATTATATGTGATGGATCAGAATACAATAGTCTAAAGTGGTGAAGTAAAATTAGAAAAATATATAAATAAAACTATTTTTCAGAAATAAAAAAAATGATAATTGGCATGTGCGTATGTATTCACCCCCTTTGTTATGAAGCCCATAAAAAGCTCTGGTGCAACCAATTACCTTCAGAAGTCACATAATTAGTGAAATGATGTCCACCTGTGTGCAATCTAAGTGTCACATGATCTGTCATTACATATACACACCTTTTTGAAAGCCCCCAGAGGCTGCAACACCTAAGCAAGAGGCATCACTAACCAAACACTGCCATGAAGACCAAGGATCTCACCAAACAAGTAAGGGACAATGTTGTTGAGAAGTAAGGGTTAGGTAATAAAAAAATATCCAAATCTTTGATGATCCCCAGGAGCACCATCAAATCTATCATAACCAAATGGAAAGAAAATGACACAACAGCAAACCTGCCAAGAGACGGCCACACACCAAAACTCACGGACCAGGCAAGGAGGGCATTCATCAGAGAAGTAGCACAGAGACCTAAAGTAACCCTGGAGAAGCTGCAGAGTTCCACAGCAGAGACTGGAGTATCTGTACATAGGACGACAATAAGCCGTACGCTCCATAGAGTTGGGCTTTATGGCAAAGCGGCCAGAAGAAAGACATTACTTTCAACAAAAAACAAAATGGCACGTTTTGAGTTTGCGAAAAGGCATGTGGGAGACTCCCAAAATGTATGGAGGAGGAAGGTGCTCTGGTCTGATGAGACTAAAATTGAACTTTTTGGCCATCAAAGAAAATGCTATGTCTGGCGCAAATCCAACAAATCACCCAAAGAACACCATCCCCACAGTGAAACATGGTGGTGGCAGCATCATGCTGTGGGGATGTTTCTCAGCAGTCAGGACTTGGAAACTGGTCAGAGTTGTTGGAAAGATGGATGATGCTAAATACAGGGATATTCTTGAGAAAAACCTGTACCACTCTGTGTGTGATTTGAGGCTAGGACGGAGGTTCACCTTCCAGCAGGACAATGACCCCAAACACACTGCTAAAAGCAACACTTGAGTGGTTTAAGGGGAAAACATGTAAATGTGTTGGAATAGCCTAGTCAAAGCCCAGACCTCAATCCAATAGAAAATCTGTGGTCAGACTTAAAGATTGCTGTTCACAAGCACAAACCATCCAACTTGAAGGAGCTGGAGCAGTTTTGCAAGGAGAAATGGGCAAAAATCCCAGTGGTAAGATGTGGCAAGCTCATGGAGACTTATCCAAAGATACTTGGAGCTGTGATAAAAGGTGGCATTAGTATTGACTTTAGGGGGGTGAATAGTTATGCACATTGACTTTTTCTGTTATTTTGTCCTATTTGTTGTTTGCATCACAATAAAAAAAATCTTCATCTTCAAAGTTGTGGGCATGTTCTGTAAATTAAATTATGCAAATCCTCAAACAATCCATGTTAATTCCAGGTTGTGAGGCAACAAAACACAAAAAATGCCAAGGGGAAGACATTCAGATAGAAGAATGGGTACTCTTACCGGATCAGTTGGACGCACGTACCATACGGCAGTGCGTCTATAAGGCTTTGGGATACTAGATCCCCAGTGGTGATGCCAAACTGGATGGTCTCCTGCAGGCCGCAAACTCCAATCTGCATGAGGTTGGGTAGGGATCTAATATCCGAAAGCCTTATAGACGCACTGCCGTACGGTACGTGCGTCCAACTGATCCGGTAAGAGTACCCATTCTTCTATCTGAATGTCTTCCCCTGTTCATTGGTGCATTTTCTACTTTGGTTGAAGATTTAGGAGAAAGTTCCCTCACCATTGGACACTATACATTTTACATGTGGACTTTTCTTTTTACCCTTTTTTTATGTTCATTGCCATTATTTCACAACACTTTGGGGTTCATTTTGATGTTATATAATATTGTTCATTTTCATTTTTTGCACCCATCCCACCTTCGTGATTGAGACGTTTTGGATGCATACAGGTTTTGCACTTGTTTATTTATTTTTTCATTCATTTATCAATTTTTAGTGCTACACTTATTGTTTGCACTGTCTTTTATGCCCGTTGCTACTGCTCTGAGATCACACAGGCTGGGGTGCTGCTGGAGGTGCGCTGTGTGATCCCTCTGCTCCGAGTTGAGGAGGATAGACGGCACTCCGAGCGGTGACGGAGCCGAGGCCTGTTGCTTCTCTGGGTCCGGAATAATTTGGGGATATTTTGGCTCAAGCCGCTCTGTTGTCTGCGCGGCGAGCGGGAGGCAGAGGAGTTCCACGATGCTGTCCCCATGTTTGTGTGGCTGGCAGTGCGGTGAGAGGCTAACCTGAAGCAGAGAGGCAGTATAGCGGCGGGAGCTCATCTTTCAGGCGTCCATCTTCCCGCGAGCAAAAACAAACAAAAACAAACAAACAAAAACAAGATATTTGGGGGGCACACCTTCTCATTAAAGCTGGTGCAGCCATAAGACCATACAATAGAAGAAAAATATTACAGCGCACACATGCGAAAAAAAACATTCACCTCCAGCAAGGCTAGTTTAAAAACACCTAAACATTCTCAAAAAGACATAAAAATATGAGGATTTGGTCACACCATATTGCTATATGGTGCTAAGCCCACTTACTGCGACAAAGTACCCCATGATTAGTGGGTCCTACACTATCCATAGATTTCTGAGATCCTGCTTCTCTGAACCATGAGAGCTACACTCTTCTAAATGGGAGAATCTTGAGGTCTCCACCTATGACACAAGTGGACACTAATGAGAAGTACTTAATGAGGGAGTAGGGTGCTCCTATCCCAAAAGGATTTGGTCAGAATCCATACAATACACAAACAAGATATTTGGGGGGCACACCTTCTCATTAAAGCTGGTGCAGCCATAAGACCATACAATAGAAGAAAAATATTACAGCGCACACATGCGAAAAAAAACATTCACCCCCAGCAAGGCTAGTTTAAAAACACCTAAACATTCTCAAAAAGACATTTTCAAAAATATGGGGATTTGGTCACACCATATTGCTATATGGTGCTAAGCCCACTTACTGTGACAAAGTACCCCATGATTAGTGGGTCCTACACTATCCATAAATTTGTGAGATCCTGCTTCTCTGAACCATGAGAGCTACACTCTTCTAAATGGGAGAATCTTGAGGTCTCCACCTATGACACAAGTGGACACTAATGAAAGGTACTTAATGAGAGAGTAGGGTGCTCCTTCCCACGAGGTCAAGCCACGCCCCTTAGATATGAAATTTATGCCCCTAGAAAGCCAGAAGGTGCTCCTTGCATTTTGGGCCCCTTTGTGTGGCCAGGCTGTAAAAAAGTCTCATGCATGTGGTATCGCCACACTTGGGAGGAGTAGCAGAATGGATGTTTTGGGGTGTAATCCTAAGTATGCCTATAATGTGTGTTAGCAATATCTTATTAATTGACAACTTTGTGTAAAAAAAAAAAAAAAAAATTTTCTTTCCTGCATTTTTCAAAAACTTGAGGCAAAAAAAATGACATTTTCAAGACTTGCTTTGCCTTTGAGAAAATACCTTGGAGTGTTTGCTTTTCAAAATGTGGTCATTTTGTGGGTCTTTTCACTGTCTTGTTGCTTCAGGGCCTCTGAAAGTGTGATAGGCAGTCAGGAAATTAGATGCATAATTTATGCTGCTGGAACGCCTGAAGGTGCTCCTTGGAATGTAGGCCCCTCTATTCATCTAGGCTGTGGTATCCTCATACTTAGGAGCAGAACCGGTACAGGGGGGGGGGGGGGCGGAAGGGGCGAATGCTCTGGGTGGTACAATTTATTGGAGGTGGGGGGGCGCAGTGAAATGTCCTTCTAAAACAGCCGTCACTAAATGGCGGTCCGAGTGACACTTCTGCTCGGACCGCCAGTATAATTGTAAATGTCAGCAAGCGTTGGTTTGCTGGGACCGCGAGTTTCCCCAGCAACCAGTAACGATGCGTGCGTGCGCCCTCCCCCTGCTACTCACTGCAGGTCTCAGAGTTGACAGAAGACCTGCTTGCACTCACCGGCCTCAAGTAGGGGTGTGACGTCATGTGCGCCCCCCTGTTACTCGCGGTTTCCAAGTCCTGGCTCTTCATATCTTGCAGCTTCCGCCCCTTCGGTATTTCAGTTGTGCCCTCCTGCATTCAAGGTATGTGGGCTACATGTTAACTAGTGATTACTAATGGATATATTTTTATTGTGCACACTGCTGGGCATATTTTGTTAAAGGTCACGCTTATGGGCACCTTTTTGTTATGTTAAGGGGCACTCTGATGGACAAATTTGATTTTAAGGGGCACGCTGATGGGTATATTTTTAATGTGCACACTGATGGGCATATTTTCTTAAGGGGCACACTGATGGACACATTTTGTTGTGCCCATCAGAGTGTCCCTTAACATAAAATGTGCCCATCAGCATGCACATTAAAAATATACCCATCAGCGTGCCCCTTAAAATTAAATGTGCCCATCAGAGTGCCCCTTAACATTAAAGGTGCCCATCAGCGTGACCCTTATTTTATGTTAAGGGGCACGCTGATAGGCACATTTTATGTTAAGGGGCACTCTGATGGGCATATTTTATTTTAAGAGCAACACTGATGGGCACATTTTGTATTAAGGGGCACTCTGATGGGCAGATTTTACGTTAAGGGGCACGTTTTGTTGTGCCCATCAGAGTGCCCCTTAACATACAATTTGCCCATCAGAGTGTCCCTTAATATAATAATAATAAGTATATTCTTTTTTTGAAACAACATTGATTCTTTCTTAAAAACAGGGGGGCGCAGTTTGCCATCTTCGCCCTGGGCACCAAATGGCCTTGTCCCAGCACTGCTTAGGAGAATGTGTTTCGGGGTGTAATTGTAAGTAGGCCCATGCTGTGTGTGAAAAATTTGTTAAAATGCCAACTTTGGTAAAAAAAAAACAACTTTTTTTAAATTTCTTAATTTTCCAAAAACTCACCATGCCTCTTACTAAATACCTTTGACTGTCGATTGGAGGATATTTGTACTGTCCTGGAACTTTAGGGCAACAAGAACTGAGAAAGGCTGTCAGTACATCAGGATTGAACAATTTTCATATATACTGCATATACAGTACCAGTGTTTCTCAACCTTCTTTCAGTCAAGGCACCCTTTAACATTATGAACAATCTCAAGACACCCTTTAAAATTATGGACAGTCTCAAGGCACCCCATTCTAAAATGTAAAAAACTATTCTAATAGTTTCACTTATTGCAGCAACATCCACACAGAGGTGATTTATTCTTCCAAAGTAAACACCTTTGCACACTACTCGTACTGACAAGTGTTCTAATGTTTCTCTTCTTCCTCACTCAGCTAATAAGACCCCTCAGTGATGATGGAGAGGAGCAGGGTAGGGCAAACAAGGATGCTGTGCAGGTGCCTGATGTCCGCCTTATCAGGCACCTTTTAAAACAGAAACTAAGAAAAACTTGTTTTTTCAACATTTACAGTCTTTTTTCATTTATACTGCAAAAAGTAAAAAACCCAGCGGTAATTAAATGCCTCCAAAAAAAAAAAAAAAAAAAGCTCAATCTGTCTCCAAAAATGATAAAAATGTAATTTGGGTACAGTTTTGACCAAAATTACAGCACGACGATGTGTTAACCATTTCCCTACCCGCCCATTGTCATATGACATCCGCAGATGGGATCTCCCATCCTGGGCGGGCGTCATATGACGTCCTCGGCGGTATTGGGGGAGCGTGCGCGTGCACCTGCCGTGTCACCAAGGAGCCGATGCGCGTGCCCAGCAGGCCGCGATGTTTGTCGGGCACTCGCGATCGCTCGTTACAGAGCAGAAACGTGGATCCATGTGTGTAAACACAGATCCATGTCCTGTCAGGGGAGAGGAGACAGATCGTCTATTCCTAGTATATAGGAACACCGCTCGGTCTCCTCCCCTAGTTAGTCCCATCCCCCCACAGTTAGAATCACTCCCTAGGTAACACATTTAACCCCTTGATCGCCCCCTAGTGTTAACTCCTTCCCTGCCAGTGACATTTATACAGTAATCAGTGCATATTTATAGCACTGATCGCTGTATAATTGTCGATGGTCCCAAAATAGTGTCAAAAGTGTCCGATATGTCTGCTGCAATGTCACAGTCATGATAAAAATCGCAGATCGCCGCCTACTAGAAAAAAAAAAATAATTATAATAAAAATGCCATAACTCTATCCCCTATTTTGTATGCACTATAACTTTTGCGCAAACCAATCAATATACGCTTATTGCGATTTTAGTTTACCCAAAATATGTAGAAGAATACATAACGGCCTAAACTGAGGAAGAAATTTATTTGTTTTTTTTAAACTTGGGATATTTATTATAGCAAAAAGTAAAAAATATTATGTTTTTTTCAAACTTGTCGCTCTTCTTTTGTTTATAGCGCAAAAAATAAAAACCACAGAGGTGATCAAATACCACCAAAAGAAAGCTCTATTTGTGAGGAAAAAAAATTGGGAACAGTGTTGCATGACCGCGCAATTGTCATTCAAAATGTTACAGTGGTGAAAATTGGCCTGGGCAAGAAGGGGGTGAAAATGCCCTGTATTGAAGTGGTTAAAAGCTGAAAAATAGCTCAAACTGTAAGGGGATAAAAGTGTCCAGACTTGACATTGTTAATACAGTACCTAATTTCATTTTTTTTTAATTCGTTGTTGCATCTCATTGCGGCTGATCTCCTGAAACCTGTGTAACCTGTGTTGAAACAACATGTTGTGTTTATTGGAAGGCTTAAACAGGCAGATTGTTGTTACCCCCGTATCTGGAATTGTCTAAACAAGGACCCTCATGATAGAATCATCAGGTATTGTTTTAGCGAAAGCTACAGATTTACAAATATTGAAATTATAATAAAATATTTAGGTTAAATAGAATTGGAAAAACAGTCAAACTTATGTATGCCGGGAGGGGACCTCCTGCCATAATGCAATATGAAAGTATGCACAGCATATTTTCATATTATGGCCCCCTTACCTTACAGGAGTGCCCTCCTCCAGTGCTGATAAATCCAGGCTCTCAGTTGCCACTCCTTCCCCAACCACTGCTGTTTTCTGAGCATCCTGTGGGAAGGCCCACCATTTCTTCCAAGTCTCCTGCTGTCTTCTTTGAACATTAGGCAGCCACTAATAGTGTAGCCATCCCTGTCTTACAGATGCTGGAAATTATTCAGGAGTGTACACTGCACAGTGCATGTGCCTTAAAGCGTTTGTTATCCTAAAAAAAAAAAAAAAAAAAAAAAGAATCCCGTTCCTCTAAAGCATGTTATACAGCACAGTGCTTGTGCTGTGTAATTTGGCCTCCTGTATCACCTGAAATACCTGGCTGATCCTGCCTGGTTCTGCCCTCCCCTCTGTAAACTGACTACGGTTTATCATGGTTGCTGAGCCCTGACACTGTGGTCAGTTTACGTGCCTACGTCATCCGCAGCTCTCCTCTCTGCTCTCTGTCTCTCCCTCTCCCCCTCCCTCCATGCCTGTAAGCCCTGTGTGTGTGTGTGAGCTGCCCCTCCCATCCTATTTAAACATTAAAAAAATGTACTGCCAGCCCCTCTCTTGTATCCAGCTATAACACGCAGTGTAAGTGTTTTTGGAAAATTAAGCTTCTATATACCTTTTTTTGAAGATATCTTCAAGCTGGTCACATGACTCCCAGCTGCTCTCTGCCCCCATCTAAGGGCTACAGCAGGAGGGGCCCAGCAGCCAGTACAGCGGTCATGAGGCCTCCTAGCTGATGTCAGCGGGAGATCTCAGCCCCTACCGTTGTAGTCCTGGATCGGAGTAAAAGAGCGGCCAGGATTGACGTGACCGGCCTGAAGATATCTGCAAAAAAGGTATATAGAAGCTTCTTCCACAAACACATACACTGCGTGTTATAGCTGCAAACAAGAGAGGGGCTGGCAGTGTAATGCAGCCCCTAGGTTACAAACACTTTATTGTGTACACAGAAGTTTAAAGAAATTGCTAAGGATAGGAGAGGATTTTTTTTGTTTTGTTTTTTTGCACAAGAGACTTTGCATGTTTCTTATGCCAAAAAACACTACCTCCTAGAAATGTTTTCACATTAGGGATTTAGTTCCCCTTTGATTGGGTTTACTTATACTTTATATTACATATACTTCACTTAAGCCTCGTACACACGATCGGATTTTCGGCAGACAAAGCGTCAGACTTTTGTCCGAAGGGCGCGTGCCTGGATTTTGTCTTGCATACTAACGGCACACAATTGTAGGCCAACAAACACGAACGTAGTGACATACTACGTGGAATTTCAGCTCTTGAATGCCACCCTTTGGGCACCTTCTGCTAATGTCATGTTTGGTGAGCAACACAACTGTTGCTTCCAGGTGCACACCTGTGCGCAGGCGCCAACTAAGTATGTCAAGAATGACTGCAGGCGCTTCTGCTGTCGCGCATGCGCGAACGCGTGCGTTGGCACGCGCACGCACCTGTTACCAGAACTGGCGCCAGTCAGTCTATTTAAACGAAGCTTCAAACACTGGCTGGTTGCTGCTTGGTCTACAGTGTTACCTGAATCCTGACTCCTGTTTGTTTGACTTCTGCTACCGATCTGGCTTGTTCCCTACTACCGTTGCCTGCTTCCTGCCCTGTCCTCTTGGCTTCCCACGGACTATTCTCTGTCTCCAATTCCTGTTACCTAGCACCTGTTGCCGAACCTGCTTGTGACCCGACTACGCCTCTGCCTGCTGTTTATGCCTGATTTGCCCGTCTGCTGCCAAGACCTGCCTGTGATCCGGCTACGCTTCTGCCTTATCTGCCTGTCTGCTGTCTACCCGGTTGTCTGACCCTGCTTCTGGCTGTCCAGCCTGTTTCAAGCTCCTGCGTCCAGTGGTGCATCTCTGCTCATCTCCTGCCAAGTCCGCCAGCCATCTGCCACCTCCCCTGCCTGCTACCTGCTGTGTCCGGTTTCCTGCTGCGAGTTCCTGGCTTCTGCTGACACAGACTTCTGGACTGATCATAGGCACTCTTACCACACCGCGCTCCTGAGCCTGCTGTCCCACTATCAGGGGCTCTCGAGCCGGAGGTGTACGAGAGGCCTTCCTCTGTACGGCAGGCTCACCCACCAGGTACGTGACAGCGTGTTTGTACTTTGGACTTTTGTTTGACGGACTTGTGTACACACAATGTGAGAATCTGACAACAGACCATTGTCCGCAGAAAGTTTACTAGCCTGTGAACCAACATCTGTTGGCCGAAAGTTGGACAACAATTGTCTGATGGAGCTTACTAACGGTCGGATTTTAGGCAGTTTGTCATCACACAATTCCCTGCCGAAAATCCAATCGTGTGTACGAGGCTTTACTCTCTTCAAAACTGCAACACATCAGTTAATTTCCAGCATCTATTCATTCGCTTGTTTTACACATATTTTTCTTTATCTACATTTATGATTGGCATATTTTTTCTTCCTAGCTAGTATGACATAATAATACTATGGTCCCAACGTGCTGCTCTTTCTACATTTTCTTGTTCCATATCGCCATATTCATTTCTGGTTACGAAATTGTTTCTACACATTCCTACATGCTGTTGTACCTTTACACTGGTAATTACAGTAATTTTCTTCTCCACATGCACATCTGTTCTATGCCTGACCTTACATCGCTGCTTAGAGTTTTGTTTGAGATATATAAATATATATATATATATATATATATATATATATATATATATATATATATTGTAACGATCCGGGGTTATTATGCTGTAGTGGTGCATGCGAGTTGCAGAAATTGTGTCAGTCCCGACTGCATTTTAAAGGGCAGGGCAGCCCATTTTTATTCCAAAAGAAACAGAAAAGTTAAAAAATAATTCCCTCGCAGGGGTATTCAGCATTACAGTTCTGCTTCAGAACAAACAGTATTCAGTCTTCCTGGCTCAAAACGCATAACTCCTGCTCAGGCCTTACACCTTAGGCCTTGGTCTGTCTTCCCCAGACCTGACGCTCAGCACCTCTGTGCTTGCAGCTTCGTGCTGCACTGGCTCCCTCCTGACTCCTAGGCCAGAACTCCTGTCTGCTGGGCGGAGCTGTCTCTAAGGCCGGGTTCACACTGGTGCAACACGACAGCCGTCCTACTTTGGATCCGACTTTGCCCTGCGACTTGAAGCTGACATGCGCCCGACTTTCAATGAACGGGGATCCGACTTGGATCCCCGCCAATACCAGGCACTGTGTTTGGTATGAATCTTGAGGGGGAACTCCACGCCAATTTTAAATTAAAAAAGGCATGGGTTCCCCCTCCAGAAGCATACCAGGCCCTTGGGTCTGGTATGAATTTTAAGGGGAACCCCCTACGCCGAAAAAACGGCGTGGGGGTCCCCCCAAATCCATACTAGACCCTTATCCAAGCACGCAGCCCGGCTGATCAGGAAAAGGGGTGGGGACGAGCGAGCGCCCCCCCCCCTCCCGAACCGTACCAGGCCTCCTGCCCTCAACATGGGGGTGGGTGGGTGCTTTGGGGCAACCTGTTTCCCCCTCCCTTCTGAAAGGTGCCAAATGTGGCACCAGAGGAGGGGAGAGGAGTCAGTTAAGCAGAGGTTCCACTTTTGGCTGGAACTCCGCTTTGATAAAAGTTCAAAGGTAAAGTGCAATTGTCCTGTGGATGTGCCTTCTTCAGTCAAATATATTCTCATCGCATTCTCTGACCCCTGATCAAAATAAAGCTTGATTCAAAAACTATTATTGTGTTTTCTCTTCATTCAATCTCCTCTCCAAAAAAAATAAAACCAATATAGTGTATTATATTCAACTCCATAAAATGCAATAAATAACAACTTATTGTGCTCGCAAACACACTATATTACGAAAAGCAAGGTCCATAAAAACATGGATGAGCGGGTTTGGGGTGGAGGAACTTAACTGGCCTGCACAGAGTCCTGACCTCAACCCAACAGAACACCTTTGGGATGAATTAGAGTGGAGACTGTGAGTCAGGCCTTCTCATCCACATCAGTGCCTAACCTCACAAATGCGCTTCTGAAAGAATGGCCAAACATTCCCATAGACACACTCCTAAACCTTGTGGACAGCCTTCCCAGAGGAGTTGAAGCTGTTATAGCTGCAAACGGTGGACCAACTAAATATTGACCCTATGGACTAAGACTGGGATGCCATTAAAGTTCATGTGCGTGTAAAGGCAGCCATCCCAATACTTTTGGTAATATAGTGTATATGTGAATGCATGCCATACAACACCCAGTGCAGTGTTTCTCCTTTTCACTCCCACGAGCACAAAACATTGCGTGGCATGCATTCACAGATGTGAACAGTAAGAAAAAAGGATTTAAAGGGGACTATTTTTCATGCGCTTTTGCTGTGCTTGGGGGGTGTTTTTATTTCGAGCATACAGGTGTCAACAGGGCCTTAAAAGGGCCTTAAAAGAGAAGTGTGGGAATAGAAAAAAACAAACATCTATACTCACTTCCCTGCTGCAGTATTAGTCTAATGCTGCAGCTGTCCCATGCCCTTCAAAAGCCTGGGAAGTGAATGTTCACATGACCACTGATTGCTCAGTTCTTGGTCCGCTTTGAGCAGAGAGCTGGTGTCAGTCACTTTCTGCTCTGCCCCTCCAACACTCACTGAAGCGCTGGGCTGGGAAGAGAGTGGACACAGTTGGCTCCAGCTCTCAGCCGGGTGCTAAGGGGTGGTGCAAGCTGCTAATCAGGCATCTAGGTGGAGCCTGATATTATTGTTGGGATCCTTCCAGAGCCTAGAATGGCTCTGTGATTGTGGGTCACAGGAGAGCTAAAGTAAGTGTACAACTGTGACCCAGAAGAGAAGTAAAAACAAAAAGCTTTGGCCATACTTCTCTTTTTTAGGATAAAAAGCGTACCACTAGCCTTCCTACCTCCCTATCTTTAAACACTGACCTGACTCCTGTCATGATCCATTGCTGTGCTGGCTGCAGCCCCGTTCCCCTCTCTTCCTGGTCTCACAGGAGACTCTGAGAGCTGCTGTCAGTTGAACTCTTGTAAGGAGGCAGTGCCTGGCTCAAGAGGGTGCCTGTAGGGATACCCCCAAACACACAGCTTGCTCTGAAGGCAGACATGGAAAGGATGAGTGGAGAACGCTAATGGGGACCTCAGAAGAGGAGGCAAGGGACCACTCTGTGCAATATCCTTGCACAGAGCAGGTTAGTGTAATATCTTTGATTACATCGGGGACAGTGAGTCATAGCTGTGAGTGATTATTTACAGGCTCTAAGTACCTTTTTCCTAATTGAAATACAGCTGTCACATGACCCAGATCTTTCCCAGCCTGTCTGCAGGGAAACATAAGCAGGAGGAGCTTCTAGTCACAATTTCAATATAAAAAAAACAGCCTTTGGAATACAGAGTAAAAATGATTAATATCAATAAACTGTTTTAAATTGTAATACAAATATATATTTGAAATTAAATATTTATCATTTTTTGGCAAAAAAAGCCTCATGTACACTACAGCTACTAAACTGAAGTTTAGGAGCAGTTTTTCCAGCAGCCACTGAACTCTCTTCAATGTTATCTTATGTGTACATGTACACTCAGTTTATAGTAGGTTGGAGGCAGTTGAGGTTACAGGCATTTTTTTTTAAAGCAGAAAAATTACGTTCAGGACAATAGTTTACTGGCATTTCGCTTGTAACCGCGTGTAACCTCTGTAAATTGTGGTTACGTTTTTATGCATGTTTATAAGCGTTTTTTTAGGGGGGGGGGAATTTCTGGTAGATTTTGCACATATAAAAATTTTGAAAAAACACAGATTTCACCCCATGCTGTTGCCTGCATCAATGGATGAGTCCAGTAGCAACAAACTCTGGTCCTCTCATGCAATTTTCTATGTCTTTGGAGCCTTAGCAACAGCAACATCAGGAGCATTTCCTTCCACATGCTCATGATGGGATCCATAGTGAAAACACAAAAAATAAGACAGCTATCTACAAGCACACTGCTCTCTCTTCTCTCACAGGATGGCTGAAATAGTTAATAACTTACCTGATGTTATCTTTAAAAAACGCTTCTAACCTTAAATGCTCATAATGGCTGCTAAACTCGCATAAACTCAGTATATAAAAGCTGTAAAACTGACGTTTTTTAGGTTGCATTCACACCTGAGTGTATTAATTTACTGGCGTTTTTTTTAAGCCTTTTTTGCAGCTTTTTTTAAAGCGTATTAGAAGTGTAATACAAGTGTTTTACAGCTTCAGGCGTTTTTGTTTAGCCAATATAAAGCACAAGGGGGAGGAGAGGGAGATGAAATCAGGGGTGGAGAGCTGCTATTTGAATGTTTTACAAGCGTTTTTCTGCTCAAGTCAGGCGTTTCTATTGAATTTTATGGGGCAAAAAAACGCTTGTAATCTGTCAAAAAGAAGCTTGTGTACTATTTTGAGCTTCAGGCATTTTGCTTCAGGTGACAAAATGCTTATATGTGAACAAGGGCCATTGAAATTAATGGGAATTTGCTTGTTGGGCATTTTTGGAGCTTCAGAGCTGAGCATGTTACAAGCTGAAAAATGCTCAGGTGTGAACAGGGCCTCACTGTCTTTTTCTAGCATTCAGAAAAGGTTTTCAACTGCCCTGTGTACATGAGCTTTCTGCCAGTCACAGGTTGTGTCTCGCACCCCTCCTGCCTGTGTCCTAGAATAGGAGGGAGGTGAAGCCTCCATTTATACATGTAATATTCCACCCCCATTGTGTTTAGCTAGTTAGTGGGCATGGAGGAGGAGGGAGTGAGTGGGCTGTCATTTATCACTGTGTACATGTCCACGTGTGATTCTATAGTCACGTGGGCTGCTCAGATGTAATAGGGAGGAAATGCTCAGCATAGAAACTCACTGAAAACTGAGCATGTGCAGAGTTACAACCACAGCTGCAAAATCCCTAGATGAATTGGGGACAGGAACAGAAGGTGGAGATAGAGAGCAGCAGGATCACCCAGGTTTTTTTGCAGAATACAGAAAAGGAATCTCATAGTGACTGAGTATGAACCAGTGTTAATTTTGACGTCAAATTTAAATTTAGTTAGTCTTTTGACTAAAATGCCATTTTAGTTTTAGTTGTATTTTAGCCATCTGAATAGTTTTAGTCGTTAAATTGTAATGCATTATTTAAGCATTTCTTTATAATTGCCAAATTCATGTACACCTGGTGGAAAAATCTAATAACGTTATTATTTATGGTATTAAGGTTTGAACATGCACTACAGACACAGATTTAGCTGTTGCGATATATAACGTCTTCATAAATAAAACCTAGATTTATAAACATACAAAAATATTGCTGTTTGACAAGCAGAAGTACAACTTGAAAATATAAAAAAAAATAAATCTGTAAACTCTATTGGCTGTAATGCCATTGCACATATTACCTGTATATATTACCAACATTAAATATCAAGAAATAAAATGTAGCAGCTGCTAAGTGATGTGTCCCACCTGTCACCCTGCCCAACCCAGCATTCACTTCCCAGACACTCCAAGACAATGAAAAGTCAGTCAGCTTTGTTTTTGTATTTTATTGAGGGAACTGAACTTGGATGGGGTATAGGAAATATGGGATGCCCAGTAGAAATAACAGCAATTTGCTTGGGACAACTATGTACAGTTCAGTAGGTTCACTCCATTTCTCCTTCTGCACATTGCTTCCTCTCTAATTTCCAGGCACAGCTAGCACAATGTGATTAGGCCTGACTCAGCCAGGCCTCAGCAACAGCCTTTTGCAGACAGGACCGCGGGCCCCTATAGTGTAACAGATAGAATGTTTCTGGTGCTAGCTGTCCTATCTCTGGTTACTAAAGCCCAGTAACCCATCTTTAGGCCCTGCCAGTCCCCCTGGCTGCAGCTGCCATTCTCCACTGCCCTTGACAACACAGTCCACTCCACTGGCTCTGCACCCATTCCAGACTGCATTCTCCCAGTCCTCTCAGGTGTGCCTCCCCAGTCCTGACTGTGGTTGTCACTCACCAGCCCTCCTGGCTGCGACCAGTTGTTTCTCTCCTTGAAGACTTGCCCGGCAATGCCCTCTCCTGCTGTCCTCTTTGTTCCTCCCGTGCCTCCTGTCCAAGATGCCTTCATGGTTTCTTGAAGGGCTTCATCCGCACTTGAGCCCGGTCCCAAGGTCACCCCCCCCCCCCCCAGACTGTGGAGCTCCCTCAAAGGCCCCGACATCCTAGCATTCCATCTTCAAGCTCTGAACAACTCCAACTCCTCCCCAGCTGGGCTGACCCTGGGTACTTAGACCCCTTTCACACTGGGGCGGTGCAGGTATTAGCGGTTTATCTGAGTTTTACCAATGTTGTAGCGGCACTTTTCGGCCGCTAGCGGGGCGCTTTTATCCCCCGCTAGTGGCCGAAAAGCGTTTCCTGGACGTTGCCAACTATTATCGGAAGTTTATTTGTAACTTCTCATCTCTGGTCAAGCCCCTGACTGATATGACCAGAAAGGATGGTAACCCACAGAGTTGGTCTCCGGAGTCCGTTAAGGCCTTTGAGAGTCTCAAGGCTGCCTTTGTTTCTGCTCCTGTGTTGGCACATTCTGATCCTACGTTACCTTTTATCCTTGAGGTTGATGCTTCTGAGACTGGAGTTGGCGCCCTTCTGTCCCAACGTCCTACCTCTGAGAGCGCTTTGTATCCTTGTGGCTACTTTTCCAAGAAATTGTCACCTGTGGAGTGCAATTACGTGATTGGTGACAGAGAGCTGTTGGCGATCATTTTAGCCCTGAAAGAATGGAGACATCTCCTCAAAGGTACCACTGTGCCGGTTCATTCTTACTGACCATAAGAATCTCACATTCTTGTCTGAGGCTAAACGCCTCTCTCCCAGAAAGGCGCGATGGGCGCTTTTCTTGTCAAGTTTCAATTACATTGTCTCATTCTTACCCGGTACTAAGAATGTAATAGCTGACGCCTTGTCACTACAATTTTCGGTGATTCCTCCTGATCATATTCTGGCTACGGTTCGCACCAGTCTCACTTCTCCTTAGGGTGACAAAATTCTTGCTGCTCAGTTTCACGCTCCTCCTGATAAACCTTGTGACCGCTGCTTTGTCCCAGAGAGTCTCTGTACTGCCGTGCTCCAGACTTACCATTCTCCCAAGGCTGCTGGCCACCCTGGGAAGAATCAACTCTTTTGGGTCATTTCCCAACAGTTCTGGTGGCCTAGTCTACGTGCTGATGTAACCGCCTTCGTAGCTGCCTGTTCCGTGTGTGCTCAGAGTAAGACTCCACGGCATCTTCCAGTGGGCCTCCTACAACCCATACCCAATGGAGAGAGGCCCTGGACCCACCTGTCTATGGATTTCATTGTGGAGTTACCCAACTCCCAGGGCAACACAGTTATCCTTATGGTGGTTGACCGGCTCTCAAAAATGTCTCATTGTATTCCACTTAAGAAGTTGCCCACTTCTAAGGAACTGGTTTTTATTTTTGCTTGGGAGATCTTTCGCTTACATGGGCTACCAAAGGTGATTGTCTCGGACAGGGGTAGTCAGTTTGTGTCCCGGTTCTGGCGATCCTTTTGTGCACAGTTGGGAATTCAGCTTGCTTTTCCTCTGCGTATCACCTGCAGTCTAATGGGGCCACAGAACGAGCCAATCAGTCCTACTTTGCTATATTTCTGACCATCATAACAACTGATCAGACCTATTACCGTGGGCAGAGTTTGCCACAATAGTGCCTTGAATTCTGCTTCCCGATTGTCCGGATTGACCGTTTATGGCGAAATATGGTTTCCAACCTTCCATGTTGCCTGACTCATATGTTCCGCAGAGTATTCCTGCATTGGAGGAGCATCTCCGAGGTCTTCGTTCCACTTGGGCACAAGTCCAGGAGGCTTTGCAACATGCTAATGATAGGTACAGACTGCATGCTGACCGCAGACGTCTGCCCGCGCCTTCCTACCAGGTTGGAGACAGGGTCTGGCTGTCATCTCGCAACCTCGGTTTGTTGGGCCTTTTCTGTATTCTTTGCAGGATTAACCCAGTGGCTTACGCATTAGACCTTCCTTCTAACATGCATATTTCAAGTCTCCTTATTAAAACCTTTGATCTGCAACCGCATTACCACCTCGCTGCCACGTCCTCACCCTGTACTGGTTGAGAACCATGAGGAGTATGAAGTACAGTCCATTGTTAACTCCCATAGGTTCTGTGGGCGCATACAGTACCTGGTGCATTGGAAGGGGTACGGTCCGGAGGAATGCTCTTGGGTCTCATCCTCGGACATACATGCCCCTGTCCTCCTTCGTGATTTCCATAGACATTTTCCCCTCAAGCCTGGTGGTTCTCCGAGGGGGAGGGGCCATTGGGGAGGGGGTACTGTCAGGGCTGGGCTCAGCCCTTCCTTCTCTGAGCTGGCACTCAGCTGTCGGCTAATTGCCAGCTCCTATCTCTCCACAGGTACTCAGCTATTGATGATATACTGCTCGTCAGTCCTGCCTACTTAAGCCGTCCAGCCCAGAGGATCTCTGCCTTAGCCTTAGTCAACATCACAGAGACACTCTCCTGCATTCCTGTTAAAAGGCTTGCTTGGCTGACATCCCTTCTGGCTCCAGATACTGCTTGCTGTTTTACTATGCTCATTTCCGGCTCCCTGATGTTTGGCTTGTCTGAATATCCTTTCCGGTTCCTGAACTCTGGCTATGTTTTAACTACATTTGTTCTATTTACTTTTATTATTAAACAAGTGTGATCTAACTGTACTTCTGTCTCGGCCTGATTTCATGGTTTCTGACAAATATGTATTTAGGTGTATGGTGCACGGTACAATCATTTCAATAGGACTGTACACCTACGGACAATGGCATGGTAAATGGTTGGGTGTAGGGCCACCATTGGTGTCAGTGAGGGAACCTGAGCCACCATTAGTGTCAGTGAGGGAACCTGAGCCACCATAGTGTCATTGAGGAAACCTGAGCCACCATTAGTGTCAGTGAGCGAACCTGAGCCACCATTAGTGTCAGTGAGGGAACCTGATCCACCATTAGTGTCAGTAAGTGAACCTGACCCACCATAGTGTCAGTGAGGAAGCTGAGCCACTATTAGTGTCGGTGAGGAAACCTGAGCCACCATTAGTGTCAGTGAGGGAACATGAGCCACCATTAGTGTCAGTGAGATAACCTGAGCCACCATAGTGTCAGTGATAGAACCTGAGCCACCATAGTGTCAGTGAGAGAACCTGAGCCACCATAGTGTCAGTGAGAGAACCTGAGCCACCATAGTGTCAGTGAGGGAACCTGAGCCACCATTAGTGTCAGTGAGAGAACCTGAGCCACCATTAGTGTCAGTGAGAGAACCTGAGCCACTATTAGTGCCAGTGAGGAAACCTGAGCCATCATAGTGTCAGAGAGGGAACCTGAGCCACCATAGTGTCAGTAAGAGAACCTGAGCCACCATAGTGTCAGTGAGAGAACCTGAGCCACCATTAGTGTCAGTGAGGGAACCTGAGCCACCATTACTGTCAGTGAGGGAACCTGAGCCACCATAGTGTCATTGAGGGAATCTGAGCCCCCGTTAGTATGAGTGAGGGAACCTGAGCCATCATAGTGTCAGTGAGGGAACCTGAGCCACCATAGTGCCAGTGAGGGAACCTGAGCCACCATTAGTGTCAGTGAGGGAACCTGAGCCATCATAGTGTCAGTGAGGGAACCTGAGCCTTCATAGTGTCAGTGAGGGAACCTGAGCCATCATAGTGTCAGTGAGGGAACCTGAGCCATCATAGTGTCAGTGAGGGAACCTGAGCCACCATTAGTGTCAGTGAGGGAACCTGAGCCATCATAGTGTCAGTGAGGGAACCTGAGCCATCATAGTATCAGTGAGGGAACCTGATCCATCATAGTGTCAGTGAGGGAACCTGAGCCTTCATAATGTCAGTGAGAGAACCTGAGCCATCATAGTGTCAGTGAGGGAACCTGAGCCTTCATAGTGTCAGTGAGGGAACCTGAGCCATCATAGTGTCAGTGAGAGAACCTGAGCCATCATAGTGTCAGTGAGAGAACCTGAGCCATCATAGTGTCAGTGAGGGAACCTGAGCCATCATAGTGTCAGTGAGGGAACCTGAGCCATCATAGTGTCAGTGAGGGAACCTGAGCCACCATTAGTGTCAGTGAGGGAACCTGAGCCATCATAGTGTCAGTGAGGGAACCTGAGCCATCATAGTATCAGTGAGGGAACCTGATCCATCATAGTGTCAGTGAGGGAACCTGAGCCATCATAGTGTCAGTGAGGAAACCTGAGCCATCATAGTGTCAGTGAGGGAACCTGAGCCACCATAGTGTCAGTGAGGGAACCGGAGCCACCATAGTGTCAGTGAGGGAACCTGATCCATCATAGTGTCAGTGAGGGAACCTGAGCCATCATAGTGTCAGTGAGAGAACCTGAGCCTTCATAGTGTCAGTGAGGGAACCTGATCCATCATAGTGTCAGTGAGGGAACCTGAGCCTTCATAGTGTCAGTGAGGGAACCTTAGCCTTCATAGTGTCAGTGAGGGAACCTGAGCCATCATAGTGCCAGTGAGGGAACCTGAGCCATCATAGTGTCAGTGAGGGAACCTGAGCCTTCATAGTGTCAGTGAGGGAACCTGAGCCTTCATAGTGTCAGTGAGGGAACCTGAGCCATCATAGTGTCAGTGAGGGAACCTGAGCCTTAGATGTCTCAGTGAGGGAACCTGAGCCTTCATAGTGTCAGTGAGAGAACCTGAGCCTTCATAGTGTCAGTGAGGGAACCTGAGCCTTCATAGTGTCAGTGAGAGAACCTGAGCCTTCATAGTGTCAGTGAGGGAACCTGAGCCATCATAGTGTCAGTGAGGGAACCTGAGCCATCATAGTGTCAGTGAGGGAACCTGAGCCATTAATAGTGTCAGTGAGGGAACCTGAGCCATCATAGTGTCAGTGAGGGAACCTGAGCCTTCATAGTGTCAGTGAGGGAACCTGAGCCTTCATAGTGTCAGTGAGGGAACCTGAGTCATCATAGTGTCAGTGAGGGAACCTGAGTCTTCATAGTGTCAGTGAGAGAACCTGAACCTTCATAGTGTCAGTGAGGGAACCTAAGTCTTCATAGTGTCAGTGGGGGAACCTGAGCCATCATAGTGTCAGTGAGGGAACCTGAGCCTTTATAGTGTCAGTGAGGGAACCTGAGCCATCATAGTGTCAGTGAGGGAACCTGAGCCATCATAGTGTCAGTGAGGGAACCTGATCCATCATAGTGTCAGTGAGGGAACCTGAGTCACCATAGTGTCAGTGAGGGAACCTGAGCCACCATAGTGTCAGTAAGGGAACCTGATCCATCACAGTGTCAGTGAGGGAACCTGAGCCATCATAGTGTCAGTGAGAGAACCTGAGCCTTCATAGTGTCAGTGAGGGAACCTGATCCATCATAGTGTCAGTGAGGGAACCTGAGCCTTCATAGTGTCAGTGAGGAACCTTAGCCTTCATAGTGTCAGTGAGGGAACCTGAGCCTTCATAGTGTCAGTGAGGGAACCTGAACCTTCATAGTGTCAGTGAGGGAACCTGATCCATCATAGTGTCAGTGAGAGAACCTGATCCATCATAGTGTCAGTGAGGGAACCTGAGCCTTCTTAGTGTCAGTGAGAGAACCTGAGCCTTCATAGTGTCAGTGAGGGAACCTGAGCCATCATAGTGTCAGTGAGGGAACCTGAGCCATCATAGTGTCAGTGAAGGAACCTGATCCATCATAGTGTCAGTGAGGAAACCTGAGCCACCATAGTGTCAGTGAGGGAACCTGAGCCACCATAGTGTCAGTGAGGGAACCTGATCCATCACAGTGTCAGTGAGGGAACCTGAGCCATCATAGTGTCAGTGAGAGAACCTGAGCCTTCATAGTGTCAGTGAGGGAACCTGATCCATCATAGTGTCAGTGAGGGAACCTGATCCATCATAGTGTCAGTGAGGGAACCTGATCCATCATAG
Source organism: Aquarana catesbeiana (assembly GCF_042186555.1). Lineage (NCBI taxonomy): Eukaryota > Metazoa > Chordata > Amphibia > Anura > Ranidae > Aquarana > Aquarana catesbeiana. The sequence goes on from NC_133324.1 coordinate 567,893,312, forward strand.
TGTCAGTGAGGGAACCTGAGCCTTCATAGTGTCAGTGAGGGAACCTGAGCCTTCATAGTGTCAGTGAGGGAACCCGATCCATCATAGTGTCAGTGAGAGAACCTGATCCATCATAGTGTCAGTGAGGGAACCTGATCCATCATAGTGTCAGTGAGGGAACCTGATCCATCATAGTGTCAGTGAGGGAACCTGATCCATCATAGTGTCAGTGAGAGAACCTGAGCCTTCATAGTGTCAGTGAGGGAACCTGATCCATCATAGTGTCAGTGAGAGAACCTGAGCCATCATAGTGTCAGTGAGGTAACCTGAGCCATCATAGTGTCAGTGAGAGAACCTGATCCATCATAGTGTCAGTGAGGGAACCTGAGCCTTCATAGTGTCAGTGAGAGAACCTGATCCTTCATAGTGTCAGTGAGGGAACCTGAGCCTTCATAGTGTCAGTGAGAGAACCTGAGCCTTCATAGTGTCAGTGAGGGAACCTGAGCCATCATAGTGTCAATGAGGGAACCTGAGCCATCATAGTGTCAGTGAAGGAACCTGAGCCTTCATAGTGTCAGTGAGGGAACCTGAGCCATCATAGTGTCAGTGAGGGAACCTGAGCCTTCATAGTGTCAGTGAGGGAACCTGAGCCATCATAGTGTCAGTGAGGGAACCTGAGCCTTCATAGTGTCAGTGAGAGAACCTGAGCCTTCATAGTGTCAGTGAGGGAACCTGAGCCTTCATAGTGTCAGTGAGAGAACCTGAGCCTTCATAGTGTCAGTGAGGGAACCTGAGCCATCATAGTGTCAGTGAGGGAACCTGAGCCATCATAGTGTCAGTGAGGGAACCTGAGCCTTTATAGTGTCAGTGAGGGAACCTGAGCCATCATAGTGTCAGTGAGGGAACCTGAGCCATCATAGTGTCAGTGAGGGAACCTGAGCCACCATTAGTGTCAGTGAGGGAACCTGAGCCATCATAGTGTCAGTGAGGGAACATGAGCCATCATAGTATCAGTGAGGGAACCTGAGCCATCATAGTATCAGTGAGGGAACCTGATCCATCATAGTGTCAGTGAGGGAACCTGAGCCATCATAGTGTCAGTGAGGAAACCTGAGCCATCATAGTGTCAGTGAGGGAACCTGATCCACCATAGTGTCAGTGAGGGAACCGGTGCCACCATAGTGTCAGTGAGGGAACCTGATCCATCATAGTGTCAGTGAGGGAACCTGAGCCATCATAGTGTCAGTGAGAGAACCTGAGCCTTCATAGTGTCAGTGAGGGAACCTGAGCCTTCATAGTGTCAGTGAGGGAACCTGAGCCATCATAGTGTCAGTGAGGGAACCTGAGCCATCATAGTGTCAGTGAGGGAACCTGAGCCTTCATAGTGTCAGTGAGGGAACCTGAGCCTTCATAGTGTCAGTGAGGGAACCTGAGCCATCATAGTGTCAGTGAGGGAACCTGAGCCTTCATAGTGTCAGTGAGGGAACCTGAGCCTTCATAGTGTCAGTGAGAGAACCTGAGCCTTCATAGTGTCAGTGAGAGAACCTGAGCCTTCATAGTGTCAGTGAGGGAACCTGAGCCATCATAGTGTCAGTGAGGGAACCTGAGCCATCATAGTGTCAGTGAGGGAACCTGAGCCTTCATAGTGTCAGTGAGGGAACCTGAGCCATCATAGTGTCAGTGAGAGAACCTGAGCCTTCATAGTGTCAGTGAGGGAACCTGAGTCTTCATAGTGTCAGTGAGGGAACCTGAGCCATCATAGTGTCAGTGAGGGAACCTGAGCCTTTATAGTGTCAGTGAGGGAACCTGAGCCATCATAGTGTCAGTGAGGGAACCTGAGCCTTCATAGTGTCAGGTGTCAGTGAGGGAACCTGAGTCTTCATAGTGTCAGTGAGGGAACCTGAGCCATCATAGTGTCAGTGAGGGAACCTGAGCCTTTATAGTGTCAGTGAGGGAACCTGAGCCATCATAGTGTCAGTGAGGGAACCTGAGCCATCATAGTGTCAGTGAGGGAACCTGATCCCTCACAGTGTCAGTGAGGGAACCTGAGCCATCATAGTGTCAGTGAGAGAACCTGAGCCATGTCCCTGACTCCCTGTGCTGTGAGGTGCAGTTTTCTCTCTCATTCTCTCCCACTCACATCTCTCCCTGTATCCCCTTCTCCTTATTTGCCACAGCCTATAAATAATCACACACAGCTATGAGTCACTGTCCCCCGTGTCAGCCCCCTCCCCGCTCCCTATACCTCACCGAGCTCAGGCAAAGCTATACAGTGCCTATGGAAGTGTATGTAGCATCCTCGCCATTAAGCATAGTGCCCAATAGACACAACACATACAACCCACACAGCCGTCCACCTGTACCCTCTTCTAGAACGTTCCTCACTGAGGGGAAGCCGGTACATGCCTTCAGGTGCACAGCTCCCCTTCTCCCGCTATCTCCCACCACCTCCCCTGCCCGCAGACTGGCGAGAGTCACGTGTGTGGGGTGGGCGGGGCCTCCCCTCCGAGCTTCATTCATAAATCCTGAGGCCGGTGACTGAGCCGCAGCTCGGAGCGGGAGGTGACGAATCGAGCCACGCCAGGCAGGAGGGCATCGGCGGCCGTCGCAGGGTGTGCACGGGACCCGGTAGGTTGAATGGTGCCCCGCTCGCCCCTTTTATTTAGCAACCTCCCCTCCCCCGAGCATCCTAGTGGGCACTCCCTGGGTATGTGTTAGGGCTAAAAAAAAATCCGCATTTCCTCCGTGCCAGCGGTGCTTGTTTGGGCATAGCATCCGCGGGGCTGGGATCCGGTATGATTAGCATACGGGTGTTTATTGGCTGATTGGGGGGGGATCACCCAGGTGAGAGCGGGCCTGGGAGGGTTCATGTCATACGGGCTGGATGGTGAGCCGAGCAGGTAGGTGGGGCATCGCTTTTCTACAGGCGATGGGTACTGCCCTATACCATAGCATGTCATAGATCACCCCCCTCTAATGATCCATGGATTGCTGGATACTGATAGCCAGCCGGCACTATGCTCCTCACTTTCCGATGACATCTGTCATGTGTCCAGTGTGGGATCTCATACACATTGATACAGAAAGGACCTGGGGGCACTCTAGTCATCTCCCCTCTTATTATCGATGGATTGCTGGATCATTCTGACCAGTATGCTCCTCACTTTACTATATTCATCTGTCATGTATCCAGAGAATGATCTCTTAAATCCATATTTACCAAAAAAAAGTATTCTATCAACACTTTATTGATCTGGAATTCTGGATCTGGCAGTATCCACTTATCAATAAACATCTGTCATGTATCCAGTGTCTGATCTCTGAAATATATATTTACAAAGTAACCTGTGAGCACGATTGATTGATTTCCCCTCTATTGATGGATTTACTGCTGTGTACTGATATGTATCCAGCAATATGCTCCTCATCTGTCATGTATCCAATACATATTTCCAAAAAAAACTATACTGTGAGCACCCTATTGATTCGATCTTCCCTCTTATCATGGGTGTATGCTGGATCTGGCTCCTCACTTTCCAATATTCATATGTCATGTATCCATTGTGAGATCTCTTAAATACATATTTGCAAAAAAAAAAAGTAAACTGCACTTCATTGATTGATCTCCACTCTAATGATGGATATATTGCTGTCTGTTATGTATCCAGCTATATGATCCTCACTTTCCAGTTGACAGTATATCCAGTATGTGATCTTTTAAATACATATTTACAAAAAAAAAAAAAAAAAGAAGAATCAGTGAGGACATAATTGATTTGATCTTTTCTGTAATTATGGATGTATTGCTTTATCTGACCTCACTTTCCAGTTGACATTTGTCATGTATCAGTATGTGATCTCCCTTTAAATAGTTATAAAAAAAAGAGTAATATGTGAGCACTTAATTGATTTGATCTTCCCTCTAGTTATGGATGTATTGCTGTATACTGTTATGTATGTGGCAACATGCTTCTCACTTTCCAACTGACATCTGTCATGTAGAATATCCAGTATATGATCTGTTAAATACATATTTACACACAAGTAACCCATGAGGATCTCATTGATTGATCTTCTCTCTAATTATGGATGGATTGCTGTTTACTGTTCTGTATCTGGTAGCATCATCTTTACATTCCATTTGACATCTGTTATGTGTCCACTGTGTAATCTTTTTTAAATACATATTTACTAAAAAAAAAAAAAAAAAAAAAAAAAAGGAACCTGTAAGCAATGAATTGATTGATCTTCCCTTTAATATTGGACGTATTGTTATATGTACCTGGCGATATGGTCCCCCCTTTCCGAATGACATCTGTCATATATCCAGCGTATCTGGTATGAGATTTTTTTGCTTAAATATTAACAAAAAAAGTATCCTGTGAGCACTTCACTAGTTTGATCCTCCCTATAATGGAGATCTGCTGTATATTGTTATGTATTTGGAATATTATCCTTACTTTCCAAATTGACACCTGTCATGTATTCAAAGTGTGATCTCCTTAATACACATATTTACACACAGTAACCTGTGAGCCCTCTATTGATTTCTCTTCCCTCTAATGAAGATATTGCTGTATACTGTTATGTATGTGGCAACATCACCCTGACTTTCCAATTGACACCTGTCCTGTATGCAGCATATTAACAACAACAACAAAAAGTAACCTATGAGCACTTCATTGATTGATCTTCCCTCTAATTATGGATGCATTGTTGGATTCTGATATTTATCAGGCTATGTGGTTCTCACTTTCCATTTGACATCTGTCACTTATCCAATATGTGATCTTCCTTTGCATAAAGATTTACAAAAAAAAAAGTAACCCAAGCAATGTGTTTACACAGCATGTTCAGCATTAATGCATATTAGTGATTGTCTGCTTCTGTTTTAGAATGATGTATATGGTAAATCTGCAGAATATGTCTAGTTCTGCGTCATATAGTATCTCCTTAAAATGCAGGACCTAATCTGACAGTCTGATGCTCTGTATGGTGATCCCTTACACACTGGAGACAATGAGAGGAATTTATCAAAAGAGAAACAGGCAGAATCTGGAGCAGCTGTGTATAGCAACCTATCAGAGTCTAGTTTCAGCTTGTTCAGAAAATCAAAGATAGAAGCTGATTGGTTGCTATGCACATCTGCCCCAGATTCTGGCTGCTCCAGTTTTGAGAAGTTTCTCTCATTCGATTCCTCCAAATTTGTAGTGGATAAATGATCCTATTTAGTTTAACAAATGTTGTTAGGCATTGGTAGGTTATGGTGCTTACACACTCTTCGAGTTTGTTATATGACCAATGTGCAATTTGATCAAAGCAATTGAACCCACAAACAATTGAACAGCCATAACTTTCCTTCCGATCGATTTATACCAGATTCGATAAAACCGGGTCAGTCACCTGGCATGGAAAATTATCAGTCATTTTGCATTGATTGGCAGCACTGAGATACTTTTCATGAGTATGATTGCATTTTGATTGATCACATTATGAGAATGCATGGTGGAAACAGAGATGTGATTGATAATTTACATCTATCTTCCAACTATCAACCAAAATCCACTTCCCTAATGTGGCCCATTGGTAGAATGGGTTGGAAGAGATCAATTTAAAAAGAAATTGACCATTGTTCGACACAATTGTGGCCATTATTAGAATGATTAAAGTGATTGTTATTTTTATAGAAAAAAAAAATTGAGACTTTACAAACATGCCATACTTATCTGCTCTGTTGCAGTGGATTTGCACAGAGCAGCCCAGATCCTCCTCTTCTGTGACCCTGGCCCCTGCCTTCTGTTCAGTGCCCCCATAGCAAGCAGCTTGCTATGGGGGCACCTGAGCCGACTCACAGCTCCATGTATCCATTCAGACATGGAGCCCCTGACCAAGCCAAGCCTCTCTCCCCTGATTGGCTAGCTGACTTTGACAGCAGGGGCAGCCATTGGCACTGTTGCTGCATCTCAGCCAATCAGGAGGGAGAATCTCGGACGGCTGAGACACTGGTGGACATCGCTGGGCAGAGAGGGACCTCAGGTTAGTGTTAGGGGGTCCTGCTTCACACAGAAGGTTTTTTATCTTAATGCATTAAGATAAAAAAAAAGTCTGCCTTTACAACCACTTTAAAGCGTTTCTTCATTAAAGTGATTGTAAATGATCAGTTTGTAAAACAACCCATTCAGTTTAAAATAGAAATGAAAGGCAAAACATTTTTGCATAGATATAAAAAAAAAATATATAAATACCTTTTTCCCCTTTTTAAAAAGTGATCACATTCCCTCTGTTCTCAGCTGCATAAGATCTGGGGGAGAAGCAGCAGCACACTGAGATTCCCAGTGAATAAGCTGTGCAGCGGGGGCGTGTCAGGGCAAGTCTGATCATTGGAGGAGAGTCCACTGAACTCCCAGCATAGCTAGAGAACTGACCACGGGGTGCTCTCCTGCTTTAGTGTGGTCAGTTTTTAGGAAAGCAAGGGGACTAGCAGAAACACCAGGGATTTACATAAAGAAAGCAATACAAAGAGAACTGGATACTTTCTCATACAAGTATACGGTACAACAGACACATATCAGGAATATGAAGTGTTGGGGTAACAAAAGCTTTAAGATAAAAAAATGTCACAGTAAGTGTATTGCTCCCTCACCTTGCTATAAACTTCCCTGATTCCTATATGGATCCAGCGATGTGCTCGTCTGCAGCCATTTCCGCTCTCCCTCTTCACACAGGCACAGAGGCAGCAGGAGCCATCCTGTGATGAGGGAATGGGGGCGGGGTTAAGCTGCATTGTGTATGTCAATAGACGCACACAGTCCAGCTCAGAAGTGAGCCTGCAGGTGGACCCCCAAAGGAAGCTCCCTATGGTTGCACACCAAGAAAAGGAGGGGCCTAGAGCGCCAGCAGGGGAGGAGCAGAAGAAGATCAGAGCCACGCTGTGCAATACAATTTCTCAGAGCAGGTAAATATAACATGGTTATTATTTAAGATAAATACATAGAAGCCTTTACTATCACTTTAATGTGAGACCGCTGCTTGCTTCACGTTTGTCAGTGGAGTTTAGCAAAGCTTATTTTATTTCTTGTAAAAATTATGCAGTTCCATAACTCAGCCTTTCTTAATAATTCAGGGTTCCCCTGGAGGCTGCTAGGGGTTCCATGATTTGTGGCGGATTGACCTCCCTTTTATTGGTGCCTGCATAGTTCCAGAGCAAACGTCACCTGGCAGAGCCAGCATATGTGACTCCAGGGACCTTTTTAGTGGTCTATAAGGGTGGTGATTGGACAACCACTATAATGGTGGCCATACACAGAGCTATTTTAAATATTGTATTTTGTATAGATTTACTGTCTGATCAGAAATACAGTGGGCGATCTTATCACCTTATTATCTGCTGTCCTACGACTTGATCTTCTGTCAAAACTGATCAGAATAGTTTTGATTAAATGGTTTGGTTTTGTTCCAAAGCAATTCATGGCACCGGTATATGTCTTTTTAGAATTCATAGATTCAGTCATATTATACAATTTTGTGAAGAATCCTATGATTAGCTTGTTACATGTATGGCCACCATAAGTGGGGAATTCTTTCAACTGATCACTAGTGTCATTTTTCTCAACACTAACCTGTGAATTGGTTTTAGCAGGGGTTCCCAGAGACTGGGAAATAACTTTAAGAGATCCTATATGGTAAAAAGGTTGAGAAAGGCTGCTATAACTGATCACAAAAGCTTGATGTTGCCTTTGTCTTACCATTGACTATTGACTAACACACCCCATCTTTCTGTTTCTGCAGGTGTCAGATCATGAGCAATGAGTCACCTCCATGGGAGAATATAACTGATAGCTCCACGGTGAGAAAAATTGCAATATTACAGGAATCTAGAGATATAGGCAATAATCGTATACTAACATTGAGGATAACATTAATCAACCAGCAGGCATCTAGCTCTAGATACTAAGTGAAACTGCCAGCAAATAATGTACATTTTGTCGTGTGTGTGTGTATATATATATATATATATATATATATATATATATACACACATACATACATACATACATATATATATATACACATATATAGACATAGACACACACACTTGTGCTCATAAGTTTACATACGCTGGCAGAATTTAATGATTTCTTGGCCATTTTTCAGAGAATATGAATAACACAAAAACTTTTCTTTCACTCATGGTTAGTGTTTGGCTGAAGCCATTTATTATCAGTCAACTGTGTTTACTCTTTATAAATCATAATCACAACAGAAACTAAGAAACTACATGAACTGCATGTTTGAGATCTCCCCAGAGTGGCTCAATGATATTGAGGTCAGGAGACTGAGATGGCCACTCCAGAACCTTCACTTTATTCTGCAGTAGCCAATGACAGGTCGACTTGGCCTTGTGTTTTGGATCATTGTCAAGTTGTAATGTCCAAGTACATCCCATGCGCAGCTTCCTGGCTGATGAATGCAAATGTTCCTCCGGTATTTTTTGATAACATACTGCATTCATCTTGCCATCAATTTTGACCAAATTTCCTGTGCCTTTGTAGCACACACTTCCCCAAATATCAGCGATCCACCTCCGTATTTCACAGTAGGAATGGTGTACCTTTCATCATAGGGCTTGTTGACTCCTCTCCAAATGTAGTGTTTATGGTTGTGGCCAAAAAGCTAAATTTTGGTCTCATCACTCCAAATTACTTTGTGCCAGAAGGTTTTTTTTTTTATAAGATGTGTTAACTTTTTACACCATTATGTGGTCAGAATTACTAATGTGCTTACTGATCTCTAGTCAGTCTAAAGCCATTGGACCAGCCATTCTCAACCAGTGATCCCTAAAATCATTAGCGTCACCATGGCTGTTACAATCTGACCGCACAATCTCTTTACAAACAACTTTATATTTAGCAAAAATATGTAATATGAAGACCCACTTAATCTATTTAATCATGTTTGTATCTAGTCAGACAACCATTGCACTGTGCAGTTGTTGGTAGATCTAAAGAAGATTGTACAATCAGATTGTAAGGTGTGTTGTGAGCCTTAAGCTGGCCATACATGGGCCTATTTTTTCTATTGTTCAGCCAGCAGGTTGAATGAAAAAACTGAACCCATCCACATATTTGATCACTGTGGCCAAATGGTTGTAAGTGCTGATTAATTCAACGTCTTCCAGCAGGACCAGTTATGGAAAAGCGATTGATAGATCACCTTCTCATGAACAGCAGCGGCCATAGATGGATTGAAATTTGGCTTGTTCCTACTGATTCCGATCCATGTATGGCCAGCTTAAGGTTCTTCCAGAGGTTTCTAGGAGTTCCTTGAGCTGTGACTGATTCACCTCCCATTTGATAGTGCCTCCATAGCTCCGGGGAAGGTAAATACCACTTCAAGAGTCAGTTGCAATTAAAGTGATTGTAAACGAACACCTTGTAAAACAACCTATTCAGTTTAAAATATAAATGAAAGGCAAAACATTAGTGTATGAATAAAAAAAAAAACATTCTAAAATACCTTTTTTTTTTTAAAAATAAGTGATCACATTCCCTCTGTCCTCAGCTGCATAAGAGCTGGTGGGAGGAGAAACAGTACACAAGCTTCCCAGTGAAAGGCTGTGCAGAAGGGTGTGTCAGGACAAGTCTGATCATTGGAGGAGACCAGTGTGATCTCATACCTAGTATGGTCAGTTTTTAATAGGAAAGCAGAGAGACTGAGGGGAACACCAGGGATTTCACACAAAGGAAGCAATACAAAAAATAAAAGGATACTTTTTCATACAAGTACATGGTACAGCAGGCACAAATAAGGAATATGAAATGTTGGGGTAACAAACACTGTAACTCTTTATTATTTTCACAGTCTATAAAGGTGCCATTAATGGAGGATCATTTTTCCCACTGTCCACCAATAAATTGGATTTGGCAGGGGTCCCTAAGACTGGATATATATTTTAAGGGTTCCTCTAGGACGGGGTTCTTCAAACGTTCGACAAAAAGGGCCAGTTTACTGTCCTTCAGACTTTACAAGGGTCAAACTGTGCCTGGTGGGAGTAGAAAATGCCTCAGTCTTGGTGGTCATTGGGAGTACAAAATAATGATTTAGTGCCTTTGATCAGTAAGAGGCGCAATAGTATCCCATCTTTTGGTGTCAATGGAATGAATAGTGCCCCATTGTTGCTTTGGTGTCAGTGGGAGGGATAAGTGTCCTATCACTGGTTTCAGTGGGAGAAATACTGCACCATTGTTGATGTCTGTGGAAAGAATCTTGCCTCATTACTGGCGTCAGTGGGGGAAATAGTGCCTTAGGGGCCAGTTAAAGGCAAGCAAAGGGCCGCAGTTTGGAGACCACTGCTTAAGGGTAAAAGAGAGGGAACTAGCAATGACAGTCTCCATGTTTTTTGCCATCCCAAGTTTCCTGTAATACACATGCTTGCAATAATTGGTGTACTTTAAAAAAATGTACTTTAGTTCATGTGTATGTGTTAGTGTGTGCATTCTGTAATTTGAATGCTCTGCTGTATATGGCTTTAGGCTTGTACTGGGGAGTTTACTGTACTAAACAAGTGGTGCCTAGATTGCTGTAGATCTAGGGACCTACAGGGAAAGTAGTAGAGACCTTTGCCATTACCACCAATTTCTGCTGTCGTATGTAGGTTTTACAAAATACAGCAAAAATCCAAACAAAGTGCGCAGGTTACATGTCCAAATTTCACTTTCTCTACTGCTAATATATCAGTTCCATTGTATTTATGTTCTCTTTTACTGGAAAAACTCTTTAAAACTAGACTCTAGCCATTTTTTTGTTTGTTTATCTTTAGAGTAGGTACAATTTAGCCTCCATTCACACCTTTTCGACTTGTCATGCAACTTTGGACATCAAAGTCACATGACAAGTCATTCCCCAAATTTTCTTTAATGATAACCAGTCATATATGTGCGACTTAAAGTTGCACCAACTTCAAAGTAGTTCATGTACTGCTTTAGTCTGACCTTCATCCAACTTGAGGGCCATAGACTTCAATGTTAAAAAAATTGCATGAAAATCATACCAGAATATTTTACAACGCAACAGTTGTCCATTATCATTGGTCAAAGCCATAGTCATAGTCATATCCAAGTTGCACTCCGAAGTCGGCACAACTTTGGAGTCGTACAAGTGTGAATGTAGCCTTAAAATATATGTTAGGTGTCTATTTATGATCGTGACCTACTTAAGGTGATTTTTTTTTTTTTCCCTTACTTCCTATTCATGTGAAATAGGAGGTAGTGGCTGTCAATAGGGTAGCAAAGCACTGATAACCTTAAACATTGTCAAAAGTTCTAACCCTTAGGTCTGTTTTTCGGACATGATTGGACAGGCTATTCATCCCTATGGACTGGTGGGTGACAGTTTACACCTGTCTACCTCTGATCTGCTAAAAACAAATGGAAGGGGATCCATTTTACTCTGTGTAGGCGGAACAGATCGGAGGGTAGTCGGGTATAAACGGACAGCTGAGTCCATTTTCATCCAGCCGCCCATAGAACAGAGCTTGCTCTGTCTGTGTCCACTCTGCATAAACTGAGCGGACACTGACCTGCCATCCTCCTCGCTCTGCTCAGCAGGGGCACAGTGGACAGAACAGAAGGCACCCCTGTGAAAGGGGCCTTACTGAACTATCAGTGTATTTTAGTAGGGACACAAACAACAATAAAAGCATGAGACAAGCTCTAACACCTCTGCACTGTACTCAAATAGCTCTCTCTAAAGGCTGGCGGTAATGATCAAGCAGGGAAAATCCAACAGGCTGGTTGTACAAGTAGATCGACTTCTGCACAACCAGTCTGCCCATACATGGATCGAGATTCAGCCGGTCCCCACAGAATCAGCTAAATTTCGATCCATGTATGGCCGGCTTTATATTGCTATAGGAACATTAAATTGCAGTCCCTGGTGTGGGCTCTGAAGTAAATGGTGCCAGTGCACTAATTGCAATGCATCATATTTGTACCCCCTTTTTAAAATAACTTTATTGAAATGTTAAAATGACAGAGTATTGGGATGCAGTGTAGTGTGTCTCAACATGCTGCAGTGAGTTATAATGAAAAGAGTAGTGCACACCCTACTTTTTTTCAGCACCCACCACCACGTTGTGGTGGTGAACTGAAGACATAGGCCACAAGGCAGTTTGTCTTGTTTGTGCGGCGGGTTGTGGTGGGCAAGGTTTACCAGCACAGTGCAACACATTATAGTGTGAACAGGCCCCTAAGAGGAGAAAGGATCTCTGACTGTAAATAAACTGTTTATGATGCCAGACAAAGAGGGTTACATGGGACAGACTCTAGCAAGGTAGATGATACTACAGATAACAGTAATAAATATGAATGTATTATGTTAGTTGTTAGTATACTGTATATCTTTATACTTTATTTAGCAAGCTATGCATTATTAAGTGCGAGACTTTTAAATCTGTTTTTGCTTGAAAACCAGGCCTTAGCTCATTTAGCTAGAAATATTGATCTCTTTCATTGTTATTAAATGTACATAAATTATTTATAGAATATTGACAGAGCATAGATATAAATAGCCTGTCCATTTTACTATTTCTTACCTAGTATAATCACACTAACCTCTAAATTTTATATTCATTTGCTGCCTGTAAGCAATTTTAAAATAAATAGGATGTACGGCGGGGTCAATTTACTAAAGGCAAATAGGTTGTTCGCTGTGTAAGGGGGTTTTTCAGAGTTTAGTAAATGTGGTGAAAGTGAAACTTGGTTTTCGTGAGCTTTACAGGCGCTTTTTTGGTCTTAAGGCCCGTACACACACTTTGATTTTCGGACGTCAATTGTGTTACAACGACCGATCGTCCGCAAATCTTACCGTTAGTACGGTCCTTTCGACAGCCAAAAGCTGGATGTGCAGACTATAACATTTTTTTGTCGGATGTGAACTCAACATCCAATTTTCGTTCCCATCAGTATGGTTTTCGTTTGAAAAAAAAATTGTAAGAGCAAGACTACGCGTGCTCAGAAACAAAAGAATACATACGAAACTATTCAACACGTTATGTTACTTCTGACATATTCTGTCAAACGAAAATTTTTGTATTGTTAGTAACCTCTTCACTTTTGACATGAGACTAGCATGCCACAAAAATCAGACGTTTTGTCGTCCGAAAATCAAGGCATGTTTACAAGGCTTTAGTCTAACCCAGCCTAAGGCCCCTTTCACACTGAGGCGCTTCTAAACTGCCAGTAAAACACAGAGGTTTTCAGGCGCTTTTGAAGAGCTTTCCATTAATTTGAATGGAGAGGGGCATTTTTACCGCCCTGCCAGCGCACTGCTCCAGTGTAAAAGCATTAATTGATTTTAATGGAAATAGGTTCTTGTGAGCTTTTCAGGTGCTTTTTTTTTTAGCTTGAAATCGCCTCAGTGTGAAAGGGGTCTAATAGTTGTCCTGTGGACAGATTCTGCCACCTGAGTTGTGGATCTCTGCAGCTCCTCCAGGGTTTCCATGGGCCTCTTGGCTGTTTCTCTGATTGATACTCTCCTTGCCCAGCCTGTAAGTTTAGGTGGAAGGCCATGTCTTGGTAGGTTTGCAGTTGTGCCATACTCTTTCCATTGTTGGATGTTGGATGTTGGATTGAACAGTGCTCTGTGAGATGTTCAAAGCTTGGAGATATTTTTTTTATAACCTAACCCTTTTAAACTTTTCCACAACTTTATTCCTGGCCTCTCTGGTGTGTTCCTTGGCCTTCATGATGCTGTTTGTTCTCTAAAGGTTCCCTAACAAACCTCTGAGGGCTTCACAGAACAGCTGTACAGGCGGCCCTTGGTTACAAACAAGATAGGGTCTGCAGATTTGTTAAGTTGAACCTATTTGTAAGTCAGAACAGGTACATTTTTTAAGTGTAGCTCCAGCCAAAAAAAAAACTATTTTTAAGTTTTTTGGATAGCATAGGGAAGGGTTATCACCCCTGTAATGTTTGTTTTGCTGTCTGTGTCCCTGTTCAGATTTCACCTCACTTTCTGTCCCAAAGACAATTGGATTTTGAAATTTTTGGGTTGTTGTGAAAACAAGGATTGGTGATAAAGCATCAGTGAAGGTACCTTTTGCCCATAATAACTCCTACAGGACTGAATTTCCCTTCCTGGGGTAGATTTCCTCTCACTTGCTGTTGTCTCCCTCCGTTTGTAAGTAGGAGTTGTTTGCAAGTAGGATGTTTAATTAGGGGACCGCCTGTATTTATACGGAGATTAAATTACACACAGGTGGACTCTATTTACTAATTAGGAGACTTCTGAAGGCAGTTGGTTCTACTAGATTTTAGTTAGGGGTATCAGAGTAAAAGGGGGTGAATACAAATGCACGCCACACTTTTCACATACCGGTCTTTATTCTTAGAACATTTTGAAAACCATTTATCATTTTCCTTCCACGTCACAATTATGTGCCACTTTGTGTGGGTCTATCACATAAAATCCCAAAAAATACATTTACAAAAGGCCCATCCATTTGCCGACCTCTTCACAAAAGGTACAAGACTGAGATTCAGGATAATGATATCCAGAATAAAAGAAGCATATCAAAGTAAACCTTTTGAATAGAGGCTGCCATTGTTGACCGCCTTCTGAAATTGTTAGCTGACTGACTTTATGAAACCCCAACCAGGAACAAGTATGCAGCACATGAAGGCAAAACTCCACATCTGCCTACTAGCACACTTGACATTTAGGTGTGAGTGGAAGTTCCATGAGCATTGTTAAGCCCTACTGCTGGCAGCCGTTTTGTGTTCCAGGCATTGGTCCCTGGGTCCATACTGCCCTAAACATTTGTACCGCTAGGTGTAGCATCCAGCTACAGCAGCTGTCAGCAATGGGGCTGGACAGTGCACCTGTGCCCTCTGTCCACACCTAAACCCCCAGTGTGCAGAAGGCCTTAAGCTCACCATAGCCTTTTTTTTTTTTCCAGGCAGTGGGCTTAGCAGAAAAAAAACTAACAGGTTCCTCCATCCACAGAAGTGAGGTGGATGGAGGAATGCCTCAGCTGGGACATTTTTCTGATAGCGGGACCCGCCCCTGTCCAAAAACACTGATAAACAGCTGCAGCCACTGATCAACTAATGTTTTCCAACATGTCCCTTTGGAAAACAACTTCTGGCAAGCAGGGACAGCCACAAACTAACTGAAATTTGGGAGGCTTTGCTCTGGATCATTGAAACAGATGTTTCGAGCTCACTTGAACAGGCAAGTAATGATGGATATTGGCAATTACTGACTCCTTAGTTTTCTTCCACTAGGTTTACTTCCAAAGGCCCACAGCTCCCAGGGTGGTTTAGTTAGTTTTGGGGGGCGAAGGTATGCTCCAGAGATGATTGTTAATACTCAATCTGGTTTCGCCCTTGACACTCCACAGAAACTACTTTCCTGAAACTCACAAACTATTTACGAACAGCTAAAAACAATGGACACTATTCTATACTCCAACATCTGGACCATACGGTTGACCACCCCCTCCTCAAAAAAACGTAACTCTTTGGTCTCCTTGACTGTACTCTTCATTGGTTCTGATCCTACCTATCCCACCACACCGTCAGTATCATTTACAATTCCATTTCCTACTCTTCTTTATCCGTTGGGGTCCCCCAAGTTTATCTTCTTGGACCTCTCTGCTTCTCAATTTTCACCTCCTCCCTGGGTTAGCCAATAGCCTCCCATGGCTTTCAAGATAATTTCTACGTGGGCGACACTCAAATTAATCTCTCTTCCCCTCAGCTCACAACATCAGTCTACTCACCCATCACTAATTTATTGACCAATATATCAGTTTGGATGTTGCACTACTTCCACAAACTCAATCTATTAAAAACTGAGCTCAATATTTCCTCCCTCACCCGCCCCTTCTCCATCAAGATCAATGGCACAGCCATCAATCCATCCCCCCCCCCCCCCATGCCAGGGTTCTAGGTGTAATCCTGGACTCTGGACTCTGCTTTCAGCCCCACATCCAATCACTATCCAAAGTTTACCACTTCAACATTTCCAAAATACGCCCTTCCTAACCAAGGACACTACAAAGCTCCTAGTTAACTCCCTGATCATATTGACTACTGCAACTCTCTCCTCATTGGCTTACCTTTACATGCTATGCCCCATTCAGTCCATTGTGAATGCTGCTGCCAGACTCATCCACCTTACCAATCGTTCAGTGTCTGCTACCCCTCTCTGCCAATCCCTCCACTTGCTTCCACTCACCCAACAAGTACTCATTTCAAAATACTAACAACTTACAAAGCCATCCACAATTTGGCCCCCAGCTCCATCACTAACCTAGTGTTAAAATACCAACCAATTTGTGCTCTTTTGTTCCTCCCAAGACCTCCTGCTCTCTAGCTCCCTGGTCACCTCCTCCCATGCTCGGCTCAAGAATTTCTCTCAGGCCTCTCCTATGGAACTTTGTACCCCAATCTGTCTGACTATCTCCTACTCCGTTTGCTTTTAGAGGATCCCTAAAAACCCTTCTTTTCAGCCTATCCCACCTAACAAATGTATCTCCACTTTCTCTATCAGCTCTTCCCCCACAGTTATTGCCTTTTGTATCACTTGACCCCGCCCTTTTAGATTGTATGCTCTAACGAGCAGGGCCCTGATTCCTCCTGCATTGAATTGTAACTGTACGGTCTGCCCTCATGTTGTAATGCACTGCGCAAACTGTTGGTGCTATATAAATCCTGTATTATAATAATAATGATAACACTCACTAGCAGACCCTCCAGCATGCTAAAAATACAAAATAAAGCATTAGCGATTGTAAAAAAGTGTAATTGACTATGGACTTTTGCATCTGGTAAAGGGAACAGTTATCGTTGTGCTAAATGCTTTTACACAATATACTCCAGAGCAATAAGCTCGGAAACCCTTGGACCATAATAGCTGAGGCAACCTCCTCTTGGGTTTCCCAGCTATAGCAGTGAATTTCTTCACTCATAAAACTAGGTAACATGGGTTTTTAAAAAGCATGAAACAAGGCCTTGTTATAAAATATGAGGATCACACATGACAGAACCCAAGATCTTTTGTTTATGGTAATGATAAAATGTCTAAAAGCATGTGGTGATAGCTTAATAAAAAATGAATTACCACAGGTGCTTACGGTCCTATGTGAAAAAAAATCAGCTGTAGTTATTCCATTATAGAAATTTCTGGAATTCACAAATAGTCACAGAAGTGCACAATAACTTCAACTGTATCTGCAATTCATTTTAAAGTATCTAAACTCGAGAACAAAAATGGAATATGTTGCAGCTTACTAGTCCTTTAGGTGTATATTTCCATTATTTATTCCTGTCCTAGGGTGACAATGCTTACTCACCATACTGTATCCATGGAGGAGCAGCATTGTCATACTAGGACAGACATTGGGTTAGGGCTACAGGGAACCTTGCATCCCCTTCAACTCCATAACAGTAGGGGGCAGGTGTTCTGTAGTTCAAAGACAACCTGGGCAGAGCCTATAAGACTGCTTGAGATAGCACTGCAGAGTGAAGAAGTCAGTATTGACTTTCTGGCAGGATCAACAGACGGCTACCTTTAGGGGATTTGACACTGGTAATATAACTACACTTTCATTTCATTTAACTGACCAAAAGAGAGCAAGAGATTATGGGTTTACATAAGGTTATAAAATGGTCACTACAAAGTACATTTGCTTCTATGTCAACTGTTCACTTCTCTATGGTCCAGTTGTATGCAGTACATAAGCGCTACAACTAACATACAGTGCCTTGAAAAATGATTTAATACCCCTTGAAATTTTCCACATTTTGTCTTGGTACAACCAAAAATGTCAATTTATTTAATTGGGATTTTAGGTGATAGACCGAAACAAAGTGGCACATAATTATGAGGTGGAAGGACAATGATAAATGGTTTTCAAACTTATTTTTACAAATAAATATCTGAAAAGTGTGGCTTTTTTTACACCTTTTTTTTACACCTGTGTGTAATTTAATCTAAGCATAAATACAGCTGTTCTGTGAAGCCCTGAGAGTTTTTTTTAGAGAACATTCATGAACAAACAGCATCATGAAGTCCAAGGAACACACCAGACAGGTCAGGGATAAAGTTGTGGAGACATTTAAAGCAGGGTTAGGTTATAAAAAAAAAAAAAAATATAAATATCCCAATCTTTGAACATCTCACTGAGCTCTGTTCAATCCATCATCCGAAAATGGAAAGAGTATGGCACAACTGCAAACCTACAAAGACGTGGCCGTCCGTCCCAGGGGTCTCAAACTGGCGGCCCTCCAGCTGTTGCGAAACTACAAGTCCCATCATGCCTCTGCCTGTGCAAGTCATGCTTGTAACTGACAGCCTTGCAATGCCTCATGGGACTAGTAGTTTTGCAACAGCTGGAGGGCCGCCAGTTTGAGACCCGTGGTCTATACTGACAGACTGGGCAAGGAGAGCATTAATCAAAGAAGCAGCCAAGAGGTTGTAATTCTGGAGGACTTGCAGAGATCGACAGTTCGGGTGGGAAAATCTATCCACAGGACAACTATTAGTTTTGCACTACACAAACCTGGCCTTTATGGAAGAGTAGCAAGAAGAAAGCCATAAGAAGTCCCATTTGCAGTTTGCGAGATCCATGTGGGGGACACCGCAAACATGTGGAAGAAGGTAGCCTGGTAAGCGTGGCGGAAAACTAACACTGCACATCACCCTGAACACACCATCCCCACAGTGAAACATGGTGGTGGCAGCATGATGTGGGGATGCTTTTCTTCCGCAGGGGCAGAGAAGCTGGTCAGAGTTGATGGGAAGATGGATGGAGCCAAATACAGGGCAATCTTAGAAAAAACCTGTTAGAGTCTGCAAAAGACTTTACACTGGGGCGGAGGTTCACCTTCCAGCAGGACAACAACCCTAAACATACAGCCAGAGAATGGTTTAGATCAAAGCATATTCATGTGTTATAATTGCCCAAAGTACAGACCTAAATCCAATTGAGAATCTGAGACAAGACTTGAAAATTGCTGTTCACAGTCACTCTCCATCCAATCTGACAGAGCTGGACCTGTTTTTCAAAGAAGAATGGGCAAAATTGTCACGCTCTAGATGTGCAAAGCTGGTAGAGACATCCCCAAAAAGACTTGCAGTTGTAATTGCAGTGAAAGGTGGTTCTACAAAGTATTGACTCAGGGGGGCTGAATACAAATGCACGCCACACTTTTCACATATTTGTAGAACATTTTGAAAACCATTTATCATTTTCCTTCCACTTCACAATTATGTGCCACTTTGTATTGGTCTATCACATAAAATCCCAATAAAATACATTTACGTTTTTAGTAAGTTAGTTACGTTTTAGAAAATGTGGACATTTTCTACTGTACAGTTGTAGATCTATAAACTTTTAGTAACCTTTTTTAGACAGGTTAATGTTTTTTTTTTCCCCCCTCATAAAGTCAGCATACAGATTACTATGTAGACAGCTGTACCTGCCAAAACAAACTTTAAAAATGCATACAGAGAACGCAGGTATTATGGCACTACCCACTCTGTTGTGTTGTAACTTAGGTTTAAAAATCACCAGGTTACCAATACAAGAGTCATTTCCAAGTACACCGACTAAAGTCTTCAGGATGTGTCTATACGGAAAGCCTAATGAAAAAAAAAAAAAATCTCTTGATCACAGTTGCAGTGTTTGCTGCTAATTAGCAGCTGATTGGTTTCAGTTCAGTTTACTGCCAAGCCCAGGAAACAGTTTCATATTAGTGTATCACTGTTTGCATTCATTAAATATATTTAATGCTTCCTTTGAAGGTATAGTTAAGGGCAATAGCACAAGCTTTTTTGCGATCTGCACACAAAAATTAACGAATCACATGTGGTTTTGACTGACAAGCACACACTCATAGTTTTTCCATACGCAAAAGATAAGTTGTAATCTAACAAAATATGTGTAGAGGTCTTTTATGTAGTAGCAGAATGCACTCAAAAGCAAGAGACTTGAAACCCTATTCCCCCCCCCCCCCCCCATAAAAACAAAAATGTATTTCAAATAGAAAATAGACAGTAGACTTCAACGCAAAATTAATGTATTATTTTATTCTTAAAGCTGAACTCCAGGTATGGATTGTATGTATGTGTATGTAAGTATGCATGCTCCATATCTGTGGAAGTGGAGAAGTACCACGATTTTCTGGGTTCTGTGGCTAGTGGCTGCCCTGAGATCTTAAGAGGGGGGGGGGGGGGGTCGATCACTTGACACAACTACCATTTGGAGAACACCTTGTAGGTCTTTTCAATAAATGCAAAACACTCTGATTGGATGAGGTGGAGAGGTGGTCCCATGACATCACAATCTCTACCTCACCAAATCAAAGAACGCAAGAAAAATGCATGGCTTTTTCTGAATGGCATCCATGCCAAGCAGGCAGGCAACCCAAGGTGCACCAATGTAACTGTGCAATACAAACCATACATGTAGTTCAGCTTTAAACATAACAATCCTAAAAAAAAAAAAATGTATATAATAGAGATCTATATATATATATATATATATATATATATATACACATATACATACACACACACACATACAGTATTAATTATAATACTACTACTACTAATTAGGTGAGCTATAAAAATTATCGCAAGGAGTTTTGGGAGGGTTTAGATTCCCTGCTTAAGCACCGGAGCTTTGACATCAGGCTCATTCAGCATTCATGTGTTCAATGTTAGACATCTAGTCATAGTGAAGCATATTACAGTTTATAGAATATGGAAGGGTGCATGTACAAGGTAAGGATAACAGCGAAGAAGTGTTTTTACTACAGAAAGTAACATTTTACCATATAAATCTGCAGGCTGCTCCGGCTGCACCCAGTCATGATGGGTACGTCTTGCTCTTGGTCCTTCTGTCTATCTTCATTGGAGGAACACTGCTCTTACTTATCGGGGTCCTGATCCTTTGTAGACGCTGTTGTGATTCACATCTCAGGCTGTCAAGGTAAAAGTTGTTACAACAAACCCCCCAGACCCTGCCTATAATTTTTTTTTGTTTTACAATTGTACTGCAATTATTTTTTTAGACCCAGTGATGATGCAGAGAAAACAAATACTTCCTATGTGGACGAGTCACAGCCAACACATGGTAAGGAGACTGCTTATTGTGAACCTTTTTCCAGTAGATCTAGATCTATAGCATCAAATGTCCCTTGGCCCACACAGATATCACCATCCGAATAGAAGATGCAGAATCACTGTCCGCCTCAGGTCTTCGTGATGCAGAGTCTGAAAAGTTTTTGTGCACTGCATCCAGTGGTCGTCGCGTTTCATTCAATGAAGGAGCTTTATGCGGGCAAGAAAGAAGAGAACGTGAACGGGGAAGAAGGTGAGTGAACAGAAAGAAAGTCGTAAAGTAGAGGAGGCTAGTACAGGAAGACTATATAATGCTAATCATCTTCTGGCTGCTGTAACTCTTTCAGATACACTTTGACTGAAGGAGATTTTCACTATCTGAAGAATGCACGGCTGACTTTCCCTCCGCTTCCCTCCCTACCACCAACCGCTTTGCACATTCTGACCATACATGAAAGCGAAGGCGGGGAAAGTAGCAGCAGTGGAGGAGCATCTGAAACACATCACACTTCCCCCAGCAAGTCCAACATCTCTATATATCAGGTATAGCACATTTTTTTTTTCTTTAAACCTGTGACCCAGCACGCTCATCATTTCAGATTATAAATATGCTATTTTTTTCAAATCCTGTTAGCCTCCTCGCAGTCCTCCTACTCCTCTAACTCGACTGTCGCTCAGTTTAACATCTGCGCTTCCTGGAGATGCATACAACTCTGTGGCAGATACAAGCTTTATGGAAACTCCAACCCATAGTCCTCCCTCTCCAAGACAAAGCCCAGGCAAAGCTAGGGTGAGTAACAACAGAGTGGAAATAACGGGAATATGCTGAGAAACAGACAAATAGAATATAGGGTTATCATAGGTGCACCAGTTTCACACCATCCCTTCCTTCCCCAGTTTGACCACAGCAGTCATCTCCCTCCGGGTGGTGCCAGCTCTGATGTGGGTACCACCCGAAGTCATGGTGCAGTACTCCATTTCTTCAGCCGTCTACGGCGTCATGCAAGCTTGGAAGGAGCAAGCCCCTACCTAAAAATCAAGAAATGGAAACTGGGCAGTGTGCAGAGAGCAAGCAGCTTAGACACCAGAGGTGAGGGGGAGGATTGACCTGGATGCACAAGATGAAACAGAAGGATACTGTTACCCCAGCTATAAAGGAGGGTAAACTGGATATATAAAAGTGATAAGAGGCATGTCCTTTAGTTAGACTGGTAAGAGGGAAAAGCAATATATAGTAAGTTAGGACTTTCAATGAGTCCACATTAATCAAGCTGTTTCAGTTATGGGTGAAAGTGGTGGGCTGTTTATTACCTAACAGGTTTCCTATATGTCACAGGATTTCAGTGGTGAGAATTCTGTGTCATATCTTGTCTCTGCCACCCTGGTCAATGAAGTTCTACTCCTCCTGCTGCATTATAAATGATATGAAATCAGTTAAAGGATAAGATAGGGAGAGCAATATCCCATGGAGTGGAACTGGCAAATTAAGTTTATTAATATTTCTGGAGCCAAGAGATAAGATTCAGCCTGTCACCACCTATCAAGGCTGAAAAATTTATATATATTAAAATAGATTTTTTTTTTAATCAATCATCAACATTTGTCTGTATAATTCTGAATATTTGAACACGGAGTCAGCTGCATGTAGAGAAAATATCGGTCACTACAATTATGAATTCAAATTTTTACTGCTCTGAAAAAGCTCCATAACATTTTGAAAATTTGTTTTAAAATTCTGTCAGTTTTTGATATAGGATCATACAGTAACTATTTTGGGCTCATTGGCGTTAGACAGGTATGCTCTAAAACATCCATCTACCCATTGTATTCATAGGTGGGGACAAGAAGGCTAGATAAACAAGCTGGATATTCGAGAGAGGATTGTGTATTTTTTTAAAAAAAGGATATAGTAACAACAGACTTTTAGCTAAACTGTAAAATGATCAGACTAATGAAGTTATGCAGAAATCTGTCAATAGTTTTTGACATACTGTATTCTTTCTTTTCACAGGTTCACCAAAACGGCATCAGTTCCAGCGCCAGCGAGCAGCCAGTGAAAGTGCGGAGCGTGATGACATTATACAGTACATAGCACATACCCAAGACTCCGCTTTTGCCTCAAATCAAGGATCTTACATACCACATGGAACACCATCACACTCTCTCGGCAGGTATTCTTCTATTGCCCAGTCCACATATTTCCAGACACACCTCCCAACAAATGTTTTATAATCCCTTTTTTTTTTCTTTTTGCCTATTGCTAATAAAAGGAGGGGCTCATTTAATTCAAATTTTCTTATTTGGTTTACAGATTAGATCATGGGGAAGATGGATCGTTGGCTGATGTGGGAAGCACAGAACAGGGCCAGCTCCCTCCCCAGTGTGACATTTGGAGCCTACGTGCATCATTAGAGCTTTGCGCCTCAGATCAAAGTAGTAGCAACAATGACCGGGACTCTGTTCGCAGTGATGCAGAAAGTGTGAGCTCCCTAAGTGGACTTCCTAGCCTAGCCTCCCAGGATCTGCCAGATGGTAGGCCTGGGAAGGGAACAGAGCCAGAGACTGGATCCCGAAAGCTCCTTCAGATGGACAGTGGCTATGCTTCTATTGAAGCCCCTTGCCGGCCACCAGAAGAATCAGCCAGCCCTCATAGGGACAAGACCGCTTCAGAAAAGCGCCTTTTTTTCACTCATGGTGGACGTAAAGGGACAGTATTTGAAAGTCTGGAGGGGCGTTTATACGAACAAGGTGCTGCAGGTGGAGAGGAAGAAACATTTCCCCATCACACCCAAGCAATCAGTCCACAAGATGCTATTACTAGACGAGACTATAGCATTGATGAAAAGACAGATGCACTGTTTAATGAGTTCCTTAGGCATGATCCACAGTATGACGATTCTCCTATGCGCATAAAGCATCGATCACGAGCACACTTGCGTAAACAATGGCAGAGGACAAAACAGTACAGTGATCCAGGCATCCGTTTTCCCCCTGCTTTAGACAGGCATCGTGCTTCCCCATTACGCAGAGGAGACAGTACTAGCTACCTTCCTGAAACACGTTATCACAGTACGTTACCACGTATTGCAAGCACTACAGATGAGGAAGGAGCAGACAGCTGTCCACTTAGCCCAGCTTCATTAACACCTGAAGACAAAATTCAGGCCATTGAAGAAGAACCATATGAACATGGGCCTGCTCCTGAGGAGCCTAGACCTCCAACAGAGAACCCAGATCAAGACTATGGTTATGGCCCTCAAACAACAGAGCTGCTGGATAAGATTGGAGCAGGGCTGGAGGAAAGATTGTATCCATTTGTGCAGAGGACAGCATGCAGCCCTGAGAGGCTCTGCACAGTGGCACATATCTCACCCGATCACAGTCCTGTGTAGTAGCAACATCATGTCTCCAGCAGTTATCTAGGACCGTTAGGTGGGAATTAAAGACTGAGCAGATGTGCAACCCACTGTTCCTGGATAGCACAGTGCCAAATAATACCCACTGTGGCACACTGTTATTTTACCCACTGCCACTTTATGTGCCATACGAACACATGCATGACTGTAAATACATGCAACACATATACACCGCACTCCAACATACAGCATGGACATACACACTGCATTATTCACAATACCTGTACAATTATCTTCCAAGCAATATAAAAAGTTTCTTCCTGAAGGCCCTTGGCAACTTTGCATCAGGGAAGGGGGGGGGGGGGGGGCAAAGTGTGGATCCACTGGCTTTCAATGTAGCTGCTGCTGCAGATCTATGGCTCCCCATCCAAAACAGGACTTACAGGCACAAGGGATGTTTGGGGTTGGTTGGTGCAGGGTCTATTACCAGTGTGTGATGTTTATCTATTTATTTAAATTATTTATTTAAGAAAGATGCTTTGTTCCTGGGAGATAGAGCCTTTGTGCTCTTGTATTTCAATGTAGCACGTGACGGCCAGGAGTTACTTGTGCTCTCCCCAATACTGCTCTGCATTTTCCCTTATTAAAAGAAGACCGCATATTGTAATTGTCAGAGTCTGAGTGTACACTGTGTGTATGTAAGAGGGGGGAGCAAGTATACTTATGAGAAAAAATGCGAATGTTTCCATATAATTTTTCAACTTCATTTTTACATTTACAACAGACCACATATATACATGATATTTAACAGCTGCCAAAAAGCACTGCCCTGTCAGCGTATGGAGATTAAGCCAATGCTCAGAAACCAATCTAGTGGAAACCAAATAAACGTTTAATTACTAAGGAGAAAACAAACAACCTGTGATCGTCAACACACGGCTTCTTTTCTCCTGATGCACACACACAACAGCTGGGTTTGGTTGGAGGAGTTCTGCGCTCCTTTTCCCTTCCCACTCTGCATTTCATTGTGTATGAGGGCTCAGATAGGGCTGATGATGGGACCTCCACCTCTTAAGTATATTACATGTAGTATACAGCCAGACAATGAAGTGGAGCCAGAATTAAGTTCAAGTCATAAAGTGCAGCAGATGCTGGACACTGCGCAAGTCCTAGGAGGTCCAGAGGAGGATGGGGCAAAACAATTAAAAGGGCAGTTCCCTTTACTGCAGCAATTCGGCTGTAGCATCTGTTGGGCAGAATCTCGCAGAACTGAGCCGGGGTGGAGCCTGCAGGACTGGGTCACTAGGAAAGAAAAAACAAAGACTACTTTAGTGTTATTGTTTACAAGACATGTGTACAACATATTTTTATGAAGCCACAATAAAAATAGAGAATTAAATAATTCAAAGCTGTTTTTCTGTGTCAGTGACATAGGGACCACAGACCCTCTGTGGTCCCCAAACTCATTACTCTTCCAGCAGCGTGTACTACGTAGTGGTGCTTCTCCACGAGTCCCAGAATTTGGCCATATAAGATCACATCACATGACTGTACAAGGAAAAGTCAGCTCTCCGGTCTAGATACAAAGCAAAAGCATCTCTAACACATCTTCTACATTTTTAAAAATGGGTTTTGAAGGCTTGAGAACAATCAATGCAGAGGGATATCTGAGCTAAATGTTAAATTTGTCTCAGATGTTTAAATTTGGAGACATTAGACACCTTTCCTCAAATTTCTAAAATTACAATAAAAAAAACAAAAAAAACACTAACAGTTTAAATTTTGCAATTCAAAACCTGTAGCATGTCTAAGAGAGATTGCTTAAAATTAATGGGTTTAATAAAAAAAAAAAAAAACACAAAAAGACATGGCTTACAAAGGTCACCCTAAAACCATCACTGAATACAGAGTTTTTGTGAACAGATTTAGTCTGACGAAATGTGCGGTTAAACCCCAAAGCCAAAATGAATTATATTGCAGCTTACCAATACTTAGATGTGGTGGCTGCAAGAATTTTCTTTTTTTTTTTTAAATCTTTTTTCCTTTATTTTTAAGCTGATGATCTAGCCAGTAAGTCTTAATTTTCATCTTCCTATAGCAAACCTAGCTGTCCAGCAAAATTGGAATTCCAACAATGATCAGCTTTTATTCATTTATTCAAATTCTTCATATCAAAGAGACCGTTCAGGTCCGCCTGTCAGTTTTTTAGGCGGACCTGAATGGACGCTCCATGCAGGTCTATGGAGCGATGGATGTCAGCGGTGACATGTCCACTGAATCCAGATGGATGGAAACCGTATTTTCCATCCGTCTGGTGGATCGGATGAAAACGGACAGGTGGTCCCTGTTTCATCCGATCCCCCATAGAGAAGAGTGGAGCTCCGACAGGTCTGTCCCTGCACAGTGAGCGGAGACGGACCCGTCATCCGCCGGCTTAGCAGTAATCAACTGGGCGATCCCCTGCTGAGCAAGTGGAGTCCGTACACGGACAGCCCCGTGTGAAAGGGGCCTAAGAAAGAAAGGGGGAGATTCACTAAAACTGGTACATACAGAATTTGGTGCAGCTGTGCATAGTAACCAATCGGCTTCTAAATTCAGCTTGTTCGTTTAAAGGTGAAGTACAGCCAAAGCTCATTTGGCTGTACTTCTGTGGATCACAGGAGAAGTGATCACTCCTGCACTCCTGTGACCAGTTTTCAGCAGAGAGCGGGCGAAAGCCCACTGTCGATTGATGTCACAAAGCAGGTCCAGGCTCGGGAAAGATCGTGACCATATGGTCGGGATCCGCCCACATGCCTGATCTGGCCATTCCCACCCTCTCCACAGCCCAGCGCTCCAGTGAGCGTGGGGGGGGGGATAGAGCAGTCACCAGCTCTCTGCTCAGGGAGCTCTGAGAACTGTGCGATCGGCGGTGTTTGATCGATTGGTTCTCAGTCTTCGAGCAGGCGGGGGACGGATGTTGCATCCTCCTAGGCCTGTACGATGAAATAAAAAAAAAATCAAAAAAACCACACCACACTCCCATACTTCTCTTTTAAGCTTTGACAATAAAACCTGGAAGTTGATTGGCTATTATGCACAGCTGCACCATTTTTTTTTTTGTACATCTCCCCTGAGGTGTGTTACTAGCTTGGATTACCATGTGATAACAGAGTTTAAAAAAGTAAACTAATGCAGCCATCACATTTAAGGACTGATAAGCTGCGATACATTACATTTTTGTTTTTTGCTTTTAATAAGGCTTTAGAAAGTCATTAACAGCAGTAGAAAAGCTAGCAGTCCATGCTGCTGCATATTGGCGTCCTCTGACTGTAACATGTACTATCAGCAGTTAAACCCACAATGATCCTGGTTACTAGCACTTAGGTCTTCGCAAATAGAGTTTTCATTCATTAGACACGTTTTACACAACTCCGATTAGGCTTTGGTTCAGTTAGGTATTGTACATAGACTGCTAAGGAAGCGGAACCCAATATATGCACCTAGCCAATAGGCATCTCTATGGAGGAGTGTTTGTTAAACTCCATGTATCCTTGGCAACAGGAAGACAAGTAACTAACTGTAATGCATAGTAATCTTCCACCTAACTGACCTGTTGAGGAAATATTACTGCATTAGCTGGAAGGTAGGCTGAAATAAATACTAAAGCCCCATGCACACGCAACGCACCTAGGAGGGACAGTGCAGCATCCCCCCACTGCAGGCAGCTGTTGAAGAGGGTGAACACTCTATGGAGTTGTACCAGTGTTGAGAGTCCTGTGTATTCAGGGACAAGGTTCTGGAACACAGGTCTTCTGCATTTCTGAACTTTGTCCTGAATACACAGGGTCCTAAACACTAGTACAGCATTTAGAACTGCCATAGACTTTGACAATCTGTCTGTGGTGGAGCTAGACGCTGCACTGTCACTCTTGGGCACAGTG
This sequence comes from Aquarana catesbeiana, assembly GCF_042186555.1. Lineage (NCBI taxonomy): Eukaryota > Metazoa > Chordata > Amphibia > Anura > Ranidae > Aquarana > Aquarana catesbeiana. The sequence goes on from NC_133324.1 coordinate 567,921,699, forward strand.
CTGGGACAGACTTAATACTGCTGAATAGCCCAGTTCAAAAGGCCTAAAATGTCATTTGACTAAACTTATAGTTGTAGAGAGGCAAGTTGTTTAAGTCTTTTAGTGACTTCAGTGATGTAATCTCTGTACTTGAGTTCCTAGCACTACACATCTGTTGTGCCAATTACACTGGGCACCAACTCTCCCAGCTAGGTTTTCCATTTATTTTGTTATGGAGGTATGAAAATACCCATTTTGGAGTGACTCAAAAAAAATTAACAGGTGCAGCTCAAGGCTCCACCAGGTCCTCTTATGTAGCAGCCGCTTGGTGTGCAGACAAGGACAGAGCTTGTCCCAGCTCTAGACAGACATCGAATGCAAAAGAAGGCATATGATAGCCTCAGCCCAGTCTCCAACTAGGCCACTCCCCCAATGAGCTTCACTCTGCCCACGGAGCTTAGTCATTTCCCCTTGACTAAATTCAATGGGTGGAGTGAAACACGTTGGGGCGTGGCCTGATTGGAGACCAGGCTGAGGCTGTCATACATAAAACTTAAACTGCACAGATTTGTAAAATGGTCATTGATTTTATTGTCATATCTGTAGGCTCTATAAGCCTGGTTGAAAAACTCCCAATTTTCAATCCTCATGTCTTGCCTTGTTGCTAAGATTTCAAAACTGTTGGCTTTCACTCCTGTATGGCTGTGACCGTCCAACAGCTTCCAACAAAGCAGGAACACATACCTACAGGTAAGACAATAATATTAACCCACATTTTACAAACCTGCAGTTTTTTTTAATACCTACTGGGGCCCCTTGACTACATAGACCAGCAATTCTCAACCAGGGTTCCTCCAGAGGTTGCTAGGGGTTCCTTCAGCATTGGGCCATTTCTGCCCCTCGGATAAGTTCCCACCGACACCATCTTTTTAGCTGTCTGTAAGGAGGTAATTCTTCCCAATGACCACAAGTGTAAGGACCATTCTTCCCACTGACCATCACACTAATGTATCATGAGTTGTAGATTTCTAATTTTTAGCAGGGGTTCCCCGAGACTGGAGAACTATTTCAAGGGTTCCTCTGTGCTGAAAAGGTTGAGAAAGGCTGACAGACCGTTTTCTGGAAAAAGGTAAAGTTAGCCTTTAAAGCTGAACTCTGGGCAATTTTTTCTTCCTCCATGCAATGGGGCTGTGCCTGAACTGCATGGGGTAACTGCTCGTTTTTGTCTAGGGGATTGGAGAGCCAAGATATACTCATTTAATCAGTGCAAGACCGACCCCTGTGCCCCCCCCCCCAGTCTAGCGGTCTTGGGCAGTGGAATGTTCATGAAGTCATCACGCCCTTAGGCCGACCCTGGACGTTAAGACATCAGGAACAGTCCACCGCTGGGCATGGGAGAATGTCGTTTTACAGAGAATCGAAGGATCAGTTGAGTATAGGCTCTGCGTTCACCCCTATACATAACACGCTGTTACCCATGCAGTGCGGGCACAGTCCCACTGCATGGGAAAAAAATTTTTTTTTGATCGGACTTGGGATTTAAATACCAAGTTTAAGAAACAAAAATCAACCATTATATATGTCTCAAAAGACAACAAATTCTATTTTCCTGCTGAAGTGGAAGGCAAATAGGTGGCATTTCTTTCAAGTCACAACCAGCTTTAACATGTTTTTTCCAGATAATTCCTAAAACAGTGATTTTATGTAGAAAAAAAAAAAAGAGAAGTAAACAACTCTAGGGCTTGAGTCACAACGTAGCATTATATATAACGAAACACTGAGATGGGAGAGAAGAGAAAACCACATGAAATGGAAGTGTATATGCAGAGAGTCAGAGAAACTGTGGATGGAGAAGAATCAACGTCAGAAAAGACCTGCTGTCATTGGCAAAAGCTATGACTCATTCCCTGCAGGATGTGAATGAAGACACCTCTTTATTCAGAGCTCATTATCTCTGCTGATGCCTCTAGATCCCCCTGCCGCCCACATGCTGTCTCTGTGTTGGGGCACACAATCAGACCCTCCCCCACACCATGAATCTCTTTACTGAAGCAGGCAAGGAGGTGCTATTACCCACTACATTTTAACCCATAGCTTATCAGAAAGGACTGCATTCGCTGGCAAACTGGAATATGAGCAAACGATGGCAGAAACATAGCAAATCATTTGCACTCTGACAATTTTAGAATGCATCATACATAATTAATCATTTGCCTAATACAGAATTTTAGTACAATATTCCAACAAAGATTAGCAGTGTTTTATCCATGACCTCCAATTTCAGCATAGACAAAATGACCATTTACTACTGCCTTGTTAAACGTAAACACTTTAAGACGGGGCCTATTTCTCAAACTTGTTGTTTGCAAGTTAAAACCATTTTTTTTTTTTGCTAGAAAATTACTTCGAGCCCCCAAACATTATATATATTTTTTCTAACACCCTCGAGAAAAAAAAATGGCGGCCTTTGCAATACTTTCGGTCACACCGTATTTGCACAGCGGTCTTAAAAAGGCGCAATTTTTTGGATAAAAAAAAAAATAACACAACCGTAAAGTTAGCCCATTTTTTTTATATTGTGAAAGGTGATGTTACGCTGAGTAAATTGATACCCAACATGTCACACTTCAAAGTTGCGCCCCCTTGTGGAATGGCGACAAACTTTTACCCTTAAAAATCTCCATATGCAAATTTCAAAAAACTCTACAGGGTGCAAGTTTTGAGTTAGAGGAGGTCTTGGGCTAGAATTATTGCCCTCACTCTAACGATTGCGGTGATACCTCACATGTGTGGTTTGAACACAGTTTACATATGCGTTCACTTTTGCACACGAGCTTGGCGGGACGGGGCACGTTCAAAACATTTTTTTTTCCTATTTATTTTACCTTTTCTTATTTATTTTTACACAGTTCTTTAAAAAAAAAATTGTGTCACTTTTTTTCCTATTACAAGGAATGTAGACATCCCTTGTAATAGAAAAAAAGCATGACAGGACCTCTTAAATAGGAGATCTGGGGTCAAAAAGACCTCAGATCTCATATTTACACTAAAATTGCAATAATGAAAAAAAAAAGTTTGAAAAAAATAAAAAAATGTTGCTTTAAGAGCTATGGGAGGAAGTGACGTTTTGATGTCACTTCCGTCCTGCAATGGTATGGAACCGGGTGGGGGCCATCTTCCCCTCACTCAGCTCCATACCTAACATGGAAGAGGACCCGATCGCCTCCGCTGCTGCCTCCGGTAAGTGGCAGAGGGCACCAGAGCGCGGCAGGAGGGGCCCCTCTCCCACAGCCAATAAAAGTGATCTCGCGGCACATCCGCCGCAGAGACCACTTTTATCTGAAAGCGGACCGCCCACTGAAGAGTAGGATACCGGGGTTATGGCAGCTAGCTGCTGCCATAACAACGATATTCCTCTTCAAAGTACCGCCGTATAATGATATTATACGGCGGGCGGTCCGGAAGTGGTTAAGGGTCAGAAAAAAAAAAACAAAACACATTCTTAGCAGATTGTTCTGTTGGTCCCCACCCCCAAAATAAGCAACATATTTGGGGATCTTAATTGGTTACCAGATTTACTGATTTTTCATGTCTTATGTGGACAAGCCCATAAAGGAATGATCAACACTTCACTTTGAGTCTCGGTTCACACTGATGCGGTGTGGGATTTGCAGAGATTGCTGTGCATTTCTTGCACGACATCACAATTACACTCTGTTCATACGAACAGCTGCAGGTGTCAATGTTAAGTTAACGACACCTCAAATACGATTCGTAAAATGCAGTGCGATTGTAAACACCCATGCGATCCAATTCCACTGCGGCAAAAAAAAGGTGCATGCATCTTTTTCATGCGAGTGTGGTGCAATCTGAGTCATACAAAATGAATGCGCTCAAATCACACAGCAAAGAATTGCATGCGATTTGAACAGTAATGTGGTAAAATTCCTAGGCGAATCATATGCGGTTCCCTGCGGTGTGAACCTAGGCTAAAAGTAAAAACCATCTATCAAGGCATTTTCCCTTCTTGGAAAAATCAGCTGGCAGTTGGTTAGAACTTCATATGGTGAATTAAATACACCATGTTTTCCTCCTCACTACCAGGAAGCAACATGCAATATCTTCTCTCTCTCAATATAGACAGAGATATACACCGATTAGCCATAACATTATGACAACCCACCATAACCCATCGAGGCATGGACTCGGATCTCTGAAGGTATGAGTTGAGTTGCATCTTGATATAGCGCGGTCTTACCGGTATGTTGTGGTATCTGGCAGCAAGCCATCAGTAGCAGATGTTTTAAGTCCAGTACATTTTGCAAGGTGGGGCCTCCATGGAACGGACCATTTATTCCAGTGCATCCAACAAATGCTCGATTGGATTCAGATCTAGAGAACATGGAGGCCAAGTCCTCACCTCAAACTCTTTGTTGTGTTCCTCAAACTATTCTAGAATTTATCAGACCAATCCACCTTCTTCCATTGCTCCATGGTCCAGTTCTAATGCTCATTGTAGGGGATTTTGACTGTGGACCCGGATCATGGGCACCCTGACCAGTCTGCGGCTACGCAGCCCCATACACAACAAACTGATGCACTGTGTGTTTTGACAACTATCGAGAACAAGCATTCACTTTTTCAGCAATTTGAGCTACAGTAGCTCTTCTATTGGATCAGATTACACAGGCCAGCCTTCGCTCTCCATGTGCATCAATGAGCCTTGGTCAGCCACGACCCAGTTAATGGTTTTTGTTCTTGGAACAATTTTTGTAGGTCCTGACCACTGCAGACAGGGATATCGCACAAGAGCTGCAGATTTGGAGTGCTCTGACCCAGTTGTCTACCCATTGTAGTTTTGCTCTTATCAAAGTCACTCAAATTCTTACACTTGCAGAATTGTTCTGCTTTCAACACATCACTTCAGGGGCAACATGTTCATTTGCTGCCAAATATAGCCTACCCACTTTCATGTAACAAGATAAACAATGTTATTCACTTTACCTGTCAGTGGTCATAATGTCATGGGTGATTGCTGTATACATTCAGTATATACGATAGAGTTTTGGATAATTATTTTTGTTACATATTCATATTATTTGCAGGGATTGCCTTCAGATAATCCTGGGGTGAGAATCTATTTTATGGCACAGACCATTCACACTCATATTCCTGAAGGTCGTTTTAAACTACCTTGTAGAGAAGACTTTCAGGTCACTGTTGCTTGCAGGCTGACAGCTTGCGTACTTTGCCCCCTGATGTGCTGGCCTTGCGCTGGGATGCAGAACTAACTCTTCTTTCTGTCTTGAGTTGATTCTCTGTGCCATTCATACACAGTTGTTTGGTAGTAGCACTGCCCTGCGTCTGTGCAAACATTTCCTCTTCAGGCACCTGCCCTGGGAAGGAGAAGAAAGAACTTGTTAAGAGAGGGGACATGATCCGTCCATATGGGAGGGGATCCATTATCCTGAATGGCTATTGGTTGGCATTCTCCAGAAAAGGGGAAGCACTAATCTTGAATAAACATAACAAAATCCTGTATTTTTTACAATAAACTGAGTTATGGCTTTTCAATAAACAATGGAAAGGAAAATGGCTAGTGAGGGTGTCCATGTACTTGCTTAAAAATATTTTTTCCTGTCAAACAATCCAAACCCTTTACTGTTAAAGTCAATGCTGCATGAACAACTGGGGATTTCTTCTTTTTTATAAACATTTATCTAAATTAATTTTTCAGTCTTGACTGTTAGAAATTTTCCAAAAAAAGGGTGTTTTCTCTAGCCTTTATAATTTTTTCTGCATTTACTTTCTCTTATTATTCCTTAAAGAAATACATTTGGCACTGCTTTGGAGGAGAGGATAGAAGGTGGATGGGAGGGACCTTCTTCAATGTACTGTAAATGTTGAACCAAAAGCTATTGGGCTGTCCCTGCAGTGTCAAAAATGTACAGTGCTGTGAAGAGGACCGGGCATTACTGGAGACATTTCTACAGGAACCATCAACCTGTAGGATGTGGGACATACTTCATTACAGGTAAGTTACAGTATGTGCCTGCTGCTGTATCAAAAAACATTTTATCTAAACTTCAGCTTTAAACTGCAAGGCTAGTCAAACCTCTGTAAAATTTAAATGGAGCAAGGAACAATGAGAAACCCTATTGTGTTTTACGGCCATCAACAACTCCACTGGGGAGATTCCCGTCACTGTCCCATGACAAATTGATGCGGGGAAAACTATCAAACCATAACACAGAAATAAAAATTTAGTTTTCTTTAAATAGCACTGAAGAAAGCTAGAACCCGTCAGCTTTTTATTGCTGCTTATGCCCCTGTTGCATACTTCTCCATGCTTCCTGTCTGGTGAGGAAACATCTCTCAGCACTTTTGGTAGCAGTAAAAACCTGAAAGGGCTTGTAACACTATTATGCTCTATCCAAAAATGTAAAAGCAAAACAAAACGTTTTAGCTGAAGTTGCATAATAAATACGACACTACATAAATCCTGGCAACAGTGTGAAAAACTAGAGAACCTAAATGTACCACTACCATACGATCTTGTCCCTTTTGAGAGGGAATTTGAATTGCTATTCAAACTATCTGGAAAATCTTCTGAAAAATACTGGTTTCCAGAATAACCCTAACTACAATCTCCATTAGTGCTGGTGTCCAGGCTTAAGTGGAAGCCCGCTTTACCTGGAACTGTGAAATCTTGTGTGTAGATGATTTCGTCCTCCAAGTCACAGAGGTCCTCATCTTCACTATACCCGTGCAGATCCTCCAGGTAAGGCACAACTGTCAGACTCCTCCAACGGTCCTTGGTTTCTGAACTAGGGGGAATGGGTACCGGAGGATCCATCTGTGGATGCTTCTTTCGGAACCAGCTGCAATGTTAATGTGAGATCATAAAATATGTTCATATGAATACACAGTAAAAATGGATAAGGCAGACACCCCACGCTATATATGAGTAGGCACTAGTTACTATTATTAATAAATGAATGATGCTCAGGATGCAGCACTATCTACAAGTGCCACACTCTACTCGTATTCTCATTCCAACTTTAGTACAGTCTTTTGCATTCATTTTTCTTTTAATTCACCCATCTTTTGCGGTCTGTCCACATCTAATGTTTATTACCTTCTAATTTTTCATATAAGCACAGATTGCTCACATCCACGCAATTTACTATTTCTAGTGTCTGCCTAAACCATCATACTTTGCCCATCGCTTGCTGAATGCTGACCTAGTTGGCAATCTTATGCCTAGTGGACAATACACAAAATCGTACAGAAATGATGTTGACAAAGCAGAAGCTGTGAAATATTGGAATGCCCTGCTCCTGAGAGCTGATCTAGAAACTCCCATGCCTTGTTCCTGGTTCTTTTCCCTCTGACGACGTGCAGCACGCAGAGAGGTGACCCAGTTGCCGTGGCAACCAGCTGAGGATGGGGGGGGGGGGGGGTTTGCTGCTGTTACTCTGCACATCTTTCCACGCTCAGTAGATGAGTCACAAAGTATCTTCTAAGCACCCTGTCACTAAAGGGGGTGAAAGCAATAGGAGGGAGGGTGAAGGTTTCAGCAGATAGAAAAATAAAGGAGAGATACATAAAAAAGGCAAAGAAAGATGGAGAGAACCAAATCAAGTAGAAGAGAAGGCGAAGCGTGCTTATTCCAGAGAGAAGCTGAGGAGGAGAGAGTAGGTAAGAGACTTAATTAGGCCATTGTCACATGGGACTGAAAAGAAGTTAAATAAAAAAATAAAAAAAAAAGGTGTTGGGTATTAAAAAAAAAAAAAAAAAAATATATTAATTACACACACTTGCCAACCTAATCTGTACATAAACACCTTATGTAGAGAGTGCAGCAAGTTCTGCAGATCAATATTTGTTCAGATAATAAGCATTAAATTCTGAAAGTCCAACTGTCCAATGGTTGACTATACACATGGCAAGTTGGAACTTCTACCTTTTTCAATCAGCTTTGGAATGCAGAAGCAAATCTTACAGACCAAGGTAACCTACCACTATCCCTGCCATATTTTATGTATTTAAAGCAGAACTAAAAAGGCAGTTTATACTTACCTTTACTCCAATGGTCCTGTTCCTCGCCAGCATCTTTACCCATGTGCCAGTTTCTGGCCAACTTCATTGGCCGGCACGGGATGACGTCACCCCTGTGTATATTGCTGGCACACAATGATCGGGCTGGCTGTTGTAAAGCAGAGATGCGCATGCACAGCTCAGTCTACGTGGCGGGGGATGCTGTAAACAGGCAGGTTAAGGGTGTTATTGCATGTCTTTTCTGCAATAACAAAAAAAAAAAAAAAAAAAAGCCTGCCTGCCTGCTTGCAGCGACACTTTAGTTCTGCTTCAACTATGCAAATAAACAGTTTTTAAACAGTCATAGTTTAAAGCAGGGGTTAGCAGCAACCTGTCTATCACAATCTACCCATCAACCACGGGCAGGTGATGGGTAGATCGAAAACATGTCCTGGCCTCGCTGACCCACTGCTTCCCCCAAAACTGCAGAGTGGCGCAGGCACACAATCAGCCAATCCTAGGCTGCAGAATATGGTTGCCACCTCATCCCTTAAATCCGAACACATCTTAACCACACAGGTTCTGTGGCTGATTAAGATGTTAATTAAACTCATTTGGTGCCTTATCTGCATTTAATTAGCCTCAGAACCCATGTAATTCAAAGGTGTTCAGGTTTAAAGGGATGAGGTGGCAACTCTACTGCAGAGGCAACCCCTGCCCCGCAGCTGCATGTATGTCATGGATGATATCATGTGGGATGGAGGGCTGGTGGGGATTAGCAACATGCAACAGCAGCTTCTCTGCGCCACGGTGCATCATGAAATCATGCCTAAACACCATACCTTCCTGTCCACCCTTACAGACAGCTAAAAGGATCATTGGTGTCTTCCTATTGACTCTATAAAGTGACATTGACCCTGGAACTATTGCATTAACCACCAAATGGGAGGTGAATCAGCCACAGCTCAATGAACCCCCAGCAACCTCAGGAGGAACCTTAGTTGAAAATGACTGCACTATACTGTGTGTCAGTGATCATTGCTAATAAAGCCTGGCACATACTAAAAAAGCCTGACAGCTCCAGTTGGAGCCACTTTACTAACAGTCTGACGTTAATACAGCAATCTTGCTTGCTGAGCTGTTGTGTTAAGACAGGGGGAGGCCCCCAACTTCCAGAACACTCTGGTCAGCGCTCTCAGCCATTGGCTAAGAGTGCTGATGGATTGCCAGTCGGCTTCTGGTTTTCCAGCATACTCGTCTGACAGAAGCCGGCCAAATGGCCAGCTTCTGTTGGACCGGCTGACATACACACGGACCGAATGTCAGCCGTTTTTTATTGAACTAGCCAATGACTCCCAACATTCGGCCAGTGTGTACTAGGCATAACTGCTAACTTCTGCTGTATAAGCAGACTGAACAGTAAATTGGATAAAAAATTCCAACCTACTATGCTCCTGAGCCACTGTTCTCCCAATACAGTTGTTCATACACAGTATGTTTGTTCATATTGTTCAAAAATCCCAGTACAATTCCTCATTCTGTCGTATATCGCTGTTTATTGGTGAAAGGTGTTCATTTGCTTTAAACGGGTTCTACATACTTATACGAGTCTATAGGAATGCAACACTTGCTTGAGACAGGTCAAACGTAGGTTTACCAGAAGATCAAATGCACCTGATAATGATATCTGAATGATCTCAGAAATGTCTAAAATTTATACCATCAACACAAGCCCAAAGCTTGTGGACACAGGCCCTAATGCCTGGTACACACAGGCAGATTTGTATTGTTCAACCTAATGGGCTGAACGAAAAAAAGACCTGAGGGGCTTGTTGTATTAACTGTGCGATGTTAGTACAGCAATCTCCCCTCTGAGCCATTGTGTTCTGACAGGGGGACTCCCCCTCGCCAGAACACACTGGTCAGCACTCGCAGCAATTTGCAGTAAGTGCTGATTGGATGCCAATCAGTTGCTGGTTTCCAGCATGCCCGTTCGACAGAAGCTGGACGTTAGGCCAACTTCTGTCAGACCAGCTGCTGTACACACTGGCTGAATGTCAGCTGGTTTCTGTTGATCTGGCTGATACTGGTAGATATTCAGCCCATGTGTAGGCTTAAGTGTGTGTGTGCACAAACTAATTGCTTTCACTGTCCTACCAAAAGGTAACAAGGGTAACCAAGGGAGTAAAAGGTCAGATGTTAATATCTTGCAATGCTGATAAGTTTTTTTAATACAAACAAAATTAAAAACGGAGTATCTTTCCAAATGTGCTGGGGTAGGTATGGTTTAACTTTACTTTAGATAAGAAGTTTGGGTTTCAAGAAGCAAAACAAACCCCCCCCCCCCAAACTTATACTTACCTAGGGGGATGCAGCATCGATCCGATGCTGCATCTGTCCCCCGCCACCTCTGCAATTAGAACTTATTGCTCAAGTTCTCCCCTCCACTCTGAGCAGAGAGCCATGATGGTTAGTCACCGGCTCTCTGTTCTTCCCCTCCAGTGCTCACTGGAGGACCGGGCTGTGCAAGGGGCAGGAGCAGCTGGCTCAGTCTCCCAGCCTTCTGGGTGGATCCCAAATGTAAAGTCGGGATCGATCCAGCATCTATACCGACTGAGTGATGTAAGCCGAAAGAACAATCTATACTCCTCTGATCCATAGGAGAAGTAGGACCAAAAAAGCTTTGGCCATACTTTTCTTTCAATCTGACCCTTTTACGTAACCCATCACTCAAATATCAAGAATTAACCAGAATCCCCAAATTAACCACAACAATTTAAAGAGAATCTTTCACCAATTTAAAAAAAAAAAAAAAAAAAAAAAAAAAGGAAGGGGGAGGGGGGGGAAATCTTGCAAATTAAGACTATTTATACTTACCTGTCCCAACACCATTTCGCTAATCTTCACTCCTATGCCACTCATGACATAAAAACAAGTTCAAATAATAATAAAAAAAAAAAAAAAAAAACAGGCAAAAGGAAGGAAAAAATGAATGATGTAAAAACAATGACATGGTGAAAGGACATAAGTAAAAACAGGAATCAGGGAGGCTTAAAGAAACCAAACGAAAATGGAAATAAACATGCATGAACTCAGAAATGCATTACTATCACTGTGTACAGTAGTTACCAGGAGAAGCTAAAGAGTTTTATAAAATGCAAGCCAGGCATTCCCCCTTAACCATTAGATGTTCAGTAGTGACACACGTCCATCATCATGACCCATCATCATCCACTGACTCAGACCAAACATTTCTGTAACAATGAGGTGCTATAGTTCTAGTGACAGCAAGAAATTTAACCCACTTGTGACGACGAATCTGCTGTATTGAAAACCTCTTGGTTGGGTCATATTCCAACATTCCTAGGGGAAAAGAAAAAAGTATGAATAATTAATCAAAAGCATAGTTGGGATATTAAACATCAGAAACAGCAGTTATGGTAAATGCTCTAAAAAAAATGAATGACAGTAAACCTCAAAATATTTTGAAAATGTAGCTGGGTCTGAGATCTTACAATACAGATCAGTAAGCAGATCTCACAAAAAGGAGCAGTCAATGCACGCTGTGCAGCAAGCTGCACACGGCAGTTGGCAATCATGATCAGCACAGGCAGCCCTTGTGTGGCACGCGTTTGTCAATATTTTCTAGTGATTCGGTTTATAGTAAATCTTATTTTGCGATCCACACGCTGTTTAGTCTGGTAAATTACATCGCATGTCTGGCCACCATCATTTTATTAATTCACTGCTTGATGCAGAATTGGAGAGAGGCCTCTCCCACAAACTTGTATGTCCTGTAAACAAAAAATATTATGCAGCACCAAAATTAGATTTTTTATTAGTTTAAAAAAAAAAAAAAAAAAAAAAAAAAGGAGGATCCTATATCCATTTCAATAACCTACTCTGCAGTAAATAGAGAACAGGTTTTCTGAACAACCCACTATTAAATTTTTAACATCTAAAGGATCTGTTCATAATTCCGATGGGTTACAGACATGTTGTGGATTTTTGGGTACATTGCCACTGAACTTTATGCAATAGGTTGTGTGGGAAATCACATCATAGATGGAGAAAACAGTCCTCTTTTCAACACAGTGCACCCACGACACACCTAGAACAAGCAGCTATGAACAACGCCTACAGCGGGGGTTGACATTACTCACTGAGCAAGGCAACAAAGCATAACTGAAGGCTAACTAAAAAGGTATTATTGTAAAGCCAATATTCATTTTAAAAGGTACATTGTGTCTTAAGGTTCCGTTCACACCATGGCGTTCCAGATCGTGGGTGGATATGATGCGCTGCGTCTTGGGTGCCATTGAAAGTAATGGGGATCGCAAGTGTGTCCCGCGATCCGGAAAGCCATGGTGTGAATGGAGCCTTACTAGTAACTGTCCTGCCACTACTGTCATTCATCCTAATACATGTAACTACTGTTCCCCAACTGTCATTGTACTAGCTCCATAATGTGCAGATCTGTATTGGGAACACCATTAATGACACACACTAGTTCTATTAGAGCACTGCATTGAGCAGTGCTCAATGTACTCAAAGTAATGCATTAAAGAAGGGAGCTAAAAGGTGCACAGAAAGTAAGTGGCCAAGTCTCCTATGTAACAAACACCTGGGGGCTATGTTCGTTTTCAAGATAAAGTTTGAAAAATCAGTTGAAAACAGACCACTTTCCACACTATACATGCAAGTTACTTTCTGTTTTCCCAATTTACACACTGAAAAGGCTCAAAACACTTTGGTTTAAATCAGGTCAATACGATTTTAGGTGCAACTTTTGTCAAATAAAATGGGGGGGGGGGGGGGGTAAGAGACAAGCATAGAAAAGGGTAATAGAAACCCAAAAGGCTACAATAAATTGCCTAATTATGTAGGAAGGGCAAACGTTTAGGAGAATCAAAAAACACGATCCAAGAAAACCACAAGTCCTTAAACTCAGTAAAGTTTTGATGACTGTGGCCAGTAGCTCCTACATGCGCATTATGTAGTTCAGCGATCCATTCCCAGACAGTAGGAGTCATGGGGTACTTCCAATGTTTAGGAATCAGAGCCCAGCCCACCATAATTAAGAATCAGAACAGATTATTTTAAAGTGTTTGATGCAGCCGGGGAAACATAGAATACAGGGCTACTTCTAATGTCACTGCCCAAGACCTTCCCCTAATAAAAAGATGGCTCAGATAAAAGATAGTCATCCAAAATGGTTTAATTTTACAACAGGACCACCACACATGGAGATGCGTACCACCTTGATCATCAGATATCCAACATTGATCAGGAATAGACAGTATAATCTTGTGTAGCATGGCTGGACAATAATACCAGAGGGTCAGAGTTTTGTAGTTCCTTTCCTGTGACTGGGAAGCTAGCGTTAATTTGAAAGTGAGAAGAATAACTTTATTTCAATCCTCTGGGGAGGGAGTACTTCCCAGTTCTTGCTCCCAGTCTTAGACATAAAATAGGTGATTGGGATAAGCATGCGACAAGAAGATGCCATAAAGTATGGATACAGCATGGAGACATTCTATGTTGGCGAGGCAAAAGGGGTCAGGCCTCTATGAACGCTATTTTATGGCTAGCGTGCATTAAAAGTATCGAAGTTGAAAGTAAGGCAGCCACTGGCTACAGCAAAAAGTAGGGAGTGTGTGAAATGGCTCGCCCCCTGGAATGTTTTTAGTTTAACCACTTGCCAACCGCCGCATGTACGTCGACACAATGGCACGGACAGGTACGTCCCGTAAAATTTTTTGCCGGCGGCGCGCGCCTGCCGCAAGCTCCATGAGTGTGATCGCAGGTCCCGTGGACTCGATGTTCGCGGGGATACCCGCGATCATCTCATGGAGAGGAAGAACAGGGAAATGCTGATGTAAATAAGCATTTCTCCGTTCTGCCTAGTGACAGGACACTGATCACAGCTCCCTGTAATCAGAAAGGGTGATCAGTGTCGTGTCACACATAGCCCCCCCACAGTTAGAATCACTCCCTAGGACACACTTAACCCCTACAGCACCACCTAGTGTTAACCCCTTCGCTGTCAGTCACATTTACACAGTAATCAATGCATTTTTATTTCGCACTGATCGCTGTATAAATGGGAATGGTCCCAAAATAGCACCAAAAGTGTTCGATGTGTCCGCCATAAAGTCGCAGTCACAATAAAAATCGCTGATCGCCGCCATTACTAGTTAAAAAAAAAAATTAATAAAAATGCCATAAAACTATCCTCTATTTTCTACACGCTATAACTTTAGCGCAAACCAAACGCTTATTGCAATTTTTTTTACCAAAGATATGTAGAAGAACACATATCGGCCTAAAATGAGGAAAAAAAATGTTTTTTTATATTTTTTAGGGATATTTATTATAGCAAAAAGTAAAAAATAATGCGTTTTTTTTTTTTTCAAAATTGTTGCTATTTTTTTGCTTATAGTGCAAAAAAACCCCGCAGAGGTAATCAAATACCACCAAAAGAAAGCTCTATTTGTGGGGAAAAAAAAGGACATCAATTTTGTTTGGGAACCACGTCACACGACTGCGCAATTGTCAGTTAAAGCGATGCAGTGCCGAATCGCAAAAAGTCCTCTGGTCTTTGGCCAGCCAAATGGTCCAGGGCTGTAGTGGTTAAATAATGTGAAGTTTAGTTGGACTATAAAAAAGGAGAAAAAAAAAAACAAACATAACATCTATACTGCATAAAATCCGTGTGATGCTACAGCTGTGTCCTGTTGGCTCCAAGACAAAGAACTGAGTGATCACATGACCCTTGATTGCTCAGTTCTTGGTTTTCTCGGAGCAGAGATCAGTGACTGTCAGTCACTGCTCTCCACTCTGCTCCTCCAGGACTCACTGGAGCAACAGGCTGGAGAGGGATGGGATCAATACAGTTGGGATCTGTACAGAGCCTGTAGTGGCTCTGGGGCGCCTGCTGTCAGACGATTCTGGGTCACAGGAGAGCAAATTGCAAGTGCCTCCTGTGACCCAGAATTGAAATTTAGCCAAAAAAAAAAAAAAAAAGCTTTGGCCATACTTCTCATTTAACATGCCATCTTTCTGTCTGTTTTACTGTATCTGAGAAATTATGAAGTATTTTTCTCTCTCTGGAGATGGACTGAAACTTTCTGACTCCTGACAAATGTTGAAATTGTTTATCAACATTTTGGGATCATATAAACTGACTTGCAGAATTAGAACCACGCAGCTACACTCACCAACTGACAGTACTATGAACCACAGACAACTAATCTCCATGGCGACAGTATGATTTCGATCTTATTAATGCATCCCTATACACACCAAAATACAGAAACCTTATATACAAGGGAAAACAAAGCAAAGTAATAGACATTGACTAGAGCTCTCAAAGTCTAAAGATTGATTGTCTGTGTGTGTAAAAATATATAAAATGTAGTAAATCACTCTACCATTTCCTGATTTTATTTTTTAGCTTCTAGTGTCATCTGCTTGTTCACTTGATTAGGAATCTGCAGCCTGATAGCATGGATTCATTGTGTAATGAACAAGCTGTTGACATAGATGTGACACAGGAAGCTAAAAAATGGGATCTAGGAATAGTGGAGTTCTCTTTCTGGCTGTACACGGTAAAGTGTAACCCCCCACCCCCACCCCCAACTTTCCCGTCTAAACCTGTGCTTACACTAGTGGCATTTAGTTTGAGATTTTTTTCTTTTAAGAAAGTTCCTTTGATTTTCTAATCATTGATGGGGTCAGATCAATCTTCGTTTCAATCAAATTTCTTTGTGTGACTGCAATGACGAGAAAATTGAAAAAGGAGCAGGATGGATATTTTTTTCTTGAATTAGTACATTAACAGCGCATGTGGTTTTCATTCAGGAACATTTCATTCATTCCAAAATCTTTTATCAAGTCATCAAGAAGGTGAACGTTCGTTTGAAAAGCTACCAGTGTATGGCTATCTTAACAAAATTAAAGATGAGGAACAGTTCATGGTTTATGTAGGGATTTTAGATCAAACCGCAAAGCTCCAAAGGCCGGGTTCACACTGGCACGACATGGCTGCCATCCTTCTTTGCCCTGCAACATTGGTCCTACAGCCATCTGACTTGAATTAACAAGATGAGATTTTGCGCCGACTTTGAGATATGCCGACTTGTCCTTTGACCAATCAAAACAATCCCAGTGTGACAAATTCCTTTTTCGGCTGCTGTAATCACCATGTCGGATGTAACAAGTCGGATGGTTAGGATGAGGATCCAACTTCAATGATATTGAATAGGCTGAAGTAGTGCAGGAACCTTTTCTAAAGTCGGATCGACTTGTTTTGGACTAGTTAAGACGGCTCTGAAAGAGAACCATTGATTTGTGCATGTCATGAGACATGTGCTCCCAAAGTCGGAGCGTATGTCGCACCAGTGTGAACCAGGCCTAAGGCTTTATTCACACATGCAAATGGGACCGTTACTGATTACATTCAGAGGACCCAGCTGCGGTCAGCAGCCCCACAGAAAGCAACAGGAGGGTGACAGCTTCCAAAGTCAACTGCGGCCACTCCTATGTAAACTGCTCATGGAACAATTACCTGCAATGATCAGTCAATTTGCATGCAGGGCCAATCATCGCAGGTAATTACCCCATAAGCGATTACATGGGAGCGGCCATGATTAGCTGTGGGAGCAGTCAGCCCCTTGTTGCTTACAAAGGGGCTGCTGCCCACAGCTAATTGCTAGGAGCCCCCTGCATGTAAATTGGTAACAGGCCTATAGCTGGCTATACACCAACTGAAATCTGTCTGGTTCAGCAGGGATCGGCTGAATTCAGTGTGTCCACTTCAGTTCAGTCCACCCCCCTCTTATGTTGCCAAGTGGTTGCAGCCACTGATCAGTACATTCTGACAGCAGCTATCAGAATACAATGTCCCCAGGTAAATGATCTAAATTAGGAAGCAAAAGAACAGATTCACAAATAAGCCCCCCATTTTCTTCATTCTGGGTTGCAGTTTGTAGGAAGCTCCTATTCTCGCAACACTGATTATCTAGTCACATATGCTCTACATTCGTTTAGGTAACCTTTTTATTTTATTTTAAACACTAGAAAAGTGACAAAAAAAAAAAAAAAAAAAGGAATCTAAACCTTTATTGTTTTCCAACCAACAATCTATACTATGCAAGCTTACAGCAGGCGCCCCTATATACTACATTCATACCCTAATCTCATTCTTAACACAGGTTACCACAATGCCGCTTTAAACGTATTGCAAAGGCTGCCTTTTTTTTTTTTTTTTATCCCTGCTTAAAATTCTCAAAGCAGAAGGGAAAGAAAAAAAATGAATCAGTGATTACTCAGGGAACCTATTTAGATTCCACAAGCATACGGGCTTCTCTGAGACTCCAACCACTGCAAGCCAAGGCTCTCCTCCTTTCTATCCAATACACCCACACAAAGACACGCAGCTCTGCACCACTGAATGAAGGTTTACATTAATAACCTCTATGGAGTTTGCTATGAATGAAAAGACGTCAGAGCTGATCCTGTACAGACTGAGGAGTGGTGCTCCATCGCATATTAAACATTCAGGTATATCTTGGCGTGATAAGGCAGCTCCACACACTGTGCTGTATGGGTATTGCAGAACATCCGAAGCTTGCTTAAAAAAAAAAAAGGAATAAGCTGCTACAGTCAATGTATTTTAGATCTAAAAATTTAAAACAAGGTATTTTGATTTGCCATGAATAAATGTAATTTACATTTACTCCTCATGCATACAGGATTTAATATTTAGATTGCTAATATACACTTTGAGACACTATTCTAAAAATGAAGATGCAATAAGAATGCATCCAGAGCAGGGCTTTTGCAACAAAAAAAAAAAACACATAAGCAGCTAGTATAAGGGGACAGGTAAGCTTACCTAAAAGTTTACTGTTCCCTAAAAATGCCATAGTACTATCCTAAGGTCTACCCGCTGTTCCAGCATGTACTCCATCTTACAAAAATCTACAGTTCCCAGGCAGAGTAACCTTGAAGAGTATATGTTACCTCAACACTTCAGATTCCTGATACGTGCCTGCTGTACCATGTACTTGTATGAGATAGTATCCTGTTCTCTTTGTATTGCTTCCTTTGTGTGAAATCCCTGATGCCAGTCTCTCTGCTTTCCTAAAAACTGACCGCACAAGGCATAAGAGCACAACCTAGTCAGTTCTCTGGCTGTGCTGGGAACTAAGGATGGATTCGGGCGTGTTCGCACACTCCACGTGTAGAACCCCGGCAGGAAGTCGGCGCGGCGGTGCGCTAATCACAGGCAGTAAGACATTTCCCGATCTCTGCAGCCACGCATTGGGACAATGTCTCACTGCCTGTGATTAGTGCAGCGCTGTGCCGACTTCCTAGCGGGCTCTGCACGTGGAGTGTGCGAACACGCTCGAGCCCCTCCTTACTGGGAACTTAGCCTGTTCTCCTCCGAAGATCAGATTTGTCCTGACACGCCGATGGGAAGAGCGGTGTGCTGCCGTTTCTCCTCCTCTTGCTCCCTGAGCTCCTTATGCAGCTGAGAACAGAGATTATGTAATCGCTTAGGCCAAGCAGCGGCGAAGTTGGCAGTAAAGTGCCACTAGCTTTAGCAGTGCTTTACCATCGTTTTAGCGGCACTTTTCTGCTGCTAGCGAGGCGCTTTTAACCCCCGCTAGCTAGCAACTGAAAAAGGGTTAAAAGCTCCTACAAAGCTTGTGAATCCGCTGATTTCAATGGCAGGGGCGTTTTGGTAGCAGTGTATTCACCGCTCCTAAACCGCCCTAAAGATGCTGCTTGCAGGGCTTTTTTCCCGTCCTGCAAGCGCACCGCTCGTGAGGAGAGGCGCTTTACAATCGATATTTTTAGCGCTAAAACGCCTGTAAAGCGCCTCAGTCTGAAAGTGCCCTTATAAAAAAGGGTGAAAAAAGTAAATAAAAAAAAGCAAAACAATGTTTTTTTTCATTTGCATACACAAATGTTTGGACTTTCATTTCTATTTTAAACTGAATGGGATGTTTTAAATTTACTTTAAGAACAACAGTCTACAATTTAACCTCCGGGTCACTTTATATTCACAGTGTTTCACTGTGAATCAAATGCACTTAGCACTTTAAAAATAGGATGCTACTGCATCTAGAGAAGGGTTTCTCAAACATTCTAAAACGGTTTACGATCCTTCAGACTGCAAGTGGGCCAGACTATTGCCAGCTGGACTTGAAAATGCCCCAGAAGTCAATGGGTGTAAACAAAAAGATCTAGCACCTGTAGTAGGAGGAATAACGCTCCATTTGTGTCAGTGGAGGAAACCGTTCCCACGGTTTGTGTCATATTGGGAGGAATAGTGCCCCATTATTCTGGTCAGTGGGAGGAATGGTCCTTTGTGTCCATGGAAAAAAACATTGCCCCTTTCTTATCAGTGGGAGAAATAATGCTCATCACTGGTGTCAGTGGAAGGACAAGTGCCCCATTGATGGTATCAGTAAGGAAATTGGTGACCCATTGCTGGGGTCAGTGTGAGAAATTGTCCCCTATTGTTTGTACCAGAGAAAGGAATAGTACCCTAAAGATCAGTTAAAGGCAAGCAAAAGGACTGCATCCAACCCATGGCCTCCAGTTAAGGAGACACCGATCTACAGCATCAGTGTTGATTCCATTTTTTGGTAACCAGTTTGACTTGCGGACTACAAAATTCAAGACAAACTAGTTCATTACTGCAAAAAAAAAAATAAAAATAAAAAAAAAGGAGCTTTTGATTGCTGTAGTGTAGAGAAAACTTTAGCGAGTTTTGTGCTTCTTACATTAGTTGCATACACCATAATTCGCCGCACATACATGACAGGCATACCAGTCAAAGTAAGACCTCCAGCGCTGCGCTCTCAGCGCAGGGGCACTTCTATTCTCTCCTGGTCTTCTCTTCAAGTTTGCGCTGTTCAGCCAGGCCATGATGAGGTCACTCATGTGCTTGCACATGGGAATTGCATCACTATGAAACAGAGCTCTGTGCATCACTGGTGACAGTCAGGAGTAAGTATTTTATGACAGAGGGGTTGTCAGAAAGAAAAAGATAAGTATATTCTGTGTGGACATGGATAGCATTTAAAGCAGAACTTCAGTCATTTTTTAATCTTTCCATCTATTAAATTCCCAGCCCTTGTCGTTTTAACTTTGGATAGTAAAACATTTTTTTTCTGCCTGTAAATACATTATACAGCCCACTTCCTGTTTCTTGTCTGGTAAAAAGCCTAGGCTTGTGACATCATGCACAGCTCTCGCGCTCACTCTTGGGAAAGTTTGCCAGGAAGGGAGGGGGGATGAGTCATAGGAGGACCAATAAGAGCTGCAGGGCTGGAGGCATGCCTCTGTGTGTCTGTGTAAATCCAGGAAGTGAACAGGCAGCAGCTTCAGCTGCCCACAGTTAAAATGGTTGCAGCCAGACTCAGTGGAGGGAGATTTGTGCAGCATATTTGGCAAGTACAGAATCGCAGTATCTATAAAATAATATGCAAAGTGGTTGGAGGGAAGCTTCACAATGGCAAAGATGTTTTTATTACAAATTATGTGAGCAGATTGCAGTTACTCTTTAACATCTCACTGAAAACATTTCCCAACAGGGACACAGACAACATTTAAAACTCAAAATAGGATGCAACTCTTACCCATTCCTCTATTAGTCACTGAAGTTCTAGCGTTTAGCAACTCAGACAGAAATAGGACATGATCCAGACTTGGTTAGTAGTTGAGTCTCTATGCCAAGGATCCAGTGGGTTTCACAGAGACACAGCAACTGATAAAATGACTAAAATTCCCTTTAGTACTGTAGTTAACTTTTTAGGCCACAACAGGTTCGCTTTAAAAGGAAAACTGACGGTCTGCAGGCTGCCAGTTGGACAGCCCGGTTGCTTATGAAATATTACATAAACATACTGAAATGTAGTAATCAGCAATGCAAGATTAAAATCTAGTTAAAGCGGAGTTCCGCCCACCGCTGCAAAAATGAAAATGAAACATTTAATCCAGTGTTTGGTTGTCTTCACCATTTGTCAACAACGGTCTGTGTTCTTTTGGAGATGTTGGTGCAACATCCTTGCTTTCTGTGGTTCATCTTCACTCCATTACCTCACAGGACAATTTTGCCAGCTACCAGGGTGTACAATTCCATCTATGTCTCTTCTCTTAAGTAGCTCAGTGCTAATATAGAGTACATTTATATATATATATATATATATATATATATATATATATATATATATATATATATATATATATATATATATATATATATATATATATAAAAAACACAATAGCACTCATGGTTTTACAATACAACTGTAGAGGTGGTCACATGTTTAGCAATGAATGGGTCTTATCATGTGTGTTTTTATATGTAGTTTTCCATAACCTTTTCATACCATTAAACTTTTTGCCTTATTGTGATGTACAGTGGGCTGTGAGAGTCTTTTGTTTCGTTAAGCGAGGAGGCGGTTGAGCTAAATTCAGGTTTTTTATTCTTGAGTTACACATATATGATTTTTGACAAAAGCTCCCACTTGTATCCCTTTTCCCCCCCCGCTCATCTATTTGATGAGTGTTGCATAATGGCAGATGGCCCCCTTCCCCTCACCAGGTAATGATAGATGACGTTCCCCCACCGGGTAATTAATGACTGATTCTCCACCCAGACCCCCCCCCCCCTCATCCTGCTAACACAGTAAAATCTGTAGTCCCTCAGGAGGTGTTCGGGAATTTGTGTGAGGATTTTTCAGCAGGTATTTTTTGGGAGGGTGGAGCAGTGTGCATCTCTGTGCACAGATCTGACCATTAACTTACCTCATTGATGACAGTGGTTCTGGCTCACGGATGGTGCTCTCCTCCTGGCTCAGCAAGCCCTGTGACTGCTTGGTGTTCGTCCCTGACCGGTCATCAGCATTTACATTTTCCCGTCCCAGGCTGGCCGTTCCCGTCCTTCCTCCGCTAGCTACGGAGGGAACATTTTTTTTACTGCCCACTAGATGGCACTAATCCCTATCAATACACACACACACACACACACACACACACACACACACACACTGGGGGTGGGGGTGGAAATGCGATTCGGAAAGGAATTGCACTGCATTCCCATTCAAATCACATGTGTTCCTTTGCAGTGCGATTTGCGCCCATTAATTTTGTATTGACGCAAATCGCGCCGCAAAATATCGGTTTCAGAATCCCCAGCATTTGGCCCGAGTGCAGGTACACGCTCAAATGCCTGGTATCGGCACCAATACCGGTGCATCCCTAATTTTTACCTACAGGTAAGCTTATAATAAAGCTTATTTGTAGGGAAAATTAATATCTCCTAAATGTCCACCATTTAGGAGATATTTGCTCTTTTTTTTTAAAGGGTAACTTTATTGTACCTAAAATTTACAGATACAAAATAAAATAGAGCGAACATTGCCCAGGTATCACAACATAAATGTAAACAGAGTGTCCATTTAATAAACTTACAGCAGGTATTAAGGAAATGGTTACAGTATACAACACAAACTCATCTATAATCATAAAGAATAAAGATACAAATTGTCAATGGAACGTTACATACGCAACAGAGAGAAGAAAAAAAAATAGTTTAGAACTCTGCAAGTAGTCCCTAACTCCGGATAAGTCAGGTGGTAAAGTGCTGGTAGAATTTTTACCCATGGATTCCAGCTTTTATGAAATTTGCGAGGGCAGCCTCTAGCCTCATATGACAAATTGTATAATGGGAGTGCCCGATTATTAGGGCTAAGCCAGAAAGCTATAGTAGGGGGAGCTGGAGATTTCAAATACATGGTGATAGGTTTGGGAATTCTTAGGTAGGGATTCATCATCAATATATCCAAATAGGCACCTTAAGGGATTACAGATATTAAGTATTTGAGTAAGCGAGTTGATGAAAGCGGTGACCTCAGACCAAAAATGATCTAATAGGTGGGCATTGCCATAGTATGTGATAAAAACATGCCATCTGCTGAGGAGAATTTGGAGAAGATAGCTGAGGGCAACCTCTTCAAACGAGAAAGGAGATAGAGAGTATAATAAGACCTATATAGAAACTTGGTCTGGATAACTTTATCCTTAGAGGAGATAAACACGGGGACCTGTAGCGGGAGAATTTCCTGCCAGACTTCCTCCGCAAGTTCCGGTTTGTCTGAGCACTATTTGGATTTGGTAAGATTGAGTCTGTCGGTTTTAGAGTGAAGTAGGGAAGAATAATATGTAGAAATGAGTTTAGAATGAGAAGGATCATTCAAGAGGTGTTCCAAAGAGGAGGGATATAAATAGATATTATGCAGGCCAAAAGTGAGCTGCAGCCATATGTCGTAATTGTAAATACCGAAAATAAGTTGTGGACGGGAAATTAAAGTTAGTCAAGGAGCAAAAAAGGTATCCGATTAAAAAAAAAGTGTAAAAATCAATTTCACCTCATGCCAGAACCAGAATGCCTCATCTGTCCTTTGGAAAAACTCCCACAAACATGGACTGTTCCATAAGAGAGAGTTGGGGGAGTGTACAGGGGCTATTCCAGATGCAAGTACATTGGAGAGTTGGCAGCATCATGGATAAAATACTTGTACTCTCCCTGCCCATAGCGTTTTGGCGGTGAATTACATTTTGTAGGGATTCGTAAGATGTGAGAATAGCTGCCGATAGGGCTGTGACTGCATTATTAATTTCAGGATAGAACCACCAATGAGCATGATGCAATTGAGAGGCAATTTAATAGGTTTGTACGTTGAGGACTGCAAGGCCCCCTCCAACAGCTCTACCTCCCCAAATAAAGGACGCAAGGATAAAGTCAATCTCATGAAAGCAGTGTTAAGGGGTATACACTGTGGAATTACCTAGTACATAGAGGAAGCCTGGCAGGAAAATTATTTTTAATATCCCTACATAATATAAGGCCAGGGGAAGATTGGACCAAGCTTTTAGCGTTTACCAATGAGAGAGTCCAAATTATTCTTAATGTATGAGGAAAGAGGTTGTTGGATTATTATGACCAGATAACGGAAACAAGAGACAATTTTGATATTTGCTCTTTTGGCAGCCGGTGAGGTCACCAGCGCATGTGCTCCGAAAGAACAGTATACCTGTACCATTTCTTCAGAGCAATGTGCCCTGGCCATGCCTCTCACACGCATTCAAGCTACTGTTGCCCGCAAACCCGGAAGGAAGACCGGGTGAAGATGGAAGCCCTGTCAACTGTGAAAGCACACCGCTTCGTTCAAGGCATGCATACTAGCACATTATGCCATTGCAAGGGATTTTTTTTACAATTAACTTTTTTAAAGTGGAGCTCCACCCAAAAATGGAACTTCCGCTTTAAGGGAAGGTGACCCCCTGACATGCCACATTTGGCATGTCATTTTTTTGGGGGGGGGGGTTTAGAGGATTCCAGCTCCCACTTCCTCCTGGTGCACCCACGGCGTCGGAAGGAAGATCACCTCTCCCCCCTCCCTCTCGGCAATCATCTGGGACACGTAACAGGTCCCAAATGATTGCCCAGCCAGTCACAGCACGCAGCGCCCAGTGACAATGCCAGCGCCGCTTGGAAGAGGTGGAGACGAGTGGGGCTTCGTTCCCCCGCATCGCTGGACTCTGGGACAGGTAAGTGTCCGGTTATTAAAGGTCAGCAGCTGCAGTATTTGTAGCTGCTGACTTTTATTTATTTATTTATTTTTTTAAGTGGAGCTCCGCTTTAACTGTCGTGGTTTACTACATAAACAAAGAATTAAAGTATCTATGGTCAAAAAGAAAAATCATATATATTTGGGTCCAAACTGTATTTCAGTTATTTATTTCCAGTCTAAAGTTTGTAAACTTACTTTGTGACGATTCCTACAAAATTACTTCCTCTAATTCTGACACGCTCTCGCAATGTGTTGGCACTGGAGAATTCCAATAAAAGTTTTGTCCAGATGGTATTACACTTCTGATAGCATTGCTCGTTGCCTCCCAACACATCCCTTAACTTTCTTTCAGGGCTGCTCAGACCTTGGTGATATGAAGTACATTTGGTTAACCTGTCCTAAAATTAGGAGGTTATGGATCCAGGTGTACACGATGATCGATATAATCCTACATGTTAACCTCCGTAAAAATCCATGGGAGGCTCTCCCACATCAGCCGATACTAAATGTTTCCCGTCGGGAGTGCACAATCATAACCTACATCTTCATGGCCATTAAACAATAGTGAGAGAACACCAACACTTAGCTTTGAAGAGGTAAAAAAAAAAAAAAAAAAAATAGGATTTTTTTTATAACAGCTTACCTGTAAAATCCTTTTCTTTTGAGGTACATCACGGGACACAAAGCCTCAGTAATTACTGATGGGTTATGGGTATCACAAGGTGATTGGACACTGGTCACACCCTAGACAGGAAGTTCAACCTCCTATATAACCCCTCCCCTTACTGGGGATACCTCAGTTTTGTAGCAAAGCAATATAAGTGTATTAGAAGAGGGTGGGACATCTGTGTCCTGTGATGTACCTAAAAAAAAAGGATTTTACAGGTAATATAAAAAATCCTATTTTCTTTCTCGTACATCACGGGACACAGAGCCTCAGTAATTACTGATGGGATGTCCCAGAGGAATGCTATTTGAGGGGAGGGGACCACACAATGTAGGGTGTAATCAGACCTGAGGACCTCGTACTGCTGCCTGCAGCACACTACGCCCAAAGGCGATATCCTCATGCCTTTCCACATCCACCTGATAAAATCTGGTGAATGTATGGACTGAAGACCAGGTTGCGGCCTTGCAGATTTGAGCCATAGAGGCCCGGTGATGCACCGTCCAAGAAACACTAATCGCCCTTGTGGAGTGTGCCTTGATTTGAAAAGGTGGAATTTTTTGTTTCAAACCGTAAGCTTGAATAATCATTTGTCGAATCCATTTAGAAAGGGTAGACTTTGACGCTGCCTGTCCTCTATTGGGACCTTCTGGTAGTATGAACAAAACATCCGTTTTGCGAACTTTAGCAGCTGCTTCCAGATAGGCCTTGACTGCCCTTACTGCATCCAAAGAATGTAGTGACCTTTGTTACGTAGAACAGGGATCTGGAAAAAAGGAAGGCAGAACAATATCTTGGTTTAGATGGAAATCTGAAAGCACTTTCGGTAGAAAGCTAGGATGAGGGCGCAATACCACTCTATCCTTATGCATGACTAAATAAGGCTCTTTACAGGAAAGGGCTGCTAATTTTGATACTCTTCTAGCAGAAGAAATGGCTACCAGGAAAATTAACTTTCTTGTCAACAAGACCCAGGGAATCTGACGTATTGGTTCAAAAGGCTGTTTCTGTAAAACTGACAGAACCAAATTCAAGTCCCAGGGTTTTAGGGGCGTTTTAACTGGAGGATTAAGACGCGTCACCCCCTGCACAAAGCTTCGGACCAAAGAACGTGAAGCAAGTTGAAATAATACTGATAAGGCCGAGACCTGGCCCTTGATGGTACTCAAGGCCAGCTTCATTTCTAATCCTATTTGTAGAAAGTCAAGAATTCTACCTATGACATACTTTCTGGGATGCCAACCCCTGGCTTCACACCAGGATACATAAGTCTTCCAAACTCTATGATAAATCACTCTGGAAGCTGGCTTCCTTGCATTGATTAAGGTAGAGATCACAGGACCTGAAAGCCCACGACTCTTCAGAACGTGGGTTTCAATAGCCAAACCATCAAATTTAGCGTTTGTAAGGCAGGATGGAACACTGGACCTTGAGATAACAGGTTTGGACGTGACGGTAGGGTCCACGGGGAACCCACTGTCATCCTTACTATTTCTGCATACCAAGCTCTCCTGGGCCAGGCTGGGGCTACCAGAAGTACCGACTTCTTCTCCTGCAGGATCCTGCGAAGGAGCCGTGGCAGTAGCAGAATAGGAGGGAATGCATAAATCAGTGAGAACCGATGCCACAGAATCACCAACGCATCTGTCCCGCATGCAAGAGGATCCTTTGTTCTTGCCACAAACTTGTCAACCTTTTTTTGAATCTGGATGCAAAGAGATCTACATCTGGAACCCCCATCTTTGGCATATGGCCCAAAAGACGTCGGGGTGAAGAGACCATTCCCCCGGGACTAACCGCTGGCGACTCAAATTGTCCGCCTGCCAGTTCTCTATCCCTGGAATGAAAACTGCCGATATGCATGGCACATGCTTTTCTGCCCAGACTAAAATCTAGTTCACTTCTCTCTGAGCTGCACGACTCCTGGTGCCTCCTTGATGATTGATATAAGCCACTGCTGTGGCACTGTCGGACTGGATCCTGACAGGGCAACCCTGTAGCCTGAGAGTCCAGGCCCTTAGGGCTAGATACTCCGCACGGATCTCAAGAATGTTGATGGGTAAGGTCCTCTCGATTTCAGACCATTCCCCCTGGACCACAGACTGTTCCAGAACTGCTCCCCAACCCGAAAGACTGGCATCCCTTGTTACCACTGTCCAGGTAACCGGTAAAAAGGCTTTCCCTTTTTGCAGGTTTTCGGGTATTAACTAACTGAGGCTCTGACGCACTGCAGGAGACAGATGCAATCGGAAAATCTAATGCCTGTACCTTTTGTTCCAAGCAGACAGGATACTGTGTTGCAGCGGTCTTAAATGAATCTGAGCATAGGGAACTGCTTCGAATGAAGCCACCATCTTTCCCAGCAGCCTCATACAAAGGCGGACAGAAAGACCCTTTTTGGTCCTGACTAGGGATGAGCTTCGAGTTCGAGTCGAACTCGTGTTCGACTCGAACATCAGCTGTTCGCAAGTTCGCCGAACAATTTGGGGTGTTCGCGGCAAATTCGAATGCCGCGGAACACCCTTTAAAAGTCTATGGGAGAAATCAAAAGTGCTACTTTTAAAGGCTTATATGCAAGTTATTGTCATAAAAAGTGTTTGGGGACCTGGGTCCTGCCCCAGGGGACATGGATCAATGCAAAAAAAAGTTTTAAAAACGGCCGTTTTTTCAGGAGCAATGATTTTAATAATGCTTAAAGTGAAACAATAAAAGTATAATATCCCTTTAAATTTCGTAGCTGGGGGGTGTCTATAGTATGCCTGTAAAGGGGCGCATGTTTCCCGTGTTTATAACAGTCTGACAGCAAAATGACATTTCAAAGGAAATCCGCGCCAAAATTAAAAAAAAAAAAACAAAAAAAAAAAAAAAAAAAAAAACGGATAAACCGGAAAAAACCAGACCCTTATCCGAGCATGCAACCTGGCAGCCCGCAGGAAAAAAAAGGGGGGGGGACGAGAGAGCGCCCCCCCCTCCTGAACTGTACCAGGCCACATGCCCTCAACATTGGGAAGGTGCTTTGGGGTAGCCCCCCAAAACACCTTGTCCCCATGTTGATGAGGATAAGGGCCTCATCCCCACAACCCTGGCCAGTGGTTGTGGGGGTCTGTGGGCAGGGGGGGCTTATCGGAATCTGGAAGCCCCCTTTAACAAGGGGACCCCCAGATCCCGGCCCTCCCCCCCTGTGTGGAATGGTAAGAGGGTACAAAAAGTACCCCTACCATTTCACTAAAAAACTGTCAAAAATGTTAAAAATGACAAGAGACAGTTTTTGACAATTCCTTTATTTAAATGCTTCTTCTTTCTTCTTCTATCTTCCTTCATCTTCTTCTTCTTCTGGTTCTTCCTCCGGTGTTCTCGTCCAGCATCTCCTCCGCGGCGTCTTCTTCCCTTCTTCTCCTCGGGCCGCTCCACATCCATGGCATGGAGGGAAGCTCCCGCTCTTCTCTTCATCTTCTTCTCTTCTTCATCTTCTTCTCCGGGCCGCTCCGCATCCATGCTGGCATGGAGGGAGGCTCCCGCTGTGTGACTCTTCTCCTCTTCATTTTTAACATTTTTGACCTTTTTTTAGTGAAATGGTAGGACCCCCTTACCATTTCACACGGGGGGGGGGCAGGATCTGGGGGTCCCCTTGTTAAAGGGGGCTTCCAGATTCCGATAAGCCCCCTGCCCGCAGACCCCCACAACCACCGGCCAGGGTTGTGGGGGTGAGGCCCTTGTTCTCAACATGGGGACAAGGTGTTTTGGGGGGCTACCCCAAAGCACCCTCCCAATGTTGAGGGCATGTGGCCTGGTACGGTTCAGGAGGGGGGGGGGGGCGCTCTTGTCCCCCCCCCTTTTCCTGCGGCCTGCCAGGTTGCGTGCTCGGATAAGGGTCTGGTATGGATTTTTGGGGGGACCCCATGCCGTTTTTTTTTTTTTTTATTTTGGCGCGGGTTTCCCCTTAAAATCCATACCAGACCTGAAGGGCCTGGTATGAAATTTAGGAAGACCCCCCACGTCATTTTTTTTTTTTTTTAATTTTGGTTCGGGGTTCCCCTGTGGGGGATGTTGTTTTTATCAATGAACTTCTATGTGTATTGTCGGACCGGCAATGCAATAGCCGCGAGTAGTTTTAAATTACTTTTTTTCCTTTAAAATGTCATTTTGCTGTCAGACTGTTCTAAACACGGGAAACGTGCCCCTTTACAGGCATACTATAGACACCCCCCAGGTACAAATTTAAAGGGATATTACACTTTTATTGTTTCACTTTAAGCATTATTAAAATCACTGCTCCCAGAAAACGGCCGTTTTTAAAACTTTTTTTTGCATTGATCCATGTCCCCTGGGGCAGGACCCGGGTCCCCAAACACTTTTTATGACAATAACTTGCATATAAGCCTTTAAAATTATCACTTTTGATTATTCCTGTTCGTGTCCCATAGACTTTAACGGTGTTCGAACAAACTTTTTTCCTGTTCGCATGTTCTGTTGCGAACCGAACAGGGGGGTGTTCGGCTCATCCCTAGTCCTGACTACCTGCATCTATGACCAAGCCCAAATACTCTAGTCTAGTTGAGAATCCAACCTAGGTATTCCAAGTAGTTGACTGTGGTCACCAAGTTCTGGTTCAAGCAGGCTACCGACCGGTCTATCAAGAGCAGGTCGTCTAGGTATGCTATGACAGTTATACCTTGGGCCCTTAATCTGGCCAGGAGGAGCCAAGATCTTTGTAAACACCCGAGGTGCAGTGGCTAGCCCGAAAGGCAGGGCTACAAACTGAAAATGGCATTTTTCTATTTCGAAACGCAAGTACTTTTGATGAGCAGGGAAAATGGGTACATGCAGGTACGCATCCTTGATGTCAATTGACTCCAGAAATTCTCCTCCTTGTACGATGGAGACTACTGACTGAATTGATTCCATGTGAAAAGATTGAGTCTTTAGGAATCGGTTTAGATCCTTTAGATCCAGGATGGGTCTGACATCTCCATTTGGTTTTCGAACCGTGAAAAGGTTGGAATAAAATCCCAATCCCTATTCTTCTGTGGGAACCACCATGATGACCCTTTGCGACAATAGTCGCTCCATTGCTAGAAGAAGCGACTTTTTCTCTGGATCTCTGGGGACATTTGATCTGAGGAAACGAGGAGAGGGGAATTCTGGAACTCCAGTTTGTAACCTAGAGTAACCGTGGAGATTACCCATCTGTCCTGGAAATCCTCCTGCCAGAGCTCTGAGAACTGTAGCAGTCTTCCCCCCACCCGAGCGAGCGGGGCGCACCTTCATAAAGAGGCTTTAGCGTCTTGTCTAGTAGGCTTCTTCCCCCAGGACTTCTTTTGTCCCTGGGGTCGACTCTGAAATTTATTTCTTGAACCTGACAGAGGAGGCCGTCGCGACGGCCTGGAGGCTGATGCTCCTGGCACTGGGGAAAGAGCCCGTTTAAAAGAGGGACGCTTACTCCTTTTCTTAACAGGTAAGAGAGTGCTTTTCCCACTAGAGATCTTTTGGATATAGTTGTCCAAATCCTCTCCAAACAGCCTAGCACCACGAAATGGAAATCCAGCCAGAATCTTCTTACATGGTGCTTCGGCTGACCAATTTTTTAACCATAAGATTCTGCGCATATGAACCAACCAAAGCGAAAGGCGAGAGGTCTGGATGATAGAATCTCTGATAGTGTCAACAGCAAAACATAAGGCCGCTGGAAGGTTGGCCAACCCCCGGGCCTGCTGTTCAGGTAGAACTTTGAAAACCTGTTTAACATGGTCTCTCAAGTATTGACAGACCCCGATCGCTGCTACTGCAGGTTGATCTACTGAACCCGCTAAGGAAAAAATATTTTTTAACAGGGATTCCATCTTTTTATCAATTGGATCCTTGAGCATCTGAGCATTGTCAACAGGACAAGTCAGACTTTTATTTACGGAGGAAATGGCAGCATCAACTGCCGGTATACCCCACATTTTTCTAAACTTTTCTTCCATAGGATAAAGTGTTAAACGTTTTTTTCCGCTCAGAATAAATGAGCTTTTCTAGTAAATTATGAACAGAAAAAGCATGTGTTGTTTGAGGAGGCTTCAGTGAACCCAAAGAAGAGGAGGGTTCTTTAACTGACTCAGACACGGGCAACTTAAATGTGGAACGGACCAACCCAGCAAGGATCTGTACTAACACCTTCTCATCCTGAGAAGCTGAAGAGGGTCCCTCTCCACTTGATTCCTCAGAAGAGGAATCATCAGTCCCATCCCAATCCTATGAAAGGGATTCCTCTCCTTTTTCCCCAGAGTTCCTCTGCTTGAGGGTCCTGGGTAACAGAGGGAGACCTAATGCGTTTTCTTCCACTGAGTGAAGACGCAATTAAGACCATTAGTCTTTCCTCTAGTCCATTAATGGTTGAGGAAAAAACCTCCTGCGTAATGTATACTGGGGCTGAAGTGCCAGAAGCAGATGCAGCCCCGGACCCTGACGGCTCACCCTGTCCAGCCATCCCAGATCCTTCAGGGGGGAAGGTGCTGCAGAAGGGGGGTCATCAGAGCCCCAGGGAGATCCCCTAGAGCCTCTGGTTTTTGGGGTATTTGTACCTCTTCTACCCATAGTGCAAAGCAACAAGGCGGAGGTATCACACAAATGAAACACTGACTGCTGAGCGATGTAGTACAGCAACTGTCGCTGCTACCAATGCCCAGTCTAGTGTTTCTAAGTAAATGCTGCCTGGGAGAATGCCTGTGTCCCACCTTACATGCGACCATTAGCTCTGTGCCCCTCCATAGGCTGTGTGCACCTGAAAAAGTGTGCTCTTATAGCCTGTGCAGCCGGTGATGTGGGCGTCTAAGCACACCGGACGTCGCGCTAATGCTCCGCCCCCCCTCCTCAACCCCCCCCCCTCGTTTTTTCAAAAAAAGTGCGCTTTCCCGCGCGAGCCGATCCTCTGGGACAAGCATGGAGGGGAGGCTGGGGTGGAGGAGGAAAGGAGAGGGGCCGGCAGATGAGGAACCTGCCAATAGTAGTGGCGGCGGCAGCAGTGGCGGTAGCGCAATATACTATCGCTTTTCAGGCCACCCTGGCCCCCCTAAACCTTGGGGGGGAATATCTTTGAGGAAAGAGCCCCCCATCCCATCCTACCTGGAGCTTGGCTGGAGGAGCTGTACAGCGTGGACACCGAGACAAACAGATCAAGCATGAGAAAGTATGTGCTCTTGGCAGCCCCCGGTGGCGACAATAGGCATAGCATACATTTACTTAAAGGAGAAACCTACTAGAATCAAAAAATTCTGAGGAATCTCCCTTACCTTATCCAGCTGCAGGGTTCTGTTATACAGACCCAATCTTCACCTCTCACGGTGGGCTTCGTTTGGAAAAACCTTCAGAGACAGGGGCCCCCTAGAAAAGGAGGATCCGCAGTTCTGGGCCCGTAAAGCACCCCACCAGGGATATGGCTAGAAAAACCGAATACTGGATGCCGGGGTCCAGCTCTCTAAAAAGAGAAGTGTTACAGGTAAGACCTCGTTTCTTCGGACACGAGGCCCGGGTACCATCCAATTCGGCCTAGAAAGGACACCTTGAAGTGGATCCGGTTCGCATGGCCCCAGTATAGGATATAGGATATTCCCCTTTGGAGCTCAGCACAGCACATCTTTACATGTGACCAACACCTAAGACACTGGCGAAAAAACTGAGGTATCCCCAGTAAGGGGAGGGGTTATATAGGGGGTTGAACTTCCTGTCTAGGGTGTGACCAGTGTCCAATCACGTTGTGATACCCATAACCCATCAGTAATTACTGAGGCTCTGTGTCCCGTGATGTACGAGAATAAAAGATACACTTATAAATAAAAATCTTACTGAGGTCGTTAATGGCATACATGATAAATATCTGGGCACCTGGCAGTCTTGGTTAGATGACTATACGCCCTCCCAATTTACAGTGTGCCTTTTGGCTTTATACCTTAGCCCTAAGCTCCTCGAGGGCAGGGACTGATGTGAATGTACATTGTATATGTAAAAGCGTAAGTGTAAATTGACGGCGCTATACAAGTACTTGAAATAAATAAAATAACAGCTGATTCCCAGAACAATCACACCAGCCTCTAGGGTTTTCACTCTGCCCCCACCCATCCCTTCCCATCCCCCCCCCACCTTTCATTCTCTTTCTTTTCCCCTCATCTTGTTTTTTTCTTCACAGATTTTTCTGCAGGGAATCCAGGAAGTTGTGGCAAGATTCATAATATGAAAGAGGATTTTTCAAGCAATATTATTTGGGTTGTTAAAAATTACTGTTTGTTTTATTACAATACTGAGGTTATAAAATTAAAGTGTATACTGTATAGTATACCAAAGATTTGTGAGTGAAGAGCTGAAACCCCGGTAAGGTTTTTAATGACCCCCACATCCCCACTGGGGAAACGCACTCTCGCCACTTTTCCTGGTAAGCGTTGTCAATGGGAAAGAAAGTATAAAGCCTCGTGGAACACAACTCTAGGTTTTCATTCGTTCAACCCGCTCAGGTCGGAGCCGCTGTACTAACAATCTGATGTTAGTACAGCGATCTCCCCTGCTGAGCTATCGGGTTCGGACAGGGAGATGGCCCTCCTGCCAGAACACTCCGGTCAGTCCTCTCAGCCACTGGCTGAAAGTGCTGATCGGAAGCTGGTCGGCAGACTTTTCGCCGAAGGGCTGGCCTCTGCTGGACCAGCTGCCACACACATGGGCCGAATGTCGGCTAGTTTCTATTGAACCAGCCGATGTCGGAAGACATTGGGCCTGTATGCACTAGGTTTTAGGGAAATCCAAAATGTTACAATTGTCACCGGAACAGATGGTGTGGTTGGGAAAGGAAATTAAGGGAACATACCCTAACCACGGGCTAGGGATGCACAGATACTAGTATCCGTATTAGGTGCAGATACCGAGCCTTTGCATGAGTACATGTACTCGTGCAAATGCTCCGATGCCCAATCCCATACCTGTGTCCTCAGCGTAGCAGGGGGTGGGGCCAGGCAGCCTCACAGATAGGTGGGGGCAGTTACAAGCACCGATCTCCCTATGTGGCTGTCAATAAGTCAGCTGACAGCCACTTCTTCTCTCTCCCACGGCTGTCAGCTGCTTTATTGAAAGCCACACAGGGAGATCGGTGCCTGTAACTGCCCGCACCGATCGTCTCAACTGTCCTGTGTTCTCCTACGGTTGCCCGGGTCTTACTCTGGTCCCGTACTCATCCTGTATCTGTCAGGAAGGAGCTGGTATATATGTCATTTACTAGCTCCTTCCTTTTCTGAATGAACAGAGTCAGTAATCACTGACTCTGTCCGTTCATAACTGTCACTGAGCATCGTAAACTGTGTTTACCATGCTTCAGTTTATAAATGGAGAGGAGCCTCTGTTTCTTGTCCATTCATCTTCAGTGCAGCTGAGGCTGCTGAGAAAGGGACTGGGGAGTCTGTGTCCTCAGTCCCTTTCCCTGTCTCAAAAGGGAGATGTCAGGGGTCTGTTTAGACCCCTGATCTCACTAAAGCCCCCCAACAGGGCTGATAAAAAAAAAAAATATAAAGAATTGTAATAAATGTAATAAAGGTTAAATTGTAAAAATAAAATAAACTAAAAAAAAAAAAAAAAAAAAAAAAAACTGACAGTCCACGCCTCATCAGTGCTGCATTATTAGTGCCACTGTCACATGACATTAAAAAAAAAAGTATTGGTAATCAGTGAGTACATGAAAAAAATAAAAAAATAAAAAAAAGTATCAGTACTCTAATCTTTTTAAAGAAGAAGCAATGTAGTATAGATGTACCCTAAACAGGAAAAAAAAAGGCATAGTAATACAACTTGCACCAGACTTGCATGAACCAGACGTCACCAGGACGACGAAGAGATATCGGTGGACGTGGTCGTGGTGGCGCGCGTACGGAGCATGTGTGCTCCTTCATCAGCCCTCCATCCAGACTGATATATATCCCAGCGTGGCTTTGCTGACATGCCCGATTTACCAGTATATCTTGTGAGTGAATTTAAACGTGGATTGTCATTTTATACTGCACTCAGAGTGGCACTGCTCTTTCTGCCTTCTATAGTCGCTAGCAATAATCACTGTGTGTTCTCCTGGCTGGGATGACTCCCTGCGCCACCCCCACCGAGGAGCACACAATAGTTCAGTGGGAGGGATTCCACCATCAACACTGATTGTGTTGATGGGGGGAAAAAAAAAAAATAAAAAATCAAGCGACTTTCTTTCCTGCAACCCATGAAAGCAGAGCTCCACCCAAAAGAAGAAACTCTGCTAGTCTGCCTCCACCCACCCTCCGCTGCCACATTTGGCACCCGTTGGGAGGGAGCAGGTAACTGGTTTTGACAGGAACCCACTTCCACTTACTACTGAGTTCACTGTGGAAAACTGAACCAGAACTTTTAAGTTTTGGAATAATCTGAAATAAGTACCTCCCAAATCTTTTTCCTCTGTAGTGCTGGCTAACACTGTACTCCCAATGTTATACTCTCTCAAGAGATTCCCTAGGTGCATTATTTTACATTTAGAAACATTGAACTGCAGTCTCCACTGCTTTGAACAATCTTCCAGCCAAATGCCAAATCATGTTAGATATCTCCAAGGATGTCAACCCTATTAAACACTTCTGTATCATAAGCAAAAAGACATATCTTGCTCAACAAACCTTTAGTTGTACAACTTTCAAAGAGATGAAATAGAACTGAACAGGACACAGTACAGAGCCTTGTGGTACCCCACTAGTGACTGGTCTCTGTTCTGAATGAACCCCATTTACAACTACACTGCCATGCTGCATTGGGCCCAGAAAGAAGTTTGTTTTTAAGTGATCCAAATATGAAAAAGTTGCGCTACATTAAACATTTCCCTATATAAGAAATGCTGTAAACCAGTGACATACAAAAGTCAAGGACACACCCGGATCAAGAGTGCACCCCAAACACCCTAAGCTCCTTCTGGTGATGGGTACATAAATGAATAGTGAAACTGACCAAATAACAGTTGAAATAAATCATATACAAGACCATTAATAAATAAATGAGTAATGTCTATATGGAAATTAAATATAGTGAGCAGCGTCTTCCTTAAATGTGATAGAAAGGTGAAAAATATGTATGTGATCCACAGCGGGTATCCGGGTCCAGATAATCAGCCTTATTCTTTGATGTCCACAAATGAGAGACAACTTGATGTAAAACTCGGTATACATCACAGAAGGATGCGGGACCATTCACAAAGCGCAGCTCAACTCACTTAGGAGCAGAAGGAAATCGGCTATCAAGCCAAAATGCTTCACTGCCCGGTTTCCCTCAGTCAAGATGCCAGCACCTGCAGCCGACTGAAGCATCAGCTCGGGTACTGACATCACTGGATCCCTGGACAGGTAAGTGTCCTTAATTAAACATCAGCAGCTACAGTACTTGTATAGCTGTTGATTTTTTGGGGGGTTTGGCAGGCAGCAAAAACACAGCTTAACCGCGCATTTTTGCCGCCCCCAACTGCAAGTCTAAACAAGACCAAAGGCCTTGTTGACATGGGGTATACTACAGCATGTTTAGGTGCACAAGGGTGCTCCATGCATCCCACGCAGGCAATCCTATTGATGTCAATTGGGACACAGCGGCTGCACAGGATTACACAGGTGTTCCATGTGGGTAAACACAGCCCTCCATGGGCGTACGATGTACCACACCACATTAAGTAAGGCCTTAGTAGGAATTTGGCAGAAATTTTGTAAGTTAAGTTGTGGTTTTATGTGCAAATAAGGATTTTTTTTTTGCGTTTTTTCAGTGCAAATAGCGATCTAATAAACATTTGCGCAAGTATTATGGAACTAAAAAAAGTCAATAGCATCTGTAAGTTTTTGTAGTCTTTGAGTCCAGATTCTGATTGGGGTATGTTCTTAGTTTTCCACACTCAGCTCCTGGGAGCAAAAGATTAGTTAAATAAGGTTCCTTCATGTTTTATCATTTTTATTTGAAAGTCTGTCTTTTGCAACCTTATAACAATATTGTATATAAAATTGTACTGCCTACCTTTTCAGGTACTACCGTAGCTTTATTACTCTACAGAAAGCGTATGCTATTGAAGGTGTCTGCACCAAACCCATAGGCAGAAGTAACTGGCTTATCTAACATTTTATCTGCTAGAAAAAGCAACAAATGTGTTTGCAAAACTGGTGTAAGCACAAGTCTACCGGAGAGCAGAATTCTCAACCTAGAAGTGTTAAACTAGCCATACACTGATCGAAATTTGGCCAATCCAACAGGGGCGGCTGAATTTCGATCAGTGTATGGGCTCTCCTGCTGGACAGAAGTGGATTGTTTAAATCGACTTCTGTCAAAATGGACATGCCGGGGGATTCCGTCATCCACCTAATTTGAGTGGATGAAGAAATCTGAAGCATTCATACCTCAAAGTGCGTCATACCTTTCTATTGTAAACGTCGTCTCACACAATTCTATCAAACCATGTCCTTATACCCATTTATTAGTGCCATCTTCCTTAGTGACATGTGGTCTACTAAGATCAAATAAAACCGTACAAAAATTAAATACATTACAGTTTGAGAGGAGAGATTGCATGTTGCGTGTTCAGTGTTAAATTAGCCAAACACATTACAATTTTAACATTTAGATCGTACAATCTTTATTTTGTCTGGCCAAATATGAATTGAAGAGATATTCTATATCAAAATGTAGTACATAGTAGCTGAAAATTAAAAAAAAAAAAAAAAAAAAAAGGGGGTTGCATAATCAAATTGTAACATGCAAGGCAAGGTTTACGATCCGCTTAGGTCAAAAGTCCCGTACATGCAGGCCAAATATCAGGCGGCATCGGCCGGTCCAATAGAAACCGTCTGACATTCAGCCCGTGTGTACTGCAGCTGTTCAGCTGGCTTCTGTTGAAGGGGCATAGCCAAAAAGGTCTGCCGACCAGATCCCATTCAGCGCTCTCAGCCAATGGCCGAGAGGGCACCGACCAGAGTGTTCTGGGGGGTGGGGGTGGGGTGGGGTTGTCCCCCTGTCGGAACACAATAGATCAGCAGGGGAGGTCCCTGTACTAACATTGGATTGTTAGTACAGCAGCTCCAACCTGAGCAGTCAGGTTTGTACTAGGTGGTGTGTAAACTGGGCTTTACAGAAAAATGTCCACTTATCCAATCAAGGTTTCATTCAAATTTTATAAAACGCACTGCATCAAAATGTGGGCTTACACACATTTTGTTATATATACACACAATTCTATCTAAGCGCAATAGGTTGTGACATGTGTCCAGTTTTGTACTCGGTACCCTTGGACTTTACCACATTTGCTAAAACCTTTATTGTACAATTGGATTGCTACATGTGTACTGTGTAATACACAGTACTGTTGGACTTTTATCACAACTGCTAACACTGTATACACTGCATGCCTTACATTATTTTAGGTATCCAAAGTCACCTTCTTGCATTTAACACTGACAGCCAAGGGCATGCTAAACGTCATAGCTGCCCCTTTTAGTTGGCTAATGACACACAGGGGATGTTTTACTATATTTGGACAGTGCAAAATGTGATGCAGGTCTGCATAGAAATAAGCTTCCATTTTTTTGTCAGAGCTTAACTGAACAAGCTGAAGTTAGAAGCTGATTGGCTGCCATGCACAACTGCACCAGAGTTTTTTTTTTTTTTACTCTCCCATTTTAGTAAATCAAACCCACAGTGTACACTCGGGCTCTCTAATAAACATGAAATTACTACAGTCGCTCAATAACTTCTACACACTTAAAGATACACATTCATGAGTAGTGGAGGCTAAACGTTTGCAAGCGTGAAGTGTAACATTGTCTAGTGGTGCCTGTACATAGTTGCAACAACCTCCCAAACACTCCTGTCACAGCCAAAAGCAAGGCCTACAGGAAAAGCTCCGACACATCCAGGTAGCGTCAAAACTTGGCGATAAGCCCCACCTTCTCACACATTCCAGTTAGGTCATTTCTATGATGCCCAACTTCACATGCTGTAAAAAGTCATCATTACAGATTACAAACTTTTTCTTAAATCATCAGATTTAAGATCATCAGATTTAATTGCAGATCCTTACCCGCTTTTCTACAGATAATGAATAGGGATGAGTTTTGGTGCGTTCAGATCATAGTCCCAACCCACCTGAGCAAGGAAGCAGTCACTGCACAACGCCAATCATAGGCAGTGGGGCATTTCCCAGTCCGCAGCTGCACACACACACACACACACATACACACTGCTCATGATTGGCGGTGTGCAGAGACGGCTTCCTGGCGGAATTGCTCAGGTGGGTTGGTACTAGGATCTGAATGCGCCTGAGCGCATCCCTAATAACAAAAGGCTACTTTTGAAAATAAAGTGCTTGATAAAAAAGGGTGCTAAGAAAGAAAGTATACCTTTACTATAATCATATAAGCAGTTTGTGTTCTAAAAAAAACCCAGGGACTGGTATTGGCAAATATCGTACCAAATATGAAATGCCTAGTGCAGTCAATTGCTGAGGATGCAACTCCAAATAAACTCTCTGCAGACTCCTAATGCCACGTACACACGATAGGACATTCCGACAACGAAATCCTGGATTTATTTCCGACGGATGTTGGCTTAAACTTGTCTTGCATACACACGGTCGCACAAATGATGCTGGAAATTCCGATCGTCAGGAACGCGCTGACGTACAACACATACGACGGCACTATTAAAGGGAAGTTCAATACCAAGTGAGTCACCCTTTGGGCTCCTTCTGCTAATCTTGCGTTAGTAGAAGTTTGGTGAGAGACGATTTGTGCTTTTCAGATCGTTACTGGTCTTCCGTTTTTGTGCTTGTGGCTTCGTATCTGGTTTTCAGTGCGTGTACTCAGTTCGCCTCTGTTTTTCAGTGCGTATTTTTATAGTACGTATTTGATTTCCAGTGCGTTCTTGTCCGCTCGTTTCTGATTTTCAGCTTGCTCTTCTCAGGCCTTTCTGATTTTTAATGCGTTCTGTTAGTTTGTTCTGACGAGAAGACCGTTTTGAAGCCATGTTGCAGGTACATACTCATCGTAGAGTTGGTGCTGTGCAGGGGCTTGGTGTTGGGTTTGGGGTTCTTACTTTGACCCAAGCCCAGTCCATAAACAGGGCGGGGAAGAGTTTATGGACGAAGAATTGTTTACTCCAGCGTGACCAATTCTCGCACATGCCTTTGTTGCGGAAGATCCGTGAGAATAATCCTGATGATTTCGGGAATTATCTCCAGATGACGGAACCCGTCTTTTGGCTTTGCTGTCCCCCTATATTACGAAGCAGGACACCTGCATGTGGCAATCCATCACTCCCGAGCAGAGGCTAGTTGCCACATTGCAGTACTTGGCGACAGGGAGAAGTCTGCAGGACATCAGGTTCTCGACAGGCATCTCCCCCCAGGCTCTGGGGATCATTATTCCAGAGATCTGTTCTGCCATCATTCTGGTCCTGCAGAAGGACTATATTAAGGTACGTTTTATCCTTTAACATCACATTCTATGTATTTAATGTTTGCTAATGTATTGTATTTCTTTCATCATTCCCTAATTACCATGATTGTAATATGCTGTGAATGTCCTCTTTATCCTCATGCATGCTGGAAGTTTTTAAAGTTCCTTTATTTG
Organism: Aquarana catesbeiana; assembly: GCF_042186555.1. Taxonomy (NCBI): domain Eukaryota; kingdom Metazoa; phylum Chordata; class Amphibia; order Anura; family Ranidae; genus Aquarana; species Aquarana catesbeiana. The sequence continues at coordinate 567,962,657 of NC_133324.1, forward strand.
TCCTTCATGCATATTTGCCTTCACTAACCTCCCCAGCATGCTATCCTGGGCCCATACACACCTAGCTTAGTCACTTAATGTATTTTGTCAGCTCCATAGTAGTCCTTTACCCTAAACACCCCCTAAAATGTGTACAAATGTTAATTGTATCCTTAAATTCATGCAGAGTGCCAGAGGCTTTTTTGGGGGGTCACAAAATCATTTGGAACCCTCCCTCCCACCAACGGCTACCAATCCTCTATCTGCTGACTTTGCTAAACCCATACACACTATACCTACCTCTTTGTGGTCATATTTATGGATGAATTCATCAAAGCATGTGCTGAAAGGGCCTGCCTGAATACTTTCAAATGCTACTGTTTAAAGTTTTGTTCTCCCATTATATTGATAGGTAGTTGCAGAATGTAAAAATGTGCTTCAATTTGTACAGTGTGTATTCATATTTTTGTATTATGACACATCTTACCTGTCCAGTGGGCTGTCATTAGTGTAAGTAAGGAGGAGCTGGCCAAAGTAAAAAACATTATTTATGCATTCAGCTCTCAATGAAGTGGAGAGGGTTACCTGTCCAAAACATCTCCCCCCTCCTCCTAAAATGTTTACACTGGGCCATCAGAAGGGGTGAGGAATCTGATAAATGGACCCTATATTTTTGTCTTTAAATAGTCCTTCAAATAAATGTTATACTGATGTTGGCCAAGAATGTTTGTGTTCAATCTGCTTGCAATGTTATGTGCAAAAGTACAAATTTTTTATTTTCTTGTTTGACTTCACAGTTTCCTTCAACGCCACAGGAATGGCAGACTGTGGCTTCCCAATTTGCCCAGCGGTGAGACTTTCCCAACTGTGGAGTGGCAATTGATGAGAAACACGTCCACATAGTCCCACCCACAAACTCGGGGTCACACTATTACAACTATAAAGGTGGAGGCAGGCTAATACCTCTTTTGTAAGGCAAGGGAAGTGTAAGCCCACAGCCTGGGGACATATATGTCATCTGCTGCTGTTCCTGATCTGTCGGAGTCCTGAACCGGATTGTGCTCCCTATTAAATGGACTTCTCAGGCTACCAATTTTGCCGGTCAAATAGATGATGTGTGCCCTGGGGTACAAAGGCTTCGCTAATTTAACCAGTTTATCCAGCATTGCCTTCCTCTTTATTTTGTTATGACCTCTTAATAAATGTCTATTTTTTTTGAACAAATCAATGGCTAGGTCTTTTAATTAAAAAAAGGACAGTATGCGAGTAGGCAGGTACATTTCAAAAATACAATGTCTAATTAACAAGGGACACCAACACCAACCCAACCTCCTTGAGGTTAAAAAATACAAGATAATAATGGTGTTGTGGTAACTTGACACACAAAACGACAAAAAATATTATGTGGAGATCACTACAAAAAAAAAAAAAAAAAAAAAAAAAAAGGAAGAGCAGTTCACTATAAACAAAAATTATAAACATTATTCTGGAGATCTTGCGAAAAAATATAAATGATTATTCATGAGATCACGAGAAATAATAAAGAAATCAGTTTGTGAGAACTCTGAGTGAATATCAGCAGCAAAACAACTTCATTATCCTAGCATTATAATGAAGAAGATAATGCGCTGCATTAAAAGATTTAAAAATTTGCAGCGTGACAAATGTGCCATCTCCATTACGAACGATAGTTTTACCAGCGCTTACGTCTCGTACCCGATTCTAAGCATGCGTGGAATTTGGTGCGTCGGAATTGTCTACACACGCTCGGAATTTCCGACAACAGATTTTGTTGTCAGAAAATTTGAGAACCAGCTCTCAAATATTTGTTGTCGGAAATTCCGACAAAAAATGTTCGATGGAGCCTACACACGGTTGGAATTTCCGACAACAAGCGCCCATCGAACATTTGTTGTCGGAAATTCAGAGCGTGTGTACGCGGAATCAGAGGGGCAGAAAGCTAGTTACAAAGGTGGAAAAGGGAATGAAGCATGACATTGTCTGAGTCAGGCTTCATTTCCTGTCAATGATTCAAGAGTATGAAAACAAGATAAAAATGGCATGTTTTGCCTGGGGATAGCCTATAAAACACATAATGTTGCCAACATACTAAACAAAAAAAAAAGCCAGCTTCTAGTTAAGCTCAGTCATAGGCCCTGGATTAACCCTTTGATCTCGTACAACTTAAAACCTCAAGATCTAACCAATTCAGCAATCACTGAAACTGTATCATGAAATATTTTACTGCAGACAGGAAGGAATAAAAAAAAAGAACACGCGCACACACACACGCTCCATTAAAAAGAAACTGTACCTGTCATGATCAGACAAGCATGCTTAGCTTATGTCTTCCTAAACAACTGCTGCTTTGGGCAAAGGAATTTTGATATACAGTAAAACCTTGGATTGCGAGCATAATTCGTTCCAGAAACATGCTTGTAATCCACAGCACTTGTAAATCAAAGCAAATTTCCCCATAAGAAATAATGGAAACTCAAATGATTCGTTCCACAACTATTTATTCATAAGTCTTTCCGTTTAAAGTCCATATAAAAAGATTATAGCAATGTGACCAGGTTGTGTAACAATAAAATGTCCATCCACAAATGGAAGCCTCCACAAGAGGATTAGAAGCCAAATCCAGCAGGAGCTACAGGGTATAAAAAAAGAGAGGCGCCTCTAAGTGTAGCAATATGGTTACATTTAATGAAGGTACAACCTTTAGCAACTCACATGGTTGATGGTTAAAAGGAGGCACATCCAAGTATGCAGGCATCCGGGGTAAAGCTGTCCACATAAACCATCCCCCACACCTCTGGCTCTCACCGCTGTCAGTCTACAATCGTGACCAGGAAGATTACCCTGCTGTAGAGCGATTGGACCGCTCGTGGAGCACAGCGTGGAACAGAGGAGGTCGATGGCGGCGAAGAGGATGGTCAGTTTTACCCCTGATACCTGCATACTTAGATGTGCCTGTTTTAATAGTCAACCATATGAGTTGCTAAATGTTGTACCTTCACTAATTTTAACCATATGGCTACACTTTGTGGCGCCTCTGTTTTCTTTTATACTCAGTTATGACGTGAGGCTACTTGTATATCAAGACATCGCTTGCATATCAAGTCAAAATTTATTTAAAAATTTGTCTTGCAAAACGCTGTCAAACCAAGTTACTCTCAAACCAAGGTTTTACTGTATTCTTAATTTTAGGCACTAATAACTTTTACATACAGAAGTACCTTTTCATTGCCGATATACATTTGCTTCAAAAAATTCGATGGAGTATAAAAATGACAAACCACAAAATGTCCTTGTACAAAGGTTGTATCATTAACCCTAGTAAACCTCTGCATGAATATCCATGGCCCCATTCATTGTACTACCCCATAAATGCTGCATATAACATGATTGTTCTTATATAGTAAATTCTTACCTCCCAGCAGATCAGACAGTAGTGGCCCGCACTCCTCAGGTATTGAGTAGTCTCCCTTTCCAATATTTTCAAATAGTTTGTATATATTATCCCCTTCAAAGGGGTACAGCCCAGTAGTGATATTATACCTATGCAAAGAGACACAGGTTAAAAACGTTTGTAATTCTTTAAGGGATTAAAACAGTTGATGTTTAAACCAAGCCAATTGTAAAGAAAATGGAGGGGTAATTGGTATACGCATGGATTGTCCACAGGTTATTGCACATTGGTACACTCACAAGGTCACGCCTGCTGACCAGATATCCACTTTGAACCCTGAGAAGGTGTCCAGGCCATTCGCAATCTCTGGAGGCTGAAATGCAGGAGACCCCTGGCTGGTCTTGCACGTGTCACCCTCAGCAAACGGGTGTAAGGCCTGTGGAGAGAAAGGAGGTGACCCCATATTGCCTTACCCCACTGCTGGAGTGGCTTATCCTAGGAGTAACCCCCTGATCTCTCACAACCTACCTCTGCAACACCTAGATCTGAGATTTTGAGCGTCCCGTCTGTTGTGAGCAGCAAGTTCCCAGGTTTGATGTCTTTATGCACAATTCCCTGACTATGAAGATACTCCAGACCATCCACTAGCTGGCAGAAATAACTGAAAGAAAAAAAAAGGAAAGAAAAAAAAGTTCCTAAAATCAAAACAATAACTACAAATAATAAAAAAAAAAAATGTATAATATGTCACATATAGAATGCATGGACTGAAAAACAAAATTACACTGAAAATGGAAAACAGAGACCAGGAAAATAAAAACAGAATTTAAAGTATGTATAGCCAATTTTTTTTTTGTTTTCCTTTTGGACAGAAGTAGAAAATTATAAGAACCCCTATCATTTTGACTGTTGACACTGCTGTAAATGTTTGTCTTTCTATCTGTCCACCGAGACAGAATGTGATGATTCAAGGGGTGCAACACAGCAATGGCTCAAGAAGCTGTATTAATGTTCTTGCACCCAAAACTGCTATCAGATGAGGTAGAAAGGTCCATCTTGTTGAGCTTAGAGATTGTGTGAAAAGAAAACCAACAGGTGGCGGTGTTACAAATCTGAGAAACCGTTGCCTGATGCCGAAAAACTTCATAGACCCTCACAGAAGTAGTGAGCTGAGCTTTAACAGGAAAGAGGGGTGACCCAAACCTTGAGGCCATATGCTTGAATGATAGTTTGTCTGAGCAGCCTGGAGATGATGAAACAACCTTTCTGGGCCCATGCAGAATGAAAAACAAGGGAATCAGACTTTCTGAAATAATCATTGTCTGAGAGGTAGACTCTTACAGCTCAAATCACATTCAGACAATTTTCAAATTGTTAGCGGGATCTACAGTGACAAGAAAATTGAAAAAAAAATTACTCAAAAGAAATTTCTAACAGTGTATTTGGTTTAATTTGAGAATGATATTCAACCAAAATTTTTTAACAACATTTGTCCAGTCATCGAATGTACAAAGAATGTGCATATGAATATTTGTAAACGTCCATTTAAAAATCTACTAGTGCATCGCAAGCTTTAGCCACTCCTGGGGAAGGAACACTCTGGCCTGAGATGTGTCCAAGACCAGCCCCAGATACTTAAGTGATGAGGAGTCCATTCCAGTTGAGTTTGCAGATACATGTGACCTGAAATGCAACCTTTGCGTACAGCATTATTTTGTTGAGTGCCCTCAATTGTTCACAAACACCTGTCATTTCAGCCACAAGAATTGAATGATCTTTTCTGGAATCCTTTGTATGCAGGTAAATGCCTATGTAAAGGAGGCTTAAGTATCTCACAATGGTGATGCCACAAGAGTACAACATGGCCAACATTTGAGCCAGCAACTTGGTGAACATACAAAGTACCAAATATAGGCCAAATGGAAAAGCCAAACCAGTAATACAGAGGCCTGCAAATCTCAAAATGCTGGTGCACTGAAAAGATAGGCACACGTAAGCAAGCATCTTTTATGTCCACAAAAGTCAGACAGTCTTCCTGATGAAGAAGACAATAACAAATCTGATCGGTTCCATTCAGACTTTGCGCACCTGAATGAAGACATGTAAGGCCCAAAGGTCAAGGATGGTGGGCACCTTTGGGTCCGTAAACAGGCTGGACTAAAACTTTTCGGAACCCCTTCTTAGCCATGACCAAATCTTTGACTCCTTGCTCCAGAAGGCCCCTGAGAATCTGATGGGGATCTGCCAGTCTGATGAGACACAGGAAGGATTGCAGCTCAAGCTTATAGCCCTGGTACAGCATCTTCTGTATCCATGTGCCTGAATCCAAAATGTCCAGTCCAGCATTTTAGCCAAAGTGCCCTACACAGACAGACAAATACAAAAAACAAGGCAAGAGGCTTCAAGCAAGCCATCAAAGTGCAAATTCAAGGTCACAGCCATGTGCACCAAATGTTCAATAAGCATAGTGCATACAGCAGTGACTGTTAGATTAAGTCTGACTGGAAGAAATCTCTTAAAAGGGATCTGACAAAATAAAAATCAAAGCCAAAATTGGGACAAAAGGCAAAGGGAGAACAGGATTCTGAAAAGGGCTTCTTACCCTCCCAAGTCCTTAAATGCAGGCGCACCGTCCACCGAAACAGTAGACACCACAATAAAGTAAGACATGGCCAAACCCACAGAGGGAACAGAATACTTTTCAACAAAGTACCAAGTGGCACTTTCATACAGTTAGGGTTAACAAGTGCCCACATCGCCACCCAGTGGCCTCTCATTCAAAACTTAAAGTGGTTTTAAAGGCAGAAGGTTTTTTATCCTAATGCATTCTATGCATTAAGATTATTATTATTATTTCAGGTACTTATATAGCGCCGTCAATTTACGCTGCGCTTTAAATATACATTGTACATTCACATCAGTCCCTACCCTCAAGGAGCTTACAATCTAAGGTCCCTAACTCACAGTCATATACTAGGGCCAATTTAGACAGAAGCCAATTAACCTACCAGCATGTCTAAAAAACCTTCTGTGTGCAGCAGCCCCCCCCCCCCTTATACTTACCTGAGCCCAGCTCAATCAAAGTCAGTGAGCCAATGAGATAGAGAGGGGCGGGGCCACAGCTCAGTGTCTGAATGGACACAGCAGTGGCTCGGGTGCCCCCATAGCAAGCTGCTTGCTGTGGGGGCACTCGGCAAGAGGGAGGAGCCAGAAGCGCTGGCGAGGGACCCGAGAAGAGGAGGATCTGGGCTGTTCTGTGCAAAACCACTGAATACAGCAGGTATGTATAACATTTTTTTTGTGTGTAAAAATAACACACACACACACACACACAAACACACACACACACACACACACAAACCCCTTTAGGATCATTTTAAAGCGGAGGTCCGTCGAAAAAAAAATATCAAAATCCAGCAGCTACAAATACTGCAGCTGCTGACTTAATATATGGACACTTACCTGTCCAGGGAGCCCGCGATGTCGGCAGCCGAAGCCGATCCGTCCTTCGGCTCTCGGCTGCTGCCGCCGCCATCCTCGGTAAGGGAATAAGGAAGTGAGCCGTGCGGCTTCACTTCCTGGTTCCCTACTGCACATGCGCGAGTCGCGCTGCATGTCCTCTCGGGTCCCTGCTGTGTCCTGGGACCTGTGTGTCTCCCAGAATACAGTGGGGGAGGACAGTGTAGGCGCCGGAAGTGGTGTAGGTCACCGCAAGTGCCGCGGTGATCTATGCCAGGAAGTGGGAGCAAATACCTGTATTAGACAGGTATCTGCTCCCTCCTCCCCCTGAAAGGTGCCAAATGTGACACCGGGGGGGGAGGAATCCAAAAAGTGGAAGTTCCATTTTTGGGTGGAACTCCACTTTAACGTTACACTTGTCAAAAAAAACCTACACCAACATGGATGCAAACCCATCACGCATTTAGGAGGAGCAAACAATCTTTGAGGGTGCACAGGGGCCATTGAAATGAATGCCATTTAGCTTGTTGAGTGTTTTAGAGCTACAAGCAGAAAATCGCTCAGGTGTGAATGGGGCCTTACCAACATTGGAGTAATATGTAGAGATAGAGAGACTCCTCAGGGGTAAACTTATCGAACAAGGACTTGAGCGACCTAGGATTAGAGTCTCTGCGGCCAATGGTCAGAAGCTGCCATTGCCACAGGTAAAGCTGATACAGAATTTGCTGGGGAGGGAGCAGAAGCATGGTAATGGTCTTGGTGCTCAGAGTCAGAAAAAGAACCGAGTAACTTGAATCCTGCACGACAGTAAAATCCCCAGCTGGAAAGGTAGAGGACACAGCTAGACCCAACAGGCCCAAGAACGACTCTGAAGATGAGAGACTGACAGTACAGGACAACATGACCTCAGGCTGTAGACAACAGCACCCTCAATGGGCACACTATAAACAGCCCCTAACCCATTAGCAGCAAGGGAGTGGAGGGGCACCTGGTACAGTAGGACTGTACCCTATGCATCTAGAATTAGACATGTTGCAACTGCAACATAGTTAAGTAATGTATAGGCTCTGGGTAAGAGTTAAGGCCTTAAGTACTCATGAACTTTGAACAGCTGGCAGCAGGTGAGGGTCAGTGACCTGAGTGACAAATGGCTGAAGGTGACCAAAGTCACTGTAGGCAAACAGTAGAAATTAATAGACAATTGATGTTCCATGTGGCGCTTTGCAACAGGAGCAGGTAATTTCCCATTGGATTTTATCTTATAAGATATATTATTACCAGTGATTGTTTTTGGATTCTCTCCAGTATTGCACTATTTGATGATGCATATTTAGGTTACTGCTGACGTAGAGGTCACAGTCATTTGATTTGACATGGCTTTGTCTTTCTATTGCAACGGTTGGTATTCCGTCAGCCTTTGTAACTTGCCTGACCTTTGCTAAAAAAAAAAAAAAAAAAAAAGGAATTACAAAAAACAAAAACAGGAGATAGGAAAAGTGCGGTGCAGACATATGACACTCTGCCAAGTGGATGACATCAGCGATCTGTCCCACAATGTTAACCCCCTGTACAGCAAAACTGGTGGTAATTGGGGAATAATGGTGCCCAGCAGCCAAAGAAAAAGAGGCAACTCCTGGTACGTGCTCCCACTGGCCTACTCATTAAGCAAATCTTCAGATACAGAGCAAGCATAGAGGCAATGCCAGTGTCCCAAGACCTAGGAAGCGCTCCACAGCTAACGTAACCAGGACTAAGTCTGGAAAGTGCCCAATATGGAACTTCGTGCCTGAAGGTCACGTACAGGCTGGACCCACAACATCCAACTCCGTGGGATCTGGGTAACGGCGATTGGCAAGATAGCTGCAGATCAGTGGGGAAACCTCCAGCAGCTGTGCGCAGTAGACTCTTTATTGAAAGAAAAAAAAGAAGAAGAAACTGCTAGAAAAATTAAAGGTTGTGTTTTACCCAACTTTTCGCTGTGGTCTTGCAAGCTTGCAGTTTGGCAACATGATTTTCTGTTGGCTTGTAAGCTGTTATTTCAGTTGCTTTGAGCCTTGTTATGTCTGTGTTAGCCAAGGTTGCATACCTATTTTTTCTTTATTTTTGTGAACTGCTTTGTATGTCCCTCCTGGTTTATTAACATAAAATGCCGTGTCACTTAGTGGATGCCAAAAAAAAAAAAAACATTTTATGGCAAGTACAAAAATCCAGCAACAGTGGAGCTTAGTCCCAACCTTTCTCAACTTAAATGCGCGTGCGCGCGTGTGTGTGTGTGCGCGATCTCCAGCCTTCTAGAACAGTGTTTTTTATTTTGTTTTGTTTTTTATATCAGGCATTTATATAGCATTGGCAATTTCCGTGGCGCTTTACATACTGTACATTCATATTTGTCCCCGTCTTCAAGGAGCTTGTCTAAGGTCCTTATATCACATTCATACATACACGCAAACATAGTAGAGTCAATTAACACAACAGTAGGCTAGTGTAAAGGAATCTCAAGTACTCAAAGGAAACCCACCCAAGGCAATTCAAGCCAAACACACGATCAAAGTAGAAGCTATTTTCAGTGAAAACTGTGTCAAAATGATTAACAGGTTTATGTTTGTAGGGAAAAAAAAAAAAAAATCTATATTGGTCTGACCTCCTCGTGGCACCGTTAATGTGATGGACATTCTCCCTAAACAGCAATTTCTTGTGTGTAGCCTGACTGACATGTTTTAAATGCATAATTTCTTATTGCAAAAAGTGTCCTTTCTGAACAAGTTATTTTTTGCTTTCTGTAAAGGTACGGTTTGCTCAAAACTTGAAAAACAATAAAAACACACACACACATTATATATATATATATATATATATATATATATATATATATATATATATATATATATATATATATATATATATATATATATATATATATATATATATACACACACACACACACACACATTTTATATTAAAAGGTAAAGTACAGCCAAAGCTCGTCTTTGCTGCTGGGGAGGTCTTCATTAGTGAACTTGTTGCTTTGCATGGGCCAAAGCACAAACTTACTTTAAAAAGTTCATCTTTATTTTAAAAAATAAATGCACATATTTTTGCAGGAAAAAAAAAAAAAAAAAAAGTACATTTATTATTTTTTTTCTACAGGAGCCTGCAATGTACTGCATCCCACATACTCTTCCCTCCAGCTTTCTGCCCATACCTCTACACGGCTTTCAGTGTGAAAGCTGTAGGAAGTGTGAATGGACTATGAAGGCACTCATTGGCACTCTCACAGTCCATTAAAACTATAAGCCTGTCTGCTGTGGTGGAAGATGGGAATTGTAGTTTATTCATTCACATATCCCTGTGAATGAATGACATGCCTGTCACAGGAAAGGGGGGGGGGGGGTGTTAAGTGGAGGCGTTGAACATGTTACACCCTTAATACGAGTGCAATGTGCTCAAAAGACAAATTCAATTCTTACAGAAAATCGAAGGTTGGTGTAATAAAACATCCTGGAATAATCAATAAAAATATCAGGAAACAAAATGACTTACCCATGCGCCTGAAAGATGGGAAATTTTTTCTCTGGTACACTATCCAGCATTTCCTGCATTCCACACACACAGTACTCCATGACCATATACGTATATTAAAAATTAAGGATCAACATAGTTTCAAACTATTCAATGAACTTTTAGAATTTCTGTTGTCTCAGCTGTATTTTCCTTCCGATATTTAGCTCTAACAGATTACTGCAGGGCACATTGCATAGCAGAGCTAGTCCACTCATCTGCAAACCAAAAATGCATGCCCATCCTTACATGCAATGATCCTTAAAGTATTCCTTTCTTATTAGATATAAAAAATCAGCAGGTGTGAACATCTGGTGTAAGGGTACCATTACCCTTGAATTGCAAGTTATTCTTATTGCGATGATCCCTTTACAAGAAACACATTGATAGCGTGATATGACTGCTTTGGTTAGCAGATCTTTACTTTACTTACTAAAACTGTCTAATTGTCCTTGTCAGTGTCTCACTAAACTGAATCTGGTAGATAAAAAGGATCAAAAATTTTGAAAATCTGATTTTTGTTTGTTTGTTTTAAAGGAAAGCTTGGCTGTCATGCTAATGTATTTATCTTCAATAAATTTTGAGCCACTGACTTTAGACAAATGTGGAGGTATCGAATGACGACACTTTTCTGGCACACATTTACAACATGCATATTCCAGGTCAGTGCTTGTAAAGTATTGAAGTCAAGACACAGGCAGGCAACTAGCAGTGTCAGAACAAGGTCAGCAATGGCAGCCCATATACTTCTACTGACACAGTCTCTTTAAAGGGCGCTTCCTCCGTATTAAAAAAATGACAACAAAGGCTCCATCAGAATTTTTTAGTAATGGCGAGCTACAAAACAGATATGAATTGCAGGCTTTGCATATCTTATTTTTCTTTTCTTTCCCATTAATTTCATGGTGGCCACTTTTACTAAAGCCTGGTACACATGGGCTGAATATTTGCCGGCTCAACAAAAACCAGACAACATTTGGCCAATGTGTGCATCAGCCTGTCAGACAGAAGTCGGCTGAACAACTGGCTTCTGTTGAACGAGCATGCTGGAAAACCAGCATCCGATCAGCGCTGGCAGCCAATGGCTGAGTGCACTGACAGGTGTGTTCTGGGGGAGTCCCTGTCAGAACACGATACCTCAGTGGGGAGATTGCTGTACTAACATTGTATAGTTCCAAGTATTAAAATAAAGAACCACCCATAGGTTTTAGTAAAGGGGATTTGTCTTCGCTAGGAAAGAGCAGAAAATAGAGGGAAAACGAAAAAGAACAGATTTCAATTGGAGGGAAACCAATTGACCTGTGATGAGAGAGTCAGGTTATCTGTAAAAACGTATCATTGAAATTTTAAGAGGGTCAACATTTCTTCTCAGCAAACAGGATACCATATGGCAGAGCTCAGGAAAAATATGGCACAACCACTATACAGCGCTTGTGATCAAGAGGACTTTCCCCAGCCTTTGTATAGCTAAAGCCAGTCACAGATGGAAGTCTGATGGTTACAGATCCCACATATCTGACTGCCATTTGTAGTCCAAGGCTAGCTTTTTTATAAATGATTTCTCCTTAACCACTTTAAAACCTCCCACTGCACATATATTGCAGCGGGGCGGCTCTATTGCATGAAACGATATACATGTACGTTGTTTCGTGTAATAGATATAGGGAGCGCGCACCGCGGCTCGGGAGATGATGCGCATGTCTGGTGGCCACGATGTCCGCCGGCCACTCGTGATCGCTCCTCCAAGAGGCAGAACAGGGATCTGCCTTTGTAAACAAGGTGGATCCCCATTCTGACAAGGGAGGAGAGAGAGGTCAGCTGTTCCTAGTGATCCAGAACAGCGATCTCTTTCTTTCTCTCTACTCCGTCAATCTGTCCCCCTGACAGTTAGAAAGCATCTCCCTAGGGAACACTTAACCCTTTGATCACCCTGTTGTGTAAATTTTATTATGTGTGTTTTATGGATTGTCGTCATCTGTCTCCCTGTGTCCAATTTAACCAAGGAGCACTCTAGCAGAGCACACTTGGGTTGAATTGGGACCAGAAGTAAAACAGTCAGTATGAAAACCTTCTCGTGGGCTTGGAGACATGTTCTCTGTGTGTGTGGGCGTTTGCCGGTTTGTAAGTATCAAGCACAATGCACTGGGCTTCTTGCCTTCAAATGTCTATGTCTCGAGAGAAACAGATTATATCTCTGTGTGGCTACACTATCCCTTTTGGATACATATCTGCTTTGATAAGAAGGCATTGATATCTGCCTTGTTAATATACTCGTACCGTATATTGACAACACCAGTAGCAATGTCCCCGCAGATCCTAAAGCCTGTAAGAACAAATAGAATGATCTTACTAGATACTCTTTACTCTGAGCAGTATTGAGTGGGCTCCATGCTGACTAAGATGGTGGGTGTGGCTGGGCAAAGAGCAGTGTACACGCCTCAAGTGGATGAGACATGTACACTTCTCCCTCCCACTCCTGTGGATGCCCTCCCCGTTAGTGTCATTTCCTGTGTAGTGTCATTTCCTGTGATGTCATTTTGTATAGAGGAAGCGATTGGCTGTTGGGGCCAGGACTTTGTCTGTCATTGCTTTTGTTGTCTTTGAATAAAAGAGCCAGTGCGATGCTCGGTGGGGTAGTCGTGCTAAGATGAGGACGTAAGCGGTGGTCATGTCTGTTTTACTTGGGGATATGCGTGAAATAGAGTTGTAGGTAAGATGTATTATACCATTAGACGAAATAGGCGCTTATTAGCGCAGGTGAGATTGATTACTTTTAGCGTATAGTGAAATCGCCACGTCAACCCCTTCCCTGCATTTTTATAGCACTGATCACTGTATTGGTGTCACTGGGTCAGATTTGTCCGTCACAATGTCGCAGTCCCGCTAAAAATCGCTGATCCCCGCCATTACTAGTAAAAACAATAAAAAAAAAATTTTTTAAATAAAATAAAAAGTCCTTAAATCTTTCCCCTATTTTGCGCAAACCAATCAATATACACTTATTGGGATTTTTTTCCCCAAAAAAATATGTAGAAGAAGAATACATACTGGCCTAAACTGATGAAAACATTTGTTTTTTTACAATTTTTTATGGGATATGTACTATAGCAAAAAGTAAAGAAAAAAAAAATCTTTTTTTTTTTTTTTTTCCAATTGACGCTCTATTTTTTTTGTTTATAGCGCGAAAAATAAAAAACGCAGAGGTAATCAAATACCACCAAAAGAAAGCTCTATTTGTGGGGAAAAAAGGACATAAATTTTGTTTGGGTACAGCGTCACACATCCGCGCAATTGTCGGTTAAAGTAACGCAGGCTAAAGTTGTTAAACATGCATTCTCATATTGGCCAGTGCTCTGACACCAATTTTGTTTCAAGGGCATTTTAAAAAGAAGAAAAAAAAAAAAGAAAGAAAGAAAAACGGGCCCAACTGATAATCACTTGGGTGAGCAGATCCCCTGCTGAAGTGCTGAAGTGTTTTCACATCCGTGCCCGTTGAGTTTGTGGCCAGCGGACACATGACAACTGTATGGGAGCCTCTATGGGACAACTCCATTGTCCATTTACATCAGGCTACCTCAGATCTGTCGCTTTTAGGTTCGCAATAAAGGAAAAGGAAGCAGTCTTTTTTTATTTTTAGGTTTTTTTTTAGTTTTACCGCTCCTGGACAAACTCAGATGTAGACAGGTGTAAACAGACACAAGTCCAGTAACACCTGCCTGTCCATAGGGCTGTAAGTGTCTTCCAATCAGGTTCACCTGAAAAATGGACAGCCAGGCCTGATCAGAACGTCCATGTGAAAGGGGCCTTAGGAGTGTGTTCTTTTACAGTACTTACAGACATTGTGACTATGACTATGATTCAATCTGGCCTAAAAGCAGTCAGTCAATGATCATGGGCTGTCAAAGAGTATCCTTAGAAAACGTTCCTCTGAATCTCAAAAGGATGCTGTTCACCACACCGTTGTAAGGATTTCTACAAAAAAAAAAAAAAAAAAATCTTCAAAGTGAATTCTACTTTTAGGCCTGTTTCACATGGCTTCAACAAAGCATGCCGATAGCTCTGCAAATGCTGTTCACACTGCCCTTATACAGGCCGAAGCCTGTGTCAAACAAGCCTTAGTGACAGTTCCAATTAGAACAGTAGATTGTGTAATGCACAAATCAAGAGGAATGCTTGCAATAACTGGGCACGGCACCCTTAAGGTGGAAATGAAGACCTCTTCATATAAGAGGTGTTCACTAAACACATACAAAGACCTTCCAAAGTCTGTACATGTTAAATCCTTGCTTCTGGTCAAAATATCACATAGGGCACCACTACTACTGCCTGACAAAAAAATAAAGAAAAAAAGAAAAAGAAAAAAAGGAAAAGAAAAGAAAAAAAAACAGTGGAGTGGTAAGAGGACAAGTTGATCCATCTGTCTGACATTATCAGGGAGATATTTGTCCATTCTATGGTCATTCTTTTTATGAGTTTGCTTGAGACAAAAGTATATCAAATCATTAGACCCCTTTCACACGGAGGAGTTTTTCCAGGCGCTTTTGGGCTAAAAATAGTGCCTGAAAAATGGCTCCCCTGCAGTGTCATGCCCTGTACACATGATAGGATTTTCCGGTGTGATAGGACCTTGTTGTCGGAAATTCCGACCGTGTGTAGGCTCCATCACACATTTTCCATCGGAATTTCTGACACACAAAGTTTGAGAGCAGGCTATAAAATTTTCCAACAACAAAATCCGTTATCGGAAATTCCGATCGTGTGTACACAAATCCGACGCACAAAGTGCCACGCATGCTCAGAATAAATTAAGAGACGAAAGCTATTGGCTACTGACCTGTTTATAGTCCCGACGTACGTGTTTTACGTCACCACATTCAGAATGATCGGATTTTCCGACAACTTTGTCCGACCGTGTGTATGCAAGACAAGTTTGAGCCAACATCCGTCTGAAAAAATCCATGGATTTTGTTGTTGAAATGTCCGATCAATGTCCGACCGTGTGTACAGGGCATCAGTGTGAAAGTCTGAGTGCTTTCCCACTGAGGTGATGCGCTGGCAGGACGTTAAAAAAAAAAAAAAAAATACTGCAAGCAGCATCTTTGGAGAGATGAAGGAACGGTGTATACACTGCTCCTGCTCATTGAAATGAATAGGCAGCGCCGCCAAACCGCCGCTGTAGCAGCGCTTTGCGGGCCGTTTTAACCCTTTTCCGGCCACTAGCGGGGGTTAAAAGTACCCCACTAGCGGCCAAAAATCTCCACAAAAACGACAGTAAAGCACAGCTAAAAATAGCGGCGTTTTATCGTCAACGCCTGCCTGCTCCATTGTGAGAGTAGCCTTAATATAGCCATTCTACAGTTGAGCTAGACAAACCTAAAACTGCTTTTACAAGGAAAGAAACCACAAACATAAGCTGGCAACAAATTCATTATCAACAGGAAACTGACACCGAGAAGGATATATCTTTTGCTTTTCTTCATTGTATAAAACATCTACCAGCTGGATCACATTGCGATGCCTCAAGCGCCTCAGTAGCTGAATTTCTCTGTAAAGGGAAAAAAACTAACAGTATTACCACATTAGATAGAATCAAAGTACACAAGAGAGACAGGATGTTAAAACATACAAAGACAGCAGGAAGTGATGACTGTTAACACCTTTGCTTTATACAAGATAAAAGACTCACATTTTTTTTTTTTTTTTTACAGTTTACAAATGCTTTATTGAAAAAAAAGAATTTCTTACAAATTTTTGAAGGAACATTGATAGACCATACATATCAAAAGTATTCAAATTATTTTACATTGCAAATATGTGTTCTTGTATACAGATGGTAATCTTATAGTTTAGGGGTGCCCAACCAGTGGCCCGCGGAGCCCTCCGATATGGCCCGCGACCTCCTGCTCCGAGATGGCGGGTTGGCAAGCCCAGATTGTGGATTGCCGACCCGCCATCCCAGAGCATCAGTGTTGTGAATGAATCTGGCAGTAGAGGAGGCAAGCAGCTGCAGAGCAAAACCGAATAAGTCGATGCTTCCCGTATAGCGTCAACTCCACTCACAGGCGGAATGATACCAAGTGCACTCTGCCTTGGACAGCAACAGCCGGCGATACTTGAATGGAAGACTGTTATTAAAGGTATGTTTATTACCAATGTTGTATATATGGGCATATCTGTTCTGAAGTGGTTACCGGGCTGCTTTCAAACGAACACCTGTGGCTTACCTGCACTGAGCCATAGACTTCTGGCTGTACCTGCGGGTTTGGTGCACTTTCAGAAAGGGTACAACACCTGCAGGATATAATAGATAATAGATGTCTATGGCAAAGTGCAGGTAACCCGCAGGAAAGCCACAGGTGCACTCTCGTTGTGGGTACCCACCTAACAGCCAATCCGATTAAAAGAAAAAAAAAAAAAAAAACAAACACACAGAAGGTGGGATCCATCTCCTTCTGGCCGGGTTCACACTAGTGCGACAAACGCTCCGACATTGGGAGCTCATGTTGCATGATGTGTGAAAATCAATGTTTCCATATGGGAGCCGTCCTAACTGGTCTGACACAAGTCGGTCCGACTTTGAAAATGCTCCCTGTACTACTTTGGTCCAACTTTGATCCTACTTCAGCCTATTGACTATCATTGAAGTCGGATCAAAGTCGGATCGCCGTCTTGCATGATCCGACTTTGGCATGCGACTTGTGCTCAGATGATCCTGACGGGGAACTCCGCACCAAATTTTAAATAAAAAAACGGCATGGGTTCCCCCTCCAAAAGCATACCAGGCCCTTGGGTCTGGTATGGATTTTAAGGGGAACCCCCTACGCCGAAAAAACAGCTTGGGGGTCCCCCCCAAAACATACCAGACCCTTAATTGAGCACGCAGCCCAGCCGGTCAGGAAAGGGGGTGGGGACGAGTGAGCGCCCCCCCTCCTGAACCGTACCAGGCCACATGCCCTCAACCTTGGGGGTGGGTGCTCTGGGGCAGGGGGGATCCCTGCGGGCCACCCCAAAGCACCTTGCCCCCATGTTGATGAGGACAAGGGCCTCTTCCTGACAACCCTGGCCGTTGGTTGTTGTGGTCTGCATGCTTATCGGAATCCCTCTTTAATAAGGGGGACCCCAGATCCCGGCCCCCCACCCTATGTGAATGAGTATGGGGGTACGTTGTACCCCTACACATTCACCTAGGAAAAAAGTGTAAAAAAAAAAAAAAAACAAAAAAAACAAAACACACACTAGACAGGTTTTTAAAGTAATTTATTAGGCAGCTCCAGGGGTCTTCTTCTGACTTTGAGGGTCTCTTTCTTCTTCTCCACGCTCTCCGGTATCTTCTACGGGGTCCTCCGCTATCTTCTGCTCTTTTGCCAGCTCTTTTGCTAGCAGTGGCCCAGTCTTTTCCACCATCTTCTTTCCTCTTCTCTTCTTCCAATGTTGACACAACGCTCTCTCCCACTGTAATGCCCTGTGCGCGGTCCGCAACGACTTATATAGGGATGGGGCGTGGTCACCGGGTGACCCTGCCCCTTATGATGCCAAAGTCCCATCATGCCCCGGGACTGTGACATCATAAGGGGCAGGGTCACCGGGTGACATCACCCGGTGACCACGCCCCATCCCTATATAAAAGTCGCTGCGGACCGCGCACACGGTATTACAGTGAGAGAGCGTCGTGTCAACATCGAAGAGAAGAGGGAAGAAGACGGCGGAGAAGACCAGGCCACCACTAGCAAAAGAGCGGGCAAAACAGCAGAAGATAGCAGAGGGGACCAACAAAAGATACCGGAAAGCAGTAGAAGAACCGGAGAGCGCGGAGAAGAAGGAAGAGACCCCCGAAGTCAGAAGAAGACCCCCGGAGCGGTCTAATAAAATTACTTTAAAAACCTGTCTAGTGTGTTTTTTTTTTATTGACACTTTTTTCCTAGGTGGATGGGTAGGGGAACGATGTATGCGGCATAACAGTTCAAAAACTTTCCAACATAGACTTAAACAGCAATAAAAACCTGACAGAGGTTGTGCCCTTGTCCAGTCTACTGGTATATTGTAGTTATTGCCATCTTTCTCAATGTCCTTCTGACATGCAATCAAATGTGAGGGGACATCTCCCAAACAAGGATACAAAATAAGAATAGAAAGCAATAAAAAAAAAAAAAAAAAAAAAAAGGATGGCATGGGTTCTAACCTATCCTCACAATATCACAAAATAACTAAAAAAAAAAAAGTTCTGATTACTTAAACATCTCTCTTTCATAAAAATTTCCATTGAGTAGAGCTGCGTTAAAAGATTTACATAATCTGAATGCATGACAGAAATTCAACAATGCATGTTAAACTATTGTGACATCTCCACCATCAAAAAGATATGCAGCATTGCTGAAACCCGAAACAGAATCCAGTTTCTACATGTTAAATGTCATTTACATTTTTCAATGTGAGGACTTGAACAGACATGAGTATCTTGTATCCCATCTGTTTGCCATAGAGATGAATGGAGGCCCACACACAGCCGTTAAAGTCTGCACAGGGAATGCAAGACCTTAAAATCGTAATTAAAAAAAAAGGAGAAAGAAAAATCAACCCCCATCTGTCTTAAAGTGGTTGTAAACCCCCGAATGTCACCTTTACCTATAGGTAAGCCTTATTCTAGGCTTACCTATAGGTAGTGGAAATAGCTCCTAAAGTACACCGTTTAGGAGATATTTACCTTGTAGTGCGCACATATGCGATGAATAGCCCATTATGCTTCTTCCTCTTTAAGGTGGCAATGCCTTCTTACTGTATCTCTGAAGAGCCAGCATTGTCACCAAGAAAGTGTTTGAGGACTACAAAACACATCCCCCTCTCTTCAGCTCTGTAACTGTGCGAAAGTAGATAGATAGATAGATAGATAGATAGAACTGATGCTTGCATGTAGGAACAGGCTCCAAAAGACCTGCACTCGAGATGCCCACAGTGGGGAACAGAATTTAGACAGCAGACTTATAAAGCCGTCTACTAGTACTACCAAAAGAAATTAAAGTGAAATTCAAGTGCCACATCCTTAAAAATAATACACCATCTAGAGGGGCTACAAAAGTTTAAATAAGACTTTAAAAGGAGCAGCATTTTTTGTCTAAAATTACAAATTAATTAGCTCAAATTTATAAAATCCTAGAACACCATCATCATTTCACATAAAAGCGTGTTGTAACGTCACAACACAAAGTTTAAAAGCCATAACAATATAGTGATCATAGCCAAAAGTGATGATCTCAAGGATTGATGCGTTTCCTGGACTTAAATCTCCTTAACCACTTCCATACAGGGCATTTTCACCCCCTTCCTGCCTAGGCCAATTTTCAGCTATCAGCGCTGTCGCACTTTGAATAGCTACACTGTACCCAATGAAAATGAAATTTTTATCATTTTTTCCTCACTAATAGAGCTTTCTTTTGGTGGTATTTGATCACCCCTGTGGTTTTTATTTCTTGCGCTATAAACAAAACAAGAGTGACAAGTTTGAAAAAAAAAAAAAAAAAAAAAAAAAAAAACAGTATTTACTTTTTGCTATAATATCCAAATTTTTTTTCTCAGTTTAGGCCGATACGTATTATACGTATTCTTCTACATATTTTTGGTACAAGATATCGCAATAAGCATATATTTATTGGTTTACGCAAAAGTTATAGCGCCTACAAAATAAGGGGAGAGATTTATAGCATTTTTATTTTTATTTTTTTTACTAGTAATGGCGGCGATCTGCGATTTTTATCGTGACTGCGATATTGCGGCGGACACATCGGACACTTTTGACACATTTTTGGGACCATTCACATTTATACAGCGATCCGTGCTATAAAAATGCATTGCTTACTGTATAAATGTGACTGGTAATGAAGGGGTTAACCAGGAGGGGGCGTTGTAGGGGATAATTATGTTCCTAAGGAGTGATTCTAACTGTGGGGGAAGGGGACTCACAAGGGAAGGAGACCGATCGGTATTCCTCTGTACAAGAAACACACCATCGGTCTCCTCCCACCTGACAGGACATGGATCTGTGTGTTTACATACACAGATCCACGGTCCTGCTCAGTTACCGGGCAATCGCGGGTGCCCGGCGGACATCGCGGCCACCAGCACGTGCACTGGGACCCGAGTGACACGACGGGAGCGCGCCCCCTGGGGAGTCTGGAAGGCTGGATAACAGCTGCACTGTCCCACCGTCATATGACGGTGGGCAGGCAGCAAGTGGTTAATCTTCAGGAGCCAATGGTGTACAGTGAATTTAAAAAGTCTACACACCCCTGTTAAAATGTCAGGTTTCTGAGATGTAAAGAGAAAAAGATAAATAATTTCAGAACTTTTTCCACCTTTAATGTGACCTATAAACTGTACAACTCAGTTTAACAACAAACTGAAATCTTTTAGGTGGAGGGAAGTAAAAAAATAAATAAATAAATAATATGGTTGCATGTGGAGGGAAGTAAAAATAAAAAAAAAAAATAAAAAAAATATCATGGTTGCATAAGTGTGAACACACTTAAACTAGTACTTTATTGAAGCACCTTTTGATTTTATTACAGCACTCAGTCTTTTTGGGTATGAGTCTATCAGCATGGCACATCTTGATTTGGCAATATTTGCCCACTCTCCTTTGCAAAAACACTCCTAATCTGTCAGATTGGGAGGGCATCTTCTGTGCACAGCCCTCTTCATATCACCCCACAGATTTTCAATGGGATTCAGGTCTGGGCTTTGGCTGGGCCATTCCAAAACTTTAATCATCTTCCGGTGAAGCCATTCCTTTGTTGATTTGATTGTATGCTTTGGGTTGTTGTTATGCTGAAAGATGAAGTTCCTCTTCACGTTAGTCAGGCTTCTGCTAGAAAGCTGGTTTTGTGCCAATATTGACTGGTATTTGGAACTCTTCACATAATTCCCTCTACCTTGACTAAGGCCCCTGTTCCAGCTGAAGAAAAACAGCCCCAAAGCATGATGCTGCCACCACTATGCTTCATTGTGTGTATGGTGTTCTTTTTGGTGATGTACAGTGTTGTTTTTGCACCAAACAGATCTTTTGGAATGATGGCCAAAAAGTTCAACCTTGGTTTTATCAGACCATAACACTTTTTCCCACATGCTTTTGGGAGACTTCAGATGTGTTTTGCAAAAGTAGCCAGGCTTGGATTTTTTCTTCGTAAGAAAAGGCTTCCATCTTGCCACTCTACCCCAAAGCCCAAACATATAAAGAATACAGGACGCTGTTGTCACATGTACCACACAGCCAGTACTTGCCAGATATTCCTGCAGCTCCTTTAATGTTGCTGTAGGCCTCTTGGCAGCCTCCCCTGACCAGTTTTCTTCTTGTCTTTTCATCAATTTTGGAGGGACGTCCAGTTCTTTGTAATGTCACTGTTGTGTCATATTTTCTCCACTTGATGATGACTGCCTTCACTGTGTTCCATGGTATATCTAATGCCTTGGAAATTCTTTTGTACCCTTCTCCTGACTGATACCGTTTAACAATGAGATCCCTCTGATGCTTTGGAAGCCCTCTGTGGACCATGACTTTTGCTGTAGGATGCAACTAAGAAAAGGTCAGGAAAGACCTACTAGAACAGCTGAATTTTATTTGGGGTTAATCAGAGGCACTTTAAATGATGGCAGGTGTGTACTGACTCCTATTTAACAGGAGTTTGAATGTGATTGCTTAATTCTGAAATACAGCTACATCGCCAGTTATAAGAGGGTGTGCACACTTATGCAACCACATTATTTTATTTTATTTTTATTTTTACTTCCCCCCAAAAGATTTCAGTTTGTTTTCAATTGAGTTGTACAGTTTTTAGGTCACATTAAAAAGGTGGAAAAAGTTCTGAAATAATTTATCACCCTCTCATTTTTTTTACATCACAGAAACCATTTTACCAAGGGTGTGAAGACTTTTTACATCCACTGTATTAAACACACCAAACAATCTTGTTATCTAAAGCAGACCCCCCCACCCCCCAACTCTGGAAAGAGAGCAATCAAACGCCGCCAATCTCTCGGTTCTTGCAGCTCTCTGCTCTGGGCTAGAAGAGGCGGGAGTGGCCAGCTCAGGCTCTCAGCAGCTCACCGAGAGGCTAAACCGAGTGCCGGTCCAGGCATGTGGAAGGATCCTGACCATATGGTCACGATCTTGCCCGAGCCCAGACCGGTCTGTGACATCAGCCAACAGCAGGCTTCAGCTCGCTGTCTGCTGAAAATGGATCACAGGAGTGCAGAATGAACTGCATTTCTGTGATCCACAGAAGTACAGCCAGCCAAATACAGCAAATCCCATTTGGATTTTCTGTAGCCCCTCTAGATGATAGCCTTCTACTAGTAGGTAGTAGTTGCTAGCAGGGTGGATATAAAATCAGTGATTTTTTTTTAAGAAAAAAAATAATAACAAATCGGATTTTTATCAAATTTATTTTAATAAAATGCTTTTGGAGTAAAAATCTAAAAGATAGTTTTCTATTTAAGACACATTAATAAATTGAGTTTATTCAATATGAAATGGAGCTTAGTTATGTAGCATGAGGCTGTATAATCAGCAATATTTACCTTTTTTGGTAAACTCATTCAATGAATCCAAGCTCTGCAAGCTGAGATAACATGCACTGCATTGATGCATTCACACAATTTCACAGTAACCATGAGAAAAAACAAGGTTCAAGAATATTCCTTTATCCTATGGTTTTGCAAATCTATGTACACTACAAACTGTATGATTGAATCGGTTCTGATATCGCTGTTTTACTAACCTGACTGCTTATTATTCTAAATAGGAAACCCTAGTTTTGTTTGCAAATATTAAAGATTCTAACTACCAGTAAGAAAAAGTCCTTACATTTAAAGAGCACCTGTCATTTCAGATCCATCATGGCAGCGCCTGTTAGCGGGCCTCCACTCACCTGCTGCCGCCACGTCCCTCACCTTGTTGTGTCACTGCCGCATCACCAGCCGTCCCATTAAAGTGAATGGGAATGTCGGTGAGCTAACAGCGGGTCAGAGGAGGAGCCACTGCGGGACAGAGATGACAGTTGCTCTTTAAAAATTATTATTTAAATCGAGTCGATTTAAATCAAGCCTTTTTACTAGTGATTTAAATCAAAACCACCCTGGTTGCTAGTATGTAGTTTTTGGTTGCATGTCTCTTCTGCCAAAATAAATCAATCCCTTTTTTTCTAGTAAATCTTTAGGCACACTGCACATGCAGTACAGTATTCACTCTGCCTGCACGAGGACAACCAAACCCCAAATCCTTGAAACCCATGATATTCCAGCCTTTCAACTGTGGAAAGCAGAATAAACATCGAGAGATCTTTAAAGTGATTGTAAAGGATTTTTATTTTTTAACGTACCTTCACTGTGCAGCTCCTCCCCGCATCAGATAACCCCCTAGGAGAAGAGCTCTCCCGAGGGGGTTACCTTGCGGGAGCGCTCCTGAGTCCAGCATTTGCATCTACAAACACAAATGCCGGACTCGGCTCTGCCCTGCATGGATTTGATTGACAGCAGCGGGAGCCAATGGCTGCGCTGCTATCAAACTATCCAATCAAGAGTCGGGACCCCATGGAAAGAAGGACAGCGCATCTCTAACGAAGAGATGAAGGGGCTCCGGTAAGTAAAAAGGGGGGGGGGGGGCAGTGACTGCCAGGTGTCTTCATCTTAATGCACAGGATGCATTAAAAAGTGGATGTAAACCCAATGTCATCCTTTCTAAACTACTGCCATAGGGGTTATCTATAAGGATATACATGCCTCCTGCATGTATCTTTACCTGTCAAATGTCTCCCCTCTGTCTGTTATTAGACCCGAAAAACTGCATATTCTGTGGGTTGGTCTGTTGTCTGGAGCTCGGTGGGTGGAGTTGTGATGTCAGTAGACTCCCCGCCCACCTCTACACTCCTTGTCAATATGCATTTTCTCCTGTGTATTTCTTACACTGAACTTCTGCTATGATCTCTAACATCCAGTGAAAAGACAGGAAAGTAACCACATGACTTCAGCATGCCAAATCATGGTGAGGTGTGGAACAGCCAATCCTTGCAGAGCTGTTGAAGAAAGGAGTCGGGGTGGGAATTAAAAAATAATGCATGTCTCTTAGGCTAATGCACAAGATATGTAAATCACCTGTCACTCACAGCAAGGGGGAGGATTTGACAAAGTTTTTCTCCATCTCACTGAACAATAAAAGAGAATTGCTCAGAGATGGATTAACTTTTTGTGGCAAGACTGGGCTCAAATGATGGGAAATCTTATACTCTACATTATGACATTAAAAAAAAAAAAATTTCAGGTTTACATCCACTTTAAGGTGAAAAAACACGAGGGTTTACAACCCCTTTAATGCCTCCCTTGATCTCAGTCCCAGTCATGTGTCTATGATATACTGTGCTAACAGGCATAACACAAAGAAAATGTTTACAATGGGATGGGCCTGGGATCACAGTTCTCAAACAACAGGGAAAGAAAATGCAATGGTAAGATAGTACATTTGTAAAGTTGTTTATAGTCCCTGCATACATAATAGTAGTTATTCACGAACATCTCATATAAGTGTTACAATGGTACAGGTATTTAATTTTTTCAATATTGTTAAAGCTGAACTCCTGCCACAAAACCTCATTCAAATATATTATTTCCCAATAGACACACAGAATATAAAACCACTTTGGAAACTCAATTGTTACGTTTAAAAAGTAGCAGTTACATCACTGTCCTGTATATGGCTTACGCATAGAGCAGAGCTGTGGATGGGGCCTGGTAGGCCCATCCACTTTAAACTGCCTGCAGAAAACTACACAGGGGGCAGAGATAAGACCGGTCACCCTTCACAAGGAGAGAAAGCAGCAGTGTATTTCAGGAGGCTCCTTCTGTACAGAAGCAAAGTTTCACATGGGATTACTGCACTGACCTGGAATAAATACAGTGGGGGAAATGTATTATTTGGTCCCCTGCAGATTTTGTAAGTTTGCCCACTTACAAAGAAATTAAGGGTCTAGAATTTTTATCATAGGTGTATTTTAAATGACAGAGACAGGATATCAACCAAAAATCCAGAAAAAACACATGATACAAATGTTATAAATTGAGTTAAAGTTCAGTGAATAAAATAAATATTTGATCCCCGAGCAAAACATGACTAAGTACTTGGTGGAGAAGCCCTGTTTGGCAAGCACAGAGGTAAGAAGTTTCTTGTAGTTGGTTGAAAGGTTTGCTCACATCTCAGGTGGGATTTTGGTCCACTCTTTTTCACAGATCTTCTCTAAATCCTTAAGGTTTCTGGGCTGTCACTTGGCAACTCGAAGTTTCAGTTCCCTCCATAAATTTTCTATAGGATTAAGGTCTGGAGACTGGCTAGGGCACTCCATGACCTTAATGTGCTTCTAGTTGAGCCACTTCTTTGTTGCCTTGGCGGTACGAATGGGGTCATGGTCATGCTGCAAGACCCATCCACGACCCTCTTCAGTGTTCTGGCTGAGGGAAGAAGGTTCTCATCCAAGATTTTACAATACATGACCCCTCAATGCAGCAAAGTCAGCCTGTACCTTTAGCAGAGAAACAGACCCAAAGCATAATGTTTCCACCTCTGTGCTGGACTGTAGGGATGGTGTTCTTAGGGTCATAGTCAGCATTTTTCTTCCTCCAAACACAGCGAGTCAAGTTAATGCCAAAGAGCTCAATTTTGGTCTCAACTGACAACAGCACTTTCTCCCAATCCTTGTCTGGATCATTTAGATGTCCATTGGCAAACTTCAGAAGGGCCTGTACATGTGCCTTCTTGAGGAGCGCTGCAGGTTTTCAATCCATGGCGGCTTATTGTTTTACCAATGGTTTGTTTGGTGACTGTGGTCCTAACTGCCTTGAGATCATTCACAAGCTCCTCCTGTGTAGTTCTGGGCTGATCCCTTACTTTTCTCATGATCATCCTTACCCCATGGGGCAAAATCTTGCATGGACCTCCAGACCGGGGGCAATTGATGGTCATTTTGCATTTCTTCCGTTTGCGAATAATCGCTCCAACAGTTGTCTCCTTCTTACCAAGCTTCTTGCTGATGGTCTTGTAGCCCATTCCAGCCTTGTGTAGGTCTACAATCTTGCCCGAGATGTTCTTTGACAGCTCTTTGGTCTTGCCCATGAGGGTGGGTTTGAGCCTAGGTTCACACTGTTGCAGGATTGAAATACCCGCATGTCAGTCCAAGTTTAGGGGCGATTTCAGAGACATCTGAGCGGGTTCCTGCACAGATGTCTGTTGAAATTGCACCCGAAGTCGCCAAAAGTAGTATAGAAACTACTTTTGGGACTCGGTACGGCGCCACAAAGTCGGCATCGCACAGTGACATTGCCAGCTAAAGCCGCCATTTGTCATGCGATTTAACATGTCAAATCGCATCAATGTGAACCTGGGCTGAATGGAAGAAAGATTCTGTGGACAGGCGTCTTTTATACACCAAATGAGTTGTCATTCGGAGCACCTTCTTAAATTGAACACCTTCTTAAAAATTGACATCTGTGTACCATACGACCACATACTGTGACAGTCTGTGGGAGCCAGAAATATTGTTGGTTGGTAGGGGACCAAATACTTATTTTACTCACTGAACTGCTACTCCATTTATAACATTTGAATCATGTGTTTTTTCTGGATTTTTGATTGATACTCTGTCTCTATGATTTAAAATGCACCTATGATAACAATTATAGACCCTTCATTTCTTTGTAAGTTGTTCAAACTTACAAAATCTGCAGGGGGTCAAATAAGTATTTTCACCATTGTCAGCTGATGACAGCTCTCTGTCTACTAACTTTGCTCCTGCATTGCAATCCAGTCATACAGACTTACAATGGAGGCTACAGGTGGCCTTCACACATTACACAGGCATGGTCTACTGTTGTCACCATCAGGAAAACCCACCCTGAGAAATGGTATGCAACCATTGCTGGAGCACATGCATGAAGACAGGAAGTTCCTGCAAAGAAAAAAACAAGTATTTTATTCTTTAAAGCAGAACTAAACCCTCCTCTCATTTACATCCAAAGAAGCTGCCATCTTAGCCTTTGATCTGTAGTTGCCATGGTGTTGCACATGTGATTAGTTTTGACACCAGCCATTTGATGGATTCATAGTTCCGTTGGGAGAACAAGCACAACAGTTAACAGCCACGGCATGCCTTGAATGTAACAGTTTTGGTAAACTGTTAAACCATAGGTTTAGTTCTGCTTTAAAGTGGTTGTAAACCTCAGAATCAGAAATATAAACAAACCATACCCCTCTATAACGTGTACCTGTCTCAATCTATAGCACAAAGTGTCATTTCTGTCTGCTGCTTTGTTCCTCTGCTATCAGCATAGGTCACTTCTGACAGGTTTTCCTGACACCAACAGAAAAATGTTGACAGGGGAGGGACCTGCAGCAGATTGACAGCCTCAGCTCTGTTCCTATGTGCTGTGTGAAGGGGGCGTGTCTCTTCCCGCCAATCAGCTTTTAGAGCTCTCCTCATGGATGTAACTTCAGCTCCCTGCCCCCCTGCTTTTCAGAGCTGAGAGATCCTGTGTAAATTCTACACTTTGAATGAAAGTAGGTGAAAGATAGCTGTAGATATACAGGTACAACTTATGTAGGAGGATTGGCTTCATCTCTGCATCACCAGAGGCCAGTCACTTCACTGGGTAGATATAAGAGTTTACAAACAATTTAACTTCTTGCCACCTACGTATGGCCCCTTTGTCTGCAGAGTCTTGCTGCTGGAATGTTGGGGTTATGCGATCAGCAGTGGCAGCTGCCATTAGTTAAAATGGGTTGAGCTGCTGATCACATAACCCGGTCATTTCAGTAGCAGGAATCCAGCAGCTGCATTAACCCAGTGATGCGAAAGGGGCCTAACACACACATGCTGTGGCAAAAGGGTGAGCCTAACACCCACATATGCATTGCTGGGTGGCCGATGTGTCTGTGCTGACAGCATACTCATTGAGCACTCCCAGCACAGTGAGCTTGCTGTCAAAGACATCCTTTTGGACCAGTCTTTTCTATATTCCCATCACACATGTTCCTGGATTACAGGCTCATCGGTAGGAGGTGCTGTAGCGATTACCAGCTGGACAATGGATCAGTGTTGCCAACTGCCAGTATTTTTACTGCCAGCCAGTAAAAAACAGGCATTTTTCTCCTTCCAGTAAATGGAAAATATTGCCAGTTAAAAATATGGTTGTGACGCTCAGCTCAACACTGCGCATGCACAGGTCTGGTTCGGAGCCAGCCGAGACTTTCCGAGTGCATGCTACAGTGTGTTTTGGCGGTGCCAGTGGGGGATTGGTCTGGTGGAGGCAGTGTCTGAGCATGTCATGTGATGCAAGGAGGCTGAGGGGAGTGGCCAGAGCCTCGTGTTTTGGTCTGTGGTACGGGAGAGGGACTGTCAGTGCTATTCAGACTGGAGTGGACCACCTGACATGGACAGAGACTGTCACTGTGACTTATAAAGGGACGTGTCCTGTCAGTGAGGTGTCATCATCATCTGTGGTGCTGTCAGTGTCACTGTGAGAGTCAATTTCATGTGTGCCTGCCCATTCTAATTTCTTGTTCTGTCCCTGAGCTACTCACTATTTCGAAAATAAAATATTAAATATGTTTTTTGCCTTAATATCCACCTTAAATCACATTTCTAATTGCATATTGTACTTGTTTGTAGTCTAAATACTGAAATTTACACTTAAAACTAATTGCGTAAATTTTGGAAATGCCAGTAAAAATGTTGCTGTGCCAGTAAATTTTGGGTGTCGTGTCAGTAAATTTCAATCTCGTAGGTTGGAAACACTGCACTGGATGTATCACAGATCAGTACACATATTCACAAGCACACCATGGATCTTCAATTACAGTCCAACTGAAGATCAATTTGACAGATCACATGCCTGACGAAGGGGCCCTGCGTGGCTCGGAAACGTTGCACCGATTCTTTTGTGATGCGATCTTTCTGCAAAATAAGTTTTGGACTGCAATTGAAGAACCACGGACATGGTGTGCTGGTGAAAATGTGTACTGATCCTTTTGGACCAGGCGCTCAAGTCGCAGACAGGATCAGGTGACCACGCACAGTAGTCACGTGACTGCCAATCCTTGCCAAGCGCCAGGTGTTAAGAACGTTTTAAAGGGATGCCAGGGCAGGGGTTAAATATGGTAACTATCGCTTCGGCAAAAAAAATAGGATTTGGTTAGCGTTCACATCTACTTCGGCAGGCTGATCTGTTTGGGAAAGGTAAAAAAAAAGAAAGACAAAATCAATTAGCCCTTTTTGGTAAACACTCACTTCTTAACGTTTGCCTCTCCGTTGGGGATCCGACGCAGTTTTTTCTTCTTGAGAATTTTCACAGCACGGCGACACAGCGTATCGGAGTCCAGCATCTCTTTTACCTTGCCGTAGGATCCTTCTCCCAGCAGGTCACCCATTAGGTACTTCCCCACCAACTTTGCCCGTTTCCGTCGCGGTTGGTAGATCACCTCGGTGGAGTCAATGCGGTGAATAAACGTGTCCATCCCCACAGACAAGTCTTCCAGAAACTCCATTTCTTTACACTCCCCCTCATCCATAATGGCTTGGGCACAAACCTGACCTCTTCAGTAGTGTCACACCCTGAGAAAGCAGCTCAGGGAGGGGGTCCCCCAGCCCAGGCTTGCCAACGTCCTAAAATACTCACAAGACACCCCAAAGTCACAGTCCAAGCATCTTCACTCCACAGGGCACCGCTTCCCAAAAGATTCAGCTTGTGATGTCACTGCAGCCAGGAGCCTAAACCAAACTGTCACTTCTTCCCAGTGACGACAGTGCCACCCGTCCCCTAGTCCAACCGCATAGCGACCCACTGTCCCGGAGGCGCAGCATTTCCCGGGACACGAGCGATTTATTTTAACGACCAATCCCGCAAATATGTTATCCCGGTTTCTAAACTGTCATGGGCCACCGCGCAGGCGCAGCACTCGATGTACATAGAGCATGTGCAGAGGGCTCAGCTATTCGCGCATGCGCGCCGGCCGAGCTGTAACAAGCCGCAACGCACTCTGCTGTCCGTGATGTGCCCGTACGGAAATGTCGTTATGTGACTTAACAGGTTTAGCGCGGTCGTTAAAATTGCTCGTTGGCCTCAATGCTCTTAACTGTTACCGAGAATGTCGTTGCGGCAGGAACGGATGTGAATTATCAGGAGAGCGGACAGCCCCGGCAGGGGTCCTTCTGAGAGAACTGGGGGCGGAGCCAAGCAGCGTGTATTGTGGGTAGTATGCGGCAGGGGCGGAGCTGGGGGCTGATAGCGAGGAGATGTTGTGTTTGAGGTTACAGAAAGAGGCAATGTTAGCCAATCGGCTTAAAGTGCTTGTAAACCCTTTCATATACTCAGTGAAGGAATCGTCCTCAGGTAATACACAGAGATGAAACAAATCCTCCTATGTCAGTTGTATCAGTTTATCAGCAGTCTTCTCTACATCCAAAGTGCTGAATTGATGAGCTTATCTGAGAGAGCTAAAGTTGCACTGCAGGGGACACACCCCCTCCAAACAGCATGCACAGCTGAGGCTGTCAATCCTTTTTTTTTTTTTTTATTTTAGTGTCAGGAAAACTTGTCAGAAGTGACTCCTGATGATAGCAGAGGAGCAAAGCAGCAGACAGAAATGACACTTAAGCCCCGTACACACGATCAGAAAACCGTACGGAAAATACCGCTTTCGAAGTGATCGTACGATAATCGGATCATTAGTACAGAGCTTTGGAGAGCCGATCAGGACAGTTCATCCGATATTATTCCATCGGACATGCATGAAAATTTTTTTCGTACGATGCCAGGTCGTACGATTTTCGTTTAATCAGTACAGCTATCATTCGAAAATGCATTACAACACGACATCACTTCTGAATTTTTTTTCTGTCCTGCGGGAATTTTCGTGACTTTAGTAAACTCATCAGATTTGATCTGAGATTAGCATGCAATAAAAAACGGACGATCATTCGTCTGATAATCTCATCATGTGTATGGGGTATTAGTACACACTACAGAGTAGGGATCTTCAAACTATGGTCCTCCAGCTGTTGAGGAACTACATGTCCCAGGAGGCATTGTAAAACTCTGACATTCAGACATGACTAGGCATGATGAGAATTGTAGTTCCTTAACAACTGGAGGGCCGTAGTTTGAAGACCCCCTGCTCTAGAGGGTTATGCTTTGTTCATATTTCATGTCCAAGGTTTACAAGCACTTTAGGCCCCTTTCACACTTGTGCGACTTTTCCTGCAACTTTGGACATCAGAGTACAATGTACCCCATGATTCCCAATGATAATTATTCATATCTGCGACTTCAAAGTAGTCCCTGTACTACTTTGGTCCGACTTTGATGCGAGTTAAGGTCCATAGACTTCGTTTACACAGGCATTCCCTGAAATTGCGCGGCTCTCAAATCGTGGCAGTGTGAAAGGGGCCTTAAGCCTACATTCACATGGGGTCCATTTAGCGCATGCCAAATCGGCGGCTATTGCTGGCAATGGCACCTTCTGAATCAGTGCGGCGCCGCACCGATTCCCAAAAGTAGTTCCTGTAGTACTTTTAGCGACTTCGGGGCAATTTGTATAGACATCTGTGCAGGAACCCCCACAGATGTCTGTCAAATCGGCTCCGAAGTCGGACTGCATTGCATGTTTGAAATCGTGCGAGTTCAGCTGAACTCGCACAATTTCTAACCCGCAGTCTGTGTGAACGTAGGTTAAGCCCCGGTTCACATTGCCACGACTTGTCATGTCGCATGACAAGTCACACCCCATTAACAGCAATGGAACCGTTCTAATCGGTGAGACTCAAGTAGCTACTTTGGTGCAACTTTATCACGACTTGCATCGACTTCTGTTAAAGAAGTCGTATGCAAGCCACAGGGATGTCAGATTCAAAGTCGCGGCAGTGTGAAAAAGGGCTTAGCCCAGGTTCACCCTACTGCGGGTTAGAAATCGTGCGAGTTCAGCTGAACTCGCACAATTTTCATCCCCGCGTGTCAGTCCAACTTTGGGAGCGATTTCAGAGACATCTGTGCGGGTTTCTGTACAGATGTCTATTGAACTCGACCTCGAAGTCACGAAAAGTAGTACAGGAACTACTTTTGGGAATCGATGCGGCGCCGCAAAGTCGGCATCGCACCGATTTGGACAGTGCTGTTGCCGGCAAAAGTCACCGATTTTGGCATGTGATCTGACATGTCAAATCACCCCTGATGTGAATGTGGGCTAATTGAACAAGTAGAAGCTGTTGCAGTTTCTGTCTGCTCCAGTTTAACCACTTCAAGACCAGGCCTATTTCTGACACTTGTTGCTTACAAGTTAAAATCAGTATTTTTTGCTAGAAAATTACTTAGAACCCCAAACTTATGTCACCGCGCAGCGGTCTTTTAAATGCAATTTTTTGGGAAAAAATACACTTCAGCAAATTAAAAAAAAAAAGTAAACAGTAAAGTTAGCCCAATTTTTTTGTATAATGTCAAAGATGATGTTACGCTGAGTAAATAGATACCTAAAATGTTGCGCTTTAAAATTACACATGCTTGTGGAATGGCGATAAACTACCATACTTAAAAAATCTCCATAACGACCCTGTAAAAAGTGTTAAATGTTTAGAGTTGCAGAGGAGGTGCTTGTGCTAGAATTATTGTCTTACATGTCTCATTTGAACACTGTTAACATTTGCGGGCCTGACTTAAGTTTTCCTTTTTCCTTGAGGCACCAGCACGGAGGGATAAGGCGCTTTAAAAACTTTTTTTTTTTTACAATGTCCATTAACCACTTCAATACCGGGCACATTTGTCCCTTCCTGCCCAGGACAATTTTGAGCTTTCAATTCTGTCGCACTTTGAATGACAATTGCATGGTCATACAACACTGCACTCAAACTAAATTTATATAATTTTCTTCCCACAAATAAAGCTTTCTTTTGGTGGTATTTAATCACCTCTGCATTTTTTTTTCTGCTAAACAAACTAAAAAAGATCGACGTTTTTGAAAAAAAAAAAAAGGTTTTCTTTGTTTCTGTTATAAAATTTTGTTTTCTCCTTCACTAACGGGCACTGATGAATCGGCACTGATGGGCACTGATGAGTTGGCACAGATATGTATAATCGATGGGCATTGATAGGCGGCACTGATATGCAGCACTAATGGGCACCGATAGGTGGCACTGACAGGCGGCACTGATAGGTTGCACTGATGGGCACTGACAGGTGGCACTGATGGACACTAATAGATTGCACTGATTGGCAGCACTGATTGGCACTTTATTAGGCACTGGTGGGGGGTTATGATGGGGCACTGACTGGGCACCGATTGATGGGCACTGACAGGCGGCACTGATGGGCACTGACAGGCGGCACTTATTGGCACTGACAGGTGGCATTGATGGACACTAATTGCACTGATTGGCACTTTATTGGGCACTGGCAGGGGGTTATGATGGGGCACTGACTGGGCACCTATTGGCAGCTTATGGGTACATTTGATGGGGGCTGTGCTGATAATCAGTGTGCTTATTATCAGTGCAGACCCCCCCCGACAGGGAGAGCCGCCATCCCTGTCAGCGAGAACCAAGGAATGCCATTTACCGGCATTTCCTGGTTCTCGCGATGATCAGCCGTGATTTGTCACAGCTGATCACGTGGTAAGAAGCCTCTGTCAGAGGCTTCTTATCACGATCGGAGATGCGGCGTGTCAGACTGACATGCCGCACTAGTGATCGCCACGCTGTGCGCCCCTCAGCATGTTATCCTGCTGGACGTCATATGACGCCCAGTCAGGATAACAGAACCACTTCCCAGACGTTAATCTTTTATAGGCCGGGCTGGAAGTGGTTAACCACTTCAGCCCCGGAAGATTTGGCTGCTCAATGCCCAGGCCATTTTTTGCGATACGGCACTGCGTTGCTTTAACTGACAATTGCGCGGTCATGTGACGCTGTCCTTTTTTTCCCACAAATAGAGCTTTCTTTTGGTGGTATTTGATCATCTCTGCGGTCTTTATTTTTTGCGCTATAAACAAAAAAAAAGCGTCAATTTTGAAAAAAAACACAATATTTTGTACTTTTTGCTATAATGAATATCCCCAATTTTTTTAAAAAAAAAGCAAATTTTTTTCCTCAATTTAGGCCAATATGTATTCTTCTACATATTTTTGGAAACAAAAAAAAAAAAAACGCAATAAGCGTATATTGATTGGTTTGCGCAAAAGTTTATAGTGTCTACAAATAAGGGGATATATTTATGGCAATTTTATTATTATTATTATTTATTTTATTTTTTTTTTTTTACTAGTAATGGCGGCGATCAGCGATTTTTAGCGGGACTGCCACATTGCGGTGGACAAATTGGACACTTGTGACATTTATACAGCGATCGGTTCTAAAAATAGACACTGATTTGAATGACATTGGCAGGGAAGGGGTTAACACTAGGGGGTGATCAAGGGGTTAAGTGTTTCCTAGGAAGGTGTTTCTAACTGGGGGGGGAGTGGACTTACAGGGAGTAGAGAGAGATCACTGTTCCTGATCACTAGGAACAGCAGGTCTCTCTCTACTTCCCTAACAGAATGGGAATCTGTCTGTTTACATTGACAGATCCCCATTCTGGCTCTCTGAGGAATGATCGCGGGTCGCCAGCGGATATCGTGGCCGCCGGCCACTCGCATCTGCTCCACCTATAGCTCTTAAAGCGGTTGATGTACATCTACAGCTTTCGCATAGCCGTGCCAAACTGCCGCAGGATAATGATGGCGGCTGGTCGGCAAGGGGTTAAAGACTCATTTAGACGGGGCGATTAGTCCCGTCCTGCAAGCAGAGCTGTTGGCAAATGCATGTGCATCCACCTCAGAGCTGCGTGCAGGCAACCCATAGAAGTAGATGCATACAAATCGGCTACATGGACACAATTGCATGTCAAAGTTTGACATGTGGGCAGGAGCAGCTGCATGGATCTAAAGGCAAACACTGTGTGGAGAGGACTTGTTCTAGAA
This sequence comes from Aquarana catesbeiana, assembly GCF_042186555.1. NCBI lineage: Eukaryota > Metazoa > Chordata > Amphibia > Anura > Ranidae > Aquarana > Aquarana catesbeiana. Next base: position 567,998,098 of record NC_133324.1, read on the forward strand.
GGGGAGGGTTCAGATTTAAAGTCCACCCCCCCCTTCTAGTACAAGTATTCTCTGCTCCCAAAGCGGGCTGCCAGCACATATCCTGCTACCCCCCTACCAAAGAGATGCCAGCTGCCATATAGGGGGCCATCATGGTGTCTCAGACCCCGGGCACCCTACAAGAGATCCCAGGCATGTGCCATGGTACCCACACTGCCACCCCCTTGCTGGGAGGAGGAATTGGGGTGGGAGGGATTTGTGCTTCTGGGAGAGCATATTGGGGGGGTAAAGAGGATTTGTGCTGGGGGAATTTGGATAGGGAAATTTGGTGGCGGAGAATTTTTACTGCAATAGGGGTTGTGCTGGGAGGGGGAATTTGGGGGTGGTAGAGAACATATTTTGGGAGGGGCGATTGGGGAAGAGTATTTATTAGGGGTGCACTGAATGGGTTTTTTGGTGCCGAAGCCAATACCGAAAATGAAAAATACACTAGGCCGAAAACCAAAACTGATACCGAAAATGACTGTTTTTATACAGGAGATGGTCCGAGACTGGGGACATGGTACAGGAGATGGTCAGAGACTGGGGATATGGTACAGGAGATGGTCAGAGACTGCAGACATGGTACAGGAGATGGTCAGAGACTGCAGACATGGTACAGAAGATGGTCAGAGACTGCGGACATGGTACAGGAGGTGGTCAGAGATTGCGGACATGGTACAGAAGATGGTCAGAGATTGGAGACATGGTACAGGAGATGGTCAGAGACTGGGGACATGGCACAGGAGATGTTCAGAGACTTCAGACATGATATAAGAGATCAATGCAGTCTCACCAGTGCCCGTCAGATGCAGCCAGCCTGTGTGTCCCCAGTGCAGGCTTGCCTGTGTGTCCCCAGTGCAGGCTTGCCTGTGTGTCCCCAGTGTAGCCTTGCCTGTGTGTCCCCAGTGTAGCCTTGCCTGTGTGTCCCCAGTGCAGCCTTGCCTGTGTGTCCCCAGTGCAGCCTTGCCTGTGTGTCCCCAGTGCAGCCTTGCCTGTGTGTCCCCAGTGCAGCCTTGCCTGTGTGTCCCCAGTGCAGCCTTGCCTGTGTGTCCCCAGTGCAGCCTTGCCTGTGTGTCCCCAGTGCAGCCTTGCCTGTGTGTCCCCAGTGCAGCCTTGCCTGTGTGTCCCCAGTGCAGCCTTGCCTGTGTGTCCCCAGTGCAGCCTTGCCTGTGTGTCCCCAGTACAGCCTTGCCTGTGTTTCCCCAGTGCAGCCTTGCCTGTGCAGGGGAAGAGAGAGGAGAGCCGCCGCTGCCTGGTTGATTAGAGCGCCGGGAAAATCACAGCTTTCATTTCAATAGCTGTGTGATCCCCGTCGCACGCCGTCACATACAGCGCCCCCCCCCTTATCCAGGGAACTTTGATAGACAGATCACCCGTCCCAGGATTGGACGGGTGATCTGTCCATCAAAGTGCCCAGACAAGGGGGAGAGGCTGTATGTGACGGCGCATGGCGGGGAACACACAGCTATTGAAATGAAAGTTGTGATGTTCCCGACACTCTGATCAACCAGGCAGCGGCGGCTCTCCTCTCTCTTCTGCGCTATACAACACGCCCGTAATGGGCGGCACCAGGGGCCCCATTTTCGGCTCCATTATCGGCCTTTTTTCTCTTTCAGCAAATTGCCGAAAAGGCCATTTTCAGCCGATATGTTTTGGCGGCCGAAATTTCGGTGCATCCCTAGTATTTATGTTGGGAGGGGGAATTGAGGAAGGTAGGGATTTGTGCTAGGATGGGGAAGAAGGGGAATTGTTCTGGGAGGGAGGGGAGATTTGGGGGTGGAATTTGATTTGTATTGAGGAATAGGGAAGAAAATGTTCCCTTCTATTTGGGTTTACTAGATCAATGGTTCTCAACTCCTGTCCTCAGGACCCACTAACAGGTCAGATTTTAAGACTCCTTTCACACTGATCCGCCCCGGGCATCAGCAGTAAAGCGGCGCTATTTTTAGCGCCGTTTAAAGGCGCTATTGACCCGCTAGTGGGGGTTAAAACCGACCCGCTAGCGGCCGAATAGCGCCGCTAGCGAAAAGGGGTTAAATCCACCCGCAAAACACTTTGCTAGCGGTATAGCAGCGCTGCCCCATTGTTTTCAATGGGCGGGGTGCTTTAGGAGCGGTGAGTTCACCGCTCCTAATGCACTCCAAAGAAGCTGCTGGCAGGACTTTTTCTGACGCCCTGCCAGCGCACCGCTCCAGTGTGAAAGCCCTCGGGCTTTCACACTGGAGTGAATGGAGCCCTTGTTTCAGGGCGCTTTGCAGGCACTATATTTAATATTTAACGCTGTAGCGCCTGCAAAGTGCCTCAGTGTGAAAGGGGTCTAAGTATTATTTTGGGGAGATGCAGACTATATAATACTGCAATCAATGAGCAGCAAATTATATATCCTGTGATGTATTTCAGTTATCTTGCAAACCTGGCCTGTTGGTGGGTCATGAGGACAGGAGTTGAGAACCATTGTACTAGATGGACTTGTGTCTCTAGACTAACTGTATCTATGTAATTGTGCTGGGGAGGGGGGATTTGTTCTGGGAGTTGGAGAGAGGGTTTGTGCTGGAGTGGACAAAGATTTCCTCTGGGAGTGGTAAGCTTATTTTTTGTACTTTTTTTTTTGTGTGTTGGTGGAATGGAGTGAGAATTTTGCTGTAAGGGTAAAGTGGGGAATACACTGTATTGCACATTACACATTACTTCTCACCAAACTGTTTATTATCTCAACAGTTACTGGTTTCTAAGCAGTCCCTGGGTATTTTTAATGAAGTTCTTTTGTAAGGTAGGCTCATACACAGTGTTCTATTTTCATTGTGTGCAAAACCATGCATAGTGGAAGCATGTTTTTTTTTTTTTGATTGTGCTGGAGTTATTATGTGTCTGCAAGACTCTTGCCTATGGCCCAGCAATCTAAGCATATTTTATGGATACAAGGGAGCCCGCATTTTGTTTAACCATGCCCATTAACCCCTTCCCGCCGACCGTACGCAGATATGCATACTCGGCTTTCCGGGGTTATACCGGGATGATGCCCGCAGCTGCAGGTTGATGCCGCTCGGTTGTTATACTGGAGGAGCGGGAGGGGACATCCCCCCCCTCCCGCCGCTGTTACCGGGCCTCCCGTGCGATCGGGAGGCCCGGTGTCCAATCGGGTACCTTCGGCAGCTGGGGACGGGCTGGAACGAAGCTGTGAGCGGCTTCGTTCCAGCCTTCTCGTTGTAAACGCGGAAGCGACGTCATGACGTCACTTCCCGTTTACTTGGCTGCCAATGGCGCCGAATTTAAAAAAGTACACCATATTCAGAATCGCCGTTTTCGACGATCTGAATACTTTGAAGTGTAAAGGAGGGATGGGAGGTCTTTTAGACCCCCCATCCCTCCATAAAGAGTACCTGTCACCACTTATTACTGTCACAAGGGATGTTTACATTCCTTGTGACAGCAATAAAAGTTAAAAAAAAAAAAAAAAATTTTAAACACAATTTATAAAGTAAAAAAATAAAATAAATAAAAAAAAAAAATTTTTTTTAAAGAGCCCCTGTCCCCGCGAGCTCGCGCAGCGAAGAAAACGCATACGGAAGTCGCGCCCGCATATGTAAACGGTGTTCAAACCACACATGTGAGGTATCGCCGCGATCGTCAGAGCGAGAGCAATAATTCTAGCCCTAGACCTCCTCTGTAGCTCAAACCTGGTAACCATAAAAAATTTTTAAAGCCGCCTATGGAAATTCATAGGTACCGTAGTTTGTCGCCATTCCACGAGTGCGTGCAATTATAAAGGGTGACATGTTTGGTGTCTATTTACTTGGCGTAACATCATCTTTCACATTACACAAAAAAATTGGGGTAACTTTACTGTTTGGATTTTTTAAAATTCATGAAAGTGTCCCTTTTCCAAAAATTTGCATTTAAAACACCGCTGCACAAATACCGTGTGATAAAAAATATTGCAACAATCGCCATTTTATTCTCTAGATTCTCTGCTAAAAAAATATATATAATGTTTGGGAACTCTAAGTAATTTTCTAGCAAAAAATACGGATTTTAACTTGTAAACACCAAATTTCAAAAATAGGCTTAGTCATGAAAGGGTTAAGCCCCTCCCACTGTTAATAGTTTAGCCACACCCGATTTTTGCTGCGGCGTGCATAGTGTGGCGCAGGTCATATCCTCCCTTAAATATCCCTCATTCCGAAAAGTTGTGAGGTACAAGTGAGGGGAAAAAAGTATTTTATCCCCTGCTGATTTTGTACACTGATAAAGAAATGATCAGTCTATAATTTTAATGGTAGGTTTATTATAACAGTGAGAGACAGAATAACAAAAAAGTCCAGCAAAATACATTTCAAAAAAGTTATAAATTGATTTGCATTTTAATGAGTGAAAAAAGTATTTGATCCCTTTGCAAAACATGACTTAGTACTTGGTGGCAAAACCCTTGTTGGCAATCAGAGGTCAGACGTTTCTTGTAGTTGGCCAACATCACAGGAGGGATTTTGTCCCACTCCTCTTTGCAGATCCTCTCCAAGTCATTAAAGTGATTGTAAAGTCTCATTTTTTTCCCCCATTAAAATAGCAAACATGTAATACTTACCTGCTTTGTTGCAGTGGATTTTCACAGAGCAGCCCGGATCCTCCTCTTCTTGGGTCCCTATTATGTGATCCTGCCCCCTCCCTCCTGTTCAGTGCCCCTACAGCAAGCAGCTTGCTATGGGGGCACCCGAGCCGAGTCACAGGTCCCTGTGTCCATTCAGACACAAAGTCCTGAACCCACCCCTCTTTCCCCTGATTGGCTAGCTGACTGATTGACAGCAGTTACAGCCAATGGCGCTGCTGCTGTGTATGAGCTGATCAGGAGGGCGAGTCTCGGACGGCTGAGACAATCGTGGACATCGCTGGACAGAGAGGGACCTCAGGTAAGTGTAAGGGGGGCTGTGGGGGCTGCTGCACACAGAAGGCTTTTTATCTTAATGCATAGAATGCATTAAAATAAAAAAACCTGCTGCCTTTACAACTCCTTTAAGGTTTCGAGGCTGATGTTTGTTAACTCGAACCTTCAGCTCCCTCCACATATTTTCTATGGGATTATGGTCTGGATACTGGCTAGGCCACTCCAGAACTTTAATGTGCTTCTTATTGAGCCACTCCTTTGTTGCCTTGGCTGTGTGTTTTGGGTCATTGTCATGTTGGAATACCCATCCACAACCCATTTTCAATGCCCTGGCTGAGGGAAGGAGGTTCTCACCCAACATTTGATGGTACATGATCTCGTCCATCGTCCCTTTGATGTGGTGAAGTTGTCCTGTCCCCTTAGCAGAAAAACACCCCCAAACCTCCATGTTTGATGGTGGGGATGGTGTTCTTGGGGTCATAGGCAACCTCCAAACATGGTGAGTTGAGTTGATGGTCTCAACTGACCACAACACGTTCACCCAGTTCTCCTCTGAATCATTCAGATGTTCATTAGCAAACTTCAGACAGGCCTGTACATGTGCTTTTTTGAGCAGGGGGACCTTGTGGGCCCTGCAGGACTTCAGTCCTTCACGGCATAGTGTGTTACCATTTTTTTTGCTAGGTAACTATGGTCTCATCTGCCTTGAGATCATAGACAAAACCCCCCTATGTAGTTCTGGGCTGTTTCCTCACCGTTCTCATCTCAGGTGAGATCTTGCATGGAGCCCCAGAGGGCGATTGACAGTTATTTTGTGCTGCTTCCATTTGAGAAAAATCGCACCAAATGTTGTCACCCTCTCACCAAGCTGCTTGGTTGATGGTCTTGTAGCTCATTCCAGCCTTGTGTAGATCTACAGTCTTGTCCCTGACATCCTTGGACAGCTCTTTGGTATGGCCATGGTGGAGAGATTGGAATCTGATTGATTGCTTCTGTGGACAGGTGTCGTTTATATACAGGTAACAAGCTGAGATTAAAAGTACTCTCTTAACCACTTCATGCCCGCCTGCCATCATATGACGTGACGGACTTTGAGCTGGGATATCTGAATGATGCCTGTAGCTACAGACATCATTCAGATATTGCCGTTTTCAGCCGACGATTCCCTACACTGCCGCTTGATCGTTCTTAGGGGAGGCGAGAGGGGACCGACTGCTACGATCGGTGAGTCGGACACAGGATCCGCTGGCCCCAGATGTTGATCATAGAGATTTCCGGCGGACCAGATGGTTGCCGGAGTCTCTATGATCGGCGGCGGCCGGGCGCGATGTTATGACGTCACGCCCGGCCTCTGCATTTAAAAAAACGGTGCCGCCTCGGCTGGGAAGCCGTGATCGGTTTATTTTTTTTTTTTATTTCAGGCTTCCCAGCCTAGTGGTGAGATGTGGGGTCTTATTGACCCCATATCTCATTATAAAGAGGACCTGTCATGTCATATTCCTATTACAAGGGATGTTTACATTCCTTGTAATAAGAATAAAAGTGATCAAATTTTTTTTTTTTCAAAAAAGTGTCAAAATAAAAAAGAAAGTATAATTAACAATAAAAAAAAGTTTTTAAAGCGCCCCTGTCCCCGTGTGCTCGCACGCAGAAGCGAACGCATACGTAAGTCCCGCCCGCATATGAAAACGGTGTTCAAACCAAACTTGTGAGGTATTGACGCGAATGTTGGAGCGAGAGCAATAATTTTGTCCCTAGAGCTCCTCTGTAACTCAAAACATGTAACCAGTAAAAAAATTTCAAGCGTCGCCTATGGGGATTTTTAAGTACCGAACTTTGGCGCCATTCCACGAGCGTGTGCAATTTTGAAGCGTGACATGTTCGGTATCTATTTACTCGGCGTAACTTCATCTTTCACTATATGCAAAAACATTGGGCTAACTTTACTGTTTTGGTTCAAAAAAGCGTTCAAAAAATTGCTGCGCAAATACCGTGCGAGATAAAATGTTGCAACAACCGCCATTGTATTCTCTAGGGTCTTTGCTAAAAAAACAGATATAATGTTTGGGGGTTCTATGTAATTTTCTAGCAAAAAAAATGATAATTTTTACATGCAGGAGAGAAATGTCAGAACTGGCCTGGGTGGCAAGTGGTTTTTAAAGGGAGTGCTCCTAATCTCAGCTCGTTACCTGTATAGAAGACACCTGGGAGCCAGAAATTATGCTGATTAAGGCCAGGTTTACACTGGTGCGACATGACAGCCGTCCTACTTTGGATCCGACTTTGCCCTGCAACTTGAAGCCGACATATGTCCGACTTTCAATGAACAGGGATCCGACTTGGATCCCCGCCAATACCAGGCACTGTGTTTGGTATGAATCTTGAGGGGGAACTCTGCGCCAAATTTTAAATAAAAAAACCGGCATGGGTTCCCCCTCTAAGAGCATACCAGACCCTTCGGTTTGGTATGGATTTTAAGGAGCACCCCCTATGCCGAAAAAACAGCATGGGGTCCCCCCCAAATCCATACCAGGCCCTTTCCTGAGCACGCAGCACGGCGAGCGCCCCCCCTCCTGAACCGTACCAGGCCGCATGCCCTCAACATGGGGGGGTAGGTGCTTTAGGGCATGGGGGCGGCCTGCAGCCCCCCCACCCCAAAGCACCTTGTCCCCATGTTGATGAGGACAAGGGCCTCTTCCCGACAACCCTGGCCGTTGGTTGTCGGGGTCTGCGGGCGGGGGCTTATCGGAACCTGGGAGCCCCCTTTAATAAGGGGGCCCCCAGATCCCTTCCCCCCACCCTATGTGAATGAGTATGGGGTGTTCCTACCCCTACCCATTCACCTAGGAAAAAAGTGTCAATAAAAAAAACACACTAGACAGGTTTTTAAAGTAATTTATTAGGCAGCTCCGGGGGTCTTCTTTCTACTTTGGGGGGTCTCTTCCTTCTTCTCTGTGGTCTCTTCCTTCTCCACGCTCTCCGGTTCTTCTCCCACTCTCCGGTATCTTCTGCCGGGCTCCTCCGCTATCTTCTGCTCTTTTGCCCGCTCTTTTGCTAATGAGGGTACATGATGGGACTGTGATGTCATAAGGGGCGGGGTCACCGGGTGACATCATCCGGTGACCACTCCCCATCCCTATATAAGTCGTTGCGGACCGCGCACACGGCATTACAGTGGGAGAGAGCGTCGTGTCAACATTGGAAGAAGAGAAGACCGGGCCACCGCTAGCAAAAGAGCAGAAGATAGCAGAGGAGCCCGGCAGAAGAAGCCGGAGAGCGTGGAGAAGAAGGAAGAGACCGTGGAGAAGAAAGAGACCCACGAAGTTGGAAGAAGACCCCAGGAGCTGCCTAATAAATTACTTTAAAAACCTGTCTAGTGTGTTTTTTTTATTGACACTTTTTCCTAGGTGAATAGGTAGGGGTACGATGTACCACATACTCATTCACATAGGGTGGGGGGCCGGAATCTGGGGGCCCCCTTATTAAAGGGGGCTCCCGGATTCCGATAAGCCCCCTCCCACAGACCCCGACAACCAACGGCCAGGGTTGTCGGGAAAAGGCCCTTGTCCTCATCAATATGGGGACAAGGTGCTTTGGGGCCGGGGGGGCCGCAGGGTGCCCCCCCGACCCAAAGCACCCACTCCCCTCATGTTGAGGGCATGCGGCCTGGTACGGTACAGGAAGAGGGGGGGCGCTCGCTCGCTCGTCCCCACCCCTTTTTCTGACCGGCCGGGCTGCGTGCTCGGATAAGGGTCTGGTATGGATTTGGGGGGAGCCCCACGCCGTTTTTTCGGCGTAGGGGTGCCCCTTAAAATCCATACCAGACCGAAGGGCCTAGTATGCTCTTGGAGGGGGAACCCATGCCGGTTTTTTATTTAAAATTTGGCGCAGAGTTCCCCCTCAAGATCATCTGAGCACAAGTCGCATGCCAAAGTCGGATCATGCAAGACGACGATCCAACTTTGATCCGACTTCAATGATAGTCAATAGGCTGAAGTAGGATCAAAGTCGGACCAAAGTAGTACAGGGAGCATTTTTAAAGTCGGACCAACTTGTGTCAGACCAGTTAGGACATTGATTTTCACACGTCATGCGACATGAGCTCCCAATGTCGGAGCGTTTGTCGCACTAGTATGAACCCGGCCTCATAGGCAATCAAATACTTATTTCACTCATTAAAATTTAGATCAATTTATAACTTTTTTGAAATGCGTTTTACTGGATATTATTGTTGGTATTCTGTCTCTCACTGTTAAAATAAAATAAACCTACCATTAAAATTATAGACTGATCATTTATTTGTCAGTGGGCAAAAGTACAAAATCGGCAGGCTATCAAATGCTTTTTTTCCTTTACTGTATGTATGCCATGCAGTTGCTCCAAGGTAGATGCACACGCATTTTCCAGCAGTTCTGCACAGAGGATGGCAATAACCACCCGCCTGAATGAGCCCTAAAGTTGAACTAAACCCTCCTATGCTTTACAGCAGGGGTAGGCAGCCTCGGCCCTCCAGCTGTTTTGAAACTACAAGTGCCATTAGATATTGCAAGACCCTGACAATCACAGGCATGATTTGCAGAGGCATAATGGAATTTGTAGTTTCACCACAGCTGGAGTGCCAAGGTTGCCTACCCCTGCTTTACAGCCATCTAAGGCCGGCCATAAACATTTTAAATCTCAGCCAGTTAGCAGGAACCGGACGAGATTCAAACTGTTAATGGGCAGGCTGAAATTACAGTGCCATGAAAAAGTATTCATACCCCTTGACATTTTTCACATTTTGTCATGTTCCAACCAAAAACGTAAATGTATTTTGTTGGGATTTTATGTGATAGACCAATATAAAATGGCACATAATTGTGAAGTGGAAGGAAAATGTTAAATGTTTTTCAAGATTGTTTATAAATAAATATCTGAAAAGTGTGGCGTGCATTTGTATTCAGCCACCTTTACTCTGATACACCTAACTAAAATATAGTGGAACCAATTGCCTTCAGAAGTCACCTAATTAGTAAATAGAGTCCACCTGTGTGTAATTTAATCTCGGTATAAATACAGCTGTTCTGTGAAGCCCTCAGAGGTTTATTAGAGAACCTTAGTGAACAAACAGTATCATGAATGCCAAGGAACACACCAGACAGGTCAGGGATAAACTTGTGGAGAAGTTTAAAGCAGGGTTAGGTTATAAAAAAAAATCCCAAGCTTTGAACATCTCATGGAGTACTGTTCAATCCATCATCCGATAATGTAAAGAGTATGGCACAACTGCAAACCTACCAAGACATGGCCTTCCACCTAAACTGACAGGCCGGGCAAGGAGAGCATTCATCAGAGAAGCAGCCAAGAGGCCCATGGTAACTCTGGAGGAGCTGCAGAGATCCACAGCTCAGGTGGGAGAATCTGTCCACAGGATAACTATTAGCCGTGCCCTTTATAAATCAGTGGCAAGAAGAAAGCCATCATTAAAAGACAGCCATAAGAAGTCCGGTTTGCAGTTTATGAGAAGCCATGTGGAGGACACAGCAAACATGTGGAAGAAGGTGCTCTGGTCAGATGAGACCAAAATTGAACTTTATGGCCTAAAAGCAAAACGCTATGTGTGGCGGAAAACTAACACTGCTCATCACTGTGAACACACCATCCCCACCATGAAACATGGTGGTGGCAGCATCATGATGTGGGGATGCTTTTCTTCAGAAGGGACAGGGAAGTTGGTCAGAGTTGATAGGAAGATGGATAGAGCCAAATACAGGGCAATCTTGAAAGATTACCTGTTAGGCCTCGTACACACAGTTTGATTGTTGTACGACCGAGCATCTGATTTTTGTCAAAAGCGCATGTGCAGGATTTTGTCTAGCATACTATCTATCCCCAAATTGTCGTTTAACAAACACGAACGTAGCGATGTACTATGAGAGTAAAAAGAGGAAGTTCATTTCTAAAGCTGGTTAGTAGAAGTTTGGTGAGCGTTGATTCGCAATTTTCAGATCGTACAAAACAAATGCCTTTTAAAATACGTTTGGCATAACATCAGTATCCCCAGCAAAGCAGCTTCATTATTATCCCACTAAAGAAGATGAGAATGTGCGCTGCATTTCAACATTTCATCAATTGCCACGTCATGAATGTTAATTCTAGATTTCGAACGGTAGTTTACAAGACCAAACTCTTGTGGCTCGTTCCTTCATTCCGAGCATGCGTGTTTGTACTTTCGACTTTTGTGTGACGATTTCTGTACTGACCATCTGAAAATTAGACGTTGAGTTCACATCCGACAAAAATTTTATCGCTTGCACATCCAGCTTTTGTCTGACGAAAAAGTTAAATCGGCTGTTGAAAGCACCGTACTAACGATCCGAAAATCTGCAGACAGCTCGTCACATGAATTTTCCCTTCTGATTTTTGTATCGTGTGTACGAGGCCTTAGCCTCTTTTTGATCTGTAGTTGCTATGGTGCTGCACATGTGATCAGCTAGGACACTAGTCTTGACAGGTCGGTTGAGAGCTAACATAAACACACAGGCAACTGTGGCAGTTATGGTTCATGGCATGCCTTGAATGTAACTGTTTTGGGAAACAGTTAAATCAGTTGGTTTAGTTCAGCATTACAAGCTGTCTGCTGTTGCTGGGAAGATCTTCAGTCAGCTGAGCATGGGATTGGTGACAAATCGTTTGGCAGGTAAATGGCTGAATATCCTCTCCTGTCACTAAGTAGGGTCAGCAGTTACCTCAAGACTGCCATCTGGACTCACCTCTGAGGTATCATCAGCCTCTCTCTTGGATCTTCTGTCCTGCTTCCCCCCTCACCTTTGCTCTATTTTCTCCCTGTTGCAGTCAGTCTTTATGAGGTAATGTTGCCCACTTTGTGGGTGGACAGTGGTTGGTAAACGATATTGCTGCTTGAGTCTTGGTGACTAAACATGGTGGTCTGTTAATAGTTAATGGGGGTTCTGTTTGGTAATAAAGGTAAACCTAAAAAAGGGGCCTTGGCCTAAAGTTTCCCCACAACCTTTATTGTGTGTTTACATGGTTATTTAGGTATGTTGTTCTGGTTTGATGGGTGTTGGAGTGTAGAATCCCATGTGTATACGTCTTAGTAGTATACAATACATATTCATGAACAATGAACGAATTAATAAATGATCAATGAACCTGGAATTGCTCAACTCAGAATCACTGCTGAAATGCTGGGTAAACAGCTGATCGAGCACAGTGCTGTGCTGGATCTGCTGGAGTGGAGGGCACAGGGGACATTAACCACTTAAGCTCCGGACAATTTTGCTGGCCAAAGACCAGAGCATTTTTTGCGATTCAGCACTGCGTCGCTTTTACTGCCAATTGCACGGTCGTGCGATGCGGCTCCCAAACAAAATTGACATTTTTTTTTCCCACAAATAGAGCTTTCTTTTGGTGGTATTTGATCACCTCTGCGGTTTTTATTTTTTTGCACTATAAACAAAAAAAGAGCGACAATTTTGGAAAAAAAACGCATTATTTTTTGCTTTTTGCTATAATAAAAATCCCCCAAAAATATATATAAAAAAAACATTTTTTTCCTCAGTTTAGGTCGATATGTATTCTTCTACATATTTTTGGTAAAAAAAAATCACAATAAGCGTTTATTGATTGGTTTGCACAAAAGTTATAGCGTCTACAAAATAGGGGATAGTTTTATGGCATTTTTATTAATATTTTTTTCTTTACTAGTAATGGCGGCGATCAGCGAATTTTATCGTGACTGCGACATTATGGCGAATACATCGGACAATTTTGGCGTGATTTTGGGACCATTCACATTTATACAGCGACCAGCGTGATTAAAATTGCATTGATTACTGTGTAAATGTGACTGGCAATGAAGGGGTTAACACTAGGTGGCGCTGTAGGGGTTAAGTGTGTCTTAGGGATGTGTTATAACTGTAGGGGGCATGGGCTAGCTGTGACACATCACTGATCATTGCTCCCGATGACAGGGAGCAGAGATCAGTGACACTGTCACTAGGCAGAACGGGGAGATGCTTGTTTACATTAGCATCTCACCGTTCTCCCTCTCCATGAGACGATCGCGGGTATCCCCGAGGCGATCAAGTCCGCGGGACCTGCAATCCTACTCACGGAGCTCCCGGCCGCCACGCATGCGATGGCATGGCGGCAAATTCAAAGGGACGTACAGGTACGCCCATTTGCCCAGCCGTAACATTCTGCCAACGTACAACGTCGGTTGGGAACTGGTTAAGGGGTCTAATAGACGCCCATTGTCTCCATAGATAAAACCTGTCACCTGCCCCTTGGTGATAGCAAGAAAGTTAAAAAGTGTTAAGAAATGTAAATTATAATAAATAAAAATAAAAGCCATTCCTTCATCTCAAGCACACAAACAAATGCATACAGGCACACACATATATGTAAACTGCTATTGTATTTCCGTTAGGGCCAGTTCATACCACCTGCATTCCAGTGTGTTTTTTTTCTTCATCAAAAACGCATGGAAAGTAAGTTTAATGTTTTCCAATGGCATGGTTCACACCAGTGCTTGCAGTTCCAGAAAAAAAAGTAGAACATGCTGCATTTTTCCTGCACTGGACTGTACTGGAACGCTGTAACAAGCATCAAAAACGCACTGGAACACACGTCCTTATTTAAGGTTAAGAAAAAAAGGGGAGAAGAAATGCACTGGACTGCACTAAAAACGCATCAAAAATACACTGGAGCGCATCAAGAATGCGTCCAAAACGCGCATGCAGAAAAGCATCTGGAACGCATCCGGACTGCGTTTCTATGGTGTGAACTGAACCTTAATGTCAGAGTAAAAGCAATGATTCTAGGGCAATCCTTCGCTGTTAACTCTAAACTGATGATCCGTGAAGACTTTTAAAGGTTGTTATGGTCAACTTTAGGTACCACAGTAATACACATTTTCTGGCGCATCATGGTAGCACGCAATCCATTGTATGCTGCTATGAAGATTCATTAAGAAAGGAAAATTACGAAAAGGTGAGTATACAATTTTCCATTTTTGTGGTCAGGCACAATTTTAGGGCTTGACATGATTGGTATCTATTGCTTGGTGCAATCCCATCTTTTAGATTTTACCAGAAAATTGGGTATTGTGTTTGTGTGGACTAAAATACATTTTAGTGTATTTTTCAAGAAAAATGGATATAAAAAACAGTTGCACAAATATTGTGTAACATAAAAAAATGAAAGTTGTATATGACTATTTGTTCCTTTACTTCCTGGAAGATGCCAATGAAAAAAAAATATATTTACAGTTAAAGCGGAGTTCCATCCTTAAAAACACTTTTACATATTTACAGTCCTTTCATAGTATTAATAAACATTTGGGGGGATTTTTTTTTTTTAACTCACCAGACACGCTACATAGTGGCTCCTAATCTGCCACTTCCGTGTCCGCGGAGCTCCGCATCACTTCCTCCCTCACCTGTGCTCCTGGGAAATGTGAGTCATCATTTCCCAGGAGTCAATGGGCAGTACTAAGAGAAAAAATCGTGTTATTTCCTGACATGTTGCCATAGCAATGGGGCGGGACCTTTCTCCGTCGCTGCCCGTTGTTATGGCAACTTTCTAAACAATCGGCGCTACGGCCGGTGGAGCATCGAGCATGCGCGAGATCGAGAGGCTGCAGCATGCACCTCTCCATCGCAAATCCAGGAAGAGGTTGTGATTGGGCTTCACATGCCCACAATCATCATGGCAATGGCCAGGAGAAGTTTTTTTTAATTGGAAGTATAAAAAAATATAATAATAATATAAACAAATATAAACTTTATTTTGGTTATTAATTATGATGGGATGCCAGAAAAAGATTATGTGGCCGGAACTCCACTTTAAATGCAGGCACTCGTCTTTGGGGATTTTTTTTGATCTCTCTGCCCTCAGTACAAATGGCCGATCTTTTAAATGATCTGTTCTTACCGCCAATGGCCACCATGATATGACCACAGAATATAAACGTTTAAGGCTCAGTTCACATATGAGCATGCAGCGGCTCACAGCAGGAGTCTGGTACGTCCTTGTTCACCATTTCAGGTCCGATTTCAGCCCAAATTTTTGGCTGAATTCAGACCTGAAACAGACCAAAAGACGCACAGGACTCCTGTGAAAATCGCACCGGAGCCGCTGTGGAGATAGAAAGCCGGTCACAATCTCCTGCTGTGCGAATTGGATGCGGGAAAATCTAGTGTGAACCCAGCCTTAAAGGGGCTGTAAACCCTCGTGTCAGTGACCGGCCCCCAGCCTTTCCCCCCCCATTTTACTTACTTGAACCCTTGAACTTGTCCCACGGGGATGCACCATCTCTCTGCTAGGGGGTTCTCGGCTATTGATTGGATACATTGATAGCAGCGCAGCCATTGGCTCCCGCTGCTGTCAATCAAATCCAATGACGTGGTTGCTGGAGGGGGCGGGGCCGAGTCCTGCATTCGGCATCTAGGCGCCGAGTCCTGCATTCGGCGTCTAGACGCCGAATGTTAGACTCGGGAACGTGCCCGCAAGGTAATCCCTTGGGAAAGTGCTTCTCCCAGGGGGTTATCTGATGTGGGGAGGAGCTGAGAGAGTCACGGAGGGACCCCAGAAGATGAGGTTCGGGGCCACTCTGTGCAAAACGAGCTGCACAGTGGAGGTAAGTATGATATGTTTGTTATTTTAAAAAAAAATGAACCTTTAGTATCACTTTAAAGTATCTATGAAAACTATAGCCTACATTTAACAGTAAATATCTTTCATGGAGAACATCATGTCAGCCTACTAATAGGTTGGCTCCACCCCTTCTACCCCACAAGTGAACCCCCTGAAAAGAGATAAATCCAGGGACTACCCTCCCCCTAGTGATCCTGTTTTGTTCTTGCTCTGGGACAACTCCAAGATACTTTTGCCCAGAAAGTAGTTCCTCCCTTCCCACCTTGATTTAGCCTCTCCAGGGGTGGAGGACTTTAAGGTCAGAGGTAAATACTCAATTTGGGAGTGCCCTGATGCACCAGGCCAATGCTGATTTCTTGCTCAGAGGTGAGCACTTCATGGTTTGGTCACTACAGAGTAGTTTGGGGAATATCTAAACCCATAAGCACTCAGCTCTGAGCATGGAAATGATCATCCTGAGATGATTTCTTGTTGTCTCAGACCCAGAAGCAGGTGGACTCAGAAATTGGAAGAGTTTGTGACGTTGTTTTAGAAATGGTAAAACTACTGCAATACTTAGTTTTGTCAGTAGATGGCATGATTAGAGCGCAAAGTGTTCTGTCAGTCTAAAAAAAATGTGCAAACACATTTAGATTTTAAAGATTTTAACTGTTTATGATGCACGGAGCTTAAAGTGGAGTTCCACCCAAAAGTTCGCTATATGCATTATAATTATTAATCTGGTGTTTGAGCTGCAAATTGAGAATATATTATAAAAGTGGCATTTAAAATTCATAAACTAGAAATGAGCAAATTTTTTTGCAAAGGCATAAAACATGCTGCCTGAAGTCTTTTTACAATTTTTTAATATAATCTTTATTTGAAAAATTTTTAGATAACAAACAAGTAGACATTTAACAAGACATGTAGGTAGAAAAGGGCATGACATGGCAGGTTATGAAATGAAGGGCTCCTTATCGGGTGCATGTGGTCAACAGGAAAGTTACTCAGGGATGTACACATTTTTGGGGGGATCACCCCAGGGGATTGGTTATCAACATCTTACAACCATGATATGAATTCAAACAACAATGGGTCACCCCTTTTGTCGCTGTCTGGTACATCTCTGCAGAGGATGTATGTTTCTAATCAAAGGTAAAACTCACACCGCACATTTAGACCATGGGCCCATCAACATAGAAAACAAATGGGGTAAGGGAAACACATTACATTAAGGAGGGAAAAACTAAAATAAAGAGGAAAAAACTTAAAAAAAAAAAAAAGATGGCATGGGGAATAGCCGTGGTCACCATACATAAATGTTCGAATGGCGAGGCTAGAGTAGGTGACCAGACTCCTTGGGGAAGGCTAGTGATAAAGTGCATAAGCTGTCTGTAGCGACGATCCTGAACAAATCTGCCACATCTGGACTTCCCATCAGCTGCTCAGGTCCGAAAGAAGGAAGGATGTTCCCCAGGGGCGAACCAGGGGAAGCCGCTTAGGGCCGCCAAGAGGGAAGTCGGTAGTGCGAGCCTCCCTCCCTTGTTCAGGGCGTCCTAAGTCGCCAAGGTGTGGGCTGCCAGTGGAGGGACCAGCATCTAGAGGCCCCTGTGCTCCCGGGGGACCCAGGGGGCATGTGATAAGTTACAACCTGCCAGAAACTTGTCCAGGGGTACCCAGAATTTGTAAGGGGTATTATGATACCAGTCTAAAATGCGTTGTAAAGCTACAGCCTCATAGTATCTGCGGACCACGGGCACCCCCAAACCTCCCTTCGTCTTAGGGCGCTGTAACGTACGGAGAGCGAGCCGAGGGCATTTCCCACCCCATATATACTTAATAAACAGACTATTGAGGGTTGAGAAGAAAGTCCTAGGAAGGGCAATCGGCACCATCTGCAGGAAAAACAATACATGAAGCACATTCATTTTAAGAACACTGACTCGGCCCGTCCATGAAAATGCAACCCTGTCCTATCTTTTCAGGTCCACTTTAATAGTGGAAAGTAGTGGTGTGTAGTTGCATTCATAAAGCAGGGAATATCTCGTGGGCAAATTGACACCTAAGTACTTCAGGGCAGTTGGGCACCATGTAAATGAGAAAGCAGATTGCAGCTGTGTACGCAAACTCGAGGGGACATTCAGTGACAGGATTTCAGACTTGTTATAATTTATCTTGAAATTAGATAGTAAGGTAAATTCTTTCAACTCTGCCATAATGTTAGGCAACGATATCAGGGGGTCAGAGACATAAAACAAGACATCATCTGCGTATGCAGATATCTTATGTTCTGTCGGACCCACCTTAAAGCCCTTGATATCGTTATTGAGGCGGATCCTATTAAGCAGCGGTTCGAGGGTTAGAGCAAAAATAAGAGGGGATAATGGACATCCCTGGCGTGTCCCATTGCTAATCGGGAAGGCATCGGACAGTAGCCCATTCACCTTCACTCTGGCAGTCGGGGAGCTATACAGGGAGGATATCCAAGCCAGCATATTGGGGCCCAATCCGAGTCTGGTCAGTACCGTTTTCATGTAGGTCCAGTCCACCCTGTCAAATGCCTTCTCGGCATCAGTGGAAAGCAAGAGACAGGGGAGGGTCGTCCCCTGAGATTCAACCCAGTGTATCAGTTGGAGTGCCCTATTTGAGTTGTCTCTAGCCTCTCTGTCCATAATAAATCCCGTCTGATCGGGGTGAATCACCATCGGAGGATCGGCTTGAGTCTGTTGACCAATATTTTGGCTAAAATCTTAATATCCGTGTTCAAAAGCGATATAGGCCTATAGTTTCCTGGTAGGGTGTGGTCTTTCCCCTCTTTTGGGAGTACTGTGATGTGCGCCATTAGTGCCTCAGGGGGCATTACCGTACCGGAGGCCAAGGCCGTGAAGTAGGCACACATGGGATTAGAAAGCACCTCAGAGTATTTCTTGTAGTAGGCGTTAGTATAGCCATCTGGGCTGTGGCTTTTCCCATTAGGGAGGTCTTTCACCACCGCCTGAATCTCCCATACGGAAATGGGGCTATCCAGTTGTCTGCCAATGGAGGCCTCTAGCTGTGGGGAGTGAGCCTCTGTGAGATATTGGAGAATGCATTCGACCCGTTGGGGTTCCTAAGAGCCGGGCAAGGTACCTGTGAGATGGTACAACTGTGCATAATATTCCCTAAACGTATTTGCTATTTTTGAGGAGTGGATAACTGATGCACCTGTCATAGAGGTGAGTTTATGTACGTGTCCAGTGGCACGTTGGTGTTTGAGGGCTCTTGCCAGCAGCCTCCCACATTTATTACCAAATTCATAGAATTTGTGCACCAAATGACGTATACGTGCCTTAATTTTAGTGTCTAGTAGAGTAGCTAATTCCTGTTGAAGGGCATGTAGCTCCGACGCCATGATAGGAGTGACATTTTTCTTGTGCATGAGTTCCGCCGAGCGTATTTTGGCTAAGAGGGTCTGTAGTTCCCCCTCCCTGGCTTTCTTCAGTCTCGCCCCCTGGGATATCAACTCCCCCCGAACCACTGCCTTATGGCCCTCCCAAACGGATCCCATGCCTACCCCGCCTGGTTTATTCTCTGCAAAATACAGAGAAATGGTGTCCGATACTTGTTTTAAAGCGACCGCATCATCCAATATGTTGTCGTTCAAACGCCAGCTCCATGTCCGTGCCTCCATAGACAGGGGATGCAGGGAGATAGAAACTGGCGCATGATCAGAAATAGTAATGTGCAAAAAATGACGTGCCCCCATGCGTTTCATCTCAAGCCACAACTTACTGAGTTTTGACGGGGATCCTAGGCTGCGTACGTTGTAGGATATGACTTTCAGAGCAGCCATGGTAAGAAACCACACAGCGGAAT
This sequence comes from Aquarana catesbeiana, assembly GCF_042186555.1. Classification (NCBI taxonomy): domain Eukaryota; kingdom Metazoa; phylum Chordata; class Amphibia; order Anura; family Ranidae; genus Aquarana; species Aquarana catesbeiana. The sequence continues at coordinate 568,017,491 of NC_133324.1, forward strand.
CACTAGACCAAGAGGGAGATGAGACCAACAGCACATCCAGGCCCACAGCGAGGAGCACAGTGAACACATTGAGCATAAGCAGGAGCCTAAAAAGTAAACCACAATTATAGCAGGTGTAAAAAACATAGCACATAAAGAACACTGAGAACAAAAACATAGAAAAAAAACAAAAAGCCCAAAGGGCATAACATAGTGCAACCTTGTCACGGGTCGGGAGCCTCTACCCCCCCATAGTGAGGAGGCCAGCGAGCAGAGGCAGTCCCCGAAAAGGAGCATAACTCCAGGGAGTTGTCCTATTGGGGGAAAGTGGTAAGGCACTGGGAGACCCGCGGCCAGTATGAGATGCTTAATCTATCCCTAAACATGGGTAGAAAAATGGTGATGGTAATGATATGGCAGCAAAGGAGGGACAGTTAACAACTGTAGACATTTCAGTAGCCATTGGTAAAGAAAATATCTGTTCAGGCCTCTTCCTGTGGAGGATGAGATGACGGCATATGTCCAGAGGGACCTCTCCTAGATCCGCATCGGCGTCTGCAGCAGCCTGGTTGCCACGGTTCGGGGCGTGTGGGGAAAGGTATGTCTGGTGATCTCCTCCAGTCCAGGATATCCACCTGAGGCAGTCCAAGCGACTCCAAGAAGCAGGGTATGTCAGCTTTATTTTGCAGGATAGATTGTTTCCCATCTTTAGTTGCAGAAAGAGAACGGGAAACCCCATCTGTAGGGCAGTTGAGCATCTTGTAAGGCCGCCAAGAATGGCTTAAGAGCGCGGCGCTGCATCAATGTGCGTCTGGAGAGATCCGGGAAGAGGGATAATTGGGTGCCATCAAAGTCCACATGTCTGACTCCTCTGATTTGATTCATAATGCGTTCTTTGAGCGAGTATTTATGTAACTTGCAAACAATGTCTCTGGGCTTCTCTGGGTCAACAGAGGGAGGTTGTAGGGCTCTGTGGGCCCGGTCTATTTCAGTGTACTTGCCGGTTCTCTGTGGGCCCCAAAAAAGTTGTCCAGTGATTCGGACCGGTTCCGCGGTGTCTGCTGAGGCTGCGGGGATGTCCTGCGCTTCGGTGGCATCTCTTGGGGTGTGTATTCCCCCCCCCCCGGGAAGCTGGCGTTCAGGCTGGTGTAGGCACAGGTCTCACGGAGCTCGGGGAAAGCACGTCCTCACTGGTGCATGCCGAAGCCACGCCCCCAAGTCTTTTTACAATTGTTCTAAGTTGAACCTACACCTAAAAAGGTCAGGATGAAGATATTAAAGAAGGGTTTGTTTTGCAAAAACATTTCTAAATTACTTTCTTTCCCTATTTCATTTTTGGGAGCAATTTTCCAGGGTTATTGGGGGCATGTACTGAAAAGTGTAAAGAGGCACTGCTGTCTTCAGTGCAGTAGTGTTTTTGAAGAAATGTAGTGTGGAGCAGGGGTCCCCAATCCCGGGGCCACGGCCTGGTGTCAGTCCATGCCCTGTTTAAAGCCAGGCCACGGTGAGCGGTGGGAGAAACTGCATTACCTCTTGCATTACCACTCTTGGATACGCCTCCATACGTGCTAAATTGTGATAACTGATCCCTGTCCTGTACTGCGCATGTGCCGGTTTCCCCACTCACGTACTTGAATGCTGGATTCCTAGGGAGGCTGTAGCGATGGGGAAAGACTGCAAGAGGCTTTAGTAAGTTCTTTCACTGCACAAAACCCTCACAAAGGGACACTCTGGTGGCTGCGGCAGACTAGTGACACTCTGCTTCTGGTGGCTATGGCAGGCAAATGATACTCTGCATCTGGTGGCTGTGGCAGGCTAGTGATACTCTGCATCTGGTAGCTGTGGTGGCAGGCCTGTGACACTGCATCTGGTGGCTGTGGTGGCAGGGTAGTTACACACTGCATCTGGTGGCAGGCTAGTGACACCCCTCATCTGGTGGCTGTGGTGACAGGCTAATGACACTCTGCATCTGGTGGCTGTGGTGGCAGCCTAGTGACACTCTGCATCTGGTGGCTGTGGTGGCAGGCCACTGACACTCTACATCTGGTGGCTGTGGTGGCTCTGGTGGCAGGCTACAATAACAAGCGATATGCTGCATTTGGTGGCAGGCTACAGTGACACGATGAAGCCGTGGTGTCAGAATGATAGAAGTGCTAACATGAATCAAGGGAGGAACAATGTTAACCAAAGCAGCACAAGTGAGTGGTATCAACTTGGAAGCAAACTACAAAAACAGCTGCCCAACCTATTTTGGAACCTGTTTGCATTTGCAGTCCAGCCTTCAGAGTTTGTACCTGCAAACCTGTATTTACTTCTCCCATATTGCAAAGGAGACACATTGCTGTAACAGAGTTACGCAAGAGACTACAAAGTTAAAGGAACATAACCAAGTTACAGAGAGTCTGCTGAGTTATAGTGGCACAAATTCTAAAGAATTGTGTACTTGTACTGATAACTGTGTGTTACTTCTTAGAGCATACATATGCTGTTTACACCCCCTGTTCATTTTGGGCATTTTGGCCTCCTGTTTGTATTAAAGAATGTATTTAAAAATGGTATGTGAAATGGCATTGAGAGGAGCAGCTGCAGAATGTCAGCTCCAGCTCTGGAGCTCAGCTCAGTTCTAATTTGACCTTTTCTATTCAAAGCTCATCAGGAAAAAAGAACTGAAACTTCATGCCACAAAACCAGCTCTTGGTAGGGTCTTGCCTGTAACAAGACAGATACAGAAATTTCAGTACATACTGTATTAGCCTTTTGGATCTTTTACTGAGAAAACTTCCATGGTTAATAGCATGTGCCAACAAGAAGGCAAGAGATTTCATTGAAAACATGTTGTGATCTACTAGGACACCATTTTATTAGAAGTGCTGTTTCTTGCCCATAAGTACTAGGTGTGTTTCGGTGGTTTTTCAGCCCAATTGCTCCTCTTTTAAACGCACAAGTGATATTTGTTTGTTTCTGGGGTTTTTTTTTCTGCCGCTAAACTCCCCTGCCTGTAAACTTCTGTAAATGCCTATGTGTGTATGGACACATAGGCTAACATGGAGGGGTGTTTAGAGGCAGAAAAAAAGTCAGGTTTTTGGGCTACAGTGTCCATGCGGCCTTAAAGAGGAGCTGTTTTCTGGAAGCTATGCCCAAAACAACAAGCAGAAGGCAAATAACTAGTCATACTTATTACCTGTAGGCTTCCTGCAGCTTAACTTTCCTCCAATACTGCACTGTGTTTGGAGGTGGCCATCTTGATGGAGGAATGGGACTTTGCTACCTTATTACAATAAAGAAAATGTGGACCTAGGGTTGTTCAATCTATGTATATAATGGTACCAATATTCCAAGTGAGGTACATGTAATTCATATAAGCAAAAGATTATTCCTTTCTCTGCCAGAGTCGTTTTTGAATTTTTTAGCTCACATGTATAATATAATCATTTTAGGCCTGAAGATTAGTTTAAACCCCCAAACATTATATATTTTCTGACAGCAAAGACCCTGTAGTAACAAAAAGGTGGTAGTGCTATATTTTATGTCACAATGTATTTGCGCAACAGTTATCAAGTGCAAAATTTCACTAAATACACTAAAGTTAATTTTAGGAGACACAAGTGCAATATATTGCACTTTAAAAGCTCCTACGTGTCATCAGTTTACAGTTAGCATGAATAATGGGCCTAGAATTATTGCTCTCACTCACTGTGCAGCAATATGCAACATGTATTGCAATTGAAGTTTTTATATGTAGGTGCCCCCGACTGGTGTGTTTACATTTGTGTGTGTGTGCGCGGATGTGAGGTTCTCTTTAATGAAACATCAGCGGTCAAAACAGAAAGCTCACAAAAGGCTGTACCTGATCACTTTAACTACTTACGGTCCAAGCCTTTTCTGGCACTTTTGGTTTACAAGTAAGAATCATTTTTTGCTAGAAAATTACTTAGAACCCCCAACATATTAATATATATATATATATATATATATATATATATATATATATATACACTGTATATTACAGTGGGGGAAATAAGTATTTGATCCCCTGCAAATTTTGTAAGTTTGCCCACTTACAAAGAAATGGAGAGTCTATAATTTTTTATCATAGGTGTATTTTAAATGATAGAGGCAAAATATCAACCACAAATCCAGAAAAAACACATAAAACAAATGCTATATAGGAAGTTTCAGTTCAGTGTGTGAAATAAGTATGTGATCCCCAAGCAAAACATGACTTTGTACTTGGTGGAGAAACCCTTGTTGGCAAGCAAAGAGGTAAGACGTTTATTGTAGTTGGTGACCAGGTTTGCACACATCTCAGGAGGGATTTTGGTCCACACTTCTTTATAGATCTTCTCTAAATCCTTAAGGTTTCTTGGCTGTCGCTTGTCAACTCAAAGTTTCAGCTCCCTACATAAATTTTCTATAGGATTAAGGTCTGGAGACTGACTAGGCCACTCCATGACCTTAATGTTCTTCTTCTTGAGCCACTCCTTTGTTGCCTTGGCGGTATGTTTTGGGTCATTGTCATGCTGGAATACCCATCCATGACCCATCTTCAGTGATATGGCTGAGGGAAGAAGGTTCTCATCCAAGATTTTACAATACATGGCCCCGTCCATTGACCCTTCAATGTGGCAAAGTAAGTCTGTACCTTTAGCAGAGAAACAGCCCCAATGCATAATGTTTCCACCTCTGCTCTTGACTGTAGGGATGGTGTTCTTGGGGTCATAGTCAGCATTTTTCTTTCTCCAAACACGGCGAGTGCCCCTCCTTCATTGGCATGTACAGTCATGCCAATGAACATCTAAATGATTCATAGAAGTATTGGGAGAAAGTGCTGTGGTCAGATGAGACCAAAATTGAGGTCTTTGGCATTAACTCGACTCACTGTGTTTGGAGGAAGAAAAATGCTGACTATGAGCCTAAGAACACCATCCCTACAGTCCAGCACGGAGGTGGAAACCTGATGCTTTGGGACTGCTTCTCTTTTAAAGGTACAGATCAACTTTGCTGCTTTGAGGGGCCAATGGACGGGCCATGTATTGTAAAATATTGGATGAGAACCGTCTTCCCTCAGCCAGAACACTGAAGATGGGTCGTGGATGGGTCTTCCAACATGACAATGACCCAAAATATAGCGCTATGGCAACAAAGGAGTGGCTCAAGAAGGAGCACATTAAGGTCACGGAGTGGCCAAGCCAGTCTCCAGACCTTAATCCTATAGAAAATTTATGGAGGGAGCTGAAACTTTGAGTTGCCAAGCAACAGCCAAGAAACCTTAAGGATTTAGAGAAGATCTCTAAAAAGAGTGGACCAAAATCCCTCCTGAGATGTATGCAAACCTGATCACCAACTACAAGAAACGTCTTACCTCGTTGCTTGCCAACAAAGGTTTCTCCACCAAGTACCAAGTCATGTTTTGCTTAGGGATCAAATACTTATTTCACTCACTGAATTGCAACTTAATTTATAGCATTTGTTGTATGTGTTTTTTTCTGTATTTTTGGTTAATATTCTGTCTCTATCATTTAACCACTTGCCTACCAGGCCAATTCTGACATTTCTCTCCTACATGTAAAAATCATAATTTTTTTGCTATAAAATTACATAGGACCCCAAACATTATATAGTTTTTTTAGCAAAGACTCTAGAGAATACAATGGCGGTCATTGCAACTTTTTATCTCGCACGATATTTGCGCAGCAATTTTTCTAATGCGTTTTTTTTGGAAAAAAAACAGTTTTGTGCTTTAAAACAAAACAGTAAAGTTAGCCCAATGTTTTTGCATAATGTCAAAGATGAAGTTACGCCGAGTAAATGGATACCTAACATGTCACGCTTCAAAATTGCACACGCTCGTGGAATGGCACCAAACTTCGCTACTTATAAATCCCCTTAGGCGACCCTTTAAAATTTTTTACTAGTTACATGTTTTGAGTTACAGAGGAGGTCTAGGACCAAAATTATTGCTCTCGCTCTAACGTTCGCGGTGATACCTCACGTGTGGTTTGAACACCGTTTTCATATGTGGGCGGGACTTACGTATGCGTTCACTTCTGCGTGCGAGCTCACGGGGACAGGGGCACTTTAAAAAAAAAAAAATTTTATTGTTAATTTTACTTTATTTTAGCTTAACACTTTTTTTCCCCAAAAAAATTTTTTGATCACTTTTATTTCTATTACAAGGAATGTAAACATCCCTTGTAAAAGGAATATGGCATGACAGGTGCTCTTTACAGTGAGATATGGGATCAATAAGAACCCACATCTCACCTCTAGGCTGGGAAGCCTGAAATAAAAAAAAACAAAAAACGATCACCGCTTACCAGCCGAAGCGGCGCTGTTTTTTAATACAGAGGCCGGGCGTGACGTCATAACATTGCACCCAGCCTCCGAACGACCATAGAGACTCCGGCGACCATCTGGTCCACCGGAAATCTCTATTCTGAACATCCGGGGCTGGCGGATCCTGTGTCCGACTCACCGATCTTACCGGTAGAAGCACCTGAGGGCGGCGGGAGGGGGACGTCCTCGCCTCCTGTAAGAACGATCAAGCGGCAGAACAGCCGCTATGATCATTCTTATGGTGCACAGATTCGCTGGCTCTAAAAGACGATATCTGAATGATGCCTGTAGCTACAGGCATCATTCAGATATCCCCACTCAAAGCCAAGGACGTAATTTGGCGTACGGCGGGCGGGAAGCAGTTAAAATACACCTATAATAAAAATTAAAGACCCTTCATTTCTTTGTTTGTTGGTAAACTTACAAAGTCTGCAGGGGATCAAATACTTATTTCCCCCACTGTGTGTGTGTGTGTGTATATATATTTAGCAGAAACCCTACAGAATAAAATGGCGATTGTTGCAACTTTTTATGTTTCACAATATTTGCGCAGCAGTTTTTCAAGCGCAATTATTTTTAATACACTTTAATTAATTTTAATGCAAAAAACACAATATATTACCCATTTTTTTAAAAATAAAATGTAAAAGTTGATGTTACACCGACTAAATAGATACCTAACATGTCGCACTTTAAAATTGCGCATGCTCGTGGAATGGCGAAAAACTACGATACTTTTTTTTTTTCAATTAAAATGAACTATATACAAACAACCATGGGCAAAAAATGTATATAGAGTGGAATGTTGCATTTCTCTATCAGGTATATCCCCGCACCAATTCTTTACCCCCACCCGCAGGTCGGGCCCATCAACATGTAACACATATAAAACTCGATCTCCATATCCCTCAATCCTTTACTGATTCTCCCCTTCTCCCAGTGTCTCCCTTGAGTCAGTCCACCTATACCAGACCCTCCTGAATTTCTTGGGAGCTCCCCTGGCCTCGTACGTCATACAGTAGAGAGAAATGTCAGCATTCACAAGTTTCAGCCACATCCCCAACGTCAGCCATTCCGTATGAATTCACCTTCTAGTTATGAGTTTTCAAACCCCAAAATACAGTATTCTAAGGAACAGCTTGGTGTGCTCATTCACCTCCTCTTGGTCAAAAAGTCCCAGCAGACATTGCAAAGGGGAACATATATTAGGAAGGTCAAAGTTATCAGCTATAAATTCGGTCACCATAGACCACAGTGGTCTCACCTTGGGACATTCCCACACCATATGAACAAAGGTGGCATCTGCTCCCAAACATTTATGGCAGTCTGGTGTATAATACATCTGATGGAGGTATCGAAGCTGTATCATCTTATCCTTTGAGGAGATAACAGCCCAGATAAGTATGCAAAGCCTCCTGCCATAGTTCCTCTGTTAACTCTGGTACAAACCTTTCCTACTGAGACCTGGCCCTATCGATCAGTCTGGAGTCCCCTGGGCTCACCTCCCGATAATATCTGGAAATTCTATTTTCCGGGTCAGGATCCAAAAGGACCCTTTCCAAAGAAGTATTCTGCACCTGGACCTCCCCAATACCAAACTGCGCCACTGCCGAATGATGCAGCTGAGCATATATGAAATGCCAAATTCTGGGTATCCCAAACTGCTCCCTCAGCTGCGCAGAAGTGCACAGCTTACCTTCTTGATATATGTGGTGGAGATACTTAAAGCGGGGTTCCACCCAAATTTTGAACAATATCTGTATGTATTCTCTTCCTTGCCTAGATGCTGACATGCTGTTTAAAAAAATTTAAATTGCCGTAATTACCTTTTATTTTTCTATTCTTCTTTGCACTTCCTGGTTCTCCTCCTGTGGGAGTAGGTGTGTTTCTAGCCTCTCCCAGACTCCTGGGAGCTAGTCTCAGGCTTCCCAGGATGCCACTGAGCATGTGCGGGAACGAGCGGTGAATGCTGGGAGCACAGCATTCACCACATCCAGGAAATAAATGCTTGTGGGCTTCAAATGCCCACAATGAAGATGGAAACCGCCTGCAGTGAATAATATAAGTTATTCTTTCTGACGAAATCTGACACAGGCAGACATATTACACATAATATGTGAGTATGTAATGCTGAGAAGAAAAGTTTGTGAATGAACTCAAAAAAAAAAAAAAACGATAGATAGGTGGACCCCCGCTTTAATCCCAAATTTAGCCTACGCAAAACCTTCCCCCATTTTAAAGAACCCCTTTAGGACTCCATTATACCACAGAGGACTATTAGGCGACTTCCATAGGGGCCCATGCCTCATCTGCTGGGCACAGAGATGAAATATCCAACCGGGTAGAGCCATCACAGAACCCACCCTTCTACCCGGTACCCCCTTCCTATAGACCATGTTTTGAAGAGCTTCCTGTGAAGTAGCTACCGCAGATTCCAGCAACGTAGTCGCATTAGGGACCTGAGGAAAAAATTGTACGAAAGACAGCTGCGGTGCAAAGAAATAAGCTCGCAGGTCCAGTAGGGCCAATCCCCCCCATTATAACAGGTAATTTCAGTACTGCCATGGACACTCTGGATCTATGTTCCTGAAGATCTGTTTTGACACATAGACAGGCAAGTTTGAGAAAACGTACAAAAACTTAGGGAGAAAGATCATTTTAAATAAATTTATTCTACCCATCAACGTAAGTGGTAGGGTCTGCCATTTTTGCACCTTCTCTAGAAGAGCCCCTATGTTCGTGCCAAATTTAGCTCCAGGAACCTAGAAATGGGGAGCTGCACTTGCATCCCCAGATGTTTAAAAGATCCAGAAAGGGGCACAGGACAGTCAGAAGGGACCACCACATTCTCATCAATAGGAAATAGGGACGATTTGGCCCAGTTAATTCTGAAGCCAGAGAAGTCCCCAAACTCCAGAAATCAGCCCCAAGACCACTGAAAGGGAGGGGCCTGGATCCTGCAGATATAATAGCATGTAATCTGCATACAATGACACATGTTCCAGCTGCCCCACTCGGAGTCCATAGAAGGTATCGCTAGTCCTTAACTTAGTCTCTAGGGGCTCAATGGCCAGGGCAAACAGGAGTGGAGACAGCGGGCGCCCCTGTCTAGTCCCCCTAAAAATAGGAAAGGGCTCCGAGATAATACCATTGACCCTTATTCTCACCAATGGTTCAGTGTATAATAGTTTCACCCAGGAGATAAACACCTCATAGGTAGGGCTGGGAAAAAAATCGATTTAAATCTTGAATCGAGTTGAGAGGTCAAATCGATTCAAAATTTAAGCAAATCGATTTTTTTAGATTTTTTTTTTTTTCACCGCGCTGGTCCGGAGGCGCTGCGGGCATGAGTTTTTAGGCGAGGCCGCGGCTTCGGCCTAGTCCGCGGCTACGGCCGGACGGCGCGGACTAGGCCGAAGCCGCGGCCTCGCCTAAAAACTCATGCCCGCAGCGCCTCCGGACCGGCGCGGACACCGCGCCGGGCCTGAAGAACTGCGGGCAAGGAGTTTTTAGGTGAGGCCGCGGCTTCGGCCTAGTCCGCGAGGCCGGACGCTGCGGACTAGGCCGAAGCCGCGGCCTCGCCTAAAAGCTCATGCCCGCAGCGCCTCGGGACCGGCGTGATTTCCAAAAAAAAAAAAACTCGATTCGAATCGTGAATCGAGTTTTTTTTAAGAGAATCGAAGATTTTTTTTTTTAAGAACCACACCACCGAGTCAAAAGCTTTCTTTGTGTCTAAGGAAGCCACCACTCGCGTCCCGGAGTTATCGTCTAGCCTGAAAGTTCAAAAAGAGCCTCCCGATATTCATCTGGGTGCATCTACCTGGGATAGATCCCGTTTGATCCACATTCACAAGTATAACCGTCTGCAATTTTCCCGCTATAATTTTTGCCAGAATTTTTGTATCCACATTCATCAGTGAGATTGGGCGGAAGGAGTCACACAACTTAGGGTCTTTCACCCCTTTTCTACCCTCCGATCTGGCAATTTAAACACTCCCAACAAATGAGATGCCAACCTATCTCCAAAAGTGTCATACTACTCCGAGGGGAAACCATCTAGACCAGGAGATATCCGGAGAGCAAAAGAGGAGATTGCCCCCGGAACCTCCTCCACAGTAATGTCTTTTTCCAAGATGGTACTGTCTTCAGCAGTCAGTACAGGTAAATCAATATTCGATAAATAGGTCTCCAGTGCGTCCTCTCCCTTGGAGGTGCACGACATGTAAAGTTCCCTGTAGAATTGAGTCAAAACTTGTAAAATGTCCATTGAGTCATAAACTTCCGTCCCCTGCCTGTCATAAACACTTTTTATATAGTCCGGTCGGGCCAGGTATGCCAATAGTCTGCTATTTTTGTCCCCAAACTCAAGTATGCACCTCCTTTGATCAAGTCCGATTTTAGTGGTCTGGTCTGTCAGGAGCGTACGGTATTCCCTAGTTTTCCCCTGCAATTCCATCAACACCTCCCTAGTCTGGGCCCTAACGTATTATGCTTTCGCCAAAGACCCCTCCGTTTCCTTTTCTTTCACCGTAGAGGCGAGCTGCTTTTTGAACCCATTCAATTCAGCCATAAACACCCCTCTCAAAGTGGCTTTAAAGGCCTCCCATTGAAGGAGAGATGAGCCTACACTCCCATTTTCAACCCAGAAGGAATCAATAGCCTGAGTACATTGATCTTGACATATTCCTCCTGCAAGCAGCTAGCCTCTATGCGCAATGTCATATCCCAGGTTTAGGCTCCAAAGCAAGGTCCATCACAATGGGAGAGTGGTCGGACTGTGCCCTAGGTAAATAATCAACCTTGCTCACAAACTCCAGCCCATCTCCCTCAGCAAGGACCGTGTCCTTTCTGGATAGTGACCTATGGGTTTCAGAATAGCAGGAATATTCCTTAGCGTCCGGATGATGTAACCACCATACATCTCGGAAACCATATGTAGACAACCATCCCGCCCCTCCCCGGGCGACCCCCAGGCACCCAGCCATCCAGAAGCCCCTACAGGGGTAGTAAAGAAGAAGACTTTGCCATTATCCACAACACAAAGCTTAGCTGGGTAAAGCATACTGTAGATCAACTGCAAATCCCTGAGGCGTTTCTTCACAGGCTGGAAGCTGGCCCTCTGTTTCTGGGTGGCAGCTGAGAAATCACGGTAGATTAAAATTCGATAGCCATTAAACTCCGGACCGATCTCAGCCCATTTCAGAATGTTTTCCCGGTCCCGAAAATGTAAGATCTTCGCTATCATAGGGCGAGGGACCACACCTTTCGGTGGGGGTCTGCCAGGAACACGGTAAGCCCTTTCAATAGCAAACATTTTAGTAAAAGTCCCAGGCTCCATATGCTCAGTTAGCCAGCCTTCCAGGAACTCCTTGGGGTGTCTCCCCTCCACCCCCTCAGGGAACCCCACTAACCGGATATTATTCCTTCTCATACGATCCTCCATGTCAGCCATTTTCACCGCATGCTCAGACAGGGCCTTCTTTGGCACCTGTACAGCAGTGTCCAAAGGCCTAACAGTATCCTTTAAAGAAGCAATACGTAGCCTGAGCCTTTTCTCTAAGTTTCTGTAGATCATGTTTCATGAATAAAAATTCAATCTTGAGCTCTCCAAAGTGATCAATTAGCTTATTCTGGCATCCCTGTATGGCCGACATGATCTGTGTCAGGGATGGCTCATCCACCCCCTCCTCCTCCCAGCCTGATCCCCTTGTGCAGAGATCCAGCCTGTCCAGGGATCTCCCCCTCCACTTCAACTGTGCCCTTTGTGGTCTGGGACTCACCCGTTCCACATCAGGAGACTCTGTCTGCACAGGCACTGCAGATTTCACCAGCGGGGGCCATTCCTCCTCCTCCCGGCCATCGGCGCCATCTTGAGAGCCCCATACAAATCTTGGCAGGCATTCCCCGGCTGTTTTTGGCGGAGGTGGTCCATATTTAACCATCCTCGGGATGCCCGCTGACTACCTGCACACATTCCCCTGCAATTCGGGCTGAAATCGGGCAAACTGCTCCCAGGATCGAGTCAGGATCAGGGATCTATGGATGGAGCTCTGTGCCTGCCGTCCTCACATGCTGCACGCCTGCTCCCCCCCCCCCCAACTACGATACTTAAAAAAAAGAAACCTTATTAAGGAACACTTTAGCCTTAAAAAACAACTTTAATGAAAATGATTAAATTAATTAATACTAAAAACTACTACTAGTGCAAACATTAAAAAATGACAATGTCAAACAACTCAGATATCTGCCGGCAGCACACCTCATACACCACCACACATAGTCCACACAGCAATAGGTCTATGGGGATACATGGGCTCTTCCACAGACAGTGGGATATAAAGGATAAGATTATTCCAATGGTGAATCACTCTATCCACAGAGACCAACCCTGGAATTTCTCCAGTCGAAGGGTATAACAATCCACATAGAATGCAGCTGAAGCTGAGAGTTCAATAGAACTGCAGTGAGGGTATTGCAGGCTGGATGGGGAGATAAGGGCGGGATGGAAATGGGAGTAGCTGGCTATACCTTGAATGAGGTCTATGGATGAACAGCAGAACCAGTCTCAAAAGTCTGTGTAAGTCAATCCCCCGACAGGAGATTCACAGCCACATATCGCTGGATGAATAAAGACTGGTACGGATGCAACACATAAACCCCATATAGCAATCACTGGGCAGCATGTAGCCACTATTCATCAGTATGCTCACCACCTCGTCAGTTTATGCATGACCTTAAGGAACCACACCTGGTAATTTAGGTGGGGGCCCCAGCATAGGGATACAGTTCTGACCTTGAACCACCCTGTGCATCAACTAATTATTGGTCTGCCTGAGTGTCTTTTTATACATTTTTGATTAAAAATCTCCATAGGCGACGCTGTAAAAAAAAATTCAAGTTACCTGTTTAGAGTTACAGAGGAGGTCTAGCGGTAGAATTGTTGCTCTCACTCTAATGTGTAATTTATGTCCTTAGAACACCTGATAATGCTCCTTGCATGTTGGGTCTCTCTAAGTGGCTGGGCTGTGAAAAAGTCTCACACGAGGTATCACCATACTCAGATGGAGTAGCAGAATGTGGTTTGGGGTGTACTAGTTGCAAGTATGCCTATGCTGTGTGAGAAAAAAAACTTGTTAATATGGCAATTTTTTTTTTTTTTAATTTATTTTTATTCAATTTTAAGAAAGAAAACATAAAGACATATACAAATTAGTTGGTTAGTTTGTACAAATAAGACAGCAAGTACATCGGGTAATCGAAGTGAGTAGCCGCAATAATACATACATGGAATACAAATATGGGATATAAATATAAAATGTAGATATCCCTTTCCTCCAGCTAGAAGGTAGGCCTTGGTTGGAGTAAAAATGAGAAAAAAAAAAAAGGGAGGAAAAAGGTACCACAGCCCATGGAAACCGATACCTGTTAACTGAAGGCTACATTTATTCGTCAATTCTGTGGTATAGTGGCTGAGACTAATCAAACATTAGTAGACAATATTCATTTCCTCCAGCCACCCACTCCAAACTTTGTTGAATTTCAGCTGGCAGCCTCTATTAAGATAAGTATCTTTATATAATGGAAGACTATCATTAACCAAACGTTTCCACTGAGCACTTGAGGGGGGATAGGATTTTTTCCATTGAAGTGCTATGGTTTTCCTAGCATAAAATAGAAGCAGGCCAATCATCGTGCGTTTAGCTGTAACAGGAACTAGGTTTTTTATTAGGCCCAACATACAAATCTCCATTGACAGTGGTAAATTAGTCAATGCAATTTTATTGATTAAAGCAAGGACCTCCCTCCAAAATTGTTGTATCTTTAGGCAATACCAAAAGATGTGAGAAAAATCTCCTGGGGTGGTTCTACATCTCCAACACTCAGGAGAATGTGCGGGATTTATCAAATGAAGTCTATGTGGGGTAAAATACGCCCGGTGTACTATTTTAAATTGCACTAATTTATCACGTATAGAAACTAGCGAGCTAAAGGGGAAGTCCCAAACATTATCCCAATCGTCGCTATTCAAAGCTGGAATGTCACGCTGCCAACGGGACAAAAGGCCGTCCAACGGTGGCAAGGACACATAGATTAGATGCTCATATAAGTGAGATGTAAGTTTTTTAGTACAACCGGATCTAAGAGTGATCTCCAGTTTAGACTGTGTTAGTATACAGGACGAACGTGGGAATTGGGCTTCAAATGCGTGCAAAAGTTGAAAATAGCGGAACTGATAATGTTGCGGAAGGTTATACTGAGAGGAAAGCTGGCGAAAAGAGAGCAATGAAGTGCAAGACACCACTTGTGAGATTAGTTTTATACCGTATCTAGTCCATGCCTGAGGGTCTATAAATTTATAAAAATGTGGTAAATTAGGGTTTAACCATAGGGGAGCATTAGGGGAAATTTCAGTCTTGATGTATTTTTCAATGACTAAACCCATTTCCAGGCCCGTAGGGTAGTAAGCATAGAGGGAGTTAATAGGTATGGGGCACATGGGCCTCTATAAATTAAATATCGAAGGGATTCCCAGGAGCCCGCCACCGTGGCCTCCAAAACGGAGGCCACGTTGGTTTTATCGGGATTTAACCACCAGGCCACTGTCACAAGCTGTGTCGCCAAGAAATACTTGTAGCAATCCAGAAAAGCCATGCCACCCCGCGACAGTGGCCTCATCAATGTCGATAACTTATATCTGGGTGGTGAAGGGCCCCAGAGAAACTCCGAGAGACGTTGATTTAGTTTAGTAAAAAAGGATTTAGGAATCCACTGCGGGGAATGGCGGAATAAATAGATGAATTTGGGAATGACCTTCATTTTAAGCAAGTTAACCCTTCCCCAAACCGACAGGGGCAGGTTATTCCATGCCTTGAGTTTAACTTTCATGTCCCCCACTACCGGGTCTAAATTTAGTTTAAGAAAATCTGAAGCTTGTGCGGAGACATAGACCCCAAGATATTTAAAGGAGTCAACCCACTTCAATGGGCTGTCTGGGGAGGATGTAGCTTTGGCTGCCTGATCTATTGGAAATAAAGTAGATTTTGACCAGTTGACCCGAAGGCCCGTTACTGTGGAAAATGTATTGAGGAGTGACAAGGCACCCTGAAGTGATGGACCCGCATCCCCGAGAAACAGAACCATATCATCAGCGTACAGGGCTACCCTCTCCTCTAGCATGCCAATACGGAGCCCCTTAATATGAGGCGATGTACGAAGGGCCTCTGCAACCGGCTCCATGGCTAAAGCAAATAAAGCCGGAGAAAGAGGGCAACCCTGTCTAGTTCCCCAAAACAGTCGAAATGGAGTTGAAAGTCTGGAACCCAAGCGAATCGATGAGGTGGGACACCTATAGATCACCTGCAACCATGATATAAACCGTAGTGGAAAACCCATTCTACGTAGAGTCTCCCACAAGAAGGGCCACTCTACTGTATCAAACGCCTTTTCTATATCTAATAGGGCAATAGCCCTTGTACCAGAGTTATTGTGTTGAGCATGAATATTAGTAAAAAGTCTCCTAAGATTGACATCAGTGGACCTTTTGGGCATAAATCCTGTTTGATCGGGGTCAATAACCGAAGGTAGTAGTGGGTATAGACGGGTAGCCAGCAGTTTGGTTAAAATTTTTAAGTCATTATTTAATAAGGCTATTGGTCTGTATGAGGCACATAGCTCTGGGTCCTTGAGGTCCTTATGGATCAAAGTAAGATAGGCTTGATGCATTGAAAGGGGCAAATCACCCATAGATAAACAGATAGTGTACAATTGGGCTAATATGGGTGCTAAAAGTGCTGCGTGTGCTATATAGAAATCTATTGGAAGGCCATCCGGCCCTGGCGCCTTTCCCATAGGGAAGGACCGTATGACCTTTAAAACCTCTGAAGCCGTGAAAGGGCGTACCAACGACTCTCGTTCCTCATCCGACAGCCAGCCAAGTGCCAACGGATCTAAAAGATTTTGCAACGACTCTGGCTGGAAGTCGGGGGGAAGAGCAGAGGTATAAAGAGTTTTATAGAAGGTATTAAACATTTGTAGAATTTCTACCTGAGAGGTCACCGTATCCCCTGTTGGAGACCGCAGACCCGAGACCACTGTGGATGGGTATTCATGCTGCGCCAACATAGCCAGGAAACGACCATTTTTGTCTCCCTGTTCAAATAGCCGCTGCCTTCCTTTGTGCATATCCAATCGCGTAACCTCCGTCAAATGTAAATTTAGTGAGCTCCGGGCAGCATTTAATGCATCAAAATGAGCTATTGTAGGATCTGCACTGTAGATTACTGTTTGATCCTCTACCATCTGTTGTAACCTATAAGTTTCCCGGCCTTGCTGCTTCTTGACACTTGCGATAATTGAAATATATTGCCCTCTAGTATAGGCCTTGAATGTATCCCAGACCATCTGTGGAGTTGAGGAGCCTTCATTAAGATCCCAAAACTCCGCTAATCTAAGTGGGATAGTGTCAGCTACCTCGGGGTGGGAAATCCACTGTGCCCCCAGCCTCCACAGGGCCGCATCACGACATACAGACGAGCGAAACTCGATTACCAATGGGCTATGATCCGACAGCCCGCTAGGTAAGTACTTGGCCCCTATTACATCTGTCAGCAAGGCCGAGTTGGAGAAGGCCAGGTCAATTCGTGAGGCAGTCCTGTGGGAGGCCGAAAAGCATGAATATGCCCTAGTGGCCGGGTGTTTCCATCTCCATATCTCCTGCAGCCCCATTGCCTGTGCCCATGTAGATAGCTCAGAACTATAGTTTTTAGATGGGACAGGTCTATCCAAATCTGGGGAGATAGTAGAGTTAAAGTCGCCCATCACCAGTAATTTCGCTGGATAAAAGGAAGCAGCTTTTTCCAAGACCTTATATAGCAAATCGTGTGTAAAGGGTGGGGGAATATAGATGTTTATAATTATGTATCTTTGAGACCAGTGTGAAAATACCACAATTGCAAACTTGCCCTGAGGGTCCGTACAGACATCCTCAACCACACAGGGAAATTTCTTATGTATTAGAATTGAGACCCCTCTAGCATAAGAGGAGTAAGTCGCATGGATAGCCCTCTGAATCCAGGGTTTTTTAAGGGTTAAAACCTTGCTACCTGTGAGGTGGGTTTCCTGTAAAAGAATGAGATGTGGAGAGTGGGTTTTTAAGTATCTTATCAGCAGTGCCCGTTTGAATTTGGAATTAAGGCCTCTGACGTTCCATGAAAGGACCGAAAATTTTTCAGCTAGGGGAGTAGCCATATAGGTTTAAAGAACCATGACCAAATAAAATGACAGGAGGAACCATTTAGGGTAACTCACAAGCAGCAAAGTCTCTACATTATACCAACATGTACCAGCAATGTTAAATTTTTGAAACAAACTTATACAAACTAAAACAACAACAAAAAACAACATAAAACAAAAAATACCCAAGCACGGAGTGCTTATCCTACTAAGTCCCATCTCCTCTCCAGAAAAAAAAAAAAAAAAGGAAAGGGAGGAGAATTAGGAATAGTTTTACCCAAAAAAAAAAAAAAAAACACAAACTACAACTATATATTGCAGATATACCCCTAAAAGGGGATATCGTACTACGGTTTGTTCAGGCACCCTACAGCTAAGTGGGTGTGGGTGTAGGCCCATCCAAAAAAAAAAAAAAGGAAAAGAAGGACGGGGAGGGTGGAAAGACGGGGAGGGGGGGAGGAGAAGGGGGGGGGGGGGAATTCAAATAAGTCAATAAATCAAAATGAAAATAAAGGATTTGGGTTATGGCTTGACTCTCGGAATAAGAGGCAGTCCAAATCCAAGAGGCTGAGCAGTCCAACTCCAAATAGAGTGCATTTATTTAAACATTCATTAAAACCGCAAAATAAGGAAGGGATTTTAGACTTGTATAGATGAACTATAATGGTAGGAATATTACCCACAGCACATATGTCACCCACGACCATCTAGCCAGGATGTAGCGGCCTCCGGATTAGTAAAAAAATGTGCTCGGTCACCGTCTACAACTCGGAGCTTGCTGGGATATAATAAGCTAAATTTGAGACCCTTATCTTTTAGACGTCTTCTGACCTCGGTAAAGGCCCGGCGTCGCTGCTGGACTTCAGGAGAATAATCAGGAAACAGCATAATTTTTGCATTGTTGAACCGCAGTTCTTGTTTGTCTCTAGCTGCAGCCAGTATCCTATCTCTGTCCCTGAAATTCAGAAGTCTTAGTAGAAGCGGCCTAGGAGGGTTTCCAGGGATTGGAGGGGTTGGTGGAATTCTGTGTGCACTTTCTACCACAAATGTAGGAGGCATGGCAGGTAGATCTAACAATGATATGAGGAAGGACTCCACAAATTCAGCTGGTTTATTACCTTCTGTTTTTTCAGGAAGACCTATAATCCTTAGGTTGTTTCTCCTCATGCGATTTTCTGTGTCCACCGACTTCTCTTGTAAAGCCTTTACCTGCAATTGCAGAGCACGAAGGTTCCTGGAATCTTCTCTGGTGTCATCCTCTAGCTGTGAGATCCGACTCTCAGCCTCTGCAAAACGGGATCTGAATTTATCCATGTCGTGCCGAACTAAGCTGATATCAGAAGCCAAATGGTCTATTTTGACCATTACTTGGTCATTCCCTGCTTTAATTGCTGCCAGCAGCTCAGCGTGAGAGGCTGCGTGAGAGGCTGCAGATGAGACAGGATCAGAAAGCGTCTGTGTGCCGACCGACATGTTCCCTGTGGAGAGTCTCGTAGATAGTATCGTGGCGGCAGCAGCAGTAGGCTTAGCAGGCTTAGCAGGCTTAGCGGTGCTGAATGCAGTGGAGGCGGAGGCAGTGGAAGCGGTGGAGGCGGCGGAGGCGGTGGAAGCAGTGGAGGACCGGAGCTTGCCCGGAGATATGGTAGGACCTCGCGGTGCACCGAGGGCCTTTTTCTTTCCCAGGGTGCCTAGGTACAGCCGAGTCTAAGGAGAATCGGAGCTGAAGGTCAGCCCTGTCAGCCCTGTCAGCGCTGGAGAAATTTCAGGATGGATGTTGGAGCGGAGCTCAGCCCGCACGCGTCCTCTCGCTCTCTCTTACATCCCGGAAGTCCCAATATGGCAATTTTGTGGTAAATTTTTTTTTCATTTTCCAAAGAATTGTGGGAAAAAATAAACTCACCATGCCTCTTACTAAATACTTTGGAATGTCTACTTTCCAAAAAAGGGTCATTTGGGGGGTATTTGTACTGTTCTGGCATGTTGGGGGCCTTAAGAAATGAGATAGGCCATCAGTACATCAGCTGTGATCGGACGTGATCAATTTTCAATGATTGGTACCATAGCTTGTAGACTCTATAACTTTCACACTCGGCGGGGGAGGGGGGGTGCCAGGGGTGCCAGAAGTGCCAGCAGGGGACCTCAGAAGAGGAGGATTGGGGATGCTCTTTGCAAAACCATTGCACTGAGCAGGTAGGAATAACATGTTTGTTTTTTGTATTTTTTAAATTCTACCTTTTTAATATCACTTTAATTGCACTTATGCTGTGCGTGACTAAAAGTGAACAAAGATAAGTAGTAACTATTATTGCAAAATTGGTAATTTTATTCCCCTGCCTTGCAATAACAGTTTTATCATACAAATGCCTTTGTTTTTTTCTCTTTGGCCAGAGGATGTGGTGACAGAAGTTCTGTCACTGTAAAGGACCGGCAATGTCTTAATATTAAATAGTGCATGTGCAATTGGTTCATGGCCACTGTATTGTTTAGATTGTGTGTGTTGTTCCTGCAATTTATGCACGAATCTGAGCCAGTGGCAAAATGAGGAATTTGTCTGCTGGAAGATTTGGGGAAACCCAGCATTCGTAATGAGGAAGTGAGACATTGCGTGCTCAAGGTGTGGCTAAATCAGAGAGACACTTATCACTGGAAGTCTACAGGTTTACAGGTGATATCAGTTCTGTAGTTTAACTTTTCTGTTGTTATATGTAAACAGTAAGACATACCTGAACAAAAGAACTTGTCCAACCTAAGTGGAAAGAACGATAGCATCTGTTGTGAAGCTAGTACTATTGTAGCTATATATACATATATATATATATATATATATAGCATTATGTTTCCTGATTGGACAGAATTAGAAACACCTCATGAGATCATTCCTCTGTTCTCTTATGTAAACATGAACAATCTTACATTTTTTAAACTTTGTGAAGTTACCCACACATGTATTTCCTGGAATTCTGTGACAGTATTCATTATTCTCTGTTGATAGGCCCTGCTGTGTCACAGGATTCACAGAGCCTGTCTCCTAAAGTACAGATGTGCTGAAAGGAGGCGTTTGAGGAGGTGGAGTCAGTACAAGAATCACTGCTTGAAGGCAGAATGGTACCATGGGATAGATAGTCCTTAGAAATTGAAAGTAAACAGCAGAAGAGGGGCTTCAAAGCAAGTAGGAAAGCCAGGAAGTAGTGGAAAGAGATGACAAGCAGACAGGCAGTACTCACAACATGAACATTTTTTCTAGTAAGCTTTCATTGGATTGTCAAAAATAACTATTGTTTGTTTTGCTATTATAAAGTTGATGTCACAAAATGAAAGTATGTCCTCTACTCACTAACGGGCACGAACCTGAAAAGCTCCGCGATGCGTGCGGAAATTGGCCTCTCTTGTCTTTTTGGCAGCCTGCATCGCGATAGCTAAGTCATGGAGGTCCCCCGTGATACCGTTTTGACTTGATTAAGGCCAAGCTATCCTGGATAATGATCAGCAAGAAACTCTCAGCCATCCTCAATGATAAAATTCCACAATTCAAATAGGTTTGGGAGCCTTGGATTAACTACCTGATATGGCACTTGGTGCATTATTATCACACTAAACATCTAACTTATCCTTCACTTTTTCCTTTTTCTCTTTCTTTTCTTTTTCTTTGACTACACCCCCTAGACTGGTTATCTGGAGCTTGGGAATTCTTATATTTAAGAGGGGGTAGACGTAAAGGCCTAATCTCAGGCCTCTTCCTGTTTTGAATGTTACCATTGGTAGATCTTGATGGATAACCATTCTTTATATCAGATATTTATGTTTGTTTGATATGCATTACCTGAAATTTACCAATAAAAACTATTGGAAAATAAAATGAAAGTATATGCTGTGACCATAGACTTCCTTTAAGAAGACCTGTGCAGATGCTTGCTAGCTCTGCTCTTGTGTCAGCCTGCACACAATGGGCAATAAACGCTAACCATGGGTAAGCAACACCCCCCCCAGAGGGACCCCATCACAGGGCCACATTCACTCCAGGGTCAAAACCACTTTAAAATACTTCAATACCTTTAACCCTTAACTGGTGGAACTGGAACTACAGGCCTTGCTGGAACCTTCACTACCACCACATTTTTTGTTTAGCCCAGCAGATATATAGGTGGAGCCTGGACAGACAGACCTCCCTGGCTGGCTGTTTGTAATACATACTGTTTTATTCCTTGGAGATTGCAAGTGTAATTTCATGGTTTTCATCAAGTCCATATAAAATGTGCAAGAATTGTGCATAATTGTGCAAAAATCATAGTGCAAATGTATTATAAAGTGCAAAAGTGCTCAGTTCCAAAACATCAGGCATGTTACTTACACATCTTCTGACCCACAGAGACCTACAAAAGAATAAAGCTAATAGAACAGTTGAATGCACAATAAGAGATGAAGAAAATTTTGTTGGTTTATTGTAGAATCAAAGTTTAAAAAACATGACACATGAGGGATCCACACTGTTCAGCAGACGCGTTGTCAGGGCTGGGCTCAGCCCTTCCTTCTCAAAGCTGGCCGCTCAGGTGTCGGCTAATTGCCAGCTCCTATCTCTCCACAGTGACTCACCTGTTGATGATATCCTGCTTGTCAGTCCTGCCTACTTAAGCTGTCCAGTCCAGATGATCTCTGCCTTCGCCTTGGTCACATCTCTAGAGACGCTCTCCTGTGTTTCTGTTAAAGACTTGCTTGGCTGACATTCCTTCTGGCTCCAGATCCTGCTTGCTGTTCTTCTACTCTCATCTCTGGCTCCCTGACGTTTTGGCTTGTCTGACTATCTGTTCCGGTTCCTGAACTCTGGCTATGTTTTAACTGCGCTTACTCTGCCTTTTTTTATTATTAAACAAGTGTGATTTAACTGTACTTCTGTCTCAGTCTGATTCATGGTTTCTGACAGTAGGCGAAGGCCATGAATTCAGAAGATGCAGTCAATCCATATGTTGGTAATATTTTTTTCCAGATTGGATGAGCAGGATCACCGCATGGATCAGTTTGCCATGGCGTTACAAACATGAGTCGCACAGCTCACCTCGAATCTACCATTGTGGCTGTTCTGGTACAACCTGTGTTGCAGGCCGTGCCTGCTGCTGCTCCTGTCTTTGTGCAGGCACCCGGCTCGAGTATTACCTCTATAAGAGGAATGTCTGGTTCCACTCCGCTTCCCCAGCGATTTGGGGGCAATCCAGTTCAATGCAAAGGGTTTCTCAACTAGGTTGAGATATACTTTGAGATGCTGTCCCAGGCATTTCCCACGGACAGAAGCAAAGTAGGTTTTGTGATATCTTTGCCTTCTGAGAGAGCCGTGGCCTGGGCAAACCCTCTATTGGGGACACAAAAACCTGTTGTCTTGAGTTACCCTGAGTTTGTGACTTCTTTTAAAAGGGTATTTGACGTTCCGCTTCTGCTGCCAAGTGCCTCATGTCCATCAAACAGAGTACGAGAACTGTTGCCGATTACGCCATTGAATTCCGTACTCTGGCAGCAGAGGTTGCTTGGAACAATGAGGCTGCTTTTTCTCATGGTCTCTTGGATACCATCGAGGATGAGATGGCAGCCTGAGATATACCCACTGAGCTGGAGAGGTTGATCACGTTTGCCATCCTCATTGACTCCAGACTCAGAGAAAGACTCCCTTTTAAGGAGCGCTTGGGGAAGCCTCCTGTACATTTGTCTCCGAACTTTGCAGTCCCACCCTTGCTCCCTCAACTCCCATGCCTCCTGGTACCGAGTCCATCTGTGACGATGAACCCATGCACTTGGGCTTTACGCGTCTCTCTGTGGATGATTTAATGTGGCCAGGCAGGTCACTTTTTGAAGTGTTGTCCTACCCGTCCAGGGAACGCCCGAACCTTAAGGTCCTGTCACGGATAAACCTTAGGTGGCGTTGTTTCATCCCCAGTTATCCAGAAGGATAAGCCCCTGGTTTTGGTTACCCTTTCTTGGGCTGAATCTTCCGTCGAGATACAGGCTCTAATCAACTGCAGGCCTGTTCATTGATGCTGCCTTTGTATCGAAGCACTCGATTCCGCTGCGGGTGCGTGACACTCCACTTGCCATTGAGGCTCTTGACGAAAGACCTTTAAAGCCTGCCCATGTGACTCATGAGACTGTTCCGTTGTCCGTAGGGGCTCTTCACCATGAGATAATCCAATTCCAAGTTATTTCCTCACCTAAGTTTCCACTGGTTATTGGTTATCCTTGGTTACAGAGGCACAACCCCTCTTTTGACTGGCTCCGTGCTGAGGTTCTCTCCTGGTCGCCACAATGCAGTAAGACATGCTTCCAGAAGGTAGCCAAGGTCCTGTGCAACTCTGACTCTCCTCCCTGCTGGAGGAGTACCACGATTTTAGCGATGTCTTTGACAAAGGTCAAGCTAGTAGTTTGCCTCTACACCGGTCGCATGATTGCGCAATTGACATTCAACCTGGTGCCATACCCCCTCGTGGCCAAGTTTACCCTTTGTCAGTCTTGGAGGATAAGGCCATGGAGGAGTATGTTGCAGACACACTTTCTTGAGGTTTCATCCGCAAATCCTCGTCTCCTGCTGGTGCTGGTTTCTTCTTTGCAAAGAAGAAGAGTGGTGAACTGAGACCTTGTATTGATTATAGGGGTCTCAATCGTTTCACGATTAGGAATGCCTATCCGATTCTGTTGATTATGGTGTTATTTGACCTCCTCAAGGGAGCAACGGTTTTCACATAGTTTGATTTTGAGAGGGGCATACACAGTGCTGGGACAAGGCCATTTTGTGCCCAGGGCGAAGATGGCAAACTGCGCCCCCCCCCCCCCCCCCCCCCCGTTTTTAATAAAGAATCAATGTCGTTTCAAAACAAGAATATATCAAGCAGTGGAACAGCCGCTATGATCGTTCTTATAGTGTAGAGAATAGCCGGCTAAAAAAGTTGATATCTGAATGATGCCTGTAGCTGCACCCATCATTCAGATATCCCCGCACAAAGACAAGGATGTCGTATGACAACCGGCGGGCGGGAAGTGGTTAAAACGCATTTTTTTTTAACACACATTTGTCCGTTTATACAATATTTCTAACACATAGCATGTACATGGCTGGGTATGGCTGAGCATAGCTGGGTATGGCAGAGTATTGCAGAGTATGGCAGGGTATCGCCGAGTATCACAGAGTATGGCTGGGTATTGCACAGTATTGTGGGGTATTGCAGAGTATTGCGGGGTATTGCAGGGTATTGCAGAGTATTGCGGGGTATTGCAGGGTATTGCACAGTGTTGCGGGGTATTGTAGAGTATTGCGGGGTATTGTAAAGTATTGCACAGTATTGTGGAGTATTGTGGAGTATTGCAGAGTATTGCACAGTGTTGCGGGGTATTGCAGAGTATTGCGGGGTATTGCAGAGTATTGCACAGTATTGCGGGGTATTGCAGAGTATTGTGGGGTATTGCAGAGTATTGCACAGTATTGTGGGGTATTGCAGAGTATTGCACAGTATTGTGGGGTATTGCAGAGTATTGCACAGTATTGTGGGGTATTCAGCAGTGGTGGTCACTGGTCATTAACCTCGCCTCAGCCTCCTCCCCTCCCCCAATCCAGCCATTTATTAATCTGTTTTTTAGTGTTTACTTACACAAGTTCAGACTCATAACTTCTGAGTCTGAACTTGTGTAAGTAAACACTAAAAAACAGATTAATAAATGGCTGGATTGGGGGAGGGGAGGAGGCTGAGGTGAGGTTAATGACCAGTGAACACCACTGCTGAAGATCTGAGTCAGAACACTGGCACACATGACACTGGCACTGCACTCTTCTACCTTTCAGATTGAATCCAGCAGCCTGAGCCAGCCAGCAGCTCCTCAGCTCCACAGCTCTGCTCCGCTCCGCTTGAGGTAACAGGCAGCGCGCCGACACACCTCACAGCTCCCGCCTCCCTGCGCTCGTCTGTGTCCTCCCACCTCGCCTCCGGCCGTGAGTGACGTCACGGCGCTGGCAGAGACTATGGGACTCCTCCGTAGGGAAGTAAACATTGTATTTGTGTGCTGAGGGAAGGGAAGGGAGGATCATGCAGGAGAGCACAAAGGGAATTTGTACAGTGCCGCTGGGCGCTGTACATGCACTGTAAGACAGTATTATTGTACACACTGGCGTGGCAGAACTTCACCTGCAGGCTACGCCCCCCCCCCATACCAAATGGTACCGCCCAGGGCACGTGTCCCTTCCGCCCCTGCCTTGTACCGGCCCTGGGCATACAATCTCGTGAGGATTAAGGAGGGCGACGAGTGGAAAACTGCATTTAATACCAGAACAGGCCATTATGAGTACCTCGTAATGCCTTTTGGCCTTTGTAACGCCCCGGCAGTTTTGCAGGAATTTATTAACGATGTCCTCCGAGATTTGTTGCAGTTATGTGTGGAGGTTTATCTCGACAATATCCTCATATTTTCCAAGTCCCTGGAGAGCCACCACACAGATGTCTGTCGTGTGCTTCAGAAACTAAGAGAGAACAATCTCTATTGTAAATTGAAGAAGTGTGAATTCCATCGTGAACAGGTTAAATTCCTGGGTTATGTCATTTCCACTGCTGGTTTTTCGATGGACCCAGAGAAACTTTCAGCAGTCCTGCAGTGGCCCCGACCTGTGGGTTTACGTCCTCTGCAGCGTTTTCTTGGCTTTGCCAACTATTATCGGAAGTTTATTCATAACTTCTCGTCTCTGGTCAAGCCCCTGACTGATATGACCAGAAAGGTTGGTAACCCACAGAGTTGGTCTCCGGAGTCCATTAAGGCCTTTGAGAGTCTCAAAGCTGCCTTTGTTTCTGCTCCTGTGTTGACACATCCTGATCCTATGTTACCTTTTATCCTTGAGGTTGATGCTTCTGAAACTGGTGTTGGCGCCCTTCTGTCTCAACGTCCTACCTCTGAGAGCGCTATGCATCCTTGTGGCTACTTTTCCAAGAAATTGTCACCTGCGGAGTTCAATTACGAGATTGATGACAGAGAGCTGTTAGCGATCATTTTAGCCCTGAAAGAATGGAGACATCTCTTCGAAGGTACCACTGTGCCGGTTCTCATTCTTACTGACCATAAGCATCTCACATTCTTGTCTGAGGCTAAACGCCTCTCTCCCAGAAGGGCGCGATGGGCTCTTTTAATTGTCTAGTTTAAATTACATTGTCTCATTCTTACCGAGTACTAAGAATGTAAGGGCTGACGCTTTGTCACGACAATTTTCCTCCACTTCCAAGATGGAGTCGGTTCCGGCTCCTGTGATTCCTCCTGATCGTATTCTGGCTACGGTTCACACCAGTCTTACTTCTCCTTTGGGTGAAAAATTTCTTGCTGCTCAGGTCCATGCTCCTCCTGACAAACCTTGTGACCACTGCTTTGTCCCAGAGAGTCTCCGTACTGCCGTGCTCCAGACTTGCCATTCTCCCAAGGCTGCTGGCCACCCTGGGAAGAATCAATTCTTTTGGGCCATTTCCCAGCAATTCTGGTGGCCTAGTCTACGTGCTGATGTAACCGCCTTCGTAGTTGCCTGTTCCGTGTGTGCTCAGAGTAATGCCGCGTACACATGATCAGACTTTCCGACAGGAAATGTTGGATGTAAGCTTGTTGGTGGTAAGTCCGACCGTGTGTATGCTCCATTGGACATTTGTCGGACTTTCCACCAACAAATGTTGGCTAGCATGTTCTCAAATTTTCCGCCCACAAATGTTTGTTGTCGGACTTTCCAATCGTGTGTACACAAGTCCGTCGGACAAAAGTCCAAAGTACAAACACGCATGCTCGGAATCAAGGACGAGCCGGAAGCGCACGGTCTTGTAAAACGGTCTTGTAATGGAGAATTAACATTCGTGAAGCGGGAAATTATTAAATCTCTCAATGCAGCGCATTCTCTTCTTCTTTATAATGGTATAATAATGAAGCTGAATATATATAAAGAAATACCGCGCTATACCTACAAAATTATTATACAATGCAAATAATAAAAATAAAAAACAATAAAAAGTAGCAGCAGCTCAAACGTGAGATGCACACATATACAAATTGCAAATAATGAAAAGAAAGCTGCGCTAAAAAAATAATATAATAAAATAAAATGAGCAAGTGATCATGGTAAAAAAGAAAAGAAAAAACACAGTCCATGTACCACTCAAAATGTTGAATTTTTAAACAGTCCTCAAAGAGTCATGAATATTCCAAAGGTCGCATGCAAGTGAAGTAAACTCTTGAACAAAACACCACCAATGTATGTGAACCACCACCAAATGAATTGCGTGCTTACTGAAAGGCAAGCGTTAACAAGCCTGTATGTTGATCAGTATCACGGCCTGTATCCAGCAGCAACTCACAGGAGTTAAGCAGAAGGTAAACCAGGCAAACTCAAGTTATGGGACATTTAGGGTTGAGCATCAAACAGGTACCCAAAAATGAAGAAGACTCACCATAGTGTAAATCCGACTACTATACAATTTATTTGAAATTAAAGATAAACACGAGATTAGCAGAAGGAGCCCAAAGGGTGGCGCACGACTATTAAACTTCCTTTTTATCGGCTCGGCATACGTCTTGTACTTCACTACGTTTGTAATTGTTGGCCAACATTTGTGTGACCATGTCTATGCAAGACAAGTTGGAGCCAACATCCTTCGAACAAAAATCCACGGTTTTGTTGTTGGAAAGTCTGATCGTGTGTACCTGGCATAAGACTCCACGACACTTTCCAGTGGGCCTCCTACAACCCATACCCAATGGAGATGCCCTGGACCCACCTGTCTATGGATTTCATTGTGGAGTTACCCGACTCCCAGGGCAACACAGTTATCCTCATGGTGGATCCTCAAGAAGTTGCCCACTTCTAAGGAACTGGCTTCCATTTTTGCTCGGGAGATCTTTCGCTTACATGGGTTACCCAAGGTGATTGTCTCGGACAAGGGTAGTCAGTTTGTGTCCCGATTCTGGCGAGCCTTTTGTGCACAGTTGGGAATTCAGCTTGCTTTCTAATCTGCGTATCACCCACAGTCTAATGGGGCCACAGAACGAGCCAATTAGTCCTTGGAGAAATTCCTACGTTGCTATATTTCTGACCCTCATAACAACTGGTCAGACCTCTTATCATGGGCGGAGTTTGCTCACAATAGTGCCTTGAATTCTGCTTCCCGATTGCCTCCATTTATGGCAAACTATGGTTTCCAACTTTCCATGTTGCCTGACTCGTTTGTTCCACAGAGTATTCTGCTTTAGAGGAGCATCTCCGTGGTCTTTGTTCCACTTGGGCACAAGTCCAGAAGGCTTTGCGACATGCTAATGATAGGTACAGACTCCATGCTGACCGCAGACGCCTGCCTGTGCCTTCCTACCAGGTTGGGGACAGGGTCTGGCTGTCATCTCGCAACCTCCTACTTCGTGTTCCCTCTCTGAAGTTCGCACCTCGGTTTATTGGGCCTTTCCGTATTTTTCGCAGGTTTAACCCAGTGGCTTACGCATTAGACCTTCCTTCTACTATGCGTATTTCAAATGTATTTCATGTCTCCTTATTAAAACCTTTGATCTGCAACCGCTTTACCACCTCGGTGCCTCTTCCTCACCCTGTACAGGTTGAGAACTATGAGGAGTATGAAGTACAGTCCATTGTTGACTCTCGTAGGTTCTGTGGGCGCATACAGTACCTGGTGCATTGGAAAGGGTACGATCCGGAAAAACTGTCAGGGCTGGCTCAGCCCTTCCTGCTCTGAGCTGGCCGCTCAGCTGTCGGCTAATTGCCAGCTCTCTTCTCTCTCCACAGTTAACCAGCTGTTGTAAATCTGCTCGTCAGTCCCGCCTACTTAAAGACGTCCAGCTCACTTCATTCCTGCCTTCGCCTTGGTCACATCAGAAGAAACCATCTCCTGTGTTCCTGTTTAAAGACTGGCTTTGCTGACATCCCTTCTGTCTCCTTATCCTGCTTGCTGTTCCTCTACTTGGATCCCTGACTTCTGGCCTGGTTGATTACCCGGGCTGGTTACTGAACTCTGGCTTGGCTGATTACCGATCTGGTTACTGAACTCTGGCTTGGCTGACTACCCGATCTGGTTACTGGACTCCGGCTATGCTTTGACTACGCTCACTCTATTTACCTTTTTATTTTTATTAATAAACAAGTGTGATTTTACTGTACTTCTGTCTCGGTCTGGTTCATGGTTTATAACAGTAGGCGAAGGCCATGAATTCAGAAGATTCAGTCAATCCACTTGTTGGTAATATTTTTTCCAGATTGGATGAGCAAGATCACCGCATGGATCAGTTTGCCATGGCGTTACAAATGCTCCTGAGTCGCACGGCTCACCTGGAATCCCCCACTGTGGCTGCTCCGGTACAGCCTGAGTTTGTGGCCTCCTTTAAAAGGGTATTTGATGTTCCCGCACGCTCCCCTTCTGCTGCCAAGTGCCTCATGTCCATCAGAGTACAAGAACTGTTGCCGACTACGCCATTGAGTTCCGTACTCTGGCAGCAGAGGTTGCTTGGAACAATGAGGCCCTCGTGGCTGCTTTTTCTCATGGTCTCTCGGATTCCATCAAGGATGAGATAGCAGCCCGAGATATACCCACTGAGCTGGAGAGCTTGATCTCGTTTGCCATCCTCATTGACTCCAGACTCAGAGAAAGACTTTCTTTTAAGGAGCGTGTCAGGAAGATCCTGCCAGTAACAGGCGTCCTGAGCGTGCAGTTGCGCATTCGCGTGCACGGGAGCATGCGCGCCCATTAGCATCAGGCGGGCTATTTAAACCAGACTGTCACACTGGGATCTTGCTGTCTGCTCTACAGCGTTATGTGTGTTTTGATCCTTGAGAACCTGTTCCTGTGCTAACCCGGCTTGTTCCTGACTATCCTTGTTGTCTGCCTGCATCTGATCCCGGCTTGTCTCCGACCATCCCTGTCATCCGCCTGCATCCGACCCCGGCTTGTCTGACTACTCTTCTGCTTGACCCTTTGGCATATCCACTGTCTGCCTGACTACCGACCCGGCTTGTCTGACTTTCCAGTCTGCTGTCCGGTTCCAGTCTGCTGTTCGGTTCCAGTCTGCTGTTCGGTTCCAGTCTGCTGTTCGGTTCCAGTCTGCTGTCCGGTTCCAGTCTACTGTCCGGTTCCAGTCTGCTGTCTGGTCCCAGTCTGCTGCACCAGCCTGCTGATCCAGCTCCCTCTAGGTTCCGGTCTACCTTCCGACTCAGTCTGAGGTTCTTCAGCACAGTGCTTCCTGAGTTCCAGATCCACTTCCTGCTGTTGATCCTGCCAGGCACTCGTGCCACTCCTGACTCCTGTGCTTCCTGTTCACCCTACCAGGGCCCTCGAGTCGGAGCTGCAAGAGAGGCTATCCCCTGAAAGTCGGGCTCGTCCACAAGGTACGTGATAGTAGCAGACAGCCATGACCGAGCCCGAGCAGGGAGCCTCTCCTATGGAAGAATTTTGTATGCACCTGGCAGACCTTACCCAGGCTGTTAAGTCTCCAGGAAGGATATACACGTTTGGAAGAACGGGTCCAATTACTTTCTGGTCCCATTACAACTCAGGGGCATTCTCACCCGTCTACTTCTGCTACCAGTACTACTTCTCCTACAGTAGTTATGCTGTCTCCTGAACCAAGAGTTCCCACTGAAAAAACTGAAAAGTTTTCCAGGGAACTAAGTAAATTCAGGGCATTCCGGAATTCATGCGAACTATACTTCGCCCTCCAACCTCGCACCTTTTCGCTTGAAGCCACTAAAGTGGGCTTTGTGATTTCGTTACTTCTGGGTGACCCTCAAACATGGGCCCACCGCCATCTGGAACAGAAAGTCGAGGTACTAACTAATCTGACTGCCTTTTTTGATACAATGGCCCAACTCTACAAGGACCCACAGCTCTCCGCAACCGCGGAAGCCGCCCTGCACACCCTTCAACAAGGGCGTAGGGCAGTAGAGGACTATGTTGCGGAATTCCGTCGATGGAGTGCAGATACGGACTGAAATGACGCTGCCCTCCTCTACCAGTTCCGCATGGGACTCTCTGACCCCTTAAAAGATGAACTGGCTCGAGTGGGAATTACTCAGACTCTGGATGCCTTGGTCAACCTCGCTATACAAATTGATCGACGGTTGAGGGAGCGAAGAGCAGAAAGAGGTGCTGGGTCCACTCGCCCTACCTGGATGTTGCCTAGAGTCCCCAACTACACCCATCCACCACCCACCTCTAGTCCAGCTTCTACAGCTGATACCTCTGA
Organism: Aquarana catesbeiana; assembly: GCF_042186555.1. Classification (NCBI taxonomy): domain Eukaryota; kingdom Metazoa; phylum Chordata; class Amphibia; order Anura; family Ranidae; genus Aquarana; species Aquarana catesbeiana. The sequence continues at coordinate 568,049,264 of NC_133324.1, forward strand.
GCCAATGCAACTTGGAGTCCTTCGCCCTTCTCTCATGATGGAGGAATGCCAACGGCGCTGGGCAAATAACCTGTGCCTGCACTGCGGGGAACCTGGGCACTACGTCAGGAACTGTCCTACCAAATTCTGTAAGTGCCTGTCTGTCTCTTCTGATGATGCGACTGCTTGGCCTAAGACTTCCTCTCACCTTACTCTTTCTATATCATTGCAGCTCCCAGGAAAGACTTTACAGGTTCCCGCTATCATTGACTCCAGGGCTTGTAGCTGCTTTTTGGACTCATCTTTTGCAGCCAAACACCAGATCCCTCTGCTATACAAGGCCCATGGACTTTATTGCTTCACCATTGTTCCCTGTTATCCTTGGTATACCGTGGCTACAAGCCCATAACCCCACTATGAACTGGGTCACCGGAAAAGTTACGTTCCCCTCTCCGTACTGACAACAGTTCTGCATTCTGAAGGACTCTTGTGAATCTCCTGCTCTGTTGTGTCTGAACACTAATTCTGAGCTACGCCAGCCGGTCCCCGAGGTCTATCATGACTTCTTAGATGTATTTAGTAAAAAAGGGGCTGAAACCCTTCCTCCTCATCGGGCCTATGACTGCCCCATCAAGCTCCTTCCTGGAGCCGAAGTTCCCTTTGGCAGGATTTTTCCTTTGACTGAGCTGGAGCAAGGGACACTGAAAGTGTACATTGATGAAAACCTAGAAAAAGGTTTAATTCGGCCTTCCACATCCCCAGCAGGTGCAGGCATCTTTTTTGTGGAAAAAAAGGATCACTCCCTTCACCCCTGCATAGACTATCGGGAACTCAATAAAATAACTGTTAAGAATCGTTACCCTCTCCCCTTGGTACCAGCGTTATTCCAGAGACTGGGGACTGCTACTATTTTTACCAAATTAGATCTCAGAGGGGCTTATAACCTGGTCCGTATCAGGAAAGGGGATGAGTGGAAGACAGCTTTTCGCACTCGCTTAGGGCACTTTGAGTACATGGTAATGCCTTTTGGATTGTGCAACGCCCCTGCAACTTTTCAGTATTTCATAAATGATGTCCTCCGGGACTACATGGATCTGTTCGTCATAGTCTACTTAGATGACATTCTCATCTTCTCTTCCTCTCTGGACTCACACCGCAAACATGTCAGATGTGTCTTAGCCCGGCTCCAGCAACATGGTTTGTACGCTAAGGCTGAAAAGTGCGAGTTCGAGCGAGAGAGTATTCCATTTTTGGGACTAATCATTTCCGTGGAAGGGATCAAAATGGATCCCCATAAGATTGCTGCAATTCTTGACTGGCCATCCCCTACTGACAAGAAAGGAGTCCAACGTTTTGTTGGCTTTGCCAATTTCTATAGAAAATTTATTAAAGGGTTTTCAGCCATCATCTGCCCCATCACTCAGTTGACCAAACAAGGAGTTCATTTTCATTGGTCGCCAGAAGCTCAGTTTGCCTTTGAGTCCCTCAAAAGACTGTTTACTTTCGCTGCTGTTCTGAAGCATCCCGATTCCTCCCTACCATTTGTCCTGGAAGTGGACGCTTCCGAGATTGCTGTTGGAGCGTCTCTTTCCCAGCTACAAGGAACCAAAGCTTTGTTATACCCAGTAGCCTTCTTTTCTCACAAGTTATCAACTGCAGAAAGGAATTATGATGTAGGAGATCGGGAACTACTGGCCATAAAATCCGCTCTTGAAGAATGGCGATACCTCTTGGAGGGAGCTGCTCATCCTATTCTGATCTACACAGATCACAAAAACCTGGAATACCTGAAGTCTGCAAAGAGGTTGAGACCACAACAAGCCAGGTGGGCCCTGTTTTTTTCCAGGTTTTCCTTCCACGTTACCTATCGGCCAGGCTCTAAGAACATAAAACCTGACGCTCTGTCTAGGATGTTCTACACGCCCCAAGAAACCTCGCCTCCAGATACTATCCTTTTCCTGGGAAATTTTCTCCTGTTACAAGAAGACCTGCTCTCACAGATCAAGCAAGCCTCAGTAGGGTCAGTACCTGCCATAGGGACAGAACTACAAGCTAAGGATGGACTGTTTTGGTTCGGAAGTAAAATCTTTGTACCTGAAGGCCTACGGGTTACAATTTAGAACTCTGTCATGACCATGCACTGGCAGGACATTTTGGTGTTATCAAGATGGTTGATCTTGTCCAGCGCACCTTCTGGTGGCCCCAAGTACTTAAAGTGGATGTAAACCCAATGTCATCCTTTCTAAACTACTGCCATAGGGGTTATCTATAAGGATATACATGCCTCCTGCATGTATCTTTACCTGTCAAATGTATCCCCTCTGTCTGTAATGAGAGCTGAAAAACTGCATATTCTGTGGGTGGGTCTGTTGTCTGGAGCTCGGTGGGTGGAGTCGTGATGTCAGGTCAAGAATTGTCTCACTGAACAATAAAAGAGGATTGCTCAGAGATGGATTAACTCTGTGTGGCAAGACTGGGCTCAAATGATAGGAAATCTTATACTCTACAGCAGTGTTTCTCAACTCCAGTCCTCAAGGCACACCAACAGGTCACGTTTTCAGGATTTCCCTCAGATGAAACGGCTGTGGTAATTACTAAGGCAATGAAACTGATCAAATCACCTGTGCAAAATAGTGGAAATCCTGAAAACATGACCTGTTGGTGCGCCTTGAGGACTGGAGTTGAGAAACACTGCTCTACAGTATGATATTAAAAAAAAAAAAAATTTCGGGTTTATATCCACTTTATAGACTGCAAGAAATACGTGGAATCCTGTACCACCTGTGCTCGGAACCAGGGCCTGGGGATTACTGAAACCTCTGCCTGTTCCAGACAGGCCATGGAAGATGTTGTCCATAGACTTCATTGTCGAGTTGCCTCCAGCAGAGGGGCACACTGCCATCTTTGTGGTGGTAGATCGATTATCTAAAATGACTTCATTCCGATGAAGGGTACTCCCTCTGCTCCTGAAACTGCACAAATGTTCATCAGAGAAGTAATTAAACTCCATGGAATTCCGGCTAATATCGTTTCTGATCGAGGAGTGCAATTTACTTCCCGATTCTGGAGAGCCCTTTGTAAAGCTCTAGGAATTGAACTATCGTTTTCCACTGCCTATCATCCCCAGACGAATGGTCAAACTGAGAGGACTAACCAGACCCTCAAGCAATATCTTTGCTGTTTTTCTTCCTTTTCTCAGGATGACTGGTTCTCTCTGCTTCCTTTGGCTAAATTTGCCTATAATAATTCCGTCCACTCTGCCACAAAACAAAGTCCGTTTTTTGCTAATTACGGGTTTCATCCATCTTTTTTGCCCAACTCCATTCCTGAATGTTCCGTACCAGCAGTCCAGGAAACAATACATTTTTTCTCTTCCAACAACCAAGTATTACAGGAAACCATGACGAAGTCTCAAGAACGCAACAAAGAAACCTTCGACAGGAAGAAACAAGGAGAATTGGAACTTGAACGTGGTAGCCTTGTATGGTTATCCACTGTAAACCTAAAATTGACTTGTCCCTCCAGGAAGTTGGGTCCTAAATTCCTGGGTCCCTTTCCTGTAAAAAGGAAAACTATTGAGGTAGTTTATGAGCTGGAACTCCCGGACTCACTCAGGATTCATCCTGTCCTTCACGTTTCCCTGTTGAAACCTTTTGTCTCCAACCCTTTCCCTGAATGGACTTTGAATCCCCCGGATCCTGTAATAGTGGATGGAGAAGAAAAATTCAAAATTGAAGCCATCCTAGATTGCAGGAAGAGGAATAATCAAGCCCAATTCCCGATTAAGTGGAAAGGGTATGGCTCGGAAGAGAACTCTTGGGAGCCTGAGGAGAACATCCATGCTAAAAGCTTAATTCCATCCTTTAAGAGATCCCACCCTGAGAAATGGGCCCGGTTGGGCAAACCCGGAGCTGCCCCTTGGGGGGGGCAAAGTCAGGAAGATCCTGCCAGTAACAGGCGCCCTGAGCGTGCAGTTGCGCGTTTGCGCGCGACAATGCGCATGTGTGCGCGCTCGCGCGCCCATTAGCACCAGGCGGGCTTTTTTAAACCAGACTGTCACACTGGGATCTTGCTGTCTGCTCTACAGCATTATGTGTGTTTTGATCCTTGAGAACCTGTCCCTGTGCTAACCCGGCTTGCTCCTGACTATCCTTGTTGTCTGCCTGCATCTGATCCCAGCTTGTCTCCGACCATCCCTGTCATCCGCCTGCATCCGACCCCGGCTTGCCTGACTACTCTTCTGCCTGACCCTTTGGCACATCCACTGTCTGCCTGACCACCGACCCGGGTTGTCTGCCTCTCCAGTCTCAGTATCCTGGCTCCTGGTTCCAGTCTGCTGTCCAGTTCCGGTCTGCTGTTCGGATCCAGTCTGCTGTCCAGTTCCAGTCTGCTGTCCAGTTCCGGTCTGCTGTTCGGTTCCAGTCTGCTGTCTGGTTCCAGTCTGCTGTCCGGTTCCAGTCTGCTGTCCGGTCCCAGTCTGTTGCACCAGCCTGCTGATCCAGCTCCCTCCAGGTTCCGGTCTACCTTCCGACTCAGTCTGAGGTTCTTCAGCACAGTGCTTCCTGAGTTCCAGACCCACCTCCTGCTGTTGATCCTGCCGGCACTCGTGCCACTCTTGACTCCTGTGCTTACTGTTGACCCTACCAGGGCCCTTGAGTCGGAGCCGCAAGAGAGGCCATCCCCTGCAAGTCGGGCTCGTCCACAAGGTACGTGACAGAGCTCTTGCGGAAGCCTCCTGTACGTTTGCCTCCGAGCTTTGCAGTTCCACCCGTGCCTCCCTCACCTCCCATGCCTCCTGGTACCGAGTCAGTCAGTGAAGATGAACCCATGCACTTGTACTTCATGCGTCTCTCTGCGGATGAGAGAGCCTTTAGGAGGAGGGAGAGATTGTGCCTTTATTGTGGCCAGGCAGGGCACTTTTTGAAGTCTTGTCCTACTCGTCCTGGGAACACCCAAACCTTAAGGTCCTGTCATGGACAGACCTTAGGTGGTGTTGTGTCATCCCCTGTTATCCAGAAGGATAAGCCCCTAGTTTCGGTCACCCTTTCTTGGGCTGAGTTGTCTATCGAGATACAGGCTCTAATCGACTCTGGGGCTGCAGGCCTGTTCATTGATGCTGCCTTTGTATCAAAGCACTTGATTCCACTGCAGCTACATGACACTCCACTTGCCATTGAGGCTCTTGACGGGAGACCTCTACAGCCTGCCCATGTGACTCATGAGACGGTTCTGTTGTCCATGGCTGTGGGGGCTCTTCAGATGAGATGATCCAATTCCAAGTGATTTCCTCTCCTAAGTTTCCGCTGGTTATTGGTTATCCTTGATTAGAGAGGCACAACCCCTCTTTTGATTGGCTCCGTCCTGAGGTTCTCTCCTGGTCACCACAATGCAGTGAAACATGCTTCCGGAAGGTAGCCAAGGTCCTGTGTACCTCTTCACTCTCCTCCCTGCTAGAGGAGTACCGTGATTTTAGCGATGTCTTTGACAAAGGTCAATACGGTAGTTTGCCTCTGCACCGGCCGTATGATTGCGCAATTGATTTTCAACCTGGTGCCGCTCTCCCTCGTGGTCGTGTTTACCCTTTGTCGGTTTTGGAGGATAAAGCCATGGAGGAGTATGTTGCAGATGCACTTTCTAGAGGTTTCATCCACAAATCCTTGTCTCCTGCTGGTGCTGGTTTCTTCTTTGCGAAGAAGAAGAGCGGTGAACTGAGACCTTGCATTGATTATAGGGGTCTCAATCGTTTCACGATTAAGAATCCCTACCCGATCCTGTTGATTACAGAGTTATTTGATTGCCTCAAGGGAGAAACAGTTTTCACTAAGCTTAATCTGAGAGGGGTTTACAATCTCGTGAGGATTAAGGAGGGCGACGAGTGGAAAACTAATACCAGAAATAATACCGGAACAGGCCATTATGAGTACCTCGTAATGCCTTTTGGCCTTTGTAACGCCCCGGCAGTTTTGCAGGAATTTATTAACGATGTCCTCCGAGATTTGTTGCAGTTATGTGTGGTGGTTTATCTCGATGATATCCTCATATTTTCCAAGTCCCTGGAGAGCCACCACACAGATGTCTGTCATGTGCTTCAGAAATAAGAGAGAACAATCTCTATTGTAAACTGGAGAAGTGTGAGTTTCATCGGGAACAAGTTAAATTCCTGGTGTTAGGTACCTGGTAGTAGAGCCTGACTTGTAGGAGAAGACCTCTCATACAACGCTGGTTCAGGAGCCACTGGAGTGGGGACAGTGGTCTCCTGAGCACAGTGGGGTAGGAGTGCCTGTTGAGCTGAGTCTCTGATGCTGAAGTGATGAGAGATCCCACAGGGATGGCTGGACTGCAGATCAGGTGAGACTGGAGGCAGCAAACTGGAACACTTGGAGATGCAGAGGTCGCTGGAGCTGAAGCTGAAGCTGCAACAGCAAGGACTAAACAGGAACAAGCAGGGTCAGACGGTTCGGGTCAGCAAGGATATGAGACAGGCAAAAACAGCAGGCAGAGGCAGAGTCGGTAGGCAGGCAGAGATCAGCAACGGTATCAGGCAGGTAGTAGAAGAATAGTCGGACAGGCCGGGTCGGATTGGAGCAGGACGGATGGTCAGACAAGCCGGGTCAGATAGGTAGCAAGCAATCAGGTTCAAATACAAGAATCACGAAGCTGAGACAAAGCAGCAATGTGCCAGAGGCACAGGGGGACTTTTATGTGCACTTTGGCGCCAAACCGGTGCTATCGCGAACGCACGCACGCGCGTACCCGCGCGCGCCCCAGCGCCGCGCCGACGCCCGGGAACAACAGGGATTTGCTGAACAGCGCGTAACGGAGCGCGCCGGTGCATAGGCGTACGCCGACGCCCCGGTTCAGTGCCAATGATACCCTGACATTGCCCCCCCCCAAGGGGAAACCTCCGGGTGCCCAAAAGCCTTTTCTTTTCCGGATGGTTAGAAAAATAGGCTCGCACTAAACGCCTAGCATGCACATTACTATCTGGTTCCCATGAATTACTTTCTGGGCCGTAGCCCCTCCACTTAATTAGGAACTGGATCTGCCCTTGTCTTTTCCTGCAATCAAGGATAGCCTCGACCTCAAATTCCTCGTTGCCATTAATCACAATAGGGTCAGGAGGTCTAGTTCCTCTACCGGGGAAGGGATCAGGTACAGCAGGTTTGAGCAATGACACATGAAACACGGGGTGTATTTTAAGAGAGTCAGGCAAAGTTAGTTCATACGAAACTTCATTGATCTTTCTTTTAACCGGAAATGGTCCCATAAATCTAGGTGCCAACTTCTTAGAAGGACATGCTAGTTTGATATTACTTGTAGATAGCCATACCTGATCGCCAAGCTGAAGCTTCAATTCCCCTCTTCTCTTCCGGTCAAAGATCCTCTTGCTGTCCGCCTGAGCCTTGGATACTGCTTCCTGCAACATCTGGTTGTTATGATTGATGAAGTCTACCGTACTCTGTACTGCCGGGACTGAGGACTCTGGAAGGAAATCGGGTAAAAAGGTTAGATGGAAACCATAATTAGCGAAAAAGGGGGATTGACCGGTGGCTGAATGTTTGGCATTGTTGTAGGCAAATTCTGCCAAAGGCAGCAAGGATACCCAATCATCTTGTGAGAAAGAAGTAAAACATCTGATATACTGATCAAGAGTCTGATTGGTCCTCTCCGTCTGACCATTGGTCTGAGGGTGATAGGCCGAAGACAAGGCCAGTTTAATTTTTAAAGACTCACACAGGGCTCTCCAGAAACATGAGGTAAATTGTACCCCTCTGTCAGAGGTTATGTTTACAGGGATTCCGTGAAGTCTAATGATTTCCTTAATGAAGATGTGAGCCGTTTCAATAGCTGACGGAGTTCCTTTTAATGGAAGAAAATGGGCCATCTTGGTAAAACGGTCTACTACCACGAAGATGGCAGAACACCCCTCAGAACATGGAAGCTCTACAAGAAAGTCCATGGATATCATCTTCCAGGGCCTATCGGGTACTGGTAAAGGTTTTAACAGGCCCCAAGCTCGACTCCTGGAAGTCTTATTCTGGGTACAGATAGGGCAAGATTTGACATACTTCTCACAAAAGTCCTTTAAATTGGGCCACCAGAAGGTACGCTGTACCAATTCCAGGGTTTTACGAACCCCAAAGTGACCTGCCAGTGGGTGATCGTGAAGGAGTGCCAAGACCTTGACCCGAACCTCCTCAGGAACAAAAATTGGGCTACCTTTCCAGAACAGTCCGTCCTTGCTACTTAAGGTAAACCCTGTGGGTCTGGCTGATTCAGAAGATGCTTCCTTAATCTGAGAGAGAAGATCAGTTTGTATGAGCAAAAAATTGTTTGCAGGTAAAATGGTGTCCGGAGCAGATAAGTCCCTTGGGTTGTCATGCATTCGTGATAATGCGTCTGGTTTGACATTTCTTGAACCTGGCCGATACGTAATGTGGAAGGAAAAACGTGAGAAAAACAGCGCCCAATGGGCTTGACGGGGTTTTAGTCTTTTAGCAGATCGTAAATATTCTAAATTTTTGTGATCAGTATAAATTAGCACTGGATGCACAGCCCCCTCCAACAGGTACCTCCACTCCTCTAATGCAGTCTTGATGGCAAGCAGCTCCGATCACCGACATCATAGTTTCTCTCCGCAGAGGAGAGTTTTCGGGAGAAGAACCCTACGGGGTGCATAACATCCTTACTGCCCTTTCGTTGCGAGAGTATCACACCGACCGCTATCTCTGAAGCGTCCACTTCTAAAATGAATGGCAAGGATGGTTCAGGGTGACTGAGAATAGGTGCTGAGGTAAAAAGTCTCTTGAGGTTCTCAAAAGCCTCTTGGGCTAGATGATTCCAGGAAAAACGGGTATTCTGTTTGGTCAGTTGTGTGATTGGTGCGATTATTGCAGAGAAACCCTTGATAAACTTCCTGTAAAAGTTTGCGAACCCGATGAATCGCTGAACCCCTTTCTTGTCCAGGGGTACCGGCCAGTCCAGAACGGCAGAAACCTTCTGTGGGTCCATCTTGATGCCAGTTGAGGAGATAATCAGGCCCAAGAATTGGATGCTCTGTTGTTCAAACTCGCATTTCTCCGCCTTTGCATAAAGTCTGTGTAAGCGGAGACGACCCAACACTTGGCAAACATGTTTCCGATGGAGCTCTAGGGATTCTGAAAAGATCAAAATATCGTCTAGATATGCGATCACAAACAGATCTAAAAAGTCTCTAAGCACATCATTAATTAGGTGTTGAAAGGTCGCAGGGGCATTGCAGAGTCCAAAAGGCATGACTAAATATTCATAATGCCCGAATCGGGTCCGAAAAGCTGTTTTCCACTCATGCCCAGCCCGAATGCGGATCAGATTATAGGCCCCTCTTAGATCAAGCTTAGAAAAAATAACGGCAGTCCTTAATTTCTGGAACAGTTCGGGTATCAAGGGTAGGGGATAACGATTTTTGACCGTGATTTTATTCAATTCTCGGTAGTCAATACACGGGCGGAGAGATTTATCCTTCTTAGTAACAAAGAATATTCCCGCACCTGCTGGAGAAGTAGAATGGCGAATGAATCCTTTGGCCAAGTTTTCATCTATGTATGTTTTCAACACTTCTTGTTCCTTCTCAGATAGGGGAAAGATGCGTCCAAAGGGAATTTCGGATCCTGGCAGCAATTCGATGGGGCAATCGTAGGGACGATAAGTAGCGTGATGCAGGAATCGGGGCTCGTGGTGTCATCCAGGTCGGGCGGTTTGGTTGAACTGATCGTTCAGATCGGCGTTCTCGGAGGCAACGATCGATCTGAATGGTTAGGGTGATCAAGGCCTCCAAGGTATTTGGAATACCAACTCGAGCAAGTTCATCTTTTAAACTTTCAGACAGTCCAATGCGGAACTGATGACGCAGAGCCGCGTCATTCCACTGGGTGTCCGCGCTCCAACGTCTGAATTCAGTAACATAGTCCTCCGCAGGTCTGCGGCCTTGTTGGAGCGCGAGCAGAGCAGATTCGGCTGTGGCAGTCTGTTGAGGATCCTCATATAATTGTGCCATGGCTTCGAAGAAAGCGGATAAGGTTTGAGTTAGAGCAGAGTCCCCTTCAAGTAAACGATGTGCCCAGGTCTGTGGTTCCCCTTGTAGGAGGGAAATTACAAATCCAACTTTAGTGGCTTCCAGTGAAAAGGTTCTGGGCTGTAAGGCAAAAAAGAGCTGGCAAGCATTGCGGAAACCCCGAAACTTAGCCCGGTCTCCGGAGAACCTTTCAGGAATGGGGACCCGTGGTTCAGGCGGGAGCATTACCACTGAAGGCCCTGGAACAGTCTGTGTTGGGGCAGCAGCTGAAGAGGAGGTTGAAGGGTTAGACCCCGCAAGATTCTGAACTTGTCCCTCCAGTCTGTTATAATTGTCCTGAAGGGCTTGCACTGCTTGGGTGAGAGCTGCCAGGTGTGTGCATATCTCCTTCAATGGAGAGGTATCTCCTGCAGGCTCAGACATGGCTGCTTCGTACTGTTAGGTACCTGGTAGTAGAGCCTGACTTGTAGGAGAAGACCTCTCATACAACGCTGGTTCAGGAGCCACTGGAGTGGGGACAGTGGTCTCCTGAGCACAGTGGGGTAGGAGTGCCTGTTGAGCTAAGTCTCTGATGCTGAAGTGATGAGAGATCCCACAGGGATGGCTGGACTGCAGATCAGGTGAGACTGGAGGCAGCAAACTGGAACACTTGGAGATGCAGAGGTCTCTGGAGCTGAAGCTGAAGGTGAAACAGCAAGGACTAAACAGGAACAAGCAGGGTCAGACGGTCCGGGTCAGCAAGGATATGAGACAGGCAAAAACAGCAGGCAGAGGCAGAGTCGGTAGGCAGGCAGAGATCGGCAACGGTATCAGGCAGGTAGTAGAAGAATAGTCGGACAGGCCGGGTCGGATTGGAGCAGGACGGATGGTCAGACAAGCCGGGTCAGATAGGTAGCAAGCAATCAGGTTCAAATACAAGAATCACGAAGCTGAGACGAAGCAGCAATGTGCCAGAGGCACAGGGGGACTTTTATGTGCACTTTGGCGCCAAACCGGCGCTATCGCGAACGCGCGCACGTGCGCCGCGTACCCGCGCGCGCCCCAGCGCCGCGCCGACACCCGGGAACAACAGGGATTTGCTGAACAGCGCGTAACGGAGCGCGCCGGCGCATAGGCGTACGCCGACGCCCCGGTTCGGTGCCAATGGTACCCTGACACCTGGGCTATGTCATTTCCACTGTCCTACAGTGGCCTCGACCTGTGGGGTTACATCCTCTGTAGCGTTTCCTGGGTTTTTCCAACTATTATCGGAAGTTTATTCGTAACTTCTCGTCTCTGGTAAAGCCCCTGACCGATGTGACCAGAAAGAACGGTAACCCCCAGAGTTGGTCTCCAGAGTCCATTAAGGCCTTTGGAAGTCTCAAGGCTGCCTTTGTTTCTGCTCCTGTGTTGGCACATCCTAATCCTACGTTACCTTTTATCCTTGAGGTTGATGCTTCAGAGACTGGTGTTGGCGCCCTTCTGTCTCAACGTCCTACCTCTGAGAGTGCTATGCATCCTTGTGGCTACTTTTCCAAGAAATTGTCACCTGCGGAGTGCAATTACGAGATTGGTGACAGAGAGCTGTTGGCGATCATTTTAGCCCTGAAAGAATGGAGACATCGTCTCGAAGGTACCACTCTGCCGGTTCTCATTCTTACTGACCATAAGAATCTCACATTCTTGTCTGAGGCTAAACGCCTCTCTCCCAGAAGGGCGTGATGGGCTCTTTTCTTGTCAAGTTTCAATTACATTGTCTCATTCTTACCCGGTACTAAGAAGGTAAGGGCTGACGCCTTGTCTCGACAATTTTCCTCCACTTCCAAGTTGGAGTCGGTTCCGGTTCCTATGATTCCTCCTGATTGTATTCTGGCTACGGTTCACACCAGTCTTACTTCTTCTTTGGGTGACAAAATTCTTGCTGCTCGGGTCGATGCTCCTCCTGAGAAACCTTGTGACCGCTGCTTTGCCCCAGAGTGTCTCCGTACTGCCGTGCTCCAGACTTACCATTCTCCCAAGGCAGCTGACCACCCTGGGAAGAATCAACTTGTTTGGACCATTTCCCAACAATTCTGGTGGACTAGTCTACGTGCTGATGTAACTGCCTTCGTAGCTGCCTGTTCCGTGTGTGCTCAGAGTAAGACTTCATGATACCTTCCAGTGGGCTTCCAGTGGGCCTCCTACAACCCATACCCAATGGAGAGAGGCCCTGGACCCACCTGTCTATGGATTTCATTGTGGAGTTGCCCAACTCCTAAGGCAACACGGTTATCCTTATGGTGGTTGACCGGTTCCCAAAGATGTGTCATTGTATTCCACCTAAAAAGTTGCCCACTTCTAAGGAACTGGCTTCCATTTTTGCTCGGGAGATCTTTCGCTTACATGGGCTACCCAAGGTGATTGTCTCGGACAGGGGTAGTCAGTTTGTGTCCCGGTTCTGGCGAGCCTTTTGTGCACAGCTGAGAATTCAGCTTGCTGTCATGAGAAGGTCTACCCGTTGGTGGCGCTATCGGTCTCTTGGATCGCAGTACCAGTGTCCATCAGCAGGTGTCTTCCAACACCTAGGACCTGCAGTAAGAGGTCTTTCCTGCTGGTGGCACTGTTGCATCCTCGGGCCGTAGTACCGGCGTCAACCAGCGGGTGCACTCTGGCAATGTGGAGCAAACAGCTCACACTGCGCTCAGCTGTAACGTGAGGTCAATTACCACAGCCTTACAAATACCCGGCAAGCCCTCATAGGCTTGCCTTGGTATCTCTCTCCCTCTCCCTGCGTTCTGACCTTGCTGCCTGTTTGACCTTGAGCCTGCTATCTGCCTTGTCCTGATCTGATCCAATCCCTATCCTGAGGCCTTCCTAGTCCTGTCCCTTCTGTTCCTGGCTCCCTTGGATCCCTGCCCTGAACCCCATCCATCCATCCTCTCCTTGTCCTGTTCAGGTTCCCGTCCTTACCCTTCTGCTGACTTCCCTGTGTATGACCTTGGCTTGGCTTGTTTACGATTACGGTATCTCCCTTTACTTATATATATATACATTGTTGTTTGTAGTGGGTTGTTGTGTGGGTTTTTGCACTGTTTGTTCCTGTAACTTATCACTTGTTAATAAACACCATTTCACTTACATGTGTTTCTGGTCTCCTCTGTGCAGTCCACACAGTCTGGTCTACTAGTCTCCTGACAGTATACCAAGGCCATCCCTGACCAGACGTGGCTGCACTGAGAAACCATCCTGTTACGGTGGGCGCGCAAAATGGACTTTGATGAAATTGTCTATTATTCTCTGCTGGCGGCAGAGGATAATGAATATTGTTGTCAGACTCTTAAAGATTGGACCCGAGACCAACTGCTGGAAACGATACAAACCGCCCATTTACTTGTAGATCAAGGTCATGTGTTATTTGAGGATGTTCTGCCTTTGATCCAATTATGTACAAAGTCAGCCTCATCATGCATTCCCGAAGGTAGTGACGATTTCTCCCCTCCTTTCAGTTGTGACCAGGTGGAATCCCTGGTATGGTTGTTAGAGGATGATCCGGCTTACTTTGATGAACATTATTCCGCTTGTTCCCAGCAGGTGTTATCTGATTGCCTTTATTCAGTACAATCTTTGGTTAGTCAGGCTGTGTGTAAATCAGCGTTTGTTCAACCTTTGCTGCAGGCATGGTCAGATCTCCTGTCTTTAGCTAAGCCACAACATTCCAGCCCTGCCATTAATCATCTGCCTTCCAAAAGATCTATCTCCCCGTCACCTATGGCAACCTCAGCTACAACCCAGTTTAATCAGTTCCCTACCAAATACTATCACCCAGTCTCCAAGTGTCGCACCTATCCTGCTTTCAATTCACCTGTCTCTTCTCCTCCACCTGTAACAGTCCCACAAAACCCCTCTCTAGCTACAGTTCCTTGGTCTTCCTTCGATCCAGCTACTTTCTTTGCTTACAGCCCTGCACCTACATACAAAACTGCACGGGCTAAACCAAAGAAGAAGCAAAAATTCTTCCCGACCCACACCATCTTGCCAGTAACCCAACCTGTTCCAGCTTTGCAGTCTGACGTTCCAGCTCGCCAGTCTGATGTTCCAGCCTTCCAGTCTGATGTTCCAGCCTTCCAGTCTGATGTTCCAGCCTTCCAGTCTGATGTTCCAGCTTTGCAGTCTGATGTTCCAGCTTTGCAGTCTGATGTTCAAGCTTTGCAGTCTGAAGTTCAAGCTTTCCAGTCTGAAGTCCCAGCCTTCCAGTCTGATGTCCCAGCCTTCCAGTCTGATGTCCCAGCCTTCCAGTCTGATGTCCCAGCCTTCCAGTCTGCTGTTCCAGCTTTGCAGTCTGCTGTTCCAGCCTTCCAGTCTGCTGTTCCAGCCTTCCAGTCTGCTGTTCCAGCTTTGCAGTCTGCTGTTCCAGCCTTCCAGTCTGACGTTCCAGCTTTGCAGTCTGACGTTCCAGCTTTGCAGTCTGATGTTCCAGCCTTCCAGTCTGATGTTCCAGCCTTCCAGTCTGATGTTCCAGCTTTGCAGTCTGATGTTCCAGCTTTGCAGTCTGATGTTCCAGCTTTGCAGTCTGATGTTCCAGCTTTGCAGTCTGATGTTCCAGCTTTGCAGTCTGAAGTTCAAGCTTTGCAGTCTGAAGTTCAAGCTTTGCAGTCTGAAGTTCAAGCTTTGCAGTCTGAAGTCCCAGCCTTCCAGTCTGAAGTCCCAGCCTTCCAGTCTGATGTCCCAGCCTTCCAGTCTGATGTCCCAGCCTTCCAGTCTGATGTCCCAGCCTTCCAGTCTGATGTCCCAGCCTTCCAGTCTGCTGTTCCAGCCTTCCAGTCTGCTGTTCCAGCCTTCCAGTCTGATGTTCCAGCTTTGCAGTCTGATGTTTCAGCTTTACAGTCTGATGTGCCTGCCTCCCAGTCTGTCGTCCCGATGCCTGCCTTCCAGCTCGATGTCCCTGCCTTCCAGCCGGATGTCTTGCAGCTTGCCTTCCAGCCTGATGTCTTGATGCCTACCTACCAGTCTGATGTGCCAGCTTTCCAGATTGATGTGCCAACTTCCCAGTTTGCTGTACCAGCTTCCCAGCCTGATGCCTTGCAGCTTGTCTTCCAGCCTGATGTCTTGATGCCCACCTACCAGTCTGATGTGCCAGCTTCCCAGTCTGATGTGCCAGCTTCCCAGATTGATGTGCCAGCTTCCCAGATTGATGTGCCAGCTTCCCAGATTGATGTGCCAGCTTCCCAGCCTGATGCCTTGCAGCTTGTCTTCCAGCCCGATGTCTTGATGCCTACCTGCCAGTCTGATGTGCCAGCTTCCCAGTCTGATGTGCCAGCTTCCCAGATTGATGTGCCAGCTTCCCAGATTGATGTGCCAGCTTCCCAGATTGATGTGCCAGCTTCCCAGATTGATGTGCCAACTTCCCAGTTTGCTGTACCAGCTTCCCAGCCTGATGCCTTGCAGCTTGTCTTCCAGCCTGATGTCTTGATGCCTACCTGCCAGTCTGATGTGCCAGCTTCCCAGTCTGATGTGCCAGCTTCCCAGTCTGATGTGCCAGCTTCCCAGTCTGATGTGCCAGCTTCCCAGATTGATGTGCCAGCTTCCCAGATTGATGTGCCAGCTTCCCAGATTGATGTGCCAGCTTCCCAGATTGATGTGCCAGCTTCCCAGATTGATGTGCCAGCTTCCCAGATTGATGTGCCAGCTTCCCAGATTGATGTGCCAGCTTCCCAGTTTGCTGTCCCAGCTTCCCAGCCTGATGTCTTGCAGCTTGCCTTTCAGCCTGATGCCTCGAAGATTGCTTCTCAGTCTGATGTGCCAGCTTCTCAGTCTGATGTGCCAGCTTCCAAGTCGGATGTTCCAGCTTTCCAGTCTGATGTTCCAGCCCTCCAGCCTGATGTTCGGGTGTCTGCCCTCCAGCTCAAGTGGTTCCTGTCATCTGCTGCCCAGCTCAAGTGGTTCCTGCCGTCTGCTGCCCAGCTCAAGTGTTTCCTGTCGTCTGCTGCCCAGCTCAAGTGGTTCCTGTCGTCTGCTGCCCAGCTCAAGTGGTTCCTGTCGTTTGCTGCCCAGCTCAAGTGGTTCCTGTCGTTTGCTGCCCAGCTCAAGTGGTTCCTGCCGTCTGCTGCCCAGCTCAAGTGGTTCCTGTCGTCTGCTGCCCAGCTCAAGTGGTTCCTGTCATCTGCTGCCCAGCTCAAGTGTTTCCTGTCGTCTGCTGCCCAGCTCAAGTGTTTCCTGTCGTCTGCTGCCCAGCTCAAATGTCTCCTGTCGTCTGCTGCCCAGCTCAAATGTCTCCTGTCGTCTGCTGCCCAGCTCAAGTGTTTCCTGTCGTCTGCTGCCCAGCTCAAGTGTTTCCTGTCGTCTGCTGCCCAGCTCAAGTGTTTCCTGTCGTCTGCTGCCCAGCTCAAGTGTTTCCTGTCGTCTGCTGCCCAGCTCAAGTGTTTCCTGTCGTCTGCTGCCCAGCTCAAGTGTTTCCTGTCGTCTGCTGCCCAGCTCAAGTGTTTCCTGTCGTCTGCTGCCCAGCTCAAGTGGTTCCTGTCGTCTGCTGCCCAGCTCAAGTGGTTCCTGTCGTCTGCTGCCCAGCTCAAGTGGTTCCTGTCGTTTGCTGCCCAGCTCAAGTGGTTCCTGTCGTTTGCTGCCCAGCTCAAGTGGTTCCTGTCGTCTGCTGCCCAGCTCAAGTGGTTCCTGTCGTCTGCTGCCCAGCTTAATGACTCTGACATGCCAGCAGTACCCACTGTCCAGGTTGATGTACCCGATGCCCGGCCTGATGTGCCCTCATCTGTCCAGTTGAAGGCCATGAACTTTGAACAGATACACCTTGTTGGAGCGTCCGGAGGCCGCTCCTTTAGGGGGGGGTACTGTCATGAGAAGGTCTACCCGTTGGTGGCGCTATCGGTCTCTTGGATCGCAGTACCAGTGTCCATCAGCAGGTGTCTTCCAACACCTAGGACCTGCAGTAAGAGGTCTTTCCTGCTGGTGGCACTGTTGCATCCTCGGGCCGTAGTACCGGCGTCAACCAGCGGGTGCACTCTGGCAATGTGGAGCAAACAGCTCACACTGCGCTCAGCTGTAACGTGAGGTCAATTACCACAGCCTTACAAATACCCGGCAAGCCCTCATAGGCTTGCCTTGGTATCTCTCTCCCTCTCCCTGCGTTCTGACCTTGCTGCCTGTTTGACCTTGAGCCTGCTATCTGCCTTGTCCTGATCTGATCCAATCCCTATCCTGAGGCCTTCCTAGTCCTGTCCCTTCTGTTCCTGGCTCCCTTGGATCCCTGCCCTGAACCCCATCCATCCATCCTCTCCTTGTCCTGTTCAGGTTCCCGTCCTTACCCTTCTGCTGACTTCCCTGTGTATGACCTTGGCTTGGCTTGTTTACGATTACGGTATCTCCCTTTACTTATATATATATACATTGTTGTTTGTAGTGGGTTGTTGTGTGGGTTTTTGCACTGTTTGTTCCTGTAACTTATCACTTGTTAATAAACACCATTTCACTTACATGTGTTTCTGGTCTCCTCTGTGCAGTCCACACAGTCTGGTCTACTAGTCTCCTGACACTTGCTTTCTCCTCTGCGTATCACCCGCAGTCTAATGGGACCGCAGAAGGAGCCAATCAGTCCTTGGTGCAATTCCTACGTTGCTATATTTCTGACCATTACAACAACTGGTCAGACCTATTACCATGGGCAGTTTGCTCACAACAGTGCCTTTAATTCTGCTTCTCGATTGTCTCCATTTATGGCGAATCATGGTTTACAACCTTCCATGTTGCCTGACTCGTTTGTTCCGCAGAGTATTCCCGCGCTAGGGGAGCATCTCCGTGGTCTTCGTTCCACTTGGGCACAAGTCCAGGAGGCTTTGTGTCATGCTAATGATAGGTACAGACTCCATGCTGACCGCAGACGCCTGCCTGGGCCTTCCTATCAGGTTGGGGACAGGGTCTGGCTGTCATCTCGCAACCTCCAACTTCATGTTCCCTCACTGAAGTTCGCACCTCGGTTTATTGGGCCTTTCCGTATCCTTTGCAGGATTAACCCAGTGGCTTACGCGTTGGACCTTCCTCCTAGTATGTGCATCTCAAATGTGTTTCATGTCTCCTTATTGAAACCGTTGGTCTGCAACCGCTTTACCGCCTCAGTGCCACATCATCGCCCTATACAGGTTGAGAACCATGAGGAGAATGAGGTACAATCCATTTTTGACTCCCGTGGGTGCATACAGTACCTGGTGCATTGGAAGGGGTACGGTCCGGAGGAACGATCCTGGGTCTCATCCTCGGACGTACATGCTCCTGCCCTCCTCTGTGATTTCCATAGATGTTTTCCCCTCAAGCCCGGGGGTCCTCCGAGTGGGAGGGGTAATTGGGGAGGGGGTACTGTCAGGGCTGGCTCAGCCCTTCCTTCTCTGAGCTGGCCGCTCAGCTGTTGGCTAATTGCCAGCTCTCTTCTCTCTCCACAGTTAACCAGCTGTTGTGGATCTCCTCGTCAGTCCCGCCTACTTAAAGACATCCAGCTCACTTCATTCCTGCCTTCGCCTTGGTCACATCACAAGAAACCATCTCCTGTGTTCCTGTTTAAAGACTGGCTTTGTTGGCATCCCTTCTGGCTCCTTATCCTGCTTGCTGTTTCTCTACTTCAGGCATGTCCAAAGTCCGGCCCGCGGGCCAATCGCGGCCCGCGGCCCAGTTTTGAACGGCCCACCTGGTTATCTAAACCAGCCTTTCTCAGCCAGTGTGCCGCGGGATCAGGGCTGTCAGATGAGCCCGATCCCCTGCAGAACTGTACATCGGCACCATGAGAAGCTCCGTCAGCCTCAAAAGTGAAAGTAAAGTGCAGGGGAGTGTGCTGTGCTCACTGCTTCCCCCTACAGTGCAGTACCCAGCTGAATGAGGAAGTTGGAAAGGTACAGTACTGTGCTTGAAGCTAGATTCATTTTAAAAGGGCTTTATCCATGTGTCTGTGCATGTGTGTCTGTATATGTGTGTGTGCATGTGTCTGTATGTGTGTGTGTGTGTGCATGTGTCTGTATGTATGTCTGTATGTATGTGTGTGCATGTGTCTGTATGTATTTCTGTATGTGTGTGTGTGTGTGTGCATGTGTCTGTATGTATGTATGTGTGTGTGTGTGTGTGTGTGCATGTGTCTATATGTGTGTGTGTGTGTGCATTTGTCTGTATGTGTGTGTGTGTGTGTGCATGTATCTGTATGTGTGTGTGCATGTGTCTGTGTGTGTGTGTGCATGTGTCTGTATGTGTATGTGTGTGCATGTGTCTGTATGTGTGTGTATGTATGTCTGTATGTGTGTGTGCATGTGTCTGTATGTATGTGTGTGTGTGTGTGTGGGCATGTGTCTGTATGTATGTCTGTATGTAGGTGTATGCATGTGTCTGTATGTGTGTGTGTGTGTGTATGTGCGTGTGCATGTGTCTGTATGTATGTGTATGCAAGTGTCTGTATGTGTGTGCATTTGTCTGTGTGTGTATGTGTCTGCATATGTGTGCATGTGTCTGTGTGTATGTATGCTTGTATGTTATTTTTAATCTGCCCCCCCATTTCCTGTACCATCAGAACTGCTGCTCCTCTGAAAAGCAATCCATGCACAGATCGCTTTTCAGAGGCATTTGACAGGAGGTAAAGAGGCATTATGTTGCCTCCTCACCACCTGTTTTAAGCCCGTAAATGCAGCATCATTATACTGCAACCGTGCAATGCAGACAGTTGCGGGATAGTTGCAGTGCAGCCCCATTCAGCCTGGGTATACCTCCAGCTGCAGCCACAGCATGTGTACATCCCCAGCTGCTCCCGCTGCAGCTAAAGGGGGAGAAGTTGGGGGTGGTAAAAACAGCTTAATCATGTGGTTTTACTGCCCGTCCAACCTGACATTTGAACAAGCCCTTGGTTCACATCTGTGTGGCTGCCTGCTACGTGTAGGGCAGCCCATTCATTTCAATGGGCTTCCCTACCCACAAAAATGCAGGGAAAGAAGTCTCCGACCTTTTTTTTTTTTTTTTTTATTTTAAATTGCACTGAGAATTAACGGTACCCCTAAAGAGCAGAGCATTCGTCTGTGTGTCGGGAACGAGCGCGATAAAGGCAAGAGAATTCTTGTTGGGCAGTGTATTAGTGCTCGAACTAACACACTTATGCCCCGTACACACGGTCGTACTTTGTTCGGACATTCCGACAACAAAATCCTAGGATTTTTTCCGACGGATGTTGGCTCAAACTTGTCTTGCATACACACGGTCACAAAAGTTGTCAGAAAATCCGATCGTTCTGAACGCGGTGACGTAAAACACGTACGTCGGGACTATAAACGGAGCAGTGGCCAATAGCTTTCATCTCTTTATTTATTCTGAGCATGCCTGGCACTTTGTCCGTCGGATTTGTGTACACACGATCGGAATTTCCGACAACGGATTTTGTTGTCGGAAAATTCTATATCCTGCTCTCAAACTTTGTGTGTCGGAAAATCCGATGGAAAATGTGTGATTGAGCCTACACACGGTCGGAATTTCAGACAACAAGGTCCTATCACACATTTTCCGTCGGAAAATCCGACCGTGTGTACGGGGCATTAGACCGAATTTTAATGGTTCAAAGAATGTCAGGCAAAATGGTCGTCCCTCGTACATGTTCACTTCATCAAATCTGGCCCTCTTTGAAAAAAGTTTGGATACCCCTGCTCTACTTGGATCCCTGACTTGGCTGATTACCCGATCTGGTTACTGAACTCTGGCTTGGCTGATTACCCGATCTGGTTACTGAACTCTGGCTTGGCTGACTACCCGATCCGGTTACTGGACTCTGGCTATGCTTTGACTATGCTTACTAATACTATTAACAAACAAGTGTGATTTTACTGTACTTCTGTCTCGGTCTGGTTCATGGTTTCTGACAGGAACGCTCTTGGGTCTCATCCTCGGACGTACATGCCCCTGTTCTCCTCCATGATTTCCATAGATGTTTTCCCCTCAAGCCTGGTGGTCCTCCGAGGGGGATGTGTCTTTGGGGAGGGAGTACTGTCAGGGCTGGGCTCAGCCCTTCCTTCTCAAAGCTGGCCGTTCAGCTATTGGCTAATTGCCAGCTCCTATCTCTTCACAGTGACTTACCTGTTGACATCCTGCTCGTCAGTCCTGCCTACTTAAGCCGTCCAGTCCAGATGATCTTTGCCTTTGCCTTGGTCACATCTCTAGAGACGCTCTCCTGTGTTCCTGTTAAAGACTTGCTTGGCTGACATTCCTTCTGGCTCCAGATCCTGCTTGCTGTTCTACTACACTCATCTCTAGCTTCCTGACGTTTTAGCTTGTCTGACTATCCGTTCTGGTTCCTGAACTCTGGCTATGTTTTGACTACGTTTACTCTGTTTACCTTTTCTAATATACAGTTAAATCACACTTGTTTAATAATATCTGTCTCAGTCTGATTCATGATTTCTGACATGCGTTTCACATAAAGTGCTTAATCATTGCAATGATTAAGCACTTTGTATGAAACGCGTTGCTTAACAGTGTGGATCCCTCGTGTGTCATGTTTTTTAACCTTTGATTCTACAATAAACCAACTAATTTTTCTTTGTCTCTGGATGTGCCGCTTTTTCTCTTTGTTGCATGGATTTCCCAGGTTGCAGGCCTTGGCAGGCACCCAGTCTTGTTGCCACAGCAGTAGCAAGAGATCTTTAATTTGCAGACAGCCTTGGAGCGGTGTACATTCTACTTCCCTTTTCCTTTAGAATGCACAATAACCTAGAAAAATTCCAGGAAGTATGTATTCATTAAGAAATATAGTATAACCCAAGAGGGCACCCCCTCTGCATTAAACCCCAAGGACTAATTATACTGCTTCTTCCTCTCTTCTTTCACTACCGAATACCTTCCCACCTCTCTGGTTGAATACGATCACAGGTTACACAGGGAAAGGTATATTTCTCTCCATGTTCTCTCTGCTGGTTTTGTACATTTCTACCCCATGGAAGCTGACTACCATTGAAGCCTTGTCTGAACCACAACTTTAGTCAGTATTTGGACTCTTCTAACTGGAAACGGTATATGGACAATAATGATAATATACTCCAGTTATAAATGTTTCTTGTCTTTACTTACATACTCTTTTACATACGGGAGGCAATCCCTCCATATAGGATTTAACCTTAGAGACATTTGTCCTGGCGTTCGGGGAGATGTGGTTTGGACCTCAGTGTTACTGTCATGACCTTGTAGTAATACATTCATGACCTGTCTGTCTCTTACCTGGTCTGTGTATCAGCCTTGAGGCCTGTACTCTCACACCTGCATGCTTAAGTAATCTCCCTCTGTGTGGCTCCACCCTAGCCTCAACAGGAACCACTATTTAACACCGTATTCTCCAAGCCTGCCTTGCCGTGCATTATTGTGTGTTTGGCTTCCTGTTTGCCATGTGCTCTAAGTTCTCGATTATCCCTGTTTGCCTGTGACCCTGACTTTTGGCGTGTTCTCTGTTATCCTTGTCTGCTAGTCGCCCCGACATTTGGCTACCTCCTTACTATCCCTTGCTGTCCTGGGCTGCTGTTTCCTGTCCATCCTCCTGTAGCCTACCGTGAGCATGAGCTGGGAGACCCTGGGGGCCGCGACCTGGAGCCAGTTGCAGCCCAGTCCATCCTCATCACTAGAGGCTCTGGTGAACACCTGCTGGCTCTTAGACTCCACGCCCTGGGGAATCTATTCTCTAACTCACTGTGGGATCCGTGTTGGTGCTCCAGGGGACCTGCCTTCCTGAACCACCCCGAGTTCCATCCGCAGCAGTCAGCCTTAGGGTCCACTATCATAGCGGTGCACTCCTGACCCCTACGGGGTGCATCTGTCACCTGGATACAGGTGACCTGACAGTTTGCACGGCCATGGGACCCGTCTGATGTGCCGCTACCTGCCGATGATCAGCTGCAGGGCATAGTCCACAGACTCGAGACCCAGGAATCTAACCAGACCCAGGTGATGTGATTCCTTCAGGATTAGGCTTCCCGCTTTGAACAACTTCATGCCTCCTTAGGCTCCCCGGTTCCACAACCGCAATCGGCTGCCGTATCAGCTCCGCTTACAGTCGCAGCCGCTAACCCTTTGCACTTACCAGCTCCGTCCCGTTACTTTGGGGATTCCAAGGCCTGCAGAGGGTTCCTTAGCCAGTGTACCATTCATTTCGAACTCCAACCCCAAAACTTCCAGTCTGATCAGGCAAAGGTAGCCTGTATTATTTCTCTCCTGTCCGGCGAGGCTTTAGCTTGGGCTGCCCCTTTGTGGGAGAGGAAAGACCCAGTGGTTTCCAGCCTCTCTAATTTTCTGAAACTCTTCCGGAATATCTTTGAGGAACCAGGTTGTGTCCCTTCAGCGGCCAGCGCCCTTTTACGTCTCCGCCAAGAGTCTGCTTCTATGGGACAGTTTGCTCTTCGTTTCCGCATACTAACGGCTGAGCTGAACTGGAACAATGAGGCCTTAGTCGCAACCTTTCTGCATGGCCTTTCTGATAGAGTGAAGGACGAATTAGCAGGAAGAACCATCCCCACTGATCTGGACAAAGTTATCTCCCTGTGTAACCAGATTGATATTCGTTTTCAGGAAAGGACCCTAGAAAAGCGACGCCAGCACTCCTTGGTCCTTAGTCAGCCCGAGCTCCCCTCTTTTCATCCTGTGGAGCATCTCCTGCCAACTAAGGAACCCATGCAGCTGGGCCAGACCAGGCCATCCCCCGAGGAACGTGCTAGGCGCAGAACTCTGGGCCTGTGTCTCTGCTGTGGGGGCAAAGGTCATTTTCGTGACACATGCTTATTTCGTCCAGGAAAAGCTCGGGTAATACATCTGGAAGGTGGCATATTGGACCCAGAAAAGTCATCTTCTCATCTCCTTCTTTCGGTGTTTCTTTATGTTGGCGTTTCCTCCCACTCGGCCTTGGCTTATCTGGATTCGGGAGCCGCTGGCAACTTTATGGACTGGAGAACTGCATCTTCCATGAACCTTACCCTTTTACCCCTCACCACTCCATTGGTGGTCTTGGCGATTGATGGCACTGTTCTTCCAGGGGGCCCTATCCGCTTCCAGACCCCTCCTGTTAAGATGTTGGTAGGGATACTCCACCAGGAGTGGATATCCTTTCTTATCCTTCCTAAGGTCTCAACCCCTATCGTATTGTGGCTTCCTTGGTTGCAGCTCCACTCTCCACACATTGACTGGACTTCTGGGCAGATCCTGGCTTGGGGTCCCTCCTGTTTCTCTTCCTGCCTACTCAAGGTTGCCCCTAAGGGGAGACTTCCCGTGGCTACCACCTCAGTATCCTCTGCCCTTCCCGCTGCATATAGTGATTTCTGGGATGTGTTCTGTAAAAAGTCAGCTGTGGTGCTTCCTCCTCACAGGTCCTTTGACTGTGCCATTGACCTTGTTTCTGGAGCAGCTCTACCCTCTGTCCATCCCAGAGACCCAGGCCATGTCTGAATATGTTGCAGAAAATCTAGAAAAAGGATTCATCCGGAAATCCTCATCGCCTGCAGGAGCAGGGTTCTTTTTTGTTGCCAAAAAGGATGGTACCCTAAGACCCTGCATTGATTACCGAGGCCTAAACGCAGTAACGACCAAAAATCGATACCCCCTACTAGAGGTCGACCGATATGGGTTTTTCTCTGGCCGATGCCGATATTTAGAAATCGCGGTGGCCGATGGCCGATATGTGATGCTGATTTTTTTGGGCCGATATATTTGGCCGATTTTTTTTTTTTTTCCCTTCATCTCATAAAATCTAACAGTTAGACCCCTTTCACACTGGGGCGTTTTTCAGGCGCTTTTGGGCTAAAAAGAGCGCCTGTAAAGTGCCTGTAAAATGGCTCCCCTGCAGTCTCAGTGTGATATCCTGAGTGCTGTCACACTGAGGCGATGCGCTGGCAGGATGTAAAAAAAAGTCCTGCAAACGGCATCTTTGGAGAGGTGTATACCGCTGCTCCACCACTCCTGCCCATTGAAATGAATGTGCACCGCTGCCGAAGCGCCTGCAAAGCGTTTTGGCAGCGGCGCTTCAGGGGCGCACTTAACCCTTTCCTTGGCCGCTAGCTGGGTTATAAGCACCCCGCTAGCAGCCGAATAGCGCCTCTAAAATGACGGTAAAGCGCCGCTAAAACTAGCATCCTGCGCTGGCAGGATGTAAAAAAAAGTCCTGCAAATGGCATCTTTGGAGAGGTGTATACCG
The DNA here is from genome assembly GCF_042186555.1 of Aquarana catesbeiana. Lineage (NCBI taxonomy): Eukaryota > Metazoa > Chordata > Amphibia > Anura > Ranidae > Aquarana > Aquarana catesbeiana. The sequence goes on from NC_133324.1 coordinate 568,074,436, forward strand.
CTGCTCCACCACTCCTGCCCATTGAAATGAATGTGCACCGCTGCCGAAGCGCCTGCAAAGCGTTTTGGCAGCGGCGCTTCAGGGGCGCACTTAACCCCTTCCTCGGCTGCTAGCTGGGTTATAAGCACCCCGCTAGCAGCCGAATAGCGCCTCTAAAATGACGGTAAAGCGCCGCTAAAACTAGCAGCGTTTTACCATCAACGCATGCCTGCTCCAGTGTGAAAGCAGCCTTAAGTAATAACTGATACAGAAAATTTTTTACATTTAAACATTAAACAAAACAAACCTCCAATCAGTTCACTTGTATGTATAATTTTGAAAAAAAAAAAAACTATATCTTAAATATTAAATACACAAAAACAGGTAATCAAAACTTTTGGACGAAAAAAAATGGGCTAACTTTACTGCTTAGTTTTTTTTTTTAATTCATTACTGTATTTTTTTTTTTTAAATTGCGTTTGAAAGACCGCTGCGCAAATACCGTGTGACATAAAATATTGCAACAACCACCATTTTATTCCCTAGGGTCTCTGCTAAAAAAATATATATATATATAATGTTTGGGGGTTCTAAGTGATTTTCTAGCAGAAAATACAGGATTTTTACTTGTAAGCAACAAGTGTCAGAAAAGATTTAGTCTTTAAATGGTTAAACTGAGAACTCCTCCACACAGAGTTCAGTCTATTGATAAAAAGAACCTGAAGAGATACAATGTATCTTCTTATCAGACTTGGCAGGCTGCCCAGAGGAGGAGAGAATCCTCTCCACAGATAAAGTCAGGCAACTTGCATTGACTTCTATTACAGAAGTCATTTGCAAGTCGGCCTTTTTTATCAGCACAAACAGCCGATGCCGATTAAGTAAAAAACGCCAAATATCGTCCGATATATCGGTCGACCTCTACCCCCTACCCCTAATATCGGAACTATTTGACAGGTTGAAAGGTGCCTCCATTTTTACCAAGTTGGATCTCAGGGGTGCATACAATTTGATCCGAATACGGGAAGGGGATGAATGGAAAACTGCGTTTAACACTAGAGATGGGCATTACGAGTACTTGGTCATGCCCTTTGTTAATGAAATCTTCAGAGATCTGCTTTACCAATTTGTTGTCATCTACCTGGATGACATTCTCATCTTTTCGGATAGTCTGTCGGTTCACAGAGACCATGTCCAGGATTGTACTTCAGCGCCTTCGAGAAAATAATCTACGCCAAGCTGGAGAAATGTTCTTTTGAATGTTCTGGAGTCCTGTTTCTGGGATCCTGTTTCTGGGATGCTTCGTCTCTAACTTCGGTCTTCGTATGAATCCTGGGAAGGTCTCGGCAATTACCAACTGGCCTCTTCCTGCTGGCCTCAAGGCCACGCATCGCTTTCTTGGGTTCACGAATTATTACAGGCAGTTCATTAGGAATTACTCCTCTATTGCTGCGCCAATTATCGCCTTGACCAAGGAGGGTGCTAATGCCAAGGAGTGGTCCCCCGAAGCAGTCTCTGCCTTTCATGATTTGAAACAGGCCTTCATTTCTGGACCTTTGTTGAGGCGACCTGACCCGAGGGATCCATTTTTTATTGAAGTGGATGCTTCCTCAACTGGGGTGGGAGCTGTGCTTCTTCAATCCTTTGGGAAAAAACATCTACCATGTGCGTTTTTCTCCAGAAAATTTTCTCAGGCGGAGAAGAATTACGCTATTGGTGATCGGGAACTTCTTGCGATTAAATTGGCGTTGGAGGAGTGGCGTCATATCTCTTGGAGGGTTCCCCACATTCCATAACAATTTTCACTGACCATAAAAATCTGCAGTACTTACAGAATACCAAACGATTGAATCCTAGACAAGCCAGGTGGAGTCTCTTCTTTTCCCGTTTTAACTTCACCATTACATTCAAACCTGGTTGCTGCAACAGTCGGGCTGATGCACTCTCTAGATCTTTTGACATTCAGGATGAGGAGCCTACCATTGAACCTGAGCCGATTATCCCTACTTCATGCATCCTTGCCCATTCTACCACCCTGAGATCAAAAATTCCTCCTGGCAGGACCTTCGTCCCCACTAAGCTAAGATCCTTCGTTGGGGACATGACTCCAAGGTGGCAGGTCATGCTGGGTTTTTTCGATCCTTCCTCCTCATCAGTCGCCACTACTGGTGGCCTACTCTCCGTTTGGATGTCAAAGACTATGTTAAGGCTTGTCATGTCTGTGCCCAGTCTAAGTCCTCCACGCAGGCTCCTGCTGGTCTTCTCATGCCCTTGCCCATTCCCAAGGAGCCCTGGTCTCACATAGCCATGGACTTCATCACCGATCTTCCACCTTCTGAGAAGAATATGGTCATTTGGGTGGTAATTGATCGATTCTCCAAGATGGCCCATTTTGTTCCTCTTCCTGGTCTCCCTACTGCTCCTGCCTTGGTTCCCATTTTCGTACGAGAGATTTTACTGTCTTCATGATGTCCCTTCCCATGTCATTTCGGACAGGGGTGTTCAGTTTACTTCTCGCTTTTGGAGAGCCTTTTGCAAATCCCTCAACATTACCTTGGATTTTACCTCTTCTTACCATCCCCAATCCAATGGCCAGACTGAAAGGGTTAATCGGGAGTTGGAGGTCTTTCTCCGTACCTTGGTCTCGGCTTATCACGATGATTGGGCATCATTACCCCCGTGGGCAGAGTTCTCCCACAACAATCATGTCAACGTCAGTTCTCAGAAGACACCCTTTGTCACTGTTTATGGAAGACATCCTCCGCTCCCTCTTCCTATGACCTGTTCTTCTGATATCCCAGCTTTGGCTTCTGTTCAGGAATCATTCAATTCCTTGTGGGTTGACGTTCATGATTCCCTCCAGAAAGCTGCCAACAAGTTCAAAAGTTTTGCTGACCGTCGCAGGCATAAGCCGCCTTCTCTACAGCCAGGAGACAAAGTCTGGCTTTCTACAAGGAACATCAGACTCCGGGTTCCTTCTCTCAAGTTTGCCCCGAGATTCATTGGTCCTTACAATATAATTTCTAAGCTGAATCCTGTTTGTTTTAAACTCCAGATCCCTAAAAGCCTCAGGATCTCAAACTCCTTTCATGTATCCCTTCTGAAACCTTTAGTTTTCAATAAGTTCTCTCGACCTCTCCCTACCTTGGCTCCAGTCTCTGAAGATGATCAGGAATACGAGGTTAGTCAAATTTTGGATTCTCGCTTCTATAAAGGTGCCCTTCAATATCTCGTGGATTGGAAAGGTTTCAGTCCTGAGGAGAGATCTTGGATTTCTGCATCTGAAGTCTTCGCACCTCGTCTTCTAAGGAAGTTCCATTTGAAGTTCCCCTCCAAGCCTGGTCCAAAGCGGGGGAGGGGGAGGCATCGTAAGAGGGGGGTACTGTCATGACCTTGCAGTAATACATTCATGACCTGTCTGTCTCTTACCTGGTCTGTGTATCAGCCTTGAGGCTTGTACTCTCACACCTGCATGCTTAAGTAATCTTCCCTCTGTGTGGTTCCACCCTAGCCTCAACAGGAACCACTATTTAACACAGTATTCTCCAAGCCTGCCTTGCCGTGCATTATTGTGTGTTTAGCAGCCTGTTTGCCGTGTGCTCTAAGTTTGTCTCTGTCTCTGTTACCGATCTTGGCGTGTTCCCAACTATCCCTGTCTGCTTGTGACCCTGACCTTTGGCGCATTCTCGACTATCCCTGTTTGCCTGTGACCCTGACTTTTGGCGTGTTCTCTATTATCCTTGTCTGCTAGTTTCCCTGACATTTGGCTACCTCCTTACTATCCCTTGCTGTCCTGGGCTGCTGTTTCCTCTCCATCCTCCTGTAGCCTACCGTGAGCGTGAGCTGGGAGACCCTGGGGGCCGCGACCTGGAGCCAGTTGCAGCCCAGTCCATCCTCACCACTAGAGGCTCTGGTGAATCTATGCTCTAACTCACTGTGGGATCCGTGTTGGTGCTCCAGGGGACCTGCCTTCCTGAACCACCCCGAGTTCCATCCGCAGCAGTCAGCCTTAGGGTCCACTATCATAGCAGTGCACTCCTGACCCCAACGGGGTGCATCTGTCACCTGGATACAGGTGACCTGACAGTTACATTATACTGTACTCTCTGTAGCTCTGCTTGTTTTGTTAACCTTTTGGAAAAACGTAAAAAATATATATAAAATACAGTACCATTTTCCATGAAAAGTAACTCTTCCTCTGTCAGTGTTAGACTTTCAGTGGAGATTACAGGAGGCAGATTTCTAGACAGATTCTGTAGTTTGTAGTCGTTATAAGTAGAATATACAGTATATTTATATATACTGTATATGTATATTTTTTTCTTGTAACAAAGCATTACTGCATGATGTATACTGTATCTGTCTGCAATAAATATTTAATGAAATCTGTACTGAAAAAAAAAAGATGACCACTATCGCTGACCTTGTCCTGAAAGCACTAGTTAAAGATTGGAAAAATAAAAATGAAATCCAGCGTCCTAGGCTGCATACTTGTTTTGGGAGTGTGACTCATAAAGAACTGAAACTATTGAATCAGCATGACAGCTTTTAAGCATAACAGCCTTTAAAAATTCCTTGCATGTCTGCCTCAATTTTACATAGTAGACCTGTGCTTGAAGGGTAACATACAACTATAACAGAGTGACCCTATCATTTAAATTAAAACAAAATGCTGCTGGTATAATGTGAAGGCACATAGGAGGTATGTGCAAGAATCTCTATCTCAAGTTACAGCCCAATTCCAACCTGTTCTGACAAATAAAGATCCAACACTTTTGGGAGAGCCAGAACTCATACCTAAGCCCAGCTGTCACACAATCCTACTGGCTCATGATTATGATGGGGCATAAATGGGCAAGACAAGTTTGGCAGGAATATCGACACACTTAATTCTGGTCTTTTCCTTTTCTAAAAGATCAAAGTTGCCTATCAAAATAGGGGGTACGTCGGGTATGCAAGCAGGACTGGATTTCTGTATTACCAACATAGGCCATAGTCTAGGACAGCAGGGGCTCCAGAGGCAGCACCAAACCATCGGCATATAACATTTTTTATAAACAGTGACAAATTTTATGCCATCATCGATGCTTCCCTATGCAAGTCTGTTCAGTTTGTGTCACACTCAACTGTTCCACGCTCCAAGGACAGTTCTGCCCCTGTGGCTTCTGGGTTCTGCTGGTAATTATATAATACAGACTATATAATCGATATATAATGACTATAATTACAGAGGGGACTGTCTTAAAGGGCTAGCTAGGGTGTGGCTTGATATTTAAGCAAAGAGTGCCTCTTGAGCCTCTAGTGCTCCTCTAAACCCCAGTCTGTATCCTGTTCTCCAGTTATCAAGTGCACTCAAGCCTGTAGCCTGTTCCAGAGACCCTGTGCACTACAGCCTGTACCCTGCTTCAATAATCCCGTTAACCCCAGCCTGTATTTTGCTCCATTATTCCCAAGCACTCCAGCCTGTATCCAACTCCATTGTGCTTGTGTGACCTTGGTGCAGGTAGGCTCTTGTCTCTGTGGTTTGTTGTTTTTCACACCCTTGCCTGCCATAGATTTTACTTTGCCATTCCTGTGTTCCTAGCATTCCAGGGCAGCAAGAGACTCTTCCAATATATCTGTGCTCGGTCCCAGGTAGCTGCCTGCTTGGGTGATTCAGAGGGCCGCAACCTGGAAGCCAGCAACAGCAAAACTCATCAGCCCTTGCAGGGTGTTCCCTGAAAGCTAGACAGCTTCTTATACACTGCAACTCAGTCTACATAAGGGTTTCTCAACTTTGTAGAATGAGTTCTCTCCCCTCAGAGCCATTGGGTATCTTGCCACTCTTGTACCACTGGCTCCCTGGAACCTACAAATTATTCTGTATTTCATCTATAGCCAATGCCACTGCCTAAGTCACAGCTGCTGTTTCCAAACCCTGGTTAGCTAGTGCAGCTTCATAAGAAATTGGTGGTATTGTGTTCTATGTTTTTACCAGTACATGCCTGATTTCAGTTGGCCCCTGCAGTTATCCTTAAAATAGTTTTGAGGGCAACAGAGTTGCAGTTGAGGGGCAGAAAGTAAAAGCTGGCCATTTGTGCAGGCACAATGTTACTACACTGGCACATCACACATGTAAGGCCTGAGTTCTCCTTCAAGAGGAATGTTTAGCTTTAATGGTAGCTCAAGTGTCCAAGACTTTATACACTGTATGAGACCTGCACTAGGTAGCTCTTTATTGAGGAAAGGAAAGTAGTGCAACCCTTCTATTCCTCTTTCCTATTAATATTATTACTACTATTACTCTTTATTAATCCACACCAGCAATACTGCTTCCTTAGCTTCCCATTTATATGTGTCCACTAAATGCTAGTTCATTATTTTATAGGCTGTTTGGTGCTGTTCACACAGGCTCCAAATGCTGGGATTGTAGACCACCTGATAATACTTCCTGCACTCATTTTTTTACTAATTCCTCATTCCTCCACAGGAGCCTCAGTTGCAGATTCAGGCCGGGTTCACACTGGTACGACACGACAGTCGTATGACTGTGGATCCGACTTTGCCCTGTGTCTTTAAGTCCGCAATCCATCTGACTTCAATAAACAGGGATCTGACTTTGTTCCCGACAATACCAGGCACTCTGTGTCTGGTATGACTCTTTAGGGGGAAACTCCACGCTAAATAAAAAAAAAAAAAAAAAACAACAACATGGGGTTCCTCCTCCAAGAGCACCCTTCGGTCTGGTATGGATTGTAAGGGGAATCCCCACGCGTGTGGTGTCCCTACCCCAAACTCCATACCAGGCCCTTATCCGAGCATGCAGCTCGGCAGGCCAGGAAAGGGGGTGCGAGCTACCCCCCCCGAACCATACCAGGCTACATGCCCTCTACATGGGGGTGGGTGGGTGCTTTGGGGCAGGGGGGCCCATCATGCCACGGGCGGTGATGTTGCATGGGGTGGGGCCTCCTAATGACATCATTGGGTAGGCCCACCCCATGCCAATATAAGTATTGGCACACGGCGGCCCCAGCATTAGAGCTGGAGAGAGCAACATCAGAGGAAGAACAGAGGGAGAAGACAGCAGAGAGAGGAAGCCCAGCAGAGGCAGAAGACAATGGACAGAGGAGAAGAACTGGAGAGGGCTAGAAGACATCAGCGGAGAGCGGAGGAGAACCAGCAGAGGGAGAAGAGCCGCCAGAGCTGCCTTAATAAAATACTTTAAAAACCTGTGTACTGTGTTTATTTTTGACATTTTTTTTTTTTTTTTAGGTGAATGGGTAGGGGTACCCCCTACTCATTCACATAGGGTGAAGGAGGCATCCAGATTCTGATAAGCCCCCTGTCTGCAGACCCCGACAACCACCGGCCAGGGTTGTTGGGAAGAGGCCCTTGTCCTCATCAACATGGGGACAAGGTGCCTTGGGCTGGGGGTCGCAGGGCCCTCCTGCCCCAAAGCACCCACTCCCCATGTTGAGGGCATGTGGCCTGGTATGGTTCAGGAGGGGGGGGGTCGCTTGTCCTCACCCTCTTTCCTGACCTGCCGGGCTGCGTGCTCAGATAAGGGTCTGGTATGGATTTTGGGGGGACCCCACACCGTTTTTTTGGCGTGGGGGTTACCCTTTAAATCCATACCAGACCGAAGGGCCTGGTATGCTCTTGGAGGGGAAACCCCATGCCGTTTTTTTTTTAATTGGCGTGGAGTTCCCGTTTAAGATTCTCAGATCACAAGTCGCATACCAAAGTCGGATCGGTTAAGACGATGATCCAACTTTGATCCGACTTCAATGGGCTGAAGTAGGATCAAATTCGGACCACAGTAGTACAGAAACTTTTTTCAAAGTCGGACCAGTTAAAATGGCTCTCTTAGGGAAACATTGATTTGCATACGTCATGCGACATGAGCTCCTAATGTCAGAGCTTTTTGTTGTACAAGTGTGAACCCGGCCTTAGAAACGGTTACGTTTGGCAGATCATAGTATAATCTTAGTTTGTATAGATAACATTTACTGTATATTCAAATAAGTATGTGTGAGTCACCGGCGCAAAGTAACTATGTTGTGTTTAAAAAATTAAAATTCAAAAATCGGTTGCTGCAATCAAAAAAATCCACCAGTGAGTGGAAAAAATAAAAATAATGTTGACTGCGCTACCCCAATACCTTAAAGTCAGATACACCACTTTTTTAATCATATGTATAACAAAATTATTAGCAAAAAATATATAAAAAATGTGTATATGTAAATATATAAATTATACAATGATATATGATCATTTTTTCATCTTATCCGTGATACTAAACAAACCCTAAATATATTCCAGCATAACATTAACATACACATCCAAAATATCAAGCTAATAATATCCAATTATTATTAATGTGCAATGTGCCAATTTATACATGGGTTTAGTTGGAAACTGTCCTTAGTGAATATATTATTCTTGTGCTTTTAAATTAATCATCCGTGATTCCTTGTGACAAGTTCACCACTTCAGTGACCACACCACCACCACAAGGATTGCCCACTCACCAGATGCTGGTATAAATGCGCCTTTGGTTCATTTTAGAAGGGATAACCACTCCACCTGCAACGTCTATCCTTGCTGACCCCAATATACTATGGGCATATAGTATCCATTCTCATAGAAAAATCCTCATAGAAAAACAAATAGCAATCATTGCGCAGTATGTCAATGCTGTTTATTTAAAATAGATTTAAAAAAGAGACTATACACTCAAATTTTTTGGTGCCCGTGAGACAGCACCAAGCTATTCCAGCAGTTTAAAATGGGCGTAGAAATGTCGCTGTATACTTCCTAAGCCGGCATTAAGGTGAAAAACCTCAAGGGTTTACAACCCCTGTAAGTCCAAGTTGGTGTATGCCACTTTGTGGACTTTTTTTAAATTTATTTACAACTGATAGCTGTACTCCCAGTGCTCAGTAATGCTATCGCTATACTCCCGGCACTCTGAAAGGAGAGACGCTGCTTTCTCACACAGCAGCTCTGCCTGCCCCTCTCCTCTGCTGTCCATTCTCAGAAAGCTTTACATTTTGGAAATGGGATCACATAATACAAAGCACTCTATGATTGGACAGAAGGAGAAGAAAAGTGCACAGAGCAGCTGCATGCAACTCTGAAGCTATTGGAGCCCAGAGACCAGAAGGTACAGCATCGAAGAAACTAAAGTATAGTGATAGTTATGCTCAGTAAAAATGTAAACTGTAAATTAAAGAGATAAGTCCACGAGGTGGCATGTGCTATCTTATATACCCATAAACAGACTGGCCAAAGATCCCAGCAGCCAGCAGGGAGATGTTGAATTGAATTTGAAATAAATGTTTTTTTAATATTGCAATACAACAATGAGAGCAACAATTTGAGCATCAGCATGCAACAGGTATAACCCCAAATTTTGAACATTATCTCTATGCATTCTCTTCCTTGCCTAGATGCTGACATGCTGTGTAAAAAAATTTAAATCGCCGTAATTACCTTTTTTTTTCTAATCTTCTTAGCACTTCCTGGTTTTCCTCCCATGGGAGTAGGCGTGTTTCTAGCCTCTCCCAGACCTCCCACAGTCCCCTGGGAGCTAGTCTCAGGCTTCCCAGCATGCATTGTGCAACATCTTGGTGAATTCTGGGAGCACAGCATTCACTGCATCCAGGAAATACATGCTTGTGGGCTTCAAATGCCCACAATGAAGATGGAAACCGCCTTCAGTGAATTTTATAAGTTATTCTTTACAACGAAATCGGACACAGGGGGACTTATTACACAGAACATGTGAGTAGATAATCATGAGAAGAAAAGTTTGTGAATGAACTCCAAAAAAAAAAAACGATAGATAGGTGGACCCCCGCTTTAAATATCTTATCTTATAGGACTGCCTATCACCAGAATTGTGCGTATACTGGACAATCCTTCCAGGAGCATTCCAACTCACAAGTGTTGATAATCAGAGTTTAAATATAACAACATTTGTGATACATTAAAAATAAACAAAATATGTGCCATAAAGCTCAGCATCACATCCATAAAATGCATGTTTAAATGAACAAGCATAAATTGTAATTCTCATTAGACCTATATGTTCTATTGTAGCCAATTTTTTAGAGCCACAAATATTTTATTTTTAGACATGTTAGTATAATAACTACCTCTGTGCCATAGGTACATCATATAAGATCGGTTTCCATATGTTCATGTTCAGCAAAATGTCTCAGGACAGGTAATCTTGGCTGTCTGTCTCTGTCTATGAGTATGTTTGTGCTGGGCCATCCTATCTTTAATTTTTTTTGTTTCCCTAACATATACTGTAATTTTTAACACAGGTATACCAATGTAGGAACCACAAATGACAGTTGACATGTAAAATGCTTCTTGTTGTTTAACCACTGCAATACAGGGCACTTATACACCTTCCTGCCCAGACCAATTTTCAGCTTTCAGTGCTGTCGCAGCTTGAATGACAATTGCGTGGTCATCCATCGCTGTACCCAAACTACATTTTTATCATTTTGTTCCCACAAATAGAGCTTTCTTTTGGTGGTATTTGATCACCTCTGCGGTTTTTATTTTTTGATAAACAAATAAAAAAAGACCGAAAATATTGAAAGAACTTAAAAGTTTTGCTTTTGTTTCTGTTATAAAATTTTGTAAATAAGTAAGTTTTCTCTTTCACTGATGGGCACTGATAAGGCGGCACTGATAATGTGGCACCGATGAGGTGGCACCAAGGAGCGGGCACTGACGGGCACTGACGATGGGCACTGGTAGGCGGCACTGATATGCAGCACTGATGGGCATTGATAGGCGGCACTGATGGGCACTCATGGGTGGCACTGATGGGCACTGAAAGGCTGCAAAGATGGGTTCTTATGGGTGGCACTGATAGGCAGCACTGCTGGGCACTGATAGGTGGCACTGCTGGGCACTGATAGGTGGCACTGATAGGCATTGATACGTGGCACTGATGGGCACTGATGCGCGGCACTGATAGGCATCCCTGGTGCCACTGGCAGTGGTAGGCATTGTGAGTGGGCACTGGCAGCTGCCTGGGCATTAATTGGCAGCTGCCTGGGCACAGATTAGTATTTCCCTGGGGGTCAAGGGGGGCATACCTGGTGGTCCAGTGTGGATGGCCATCTTGGTGGTCCTGGGCAGCATGATGGTGGTCCTGGGCGGGATCCAAGGGGAGGCTGTGCTGATAAACAATCAGCACAGACCCCCCCTGTCAGGAGAGCAGCCGATCGGCTCTCCTCTACTCGCGTCTGTCAGACGCGGGTGAGGAAAAGCCGATCACTGGCTCTTCCTATTTACATCATGATCAGCCGTGATTGGACACGGCTGATCACGTGGTAAAGAGTCTCCGTCAGAGACTCTTTTACCTAGATCTGAGTTGCGGTGTGTCAGATTGACACACCGCAACAACAATCACCGCAATCAGCGGCTTAATATCCTGAGGACGTCATATGACGCCCAGTCAGGATATTGAAACCACTTTACCGCCGTCATTCTGCTATATGGGGGGTGGCAAGTGGTTAAACTTTGGCTTTTAGTGGGATAACCATTAGTCCTTTAACATCAGTGGGCACTGTATACACCATAAACAAGGATATGTATTTGTCCTGGGAGCTGCAAAAAAGGTCTGCAGACTACCTCTAGCCTGTGGTTGTTTACATAGTTAGTCAGATTGAAAAAAAGACACAATTCCATCGAATTCAGCGAAAAAACAAAACTAAAAACATACAATCCCATATACACAATCCTATACCCACAGCTGATCCAGAGGAAGGCGAAAACCCCCAGCAAAGCATGATCCAATTTGCTACAGCAGGGGAAAAAATTCCTTCCTGATCCCCCGAGAGGCGTTCAGATATTCCCTGGATCAGCTTTACCTATAAATGTTAATACCCAGTTATATTATGTACAACTAGGAAAGAATCCAGGACTTTTTTTTAAAGCAATCTACTAAGCTGGCCAGAACCACCCGTCGAGGGAGCTTATTCCACATTTTCACAGCTCTTATGCCCTGTACACACGATCGGACATTGATCGGACATTCCGACAACAAAATCCATGGATTTTTCCCGACGGATGTTGGCTCAAACTTGTTTTGCATACACACGGTCGCACAAAGTTGTCGGAATTTCCGATTGCCAAGTACGCGGTCACGTAAACCACGTACGACGAGACTATAAAAGGGCAGTTCAGAACCAAGCGCAGCACTCTTTGGGTTCCTTTTGCTAATCTCGTGTTAGTAAAAGTTTGGTGAGAGACGATTCACGCTTTTTCAGACTCGTGGTTTTCAGATCGTTTTCTGCTGTTCAGTATGTGCTCGTGGGTTTGTATCTGTTCTTCAGTGCGTGCAGCGAGTACAATTGACTTGTCATTGTGTTCGTTCGTTACTGATTTTCAGGTCGCTCTTCACAGGCCTTGCTGTTCTTCAGTGCGTTCTGTTACTTCGTTCTGAGCAGCTGACTGTTTTCTAGCCATGTTGCGTATACGTACTAATTGTAGAGTTCGTGCTGTGCGGGGGCTTGGTGTTGGGGTCCTTACCTTGACACAAGTCCAGTCCATGAACAGGGTGGGGAGAAGTTCATGGACCAAGAATTGGTTGCTCCAGCGTGACCAGTTCTGTCACATGCCTTTGCTCCGTGAGATCTGTGAGAATAATCCTGATGATTTCAGGAACTTTCTCCGGATGACGGACCCTGTATTTCACTGTTTGTTGGCTTTGCTGACCCCCTATATCAGCAGGCAGGATACCTGCATGAGGCAAGCCATCACTCCGGAGCAGAGGCTAGTTGCCACCCTGCGGTACTTGGCGATGGGGAGAAGCCTGCAGGACCTCAAGTTCTCGACAGGCATCTCCCCCCAGGCTCTGGGGATCATTATCCCAGAGACCTGTTCTGCCATCATCCAGGTCCTGCAGAAGGAGTATATTAAGGTAAGATTTGTATCCTTTAACATCGCATGTTATTGTATAGAATGTTTGTTAATATATTGTATTTCTTTCCTCATTCCCTAATTACCATGATTGCAATATGCTGTGAATGTCCCCTTTGTCCTTATGCATGCTGGATTTTTATGTAATTTTTTTTTGTCCTTCATACATATTTGCCTTCACTTACCTCCACAGCATGCTCTCCTGGGCCTATATTCACCTCATGTAGTCACTTAACAATGTATTTTGTCAGATCCATAGTAGTGCTTTACCCTAAACACCCCCTAAAATGTGTAAAATTGTGATGTGTGCTTTAAATTCAGACAGAGTGCCAGAGGCTTTTTTTTTGGTCTCCCAAAATCATTTGGAACCCTCCCTCCCCCCAGCTGCTAACTCAGCTGATACCAATCCTCTATCTGCTGACTTTGCCAAACCCATACACACTATACCCACCTCTTTTGTGGTCAGATTTATGGATGAATTCCCCAAAGCATGTAGTGCAAGGGCCTGCCTGAATAATTTCAAATGGTACTGTTTAAAGTTTTTGTATCCTATTATTATCTTGATAGGTAATAGCAGAATGTAAAAATGTGCTTAAATGTGTACAGTGTGTATTTATCTCTTTGTATTATGACACTTCTTACCTGTTCAGTGGGATGCCAATAGTGTAAAGTAAGGAGGGGCTGGCCAAAGTAATCCACATTATTTATGCATTCATCTCTCAATGAAGTGAAGAGGGTTACCTGTCCAAAACATCTCCCCCCCCCCCCCCATAAAATGTATAAAATGGCCCATGGGGGGGGGGATCTGATAGGTGGACCTTATACATTTGTGTTTAAATACTCCCTAAAATAAATGTTATACTGATGTTGGCCAAGAATGTTTGTGTCTAATCTGCTTTCCATGTTTATGTGCAAAATGATTAATTTGTTTTTCTGGTTTGACGCCACAGTTTCCTTCCACGCCACAGGAATGGCAGACTGTGGCCTCCCACTTTGCCCAGCGGTGGGACTTTCCTAATCAATTGCCCCTGGAGGGGCAATTGATGGGAAACACGTCCACATCGTCCCACCACCCAATTTTTTTCCATCCTGCTGACATGGTTGGACGTGACGGTTCCTGTCATGGGCGGACTCTCACGGCCTGGGCAGGGGCCACGCCTCTTGCCTCGTCAGCCCTGCGTGACGTTGGCGGCAATCACCGACGCAGATGAGCTGCATATCAGGTGTCTCCTCTCGTGCAGTCCTCCCCTCTACTCACATACAAATGCCGCATTGACACAGACGCTGTATTCCTTTTGGATAAATTCTTTTTGGACAATTTTTGTTTCCAGCTATCTAAGGTATTATTGACCATTCTTTCTAAATGTGTTTATTCTTTCAATACCTCCCCTCTTTTTTAGTTTTTACACCCTTGGTATATCTTAGTGGACTTACCTATCCATTTCAGATATTCCTCACCATTTGAAGCTCATGGTCACCATACTGCGGAAATAATGTGCACTATGTGGAGGATACCTGTGTGCGTTTGTCGTGTGTTGGTGTTTCTGTCGCCTCAGCTCCGGAAAGGGGCAATGTTTGCTGACCCGATACCTGCACTTCACCACAGCTTGGTCACGTATGTAAATCTCTAGAAACTGACCTGTTGCCCTTTCTGGTTATTAACCAGCCCACTTTCTGATGCTACTTACCTTGTTATTTCAGAAATCCTAGAGCATCCGCCCCTGAAGAAGTGTATTTCACAGAAACGCGTCTGGCACGATGGATGCAGCCCCTGTGCGCCTTTTAGGATTCTATTTTTATGAAATATTTATGTATCTATTTACAATTCATTCTCTACATTATCATGGTCTGTGATTTTTTATATGTACTATCTCTACATGACATATGTGTTAGTTACTTATTACTGGAATGTAGTGCTGTTTGTTCTTTGTGCTTGTGCATGTATATAGGCTATGCTTGGTGCATATGCACCGGCAACCTTTCACATGTTGAAGGTATATATCAGCATAAATCACATGTAATAAATTGTATGTTACTCTCAACCCCTATCTATCAACTGTTTCATTTAAAGTCCCATTTCCCCCCCTTTTTTTGTTTCTCTGAATCCGGGATGGAGGCATTACCCCTAGCCTCACTCAAAGTCCCACTCTTATTTAATACTTGATATTCGGGATGGAGACAGTTGACATTAGCAGGTAGTTCTCCCCTGCCTGGCTTCTTCTGGGGTGTTAATATGTCTGGATGAACCTGGGGTGGGGGGATGGCATTTTGTTGCGACCGGTGTTTGTGAACCATATGTCAGTTATTCATTGCTGGAATTTTGTACTACTATTTTCATGTATGTTAATATTTGGTGCGTATGCACGGATTACTTTCCATATACAATAAGTAACCAGCATGAATTATATGCAACTTAGTACATTTTCATTTTTAACCCCTATCTGTCAACTGTCTCATTTAAAGTCCCTTCACGTTTCTCTGAACTTGGGATGGAGGCATCATTTTTTTGCCTCATTCAAAGTCCCACTCTTCCATTGATACTTGATATTTGGGATGGAGACAGTTGACAGTATCAGGCAGTCACCCCCTGCCTAGTCTTGTTTGCATACCAACAAACCCCTTTGGTCTGCACGCACCGGTCGAGGCCATGTGTCTTGTTCCACCCTGGGTTACCACATACATTCTCCAGCATGGTGGCCGGTTTTGGGCCAATTTTTGTTCCATATCCGGAGCTGCGATGCGCTCTGCGGGCCCCGCCCACCCCCCCCCACGTCCACCCCAAGGGGGGTTGGTTTGGTGTTGGGGGGTCGGGTGGGCACCGCACATCGCATCGGCGTCACGTTCCACTCCCGCACACGATGTCATCATCTGGCGCCGTTGTGCGGAAGTGAATTTTTTTCCATCCTGCTGACATGGTTGGACGTGACGGTTCCTGTCATGGGCGGACTCTCACGGCCCGGGCAGGGGCCATGCCTCTTGCCTCGTCAGCCCTGCGTGACGTTGGCGGCAATCACCGACGCAGATGAGCTGCATATCAGGTGTCTCCTCTCGTGCAGTCCTCCCCTCTACTCACATACAAATGCCGCATTGACACAGACGCTGTATTCCTTTTGGATAAATTCTTTTTGGACAATTTTTGTTTCCAGCTATCTAAGGTATTATTGACCATTCTTTCTAAATGTGTTTATTCTTTCAATACCTCCCCTCTTTTTTAGTTTTTACACCCTTGGTATATCTTAGTGGACTTACCTATCCATTTCAGATATTCCTCACCATTTGAAGCTCATGGTCACCATACTGCGGAAATAATGTGCACTATGTGGAGGATACCTATGTGCGTTTGTCGTGTGTTGGTGTTTCTGTCGCCTCAGCTCCGGAAAGGGGCAATGTTTGCTGACCCGATACCTGCACTTCACCACAGCTTGGTCACGTATGTAAATCTCTAGAAACTGACCTGTTGCCCTTTCTGGTTATTAACCAGCCCACTTTCTGATGCTACTTACCTTGTTATTTCAGAAATCCTAGAGCATCCGCCCCTGAAGAAGTGTATTTCACAGAAACGCGTCGGGCACGATGGATGCAGCCCCTGTGCGCCTTTTAGGATTCTATTTTTATGAAATATTTATGTATCTATTTACAATTCATTCTCTACATTATCATGGTCTGTGATTTTTTATATGTACTATCTCTACATGACATAAGTGTTAGTTACTTATTACTGGAATGTAGTGCTGTTTGTTCTTTGTGCTTGTGCATGTATATAGGCTATGCTTGGTGCATATGCACCGGCAACCTTTCACATGTTGAAGGTATATATCAGCATAAATCACATGTAATAAATTGTATGTTACTCTCAACCCCTATCTGTCAACTGTTTCATTTAAAGTCCCATTTCCCCCCCTTTTTTTGTTTCTCTGAATCCGGGATGGAGGCATTACCCCTAGCCTCACTCAAAGTCCCACTCTTATTTAACACCACCCAACTCGGGGTCATACTATTACAACTACAAGGGGTTCAATAGTATTGTGATGTTGGCAGTGGTGTCGGCTACTTATGAGTTCCTGTATG
Source organism: Aquarana catesbeiana (assembly GCF_042186555.1). NCBI lineage: Eukaryota > Metazoa > Chordata > Amphibia > Anura > Ranidae > Aquarana > Aquarana catesbeiana. Next base: position 568,091,413 of record NC_133324.1, read on the forward strand.
TGGACGTGGGGAAGAATGGCTAGATGTCAGATGGTGGAGTCATCACCCAGACGGAGTTCTACAGGCGTCTCCAGAATGGCAGCTTGGACTTGCCACCTCCAGAAGACAATGTGGAAGGACTCCCATTCGTCTTCGTTGTGGATGAAGCATTTGCGCTGGGGGACCATCTTATGCGGCCATTCCCGATGAGGACCCTCACCCCGGGCCAGAGGGTTTTTAATTACCGGCTGGCCAGAGCCAGAAGAGTGGTGGAGAACATGTTTGGAATCATGGCCAGCCGGTTCCGCCTATTTCTTACACCCATACACATGGCAGAGTATAAACTGAATCATATCATCCTGGCGTGCTGTGTTCTCCACAACTTTTTAAGGCGAAATTCTGCCAACTATGCTGCCTCAGTGGGGCCTGAGGCCGGCATTCATGTAAATGAACCAAACCTGACGGTGCTTGAGGCTGGCCGTCCTGGCTTGCCCCCCCTGAGTGCCCGCGAGGTCCGTCTAAGATACCTTGAATACTTTGCGGGTAGGGGGGCCATCAATTTGCCAGACAATGTCTGAGCCTTTTTTTAAATAAAAAAATTAGTTACCTACTAAAATATTTGCTGGCATTTATTACTGCTTGTGTTTCTTTTAGCTGACCCTGACTGAAATGTGCGTAGTCCTGAAAATAGTGTGATTGTGTAACATTAGAAAGCACTGTTGGGTGTTATTTACTAAAGGCAAAGACACTTTGCACTACAAGTGCACTTGAGACTGCACTGAAACTGCACTTGTAGTGCAAAGTGGATTTGCCCTTAGGAAATAACCCCCATTGTCACAGAAAACACCAATTTTACCACAACAAAAGTTTTGGAGCATTGAAAGAAGAATCCACACATTATTGATTATCAATCTTTTTAATACTAGCACAATCACATGTGCATTTATAAAAGGTTTTTAAAACAAACCAACATGTTTGTTGTATAACAATTTTTTGGTTCACATTAATAACAGTCAAAATGTCCATTTAAGGTAAAACAGGCAAGTTTAAAACCAAGAAGAAATACACAAATCTGGAACTTACAAAGTTCAACTTTTGTAGAAATTGAAGGCAATATCAGACATGAGTATTTATAAACTGTATTTGATATTGCGCTCAGATGGGGTGAAGTGACCCCTGGAAAAGCCAAATTTTGAAGATGCACACAAATCGCAGAATGTCAACATGTGCTCTCTCCCATCATGGGGGATTAAGGGACGTGTTTTGGGGGTGCAACCACTTCCTCTCAGCTACTTTATTATTGAGGAAGGGGTTGCACCCACAAAACGCGTCCACTGATCTCCCGTGATGGCAGATAGCACATGTAGACACACTATGTGCATCTTCAAAATTTGGCTTTTCGAGAATATGTCAAAAAAGGTGCAAAAAATTATACGATCCAAAAAACACGAAAAAAGTCTGGTATTTGGAGGTGTTTTAAACTCTCCCTAAAACATCAATGATGTTTTTTATTTTGTTTTGAACATCATTGATGTTTTTCTGAATGTTTTCCAAGTCCCTATTACACCCCATGCTCTCCCCGATCAGGATCTGGGCACTCTCACTGGTGAAATGACCTGGATCCACAACATCACGATCACCTAAAAATATAGAAAAAAAATACACCATGTATTATAAATATGCCGGTATCCATCTCTTGAGCCTTTGGTCGCAGACACTCACCTGATGTGGTGACAATTTCGATTACGTCTCCTTCCTCCTCCTGTTGGCTTTGGTGGATTTCCACTTCTTCATGAGGTGGGGGGTCTGCAGTCTCCTCTGATGAGTGGTGTCCTCTGAGTCTTTTCTCCCCTATGTAAAAAAAAATAGGTATACTTAGCACACAGATATTTGATGGCAGAAATAGGAATATATAACATTGCTTGGAAGTGGGGTACAATTGTCTATTTTGGCAGAGTTCCAAGAAATATTTTTTACCTTTGTCAAACTTGAATACTTACCTGTTTTGGACAAGCTTCTCAGATGGAGACACCCCTATAGTATACACTGGAGCACCTGTGTGGGACCCCCTAACAAAAAGGGTATTCTGGTGTCCCACACTAGTGCTCCAGTTTCCAGATGTGTAAACAGCTGCTGAGTGTCCTCTCCTTACCAACCCATCTACACACCCAAATTATTTTAAGAGAAGTAGGCTAGCAAAAATGTCTTCAAATGCATATGGCCAAAACATGGTGTTTTCTATGCCGAACGAACAATGTTTACAACGAACGAACAATGTGCCCATGAACATGAAAGTTGCCATTTTAAACTGTACAACAGTAAAGAAAAGCACATGGAGCAGCACGAACGTAATAAAGAATAGTAACACAGGACAACTACTTACTTTTTTGCAGCACTCTCCTGATCCTTCTATACTGATCGTGCTCCCTTAATTTGAGGTCCGACCACCGCTTCCTCAGTTGATCTTTCAATCGTTGTACCCCGAAATTCCGGTGCAGACTCTTGACCACTTTCGCCATGATCTTGGCCTTTCTGACATTGGGGTTGGGGTAAGGTCCATACTTCCCGTCATAGTCGGTCCTCTTCAGGATGTCGACCATCTCCAACATCTCCCCAAAGGACATATTTGAGGCCTTAAATCGTCTCCTCTGGGTTTGGGAGGTTTCAGGCTCTGGGCTTTCCTCCTCCTCCTTCTCCTCCTCGTTGCTGTAATTAGCACGCACCTACTATGTCTCCGCCATGTGCTCTTCCTCCACTGCGCCAAATGAGAAGGGGTGGTAAATAAACTAGAAAGAACGTCAGGGGCGGGCGGAGTTTCACGCATGCGCAGTGTATATAAAGCATAACACGCGTGCGTACTACGTATGATCTGTGAGCGGAGGAAGGAGTATCGGAGGCGCCGATCGTGATAACGAAGGAAAGATTTCAAATTGGGCCTATACTGCTTCTAGATTGAGGCCTGTATTTGGACAAGTTTAGAAGACTTTAGGCTGACATTAGGGTTTGTCTTGTGTTGTGTCTTGCTGAGAAAATGGATCTAGTCAATATCATGACTTTATGCCAATATTTATATGTTCAGGGAGCTGCCCTGTCTGTGGCAGGTAAACCACCCTGATTATAAGAACCAAACAAAGAGGAAGGCCGCGCTGGATCAATTGCTGCAATTTGTGAAGCCGGTGATCCCCACGGCAGACATCACCTATTTGAAGATCCTAATTGGTGGCACGAGGAGTACTTATCTAAGCGAGCAGAAGAAGGTCCAGGATTCCCAGAGATCAGCTGCAGCAGATGACGTTTATCTCCCCAGGCTGTGGTACTATGACAGGCTGCATTTTCTGGCAGGCCAGACTGAACCGAGGCCAGCACTCTCCACTCTTCCTTCCACGCTTCCTTCCCCCCCAGCTGAGGCTTCTGACGCCCAACCTGGGCCTTCCAGGCAGCAACATGTGGAGGAGCCCTGCTTGAGTCAGGTATAGCATTCTTCTAAAGATTTCTGGTTGTCCAATCAATGATGTTAAATAGATGTTAGTTTGGAGTATTAATATCTGATTGTGATTGATGAACCAAAAAATAAAACGATGTCCCTTTTGCATACACAGAAAAGTCTCAGCCAGGAGGTGGCCAGGCCAAGTAGGCTGCCCGATACCCAGGTCCCTCCCCTCCGCCTTCAAAGAAAAAGTGGCAGGAAGAGGAGTAACCTGGAGGAGGCTGCAATTGGCCTATTTTGGAAGGCTACTGAGGCCCTCAGAACCCCCCACAGTGTGAAAGAGGATTTTGCTGAGCTAACTGCATGCAAAATGATGCAAATGGAGGAGGGCCAATGACTCTTATGTGAGTTTGTAATTTTAGAAGCTCTAAATAAGGGGTTGAGGGGCCAACTCACATGCGAAAGCCACATTTGTCAGCTCACCCATGGTCCTCCTCCTCCAGGTCCTCCTCCTCCTCCTCCTCCAGGTCCTACTCCTCCTCCTGCCACAACTCCACCACCAGAGCCACAGCCAGGAAGGAAGCGTGTAAGGAAGACCAGAGAGTGATGGCCCTGCGTTCAGTCTGGTCTGGCCAAAGATGCAGCCTCTTGTATGACCACAGCCTGGGAACATACATGTCATCTGCTGCTGTTCGTGATTCTCTCTGACTTCTGGACCAGATTGTACTCCCTTATATATGGACTCCTCAGGCCACCAATTTTGCAGTAAAATAATTGATGTCTGCCCTGGGGGTCAAAGGCTTCGCCAGTTTCTGATGTTTATCCAGCGTTGCCTTCCTCTTTGGTTCTGAGCCCTTAATAAAGGAATTTTTGTTTCAATTATACTCGCCTATGTGTGTTTTCCTTCAAAAAGGACTTGCGAGGAGGCAGGTAAATTTCAAAAATACAATGTGAAATTAACAAGAGACACCAACACCAAGCAACCTCCTTGAGATTAAATAATACAAGATAATAATGGTGTTGTGGTAACTTGACACACAAAACACACCCAAAAATATTCGAGAGTAAAAACAAAAAAAAAATCAGGCTTGAAAAAAATACAAACCAAAAAAAATATATATATATCTTTTTTGTCAGATGTGACAAATCAAAATATATTGATGAAATCATGCTAAATAATGAAGAAATAAGTTTGTGAGAAGTCTGTGTGAATATGAGCAGCAAAACTACTTCATTCTTCTCGCATTATAAAGAAAAACAGAGTGCGCTGCATTAAACTATTTAAAACATTGCAGCCTGCCGAAAGTGCTATATCCATTCCGAATGCTAAGTTTACCAGACCGAGCAGTTCCGTCTCGGAATTCCTTCTGAGCATGCTTGGCACTTTGTGCGTCGGAATTGTCCACACACGGTCGGAATTGACGCAATTGGATTTTGTTGGCGTAAAATTTTATAGCCTGCTCTCAAACTTTGTGTGTCGGAAAATCCGATGGAAAAAGTCAGATGGAGCCCACACACGGAATTTCCGACAACAAGCTCCGATCGCACATTTTCCGTCGGAAAATCCGACTGTGTGTACAGGGCATTACTGTGAAGAAACCTTTCCGTATTTGGAGATGAAATCTCATTTCCTCTAGATGTAAAGAGTGCCCCCTTGTTCTCTGTGATGAACTTTAAAGTGACCACCATGTTCACTATATGGACCCCTTATGTATTTGTACATGTTGATCATATCCCCCCCTTAATCTCCTCTTCTCTAGAGTCAATAAATTCAGTTCCTCTAATCTTTCCTCATAGCTAAGCTCCTCCATGCCTCTTATCAGTTTGGTTGCCCTTCTCTGCACTTTCTCCAGTTCCCTGATATCCTTTTTGAGAACTGGTGCCCAAAACTGAACTGCATATTCTAGGTGAGGTCTTACTAATGATTTGAACAGGGGCAAATTTAAATCTTTCTCTCTGGAGTCCATACCGCTTTTAATATAAGAAAGGACTTTGCTCGCTTTGGAAACTGCAGCTTGGCATTGCATGCTATTATTAACCACTTCAGCCCCGGAAGGATTTACCCCCTTCCTAACTAGAGCACTTTTTGCGATTCGGCACTGCGTCGCTTTAAATGACAATTGCGCGGTTGTGCAACGTTACACCAAAACAAAATTGACGTCCTTTTTTCCCCACAAATAGAGCTTTATTTTGGTGGTATTTGATCACCTCTGTGGTTTTTATTTTTTGCACTATAAACAAGAAAAAAGCGTAAATTTTGAAAAAAAAGCAATATTTTTTACTTTTTGCTATAATAAATATCCCAAAAAAAATATATAAAAAAAATGTTTCCTCAGATTAGGCTGATATGTATTCTTCTACAAATTTTTGGTTAAAAAAATCGCAATAAGCATATATTGATTGATTTGCGCAAAAGTTATAGCGTCTACAAAATAGGGGATAGATTTATGGCATTTTTATTATTCATTTTTTTTATTAGTAATGGTGGCGATCTACAATTTTTATCGTGGCTGCGACATTGTGGCGGACACATCTGACACTTTTGACACTATGTTGGGACCATTGTCATTTATACAGCGACCAGTGCTATAAAAATGCACTGATTACTGTGTAAATGACACTGGCAGGAAAGGGGTTAAACACTAGGGGTCGATCAAGGGGTTAAGTGTGTCCTAGGGAGTGATTATAACTGTGGGAGGGATGGGCTCACTACAACATGATAGAGATCACTGCTCCCAATGACAGGGAGCAGTAGATCTCTGTCATGTTGCTAGGCAGAACAGGGAAATGCCTTGTTTACATAAGCATCTCCCCGTTCTGCCACTCCGTGACATGATCGTGGGACACCGGCAGACATTGAGTCCGCGGGACCCGCTGTCACGCAGTACACAGGCGGGGAGCGCGCATGCCCATTAGCCCCGTGAATTAAAGGGGACATACAGGTATGCCCATTTGCCCACCGCTGCCATTGTGCCGACGTATATCGGCGTACGGCGGTCGGCATGTGGTTAAGCTTATGATCTACCAAAACCCCCAGCTCCTTCTCCACTATGGATTGCTCTAGTTGTATTCCCCCTAGTATGTATGATGTATGCATATTCTTAGCTCCCAAGTGCATAACTACATTTATCAACAAGCTTGCAAGTTGGAGGCATCCTGTAAGGACGTTCCACTGCATAGCCATCTACATAGACTGAAATTGTACTTTTAATCCCAGACCTATATCACTTATAAAAATATTAAAAAGTAAGGATCCCAACACTGAACCTTGGGGTACACCACTGATAACCTGAGACCATTCAGAGTAAGAATCATTAACCACTACTCTCTGAATTCAGTCTTTAGCCAGTTTTCTATGCATTTACAAACTGAAATTTCCAAGCCTTTAGACTTTACCTTATACATGAGCCGTGTGTGGGGAACTGTGTCAAACGCTTTTACAAAATCCAAGTATTCCACGTCCCCAACCACCCCTCTGTCCAAGGTTTTACTTACCTCCTCATAAAAAGAAATAAGGTTTGTTTGACAACTTCTGTCTTTCATGAATCCATGCTGTCTGTTGCTTAAAATATAATTTCCTTGTGCCTCCATGGCAGCATACTGGTTATAGAGCTCCGCCTCGATTCCTCCCTCAGGACTAGTAAATAGCATAAATTAAAAGCATAGACCCTCCCCCAACATTCTCCTTTTTTTCCTCATACCTCTTGCGCTGGTGAAGAGTAGCAGTACATCCATACCTCTGCCTTTGGCAGCATCCGCCGGGTTTAGCCTTTCCCATCCCTGTTCTTGGGTCGCTCACAGCGCTGATAAGACTGGGAACCCCTCTGTGGATCTGTTGGGGTCTTCTCACAGAGTTTGCTCAGAGGAACAGTGCGGGCCCGCTTCCCCACCGCCGTATTGCGCATGCAATATTAGACTGATAAAGATCAGTCTAATGTCGGTTTCTGTGCTGTACGGCGGCCTTTTTGGTGTCTGGAAAAAGTGCCAATTTTGCCCTTTTTTTCCAGAATTAACTATCACTTGTGGGTTCATGGGATTAGCCCACCCACCTTGAGGTTATTTAAGGACAGCATCAGGGTTAGCTATCAGAGTCTCCTCGGCTGTGCCCTGTTAGGTTCGCTGATGCTGCTCTGTGGTAGGTATTCTTTTACTTTAAAAAAAAAAAAAAAGTCTCCATAGTTCCATTTCCTTTTCTTGCTATATTTCCGCAGCTCATCCTTATGCCCAACTCCGCAATGAGCCATTCATCACGCAACAAAGATCCTCACACTTCTATTAGGTATGGGACCAACTATACGTGAGTATAAAAAAAGAAAAAGTGTGCTCGCTGGCCTAAACGAGGATTTCCTAAATTGTAGCCCTGTCCACTCCAAGAGGTCCAGAAAATCCTCAAGGCACCGTGACAACAACAGCCCAGACCGCAGGTCTCATTCTTCACGCCACCGGTCCCGCTCGTCAGGTCGTAGGTCCCATTCTTCACGTCATAGATCAGAGAGATCAAGATCCAGAAGACGAGATAGGTCCCCCTCTCCTAGATCACATACAAAGAAGAAATGCTGGACATGTGGGGCTACTCCGCTGCCATACAAAGTGGTCCGTTAGGATTGTTTTGCGGACTATGTGTCCAACCGCAAGCTAGAAAGTCAACAGGTGGTGGATCTGCTCAAAAGGACAATGAAGGACTCCTTCTCTGAGCTTGCGGCTTTGTTTCCCACTCAGCCAGTCCCGCAGATGTCCCAGATTCGGGATACAGAGCCTAATCTTCCCGGTCCTTCAGCAGTCAGTACTCCTCTGCCTCCGTCAGTCCGACCGGCTAGAGATTCTCCACCTGAAGACCTTTCAGGGGACTCTTCATAAGTGTCAGAACCTTCTGGCTTCAGTCATTCCTTGGTGAAGCCGTTCATCCAGGCAGTCAGAGCTGCGATAGCTTGGGAAGACGCAGAAGAACCTCCCCAAGAATCTAAGAGCTACTTCCCTTTCCTCAAACGGAAGCAGGCTTTCTTCTCGTTGATGGGCGAAAATCAAGTCATTCAAAATTAATGGTCAAAGACTGATAAAAAACTCTCATTGAGCCGTTTCAATGAACTACATCCCTTACCAGAGTCGGGAACACAGTCGCTAAACTCCATGCCAGTGGTAGACGCGTCGGTGGTGCCACTCACAAAAAATATAACTCTACCTATGGAGGATTCCACTTCCTTTAAGGATCCTCTTGACAGATGAATCAACCTGGACCTCAAGAGGAGCTACTTAGCCCCGGGAGCAGCGTGTAAGCCAGCTATCACCCTCACCGGTTTCTGTGCTGTTCGGCTGCCTTTTTGGTGTCTGGAAAAAGTGCCAATTTCGCCCTTTTTTTCCAGAATTAACTATCACTTGTGGGTTCATTGGCACAATGTCTGCCTGCATACCGCTGATTCCTTGGGCCCATTGGCACGAGAGGTATTTTCAGACTGGTTTCTTGGCACAGTGAAAGAAACAGCGACTCTCTCAGACGATCCTGCTGACGGGAGTAATGCGCAGGAGTCTTCACTGGTGGACCTTTCCAGAAAACCTCTCCAAACCTCGTCATCTGGGCTCCCTCCCCTGGATCACAATTACGTCCGACGCAAGCGGACAAGGCTGGGGAGCCCATTGCAGGGAAACCAAAATACAAGGAAGATGGTCCTGTGCCATCCAGGGGGTGGTATCCAACATCCTGGAGATGAGGGCAGCATTCTTGGCTTTGACTTCGTTGGCATCTCAAATCAGAGGCCAGAGAATACTTATACGCCTGGACAACAGGGCAGCTGTCGCGTATCTGCAGAGGCAGGGGGGCACTTGCAGCAGATCTCTCCTCAGAGAGGTAGAGCCGATTATGCTCTGGGCAGAGAAGAACCTCCTGGATCTCAGAACGATGTATCCTCCGGGCAGGTTGAACATGGAAGCAGACACGCTGTCAATGAACTTCCTGGACAACAACGAGTGGGCCCTCCATCCCCATGCCTTCCCTCAAATCGTCAGCCTTTGGGATCCCCCTCAGGTAGACCTGTTCGCCACTCTGGAGAATGCCAAACTGACCAGGTTCTTCTCTCGCCTGCCGCATACACAAGCTAGCTGAGGAAGTGGATGCCCTGTCATGCCCTTGAAGGTTCACCACGGCCTATGCCTTTCCTCTCCGGCCATTAATATTCAAGTTCCCCCTGAGGCTTCTCAGAGAGGCAGTCCAGGTGCTGGCAGTACTTCCATATTGGCCGAAGGGACCCTGGTTTCCTCTAGCCATGCGCCTCAGTGTGAGTTTTCCAATCAGGATCCCTCCTTTCCCTCAACTTCTGGCGCAGGGCAGTCTAGTTCATCCAAACCCTCAGAAGTTGAATCTTCGAATCTGGAGGTTGAGAGGCGAAGGTTTGAGTCCCTAGGATGTTCCCCAGGGGTCATAACAATCCTTCTAAGAGCCAGAAAACCGGCAACCAATGCCATATATTCAAGAATATGGGACAAGTTCTTGTAATTTGCTACCACAAATGGATTTGATCCAATCCTTCCTTCTACGTCAGATGTTCTAGGTTTTCTCCAGACAGGACTTGATCTGGGGCTTGGTCTAAGCTCCCTCAAAGTGCAGATAGCAGAGATCTCTGCCGCAATAAATAAAAGATGGGCAGAGGATCCTTTAGAGGTCACTTTCCTCAGAGGAGTATGAAAGATTCACCCACCTGTCAGATGGTTTTTTCCTAAATGGGATTTGTCCCTGGTCCTTGAAGTCCTATCTGATCATCCCTTTGCTCCAGTGGAACAAGTAGCAATATGGAACCTGACACTGAAAATGGCTTTCCTGCTAGCCATTACATCTGGCAAAAGGATTTTGGAACTTCATTCTTTAGGGATAGGTGATGACCACATCTCCTTCTTCCCCGATATAGTGGAGCTTCGTCCCCTTCGGGGGTTCATACCTAAGGTCGCTACTCCAAGCCACCTTTTAGAACCTTGGGCACTACCAGTGTTTACTGAAACAGATTTGGAATCTTGTCACGAGCTGGACATATCTAGAGTGCTCAGGGCCTAACTAGAGGCCACCAGACCCTTCAGAAACTCAGAGAGACTGTTCATTGTACCGTTCAGGAAATACAGGGGCAAAGAAGCTTCCATCAGAACTCTGGCATCTTGGGTTGTAAAGTTAATCCAGAAGGCCTACAGGGTGAAGAATATGGAGCTTCCTTCCCAAGTTAATTCTCATTCTACAAGGGCCGTCTCAACTTCCTGGGCAGCAAGGGCTAATGTTTTGTTGGAGACAGTGTGCAGGGCCGCCACCTGGTCTTCTCCCATTACATTCCTCAGACTCTACCATATTGATCCAGGAGCTCTCACGACTGTTGAGTTCGGAAGGAGGGCAGTTCAGGCTGCAATGTCCCTTTCTAATTAAACATTTATTGTTAAGCATTATCCCACCCGTGTCAGCTAGTTATTTATCACCAGTATGCTGCCATGGAGACACCAGGAAAACGGAAAATTGTATTATACTTACCGTAATTTTCCTTTCCTGGTGCCTATCCATTGCAGCATATGCTCCCACCCTCGGTATTCTATATTACAGAGAATGTTGGAGGAGGGTCTATGCCTTTAATTTATGCCATTCAATAGTCCTGAGGGAGGAGTCGAGGCGGAGCTCTATCACCAGTATTATGTTAAGAGTCCGCGCTCAGGAAAAAAAAAAGGGCTGCAGCCTCCCCCTAATTAATTCCCACTGGGAGTTAATTGACATATATGAAAAAGAAGTTGGGGAAATTGGCGCTGCCCTATTAGCAGTGTTAAATGATTAGAAATTAAAAGTGATAATAAAAGTATGTAAACGCACTAAAGGTGATCGTGCAATTTCTATGCAAAATACAAACAAATATGCGACCAAGTACCATAAACATGCATGAGGGTGAACTAAGCTTACGATTTGTTCCCTAGGTATACAGACCCTTACGTATGTGTAAAGGTAGAAATAAAGGATAAATAATTTAAATAAATAACATAAAAAATGAAAAATAAACACTCTAAAGATGAACCTGCAAATCCTCTGTGATATATAAATGTGCTGGTAAGTCCCGTGTATTACAAAAAGTGAAATAAATTTACAACCACCCAACTTACAAAACCTTAAAGTTATATGACAGTGTAACACCCCCTTATGGGGCTATTTTTTCCCCTAAAGCTGCAGTCACATCACCTATCTCTAATAAAGTACTTTATCGCAGTGGCAGCTGGTGTTTTTTTGTTTGGGGGGGCGGCAAACAACCACCCCCCCCCATGGCACCTCAAACACCCCCACCCCCCACTCGCTGTCTACCGGTCCACCGGCACTTACCCCATCTAGGCGGTGGGCACATCGGCAGCAGTGGAGATCAAGCATCAGTGGGCACATCGGCGGTGATCAGGGCATCAGCGGACATCAGGCTGCAGCGGGCATCGGGCAGCGGCTCCTGTGTCTTCTCCTCACTTTCGCCGTGCGTCTTCTCCCCTTCTCCTAGGCATCCAATAGAATCACCTGTCCTTTCAGCCAATTGGGTGACGGGTATCAGATCCACTTCCTGATTGGCTGGGAGGAGTATCAGTGTTGCAACAGCGAATATTCATTCGCTGTTGCAACACAAATGGGTGGGCTCCAGACGCAATGCTCTGCGCCCCAAGCCCACCCTATTTTGAAGCCTATTAGAGCCTCTGGCTATAATCAGGTGCTTCAAAAAACACACCCCTGCCATAGGAATTCATGTGGCCGGCGACCTGAAAGGGGTCAGGTGCATGGATAGGGGAGTTGGCACCCGTGCACCCACAACGGACAGACCACCCCTGCTATGGCCCCATTGTACAGGCAGCTGGATCCTGTGGAAATCTGTACAGGAATGCCTGGTCCTCTTCCTTGAGGTGAACTTGCAGCACGGTGGGGATTAATAGCTTTCGGTCTTTGCGCTAAACTGCATTCAAGATGAACTGGTGGGGACCTGCCCCTGAATTTAACATGATTTCTAAATGAGGGAGAGTCAGATGAATGAGAGGATTCTCTCTCCTATTCAGGGATTGTGTTACATTCAATGTAAACACGGCACAGGCTTTTCTCAATGGATGAGGACAGGGGGCAGGTTTCCATTCCATCCGTCTTGAATGCAATCTTGAATTGCCATACTGGATGTTCAGCACAGAAAGAGGACCGGGCACCCTGCAGAGACGATCTCTCAAAGCAGCAGCCTGCATGACGTGGGACACACTTCATTACAGGTAAGTGATAAGACTGCAGCTATAAGGGAAAAACATTTTTTGACTATATTTAACTAAAGTCCAAATCATTTGGTGGAGGAGAGGATTATGGTGTGGGGTTGTTTTTCAGGTGTTGGGCTTGGCCTCTTAGTTCCAGTGAAGGAACTCTTAAGGCGTCAGCATACCAAGAGATGTTGGACAATTTCATGCTCCCAACTTTGTGGGAACAGTTTGGGGATGACCCCTTCCTGTTCCAACATGACTGTTCACCAGTGCACAAAGCAAGGTCCATAAAGACATGGATGAGCGAGTTTGGGGTGGAGGAACTTGACTGGCCTGCACAGAGTCCTGACCTTAACCCGATAGAAAACCTTTGGGATGAAATAGAGCAGAGACTGCGAGCCAGACCTTCTCGTCCAACATCAGTGCCTGATCTCACAAGTGCACTTCTGAAAACGTGGTAAAACATTCCTATAGATACACTCCTAAACCTTATGGACACCCTTTCCAGAAAAGTTGAAGCTGTTATAGCTGCAAAGGGTGGGCCAAATCAATATTGAACCCTACGGACTAAGACTAGGATGCCATTAAAGTTCATGTGTGTTTAAAGGCAGGCGTCCCAATACTTTTGATAATATAGTATAGATGACCTCTTTGCACACCTCTTGCAAACCAGTTGTCCTCAGTAAACAAATACATGAATAACATGAATAAATAAAAGCTGACCATTGTAAGCACCCCTTTCAACCGTCCACCCCTTTCAACCGTTCTTGCCTTCATATATTCCACTGGTCACCTACTTACAATTATATATTGTACAGAGAACCTTTCTTTGCTGTTTCTAAATATCCAAACATCCAATAGGGTAGAGACAAGATTCAACAGATTTTGCAGTACACATATGCTGCTTCTTCACAAAATTTGGAAGATGAATCAAAAAAATGCACAAAGAAGTCAATGTTTCGTCATATTATAGTTATCATAATTAAAACTCAGGTTGGATATACACTTACAGATATATGAAGTCGGTTGTGCCCAGATACAGCACACCCCAGTCACCCCTCAACCCAATGGGGACCTGGCAAGGGTATCAAAAGTGGGACAGAATTTCTATATTACACACCATCCAAATGTACCCTTGTATAGCTATGGACTATGTTGTTCCCCATTGTATAGATACCTGTGTGTTGGTGGGAGTGCATGTTGTTCTCTGATGAGTCAGCTTAGATGTACCTGTGCCATGATTTGTCGTGGGGTGGTACATTTATGAGATTTTGCTGATCTGGACAGGCTCCGTAGGAGGATTACAGGGGTTTATGGGTATTTGGGTTCAGAACACCCTTAATCTTACAATGTATTTGGATCCATGTGAAGTAGCATTCTTGGATCTATGTCAGATAAGGGTACTCACCGAGGCCGAGATGCTGAGAGCGGTAACCTCTTGCAGCTAAGCGCACTCCACTCCTGGAGATGGTACAGGGGGTGAAGGGCACAAAGAGGCACGAGTCACCAGCAGGCTGGGCAGGTCTTGCGAGAAGGTCACCGGTAGTGAGACAGCTGTGCAGGACTGGAAGATGCTGGAGCTCAAGGAAGGAGGATGAACAGCTGATCCAACAACAGGCCGGGGGTCAAACACCGTTGACTAGTAAGAGTCTCTAGAGAGGCAAAAACAGTCTAGTGCAAAGGACTGTTAGCAGGTCTGTCAGCAGGCTGATGACTAGTACTGAGGATTGATAGTAAAGTCCGTAAACAGGCCGAGGGTCAAACACAGGTAACTGGAAGCAAAGTCTGTGAGCAAGCCAGGGGTCGAGCACTGAAGACAATAGCAAAGTCCAGGAGCAGGCTGAGGGTCAATCACTGGAGACAGGAAGCAATATCTGTAGACAGGCCGAGGGTCAAACACAGTAAGCAAGTGGAGAAGTCTGAGAGGCAAGCTGAGGGTCAGATGCAGGTAGAGATCAGAGCAGGTCAAGGTCAATCCGGGTCACAACAGGTAATCAAGAATTAGGATACAAGCAGGAAACACACGGAGAGCTGAAAGACAAACCAGCAATCTGGTCATGGCACAGAGTGGCTTTTATAGGCCAGTGGGAGGCTCACGTTGTGCGCGCTATTGCGTACACGCGTTCGCCGTTTAGCCAAATTGCGCACGCGCAATTAACCGTTTCACTGTATTGTGCCCAGGGATGCGCCGGAGTGCCGCTCTACCGCGCATGTGCGAAGGAAGGCAGCGATATTGGCGAGACTGGTACTTGCCTCTTTCCTGACAATTTAACAAATAAGGGTGCACCAGATAAGTTGCGAAAAACCAGACTGTACTGAAAACCAAACTCTGGCAATACAATACTATAAACCAGTAACATATCCTTCCTCACTGATATCCAGTATTCAATATAATTGGTATCTAAGGGTTACTGCCCCATCGACAAGGATTTTGAGGATCATGCTAAGCTGATAACTGATACAGTTGTGCTCATACGTTTACATACCCTGGCAGAATTTATGATTTCTTTGCCATTTTTCAGAGAATATGCATGATAACACAAAAACTTTTCTTTCACTCAAAGTTAGTTATTTGCTGAAGCCATTTATTATCAATCAACTGTGTTTACTCTTTTTAAATCATAATCGCAACAGGAACTACCCAAATGACCCTGATCAAAAGTTTACATACCCTGTGTGTGTATAAAAGGTCAGTGAGTTTCTGGACTCCTGATAGACCCTTGCATCTTTCATCCAGTGTTGCACTGACGTTTCTGGATTCTGAGTCATGGGGAAAGCAAAAGAATTGTCAAAGGATCTGTGGGAAAAGGTAGTTGAACTGTATAAAACAGGAAAGGGATATAAAAAGATATCCAAGGAATTGAGAATGCCAATCACCAGTGTTTAAACTCTAATCAAGAAGTGGAAAATGAGGGGTTCTATTGAAACCAAACCACGGTCAGGTAGACCAACTAAAATTTCAGCCACAACTGCCAGGAAAATTGTTCAAGATGCAAAGAAAAACCCACAAATAACTTTAGGTGAAATGCAGGACTCTCTGAAAACATGTGGTGTGGCTGTTTCAAGATGCACAATAAGGAGGCACTTGAAGAAAGATGGGCTGCATGGTCGAGTCGCCAGAAGAAAGCCATTACTACACAAATGCCACAAAATATCCCGCTTACAATACGCCAAACAGCACAGAGACAAGCCTCCAATCTTCTGGCACAAAGTCATTTGGAGTGATGAGACCAAAATTGACCTTTTTTGGCCACAACCATAAACACTACATTTGGAGAGGAGTCAACAAGCCTATGATGAAAGGTACACCATTCCTACTGTGAAACACGAAGGTGGATCGCTGATGTTTTGGGAATGTGTGAGCTACAAAGGAACAGGAAATTTGGTCAAAATTGATAGCAAGATGAATGCAGTATGTTATCAAAAAATACTGGAGGAACATTTGCATTCATCAGCCAGGAAGCTGCGCATGGGACTTACTTGGACATTCCAACATGACAATAATCCAAAACACAAGGCCAAGTCGACCTGTCATTGGCTACATCAGAATAAAGTGAAGGTTCTGGAGTAGCCATCTCAGTCTCCTGACCTCAATATCATTGAACCACTCTGGGGAGGTCTCAAACGTGTAGTTCGTGCAAGACAGCCCAAGAATTTACAGGAACTGGAGGCTTTTTGCCAAGAGGAATGGGCAGCTTTACCATCTGAGAAGATAAAGAGCCTCATCCACAAATACCACAAAAGACTTCAAGCTGTCATTGATGTTAAAAGGGGCAATACACGGTATTAAGAACTGGGGTGTGTAAACTTTTAATCAGGAAAATTTGGGTAGTTTCTGTTGTGATTATGTTTTAAAAAGAGTAAACACAGTTGATTGATAATAAATGGCTTCAGCCAAACACTAACCATGAGTGAAAGAAAAGTTTTTGTGTTATCATTCATATTCTCTGAAAGATGGCAAAGAAATCATAAATTCTGCCAGGATATGTAAACGTATGAGCACAACTGTAAGCATAGGGCAATTGGGTACAGTAGAAAATATTTAAAAAAGGCCTATGAAAAAGTATGTTCTATGAGAAAGGATATGCTGATTTTCGATTCAATAATAAAAAAAAATGGATAGTGAAACTACACGAGCCATAACCTGATATTCAAAACATCCCCACTATGTACAAGAAATCCTAAGAAAATGTTGGTATCTACTGATGGGTGATGAAATATTCAGTGAATACATCATTCCCAGGAAATTCCCAGGAAAGCTGAGGATCCCGAATTTCACAATAATAAACTCCAGCACAGAACAGAAGTTTTGCTGGGAAAAAAGTCCAGTGACATCACCCTTACCAAGGCAAGTGCTCCTGATGTTGGGGTGTAATTGTGTGATGTTCACATTTCTGCACTATTTTGTAGTGTGATCTTTAAAATATGATATGGCTGATTATTTATCCATTATAGAGCTTTGTGAGGTGTGTGTAATAGTTTCATAGCATTGTAAATTGTGTTGCAACGTGCATTGAAAATTGCAAATAAATAAATACAGCTGAATCAAAGACACATAGGTCTAAATAGGACCTTCGTTTTTTTTTTCTTCTGATGTGCACTTCAGCCTAGTTTTTTATTTGGGGGGGGGGGGGGAGCTACTGAAGACAGAACTTCACCCTCCACTTCAACTTTATATCACCTTCCTCCTCTAATAGAGCGTACACACGGTCGGACTTTGTTCGGACATTCCGACAACAAAATCCTAGGATTTTTTCCGACGGATGTTGGCTCAAACTTGTCTTGCATACACACGGTCACACAAAGTTGTCGGAAAATCCGATCGTTCTGAACGCGGTGACGTAAAACACGTACGTCGGGACTATAAACGGGGCAGTGGCCAATAGCTTTCATCTCTTTATTTATTCTGAGCATGCGTGGCACTTTGTCCGTCGGATTTGTGTACACACGATCGGAATTTCCGACAACGGATTTTGTTGTCGGAAAATTTTATCTCCTGCTCTCCAACTTTGTGTGTTGGAAAATCCGATGGAAAATGTCCGATGGAGCCCACACACGGTCGGAATTTCCGACAACACGCTCCAATCGGACATTTTCCATCGGAAAATCCGACCGTGTGTACGGGGCATAACAGAATTGGATATTTTTTGTTCTTGGAAGTAGGTGGGAATATCTTTCTTAGGGACCTCTTCCGGCACTTCCTTATTTCCCAACTCATTGAAAAATTCATGTACAGTGTCTGCAGCCTCCTGGTATACCCACGTCACAGGTCCCTGGAGAGTACAGGGTACTCTAAGGTCCATGTGTTGCGCCACGGGGGGGGGGGGGGGGGGGGGCTGGGTGTCTATTCATGGTTTTTGCAGGTGCTCTCCTGATGATGTGTCAAAGCTGCTCCACACGGCACCACTCCAGTCCCTGTCAAAGTGCTAACTACTACAATGATTCTGTGTTTACACTGGTATACCCACACTCCAAAGACATGCTGGTAGGTTAATTGGATCCTGTCTAAATTGTCCCTAGTATGTATGAATGTGAGTAAGGGACCTTAGATTGTAAGCTCCTTGAGGGTAGGGACTGATGTGAATGTATAATGTATATGTAAAGCGCTGCGTAAATTGACGGCGCTATATAAGTAACTGAAATAAATAA
Organism: Aquarana catesbeiana; assembly: GCF_042186555.1. Classification (NCBI taxonomy): domain Eukaryota; kingdom Metazoa; phylum Chordata; class Amphibia; order Anura; family Ranidae; genus Aquarana; species Aquarana catesbeiana. The sequence goes on from NC_133324.1 coordinate 568,109,684, forward strand.
AAAATAAAAATAAGTATACAGATATACACCCATCAGTCATAACTTTATAACCACTAAAAGCTTAGGTGAATGACATTGATTATCTCATTACACTGGCATCTAAAAGTAAGTAGAATATATTAGGTAGCAAGTAAACATATTGTCTGTGAAGTTGATATGTTGAAAGCAGAAAACATGGGAATCACAGTTTGTTGTCTAAAGGGCTGCGTAGCCGTAGACTGGTCAGGATTCCCATGCCGATCCTTATCTGCAGGCAAAAGCACCTACAATGGGCACATGAACATCAAAACGACCACAGAGCAATTGAAAAAGGTGGCCTGGTCTGATGAATCATGTTTTCTTTTACATCATACACATGGCGGGGTGCGTGTGCATAGCTTACCTGGGGAAGAGATGGCATCAGGACACAGTATGGGAAGAAGGCAAGCTGCTAGTGGCAGTGTGATGCTTTGGGCAATGTTCTGCTGGGAAACCTTGGGTCCTGCCATTCATGTGGATGTTACTTGACACATTCCACCAACCTACACATTATTGCTGGCCAAGTACATCACTTCATAGAAATAGTATTCCCTAATGACAGTTGCCTCTTGTGCAATGCACCATGCCACACTGCAAAAATGGTTCAAGGAATGCCTCATGAGAGTTTGAGGTGTTGACTTGGACTCCAAATTCCTCCAATTCGGTAAAGCAGAATATGAAGGAACTTCTGTGTGACGTCATCTCGGCCTGGACAATGACAATGGACAATGACAGTGACTGTCAGGGAATTCCTGTGAGACGTTTGGCTAATTGATATGCGCATGCTTGCACAAATCTTTGCAGACGGGCGCACGGGAATGCATGGGGGAAGAGAAGGGGCCAAACTCAGTTCATCCTTAAATGGAAGGGCTACGGCCCTGAGGATAATTCATGGGAGCCTTCCCCTAATGTTCATGCTCCACGGTTGGTTCGAGCTTACCTCCATCTTCATCCTGAGAAGCGTTCCATGGTGGGCATCTGGAGGCTGCCCTTAGGGATGGGGGGGGGGTATTGTCAGGGAATTCCTGTGAGACAGTTGGCTAATAGATATGCGCATGAATCTTCGCAGAAGGGCGCACGGGAATGCGTGTGGAAATGCGTGCATGCGAACGGGCGCTCGTGCAAGGTATCTTGGCGCCAGATGGACTATTTAAGGAGAACTCTGTCTGTTCTTTAATGCTGACTGGTCTTCAGTTGTTTCCTGAGTCCTGTGTTCTTCCGGTGTGTTTCCTTGATTGCTGACCCAGCTTACTCCTGACCTGATCTCAGATCCTGTTATAGGTCATCAGTTTAATGTTACGGATGAGGACTGTTGCTAAAAATATTGCTCTCACTCCCACATTCTCATGTGTGTTGCAATCAGCATTTTTATGCATAGGCGCCCCCCAGACATGTGCGTTTACTTTCACACGTGTACGTATGTGGGGGGGATTCAAAAAAAAGTTTTATGTGTTTTGGGTGTAACTTACATTTTTTACAATTTAACAATAAATTTTTTGTAAACGATCACCTTGTAAAACAACTCATTCAGTTTAAAATAGAAATGAAAGGCAAAATATTTTTGTATAGATATAAAAAAAACCCATTATAAATACCTTTTTTCCCTTTTTTATAAGTGTTCACATTCCCTCTGTCCTCAGCTGCATAAGAGCTGGGGGAGGAGAAGCAACAGCACACTGAGCTTCCCAAAGAATGGCTGTGCAGCGGGGGAGTGTCAGGAGGACAAGTCTGATTATTGGAGGAGAGAAGGCTGAGTTCCCAGCATAGCTAGAGAACTGACCATGGTGTGCTCTCTGGCTTAGTGTGGTCAGTTTTTAATAGGAAAGCAGAGGGACTGGCAAGTACACCAGGGATTTTACATAAAGGAAGCAATACAAAGAGTACCGGAAACTTTCTCATACAAGTACATGGTACAGCAGGCACATATAAGAAATATGAAGTGTTGGGGTAAAAAAAGCTTTAACCTTTTTTTTTATCACATAGGGGACAATAAGTCCCCTTTGTAATGATTTTCTGGAGTCAGGTTCTCTTTAATGAGACTTATAGAGTCTTTTAGACCCCGGATGTCTCCCCTGAATGTATTTCAATGCTGATCGCGTTGCATTACATTTTGTCCAGAGTATGCTAAACACGTCGCTTTCCGGGTCAGCCCCCTCTACCCAGCGGCACCCGCTATGTCGGGGGCAGGCACCCGGGTGGGGGGTTGGCACTATTACTATTATTTGTGACAATTGCACCGACATGGACAATTGGGCGACAGCTGCCCGAATGCTTTCATCGGACAGGCAGTAGTCTGCTTGTCAGATTTACACACAATCCCCCAGGAATGTGTGAAACCCCCTGCTGTCAAGTCCATAGGACATATAGAACAGCAGAACCAAACCCTTGTATCCTTTTGAACTAAGGAGCCTGCCATCTTAGCCTCTCGTGGATCTGCTGTTGTCATGGTGCTGCACATGTGATCAGTTATGACTCCAGCCATTTGATTGTTTGACAGTTTGGTTGAAAGCAGCAGCAAATGTGACAATTAGCAATCCTGGCATGACTGGGAATGTAACTGTTTGTTGAAATCCATGGTTTCGTTCCACTTTATGCCCCCATTCACACCTGCCAGTTTTTCAGGCAAGCCCCATCAGAACCTCCATTCTTCTCTATGGAGCAAATCCAATCTGCCAAAAACAGACGAATGGAGTCGATCGGATGGCAGTCGGGTGTACACAGACAGGCAATCTATTTACATCCGGGAAGCCCACAGAAGAGAGCAGTCTGTGTCTCTGCATGAGTGGACTGGACACAGACTTGTCATCCACTTGCTCAGCGAGGATCAGCGGAGAGATCTCCTGCTGAGCAAGCGGATTGCAGCCGCAGTCTACCCAGTGCGAAAGGGGCCAAAGGATATTCTTCTGAAGGCTTTCTGCCAGAAACCACAGCGATTATTCAAAGGTCTAGTGGCCGGTGGCAAACCCCCCCCCGGTCGACTGGCCATCCAGCCCCGCACTTAATCCATCTAGGTTGCGGACGGGCAGCGCTCCTACGGGCGTCTCCTCCTCCTCTGTACGTCTCCTCCCTCCTCCTCCTAGGTGTCCAATAGGGTTGCTTGTCCTTTCAGCCAATCGGGTGACGGGGCTCAGGACTCGCTTCCTGAGTGGCCGGGAGGAGGATCAGTGTCAGAATAGTGAATATGCATTCGCTATTCTCACACAACTGGGTGGGCTTGGAGCACAATGTTCTGCGCTCCGAGCACATCCTTTTTTAAAGCCTATTAGAGCCTCTGGCTCTAATCACATGCTTAAAAAAAAATAACCCCCCCCCCATTGGAATCCATGCGTCTGACGCCTTCCATGTAGATTAGGGGGTCCGACACATGGATGTGGGGGGCACCCGTGCGCCCCTAATAGATGGGCCACCACTAGGTCCATGCCTCAGCTGGTTAGGGCTGTTTTAGTGGCAAAAGGGGGACCTTCTCAATATTACGTTGCCCTATGTAGTATGCAAAAAAAAACATGCCTGAAGGTGCAGCTTTAACCACTTCAGCTCCGAAAGGTTTTACCCACTTTCTGACCAGGACATTTTTGCGATATGGTACTGCGTTGCTTTAACAATTGCGCAGTTGTGCGACGCTGTACCCAAATAAAATTGATGTCCTTTTTTTCACACAAATAGAGCTTTCTTTTGGTGGTATTTGATCGCCTCTGCGCCTTTTTATTTTTTGCTCTATAAACAAAAAAATACTGACAATTTTAAATAAAAAACAATATTTTTTACTGTTTGCTATAAAACATTCCCAATAAAAAAATTGTAAAAATCAAATTTCTTCAAAAATTTAGGCCAATATGTATTCTGCTACATGTTTTTTGTAAAGAAAAATCCCAATAAGCGTATATTGATTGGTTTGCGCAAAAGTTATAGCGCCTACAAAATAGGGGATAGATTTGGGGGTCTTAATTTTTTTATTGTTTTTACTGGTAATGGAGGTGATCTGCGATTTTTAATGGGACTGCGACATTACGGCAGATAAATCTGACACTGAGTGACACTTTTTTTTAATAAATGACACTGGCAGGGAAGGGGTTAACACCAGGGGTGATCAAAGGGTTAAATGTTCCCCTGGGAGGTGCTTACTAACTGTGTGGGGCAGTGTCACACGGGGCCAGTTTACACCACATGCAGTCCAGTGCGTTTTTTTCTGCATCAAAACCGCATGGAAAGTAGGTTAAATGGTTTTCAATGGCATAGTTCACACCAGTGTTTGCAGTTCCAGTGCGTTCCAGTAGAACATGCTGCATTTTTCCTGCACTGAAACGCTGTAAAAAGCATAAAAAACACACTGGAATGTACCAAAAACACACTAGAACACAAAGCAGGATTCCACCCAAAAGTGGAACTTCCGCTCGTTGTACTCCCCCCACCTCCGGTGCCACATTTGACATCTTTTGTGGGGGACAGGATATCTGTCTTTCACAGGTATGCTTTCCCCACTTCCGCGAGCCTCAGCCGCGGGTATTGACGTCACCACGGGGCTCCCTCCTCCTTTCCCCGCCCGCCGGGCCAGTACAAGAGAGGAGCAGAGCCTCGCGCGTGCGCAGTAGGGTTCCTGGCGTGAAGTTGTAAGGCTTCACTGCCAGATTCCCTTACTCGCAATGGAGGCGGGATGCAACCGACAGCTGATGGAAACATCAGCTGCGGTGCTGACATCGCTGGACTCCAGGACCGGTAAGTGTCCAATTATCAAAAGTCAGCAGCTGCTGGCTTTTAATTCTTGCAGCGGTGGGCGGACCTCCGCTTTAAGGTTAACCACTTCCCACCCGGCCACTGCACATATACGGCCGGGTGGGAGCTCCCTCCTTCTGACTGGACGTTCCCGAATGTCCTTCAGAAGGAGCGGGATCACGCGGGCGCGCTCCCGCGCAGCCGCGCGATCCCGATGCGCGCGTGTCACTCGGACACGCCGCATCTCAGAGCGGCAGGAGGGCAATGTGATTTGCCCTCCTGATCCGCACGATGGCTATGTGTAATCACAGCCATCGTATAGTAAACAAGGGGGAGGGGGTGGCAGATGACAGGAGATCGCGCCGCCACGTGCCCGCGCAGCGGCGCGGTCCCGATCTGCCTGTGTCCCCCAGAGACAGCACAACACAGGAGGGCCCTGTGATTGGCCCTCCTGATCACATGACGACTGTGTCCAATCACAGTCGTCATGTAATGTAAATAGAGAGCGTAGTAACTGCTCTCATCTCTTCCTCTCCTCACACAGAGCCTGTCAGTGAGGAGAGGAAGAGAGATCTGTGCTGCAGCCAGGAGATCAGTGAGTAATAAAGCTGTTTGTCTGCTGTTTACCCACTGATCACCCAGCTAGTGTCCCCAAAACACAGTGTCCCCAAACACAGTGTCCCCAAACAGTGAAAACACCTGTCAGTGAACATCTGCCCGTCAACAATTGGCACATCTGTCCGCCAACAGCCGGCACATCAGCCCGTCATCATCAGGCACATCTGCCCGCCTGCCATCAGGCACATCTGCCCGCCATCAGGCACATCTGCCTGCCATCAGGCACATCTGCCCGCCAGTCATCAGGCACATCTGCCGCCCGCCATCAGGCACATCTGCCGCCCGCCATCTGACACCGTCAACAGCTAACACATCAGCCCGTCATCAGCTGACACATCAGCCCGTCATCAGCTGACACATCAGCCTGTCAACAGCTGACACATCAGCCGCCCACCATCATCAGGCACATCTGCCCGCCTGCCATCAGGCACATCTGCCCGGCAGTCATCAGGCACATCTGCCTGCCAGTCATCAGGCACATCTGCCCGCCTGCCATCAGGCACATCTGCCCGCCTGCCATCAGGCACATCTGCCCGCCAGTCATCAGGCACATCTGCCCGCCAGTCATCAAGCACATCTACCCGCCAGTCATCAGGCACATCTGCCGCCCGCCATCAGGCACATCTGTCGCCCGCCATCTGACACCGTCATCAGCTGACACATCAGCCCGTCATCAGCTGACACATCAGCCCGTCATCAGCTGACACATCAGCCCGTCAACAGCTGACACATCAGCCGCCCACCATCATCAGGCACATCTGCCCGCCAACATCAGGCACATCTAGCCACCCACCATCTGGCACATCTGCCGCCTGCCATCTGACACATCTGCCCGCCAACATGACAAAAAGGTCTTACAGCGCAGAGGAGGCTCTCCAAATACTCCAGAGTATGTCGGACAAGAGTAGCGGGAAATTCTCTCCATCAGACTCGGATAGTGACTATGAGCCAGTGGAAAGCAGTGGCTCCGAGTTGGAAACAGAGGAAGATACAATCCTAACAAGGAGAATCAGGAGAAATGAGCAGGAGGAGGCATTTACCAGCAGCGCAGCACTCCAGGGTATCCACCAGCAGGCATCCACCAGCAGCGCAGCACTCCAGGATGATATGCAGGCATCCACCAGCAGCCCAGCACTCCAGGATGATATGCAGGCATCCACCAGTAGCGCAGCACTCCAGGGCATCCACCAGCAGGCATCCACCAGCAGCGCAGCACTCCGGGATAGGCAGGCATCCACCAGCACTATGTGTAATCACAGCCATCGTATAGTAAACAAGGGGGAGGGGGTGGCAGATGACAGGAGATCGCGCCGCCACGTGCCCGCGCAGCGGCGCCATCCCGATCTGCCTGTGTCCCCCAGAGACAGCACAACACAGGAGGGCCCTGTGATTGGCCCTCCTGATCACATGACGACTGTGTCCAATCACAGTCGTCATGTAATGTAAATAGAGAGCGTAGTAACTGCTCTCATCTCTTCCTCTCCTCACACAGAGCCTGTCAGTGAGGAGAGGAAGAGAGATCTGTGCTGCAGCCAGGAGATCAGTGAGTAATAAAGCTGTTTGTCTGCTGTTTACCCACTGATCATCCAGCTAGTGTCCCCAAAACACAGTGTCCCCAAACACAGTGTCCCCAAACAGTGAAAACACCTGTCAGTGAACATCTGCCCGTCAACAACTGGCACATCTGTCCGCCAACAGCGGGCACATCTGTCCGCCAACAGCCGACACATCAGCCCGTCATCATCAGGCACATCTGCCCGCCTGCCATCAGGCACATCTGCCCGCCATCAGGCACATCTGCCTGCCATCAGGCACATCTGCCCGCCAGTCATCAGGCACATCTGCCCGCCAGTCATCAGGCACATCTGCCGCCCGCCATCAGGCACATCTGTCGCCCGCCATCTGACACCGTCAACAGCTAACACATCAGCCCGTCATCAGCTGACACATCAGCCCGTCATCAGCTGACACATCAGCCTGTCAACAGCTGACACATCAGCCGCCCACCATCATCAGGCACATCTGCCCGCCTGCCATCAAGCACATCTGCCCGCCAGTCATCAGGCACATCTGCCTGCCAGTCATCAGGCACATCTGCCCGCCTGCCATCAGGCACATCTGCCCGCCAGTCATCAATCACATCTGCCCGCCAGTCATCAGGCACATCTGCCCGCCAGTCATCAGGCACATCTGCCGCCCGCCATCAGGCACATCTGTCGCCCGCCATCTGACACCGTCATCAGCTGACACATCAGCCCGTCATCAGCTGACACATCAGCCCGTCATCAGCTGACACATCAGCCCGTCAACAGCTGACACATCAGCCGCCCACCATCATCAGGCACATCTGCCCGCCAACATCAGGCACATCTAGCCACCCACCATCTGGCACATCTGCCGCCTGCCATCTGACACATCTGCCCGCCAACATGACAAAAAGGTCTTACAGCGCAGAGGAGGCTCTCCAAATACTCCAGAGTATGTCTGACGAGAGTAGCGGGGAATTCTCTCCATCAGACTCGGATAGTGACTATGAGCCAGTGGAAAGCAGTGGCTCCGAGTTGGAAACAGAGGAAGATACAATCCTAACAAGGAGAATCAGGAGAAATGAGCAGAAGGAGGCATTCACCAGCAGCGCAGCACTCCAGGGTATCCACCAGCAGGCATCCACCAGCAGCGCAGCACTCCAGGATGATATGCAGGCATCCACCAGCAGCCCAGCACTCCAGGATGATATGCAGGCATCCACCAGTAGCGCAGCACTCCAGGGCATCCACCAGCAGGCATCCACCAGCAGCGCAGCACTCCGGGATATGCAGGCATCCACCAGCACTTCTGCAACCTTCCTAGAAGATAGGCCAGATGCTAGCAATGGATCCCATCAACGAGGCAGTGCCCATACTAGCCTCCCAGATGTTCTACTGTATCCAACATGGCTGCCCGATACATCAGTAGAACCTGTAATACCCCTTTTCACAGCCCAGCCAGGCCCTCAGATGCAGACGGAAAATGTAACCCCACTTTATTATTTTCATTTATTTTTTACCAATGATCTCCTAACCTACATTGTGGAGCAATGTAATCTATATGCCAGCCAACAATTCCAGTTCCTCATATGCCCGTCCTTTTGTTTGGAAACCCCTCACCGTAGAAGAATTTAAAATTTTCCTTGGCCTAACCCTCAACATGGGGCTGACAAAAAAAAATGAACTCCATTCCTACTGGTCTACCCAACCTATCCACCACATGCCGATCTATTCGTCATTTATGCCCAGAACCCGTTATGAGATGATCATGAGATTTTTACACTTCAATAACAATGCCCAATGCCTCCCTCGAAATCATCCCAGTTACGATAAGTTATTAAAAATTCGGCCCCTAATCAATTTTTTTTGCGCCAGCTTCAAGGAGATGTTTACCCCTGATAGAAACATATGTGTGGATGAATCCCTGGTGCACTTCACCGGAAGACTGGGAATAAAACAATACCTCCCCAGTAAAAGAGCCAGACGTGGGGTAAAATTTTATAAGGTGTGTGACAGGGCCACGGGTTACACATATGATTTTATCATTTATGAGGGAAAAGACAGACAGCTAAACTCCCCTGGATGCCCTACCTACATGGGAACAAGTGGCAAAATTGTCTGGCAGCTGATCCAACCATTACTTGGGAAAGGTTACCACCTTTACGTAGACAATTTCTACACTAGTCTCCCACTTTTCCGCCATTTGTACCTAAAGAACACTGTGGCCTGTGGGACAGCACGGACCAACCGCAAAGGCTTCCCACAAAGATTGGTCGCCAAGAAATTGAAGCAGGGTGAAATGGCCAGTACGCGAACTGAAGAAGTACTAGCGGTGAAGTGGAGAGATAAAAAAAGAGATGTCTACATCCTTTCAACAATACATGACGACACCTTGGTGGAACTTCAGAGAAGAGGAGGCCCCATACAGAAGCCAAAATGTGTGCATGAGTACAACCTATACATGGGGGGGGGTGGATATGAACGACCAGATGATGCAGCCCTACTTGGCCACCAGGAGATCACTATTTTGGTACAAGAAAGTCGCCATTTATTTGATGCAACTTGCCCTATTTAATTCCTATATCATTTTTTCTAAGTGCACCCAAAGTTCCCTACCCTATCTAAAATTCCAAGAAGAAGTTTTCACAGCCCTTCCCTATCCCCAAGGCCAAGCCCCTCAACTAATTCGCTCTGATGCGTTAGCCAGACTCCATGAAAGGCACTTTCCCGAAATCCTCCCTCTTATCCAAACAGGTCCCAAACCCCCAAAAAAATGTCGTGTATGTGCAAGTAGAGGAATTCGCAGTGACACCCGATACTACTGTCCCCAATGTCCCTCCGAGCCAGGGCTCTGTATTGGAACGTGCTATCGGAGCTATCATACTTCACTACACTATTAGTACAGTGAAGATGATTTTTTTCCACTATCTGCCATTTCTGTGAATGACCCGGACTGTTAACGACTATGCCTCTGCCAAACATGTTTCTGCCTTCAACGTAAATTGACCCGGACTGTTAACGACTATGCCTCTGCCAAACATCTTTCTGCCTTCAACGTGAATTGACCCGGACTGTTAAATGACCATGCTTTTTGCCTGCCTCCTGAACTGATAATTTGCCCTGCCACTGTACAGCACAGGGGTCTCACATATGTGAGGGGCTCCAGAAAAGGTTTTCCGAGTGGAGAAAACATTTTTCTCCAGGTTTTTAGTTTTCTCGGATTAGGGTCTGGAGACTCGGAGGCTTCGTAGAGATTTGGGTGGGAAGAAGCCTCTACCCCTGTCCTCAGGTCTTACCTGACCAAGGGCCAATGTACAAAGTGCTGCCTGCTGCCACCTGAACTGGCCATGCCTTTGCCTGCCACATGACCTTGCCATGCATTTGCCTGCCACATGACCTTGCCATGCCTTTGCCTGCCACCTGGACTGGCCATGCCTATGCCTGTTACCTGAACTGCCTGCTAAACCTTGGACTGTACTGAACCATGTTCATACTTTTCCATATCTGTCTGCTGCCTGGACAATTCCTGGACATTTCCTTTGGCTGTCTGGACAAATGCTTTGGCTGATCTGGAACGGTATTCCTGCCTGCTAAAACCACAGGTGCGCTTTTTTTTTTACCTTTTGCTCAGCAGAATGTATTTTGGGGTGTAATTCTTGGTGTGTACATGCTATGTGTTAGAAGCCTGGAGGTGCTACTTGCATGTTGGGCCTCTGTATGTGGCCAGGTAGTGGAAAAGTCTCACACATGGGGTATCGCCATACTCAGGACGAGTAGCAGAATGTATTTTGGGGTGTCATTTTGGCTATGTACATGCTATGTGTAAGAAAGATCTTCTAAATTGACAACTTTGTGAGAAAAAAAATAGGTTTTCATTTTCTTTCCACATTTTCCAAAAACTTGTGGAAAGAAATGACATGTTCAAAAGACTCATTATGTCTCATAGAATATACATTGGGTTGTTTTCTTTCCAAAATGGGGTCATTTTGTGGGTAATTCCATTGTCCTGGTGCTCCAGGGCCTTCAAAAATGTGATAGGTACTCAGAAAATGAAATGTGTAATTTATGCCTTTAGAACGCCTGATGGTGCTATATGGATGTTGGGCCTCTGTATGTGGCCAAGCTGTGGAAAAGTCTCACACATGGGGTATCGCCATCCTCAGAACGAATAGCAGAATGTATTTTGGGATGTCATTTTGGCTATGTACATGCTATGTGTTAGAAAGATCTTCCCATTGACAACTTTGTGAGAAAAAAATAGGTTTTCATTTTCTTTCCACATTTTCCAAAAACTTGTGGAAAGAAATGACATGTTCAAAAGACTCAGTATGCCTCATAGAATATACATTGGGTTGTTTTATTTCCAAAATGGGGTCATTTTGTGGGTAATTCCATTGTCCTGGTGCTCCAGGGCTTTCAAAAATGTGATAGGTACTCAGGAAATGAAATGTGTAATTTATGCCTTTAGAACGCCTGATGGTGCTATATGGATGTTGGGCCTCTGTATGTGGCCAGGCTTTGGAAAAGTCTCACACATGGGGTATCGCCATACTCAGGACGAATAGCAGAATGTATTTTGGGGTGTAATTGCAATTATGCCTGCACCGTGTGTGAGAAATAACTTGTAAATATGACAATTTAGTGAAGAAAAAAAAAAATCTATATTTCTTAATTTTCCAAAGCATTGTGGGGAAAAAAATTTCAACTTCAAAAAATTCACTATGCCTCTTACTAAATACCTCAGACTGTCTTCTTTCCAAAAAGGGGTCTTTTGGGGGGTTATTGTACTGTCCTGACATTTTAGGGCCTCAAGAAATTAGATCAGTGCATTAGGCCATCAGTGCATTAGGATTGAGACATTTTCAATAATGCGTAGCATGGCTTGTAGACTCTATAACTTTCACACAAACCAATGATCATACAATTATCAGGATTTTTTTTACCAAAGACATGTGGTAGAATACATCTTTGCCTAAATTTTCGACAAAATTTAATTTTTTTGGTTTCTTTTAAAAGAGAAAGTAGAACATTTTGGTTTTTTTTCAAAATATTCGCTCTTTTTTCGCTTATATCAAAAAAAATAAAAAATGAAGTGGTGAATAAATACCACCAAAAGAAAGCTCTATTTGTGTGAACAAAATGATAAAAATTTCATTTGGGTACAGTGTAGCATGACTGAGTAATTGTCATTCAAAGTGAGAGAGCACTGAAAGCTGAAAATTGGTCTGGGAAGGAAGGGGGTGAAAGTGCCCAGTATTGAGGTGGTTAAGGGCTGGTTTACACCATTAAAAAAGCACTCCAGATCACTTCCGGATACGTTTCTGCATGCGTGTTTTTAGCGTGTTCCAGTGTGTTTTGGATGCGTTTCCGGATGCATTCCAGGTGCTTTTTTTTCCTGTTTTTTTTCCCCCACTATACTAGGGTCTGGTGCGTTTTGAAAGCGTACCAGTGCATTCCTGTGCGTTTCAATGCGCTTGTGATGCATTTTACTGTGTTCCAGTACAGTTCAGTGCAGAAAAAATGCAACATGTTCTACTTTTTTTTCTGGAACTAGAAAGCCCTGGAACTGACTGCACTGGTGTGTGAACTATGCCATTAGAAACCATAAAACCACACCGCACCATAAAAACGCACTGGACTGCATGTGGTGTGAACTGGCCCTAAGAAATAAGAGGGGGGAAATATGCACTGGACTGCATCAAATATGCACTGAAACGCATCAAAAATGTGCACAAGCAGAAAAGCATCTGGAACGCATCTGTACTGCGTTTTTATGGTGTGAACTGGCCCTGAATCAAAATAGAGATCCGTGATTCAGCTTAGCTTATCTGTCTCTCCTGTGAGTGATTGGCGGGTCGCAGCGACCAGACCCGCTGATTGGCTCCCACTGTGTCCAATCACAGTGGTGAGAGCGCTCCGGCATCACGCACGAGCGCCCAAAACCACGTGCACGAAATGTATAAGTAGGTGGTTCGGAACTGGTTAATAAGTGGACCTTTCTTTTAGATACAAGGTCCATTTAGGGTTGCCACCTGTCTGAGATTCCGGGTTTTGAATCAGGTGTCCGGGTTTACGTCCACCTGAAACCCGGACACATTATTCCGACAGGAATGTGGCTCGCAACAGGGCTTGACAGGAGGGTGAAGGGGCACTATTTTTCTGTTCGGAGTGCCCAAAGTTGCCCAGGTCTGTTACAATCTTATAGTGTATATTAAAAAAAAATTGCTTTGTGCTGCTAAAATGTTTGCGTTTGGCTTGAAGAAAAAGCGTCAACCCTAAGTCCATTAGATGCCAGATTGTGTAACAGTAAGCTTATAACAATTGTTATTCACAACAAGAAACTCTATCTGTAATAAGTGAAAACCACTCCTTTCCCCTGAAATAAATAGGTAAGCATGCAGTGTTCGTGTGATGTGTGAGCTAAGTGCCAAAGAATGCCTCCGTGACGCCAACGTGACGTCACCTCAGGGCACAGGACACTCCAGTAACCAGTGCGCCCTAGCTTCACGCCCAATGATGTCACAGCCGGAAGTTCGTGTAAGATGGTTACAGGAAGCAGGAAGTAAGGAGCGGATACCTGGGGTACACGGCTGGAAGACCGGAAGAATAAGCAGTAATAGAAAAAAAAAGTTGTAAACAAACAAAAAAAAATCCCGGCAGAGTGTGCCCATGAGCGGAGGGCCATGGTAAGGGGGGTTTAGACTGGCGGCCCAGGCGGAAGAGTTCGGTGTGAGGGGGAGCCTCGGCGCTACCGTCCCGGAAGTCAGAGGCGACATTTGTGGTAAGAAAACTGGGGAAGCAGCTGTCCTGACGGGGCAGGGGGCTACAGGAGCTGTGTGAGGGCAGGCTGGGGCCTGTGGTGCCACAATACGTCCTCTTCCCGAATCTGTGGAAGAGGTAGTGGTGAGGATGTGGCAGGGCGCTGCTCTGTGTATGTACAGACTCCACATGTCACTCTCTATGGTGTGCTTTACATAACTGGGCCAAGAAGTGGAAGGTGTTAAAAAGTATATAGAAATCCAACAACATGGCACAATGAACACGTTAATGTCATTTCAAAAGTCTTTTTAATCCACATTGATTGTTTATAGAGTATTTGGTGATCCTGCCTTGAAGGGCCTTGTTTAAAGTGGATGTAAACCCTCACATATACCCAATGAAGTGAACAGGCCCAGATGATACACAGAGATGAAACAAATCTCCCTACGTAAGTTTTACATGTATATCTGCTGTCTTCAGCTTTATATACTGTTTAGAAAGCGCACGTCCTGTTAGAATTTTCTCTTCCTGATTCACTAGTGGGTAAGGATGAGCTCCGGCGTGTGCGCACAGTCACGTGCAGAGCCCGCCAGGAAGTCGGCACTGCGATTCGCTAATCACAGGGAGTGAGACATTTCCCAATCTCTGAAGCTGAGCATCGGGAAATGTCTCACTGCCTGTGATTAGCACATCGCAGTGCTGACTTCCTGGCGGGCTCTGAACGTGGGCTGTGCGAACACGCTTGAGCTCATCCTTACTAGTGGGTGTAGATTTCTTGCCATACACTGTGAGACAGCTGATTGGAGGAAAGGCGCACACACCCCCCTCCACATACGTAGAGATTTGCAGAGCTTTACTGTGAATAGACCAGCTCTCTGCTAATCTATTTATAGCACCGACCCCTACACCAATTTCACACTGGTTTTATTACAGTGGACAGAAAACTTGTCAGAAGTTATAATGCTAAAACAGAAGAATGGAGCAGGAGAAAGCCACGGGACTTAGCGCTTTAAAGAGAGAAAAGAAAACACTGCAGATATATGTGCCCAGCTCAAATTTCATAAAATGGGATGTACATCCACTTTAAGGCTAGGTTTCCACTAGTGCGACTTGTCATGTGACTTGGGACTGCAAAGTCGCATAACAAGTCATACCCAATGACTTCCAATGAGTACCGTTCATATCTGTGTGACTTCAAGTCGTCCCTGCACTATGGTCCCACTTTAATGCGACTTGAGGTCCATAGACCTCAAGAATACACAGGCATTGTTTCAAGTCTCATCAAAATCGTGAGACTTTCAGATCGCAATAGGGGAAACCTAGCCTAAGGCTTGTCATACATGGTCGAATTTCAAAAGAATTTTCTTTTGAAAATCAGAAAATTTGTGCGTTTTGTAATCCGATGGTGCCACCATTGATTTCGAAATTCGACCAACCAAGCCTTCAATTTCACCGCATGTTACTACAGAAAAGAATTTTCGTGGCTGGGAATCTTCTTTTCTTTCCGGGAATTTTGTTTTCTTGCACATGCGCATTTCTTTTTCGATTACATTTCTCGCACGATTCTCCCCTCATTGATTAGAAAATCGTTTGTTTTTCAAAAAATTTCCAACATGTCCAATTACTCAAATTTGATGGTCGCAAGAAAATCGACTGTTGCTGCAGCCCACTAATGGTGCGAAATACAAACGAAAATTCTTTGATAAGATTTTCAAAAGAAAATTCTTTCAAAATTCGACCCATGTATGGCCTGCCTTAAGCAAGTCTTCAGGCTGCCTTGTTAAATGGATCCTCCCCCTTCCTGCCAGAGCTCCACCATTATTGCACATACGTAGATGCGGGCTCTGCCCTACAGCACAGGGGGGGACAAACAATGGAGACACAGCGTGCAGCAGGGGACACAGGCATCTGGCAGTCGCTGAAGTCTTGAATGCTGAGGTGTCTGATATAAGGAAGGTAGATGATACAGGCTGCCATAGAGGCGAGTATAGTATAAGGATGAGCTCAGGCGTGTTCGCAAACAGCACGTGTAGAGCCCGCCAGGAAGTCGGCATTGCGGAGCGCTAATCACATGCAGTGAGACATTGTCCCGATTGCGTGGCTGCAGAGATCGGGAAATGTCTCACGGCTTGTGATTAGCGCTCCGCAATGCCGACTTCCTGGCGGGCTCTATATGTGCTGTTTGCGAACACACCTGAGCTCATCCTTAGCATAGTAATGTTTCTGTTGCAGTGATCATTTTGTTTCTAACCTTCATTTGGATAGAGTAAGAAAGGGGTAAAACCCTGCAAGGTTTATTTTTGCCATCTTTGTCCCATTGGGGAGATTTCCCTTCACTCTCCCTTCACGGGTACAGAAACATTTCCGAAAATGTTTTTAAATGTATGTGTCCTCTGCACAACATTGTCTATCTAGGCAAAATAACAAAGTTTCCCAGTGTATGTGTAGCTATCTCTCCATTAAGAATGAGCTCCGGGCGTGTTCGCACATTCCGCGTGCCGAGCCCGCCAGGAAGTCGGCACGGCGCTGCGCTAATCACAGGCAGTGAGACATTTCCCGATCTCTGCAGCTGCACATCGGGAAAATGTCTCATCTGATTAGCGCAGCACCGCGCCGACTTCCTGGCGGGCTCGGCACACGGAATGTGCGAACACGCCGGAGCTCATCCTTACTCTCCATGATTGATTGAAGGGTTCCATTTCCTGGGCTCTGTGTATTATATATAGTAGGTTACTTGGACCACAGTTAGTTTCTGTTTCTGTTCTACACGAACACACCCATACAGGTTGTAGCATCAGATTACAGCCTACAGGCATATGTATGAGAACGTTTATGTGTGCGTATATTACTGTATGTACGCCATGTTCATCCTCTGGCCTACAAAGAGTAAAAAGCTTAACCACCTATGGACATTTCATGTTCATTTCTAGTCAATGCAGTTTGTTGTCACTTTTTAACCTGAATTACAAGTGGCCTATGATTTGTGGACTACCTCTGTAAAGGACGGAGCCTAAAGAACACCATTAAAGTGGTCCAGAATTTCAGCTAGTCCAGCACCTTTTAATACCGAGTAGTGAAAATATTGAATTTTTGATTGGTTAAATTAGACAAGCTTTATGACATGTTGCAGTATATTTTTTAAGTTTGTGGCTAATGTTGGCCAAATACAGACATTGTTTCATGCTGTCTCCCTGTGGTTTTCTGATAACAAAACTGACTCTCACACCAATCATGTGACCTGAAGTGCATCCCAATGCCTCCCGATCAGAAGCTGTGACCCAGAGCTGTCTTAGACAGCTCGGTGTGCTGTGAAGACTCAATGAGTGTGCTCTCAGCACACAACCTAGACTACTATGGTTTCATATGTGTGGCGACTGGACTTTAAGGCCCACTTTCTCCTGCCACTCCATGTATGCCTTTTGTTGTCAGGAAGAGGTTAAAGAGAAGCTCCAGGCTCCCTCCAAAAATTAAAAGTCAGCAGCTACAAATACTGTAGCTGCTGACTTTTAATATAAGGACACTTACCTGTCCAGGGATCCATCGATGTCCTCATCCAAGCCGATTCTTCAATTGGCTTCGGGTGCAGACGCCAACATCATAAGAATGGGAAACCGGCAGTGAAGCCTTGCGGCTGCGCTTTGTGAATGGTCCTGTAGTCTTCTGGGGGGGGGGGCGGGGTGCTGCACCAGGTCCACACTGTGCATCTGACCAGAAGTGGTAGTGGGTACCTGTCAAAATCAAAAAAGTTTGTCAGTGGGGGTGTTTGGGTGGGGATGCAAACAAGCGGAACCTCCCCTTTTGGGTGGAGCCCCTCTTTAAGATTTGATCTGACCTGAACAAAAGTTTACCAAAAATTGCGTGATTGTCTACTTGATTGGATGTAATTTGAGTGGTTAGGTTAAGGTGGGGCAAATTAACACTAGAATGGACAGCTGCCGGGGCGCTTACCTCTTCGGCAACTGTCTGTTCCCGACTTGGTAGGGGGCGGTGTGGTGCGTTATTTAGCACATCACACACAGTTCCCTTTTTTTTTTTTTTTTTTTTTTTTTTTTTTTTGATTTGTACAAACTTTTTTTGAAGTGTACGAAAGTGCACTTCATGTCAGTCAACTCACTTCTTGACCTCAACTCGCATTAAAGTCAGACCAAAGTAGTACAGGAACTACTTTGAAGTCGCACAGGTATGAATGGTACTCATTGGAAAACATAGGGTACGACTTGTCATGCAACTTTGCAATCCCAAGTTGCAGGACGTCGCACAAGTGTGAAAGGGGCCTTAGACTTGCACAGTGCATAGTTGTTGATACATTTTGGTAAATTTGTTAAATTTTGTTAATCCAAACAAATTCTAAAAGAGCAAATAAAATAATATAGAGTCAAGTCAATACTCAAGTAATTTTGTAATTGAAGGTTATTAAAAAAATGACCTTTCCTTTTCAATCTGCAGCTCTGTAATTTTCTGTAAAATGCAATATGGCTACCTGGAGGTGTTCTGTACACAGATGTTGTAGAGAACGCCCCCCAGAGATGTAATTTCATGCTTGTGTGATTGGCTCACTGAAATGTTGTTTTTGGTGAGATACTCTCAAAGGGAAATCTAAAGGGATACAGACCCTGCCACTTTCCTCATTAGAACCCTAGAAATGCTATGTGCCTGGGGGTGTTTTTTTTTTTTTTAAATTCCTTCTGCTCCTTAAAATGCTAACAATAAAAACGTTTTTTGTTTTTTTTCTTGACTGAAAGTATATTAAAGGATGGCCGTGTCGCCTGCCGCCCTGCTACACAGTAAGCTCCCATATGGGGTGTCTAGAGGCGGTGGGTAATACCCTTATCACAACATTAGCATTGATATTGCTTTTGATGTTTGAGGACGATTATGACTCATGTTTTGCCACTGTGTTCACGTATGACTTTTCGTTATATTTTATAATGTACAACAGAATGTACAAATGTTTCCTATTCCTTTATAAAAAAAACTCAATAAAAACTTATTGAAGGATAGAACCCTGTAAATGCAGCAGCTGATTAATAATTATAAAGTCCTTCCCGTACAGATTCACTGAGCACAAACAGCTAATTCTTCCGAATAACAAAAGGTAGGAATTTGCAACAAAAATTGTTAAAATCCTTGCAATGTACATAGATCACCCAGAGGGGAGAGTTTTTTTTTCTCAACTAAAGCGGAGTTACTCTTTAACCACTTAAGGACTGGAAGATTTTCCCACTTCCTGACAGGCCATTTTTTGCGATACGGCATTGCGTCGCTTTAACTGACAATTGCGCGTTCGTGCGACACTGTACCCAAACAAAATTGACATCCTTTTTTTCAGACAAATAGAGCTTTTTTTCTGGTGGTATTTGATCACCTCCTGCGGTTTTTTATTTTTTGTGCTATAAACAAAAAGAAGAGCGACGATTTTGAAAAAAAAAAAATTTTTTGACTTTTTGCTATAATAAATATCGAAAAAAAAAAAAAAAAAAAAAAATATATATATATATATATAATATAAAACTAAATTCTTCATCAGTTTAGGCCAATATGTATTCTTCTACATATTTTTGGTAAACAAAATTGCAATAAACGTATATTGATTGGTTTGGACAAAAGTTATAGCGTCTACAAAATAGGGAATAGATTTGTGGCATTTTTATTTTATATATATATATATATATATATATATATATATATATATATATATATATATATATATATATATATATATATATATATATATATATATATATATATTTTTTTTTTTTTTTTTTACTAGTAATGGTGGCGATCAGTGATTTTTAGCGGGATTGTGACGGACAGATCAGACACCTAACATTTTTTACACTTTTGGGAACCAGTGACATTATTACAGTAATCAGTGCTAAAAATATGCACTGTTATTGTACTAATGACACTGGCAGGGAAAGGGTTAACATCAGGTGCGATCAAGGGGTTAAATGTGTTCCCTGAGTGTGTTTTCTAACTGTACGGGTGACTGTGTGTCTGGGACAACACACAGATTCGTCTTCCTGCATAGCAGAAAGACAGCATCTGTGTGATCTCCCCTGTCAAAATGGAGATTTGCCTTGTTTACACAGGCAGATCCTCATTCTGTCACTGCGTGTAACGACCGCGGGTGGTCGGCGGACATCGAGTCCATGCACGCCCACAAATCGCTGTATACGAGCCGATGTACAATGATGGTGATTTGCGGGATCGAGCCACGACTGCGGTGGCTGGTCCTTAAGCAGTTAAACTGTTAATAAAACCCAACCCCAAAATGTAACATATTGCAGATTATCAGTGCTTTTAGATGTGGTGGCTGCCTTAATTTTTATTTTTTTCATTTTGTTTTTGCTCTGGCCAGTAACACATCTCCTGTCTTAGGGTGCTTATGCTTTGAATAAGGAAGCAACAGAGAGATACCTTTTGGACAGCAGCATTGTCAGTCCGGAGGGAGGGGAGTATTAGATGTACTGGCAGATTTGGATACACTCATAAATTGAAATGAGAGAGACAGGGAAAATGAATGCACTGGCTGTATGCTTCTTCCAGGTCTGTGACTCATCAGATAAAAGGGCCAGGATCATCATAATCATGCACAAGTCAGTAATGACTGTGTGTGTGTGTATATGTATATGTATATATATATATATATATATATATATATATATATATATATATATATATATATATATATATATATATATATATATATATATATATATATATATTTACACACCACACATTTTTGTAAATTTTTTATTATATCTTTTCATGTGACAACACTGAAGAAATGACACGTTACTACAATGTAAAGTAGTGAGTGTACAGCTTGTATAACAGTGTAAATTTGCTGTCCCCTCAAAATAACTCAACACACAGCTATTAATGTCTAAACCACTGGCAACAAAAGTGAGTACACCCCTAAGTGAAAATGTCCAAATTGGGCCCAATTAGCCATTTTTCCCTCCCCGGTGTCATGTGACTCGTTAATGTTAAAAGATCTCAGGTGTGAATGGGGAGCACGTGTGTTAAATTTGGTGTTATCACTCTCACTCTCTCATACTGGTCACTGGAAGTTCAACATGGCACCTAATAGCAAAGAACTCTTTCTGAGGATCTGAAAAAAAGAATTGTTGCTCTACATAAAGATGGCCTAGGCTATAAGAAGATTGCCAAGACCCTGAAACTGAGCTGCAGCACGGTGGCCAAGACCATACAGCGGTTTAATAGGACAGGTTCCACTCAGAACAGGCCTCACCATGGTTGACCAAAGAAGTTGAGTGCTCAGTGTCATATCCAGAGGTTGTCTTTGGGAAATAGACGTATGAGTGCTGCCAGCATTGCTGCAGAGGTTGAAGGGGTGGGGGATCAGCCTGTCAGTGCAAGGACCATACGCCGAACATTGCATCAGATTGGTCTGCATGGCTGTCATCCCAGAAGGAAGCCTCTTCTAAAGATGATACGTGTATTTTTTTCCAAAAAAATCACGCTTTTAAGCAGGGCTGCAGATAGGCCAGTTCAACCAGCCCTGTTGTAGCGGGCCTGGCGTCCAGGGCGGGCCAGAGCAGCCTCGCAGACAGTCGGCGTAGAACAGGCTTTCTAAATTGCACCCCCCACTAAGCCGCTCCTACTGGCTTAGGTTGGAGTATTATTGCTATTTTCTGGGCCCCTCTCTGATGATATGTGCTGGTGGGAGTGAGGGATTTTTTTTTCTCATTTTTGGGCGCATGAGCAGTGCATTCTGCGCCGCGCTACATGTCCTGGCCACCTGCTGCGGCTGCCCATTTCCTTTCCTGGCAGAGTGATCTTCCTCCACTCAGGAGTAGTTGGCGACAGAGAGTGAGAGGCTGTTAGGCAGCGGCAAGACAGCTGACGGCATCCAGGAGGAGAGGGGAAGCCAGAATTCATCGTGGCTGCTGCAGAACCCCTGTAGGTGGGTGAAAGATATACACTGCACATTACTATGTCACCTTCTATAATACACAGGCAGCAGTTTTTCTGTCACTGTGTCACATGACATGGCTGTTAGGTGCTGATTTTGTTAACTTATTTGTAATAAGTTAACAAGGGCACCCAACAGCCATGTCCTAGGACACACTGTGACAGTGCCAGCCATGATAGAGCACCTGCTGCCTGTGTGTTATTATAATGCTGATGATCTTAACCTGCATGGGTTGCTGTCTGCTATAAAGGCTTCTTTCACATAGAGTTGAATCCGCATGTTCAGTGGGGGATCTGTCCGCTGATCCGATTTACATGCGATTATTTTTTCAAGGAGGGGCCAGGGGAGGGGTTGAGGGAGCTGAAGGGGGTTCCATCAGGTAGGCTGTACGGGGCCCCCTGATTTCTATCAGCGGCCCTGCTTGTAAGACTGCTGAGAAAATACGGTGTGACGTAAAGTATTGCAAAGACCACCATTTTATTCTCCAGGGCAGCCCTTAAAGCATTTTGCGAGTGGAAAATGAGGGCTGGCAAGAATGGGCTGCCTCGGAGGGGGGGATGAGCAATGGTGGGCACTGACGAGGCTGCATTGATGAGCACTGGTGAGGCTGCATTGATGAGCACTGGTGAGGCTGCATTGATGGACACTGGTGAGGCGGCACTTATAAAGTTGTTGTTAATATTTATTTTTGTAACTTAATTCTGCATAAAACATTTAAGTGTCATGAGATAATTTATGAGAGTGTGTTTAGGGGCGGGGCAAGGTGGGGATTGTGTGGGGCAACTGGTGGTGAGTAACCCTTAAGGCCTGGCTAGTAGCTCAGGACTTGAAATTTTAAGCCCTACTCTAGGGTGTCTAAAAAAATATATATAAAGTTTGGGGGTTCTAAGTAATTTTCTAGCAAAAAAAAAAAAGATTTTAAACAACAAATTGTACACTCACTACTTTACAATGTAGCAAAGTGTCATTTCTTCAGTGTTGTCACACAAAAAGATATAATAAAATATTTACAAAAATATGAGGGGTGTACTCACTTTTGTTAGATACTGTATATGTCCTTTTTAAGCCATGCTCACTTTTTTTTCTGCACAACACTGCACATGTATGGTGTGAATAGGGCACACAAAAAACATTTTTTGCGTATGTGTCACGTTTACACACACCATACATATGCGGTGATGTGCAGAAAAATGCAGCTCAACCGACATGGTTTGATTAAGCCCTGAGCCTGTTTGTTTATGATATCACAAATAAAACTATATTGCTTTTGCTTTCATATTTACTTGGCAGTAACCCCTTTGAGTCAAATAGAAAGTGATTTGACATTGGTTGTCCAACTAACTGGTACATGGCTTTAGAAACTGAGGGAGAGAAACACAGCAAAATTAAAAAGAAAAAATCCCCTTGAAGTTTGTTCCACTGCAGTCTAAGATGGCACAATTCAGTAAACCCACGACCCAGCAAAAAGTGTCCACCCTTTTGTTTAATTTCTCAGGATTTTCCTTCTCCCTTTTCATATGGGATAGGGCCTGAAAAAGTTAAGCCCCGTACACACTAGCAGAATGTCAGAAGACATTTGCCGGTTCAAAAAAGGTAACGGCTGACATTCTGCCTGTGTGTATGTCGGTCTGTCCGACAGAAGTTAGTCGGCTTCTGTTGAACGTGCATGCTGGAAAACCCACAGCCGATCGAATGTCGATCAGCAATCTTAGCCAATGGCAGAGAGCTGGGGGGGGGGGGGGGGGCGCATCCACCTGTCAGAACACAACAGCTCAGCGCGGGAGGTTGCTGAACTAACCTCACATGGTTAGTACAATGTCTCCGACCGAGCTGTCAGTGCAACAAAAAAACTGTTGGTGTGTACCCGGGTTTATTCTATAAAGGGGTTTCTCAGGAGGGATTTTTCAAAGAAACATTTTAGATGACCCCTAGTTTTCTACCCCTTTTTACCCTGCTTTGCAGTCTTTAGGTTGAAGAAAACAGGGAGTGGTCACAGGAAGGGGAGAGAAGATTGAGGACAGCAGCTGGCTCCTAAGCCTCGGTTCACACTGGGACGACTTGTCAGGCGACCTAGGTCGCCTGACAAGTAGCGTCCCGTTCAGTACAATGGAACCGTTCTAATCGGAGCTCCGACTTAGAAAAAGGTTCCTGTACGACTTTGGGGGTGACTTGGGGTGACTTGCATAGACTTCTATACAGAAGTCGTTTTGCAAGTCGCCCGGGCAGTCGTGTGCAGGTCGCCTCGGTGAGGCGACCTGCAAGTCGTGCCGCCTCTGGTGTGAACCGAGGCTAAGTGTAATTGCTTGCATGTACTGGGCCATGGATTGCATCTCATTCCTCTGATCTTGCATATATCTTAGGTATGGATGCCTTGATCTAGTGTCTACATTGTAGAAGTGCTGGGTATGGTGGTGATTGAAGGGAAATTCATAGTTGCCAATATAATTTTTTTTGAATGGCCTTAAAGCAGGGCTTGACAAATTTTGCTTAGAATCTAGGAGCCAGCTGAAAAAGTTAGGAACCAGTTTAAGTCCTCTGCCTAGTGCCCAAAACTGCATGTCCTGTGCGTCGGTGCAATAAGAATTGCTCACGCCTGATGCCAAGTGAAAAAAAGCTGAAAAAAAATCAACTTTTTTGCAAAATCTTATTATCTTATTAAAAAAAAAAAAGTTTTTTTCTCCTTCACTGATGTGCACTGATTGGCTGCACTGATGAGCTGCAATGATGGGCAATGAAAGGTGGCAATATTAGGCAACACTGAGGTGGCACTGATGGGCGCTGTCGGGCAGCACTAATGGGCACTGATAGGTGGAACTGAGGAAATGGCACTCCACATCCACAGCGGCAGTAAGGAGCGGGCGACCGATCAAGCCCGCAACCAGAACCCCAGCTGTTAAACTGGAAAGATGATGTTGGAGGTGGGCGGGCAGTGAGAGCAAGCCGCACTCATCACAGCACTGCCCACCAGAGGAGGAGCATGTTTCCTGCTGCAGCAGGCCGCAAAGTGCGGCATCAGTTTTGGCCAGCCCCCCTAAGTCTGTGCACCAGTGGGGGGGCGGACCACATCGCAGGAATCCAGACCGCTGCTGCGGTGTAGCCCAGGCGCCAGAATTCAATTTCCAGTCGTAATTGCGACCTGGCGCCTGGGTTTTGTCGAGCTCTGCCTTAAGCCCCATACACACTATCAGATTTTCTGCTGATTTTTTCTTTCAGATTTACCAAAACTATATAATATGAGGTCAAACCTTAGGAGTTTCACTTTGTATGCAATCAGGCAGGCCCTTGCACTACATGGTTTTGGTAAATCTGAAGACAAAAATCAGCAGAAAATCTGATAGTGTGTATGGGGCTTTAAAGTAGAGGAGGCCTCCCCCCTCCTCTTTACGAAATGGAGCTTTTTCTGCTGGGGGGAGGGTGTTGCAGGGTATCCACCTCCATTGCCTAGGCGATCCAAGCAAAAGTTATTCCCCCTACGCCCCCTCCACAGTCTTCAGGGACTTGTCATAGGTCCCAGAAGACTGCTGGACCATTTACAAAGTGCAGGGTGGCTCACACATGTGCAGTGGCCAGCTGACTGTGAACCTGCAAGCTGTCACAGTTGGGTGTCCACGGTTGAGATGTCAGGGACAGACACCGATGGAAAGAATGGCTCTGGTGAGCACATCGCTGGATCGTGGAACCAGATTTCCACCCAAGAGTGGAACTTAAGCTTTAACTACTTCAATACCAGGCACTTACACCACCTTCCTGCCCAAGCTAATTTTCAGCTTTTAGTGCTGTCGCTGTTTAAATGACAATTGCGCAGTCATGCTACCTTGTACCCAAACAGAATTTTTATCAATTTGTTCCCACAAATAGAGCTTTCTTTTGGTGGTATTTGATCTCCTCTGTGTTTTTTATCTTTTGCGAAACAAATAAAAAAAAGACCTAAAATTTTGATAAAAAAAAAAAAAAAAAAGTTTTTCTTTTGTTTCTGTTATAAAATTTTGTAAATAAGTTTTCTCCTTCACTGACGGGCACTGATAAGGTGGCACCGATGAGGTGGCACTGATAAGCAGCACTGATGGGCACTCATGGGTGGCACTGATAGGCGGCACTGAAAGGCTGCACTGATGGGTACTTATGGGTGGCACTGATAGGCGGCACTGCTGAGCATTGATAGGCATCGCTGATGGCACTGGCAGGCATTGGGGATGGGCACTGATTGGCAGCTGCCTGGGCACTGATTGACCTTTCCCTGGTGGTCTAGGGTGGCATACCTGGTGGTCCTGGCGGCATCCTGGTGGGCATCCGAGGGGGGGGGGTTGCGCTGATAAACAATCAGCACAGACCCCCTCTGTCAGGAGAACAGCCGATCGGCTCTCCTCTACTCGCGTCTGTCAGACGCGAGTGAGGAAAAACCGAGCAACGGCTCTTCCTGTTTACATCATGATCAGGGATGATTGGACACGGCTGATCACGTGGTAAAGAGCCTCCGTCAGAGGCTCTTTACCGAGACCGGTGTAGCGGGGTGTCAGACTGACACACCGTTCGCCGCGATGCGCGCCCCCAAGTGGCGCCATAATATCATGTCCACCCAAAACGAGAGCCGCGCCACCCAGCCCAGCCGTCATTTGACGATGGGCGGGCGGCAAGTGGTTAAGGACTGCTCACCCCCTGACATGCCACATTTGGCATGTCATTTTTTGGGGGGGCAGTGGGTACCTAGTTTTGACAGGTACCCAGCTCCCACTTCCGCTCACGCCGCCTAGGCCACTCCTCCTCTCCCCCTCCCCTCTCTCCAAGCCGCAAGCTGTCACAGCCGGGTGCCCACACTTGCAATGCCGGCGCCGCAGAGAGAAGAGGGAGAGAAGCGAGGCTTCGGGCAGCCACATCGCTGGACCGTGGGACGGGTGAGTGTGTGTGTTTATTAAAAGTCATCAGCTACACTTTTTGTAGCTGCTGACATTTAATAAACAGAAAAACGACTGAAACTCCGCTTTGGGGTTAAACTATGGCTTACAATTAGTAAAAAAAATATATAAGCTGCAGCACATATGGTCCATGTACAGAATCCCACAAGTTACACATATACGTTATATGTGTGTGTGTGTGTGTTTTGGGGTGGCGTGTTGCAAGTCGTTCTGCTATGCCATAACCCTTACAGTGGCAGCAGTAAAAGGGTTAAGATACATTTTAATGCGTGTATGTGTTTTATAGCCTTTTTGTAATTGTTATGAATAAGCATTGCCCACCTATTTTGGATATATAATATTAGAGTAAAGGGTTGTTTTCCAAGTCTTCAGGGACAGGTGATTGGCGCCACCCTCTATAGAAGACGCAATACCTAAAGCAGTTTATTGTTCCTACCCCCTCATTCTCAGTTTTCATTGTTTCCTGCCTCAAGGATTACATTTTATAATGTTTGATGTTTTAGCCTGCACAGGTGGTTCGAGTCTACCCCTGGGTTTTATCCTGTCCCCTTACCTGCTTATCTGAAGATTTCCTATTTTTAAGATGCCAGATCTTGCCCCATTTTTTGTTGCTGGACAATTTTCCTTCCGAATGCCAGGGGTGCTGGTTGCGTCTGTCTTTGGCTTCAGCTGGCTCTAGGGCTGGCTGGGTCTCAGAGGTGTCCAAAGATGGCACCAAGCATTTCTTCTGCTGGCGGGTGATGACGCAATTCTGCTACAGCCAAGCTTAAGAGAGGTGGGCCCTGTTTTACTGGCTGCCGTTCCAGCATTACGAGAAAATGGGATGATTGTCCTATTTATTTTTTGTATATTGCTCATGCTTTTACTGTAACAAGGACGTGGGTCTCCTCTGCATTCTGTATCTTGCTAAAGAGGTGTGAAAATGCAGACCTGGCTTCTCATCTGGAACTAGAGCTTCATTGTGTGAGTTAAAACTCGGGTGTTTCGAGCTTCCATCTAGGAGGTAGCAGGATTGTTGAGTTTTTGCATCTTAATATTTCCCTGCTTTCTCTATACTAAAAGCCACATAAATATAACAAAAAGTGTCAATTGTAAATCAGGCTCTTATATGCTTTTGGCAAGGCTCTACACGTGAAGTGTGTTATAGTATTTTCAGGGTCTGAGACTGCTTCCATTGTGAAAGATTTTATGAATTCCATGCAAGGCAAAGTGGTCTTGACATTTTGCGCCTTTAAGTCGGCCTTAGACAATTTGAATCATGTATTGGCAGGCTGAATGTACCCAAGTATATCGAACGATCAACTTGATTACAACTAACCTGACAGATTTTAGATGCGATTATCGCTAGCGGCTGTTGTGAATGCTAGCAATATTCACTGTCTTCTCTCGGCAGAAGGTGAGGCTATCTTTGAGGTAGATAAGGAGGATGTGGTGGGAAGTTATGCTGTTTTTTTTCCCTGTTGAAGAAACTAACCTGCTCCTAAAGCCCTCTAAAAACAGATTGATAATATCCCTTCAGCACGGGATGTTCTATATAGGGGTCTTCAGGAATGAAAAATGTAGAACCTTTCAAGTCAATCAGTCTCTATGGGATATGGTCCTATGAGCCAGAGAGAAAGTTGTTTATGTCCCCATCATGTATGTGTAGGTTTCCCTTTAGACTGGAAAAAAAGATATTTTTTAAGTGCCCAAAAAAATGCACTTTTGTCACAGATGTAAAAAAAAAAAATCATATCTGTCGAGAATACAGGATTGATTTTATGGATAAGAAGGCTGATTCCTGAGAACCTGGGATGCTTTTGCTTTTTTCTTGGGCCAGACTTTGGCATCCATTTGTTTGGTTTGAAATCTGGATGCATGGGTGTAGAGACTGAATCCCTCTCTCTTTAGGATACACCTATTGAACAGGCTAGAGTCCTCGTCTTTGGTTGCTAAATCAGTGGCCTTTTTTTGGCAGATCCCGCTGTTGAGTCAGTCAAGGCCACAGGTAGGGCTGCTGCTCTGATCAATTCTGCTAGGAGAGCCATTTGGCTCGAGGCCTGAGAAGGGGATCTTAATTTCAACAATAGACTGCGGTATTTCCTTTTGAAGTAAACAAAATTTTTTGGTTCTGGCTTGGAGACTGTTTTAATTTATTTTGAGAAGAGAGAAATTTCCCCTTAAACATAATAGATTTTGCAACAAGAAAATGTTCTGTAACCAGAAAAACAGATCTCTGGCAGGTTACAATAAAGATTAGACAACCAAAGTGATGATCAGTTGACGACTTGGGGAAAGGTGGTGTCCAGCTAACTTTTAGCAAACCCCGAAAGGAAAGCAAGTGATGCCAGCTCAGGGGTAGAGGGGAAGGCTTTTTAAAAAAAAAAAAAAAACAATGGGAAGAAGTCTGCATAAACCTATTTGTGTGGCAAATCAGAAGCAAAGGTGATCGCCTAGAATTTTTGTCGTCCCCGCCAGCTCTCTTACTGCCAGTTTTACGTAGCAGACCTTCCAAAAGACTAAGGGAATGCAGAAGTGCTAATATTTGTCTTGTACCTTTTAAGAACAACAGCTCAATTTGCAAGTCTTGGAGAACTAGTGCTTTCTCAAGGGTTTTACTCCTGTGCGTTTCTAGAATGAAAGAGTTCAGGAAAATGCAGGTTGATTTTTAACTTGGGGTGGGGGAATCCTTTACAAAGGTTTTAAAATGCAGTGCATTTATTTAGTAAGGAATTTTCTATTGCAGGGAGTTTTCGTGGTTGCTCTGGATCTCCAGGATGCCTAACTGCATGTTCCCATACACCATTCTCATAAATTTCGCTATTCAGACCAGGAAAGGCATACTATATTGGCAATTTGGAGCTTTGCCATTTGTTCTCTTTGCAGAACGCCGGATCTTCACAAAGATCCTGGCAGAAGTAATGGCATATTTCTGGCTTCAAACATTCCAACAGTTCCTTATCTAGACTTTTTTTTTTTTTTCAGTTCAGGCAAAAAATTAACCTCCAAATTCTACCTAGCCTTCCAGAACTTTGAGAAGATCTGGATAGCATTCTAGTGCTACCAGAATAGGATTCTATGGGTCTGTCCTGGTGGATGGTTCTACAAAACATCAGTCTGTGTCATACATGTGCGCAGTCAAGAACAGATAGATGCCCTGACTTAAAGTGGATGTAAACCCAATGTCATCCTTTCTAAACTACTGCCATAGGGGTTATCTATAAGGATATACATGCCTCCTGCATGTATTTTTACCTGTCAAATGTCTCCCCTCTGTCTGTTATGAGACCCGAAAAACTGCAGATTCTGTGGGTGGGTCTGTTGTCTCGGTGGGTGGAGTCGTGATGTCAGTAGGCTCCCCGCCCACCTCTACACTCCCCTTGTCAATATGCATTTTCTCCTGTGTATTTCTTACACTGAACTTTTAACATCCAGTGAAAAGACAGGAAAGTAACCACATGACTTCAGCATGCCAAATCATGGTGAGGTGTGGAACAGCCAATCCTTGCAGAGCTGCTGAAGAAAGGAGTGGGGGAGGGAATTTAAAAATACTGCATGTCTCTTAGGCTAATGCACAAGATGTAAATCACCTGTCACTCACAGCAAGGGGGAGGATTTGACAAAGTTTTTCTCTGTTTGTCAAGTTTTATCTCACTGAACAATAAAAGAGGATTGCTCAGAGATGGATTAACTTTTTGTGGCAAGACTGGGCTCAAATGATAGGAAATCTTATACTCTACATTATGACATAAAAAAAAAAAAAAATCGGGTTTACATCCACTTTAAGTAGTGTGTTTTCTTTTGGCTTTTGTTTTCCCCTTTTTTTCATTCTTACCTTTGATCATCTGAAAGATTCTACAAGACGAAATTCAAGTAATTCTGATTGCTCCCTGGTGGCCCTAAGGGGCATCACCAGTTCAGTCAAGTTTTTTGCTAAGAAAAAGCTGAATACTGATTCAGGTTTACATCACATTTATATTACTTTGCTTTGCACATCGGTGTTAGTTCAGTTCAGTTTACATTAGGGCCGAAATAACTAATCGTTTATGAAATGAATCGATTACTATTTTCATAATTGATTAATCGGCCAGTAACATAATGGGGTTAAGAAAAACTAAAATTAGCCCTTTATAGTACAAAAAGAGCAAATCACTACTGTAAATATTACTTTCACTGTTCCACAGTAAAAAAATGAACCCCTTACAGTAGCGATTTGCTCTTTTTGTAGGCCTGGTTCACAGCTATGTGTTTTTTGGTGCTTTTTTGCAGAAACACACTACAGTTCATTTAACATGGTTTCCTATGGGACACGTTCACATCTATGCTTTTTTTTTCAGCCGCTGCGTATTTGGAAAGGGTCAAGGACTTTTTTCAGCTCAAAACTGTGCTTTTTTGGTTCAATATACTTTCGAGGAGAAGCTGCAGAAAAGCATGTAGTGTGTTTTTGCAGCAATTTGTTTTTTTTATCTGCCCAACAACAAATTGGCCAAAAAAAGCATAAAAAATCGCAGCAAAATCATGTTTGCAAAAATCAAAAAGCACTGCAGAAATGGATCAAAAGCAAACTGCATAGGTGTGCACTGAGCCTTATGCTGGCCACACCGATCAATTTTCAGACGAGAATATTCATACGAAAAATCTTTGTACATTCGCTGAATGAAAGAATGTTGTTTGAAAATTTCACTTGCTTTTAACATTCTGTTTTAAAATGAATGTAATTTCTGAACAAAAACCACATACACTGTCTAAAAATTCCTTCGACCAAGAAGTTTTCTATTATTTCTAAATTTTCCCGTCACTGTGGAACGTCGATTTGACCTCACTAAGTCCTCATGCACACGGATGTTTTTACAGCTGCTTTTTTGAGCTTTTTTTGCAGCTTAAAAAGGCCTGTCTATGTTAGTCTATGGCTTCA
This sequence comes from Aquarana catesbeiana, assembly GCF_042186555.1. Taxonomy (NCBI): domain Eukaryota; kingdom Metazoa; phylum Chordata; class Amphibia; order Anura; family Ranidae; genus Aquarana; species Aquarana catesbeiana. Next base: position 568,141,064 of record NC_133324.1, read on the forward strand.
TGCCCACCTAGGCGTTTTTGAGCTGCAAGTGGCATAGGCGTTTTTAAGCTGTAAAAAAAACCCAGGACCAGTGGGTTCTGAAAGACGTTTTTCAGCTGTAAAAACGCTCTAACGCTGAAAAACGCTGAAAAACGCTCAAAAAACGTCATTCACCAACGTTTTTTAGCGTTTTTGATCCATTGAAAAAAAAAAAATTTTTGAAAAAAAAAAACGCTAACGCGGAAAAACGCTAAAAACCGCTATTGCAAAAACGCTGAAAAAAGCTGAAAAAAGTTTTAAAAAATCACTGCAAAGATACTGGCGTTTTCATATCTCTTCTGTCTGTTATTCTCAGAGTGGATTAGAGATTTTTCTCCCTAACCATATAGTTGGTTATTTATATTTACCACTGCATAGAGATATTTAAGAATAAATTGCCTTTTTTTTAAACTTTACATATTAACTAAATTATACACCCCACTTTTTTTAAGGTTATTAACTAATTCATCTAAACAATCGGCCAACTAATCGATTATGAAAATAATCGGTAGTTGCAGCCTTAGTTTACATCCATTTGCAGTTCAGTTCAGCTCAGTTCAGTTTACATTGATATACACCAGTTTTTTCTTTTCCAATCGTTTTTATTAAGGTTTTAAAGCATACAGATGTAAAACCGTACAATACAGTATATAGAAGTACTGGTACATGATAACATTGACATACAGCATTGGTCGTTAAGGAACCAGTATAACGCTATTTTGGGCTATGACTATAATTCCAAAGAACAGAAGAAACATCCTCTGGAGAGGAACTGCATGACCGGGGGGCACTCTCACCTAAGACGAGGGGTCATCTCAGCCATGAAACTATCACGGTAGCCTGTCATTATTTTTGAATACACAGCCTGCAAACGGGAAGTGGGACCAATGGTGGTTGACCAGTGGTCCTACATTACTCTCCAAACTACCAAAGGGTTTAATAAGTAGGAAAAAGAGGAAAAGGTAAAGAAAATGAAGAAGAAAGAGGAAAGGCAGCAAGCCTCTCCTGGGGCACTAAGAGGTTAGCCTCAGATCTGACGAGGCTGTCCCCATTAGGTAGGTGTTCAGGGGTCCCAGGTTTTTTCAAATCAGGAAAGCTTGTGCTGTAGGATGGCAGAGAGGTGTTCGTTTAACATTATCCAGAACAGCTTGTTCTTTGGGTGGGTCGGTCTTGGGGCTCCCCCAACAGGGTGTCCGAGGAGTGCCTGTTGCAGGGACTTAGTCATGTTGGTCCCTGTGAGAGAATAGATAAAATTGTATATTCCTGTTCCCATTTTTCCATATAAGGGAATTTGTCATCTGTGGAGGTCAGAATGCTGTAATTCTTGGACACCGTATTTATCGGCGTATTACACGCACAGGCGTATAACACGCACATTCATTTTAAGAGGGAAGTTTCAGGAAAAAAACTTAAATTTTTTAAATAAGGAATGCACATCTGCAGCCTCACAAGTGCCATCTATGCAGCCTCATCAGTCCACATCAATGCAGCCTTACAATTGCCATCAATGCAGCAGCCTCACCATTGCCATCAATGCAGCCTGATCGATGCTCATCTGCAGCCCAAAGGGGACAGGGAGGGGGGGCGGGACGAGCACCGACAGATTACATACAGTGAGAATCTCCTATGATAGACAGAACAGTGGTCCAATGGCGTCCCAGGAGACAGGACTTCCTATTACAGAGGCTGCCAAGTAAACAGGAGATTCTCACTGTATTTAATCTGATGGCGCTCGTCCCGACCCCTTCCCTGTCCCCTCCGAGGCAGCTAAAATTTAAGTATTGGCGTATAACACGCATGCACTATTTGCACCCAATTTTCATGGTGAAAAAGTGAGTGTTATACGCCAATAAATACAGTATATACCCCGAACAGGTATCAATGTGTATTCCATTGCGATTGTTGTAGATAAGAGATAAAGTGGGCTATCTGATGACACTGAGGTATAGAAACGAAACTGGAATTTAATTTTACACCAGGGATCTACATTTTATTTAAAGGGCACCACGTGTTTATAAATAGAGCAGCGCCATACCTACTACCCTCAAACACCTTTCAGTTGTGCGTTTTTGCTGCTTGACAAAACATGCAAAAATGCTCAGTTGCTAAATTTGCTATGTTAGCTTCTTTAGCACATTTTTAAAGCGGAGGGAGGCTCATTCAAATTAATGGTGCCACATAAAAAAAAGCTCTAAAAACATGAAGCTGCATCATCGCTTAGGTGTGAGCAGGGCATTAATCACATCCTCTAGGGGCTGGTATTTGGCCATTGATGGCCACACTAACAACTGTTATATAGATTTTTTTTTTCCTGCTGTGGCTGTAGTGATTTAGATGCTGATTGTATGTATGTATGTATGTATGTATGTATGTATGTATACTGTACAGTATGGGACTGATACACAGTTTACCTAGACAAATCCTCTTCCCAGTTATACTGTTTTCTGCTCAGTGTAAATGATTCAGATATATAGTAAACCTCCATGTGGTGTATATTTTTTTTCCCCAGTGGTCAGTATATTGTAGTTGAGTGAGAATACAGGGTATGTGAGGAGGGGAAGTATATGATATATAGGGGCAGTATGGGGATGTTCTTGGAGGCTAGGATTCGGATTTAAAGTGTTACTAAACCCGCAACAGTAAAATCAGCCTGTATATGCAGTAAAGCATGCTTGTTATACTCACTGTGGAATCTAAGGGTCAATCCTCTGCATTATCTAAAAAGGCTGTTTGATCCTATATTTTCTGATCCTCTTCTTCTTCCACTGTCCCCAATCCATCTGCTGATAGTACAGAGCCTTGGGGGCAAGCTGCACGCGCTCAGTTTGGTGTTTATTGCTAGAGAGAGTTTTTTTTTTTTTTTTTGGGAGAGTGCATGTGATCAGCACAGAGCCAATCAGCACTGCCCAGACAGAGGGTCAGGGGTACTGCAGCCTCATAGGACAATCGGGGGGATAATGAAAACTCCTCCTACAAGCTTTAACCAGTGCTTAGCCAGACACTGATAGAACTCACAGGGCTGCTCTAACTGCTCTCGAGAAAAGGTATTTAGCAGTTTATATTTACTAGAACTATTGCATTTCCATGTTCAGTGTACTGTGGGAGACCAGATATAGTGAATGCAGGGTCCTGTGTTTAGTAACACTTTAAGGAGATGGAATGGAAAGATATTTGGATTGTAGGAAGTCCCTGGGGTCAGCAGATTATCTACCAGTAGTAAGGATATTATGAAGTTCATAGTTTTAAGTGCATTTAGGGTAAAAGTGTAAAATCATACATTCATTTCCAGATTGGATTTAAATTATTTCTACCCTACTCTTATTAATCTGATCAATCTTAAAGTTCGTAAACGTACTTTGTGATAATCCCACACATTTACTAACTTGAATTCTGTGACACGTGTACTGTGTGCGGGCACTGCTGTCACACATTTAATAGAGCCTGCCTTCTGAACCACAGAGGTGCTGAGAGGAGGAGTTTCAGGAGGCAGAATCAGTACAGGAATCACTGGTTATAGACAGCAAGTTACCATGGGATATGTAGTCCTTAGAAATCCCAAGTAAACAGCAAAGGAAAAGCCACAAAGCATGCAAGAAATCCAGGAACTTTTAGAAAGAGAGGGCCAGCAGACAAGCAGAAATCGCAACATAATACACAAAGAGAGGGGGCACCAGTCTTGTGCATTGCCAAACCACTTTATTTGAATAAGAAAATTAGGAAATATACTCACAAACGTAAGTGTAGACAGGCACGTCACTTAATCCAATGTAAACTGTCCCATGTCGTGTGCAAGTGTTGTCCAAATGTTAGCAGCGTGCCTTACATGTTTCCAGGGCAGTACTCTCTTCGTCATAGCTAGCCAAGTTTACATTCGTTAAAGTTCATCCCCGGACTTTCGTGGGTCTATTTGAGGGGAGGAGTACATATAATATTTCCCTTTTGCATCTGAGGGATTGACTTTTACAACAAGCTGGCTACTCTTCAGCCCTTATCTTTCTCTTTGTGTTTGCAGAACTCACAACATGAAAGGAGATTTTTCAAGCAAGCTTAAGGCTGGGTTCACCCTGATGCGCTGTGGTTTAGTCGCAACACAGGTGTAAGCGCGGTTTCCGTAAGTTTCCAATGTTTTTAGCTGCGGTCCCATTGATTCTTTAGGTTGCATGTTTTTACAGCGTTTTCTGAAAGAGAACCAAAAGTCCTTGCGCTTTTAGAAAGTGTAACCTAATAGAATTCAATGGGACTATATCCAAAAGCTTGGGTAAAACATATGGAACTGCACATGCACCCGTGCTGCGGCCAAACTGCAGAGTACCAGTGTGAACCCGGCCTAAATTGGATTGTCAGAAATAACTATTGTTTGAAATGTTATTGCAACGGTAATGTTATAAGTGTATGCTGTGACCATAGGTAGTATAGCCCAGTGTTAAAGGGGCCCATACTATTTTTCTTGCTGTCCCATCTAACAGTAGCTTTGTGTGGAGGCTGTTGTAATCTCTTCACTGCTCCCTGCTCTGCAGCTATGAAACCTGTGTGTAAAGGATCAACTTTGCCTCATTTTACTTTTGCTTTTCCTTCATCCTTCCTTTCACATTTAACTGATTTCTTTTTTCTGTTGGCTGACTGAGCAAAGGCTAAAAAACAGGCTTTCAAGGTAAAGTACATTTTTACTCAATTTTCACAGTTGCAGTATAGGGATTGCTGGAGAGCTGTGACATAAAAAAGGGAGCAATAAATGTCTTACAAAGGGCTTAAAGTGTAGATACTGTTAGAAGGCATAGTAAGAAGAATGGCAAGGGTCACCAAACCCATGTTTCACCCATTTCCACCATTCTATTTGGTGTTGTAAGCTGAAGGTAACTATATGCATCTGTGAAAGCCTTCTTTAAAGGGAACCTATGGATTCGCCCTGCATAAGCAAAGCACACATTCTGTTCAGAGCAAGAAATTGTTTGTGTGCTTATGACACATGAAACAGACATGAGATTGAACTTCCTGTTATAATAAAATGTATACTCAGGTTCTCCCATTTTACCCTTCCCCTCTCTTACAATGTGTCTTTTGTTCTTTTAACACAGATAGACTGACACCATGCAACCTCGAGGACCCTGATGCCCTGCACAGTGTCTGTGATGGAAGGGGGGGGCAGTTACTCACAGCCTGAGCTACAACACGGAGCCAGTGGAATGTGTTCAACAGCTGCTATGCAATACCAACCTAGCCAGTTGGAAATAGAGGTGAGGGTTCACTCTGCTGAATGTGATTCCACTTTGCTTGTTAAAGTTTAAATATTACATAAAACTCAATCTTTTTTTAAATTTCATAAACAAAACCAAATATGCAAATTTTTGCCTTCTTGCCCATGAGGTTTGAAAAGAATTTGACTTTTCTTTTGCAGGAAATAATTCAACTGTGATCGTACTAGCTGCTAGGTTTCGATGCAAGTAAGCATCAGTCTGTGTATGGGTATTCTTAGGAAGTTTAGCTAAAGGCAAAACTGTTTTTATTTATGTGTGTATATATATAATTTTTTTTTTTGATTAGAGCGAAGATGGATTAGAACCCCTGTCGGGTTTATATTGCCTTTTGTGCCTCCGTCAGGCAGATTCACCCTCTCTATTTGTCCTGTTTACCATTATCATTGAAAGTAAAATAAACCCCACATTTTTGTGCTGTTCCCAGAAAAGTAATAGAGGGCAAATGTTCCAATGGGGACACTAGTTCTGGTGACCTGGGGGGCCCCAAGGGATTCCCCTAATTTGCAGGGATTTCCTCTCACTTCCTGTTTTGGCTATCGGATAGGTAATTGAGGTAAATCTCCCCCAATGGAACACAGATGGCTAAAAAAAAAATCATAACTGGGGTTATAACCTTCCTTTACTCTGTCCCAAATGGGAAAAAAAATATTTTGCCATAGTAGTTCTACTTTAAAGCGGGGTTCCACCCAAATTTTGAACAATATCTGTATGTATTCTCTTCCTTGCCTAGATGCTGACATGCTGTTTAAAAAAATTTAAATCGCCGTAATTACTTTTTATTTTTCTATTCTTCTTTGCACTTCCTGGTTCTCCTCCCATGGGAGTAGGCGTGTTTCTAGCCTCTCCCAGACTCCTGGGAGCTAGTCTCAGGCTTCCCAGGATGCCACTGAGCATGTGCAGGAACGAGCGGTGAATGCTGGGAGCACAGCATTCACCACATCCAGGAAATAAATGCTTGTGGGCTTCAAATGCCCACAATGAAGATGGAAACTGCCTGCAGTGAATAATATAAGTTATTCTTTCCGACGAAATCTGACACAGGCGGACATATTACACACAATATGTGAGTATGTAATGCTGAGAAGAAAAGTTTGTGAATGAACTCAAAAAAAAAAAAAAACGATAGATAGGTGGACCCCCGCTTTAAGTTGACACTTTTTTTAATTTTCATTCTTTTTTTTCTGAGAAGATTAAATGATCAAGTAGTTTTTTTCCAAGTTGAAAACCTCAGTAATGAGTGCTTCTGAAAGTTTTCTTTTTGCCTCCTAGAACTACTCAAAAACAGTCTGCTCTTCACCCAGGTGTTGTATTAAGTCTCTAGAAAACAGAGAAAGTAGTTTTTGCCAGAGGAGATATACAGGGTATCCTCTACGAAAAAACTCTGCCCCTAGCAAACTTTCCCCCAACTTCTGTTCTTCGTTCAAGAGACTTTCACTTTAAGAATACTTAAAACTGGTGACAGGTATTAAGTGTAGACACTCCTCTTCACCAGAATACTTAGCTGTTCAGATCCGACAAGACTTTAAAGCAGAACTCCAACTTTTCCTCCCCAAAACAACAGATGCATTGTAAATGAATCACAACCCCACTGTGATTTTATCTGTATATTACCTTATTTGGCTGTAAAAAATAAGTTTCTGTGTCTGTAATGTCTCCTGGCTGAATTTCAAAGTTCTCTGACTTCCTGTTTCCTTCCTTTACCAGTCCTGATACTACATGTCCCATCATGCTTTGAGCCTCTGTAGTTTCAGGGCAGGCTATGGGTGTCACTTGTAGCAGTTCTGGGAGTTGATGTGGGTGGGTCCAAATGCAGATCACTCTTCAGTCTGCAAAGCAGGTGTAAATTGTAGAATAATGGCTTACTGCAAGTCTACAGAGGAAGGGCTATGGGAGGTTAATGTAAAGGTGTTCTCTTAATATGTAAATGAATCAGATCACAGAGAATAGGACTCTGGGAGGGTGGGATCTGAGAGGTGGGACTCTTCCTGTTCACACTGGTCGGCATATTTAACTGGGCAGGATTGACTTCCAATTGTGGTTCAATCCATTCTACCCAAGGCAGCAAAGCTAGCTCTCAGATCAGGCTGTGTATGAAGGGTTTTCCTTTTGAATAATGCTGGGATCTGTGAGGAGGGACTTGAGAGGTTTGGACTCTTCCTGTAGGTGTGACTGGGTAGGATTGAATGCTAATTAGGATGTATTCCATCCCACTCGCCATCAGAGCTGTGAAGGAAGTTACATCATTTGCAGACTCTGGAAAACTACAAAGGGGTGTGTTCTAATCTAGAGATTGAGCAGGAAGTGGCTGTAAGGCCCTCAGTCTACATCCAGACTATACACAGTGTCACATGGTACAAAGCCTCAACTAAATCCACAATATCAGAGGATATGCAGAGAACATAGCAATATGGTACAGAGGTATGCTCTATGCTGGGACTGATCATTCCATTCAGTTCTAGTGAAAAGAAAGTTGGAGTTCAGCTTTAACACTTCTTTATAGTGCTGAAGCTTGCCCCTCTTCTTCCTAAGAAGGTCAATTGTAGCGATGGGTCAGTTGTAAATTATGTGAGAAGCAAAACTTAGTTGCTAGCTCTGACATTAAAAAGTGTGGGAGCTTAGCTTGCTCGGGACAGCCTGGCATTCAGGTGCAGCTAAAGCTGGATATACATGATTCGATTTTCATTCGAACTTTCAAAGAAAAATAATTTGTGAGAACATTCTTTATTGCCATCATTGATTTAAATATTTTAGTTTGAAAGCATTTAAAATCTGAAAGGTATCTCAGGCGTATTAAACAGCTTTCATTACAATATGTACAATTTTTCCTGAAGGAAAACCAAATTCACAGTTAAAAATGAGTTCCAGAAACATTTTTTGCCACTATAGTCAAAAACAAAAGTTGTTTTGACCCCACTATTCATTAGAAAATCAAATGCACGTTCCTAAGACAAAACATTTTGGACAGACTTCTGCTGATGTATGGGCAATTTAAGATCCTGAGAGTTGTTGCAGGTATATGCCCTCTAAGTACCTGTACTTCATACTAACTAGCAGCTTATAGTATTCTTATATTGACCCCAGTCTCTTTATAGTTAACTGGTTTGCATTTTCCTTACAGTTCATCATTGCTCTGCAGCTCAGATGCTTTTGTTCTATCTGAAAATCTGATCGAATTGCGATATTGCCTCCAAGTTTAGGTCCAATACCTAATACATTGCATAATGTATAATGTATGTAGACCATGCACCATCTTTTACAAAACCCTTTGGTGTGAGGTGGTAGAAAATTTCAGAACCACTAGTAAATGTAAACTGGTTCTAAACTCAAAAGGTTTTTTTTTTTTTTAACTGTAATGCTTTGTCTTCAATAAGGTAAAAAATCTTCCAATACCAGTTCCCCCATCCCTCCTCTCTAAAACACTCCCTGAGCCCACTCTCGATCTAGTGCTGTCTTGTTTGCAGCACCCCTGCTGTCAGTCAAATCCTGTAAAGCGAGAACTGGGTGTGGGCGAGCTGTGTGCGTCTATGGACAGCCCTGCTTAGGAGTGCCCCCTCAGCACGCAGTTTGCTGAGGAGGCACCCCAGGGAAGGAGAAGCAGACAGTGTTGGTCGGGGTACTCCAGGGATGATGTAAAGGATCTTTCCAATGACTTTAATATACTATCTGCTAGTTATAATTTATATAAGGGTATTATTGGACATGTCAGTCCAAAGTGACCTTTACCACGGAGTTACCATTTGGCTTTTCACGTTTATATTAAAGTTCCACAATAGGGGAACACAATATGCTTGTTAATCATCTTCTGTGATTGGGCATGATATCCAGACACTAATTATTGTAGCTGATAAAATAACATTTAAAAATAAGTTGTGTTATAAATTCAGCAATCATATACATTCTATATTCCGCTACAGCCAAAACATTTTTCTACAGACCTATTTGTATAATTTTTGTATTTTTAATAATTATAGCTATTTTACTTGAGTGGTTCTTTGGTTACTACATCATAGAGCTGCACGATTCTGGCTAAAATGAGAATCACGTTTTTTTTGCTTAGAAGATAGATCACAATTCTCATGGCATAACATCATCTTTCACATTAAAACAAAAAAAAATTGGGCTAACTTTACTGTTTCATTTTTTTTTTTTTTTTTATTCATTGAAGTGTATTTTTCCCAAAAAAATGTGTTTAAAAGACCGCTGGGCAATACAGTGTGACATAAAATATTGCAGCAATTGACATTTTATTCCCTAGGATCTCTGCTAAAATATATATAATGTTTGGGGGTTCCTAGTAATTTTCTAGCATAAAATATTGATTTTAACGTAAGAAACAAGTGTCAGAAAAAGATTTAGACTTAAGTGGTTAAACTTCCTGCATTTACACAAACTTGGCAGACTGCCTGGATTTTTTCTTTACACAGAAGTTTATCACTTTGATCTAAGAAGGAATAGTTAGTTACAATGTTTCATGTTAAAAACTTGGCAGACTGCCCGGATGTTTTCTTTTGACAGCTGAGTGAGCAGATAAGCCTCTCCACTTGTTATATGAAAGAATCGGCAAACTCTGCAATAGAGATCGTCAGGGGGGTTGAATCGAGATCACGATTTTTTAACGATTAAATGTGCAGCTCTACTACATCATTCAAAAATCTAACACTATATGAAATTTTGTCTTTTACCTGGCCTACCAAGATCTTTCGTGATGTAATGCCCAGCAAAGGATTGTATGTTTATTTCACTCAGCGCTTGTTATAGGTCAGTGTCTTTGGGGGCGAACAAGTGCATTTTACTGAAAGCTTTTGGCGAAAACATTACTTTTTATAAAGCTTGAAGGCTTCCTGCACACTGGTTTAGTGTAAATGTTGTTTATTCTGACAGGAGAAAAACAGTGTTAAAAACTCACCTAAGCTGCATTATTTCAAAGCAGTTTAGGTGGGTGGAGCAGAGTTTAGCACAGGGTGGATTTGATTTAAATCAAGTCGATTTAAATCACTAGTAAAAAGGCTTGATTTAAATTGACTCGATATAAATCATAATTTTTAAAGAGCAACTGTCATCTCTGTCCTGCAGTGGCTCCTCCTCTGACATGCTGTTGACTCACCGACATTCCCATTCACTTTAATGGGACGGCTGGTGATGCGGCAGTGACAAAACAAGATGCGGGACGTGGCTGCAGCAGGTGAGTGGAGGCCCGCTAACAGGCGCTGCAAAGATGGATCTGAAATGACAGGTTTTTCTTAAATGTAAGGAAATATTCTTGCTGGTAGTTAAAATCTTTAATATTTGCAAAAAAATTGAAGGCTTCCTATTTAGAATAATAAGCTGTCAGGTTAGTTAAACAGCGATATCAGAAGCAATTTAATCATACAGTTTGTAGTGTACATGGATTTGCAAAACAATGGGATAAAGGAATATTCCTGAACTTTGTTTTATCTGATGGTTACTGTGAAATTGTGTGAATGCATCAATGCAGTGCATGTTATCTCAGCTTGCAGAGCTTGGATTCATTGAAAGAGTTTACCAAAAATGTAATATTGCAGAATATACAGCCTCATGCTACATAACTAAGCTCCATTTCATGCTGAATAAACTAAATTATTAATGTATCCTAAATAGAAAACTATCTTTAGATAGATTTTTACTAAAAATGCATTTTATTAAAATAAATTTAATAAAAAAAAAATCTATTTAAATCAAAGAAATCTGATTTATATATTAAAAAAAAAAAAATCTTGTTTTTTTTTTAATTTTTTTAAATCATATATTTTTATCCACCTTGGTTTAGCAGCATTTGGTGTTTGGGGGGTTGTTTATTTCATTAACCAGAATTTTAATTTATTTTGGGCATTGAAATTAATGAATAAATGCTGAAGTGTTAAACACATCTAGTGTTTAGGTGTTTTTAGACGCGTTTGGTGGTTATGCCCGAAAGGTCCTGAACGTGATTGTTCTGTTTTCAGAAGAGAAGCTTTGACTGCTGCTAAACTCTGCTGCTCCTAAACTGGTAAAACCTTTTGTGTGGTCACTGTCAAGTGCAGGGGCTTTGGCAAAAAAAAAACTCCAAAAAGCTCAAGCAGCAGTGTGCCTAATTCTTTTTTTTTTTAAATAAATTTAGATTCTTTTTTTTATAATTCTTTGGTTGTACAAAATCATAAGGACGCAACGATTTTTTTTTTTCAACAGGTCACATAGCTTCATATAATTCATGTTTGGGGGGTTCCCTTATAATACACCCACAAATAATTTAAAACATGAAAGGGAAGGTGTATTGGTTTTGTATATGGTCTACTAAATATAAAATATTGCATAATAATATTTAGTATTTTTCTTTTTTTTGTAAAGTACATTTTATTGAAATTTTAAGACAGGTGTATACAACAGGCCACACCGCACATCGCGGTAACAAACAGACCGGTCACAATAAGAGCAGTACCAGCCAACATCAAAACTTAAACAAAGAAAGGAAGGAAAAGCAAAAAAAAAAAAAAAAAAAAACACCCCATCATTTGCCCATATAAGAATGCACAGTTCAATACCCTCTTATAGGAGGTAGTTATATAGCTATTCTGGTGTGATGTCAGCCCCTGCAACCAAATGAGTTAATACAGTTATTACAGTTCCCAAGACCCTCCACCTCCCCCTCATCAGGAGAATTAAGTCTGATGAGAACACTCAGCACAATGTAACATCATAATGTCTTGGACAATCAATCTCCCCTCCCTGAGGTACACTCCCCTCAGCTATTCAGCCAACACTACGGAACATATAAAGCATACATATGAATTCAGTCAGAAACTGTCTGCAGAAGCCATCCAGCCCCCTATACCTTATCAAATTTGGCCAGGGCCCCTCTATTCAAATACGTGGCTTTGTAAAGCGGAACCACTTTAACCAGTGATTTCCAGGATGCCAAAGTTGGAGCATACGACCTCTTCCATGACAGAATAATCAGTTTCTTGGCATAGAACAATAAGACAGTGAGAAGAGTGCGTATAGCCCTAGTGGTAGCCAAAGGTTCAATTATGCGCAAGAAGCATAACTCAACCGAAAGGGGTATTGAGATGGAGGTGGCTGACCTGATGCATGTCGCAATTTCCTGCCAAAAGGGCTCAATGTTAGGACATTTTCAAAAGATGTGCATAAAATGTGCAAGAGGTGCGGCGCATCTCCAGCACAGGGAAGGATGGCCTCTAAACATCCGGGCTAGCCTAGCAGGAGTAAGGTAGATTCTGTGTAAGAATTTGTAATGGATGAAACGGTCTCTAGCTCAGCCTATTTCAACCAGGGTGCCTTGAGGTTTCTTTAGGGGTGCCTTGGCAAAATGCCTACAAATCTCCATCAGCTGTGGGGTCACATTAGCTGAGTGATGGAGAAACATTGGAATAGTAGTCAGTACCAGTTTGCAAAAGTGTATTTGTTTTGGAAGAATAAATCACCTCCAATGTTGGGTGTCCTATATGTGGATGTTGCTTCATTGTGTAAAATGATTAGAATTGTTTTTACATTTTAGAATGGGGTGCCTCGATATTGTCCATAATTTTTAAAGGGTGCCTTGACTGAAAAAAGGTTGAGAAACACTGCTCTAGCTGATACTAGGCACTTAAAGGGAGCCTCCCAAATGTCATCCCAATCGTCCTGGTCTAGTCCAGCAGCTGCAGCCTCCCAGGCTAGTCTGCAAGGTTCCATCAGTTGAACCTTTTCTGGAAAGAGGGCCTTGTATAGAATGGATACTGGTTTGGATAATGAGTCACTGCGTGTCAATAGTTCTAGGTCACTGGGTTCAAGATAGAGTTGCCACCTCATCCCTTTAAACCCGAACACATATTAATTACACAGGTTCTGTGGCTGATTAAGGTGGTAATTAAACTCACTTAGAGCCTTACCTGCATTCAATTAGCCACAGAGCCTGTGTAATTCATATGTGTTCGGGTTTAAAGGGATGAGGTGGCAACTCTAGTTCAAGATCAAGAGGGTCCTTTCCAAATTGAGAACAAAAAGCATGTCTCAGTTGGATATACCTAAAAAGTTGTGAGTTTGGCAATCTGTATCGCTCTTTAAGATCATTAAAGGTCATCAGGGCACCATTAGACACTATATGTTGTTGAGTCTTTATACCATATTTGGTCCAAACTACCCGATCGGGATAGTCAAAAAAATGGGTTAAGTTTGGATTTCTCCACAGTGGTAGGTTGGGAGTTAGCCGACCAGGACTAGAGTTGGCCTAAACCCCTGCACCACAGTCCATGCATTTATAACCAACCACATAGAAGAGGTAAGTGGGTAAGGGAATTTCAAACCTCTGTACACTAAGTGAGAGAGGGCCTCATATGATCCCACACAGGCAGCCTCCAAGGATATAGAGGCATTATCGCAGGGAGCTGTCAGCCAGCGGTGAGCAACTGTCAATTGGCCAGCCAGGAAATATTTGAAGAAATTAGGGACCGCTAGGCCCCCTTCTCCCCACGGCTGCTCTAGAATGGCTAATTTAAGACGAGGAGTCCCTCCATGCCATAAGAAGGACAGGAGTACACTGTCTATTGATTTGAAAATTGATTTAGGGATCCATATTTGGGAGTTTCTAAGGACATACAAAAATAGGGGTAGAATTTTCATCTTGATCAAATTTACCTTACTAATGAGAGACAGTGGAAGATTTTTCCAGGTATTTAGCTTCCGGTTTAAAATAGTAAGTAGCTGGGAAATGTTAAGGCCTATGTAGTCTGCCACCAAGTTTGTTATTACCAATCCCAAATGTTTAATTTATGTAACCCCTTGAAGGGGAGTCGTAGGGGCATCTGGTCCAGGCATGAGATGTGAGCGCAAAGGAAGGATTTTGGATTTGGACCAATTAACCTTGAGACCAGAGACCACTGAAAACTTGTCCAAAGCGAGACCTATTAGCAATCATTTTGGTGAGTATTTTCAGGTCCATGTTGAGTAATGCTATGGGTTGGTAGGAGGTACAGTGTAGAGGGTTTTTATCTGGCTTGGGCAGTAATACAACCTGAGCTTCATAAAAGAATGCCGGTAGAGTCCCTGAGTCAAAACATTCCCCATATAGCTGCGGGAGCCTAGGAGATAAATGATCTAGGTATTGTTTATACAATTCAGCAGGGATCCCATCTGGGCCCAGTGATTTGTTACTGGGAAGGAGGCGATGGCAGTCACCAGCTCTTTTTCGGTAAAGGGGTCATCTAGGCTTGCTACGGCCTCATCAGGTAATACCGGGATTTGAAGGAAATCCAGCAGGTCAGTTAAGAGCTGTGTCTCATATGTAGGAATAGGTGGGTTTAACATAGAACAGTGATGGCAAACCTTGGCACACCAGATGTTTTGGAACTACATTTCCCATGACACTCATGCACTCTGCAGTGTAGATGAGCATCATGGGAAATGTAGTTTCAAAACATCTGGGGTGCCAAGGTTCGCCATCACTGACCTAGAATAATAGGTCACAAACGCCTGTAGAATACCCTCACTATGCTTCACTAGAGTACCGTCTGAGGAGTAAATGCAAGGGACCACCATGTTAGTGCGATTGTCGGCTGAAAGGAAGGCCAGCAGTTTCCCAGTTTTGTCACCTTTCTCAAACCATTCTTCTGCCCGACTCTTAAAGACACACTAAGTGAGGTTCTGGAAATGGACCAACAGTGACCTCCTTGCCATCTGCAGCTCAGCTAAGGAAGTGGAAGAAGGCGAGGCAGCATGGGTTTGGGCAAAGCTCAGTTCATGAGCCTGAAGCTCCTCGGATTTGGAATCTTGTTCAACCCTGGCTGCTTTAATAGCCACATAGACCCCCGTGTCGACGCCTCGAAGGCATCCCATACGACTGGTAGAGTGGCAGTGCCCTCGTTGAGCTCCCAGAACTCCTTAAAGTGAGGAGACACCGAGAACTCAGCCACCCAACCCGGATGCAACCGTCAAACACCCCTTTATCTCCCGGGCACCAGATCCAGCATGACCTATGGGGGGTTTGGTCAGAAATTCCACCCGCTAAATAACAGACATCCGTAACCAGGGGCAACAGAGCAGAGTTGGCGAAGGCTAAATCAATGCGGAAAGAAGGTCGGAATAACCCCGCTCCATAGGGTGTTTCCAACGCCATAATTCCACCAACGCCGCTGAGTCAGCCCAGTGCCAGAGGTCAAGGTTTTGTACCCGAGTTGGGTTAGAGGTATCTAAAATGTTATTGAGGTCACCAGCCACAAACAGCTTAAATGGACCAAAGGTCGCGGCTTTCTCCAAAACGGTGAACTAAACCTCATTTCGGAAGGGGGGTGGGACATAGATATTTACTATTGCCAGCAGCTGGGACCCTGTCCAGAACCACTATTGCATAGCGACTTTAGGGATCCGTGACCACACGTTCAATTGTACAGGCCAGTTTTTTATATATTAAAATGGCAACATCCCTGGCATATGAAGAATGTGTACAGTGTATCATTCTCTGCATCCAGTTCCTGGTAAGGGAGAGTGTTTTACTACCCATCAAATGCATCTCTTGTAGGAGAACTATATGTGGGTTCTGGGATTTGAGATATTGAAGAACTAGAGCTCTCTTAAACTTTGAGTTTAGCCCACTGACATTCCATGAGAGAATTTTGATATTACTCATACAGCAATAACATATATTCCAGTGAGACAGGATGTGTGTGACTAGAGGGGAAGCTAGGGGGGTAGGAGCCTGGATACAGAGAACCACATCCCACCAGACAGCAATGTAACATCAGTACAGATTGTGCAAGGCAGATGGAAGGCCCATAGACAGACCAGGGATGGGTATACCCATTGGTCCGAACTGTTGGGGAAAAACATAAAAAAAGAAAAAACAAACTGAGGGTAGAAAAAATAAAAATAAATAAGCTGTAATCCCAACACCCTGTTTACTCCGGCGGAACAAACCAAAAAAACAGTTAAAATTCTGGAGAAACTTCAGTCCCAAAACTAGAAAAAACAGCAACAGACTGTTCTAAGGGATCATCTACTTGTAGAGGGGCCGAGGAGACGTATGATCAAGTCCTAGCATCTAGTAACAGCACCTTAGCCACCCGCAGTAAACGGACATGCATTCCCAAGCTCTCCAATAAGAATCTCTTGCAGGTGGGGGCAACTTGAAGAGGAAATCCACTTCAGCACCATCTCACGGCCGTGGGCACAGAACCAGACGGGCCAGGCAACCCACCGCTGTTAGGCGATAGAATGCAGCCAGTCAGCAGCCCCCTGCGGGCGATTCGAAGAACTTAGCAGAACCACGGTGGATGACTTTCAAGCGACTAGGATACAGGATGTTATAGATCAGGCCTTTCTCCCGTAGACGTCTGCGAACATCCGTGAAAGAGCGCCTTTTCTTTTGTAAATCAGGGGAGAAATCAGGGTACAGATGGATCATTGCATTTTCATGTCGCAATTTAGGCTGTTTACGGGCCTCCGTTAGGATCTGATCTCTGTCTCTGAAGTTAAGCAGACGGACCAAGAAGGCAGGCGGCATTGAACCAGCAGGTCTTGGGCCAGTAGGCACTCTATGCGCACGTTAGACTGTATACATAGGGGACAGTTGTTGCAAGCCCAAAAGTTGCTTGAAGAAGGCCTCAGCGAACACCACAGGGTTGGGGCCCTCAGCAAGGAACCAGCAAGTAGAGCTATAGGCTCAGTTAAATATATTTTAGGAACTCATTATCTCGCTTGTTGTAGAATGGCTATTATTTACAGAATTCAGTTGCAGAAGCTGACATTTTTACACACATTTTACACACAATAAAGAGTCAGAGCCCTGACTCATTTTTAATCAGACTGCTCAATCCAAGGTTTCAGTGTGACAGAGCCAGCCTACTGTTGTGCTGTCTCAAACTAACCCTTGGTACTCTGTGAATCCTTAGGTATGTAAAAAAACAAAGTTTATCTGCAAAGTTAAGTTGTATTTTTATAGTAGAAACATGAAAATTAAAACCATACCCAAAAGTTTCCTTTTAAAGTGCCCCAAAGATCTGCAACTGCCTTTAGCCCCACTGCTACTGAATCTGTAAGATATTTTGATTGGGTAAAGCTTCGACTTTTCCTGGAAGTCTTAAAATGTTGCTTGTTCCCTCCCTACCCTCACATATTGCTGTTGGATTACTATGATTAACACCTCAGTTGGTAATAGGAATGTGCTTCATGCAGCTTTAACACTACCAGGATGTGCAGAGCTTTATCCCAACAGGCTTGTAGTAGATTTGTAGACTGCTTCTGGTATGTGTAGTCACCTCCTAGGTGCCTGCAATTTATACTGGCTTGCAGCTTTTTGGGTTTTTTTTTTTTTTTCCTTGAAAGTTTTGCACTTTTCATTTCTGCTTCTGGGTAAGCAGCAGGCTCAGATTATATGGCACATCTAAGATCTTTCGCTTGTTTGCTTAAAAAAAAAATACACAGTAATTTGCCAAAAATCCCTCTTGTGCTCTTAACAAAAGAAGAGCTGTTATGCTTACCTCTCTGGCAGCCTGTATCCCTCCTGTCTTCACTCTGTTGAACCAGGAGGGTTGGGTGCCTTGTTCTAGTGTTCCATCGGCTGACCCCTACTACCACTAATGTATCCTGTAATAACTTCTTTTGCAGGGATCTGCTTTTTAGGGTTTTTGGAGTTGTAGCCAGACCAAATAAAACTGATTTTAGTTCTAGGTAAATTCTAGAGAGCGAAATGACCTGGCTGTTTATTATACCTCTCAGAGACCTTATTGATGAGGCCTCGGTACTTGAATTCTGTAAACTGCTTGTGGCCATTATTGTAGATTTCCTATCTCCTCATTGGATTTGGTTTTTATTTGCTTTATATTATGGGCAATGTTACAGTGGATGAAGACAGAGGCTGAATGTTTTGTCTAAAATAAAAGAAAGCAAGACAAAATGAGACAAACAGTCACTTAACAGATTTCCCAAGCATAATGTTTTAGTTGTGCTAGATATGATGAGACAGCAGAGGCATCAACAGAAATGTTAACTGTGACCCCCATTTTACGGTTCCTTCTGTAGGCCCGACCAGCAGTATAGTGAGTTTGACGTCTTGCCTTATGAATGTTATCAGTAGGCAGAAAACTTTGAAGAGCTCAGCTCTGCAACTAAAGTGTCTGTATACCTAGGGTACATATTTGTAAGCTGTAGCACCCTTTTATGCATCTTACCCAGTTATCTTTCAGGGCACACATTTTAGAGCTGATTGATTCTTCCCTCAACAACAAACACCAGCAGATTGGTGAAAAACCTCTCCCACGCTACTCATTCCTCAGTTTAGATTGTGTTTCCTTGCATCCAGCAGCAGTGCAGTGTTAACTGTTTTGTTGTTTGAGGGGATGTAAGTGGTCTGTGGTGCCTGGGCAGCATGGTCTTTCTCCGTACCCACTGGACCATAGAAGGAGAGACGAAGGTGACACTGGCTGTGACCAGTGCTCAGCCTGTGGTGGATGAACGCTTTTCAGTGGCGGTGGTTTTGCCTTGGTCAACAGTGTGACTGTGTTGGTTGGTTGGTCATGCAGTGTGTTTTTTGGCACCTTCCCTTTCTTGAAGTTGGGCATTGCTTAGGACCGCTGCCTGATCAATTGTTTTAGAGGCAAAATTGTCTGAAAAATCTTTTTTTTTCCAGACTCATACTAATCCACCCTCTGCCCCAACCTCTGCCTCAAATGTTCTAAAAACATGCTGCAGACATTGTTATGTTAAGTTGTCTTATTCACATGACAAGTCTTTCTGTCATAAGTGTAGTCGACAGCTTACAGCAAGTGAAAATTCTGCTTTAAGGAAGGATTTTGTTGATACTATAAGAAACGAAAATGGTGTCTACCTTCCAGGTATTTAGAGTTTGCTTATAGAGTTGCTTCTAAAGCCACACTTTTTGCTATGTTCTTAAAGTAACCCTCCTAGTCCCGTGACTTAGGAGGGGGAAAATGAAGATGCAGACAATAAGGCAGGCCATACACGATGCAAATTTCTTTCCTGCAACCACAGGGAAGCCGTCCCCCGCCAGGAGAAGACAGTATTGGTTGGATCTCGATTTGCCAGTTCTAGAGGGTGCAGACACCGAAAGGAATGAAGAGAATATTAAAATCAGTAATGGAGGAAGCTGTGGAAGTTTTTCCTCCTAGATTGTCACTTTGTTGAAAAGGGAGCTTCCTGCAACATTCTTGCTAATGTTGAAAAGCTCATTGCCGATGTCCAGAAAAGCCGTGGCATTGTGCAACCTGTCATGTACTTTAAAGAGCATCGTGTGGGACTGTGACCCTACCTCTCACATTGACTACGTTCGACTGCCCATAGCGGGTTTACCCTGATGGTCATGTGTACTCCACGCTAGGTGGCGCTTCCCGACATGTCTCTGGATAGTGTTCCTGCTTGCGCACCTGGCCCATGTTGCCGTTGAGCTATCAGACCTTTCACCAAGCTTTTAAGGCACACCTCGTACAGTATTTCACCTTGAAATCCTTTTTTGCTAGGTGTGAAAACTGAAGCTTCAGTCCCAGAGATTACCCCTGGGCCAGATGCGGCCCTTTACTTGCCTTTATCCAGCCATTGTGGCGCTATTCCACTCACTGATAAGAGGCACTATTCATCCCACTGACACTAATGATAAAACACGATTCCTCCCACTAATACTAATGATGGTGTACTATTCCAATGATTGGGCACCATTCCTCCCACCAGTACCAACTATGGCACACTTTTTCTTCTACTGACCATGGGTGCTATGTACTTGTTTTACTCCCACTGACCACTAAGCCTGAGGCATTGCTAACATTGACTAGAGAAGGGATCTCTAAACTACGGCCCTCCAACTGTTGATAAGTTACACATCCCATGAGGCATTGTAAAACTCTGACATTCACAGACATGACTAGGCATGATGGGAATTGTAGTTATGAACAACTGGAGGGCCATAGTTTGGAGACCCCTAGACTAAAGGATCGCTGAAGTAAAGCAGCTTTTTTGGTTCGCTATCATGTCTGCCAGACATGTTTCTGAACTGACGGCCCTTAGCTTTATTTTAACCTGCATTACATCTCAACAAGGACATTGTCCTCCCATCCCTCTGCCCTGCTCCTAAGCATCCAAAGGAAATCTCTCTACATTGCCTGGACATAGAACGATTAGGGAATATCTGAAGGCTACTGTTCCCATCAGATGTTAATTCTGTTCTCTGGACCTAGCAAGGGACATCCTGATTCAAAGCCCACCATTGCACAATGGGTACAAAATTTGAGTGCAAGAGCTTGCCTTCTGAAAGCGAAATCTCCTGTGCTTTTACATGCCCATTCCATCAGAGTGGTGGAAGTTTCCTGGGCTTTTTGGCACCAAGCCTCTGTAGCCCAGTTGTGTAAGGCCACCACCTAGTCTTCTGTTCATATTTTTTTTTCAAAGTTTTACAAGGTAGGCATCTTCTGCTGATGAAGATTCTGGTTGAAAGGTTTTTGCAGCAACTCTGAGGTTGGGTCTTCTGACCCTTGTTGTTGGGCCTGTTGGCACAATTTTGCCCACCCTTCCTATTTATTTCTTTGGGTAGTCCCATGGTGCATGAATATTCTGCTTATGTCCTGTACTGTATGATACAAGGAATACTTAAGATACAAGGAATTTTGACTTAACTGTAAATTCTACATCTTGGCATACAGTACAGGACACGGGCCACCACAGGTCTCCAGGAATGCAGACCTATCATTTGAGGTTGCTGAAAACATTAAAAGTCAAATTGACTGCAAATTCGAGGCATTTAAGGAAGAGCCCAGGATGGCAACATCCTTGCCATGACCCTTCCTTTGCTAGCAACCTGAAAAATGATAAATGGATTTCAAATTTTTTTACAAATAAATATCTGAAAAGTGTGGCGTGCATTTGTATTCAGCCCCCTTTACTCTGGTACACCTAAATAAAATCTAGTGGAACCAATTGCCTTCAGAAGTCACTTATTAGTAAATAGAGTACACTGTGTATAATTTAATCTCAGTATAAATACAGCTGTTCTGTGAAGTCCTCCAGAGGTTTGTTAGAGAACCTTAGTGGAACATACAGCACCATGAAGGCCAAGGAACACACCAGACAGGTCAGGGATAAAGTTGTGGAGAAGTTTTTAAAGCGGGATTAGGTTATAAAAAAAAAATCCCAAGCTTTGGACATCTCACGGAGCACTGTTCAATCCATCATCTGAAAATGAAGAGAGTATGGCACAACTGCAAACCTACCAAGACATGGCCATCCAGCTAAACTGACAGGCTGGGTAAGGAGAGCATTTTTTTTTTAATTATTATTTATTTTAATTATATCCACATACAAAAACAAATTCCATAGATTCCAACATGATTACATTTAGTGTATATATTTTACATCCCCCCCTCTCTTCTGTCCCCATCAATCCCATTATCTAAATTTCCTCACTTTTCTTCCAGTTCTCCCACTTTACCCTGTCTTATCCGCCTACAACCTCCACATGTCTCATCCTCTTCTTAAACGCCTTCCAATCTTTCCATCTGTTTATCATTCCCTCTATTCCCTCCTCTCCACAGTATCTCAAATATTCCATGTTATATGTCTCTTCTACCTTTCCAAACCAGTCTTTTATTGTGGGGCTTTTTGTGTCTCTTGACAGTATTTTGGTATCTGACTTTTAGCTGCATTGATTAGGTGAGGTATCACAGATACTTTATATTGTTTTATTGAACTTTCTATCCCATGTCACAAACACGTCCAAGGTTCTTCTAATATCTCTCTTTTGGTAATATATTTTATTAACTGTAAGATCTCTTTCCTATAACTTTATTTTTGGACAATCCCACGATAAATGTGCCATTGTTCCCTCTACTTTACATACCCGCCAACAATATGGTGATTTCCCTGTTTGATATTTACTTATTTTGTCTGGGGTTATATACCACCTTTTAAGGCATTTATAGTTCATCTCGGCGGTGTTAGTGTCGATGAGCTATGTATCAATCTCAAAAATGTTCCTAGTTTTTATTTGTTCCTAGTGTTCCAAATTCTCTTTCCCATTTTATTTTATGTATGGCGGGACCTCCAGCTCTTCCTCTGCCATTAGAATTTTATAAATCTGTGATATACCATTTTTTGTATTTGATGCCATACTCAGCTGCTCCAGTGGCCATAGATCTTCCGCTGATCTCAATGGTTGTGGCAGAGTCATGACAAAGTGTTTCAACTGGAGGTGCCACCATTCATTATTCACCATCAAATCTGTCTTGTGTTTTAATTCTTGAAATGTGCATATTTTCCCCTTTTCTGTTATATCCTTTAGTCGTGCATTTTTGTTTTTTATCCAGTCTCCAAATAATTTCCCTTTTCCCGGTATAAAGCAATTTTGTCTCTTTCAGTGGTATTAGTGGAGAATTATATTTCCATTTACCTTGATGTTTTAGATCCCAAATTCTAAATTCTAAATACATTTTGTGTCTGTGCATGTGTATTCTCACCCAGTGCTCTATATTGAGGTGGGATCCAAATAATTCTACCCAACCGTGTATCACTCATTACATTCTCGTTTTGTACCCATCTTTTTTCATTTTTCTCCCTTGTCCACTCCATTACTCGTGAAATTACCACCGCATTATAATATTTTTAAAAGTCTGGTACCTTTAACCCACCTTGCGTTTTATCTCTCCTTAATACTGATAATTAAATTCTCGGTTTCCTATTCTACCAAATTAACTTGGTTATTATATTTTTTAATGTTTTAAAATATGTCTGAGGTAGGGGAAAAGACAACATTTGAAATTTGTACATAACTTTCGGCGCTATTACCATCTTTATGGTATTTATTCGTCCTATACATGAGAGGGACCTTGTTGCTATTTTTCTTATTTCCATTTTTATTTCATTTAATAGTGGGATGTAATTTACCTGGTATAATTTCCCTGTGAATGTTGTTAATCTTTTTCCTAGATATTTTAGTTCTGTCTTCCATATAAATTGAAATTCTTGCTGTAAACACCGTTCTTCCTGTTTATTTACATTTATGTTTTAAATCTCTGATTTACAAAGATTTATTTTTGTTTTGATAATTCTCCATAAAATTTCAGATTCTTCATTAGATTGGGGATTGTAATCCTAGGGTTAGAAATATAAAATAATACATTGTCAGCGTAGGTTGTTGTTTTACGTTCCTCTATCTTAATTCCTCGTATGTCTGGGTTGTTCCTTATTGTTGCCAGCAGGGGTTCTAACGATAGTACAAATAATAGAGTTGATAGGGGACACCGTTCCATTGTACATTTCAAAGCGGGAAGATAAAGTCCCGTTGACCTTCACATTTGCAGTAGGATGATTATATAATGGTTTAATCCATTGGACCATCCTTGGGCCCATCCCCATGGTTTCCAAGGTGTTCATCATGAATCTCCAGTTTACCCTGTCAGATGCTTTTTCAGCGTCAATTGACAGGAGTATACCTGTGGTATTTTCCTCTCTAATTTTCTTTTTAAATTCTTTATTTGTGAAATGATAGGATAATAACACTACACATACAATAATACAGATACAATAAGACATTGGACACATCATTTTGTTTGTGCTGATTATACAGCTTGATTTGTCATATTATCCCACTCAAACCTTAAGAGATATCTGTGTGTATGGACCCAAACCAACTTTGTTTGAATAGCCAATCCCAAGGTTAGGGAGCTCCCTGTGTCCCTTGTATGATAAAATTTCTTTTTGTAGGTAACTAAAAAAATGAAAAGTACGACCTAAAGGTCGTCCATCTTATTTATAGGTCAATAGGACCTATTAAATCTAGTGTGAATAAGAAAGTTAAAGAAAAAGAAAGAAGGATAAGGAGATAAAAAAAAAAAAAAAGGATAGAGGGGGGAAAAGATGGGGAGGGAAAGGGGGGAATTAGGGGAGAGATGAGATGTCCTTCCTCCAAGCCCCCCCAGCGACCAAATATTTATATCAGCAGCCTTGCATATTCCTCCGAGTAGAAAAATTCAAGCCAATAGTGCCACTTCTTGCATGTAGTTTTGGAACACTATCGACTCGAAAATGGGTCTCCAGGAGGAAAAATGTGGGCTTTCTCATGTCTCAGGTTGGATAGTACCATGGACCTTTTCTCAGGGGTATTAAGACCCTTCGTGTTAATGGACATCAATCTGAGAGTCTCCGTTGGGCTCATGGTTCAAGCTGGGCTGGAGGAAGGGGGATGGTGAGTAAAGAAAGAGAAGAAAAAAAAAAAAAAAAAAAAGGGGTGGGTGGGATAGGGGGAAGACAAAGAAAGAAGGTAAGAAGGGAAAATTCAAGGGAATAGGGTGGAAAATAAAACAACGAGCCACGTAACTGTCAGTAGACTCGTATGGCTAACGTGTCTAAGACGCGTGAGAGACTTGGTCTCAATACACCCGTGGAACTTCAACTCTGAGTTCCAGAGGGGTGTTGTCCTATGTGGGGTAGTAGCTACACACAACGGGGTCAGGAGCTCCTTATCCAGCCCCACATCTGAAATAATAAACAGTGAAAACAGAAGCAAAAGCAGAGGCAACTGATATATTAACCAAAACTTTTTAGAAGACAGATCAAACGGTACGTGTGTAATAAGAACTCCTTATATAACCCGCCTCCCCCGCCAGACACCCCACCCTCTACGTGAATAGCCACTACCTAGGGGGTCACCACGAGAGTCCTCGGTGTCTGTCTAAAGGACGAGTGCGTGGCAGGGTAAGCATATCTCCTTTTTAACGCTAGTAACACAAAACATTACAGTACAGTAACCGGCTTAGCTACGGGCGTATCTTAGCACCAGGGATCTGAGAATCGTTTCAATACCTCCCCTATCCGCCCTTCGGGATCCTATCATTTAAAGAAGTGTGTTAACTACCTAACTTGGAGGATGAACAGACCCTATTGAATCGGAGGTTACCTGAACTCTGAGCCGCTGCATGACCTGTAGCTGAAAAAACAAGCCATCTCCTTAGTATTCACAGCAGTATCACATATCAGAGCCCAGTGTATGTTTTATGGACACTAAGGAGCTGAAGAAAGACAGAGCATGTTATCAGCATTAGACCATGCAGTTATTTGAGGCAGCAACTTGTCCGATCTCAGGAAGCCCAGATAACCCCCCTAATGAAACTATGTGAGAAAGTTTAGATCCACCAAGTCTGCTTAATTATCTTATTAGGAGACACGGAGCCGGGACACATTGCTTCAATATACATCCATGTAGTATCCCCTTCCCCCCCACATGTCCTACCTCCTCCGCTCTCCCCACCCACATGCTTCCCGCAGGCACCCCCAGAAAAAGCATTGGCCAACAACACACTTTATATTTAAGCATCTACACCATCATGCTTCATAGATTATGCTGGACCTACTAAATGCAAAAAAAAGAAAAAAAAAAAGGGAAAAATATTTTAGCTTGATTGTAGGTCTTGGATGGATCACCTGAGGTGTATAGTGTGAGTTTCAGGGCTCGTCAATGTTAGCGTTCACTGAAGGCAATTGGACCTCCTAAGGTGACAATTTTCTAGCCTCTCCCGGGATTGCTTCCTCCTATGTTGGCAAGAGAGTTAATCGCCTGGATGTCCGAGAGTGGGGGAAGTCTCCCGTGCTTTTCGCTTTGCAATGTCAGCCCGCGAGGCAGGGGGCTGTGAGGGAAGAGCCATCTGGATAACGTCAATACTCAAAGGGCATCTCGTAACATGGGGAGGGGGACGACCCTGTCAATGGATCCCAGCACTCCGGAGGGCATAATGTAGACACCGTCCCATAGCACATACAGCTCGAGCAGCCTGTCACTTACTTGTGTGTGATGTTGGATCTTACGGCTCCGGATCTCCCCTTCCCAGAGGAGTGGGTTCCCTCTGTCTTCGCCTTGAGGAGCGGCGGGGAAGACCCATCGGAGCGCTCTGGGGAGTTGGACGAGGATCTCTACTTGGCAAGGGACCCAACCAGTTCCTCAACGGAAACGGCTCCATGTCTAGGAATGCAAAAAGATCAGGGAGCTCAGCGTGGCGCCGTAGAGTAAAGGAAGCATTCCCTTTCCGAATGGTCAGCTGTACAGAAAAACCCCATCGATAGGTTAGGTCCGCTCGGCTCAGTCTCTCCAGCAGGGGCTTTAGCATTGCTCTTCTCCAAAGGGTCGCTCGGGACACATCTGGGTATACTGAGATTTGTGCCCCATCGAAGTCTACTGGGCCCTTGAGCCGTGCCGCACGCATGATCTGCTCCTTGTGGCTATAGCGGTGCAGTCTGCAAAAAACATTGCGGGGTCTGTCCACATCTGCCAGTCTAGGGCCAAGCGCCCTGTGCACCCTGTCAAATTCCAGGGTAGCTGGTAAGTCTCCGTCTAGCAGTGCGTGTATAATTGCCCTCACCGTTTCTGACAAATTCTCTTGGCTGGTAGCTTCTGGAATTCCTCTGAACCTTAAGTTCTGTCGGCGGCTCCGGTTCTCCAAGTCCTCGGCTTGCAGCTCTGCTAGCTGTTCTTGGTGTCTCTGCTGAGCTCTCTCCAGCTGTGTCACCCGGATCTCCAGTGATCCCACGAGGCCTCCTCTCTGGTCAATCGTTCATCAATCTCCTGCACCTCCGTGCGGATCTCCTGAAGGTCGCGGCGGTGCTGCTCCTCTACTCTTAATACCAATGCCTCCATGTCAGCTTTAATAGGGAGCGCTTCCATATCTGCTTTAGTTAGAAGAGCCTTCAGCAAAGCCCGAATGTCCGAGTCCTCCCCTGACAGCTGCGTGGAGAGACCGGATCCCTGCGGGCTGCACATGGAGGGATTTAATAGCGCTCGGATCCCCGTCAGGGGTTCGGAGCTCGTCCGCTGAGAGGCCGCCATACCTCCTGAAGACGAAGAAGATGGCTGGGTCTCGCCACGTGTCGCCCCAGAGCGGGCCTCCGGGCTATCTCTGATCTTTTCCTTGAGATATCGGTCTATCTGGGCAGCCGGATTCGTCTTAGAAGATCCTCTGTATTTGCCTCTCTTCCGAAAGCTCATGGCCGGGTAGAAAAGGGTTGATTAAATAGCATATCAGCTGCAATAAGTGAGTCTGGAGTCGGGAGCTCGCGCTCTAAGCGACTTCACTCCGCCATGTCCAGGCCACGCCCCCCCCTCTAATTTTCTGAAGCAAGAGCAATATTCTCACCCCATTGTCTCTCTCTTCACTGCCGGGGATGAAACCCACTGGGTCCGCATGTACCAAATCGATCATCAGCTCTTTCATCCTGGTAGCTAATACTTTTGCGAATAATTTCGTGTCTGCATTCAACAGAGATATTGGTCTGTAACTTGAACATGGGGTACTATCTTTTCCCTCCTGTGGGATGATTGTAATCAAGGCCGACAGGGCCTCTCTTCTCTTCCCATCTTATAATTTGTTCCTAGTCCGTTAATATATGAACATAATTTGGGTAATAGGTTTTCTTTAACTTTTTTTTTTTTTGTAATAATAAGTCGTAAACCCGTCAGGACCTGGACTTTTTCCCGATGCCGATTCTTTTAAGGCTATATTGATCTCCTCTCATGGGTTTTTCTAATGTGATTAGCTTATTCTCGGCTACTTGAGGTAGTCTGGCACTTTTTAAGAACTCTTTTATCTTTTCCGGTCTTGCTATTTCTTGTTGACCCTTTTGTTTTATTTGTGTTTATTGAGTATAAGGACCAATAATAGTTCTGGAACACTTTCGCTATTTCCGCTGTTGAAAATACCATCTCCCCAGTACTATTCTGTATTTTTTTCTATATAGTTTAATGATTTTTTTCTACTTCAATATTCTTGCCAGATGTTTCCCCGTTTTATTTCCCCATAAATATCTTTCTTTTGCTATTCTATTCTATTCTAGTCCTTCCTCTCCTGATCCAATAGGTCTTTTAGTTCGTTCCTTTTTATCACTAGTGCCTAGAGCCACTCCCCTTCTCTCTCTTTTTTTTTATACCTCTGTTCTAGTTCATGGATCTCTTTAAATAATGTTTCCATCTTTTTTTTTTTTCTTTTCCTTTTTTTTTCTTGATCCTATCTCTATCAGGATGCCCTTAATATAGGCCTTATGGGCTTCCCAAAGGGTGTCCTCCGTTATCACTTTTGTATCATTTATTTTAAAATCTTGTTCTATTTCTTCTTTTATTTTATCTTCCTCTTCTATACCCTGTATTAGTTAATTTAATCTCCATGAATTTAATTGTCTTTGGGCACCTGGTATCTTAATTTCCATGCTTACCGGGGAATGGTCTGACAGTGTTATTTCAATATTCGTCTTAGTCACCAACTCTAGTAACCTGTGTTCGACCATTATGTAATAGATCCTTGAGTACATTGCGTGCACAGGGGAGTAGAACATATAATCCTGTGTCTTGGGGTGCTACACTCTCCATATAGCCATCAATTGACACTGATCCAATTTCTTTTTTTGTTTGTTTTCAACTGTACATTCCTAGTCCCCTGTGCTCGCCACGTACTATCAATACTTGGTTCCAAGCAAAAATTTAGGTCTCCTGTCATAATCACACTTCCCTTTTTAAAGTCCATTAACTTCCCTATGACCTGCCTCAAATAATTTGTTGGGTTCTTATTGGGGCAATTGATGTTTGCCAGGGTACATTCCATTTCATATAGTTTCCCTTTTAGGAAGAGGTATCGACCTTCAGGGTCTGTCATCCTTTCCTCCAATATGAACTGCACTCCTCTGGCCACCCCAATGGCTACCCCCTTTGCTCTTCTTGTTGTAGAATCCCTGTAAAACCATGTTGGGTAATCTCTTGAGAACAGCTTTACATTGGCCTCATAAAAAAAATGCTAGTCTCCTGAAGGAACACTACCCCAGCTTTATACTGTTTAACCTCCTTTAGGATTTTATGTCTTTTTGTTGGCGTATTAAGCCCGCGAACATTATATGATATAAATTTTATTGATGTCATCTTAGGTCACAGTACTCGCTTACCTAACCTATCTGGGAGAAAATAATCCATTTGATGTGACTTGCGTAGATGGGGATCTCAGGGGCCCTTCCCCTCCCTTCCCCTCCCTTCCCCTCCCTTCCCCTCTCTTCTTTTGGACCCATTCCGGCCCTAGAACCATAGGTGGCTCCATTTTTCCGTTGCCACCAGTGATTCTCTTATCCTGGGCTGAGACTTTGAACATGCCTCCCCTCCCACCCCACCCCCCAGTTTACAAAGGGGGGGGGGGTGTGGGCCGGGAGCACGTTAGTAATCAAAGTGTCTCAACTCTCCATCCCCCCCCTTCCCTCCCCTGCCTCAGATTTACCCCCATCTGCTTCCATTCCCCTTCACGATCCCCTGAACCTATTTCTAGTGGAAAAATTATTCACTTTTCTCTTCTGTTTCTGCTCGATTCTGCTTAACCACTGTCTATCTTATCACATTCTCCAAAAACCTATTTCTGTTCAGTCTCTGGGGAATTCTTAATGTTTGTTTTTATTTTTAAGTCTTACTTGCAACTCTATGCGATTTTTGCAAAAGTTCATCTTCCTTCTGTGTTAGTATTTCTTCTTCGGACCATCCTGGGATAACCGGAACTTGTAAGTCCAGTTTATTACAGAATTCTTGTAGGTCTTCTGGAAACCTTTAAACTCATTGATCTGCCGTCCTTCTGGCCTATTAAACATGCTGGGAAACTCCAACTGTACTCAATGTTCTTTATTCGCATTTGCTCCAATAAAGTTTTAAGAAGTCTTCGTCTAGCCAGCCTTTCTGGCGTCAAGTCTGTAAAAACTTGAAGGTCCACTCCTTCATATTTTGGTGGTGGGCGTCCTCTCATTTTCCCCCATATTTGTGCTTTTTCTTCAAATAATTGAAATCTCACTATGACGTCTCGGGGTAGGTCTGCTGATATGTTTTGAGGTTTTCAGATCCTGTGGACTCTTTCTATCTTGAGACAGTTCTCCGCTGCATTACCTGAAAGAGGATTAAATATTTTATTCATTAGTTTTCTTAGATCTTCCCCTCTTTTTTCTGGTAGGGCACGGATCCTTAAATTCTTTCTTCCGTTTTGGTTCCCCTGATCTTCTAGTTTATATAGCATTCTCCTCT
Source organism: Aquarana catesbeiana (assembly GCF_042186555.1). Classification (NCBI taxonomy): domain Eukaryota; kingdom Metazoa; phylum Chordata; class Amphibia; order Anura; family Ranidae; genus Aquarana; species Aquarana catesbeiana. The sequence goes on from NC_133324.1 coordinate 568,171,346, forward strand.
GATCTAATTGCATACCTTTAACTTGCGCAAGGAGAGCATTAATCAGAGAAGCAGCCGAGAGGCCCGTAGTAAGTCTGGAGGAGCTGCAGAGATCCACAGCTCAGGTGGGAGAATATGTTCACAGGATAACTATTAGTCATGTACTCCACAAATCTGAGCTTTATGGATGGAACATTTCAAAGGGTATGATTACTTTTTCAAGGCACTGTACTTTTTGCTTCTGGATTAGATGATGTCCTATTCAAGTTTGTGTAAATAGGTAAAACCTTTCCAGAAAAGACATGGGTACATAGCCAAAGAATTCTCAGTCTAAGGCTGGCCATACATCAGTGGTTCTCAACCTCAGTCCTAAAGTACCCCAACGGGCCATGTTTTGGGAACTTCCCTTAGATAGAATAGCTCTTATCAAAACCATGTCATTGATATTGATTTAAAGCAGCTGTGCAAAGTAAAGGAAAACCTGAAAACATGGCCCGTTGTGGGTACTTGAGGACTGAGATTGAGAACCACTGCCATACATTATACAATTTTCTTGTTCAATTTTCGTTTGGTATTACCAAAACCATATAATATGAGGTCAAACTTAAATACTTTCAATTTGTATAGAATCTGGCAGGCCCTTGCACTACATAGTTGAAGGTAAATCTAAAGGAAATTAAACAAGAAAATTTAATGTATGGCTAGCTTAAAAATGGAACTAAGTTTCACGAGTAGAAGAAAAAGTGTCCCTCTAATAAAGCAAAACCTAAAGAGAGTATGTATATAAGTGGGTGGTGCTGCGCTGAACCTTAGTATAGGAACAAATAAATTGGATAATAAATAGATGTGTGTATCGCAAATAAAATATAAATACGTGGAAGAAAAAATATTTTTTTACATATGACATAAAATCAAGTGATGAAGTCACGAGGTGTGACGTCACGCGTAGGGACGAGACAGGCTGCACACACAAACAGAGGCATACGAGCTCGCTGCTCGTCGGATTGATACCGCTGTTTTTAAACTTTTATGTGAGTACCTGTTACTTTTTAATAAAGAGTATTGCCATTAAACAAACGGGATTACACTACTGGCTTCTTTTCTGCCGATTACCCCCTATATATACAACCCCCCTGCACCATACCTGAGGGAATTCCATCCTAGGACCCAGGACAGTGAGGGACGCGTTGGAGTCTATAGGTGGATGTCTCCACAGCTCTCCTGATATAAGCTTTTGCCCTATTACCTTAAGGTAAGGGGCCACTACCTACCCGAGTGGTTTTGCACACGAAGAAAACACTAGATGTGGTTCACTTCAGCACTTTAATTGCAACGTGTGCATGCTAGGACGTTGCTGTCACATTTTTTATAAAACAAAGGACTTTTTTTATGCAATTTATGTATGCTTTCTTCTCTGGTCAATTTTCATTTTTTAAGATTCCAGCCAATTATTTTTATTTTGATGCTGTATTGCACATTACGCACTATATGAAAAAAGAGTAAGATTTTGCTCCTTCAGTTTTATGGTTGCACATTGCACTTTTCTGTTTGCACCATACACTTTGCTGGTTAAATTGCAGATGCACATTGTTTACATTCACTATGCACTTTATTTATGCTTAACCTAATGTCAGCTACTGGTGTCTTGGTAGCTCCACTATCACGTTTATGTATTTAAAATTATGCAGATTTTATCGCAGTTGATTTAAGCGATTATTCTATTTTAGAATTTATTTATGCCACTTTCTCACCAATTATCTAAGTAACTGAATATTTAGATTTTGATTTTATGTCATATGTAAAAAAATATTTTTTCTTCCACGTATTTATATTTTATTTGCGATACACACATCTATTTATTATCCAATTTATTTGTTCCTATACTAAGGTTCAGCGCAGCACCACCCACTTATATACATTTCTTTAAAAAGGTCAGGTGTTTACCTTATCGGTGCATGCGGCTTTTCCATTTCTAGCCGCTTCCATATTTGATAGCGCGGGAATAACTCCCCTATTCACAAAACCTAAAGAGAGACTTTTTAGGCCGCGTTCACACCTATACTAATTACATGCGGTTTCCCCGCATCCAGTTCACATTGCAAGAGAATGTGACTGGCTCCCTATGGAGCCGGTTCACATATCTCCGTTGCGGCTGCGGAGCGCATTGCACAGAAACGCTGTGCGTCTTTAGCTCAGTTTCAGGGCCGAATTCAGGCATAGATTCGGCCCTGAAACGGGGAACAGGGACGCACTGCGCTCCTGTGCGATCCGCAGCTGGTTCTAGTGCGAACCAAGCCTTACTCCTTCGGAACCCACCAATAAGGACACAAAGGGATTGCTTTACTAAAACTGGAGAGTGCAAAATTTGATGCAGCTCTGCATAGAAACCAATCGGTTTCCAAATTTTTTTTGTCAAAGCCTAATTGAACAAGCTGCCGTTACAAACTAGCTACCATGCACAGCTGCACCACATTTTGCACACTCCAGTTTTAGTAATTCAACCCCAAAGTCAGGTCAGGATCGATCAGTGAACTAAAAGTTACTATAATTTCTGGTACCGACAGCGTGGAGGAGTTGTCATTGGCAGTTCTACACCTTTCCATTTGGCCTTCTAGTGACCCCAAGAATCTTCATCTTCAGGCTCCTTCTAACCTGAGCGAACTGATGATGGTAAAAGAGGCATTATTAGCCTTTCAGGGAATGATAATTAATCATGAAGCACAGATTTTCTTTTCTATGTGAAAGAAAATATTATATCCATTTTAGCAATCCACAAAAGAGGATTTTTCAGTCACAATACTATTTGTTACAGCAATCACATCAGGAAGTATTTCTGCAGATTTGCTAGCAAGAGGGACATGCCTGTGGTAGACCTATTTGCAAACTGGCAGGCAGAAAGGTATAGCACTTCTTTTTACTGGCAGTAAAGACAATTGGGGCATCTATGCCAAGATTGGATTTCAGTCTAGGATATGCCTTTTCTCCTCTCTTGCTGATTCCTCAGGTGCTGTGGAAACAAAGTCATTGCCAGTCAGGCCAAATCTTCTTTACAAACCAGTGGTGCATCTCAGACCATTATTTTGGACTTTCTTCTGGAGGCAATGAAACGGGGCTTAGTGCTTAATACTCTGTGTACAAGTGCTAGTACTTTCAGTCTTCCTAGACTTTAGTGAAATATCCGTTGATTAAGATATTTCTCTGGGCCAGAGAATGTTGAAAACTTCAGCAGAAGATCGATCCTCTATGGGATTTGTCTAAGGTACTGAATGGGCTTAACTGCCCTTTGAACCAATTGTGTTCTATTCATCAAAGGTTTTGATTTTAAAGATGGTTTCTTTTTTGGTCATTACAATGACTAGATAAACATTTACACATTTTATTAATCAAGGAACCCTGTCTGACAATTCCTCCTTGTAGGGTTATCCTGGAGGCAGACCCTGTGTATCTATCATAGGTGGTCCAAACTATTCTGCCTTCTCTCTGCTGCAATCCTAAATACCCCAGGGAAGAGAGCTTCCATTCTTTGAATGTTTGCAGGTGCCTTTGCAGTTTGCTATATGCCACAAGAGTCTTTAGAAGGTTGAGCTGTCTTCATGTCCTGTTTTATGGCCCTAAGAAGGACTTGCAAGCTTCAAAAGGCACAGTTTCCAGATGGATAAAATAAGATACATCTTGTGTGTATGAAGAAGAAGGATCACAAGTACCTCATGTTAAAAGACAAATTCTACCAGATCTTTGGCAATGTTGTGAGAAGTATAAGCAGGAACATTCATAGAACGTCTATAAAGTGGCCATTTGATCTAGTTTGGAAACCTTTGTCAAACACTAGAGCAGAAATACTCTTGTAATAAGGCCAACTGTTCATCAAAACATTTTAACAGGTAGTGGTCTCACCCAGATGTAGAGTTTATTACTTGATATTCTTCTCATGTTGCTGTCCCAAGAGATGCCTAAAAATTAAGTTCAGATAAGATTTTAAGTGATTGTAAAGGATAACTTTTTAAATTTAAAATAAAAAAGATTATATACTTACTTGCTCTGTGCAATCCCTTACCTCCTCTGCTTGAGTCCTGCACCAGCGCTGTCCACGCCTTACAAGTGCCCCCTAAGCAAGTTCTCCTGAGCTGGACTGTGTGCATCCATAAACACACCAGAGCAGCTTAGCCAGGCCCACACCCACTCCCCCCTCACAGGATTCAACTTACAGCATCAGTAGCCTATGGCTCAGGTATTGGAAGATTTTTTTACATTAATGCAGAGAGTGTATTAAGGTAAAAAAACAAAAACCCTTTTGTCTTTAGAACCACTTTAAGCTGGGTACACACGATACAAATTTTGGCCGGTTCCTGACATCCTTTGACTGAAAAAAGGAGTCGGGTGAAAAATGGTCGGTCAAAGAGTGGCTGTATCCAGTCCAATGCAGCCGCTCTTCACATATTCTTACAGGCACCGGCTGTGGCTGTGAGATTACAGTAACTACAGCGTGAGAGTCTTCCATCTACCTTGTTTAACATGGATGGGGGAATCTGTTAGATTATGTTTGATCAGCCTGCAAGTTGAACAAAAATAAACTGTGTGTGGCTATATAACTGTTTAACTGTATAACTGTACTGTACTACAAATAGTAGTAGCATTAATACAAATGCACTAAAGAACATGCCACATCACAGCCAATTGAGCTGGTTGGCTTTTACAACTTCCTTGCTTATGTAACTTAGAAAGCAAGGTATTAAACAGTAGAAAGGTAACAGGCTAACATCGCTGCTCTATGGCATTAACACTGAACTCCTGGAAAACTTAAAGCCTTCCCCTGCAATGTCGTTGCTCCTGTGTTACAAGCTTTTAACGCTCAATTGTGTCTAGGGGTTCGGGAAAAGCACTTTTAGTTTTCTTGGAGTTCACCTTTAACATCCTTGACCGTTCACTAGTGAGTGAGGTAAGTGAGCTAGCCTAAAAACAAAATAAGTGTAGCGCTAAGGAAGGCGATAAAAAATGTGGCCTAAGAACTGACAGTTCAAAGTTCATATGCTGACAAAAACATCCTTGGAGAAAAGATGGAAATATAAAGTCCTCTGGAACAAATTTCAACCACGGTACAAATCCTCTGTAGAGGGAGCCCGCACACCACCAATGATAATAAAGAGGCTTACCAGACTTGGTGGACCTAACAAGGCATACGCCAGGTGAGGTCAATCAGGCTTAAGTGGTGCTGGGCTGGAACGAGTGCAGAAGAGCAGGGATGGTGGAATGACTTCCACTTGACTGTGTTCCTCCAACGTGGTCCGGCTCAGAGGTCGTGTCACTCGAATCCGAGTTAGAATGAATGGAGGAAAAGAAGGATGGGCCAAATAGTGTGAATCCGTATAAATGAAAATTTATTAAAATATAGTATACACTCACATGAAAAGTGTCTAAAAAACAGCGCTGTGAAGAAGTGGCGACAGTGGGGTCCTACCCATTGGAATAGTGCTGACTGAACATTTCTTTGGCCTTCCTCTCCTATTAAAGTGGAACTATAGGCAAAACCTTGTTTTTTGTTTTTTTTTTTTTTTGTTTTTTTCATTTTGGACAGAGCAAGGGAGAGTTATAACCCCTGTCAGGATTTTTTTCTCCCATCTGTGTCCTATTGCAGAGATCTGCCTTCACTTCCTGTCTCATAGCAAAACAGGAAGTGAGAAAATGCTGCAAATTCCTTGGGGCCCCCCCAGGTCACCAGAACTAATGTCTCCTTTCTGGGGACAACCCAAAATTTGGGATTTTCTTTTACGTTCACTTTCAATAATGGTGATAAACAGGACAAATGGAGAGGGTGAATCTCCCTAACAGGGGCATTGACAGCAATGAAAACTGACAGGTGTTCTAACCCATCTGCACTGTTCCGAAAAAACAAAAACGTTTTGCCTTTTAGTTTATTTTTTTCAGTTTTAAATAGAAATGAAAGGAAAAACATTTTTGTATAGATATAAAAAAACATTATACATACCTTTTTTCCCTTTTTTAAAAGTGATCACATTCTCTCTGTTCTCAGCTTCATAAAAGCTGCGGAAGGAGAAACAGCAGTACACTAAGCTTCCCAGTGAATGACTGTGCAGCGGGGGGGGGCATGTCAGGACAAGTCTAATCATTGGAGGAGAACACGGAGTTCCCAGCATAGATAGAGAACTCCCCACAAAACAAAGACTTTAAAGAGGAGTTTCGCTTGGGGGAAAATAAAATTAAAAGTCAGCAGCTACAGATACTGTAGCTGCTGACTTTTAATATATGAACACTTGCCTGTCCAGATAGCCCGTGATGTCGGCACCCCAGCCGATTTTCAGATTGACTGTCAGGTGCCACTGCCGCCATTCATACTGCGCATGCTCGAAGAGCGCTGCGCTTTCTAACTGGCCCCGCAGCGGAGGAGGAGGGGGGGTGAACTTCCGAGGGACAGAACCGTGGCGTAGTCTCCCGGAATTGGGGAAGGGTACTTTTTTAAAAGCAGGTACCCATTCCCTCCTCCCCCCTGAAAGGTGCCAAACGTGGCAGTGGAGGGGGGGAGGAAGTAGATAAGCGGAAGTTCCACTTTTGGGTGGAAATCTGCTTTAAGTAAAAGCTTATGTGTGAAGTTCTTTTACAGTGACGGATCAACCTGCAATGTACAATGTGCAATTAATGTTTTTTATTACTATAAAAACAACAAAGGTGTTTATACTAAATATGTATTATACAGAATATCAATGTTTTGAATCTAATGGACATCAATTGGCAAAAAGATACAGAAGCAAACATAGACCGTTTCAGGCAACATGAGCAGTCTATATATGATAAAAAGAATGTGCAACAGTTTTGGTAATACCTTAGAGCTGGGTGAAGATGACTACTGTCATCTATCTAGAACCTGCGACACATTTATAATCTTCTGTTATGTAATGCACTGAAGGGGTCTATGATTTTTCTTCTTGTTTGCTTCTATTTTCAGCATGTGATAATTATTACGTTATTTTAAAGGTTATTAAAGGTAATTGTATATTCTGTTTAGAAAGCACATTATTCAGTTGGAGGGGTTATGATTGCTTTCTTATGCACTTTTGCTGTGATTTCAGGCCCCGGCGCTGGCTGGTACCCAGTGGACACATTACCCATATTCACCTGCTCATTGCTTGCCCCATGCTCCTCTCACCAGCTCAGATTCGTAAGTTCCCTGTCTCCCCTTCACCTTTCCGCTTGCTTTAGCTGGCACAGTACAGCGTTATCATTTCTTTCAGTTTTTTTGCCTGACCTTTGCTTGCATCTGTCAAATGTCAATGTTAAATGTTATGCTATAGTGTTTTTGTTTAGCCATTTGTTAGTTTATAGTCCCTTTGCCCTCCAAATTATTTCCTTTACACTTTTGGGGAAATTCCTCTTGTATTTAAAGCACATGTAAACAGAGTTTCCCATTAAATATGGGACTTTGAAGGCATAAGAGGGTCACAAAAATAGATCTAAAATCTATTTAAAAATCAATATTTTAGATCTATGTTTGTGACTCTCATATGCCTTTAAAGGCCCACATTTAAGGGGAAACTCTGGTTTCATATACCTTAGGGATGCTGGCCCATACTGGCAGATAATATTACCTCCAATTATATTGTATTTAAAACACAGATTTTTTTTTTTTTATCAAAACAAACATGGTACGTTTTCTTCTTATTAGTGATTTACCACTCTACAATCCACTATTGAGGAAATCTTTGCCATTTGACACCTGCATGCGCTTTAACATCTGGTTCCTCCTGTTTAGTGCTTGGAGAACTTTTAGGCATCCTGTAAAAAAAAAAGTAGGCAATAACTTCTTTGCAGCAGATTCTTCCTCAAATCTTGTAACACCTTCCAGGTGTGCTCATATGCTATGCATCAGATTTCTGTTGCTTTAATGACACATAGTCCTTGTTGCTGATCATCCACAATTCAGCAACAATGTCACCTTTCGAACACTGTCCTGCACTGTTTCTTTCTGTGTCCTTGTTTGTTACAGAACAAAAAAAAGGAATTGCTCTTTACGTGCTCTTTCTTTTTTCATGGTATATTTCTGTTTTCCTCACAGATTACAGTTTAATGGCCCAACAGAATATTATAGTCGGAATTTCTCAACTCCATTTTCAAGCTGCTTTACAGAGAGCCAAACGTACATTCAGGTAGTGTGTTTCTCAAGGGCATTTGTGTACAGACAATACTATTACCATCAGTAATATTGATATGTTCTATCATCATGTGGTATAAGCCGGTCTTATTTATGTGACATGTTTTTGACGTGCACTGCTTTTTTTTTTTTTTTTTCTGATATCTTGCTGTCTTATCCCAGACATACAGTTCATAATGATATTTTTGCTGTTCAGACATTAATATAGCTCTGCACTGTTTTGACCTTTTGCAGTCTCAAACATTTTTTCATTTGATGCTACCTAAGCAATTTGACTCAATGTACTCTGAATTAAACTGTGTCAAATCAAAAATGTTTTTTCTAGTTTTGGATAGAATGAGGAAAGATTTGACCTCCTGTTGGTTTTTACTGCTGTCCAGCGCCCCATTATAGAGCCCTGTTTCTTTGTTACCACTGAAAATTTAAAATGCTTTAGAAATCCTGGCAAGCTAGAACAGGCAGCCCATCACAATAAACATTTTATCCACTACAGAGTCTATTGCAAGAATTTAAGGATCTGTCCCATTCTTGATAAAGTTGAGCCATCCCTCTCTACCATATTCAGTGGGTTAAAGACCAATATATCAAAGTAAATTTTTGCTGAGAGAAATGTGGAGACTGCTTTCTGAAAATGCTACTTGTTTGGCTGTCATACTGATCTAATGGCTTCTTAAGTTTGTGACTCGCTGACCCAGAACAATTTTATGTGGACTAGGAACGATAATGGTAAACTGACTTTACTGGCTGCGTGCTTAATTACTGTCTATTTTACAAAAAATATTGTAGCCAGGGGCAACCAAACAACTAGTATTTTCACAAGGTTGGTCAGCAATGTTGGCCTCACTCTTTTTGTTTACAACACATTTCCTTTAAATACATTGGATAAGGGAAAACCTTTGGTATTGTTGTAAAACAATTTGCAGCGCTTCTTTAAAAATGTCTGCCAACATTATAATCTACAGTGGAGAAAATCAATATTTGATCACATGCAGATTTTGTAAGTTTGCCCACTTACAAAGAAATGAAGGGTCTATAATTTTTATCATAGGTGTAATTATAGAGACAGAATAGCAACCAAAAATCCAGAAAAAAAATAATTATTCAAATGTTATAAATTTAGATGTCATTCAGTGAGTAAAATAAGTATTTGATACCCAAGCAAAACATGACTTGGTACTTGGTGGAGAAACCCTTGTTGGCAAACACAGAGGTAAGACGTTTATTGTAGTTGGTGACCAGATTTGCACACATCTCAGGAGGGATTTTGGTCCATTCTTCTTTACAGGTCTTCTCTAAATCCCTAAAGCTAGCCATACACCTATAGATTATCTGCAGATTTTCTATGGTTAGATGGAAAAAGTGCAACAGATTTCTCCATGTTCGCTAAACTGTGTGGATGGAGGAATCTCTCACTTTTTCCATCTAACCATAGAAAATCTGCAGATAATCTATAGGTTTATGGCCAGCTTAAGGATTCTTGGCTGTTGCTTGGCAACTCGAAGTTTCAGCTCCCTCCATAAATTTTCTATAGGAGTAAGATCTGGAGACTGGTTAGGCCACTCCATGACCTTATTGTGCTTCTTCTTGAGCCACTCCCCTGTTGCCTTGGCGATGTGTTTTGGGTCATTGTCATGCTGGTTCGGTCTGTACCTTTAGCAGAGAAACGGCCCCAAAGCATAATGTTTCCACCTTCGTGCTTGACTGTAGTGATGGTTTTCTTAGGCTCTTAGTCAGCATTTTTCTTCCTCCAAAAATGTCGAGTCCCCCTCCTCAAGAAGGCGCATGTACAGTTATGCCAATGAACATCTAAATGATTCAGAGAAGGATTGGGAGAAATTGCTGTGGTCAGAAGAGACCAAAATTTAGCTCTTTGGCTCGACTCGCTGTGTTTGGAGCAAGAAAAATGCTGACTATGACCCTTATGCCGCATACACACGACCGGACTTTACGGCATACTTGGTTCGGCGGACCGGAATCCGTCGGACAATTCGATCGTGTGTAGGCTTCAGCTGACTTTTTTTCCCCAAAAGTTCGAAGGACCTAGAAATGAAACATGTTTCAAATCTTTTCGATGGACTCGAGTCCGGTCGAAAAGTCCGCTTGTCTGTATGCTAGTCCGACGGACATAAACCGACGCTAGGGCAGCTATTGGCTACTGGCTTTGAACTTCCTTGTTTTAGTCCGGTCGTACGTCATCGCGTACAAATCCATCGGACTTTGGTTGATCGTGTGTAGGCAAGTCCATTCATTTGGAAAGTCCGTCGGACAAAGTCTACCGTAAAGTCTGCTCGTGTGTATGCGGCATAAGAAAACTATCCCTGCAGTCGAGGTGGAAACTTGATGCTTTGGGGCTTTTTCTCTGCTAAAGGTACAGGTCGACTTTGCCTCATTGAGGGGCCAATGGATGGGGCCATGTATTGCAAAATATTGGATGAGAACCTTCTTCCCTCAGCCAGAACACTGAAGATGGGTCATGGATGGGTCTTCCAGTATGACCATGACCCAAAACATACCGCCAAGGCAACAAAGGAGTGGCTCAAGAATAAGTACATTAAGGTCATGGAGTGACCTAGTCAATTTCCAGACCTTAACCCTATAGAAATTTAATGGAGGGAGCTGAAACTTGAGTTGCCAAAAGACAGCCAAGAAACCTTAAGGATTTAGAGAAGATCTGTAAAGAAGAGTGGGACAAAATCCCTCCTGAGATATGTGCAAACCTGGAAACCAACTACAAGAAATGTCTTACCTCTGTGCCTGCCAACAAGGGTTTCTCCACCAAGTACTAAGTCATGTTTTAAACCAAATTATAAGTACGCTGAGCTACCAAAATGGCAAATATATAATTTTGTGCTAAATAACTAATAAAGTGATACTGTGCTTACTCGTAACATGTATAAAATGCCCAAAATATAAAATATGTTAATAATCTACGTTAATGTGCGGTAACTTCAAGACATAGCGTAACGTTAGCAGCTGATCATTCTTAGGATACACCATTTTGGAGACCTGATTTGGTTAATTACCTGGAGGCTCACAGGACTTTAGACTAGTATTATACTAAGTCATGTTTGCTTGGGGATCAAACACTTTTACTCACTTAACTGCAACTTTTTTTTATAGCATTCATTTTATGTGTTTTTACTGGATTTTTTGGTTGATATTCTCTATCATTTAAAATACACCTATGATAAAAATTATAGACCCTTCATTTCTTTGTAAGTGGGCAAACTTACAAAATCTCTCCCTCACATTCTTGTAAATATTTTATTATATCTTATTCTATCTTTTCATGTGACAACACTGAAGAAATGACACTTTGCTACAATGTAAAGTAGTGAGTGTACAGCTTGTATAAGTGTACACTTGCTGTCCCCTCAAAATAACTCAACACACAGCCATTAATGTCTAAGATATAATAAAACATTTACAAAAATGTGTGTGGGTTACTCACTTTTGTGAGATACTGTGTGTGTGTGTGTGTGTGTGTGTGTGTGTATGTATATGTATATATATATATATATATATATATATATATATATATATATATATATATATAGTGTTTTTTCTGTTATAACAGCTCACATTACTGGGCAAATATACAGATTCGTCTTACTCTAGGAATTTTAAATAGGATCTTGCTGGTAGTAAAACCTTGCTTGTAAATAGTATTCATTGTAAAGTTTGCAATAATGTTTACATGTATCCAGTGCAAATGAGAACACAGGTGGCTCCTAAGGTTAGCACAAATGTTTACATGCAAACAGTGTTAAATATGATTCATACACTGAACTGCAGATATTATTATTATTATTTTTTTGTTTTTATTCTGATGAGTGCAGATGCAGATTACGGAGCTTTGCGCAGGTATCCACATGGACCCATAGCATTACATACAGCTGCATTCAGATCTGTAAATAAATGTACGCATTATAAAATAGGGGGAAATGTTTGTTGCTTTATTACTGAAACTTTGTAGAACAGGTAATAGCCACTTCAGCTCTTATTTCTCTCTTCACTTTACTCTCTCTTCAACTGATTCACTGTTTATTTTTTCAAGAGTTATCTCTTTTTTAAGAAGTCACCAGTCATAATTCCATGAAGTGTCTGAATCAGCTTTAGGAAAGCATTCAGTGTTTTCTTGTTGCAACGGTTTTAAGTTCTTTTGTAATTTTTCGTTGCTATTTTTTTTTTTTTTAATTATGTGACCATTTCAGAGTTAATCCTTGTAAAGTTTTTTTCATGCTGATCTTTCTTTATGTAGCAGGCTTCCAGTTCTTATTTTGAGGTTAAGCACCCTTGCTTTTGTCACTTTTTTCTTCACTATTTCCTTCTCAACTCTGTGTCCCCGCTGCTTCAGTTCTTCCTCCTAGCTCTTGACCCTCCCCTCTGTCTGGCTGCAGATCTGTGGTGACCTGTGCTGAACATTGCGTAATGTGCAGTGATATTTCCAGTAATGTATGTGTGATCAGACTAAACTGAAACAGGGAGAGGCATTATCTTCTGCAACCTACACACACACATAGCCCTTCTTATTGTGCTTCAGTATACAATGCTAGAGCAAAGGCAAAATCTTCCTAACTTTCCAGATTTGTCAATCTGGAAAATCCCCAGGGAAGGTCATTGTATTGTGTATGAGAGCAACTGTCCTAACTTCCCAAACATTCTTAAATCTTTATTGCACCTGTGGACGTGCACCTGTTATTGGGTGTTTAATAATGTCAAACAACTGCAAAAATTTAGTGTTGTAAACTGCGCTTGTCTAAATTCTGCTACGTGCGTCAGATAACTAAACAAAGGAAAATAATTGTCATGTATAATAAAGTCTGTAACAAGACATGTTGACCTGTATCTGTTGCCTGCAGCTAAAACTTTAGCTGTCATTTTTAAAAGAATTCCAAAGGGAGAAATTAATTGGTTGCTCTAACTAGCATAGACAGGTTGTGTCTTCCACAAGGCCTTATACTAAAAGATTAAAGCAAATATGTCAGGAGATAAATATATTTCCAATATTGCCAATTGCAGCCTTCTCTCAAAAATGCTAGTTGTTGCTGACTGGTATGCTGACCCACTGACTTCAGCAATTTTAAGGCGGCCATAGATGGTGCAATTTTCTTGCTACCTAAGGTTGCAGGAAAAGAAAATTCCTTGATTCCCCCATCAACACAGACCGGGGGGGGGCGCAACACAAAGTGATTATTGCTAGCAGCTATAGCCGCTGGCAATAATCTCATTAAAAATACAACAGGTTGTTTATACCCAAGTTGATCGATCAATTTGGATACAATCAGCCTGCCCATACATGGTTTCCTGCTGAACCGGCTGAGATTTTAGCCACATATAGCCGGCTTAAAGCTGGCCATACATTATATAATTTTCTTGTTCAATGTCCTTTAGATTTACCTTCAACTATGTAGTGAAAGGGTTTACCTGATTGTATACAAATTGAAAGTGTTTAGGTTTTACCTCATTTTGTATGGTTTTGGTAAAGCTAAATGAAAATTGTATAAAGTATGGCCAGCCTTTGTCTTTTACTCTAAAAACATGTGCACATAAGGAAATTCAGAGAAAAGTTAAAAAAGCAATATCTACAATCATTGTTCTAGGTCACTGACTCTCTGTATTGAAGCTGTTGGATCAGCATGACAGCCATGCAGTTAGCATTTTCAGATGAAAAAGTCAGCAATGGCAGCATCTGTTTCTTTCATGAGAGTTTTTTTTTAAACAAGGGATTCTTTGACTATATGTTGTGGTTTACTGTAGGTGTACTAATTTTAGCATGAGATTGCATGATTCCTTGAAAGACCAGTTTAGGATTGTCCACCCTAGCCCCCTTATCTACTGTAAACTGAGCCAACCCCCACTCCCTTGCAGGTGCATATTTGTCTTCTCTAACAGCGGCAGCCCCAAGGACTGTCTACAGCATACTCTGTATAAATCTAGTGTCAAGCTTCATGAGTAACAATGTCCCATAGTTTTAAATGGGTGCATTGTTTCTGCAGCATGGTATGTGCAATTCAAGTCTAGTGTACATGCGCGGGCAGCTCAACGATAGGTTTTAACTGGTAGAGCTATAGACATCATGACAGGCCACCATTGTTACAGAAGTTAAATAAGCACCTGTGGCAGGCATAACTCAGCTAGGGATAGTTTAGGGGGCTAGGGATAAATGTGGGGACGTTTATATAGAATTCTGAACTTTTCCTTTAAATTTGCAAGCACCCAGAAGATTTTTTATGTGTGGCTCTTTTGCATTTACTGCACCATTAATCTCACAAGATTTATCCCATGAAATTATGGCTAAAAGGCTGATTAATTGCCTGAATAGTTCAAGTAAAAGAATTCACATACATATGATCTATGTGTTTTTTTTTAGATTGTAAGCTCTAACGAGCAGGGCCCTCTCATCCCTCCTGTATTGAATTGTATTGTAACTGTACTGTCTGCCCCCATGTTGTAAGGTGCTACGCAAACTGTTGGCACTATATAAATCCTGTATAATAATAATAATGTGATGTACCATAGATACTGTGATGCTGTACACCAGGGGTGTCAAGCTCAATTTCATTGCGGGCCGCATTAACATTGTAGTTGCCCTCAAAGAGCCGGTTTTATCTGTAAGACTATATAAATGTATCTATTCTTTATCATATTAAATATTTGCCTCTGCATTAGATTATTACTGGTTTTAGTAATAATTTAAGACTTAAAGAGGAAGTAAACTCTGCAGTCCCTATGGTGCTTTTCATCCATTTCAATGTAATTACCATTTAGCAAGCATTACATGGTCTAATCAAGTCAGAATAACCTATTACTGATTAAAATAAGGCGGTGCCATCTTTAGTACTGTCATCTTGAGTCTGTGTAGAATATAATTTCCACCTTTTCCTGTTTCTCGCCATAATATCACGCATGCGCAATCTGACATTACTGGACTGCCACTCATACCCAGCATATTACATAGTTTTTGTGCTTTTTATATAGACCCGTTCTGGGTATATGCGTGCCTGTGAGTCTCGCTCCAGCTCTCGTTTCCTCATTGCGTTCTCGGATGCAGTAGGTTTACTCCCCATGTGACGTCACGTGGTCACATGGGGAGTTTCAGGATGCAGGAGAAACTCTGTAGTCTCGCGAAGAGAGAGCAGTCGGTGCTTTGCCACTGGGAGAGGAAATCCCATTCATGGCACCCTGTCAATGGACGGACCGCACACAGAGCATGCCGTAAATGAAGGGAAGGGAAGCACATGCGCCAGTGACGTCAGTAAACATAATGGGACGGATTACAGCAAAACTAAACAGGTAAGCAGACATTTGCCAACAGCAATTAATAGTGTTTTTTATGAGGATTACAAAACAGTAAAGTTGTGTGGGAGGGTTTACATCCACTTTAAAGTGTTTGTTAACCCATTCATTTAAGTCTATGCCAACACCTATTAGAGCCTAGCATAGCACATTGTATTAGACCCCTTTCACACTGGGGTGGCAAGTCTGTTAGTGGTAAAGCACTGCTAGTTTTAGCGGCCCTTTACCGCTGTTTTTGCTGTGCTTTTTCGGCCGCTAGCAGGGCGCTTTTAACCCCCGCTAGCGGCCGAAGAAGGGGCTAAAAGCGTTCATGGTGGTGTTCTTCCAAACTGCTTTTCAGGCTCTTCAGGAACCCCTGCCCATTCATTCCAATGGGCAGGGGCGGTGTAGGAGGGCTGTATACAGCCCACCTACACAGCCCCAAAGATGCTGCTTGCAGGAATTTTTTTCCCGTCCCGCAGACGCACCACCACAATGTGAAAGCACTCGGGCTGTCACTTTGGGAGGCATAAGAGGCAGTTTTCAGGTGCTATTTTTAGCGCTAAAATGCCTGAAAACTGCCTCAGTGTGAAAGGGGTCTTAGTCTTTTATAAAAACTAGCCATGTAAATACCTGTTCAGCGCTATCTTCATGGCGGTCACATGACTCATGGCCGCTGTACAGCTCTGACACGCAGCTTCTGCAGGAGGGGCCGTGATCTCCCTCTGAGGTCAGCTAGGGAGATCACATGGCTTCTCAGCCCCTCCTGTAGTAGCCCTGGAAACTGGCCGAGAGTCACGTGACCGGCCTGAAGATCACACTAAACAGGTATTTACAAGCCTCGTTTTTATAAAAGACTAATACAGTGCGCTATACTAGGCTTTAATAGAGGGGCAGTGAGCATTTATAATTTTTTATTTTACTAATAGCGGCGAGGGGGGCAGAGACAGACACAGAGCTGACAGGCAGGGAGGAGGGGGTGAGGGGGAGAGCTGAGAGCAGGGTTGCGGATGATGGAGGGACATAAACTAACCATGGCCCTGGTTATCATGGTCAGCACAGAGAGGGGGATACAGGAAGTGGCAGGAACAGGCAGGTTTTGTACAGTTTAGAGGGGGGCAGATTACACAGCACAAGCACTGTGCAGTTTAATCTGCTTTAAGGGACAAGGATCTTCAGCTGCACAGAAAAGCGTCCAGGATCTGACGGAGGAGTTCTGTCCTCCTCTCTGCTGCAGACTGCTAAGACAAGGTGGAGGTGGAGAGGAGGGGGGTTCCGCAGCTGCAGGAGAGGTGCGAGGACCACATGAAATGGCCTGGTGGGCCAGATTCAGCCCGCTTGCCTTGTGTTTCACACATGTGCTTTTATACTATGGTATTGCTCAGCTCTACCAGTTTATGGTCAAAGAGAATAAAATTTGTGCTTGTGTGAGGACAAAATACTGTCCAATGATATGGACCTGCTGAGCTTGAAACTCCCTGTAGGATATTCTGCTAACAGCTAATATTGTGGTGTATTGTTGAGTTTACCATAAGGTTTTCTGCAGAAAGTTTGTAATTTAAAGTGATGGTCTTCATTGGCTTATTCAAAGTGGAACTAAAGTCCACATGCAATGATTTGAAGGTTATGCACGACATAAGTACACATTATGGCATACTTACCTGCCAAAGTGAACGCTCCAGAAGTGCGACGTCCGCAACCTGCTTTGTTGCTTCTTCTCTGCTCGTGACATCTTGTCGGTCTACTTATTCTAATTAGGCCTAATGAACACAGAACGTTTTAAATGCCGCTTTTAGAGGTGTTTTGCAATTTATTTATTTATTTTTCTGCCTCTAAGCACCCCTTGGTGTTGGCCTACATGTCCATGCACACATAGGTATTTAAAGGCATAAAAAAAAAAAACACTGCCATTGGGTTCAGGAGCAGCAGCATTTTGGCAAAAAAAGCTTTAAGCGCCTAAACGTACTTAAGTGCTAGGCGCGACAAGCACTTGAGCATTCATTCATTTCAAATTTCAAAAATGAAAATCGATGAATGCCCAAGCACTTGATGAGCTTAATAACAAAATGTACCCCTGCGCTACCTCTTAGCAAATCCTATATCCTAAATTAATAAGCACAATGGGGGTTATTTACGAAAGGCAAATCCACTTTGCACTGCAAGTGCACTAAAAGTGCACTTGGAAGTGCATTTGCTCTAAATCTGAGGGGTAGACCTGAAATGAATGGAAGCTCTGCTGATTTTATCATGCAATCATGTGCAAGCTAAAATGCTGTTTTTTATTTTCCTTGCATGTCCCCCTCGGATCTACACCGACTTTACTTCCAAGTGCACTTTCAGTGCAATTTCAAGTGCACTTGCAGTGCAAAGTGGATTTTCCTTTAGTAAATAACCCCCAATGTGTGTTTAAGCTTAATATTCTAGTGGTTAAGTTGCTGCAGACACCCACTGTGCTCCCACAAGCATAGGTGAGAAGTAGATGTAACTGATGCTGCACAAACTGTAAATTATATCAATACATATATAAAATAAAATCAATCAATAAACTGTGATATATATCAAATAATCAAAATTGAATCACTTATAAGTGCATTATAGTGTGCTTCCACCTTGTTGTGACACCTATGTGTTCCCACCTTAGTGAGTAATCAAAGAAGCCTTTTGATTACACTTGAACAAACCTCCATCAATCTTGGCTTGGTCGTGGTCCTGTCCGGTCTATCTTTGTAATGTGTGCTAGTTGTCCCTTTTAAGGTGCACTTATCCGTTTGTTGGGGCAAAGCAAAATTACCTCCCATAGTGTAGCATTTAAGTTAAAATTAATTTTATTAAAAAGGGTAACTCTTACATCTAACAACTGTTAAAAACGTCTTGGTATACCAAGTAATACTCAGCATGTCAGGTCTCCGACATCACTTCCGATCTGGGATGCTCTACGCATTACATCATGTCACGTAACTTCCATAGGGGCCTCTTTGCTGTACCCTAACATATGGATAAGCGTGGTGGAATGGCGCCTTAAGGGGACAACTACCACACATTACCTTGATAGATTGGACAGGACCACGACCAAGCCAAGATTGAAGGAGAATGGTTCAAGTGTAATAAAATGGCTTATTTGATTACTCACTAAGATGAGAGCACTGAGAACACATGGGTGTCACAACGAGGTGGAAGCACACCATTTGTCTTCACATTGTCATGCATTGGTTATGAGTGAGCACGAGTGATTCGTGTGAAACGCATCAACCTTTCCCTGTGTTTATCTCTGGCTTGGTGACAATAAAGGACTTCCCGAGAATTTTACTTTGTTTGTGGTGTGCCACCATCTTCCTTTTTCTACCTACATCGTCATGCAGCATTGGATACTTTTGAAGAAAGTGAACTGTGCACGTTAATTCAATATTGGAGCTTGATGAGTTTAAACGCGTTAAACGCCTCTGTCAAGGTGGATTGGAGGGCAGTTGGGGTTAAATGGACAGCAGAGTCCATTTACTCCCAGCCACCCATTGAGCAGAGCGGGCTCTTTCTGTGTCCATTCTACATAAACTAAGAAGACATAGATGGCTCATCTGCTGCTCTGCTCTGATGAGAAGAGTATCAGTAGACAGATCCTCTGCTGATCTCAACAGAGTCCTCCCCTGATCTCAACAGAGTCCTGTGAAAGGGGCCTTATATAGCCCTGTCACCCAGCACAGCCAGGTGTATGACACCATTTTCTCTGTTATTAAAGCCCAGCCCTGAGAATTGCCCAACAATTGCCCTTGCAGTGGGATACTTATCTCCTCCTATCAGCATGTTTAATTTCAGATTATTTGCATGCAGCACACCTGGTTGGCTCCCAGACCCTCCCCTCGATCCCCCAGACTGAGTATTGCTGTATAGAGAATTACAAGGGGCTGATCCCAATCAATACTTGCACTAATTGATTTAAAAAAAAAAAAATCAGAAACTTTTAATGCCTAGCTACATTATTTGTGTCTTTTATGGCTGTCGAGATTGATTGGTAAAAGCGAAAACATATATACACTTATCAGCCATACCATTATCATCACTGACACCTAGGTAAAGTGAATATCATTGGTTATCTCATTGGGTGGGCTATATTAGGCAGCAAGTGAACATGTCCCTGTAATTGATGTGTTGAGGGCAAAAAAATGGCAAGTGTAAAGATTTGAACAACTTTGACAAGGGCCAAATTGTAATGGCTAGATGACTGGGTCAGACCAACTCTAAAACGACAGCTCTTGTGGGATTTTCCCAGTCTGCAGGGGTCAGGACCTACCAAAAGTGGGGTCCAAAGAAGGAAAACTGGCGAAACAGCAAAGGGGAGGAATGAGTTGATTGGGGAATGGATGTTTTTCCATCTCTTCTGTGGGAAGCCATCCTGGCCGCTTACGTGTCCCAGGCTCCATGGAGAAACATGAGAACCCAGGAACCACTGTGGGCGAGAGGGGGGTAGCAACCCACAATGTTTTTAAAGTGCAGTGCAGCTGCGACCATGATCTTGTAATACCCACTTGCTGACTGTTTTGCACACCTGTGGCCCGTTTTCACGGGTCAGCTAAAGCTGTGCCAATAATATCAGCTAAAGCCCTCTGTCCTTTCTTATCATTTAGTCATTTCAGGTTCGGGAAAGATCCCAGAACGCCACAGGGAGACTGAGCCAGCCACCTCCGCCCCCTCCACAGCCCAGCGCTCCCATGAGCGCTGAAGGGGCAGAGCCGAGAGCTGGTGACGGTCTCCAGCTCTTTGCAGGCTGAAGACTGAGAACTGAACGTCCAGAGGTCTTTGATTGCTCAGTTCTTGGTCTTGGAGGCAGCGAGGGACAGATACAGCTGGGATCAGTGCTGCAGCCATCAGCCATTCATAGGTGAGTATGAATGTTTATTTTTTATTTTTTTATTTTTAAAAGCCATACTTCTCTTTTTTAATTTTGGATAGAGCAGGGAATGGTTAAAATATCTATTTTTTCCATTGGGGAGATTCCCCCTTTCTTTTCTTTTTTGTAGACACAACAGGAGGCATGAGAATGAGGAAAGGCCTCCTTAGACAGCTGTCACCAAAACAGTGTCCCAATTGGAAGATTTTAGCCCCTCTTCCTGTCGTGGTAACAATTTTGGATTTTCCTTCACTTTCAAACCTAGTGAGAGTGGTCACAGGTACAAATGGAGAATGCTTCACTCTAGTGGGGACACAGATCGCCAGTGTTAATTTCGTCAACGAAAACATTTTTCGTCATTTTCATCAGTGGCTTTTTTACAGTGACGAAAACCAAACTAAAAGTACAGCACGTTTTTGTCAACTGATGAAAACTATGCCAAAAATTAAATCCATTTTCGTTAACCACTTGCCGACCGCCGCACGACTATATACGTCGACAGAGCGGCACGGGCAGGCAAAAGGACTTACAGGTACGTCCTTGCCTGCCCGCGGGTGGGGGGTCCGATCGGACCCCCCCCCCCGGTGCCTGCGGCGGTCGGCAAATCTCCCCCGGCGATCGGTGGTGAGGGGGAGGCCATCCATTCGTGGCCCCCCCCCTCGCGATCGCTCCCAGCCAATGGGATCATTTCCCTGCCTCTGTATTGTACACAGAGGCAGAGGAAATGATGTCATCTCTCCTCGGCTCGGTATTTTCCGTTCCGGGCCGAGGAGAGAAGACTGCAATGTGAGTGCACAACACACACACACACAGTAGAACATGCCAGGCACACAAAACACCCCGATCCCCCCCCGATCGCCCCCGATCCCCCCCCCAATCACCCCCCCCTGTCACAAACTGACACCAAGCAGGTTTTTTTTTTTTTTTTTTTTCTGATTACTGTATTGGTGTCAGTTTGTGACAGTTACAGTGTTAGGGCAGTGAGTGTTAGGCCCCCTTTAGGTCTAGGGTACCCCCCTAACCCCCCCTAATAAAGTTTTAACCCCTTGATCACCCCCCGTCACCAGTGTCGCTAAGCGATCATTTTTCTGATCGCTGTATTAGTGTCGCTGGTGACGCTAGTTAGTGAGGTAAATATTTAGGTTCGCCGTCAGCGTTTTATAGCGACAGGGACCCCCATATACTACCTAATAAATGTTTTAACCCCTTGATTGCCCCCTAGTTAACCCTTTCACCACTGATCACTGTATAACCGTTACGGGTGACGCTGGTTAGTTTGTTTATTTTTTATAGTGTCAGGGCACCCGCCGTTTATTACCGAATAAAGATTTAGCCCCCTGATCGCCCGGCGGTGATATGCGTCGCCCCAGGCAGCGTCAGATTAGCGCCAGTACTGCTAACACCCACGCACGCAGCATACGCCTCCCTTAGTGGTATAGTATCTGTACGGATCAATATCTGATCCGATCAGATCTATACTAGCGTCCCCAGCAGTTTAGGGTTCCCAAAAACACAGTGTTAGCGGGATCAGCCCAGATACCTGCTAGCACCTGCGTTTTGCCCCTCCGCCCGGCTCGGCCCAGCCCACCCAAGTGCAGTATCGATCGATCACGGTCACTTACAAAACACTAAACGCATAACTGCAGCGTTCGCAGAGTCAGGCCTGATCCCTGCGATCGCTAACAGTTTTTTTGGTAGCGTTTTGGTGAACTGGCAAGCACCAGCCCCAGGCAGCGTCAGGTTAGTGCCAGTAGCGCTAACACCCACGCACGCACCGTACACCTCCCTTAGTGGTATAGTATCTGAACTGATCAATATCTGATCTGATCCGATCAGATCTATACTGGCATCCCCAGCAGTTTAGGGTTCCCAAAAACGCAGTGTTAGTGGGATCAGCCCAGATACCTGCTAGCACCTGCGTTTTGCCCCTCCGCCCGGCCCAGCCCAGCCCACCCAAGTGCAGTATCGATCGATCACTGTCACTTACAAAACACTAAACGCATAACTGCAGCGTTCGCAGAGTCAGGCCTGATCCCTGCGATCGTTAACAGTTTTTTTGGTAGCGTTTTGGTGAACTGGCAAGCGCCAGCGGCCTAGTACACCCCGGTCGTAGTCAAACCAGCACTGCAGTAACACTTGGTGACGTGGCGAGTCCCATAAGTGCAGTTCAAGCTGGTGAGGTGGCAAGCACAAATAGTGTCCCGCTGCCACCAAGAAGACAAACACAGGCCCGTCGTGCCCATAATGCCCTTCCTGCTGCATTCGCCAATCCTAATTGGGAACCCACCACTTCTGCAGCGCCCGTACTTCCCCCATTCACATCCCCAACCAAATGCAGTCGGCTGCATGAGAGGCATTTTCTTTATGTCCTCCCGAGTACCCCTACCCAACGAACCCCCCCAAAAAAGATGTCGTGTCTGCAGCAAGCGCGGATATAGGCGTGACACCCGCTATTATTGTCCCTCCTGTCCTGACAATCCTGGTCTTTGCATTGGTGAATGTTTTGAACGCTACCATTCACTAGCTGAGTATTAGCGTAGGGTACAGCATTGCACAGACTAGGACACACTTTCACAGGGTCTCCCAAGATGCCATCGCATTTTGAGAGACCCGAACCTGGAACCGGTTACAGTTATAAAAGTTACAGTTACAAAAAAAGTGTAAAAAAAAAAAAAAAAAAAACACAAACAAAAATATAAAATAAAAAATAATAGTTGTCGTTTTATTGTTCTCTCTCTATTCTCTCTCTCTCTATTCTCTCTATTGTTCTGCTCTTTTTTACTGTATTCTATTCTGCAATGTTTTATTGTTATTATGTTTTATCATGTTTGCTTTTCAGGTATGCAATTTTTTATACTTTACCGTTTACTGTGCTTTATTGTTAACCATTTTTTTGTCTTCAGGTACAGCATTCACGACTTTGAGTGGTTATACCAGAATGATGCTTGCAGGTTTAGGTATCATCTTGGTATCATTCTTTTCAGCCAGCGGTCGGCTTTCATGTAAAAGCAATCCTAGTGGCTAATTAGCCTCTAGACTGCTTTTACAAGCAGTGGGAGAGAATGCCCCCCCCCCCCCCCCATCGTCTTCCGTGTTTTTCTCTGGCTCTCCTGTCTCAACAGGGAACCTGAGAATGCAGCCGGTGATTCAGCCAGCTGACCATAGAGCTGATCAGAGACCAGAGTGGCTCCAAACATCTCTATGGCCTAAGAAACCGGAAGCTACGAGCATTTTATGACTTAGATTTCGCCGGATGTAAATAGCGCCATTGGGAAATTGGGGAAGCATTTTATCACACCGATCTTGGTGTGGTCAGATGCTTTGAGGGCAGAGGAGAAATCTAGGGTCTAATAGACCCCAATTTTTTCAAAAAAGAGTACCTGTCACTACCTATTGCTATCATAGGGGATATTTACATTCCCTGAGATAACAGTAAAAATGATTAAAAAAAAAAAAAAATGAAAGGAACAGTTTTAAAATAAGATAAAAAAGCAAAAAAATAATAAAGAAAAAAAAAAAAACAAAAGCACCCCTGTCCCCCCTGCTCTCGCGCTAAGGCGAACGCAAGCGTCGGTCTGGCGTCAAATGTAAACAGCAATTGCACCATGCATGTGAGGTATCACCGCGACGGTCAGATCGAGGGCAGTAATTTTAGCAGTAGACCTCCTCTGTAAATCTAAAGTGGTAACCTGTAAAGGCTTTTAAAGGCTTTTAAAAATGTATTTATTTTGTTGCCACTGCACGTTTGTGCGCAATTGTAAAGCATGTCATGTTTGGTATCCATGTACTCGGCCTAAGATCATCTTTTTTATTTCATCAAACATTTGGGCAATATAGTGTGTTTTAGTGCATTAAAATGTAAAAAAGTGTGTTTTTTCCCCAAAAAATGCGTTTGAAAAATCGCTGCGCAAATACTGTGTGAAAAAAAAAAATTAAACACCCACCATTTTAATCTGTAGGGCATTTGCTTTAAAAAAATATATAATGTGTGGGGGTTCAAAGTAAATTTCTTGCAAAAAAAAATAATTTTTTCATGTAATCAAAAAGTGTCAGAAAGGGCTTTGTCTTCAAGTGGTTAGAAGAGTGGGTGATGTGTGACATAAGCTTCTAAATGTTGTGCATAAAATGCCAGGACAGTTCAAAACCCCCCCAAATGACCCCATTTTGGAAAGTAGACACCCCAAGCTATTTGCTGAGAGGCATGTCGAGTCCATGGAATATTTTATATTGTGACACAAGTTGCCGGAAAGAGACACATTTTTTTTTTTTTTTTTTGCACAAAGTTGTCACTAAATTATATATTGCTCAAACATGCCATGGGAATATGTGAAATTACACCCCAAAATACATTCTGTTGCTTCTCCTGAGTACGGGGATACCACATGTGTGAGACTTTTTGGGAGCCTAGCCGCGTATGGGACCCCGAAAACCAAGGGTCCCGTACGCGGCTAGGCTCCTAAAAAGTCCCACACATGTGGTATCCCCGTACTCAAGAGAAGCAGCAGAATGTATTTTGGGGTGCAATTCCACATATGCCCATGACCTGTGTGAGCAATATATCATTTAGTGACAACTTTGTGCAAAAAAAAAAAAAATAATAAATTGTCACTTTCCCGCAACTTGTGTCAAAATATAAAATATTCCATGGACTCAACATGCCTCTCAGCAAATAGCTTGGGGTGTCTACTTTCCAAAATGGGGTCATTTGGGGGGGGTTTGTGCCATCTGGGCATTTTATGGCCTTCAAAACTGTGATAGGTAGTGAGGAGTAAAATCAAAAATGTACGCCCTTAGAAATCCTGAAGGCAGTGATTGGTTTTCGGGGCCCCGTATGCGGCTAGGCTCCCAAAAAGTCCCACACATGTGGTATCCCCATACTCAGGAGAAGCAGCTAAATGTATTTTGGGGTGCAATTCCACATATGCCCATGGCCTGTGTGAGCAATATATCATTTAGTGACAACTTTTTGTAATTTTTTTTTTTTTTTTTTGTCATTATTCAATCACTTGGGACAAAAAAAATGAATATTCAATGGGCTCAACATGCCTCTCAGCAATTTCCTTGGGGTGTCTACTTTCCAAAATGGTGTCATTTGTGGGGGTTTTGTACTGCCCTGCCATTTTAGCACCTCAAGAAACGACATAGGCAGTCATAAATTAAAGGCTGTGTAAATTCCAGAAAATGTACCCTAGATTGTAGGCGCTATAACTTTTGCGCAAACCAATAAATATACACTTATTGACATTTTTTTTACCAAAGACATGTGGCCAAATACATTTTGGCCTAAATGTATGACTAAAATTGAGTTTATTGGATTTTTTTTAGAACAAAAAGTAGAAAATATCATTTTTTTTCAAAATTTTCAGTCTTTTTCCGTGTATAGCGCAAAAAATAAAAACGGCAGAGGTGATCAAATACCATCAAAAGAAAGCTCTATTTGTGGGAAGAAAAGGACGCAAATTTCGTTTGGTTACAGCATTGCATGACCGCGCAATTAGCAGTTAAAGCGACGCAGTGCCAAATTGTAAAAAGTGCTCTGGTCAGGAAGGGGGTAAATCCTTCCGGGGCTGAAGTGGTTAAGGAACGAAAACGGGGCGTTAATGGCAAGGAGGGAAGTTTACCCTCATGAGCTACTACTACTGTATTTATCGGGGTATAACACAGTGCGTGCATGTTATACGCCGATATTTGTTTTTTACCAACAGGAGGCGGGGATCGGACGGTCCTCTACGGGTGCCACACATTGGGGGGGGGGGTGGTCAAGCCTGCCACCTCGCCTCTCCTGGCCCTTGGAGACAGCACTTCCAGCAAGGCCAAAAGTTAGGAAAAAATCACTGCCAGCCCCTTCTCCTACACCGCTCCTCCTCCTGTGTCACTCTCATTGTAAGCTGAAGCTTCTAAATTCCTCAATTCTCATTGGCCGCTCTCCTCCTCCCGCTCCTCCTCCTCCTCCGAGTGTTGCTTTAGATTGGAGGAGGTGAGCGGTCACATGACCATCCATGAAACGTCAGCGGAGAGCAGTCATGCGACCGGGTCCATGCAAGAACGAAGCTATTGAGGTATATTTAGAGACTTTGATTTACAATGAGTGACACAGGAGGAGCTGTGTATGAGAAAGGGCTGGCAGTGATTTATTCTTAACTTAAGAGTATGCTGGCAGTGCTGTCCCAGGAGACTGGGGGTCTCCTGGGAATGCAGGGATGCTGTGTATTGTGCAGAGGGTGGGAGGCTGTGTACTGTGGGGGGCTGTGTATTGTGCAGAGGGTGGGGAACTGTGTATTGTGCAGAGGGTGGGGGGCTGTGTATTGTGCAGAGGGTGGGGAGCTGTGTATTGTGGAGAGGGTGGGGGGCTGTGTATTGTGCAGAGGGTGGGGGGCTGTGTATTGTGCAGAGGGTGGGGGGCTGTGTATTGTGCAGAGGGTGGGGGGCTGTGTATTGTGCAGAGGGTGGGGGGCTGTGTATTGTGCAGAGGGTGGGGGGCTGTGTATTGTGCAGAGAGTGGGGGACTGGGTATTGTGCAGAGGGTGGGGGGCTGTGTATTGTGCAGAGGGTAAAGGGCTGTGTACTGTGCACATTTGATTTTAGTTGATTAAAATTTTTTATTCGACTAAAATGTACTGGAGATTTTAGTCAACTAAAATACGATGACTAAAATGGGACTAAAACTAAAATGTAATTTTAGTCAAAGACTATAACTAAAACACTTACAGAAGACTAAAATGGGACTAAAACTAAAATGCCATTCAAGTACTAAGACTAAAACTAAATCGAAATTTGCTGCCAAAATTAACACTGCAGATCGCAATAAAAAAAGCTGATATTGTGTTAAAGTGGTTGTAAAGGTTAGTTTAAAAAAAAAAATAAATAAAAAAACAAACACGTTCTACTTACCTCCGCTGTGCAGTTGGTTTTGCACAGAGTGGCCCTGATCCTCTTCTTCTGGGGTCCTTCCGCAGCGCTCCTGGCTCCTCCTCTTCTCGAGTGCCCCATCGGAGAAGCATTCTCCTTCATGGTCACCCGTGCGAGCTCTCTCCTGTGTCCTGCTGCTGCGTCCATAGACAATGACAGCAGGTCTCTGCTCCGCCCTCCCGGCGCCTGCATCATTGGATTTGATTGACAGCAGCCAGAGCCAATGGCTGTGCTGCTATCAATCTATCCAATCAGGACACAAGACACTGGCTAGAGCTGGTGTGCTCATTCCTGTTGTGGGAATTATGGGGCTCAGGTAAGTATAAGGGGGGCTCGGGGGCGGTGCTGCAGCACAGGAGGTTTTTCATCTTAATGCCTAGAATGCATTAGACCCCTTTCACACTGAGGCGCTTTACAGGTGCTACAGCATTAAAAATAGCTCCTGCATAGCGCCGGTAAAGCCCACTCCTTTACTGCTCCTGCCCATTGAAAGCGCCCCGCTAGTGGCCGAATAGCGCCGTGTAATTGATGGTAAAGCGCCGCTAAAAATATTGGCTCTCTACCGCCGATGCTCCCACCTCCCCAGTGTAAAAGGGGCCTTAAGGTAAAAAAATGGCGAGGGTTTGCAACCCCTTTTAACCCTTCTCCATGTTATCCAAGACTAAAAAAAAGTTTTAGCTTTAGAAACAAGTAAAAGTTTTAGCAATGATAAATGTTACTTATGTTTGCAAAATTTTAATATGTATTAATATAATATTATTTGTATAGTATTTTAGAAACCATTCATACAGAAATCTAGAAAATGTATGTAAATATTTTGTCTATCTAGTTGTATCTATTAATCTAAATCTAGAATAGTCACTCTCTGAACCTGTATAATAGATAAGAGCATTGAAATAAAATCATTGGTTCTTGGTTCCAGTAGCTGGTGCTAAAGTTAATGCGGCTTGAATGTCTGCTGTAAATATTAAAGTTCCAGGAATCTACTCCATTCTCCTCAATTCAACTGCTCCCTGAGGGGTAGGAGGAACGAAGGAAAGAATCAATTCCTGAGAACAAACAGTCATGTGCACTGAGGAGCTGCAACGAAGGGGTTAATGAGAGGAGGAAGGCGACAAAGCTTGAAGGAAAGTGTTAGTAATCATCTGCGGTGCATTACACTTTTCAGCAAGTAAGAGGTTAATTAGATAACATGATAAACATCTTGCCGGATTGCACCGAAATAGTAATTGTCTCGGTCAGAAGAGGCGAAAGGCTAAGCTAGCATAGTTTCCCAAGCTTTGATTGGCTTGAATTGCAGGTACAGGTACAAAGGGGGTGGACCCTACTGCCAGGCACCGTAAGTGTGACTGCCAGGAATCCTCGCATAGAATCATTTCCTGAAAGTCAGAAGAGCACTGAGAGGAAGTGGGATCAGGGGCTGGCCATGCATACCCTGGGGGGGAGGAGGGAGGCAGTAGAGTATGGGGAGGAGAGAAAATTAAATGTAGCAGCAGGGGCAGCTCCTAGAGAAGGAGGGGGGGGGGGGCTCCCAGCTGTTGTGATGTTCTGCTGTCATGTGTAAGGCTGTGTCTCTCCAGCCCTCACCGCTTCCCAGCTCTCCTGTTCTGTTGGCATGTCACAGCTGCATTTTTGGCTGAAGGTTTCCTCAGTGAGCAAGGTACTCTTCATTTTGATACTCATTCAGCAAACAGACCAGTATTTCTGTGCTCTGGAAAAACTGTGGCACTTGCTTACTTGTTTTACGTATTTTTTACTGAAGTGTATTAATGTGCTTTCCCTTGCTTGTGCGAGATCTCTGATCTCTGTTAACAGTGCAAAGACTGTTGTGAACATGACTGTTTAGTTTCACTTTAAGATGAATAATATCTTTGCTGATATAGTGCAAGTGTCATAAAGTTTGGGCTGAGCTCACCATATTATTAGCTAGCTTCTTCCTCATTCATGTCAGACTTGGGAAGGTCCCGTACTTTGCTGGGCAATGAGTGCAGTTTCTGCTTTGAAGGTAAAGTGTTTAGTAGAGCTAAATCGCAACTTGTTTTGTTGCTTGTACTCAGATAAAACAGATCTATCAAATATTACTGTGTGTATATGTGTTTATTTATATATATATATATATATATATATATATATATATATATATATATATATTCTCTGATTTTTTTTTTAACTATTTGCTATACAGTGCAGTTTGTCAGTGTGCTTGTTTTTTTTTTTTTTTTCTGTTATTTGTGCCTATGTACCCAATAAATTAACATAATTATACATGGGTTGAAGAGCATTTAGCTGCTGGTAGTATGAAAAATTTATTTTCATACCACTAAAGAGAAAATAATCAAGATATATGTGTCAAGCAAGCTTAAAATTAACAGACTTTTTTAATGTATTCATTTGTGTTTGTACTGCATATTAACATTCACGTCCTCATTTCCCTCTTGCCTTTTTCCTGTAGTTTTCAATGCTTCTCAGGTTACTGTTTGAAAGCCTTGGAGATTTAGGATAGGTTACTAACTTCAGAGCAGTACGCAGGATTTTTCCTGGCATTTGTACTGTATTTGTACTGTATTTGTTATTCTTGATAGGCATCATATTTATGGTGATTTTATCTTCCTGTAAAACAAGTTTGAAAAAAATTTACTGAAACCTTTTATTTCTAAATGCTAATATGTGCCTGAAACTATTGACTTTTTTTTTCTCGTTTCCCTGTTGTTTGTCCTTTAACTGTAGGTTTGGTTAATGATTATACAGTTATGGGAATTCCCTGAGGAAGAGTTATGCTTGCCATAAAGTGGTATCTGTTCACCTAAGTTTTTGTGGTTTTTCCACTGAAGTTATATATTCTCATGTTTAACTAACATTGTATTGTATAGCATTATTAGTAGTAACTAGGTTGTGTAATGAGGAACTAGCATTTCTGATCTTCCAAAGTTGCACAACTAGGCTTTGTCGAATATATGTTAAACTCAATATTCCTCATGCAGTTCCTTTTAAGATTATCATATTAAGTGATATTATGATGGTGTTGCCAGGGTTAGTCTGGGTAATTCTGCTGTTGGGTCTCTTTCCCGAAATAGGCCATGACAGGGGGCATCTCACTTTTCCAGTAATGTCAGGATCTTGGGATCTTTCTCCCAATATTATCAGGGAGGGCTCTCTGTGCCAATAATATCATTGGGGAGGGTCTTTCTCTTCCCGTAATATCTACATTGGGGAGGTGTCTCCCAATAAAATCATAATCAAACTATTTACCAGTATTGTGAGAACTGGGTGCAAACAAAATGTCTGGAAATAACAAGGACAAGAGCTTTTTTAATGCAGGGACGGTAGTCTTCGTTGTTTTTTTCTTATTCTTTTGTTCTTTTGCGATTGATATTTACTCTTGCAGAGAAGTACAGAGCGGCAAAACAGTACATGTAACGTTTTTGGAAATAAACTGAGATGGGGGTATGATGTCTGATTATTCCAAGGTTTTCTTTCTTGCATTAGAGGGTGGTTGACACTTGCCAGATATTGTCAGCTGGTATTAGGGGAAATGAATAGTGGTAATATTGAGAGATAAATTATATTATAGGATATTTTAAAGAGCAGCAATGTGCAGGGACCTAGAGCAACCTGTCACCTATCTTGCTTCAATGGTTACACTGGACTGTTACATGCGTGTCCACCTCTGTAGATGTACATTTTTATTAGTATGGTTTGAATAGTAGCTACACATGATTGTTGTTTCACAAACACCTTGTACCATTATTTTATTTGTACTTTAATTTTCATCTTTAAAAAGCCATACTAGTAGGTGTTACTCTGAAATACAATTTTTATCAGTTACATAATCTTGAACGAACGTTTATACATCTCAACATTTCTTTTACATAAACATATAATGATCTAATATTTCTTTTTACGAACTCTGCATTTTAAGTATATCAGATGTTGCACTTTATATAATTATCCCAATATTCATACACTCCTAGCACTGTGGTCTCTTAGAGTGATTGTAATATTTAGGTGTGGCCTGCTGGACTTCCATAAATCAGAATCATTACTCATCTACCATTTACTGTTCATTTTCACTTTTTGTTCTTGCTGTTTGGCTCCTTTTTGATCAATGAGTACATTTTGCAGCACCTCTTCCCTGTAGAAACACCAGCGCAGCTACAGGTTTTCCTTGTTTATTTTTTCTAATCGGCAGTTCAGTTAGAGTCTGGAATTCACTTTTTTCTTTTAACTTTTTCAGATGAAACAATTCAGTTTTATTTCTTGGATACCATGTTCATGGACTAGTTGTTAAAAAGAGTGACAATAAAACTATATTGGGTATTATGATAAAATGACAAAGTCCTGCATTATAATTATCGGGTAATAAGGAAATGGGGGAGAAGCCAACATAAGATTCCCAGCTTTCCACATACCTTACTAGAACAGTGTTATAAAAAGCTGACCATGCCTGTTATATTGCATTTTCTAGCGTTAAGTGACTAAAGAAACACTGTGAAGCCTGTTGACACTATTGAAATGAAGTCTGTGTCAGCAATGGTTTGATACAGCTGAATGTTTTCACTCTATGATCTCAGTGGTTTTTCAGCCCTTTCCAGTAAGATCAGTCATGAGCTCTTTTTCCAAGTGTTACTGCTATTTCTCAGAAAATCGTAAATGGTGGCATGCTTCTCTTTGTAGTATAATTCACTGGGCAGCTCTTTACCAACAGGAAGGTTTAATTTTATTCCTCTGCCTACTTTACAAATTAGGTGACTTTTTTTTTTCTAATTTGAATCCATATTGGCTGTCATCGTTTTTTTTTCTTTAATGTTAAAACAAGTAAACCAGACTTGTTTAAGCTTCGACTTTTGCACTAAAGTTGGCTATGCAGCATTTTGATTGTAAGCGAATCAACTGAACAAAGATCCTTAAGAATACAAGATATTTTATACTTACTGTACAGGAACAAGTACACTGTAAATTTAAGTTTCTGTGGAAATTCCAAACCAGATCACCCTGCTTTATTTATGCAAAAATGCGAAATTGTAAATAAGTGTGTTTATATAATCAAGGCTTCCATCTCACTGTTTCCTTTTTGTCAACCTTAGACGTAAGGTTGCAATTTTTTTTTTTCAAATTCTAAAAATTAAGCATTTAAGTTTTATATATTTTGATAAACCATCAGGGCATACATTGCACACTCTTTTTTTTCAGTGTCACTATATTAGATAAAGGTTAAAAAAAATTAGGTGCAGTTGTCAGTTTTAAAAATTAGACAGTGCAAGACTTACCAGTGTTGTACTGCCTAACCTTCATGAAGAACTTAATGTATTGATATTTGCCCTGTTAAATCCCCTAGTTCAGTGATGGCGAACCTTGGCACCCCAGATGGTTTGGAACTACATTTCCCATCATTCTCTACACTGCAGAGTGCATGAGCATCATGGGAAATGTAGTTCCAAAACATCTGGGGTGCCAAGGTTCACCATCACTATCCTAGTTGAAGTTTGGCCGTAAATGCGTAGACTTGTAAGCAACTTCATCCTGTATTGCACTTATGTTAGTTATGCTGTCCCCACCTCAAAGCCAGAATATTGCTAGTGATGTTGAAATTCATATCTTTTGTGGAGTGTAGCAGGGTGGTAGAGTTCTGCATATGTTCCCAGATGCATTTATCCCATTGCTCATATAAATAGACATGTGAAAGGCTTCTCTTATTGGTATATTTTCAGCATATTTGCTTTTGCCTTTCTGGCATATTTGTAAGCTTTAAAACTAATCTGTGACCTTGTTCAGAAGCATTATAATTTAAACTTGTTTGGTTTCAATTGACTAAATACTGTATTTATAATAAATGTGTGGTGTTATTTTTTAAAATCTTCAAAACCAAAGATACAGTTGAATGCGTACAAAATAGGGATGGTTTAATTCTTTTTTTTTTTTTCTAATTGTTTGTAAATGGTGTGGTACATGCCAGAGGTAGTACGAATCCTTATGTTAATATACACACATTAGCAGCTACCTGTTTCTTGGGACAACCTTTTATTTTATTTTATTTTTATTTTTTTTAGGACCCAATCAATTTTTTAAATGACTTTTCCAGCCGCTCTGCCCTGTCTTCCCCGGATTCACTATCTGGCATCACAGACACCGATGACTTTTTGCCAGCTGACAGTCTTAATAGTTTACCGACAATATGGGATGTCAACACACCTACTCAGGACACCAGCACATCAGTGAGCTTTTTTTTATCATTTTTTTTTTCTAATAAAAGGATGTCTTTAACTTTATTTCAAGCATACATACAATTGATAGCTGCTTTCTTCATTTGAAAGGCTAAAGTTATTTTGAAATATAATATTTTTCTGATTTTATTTGAATTTAATATTGTCTATTTGGAGTACATATTTGCTTAGAAATATTTGTGAACAAAGGTAAGTTAAGGCAGCAAACTGTATTTGTGAATTATAATTGCTTTTCTTATTCCAAAAAAAATCTACATTAGATACCAATTTTTTTTTTCCTAGTAGGGGGCGTTTTCTCTAGCAAGAGAGCCCACAAGGTATTATGTCACACACAGTGGAGAAGTACATTTCCCGTCTGTATGTGCTGCACTCGTACTTGCTGCAGCTGCAAAAGGCTGGGTGTCCTAATGCTCCAAGAAG
This sequence comes from Aquarana catesbeiana, assembly GCF_042186555.1. Taxonomy (NCBI): domain Eukaryota; kingdom Metazoa; phylum Chordata; class Amphibia; order Anura; family Ranidae; genus Aquarana; species Aquarana catesbeiana. Next base: position 568,205,196 of record NC_133324.1, read on the forward strand.
GGAGCCCCACTATGCAAACTGACCACTTTGGCATGGATCTGCTTCCAAGCTTTACGTGGTCAGTTTGCAAAAGCAGGATCTGGCAACTGGCAGGATCCTCAGGTATTGATAGCAACAAAGACATGGAAAAGGAAGGTGGTCTATTTACTAACATTCACAAGGAAAACAGGCCATTATAAAAACCTGACATTTTGGGCTAACATACACTTTAAAAAGTCCACATGCGGCGCTAATAAAAAGCAACAGTCTTTGAAGTATTAAAATAGGAAAAGATGATAATCCCTTCACCAGTTTTCAGTGTGTATAGGGAAGCGCACCACACCACGTGAGAATCAAATCTGCTTACTAGATATCGGCAAGTGATAGGCGTTGATTAATAACTTCCCAAGGGATCATATCTGAATTCGTCAATCACCAGTAAGTAGATGGTTAAAATACACTGCAAAGCTTGCATCCATTCACTTGTCCCAGGCAGACTTCTAGCAGTCAGCAATCAAGGGGATATCGTCACTAAATGGAAATAAAGCAGCATATAGTGAAGCCGTCTCACTTGTGAAAGGATTTATTGTAGCAACTTATATGTACAGTCAAAGAGAACGATCATCATAAAACAAAACAGCCACGGCATTCAGCGTGCTTGTGTCTCATAGCCAGCCTGACATATTTCTTCCGAGTGGATATCATCAGAGGTGTGTTCACACAAGTGAGACGGGCTTAACTATATGCTGCTTTATTTTCATTTGGTGATGATATCCTCTTAATTGGGTGAGATGCCCACTGACTGCTAGAAGTTTACTGCTTTGTTGCTGCCTGGGACAAGTGAATGGATGCAAGCTTTGCAGTGTATTTTAACCATCTATTTACTGGTGATTGATGAGTGCAAATGTGATCCCTTGGGAAGTTATTAATCAATGCCTATCACTTGCTGATATCTGGTAAGCAGATTTTATTCTCACGTGGTGTGGTACACTTCCCTATACACACTGAAAACTGGTGAAGGGATTATCATCTTTTTCTATTTTAATACTTCAAAAACTGTTGCTTTTTATTAGTGCCGCATGTGAACTTTTTATATTTGCTTATCAACAAATAGTGCTGGCTGCTTTCCTCTTCCAATATTAGTACCTTTTTTAGTAGCGTGGATACCTACCTGTTTTTATTGTTTTAACATACACTTTAACTACCTGTCTAAAGGTACCTACTTATAGACATAAGACAGAAGTTGAAGATTCAGCTATGACATGGTTGTTTTGTAGAATGAGTGTGGCAAAAGCATTTATGATTGCTTAGGCCAATTGTAATATTCATGCTCTTTGCAGATACTCTCATTGTCAGTATTAGGTTGGGGAAAGAAGCAATTTGTTGAAAAAATCCATCCTAGATAAGTGATTTTTCAAGAGCCTTATCAACCTTTGGGTGTCTATGGGTTGTGATCCTGTATTGGTACTGTGACATGCCTTTTAGTACTATACTTTGTTGAATTTGTCATTGTACAAGGAAATGTAAGCTCTTTGTTAGAGAAGGTGATAAGAGAGCCAAAATCAAGCAAAACCCTTCTCTAAATCACAATATTGCCTTCTGAATGTCAGATGGTCAAAATGTAAAATCATACATTCATTTCCACATTGTATTATAAATATTTCTAGCTAACTCCCAATAACTTGAAGGCTCCAGGCACACTAGTAGCTAAAAAATAAAAAAAAAGCTGGATAAAGAAAACGCTAATATTTAGCGTTTCTTTTTTTTGCTGGCATTTAGCAGTGTTTAGCAGTATGTAAGCAATATTTAGGAGCTTTAGCATTAAGGAGCAGGGCCGCCGGCGTCCTTAACCAGTGACTAGCCAGTTAAGGAGCGGGCCAGCAAGCTGGCCACTGCGTCCTTACCAATTGGTGACTCATGAATGTAAACAAAAGAATTGGCAGCAAAAAAAAAAGTTAATTGAGGGAAAAAAACTGCGTGGGGGCCCCCCCAATCCATACCGGGCCCTTCAGGTCTGGTATGGAGTTAAGGGGAACTTCTTGCCAAAATAAAAACAAAAAATTGTGTGGGGTCCCCCCTAATCCATACCAGCCCCCTACTTCCTTACTTGAGCATGCAGTAGGCCAGGAAAGAGGGTAGGGATGAGCCATGCCCCCCCCCCCCCCCCCCGAGCGATACTAGGCCACATGCCCTCCAAAGCAACCTGGCCCCATGTTGTTGAGGACCGCTTGTCCAAAACCCTGGCCAGAGGGCGACTTATCGTAAAAACACAATAACAGTTTGACAAAAAAAAATTGTCCCCCAGTGTAAACCCAACATCAATCACGATGAACGCCGGCCACCGACCCGAACAAAAAAAAAAAAATAGAGGTCCACACCTGATGAAAGCTCCACCGCTAAGGGGCGTGGCTATCCGATGACATCACCGGGTGACCCCCACCATCTTGTGACATCATAAACCGCTGCATGCTGGGTCAGTTACGTCACAAGGGGCATGGTCATCCCGTGACATCATTGGGTAGCCCCACTCTTTAGTTTATTTAGAGGCGAGAGCCCTCGTCAAGTGCGGATCTCCCTGTTTTTTAATTAGTTTTTTCTTTGGGGTCGGTGGCCAGCTTTTATCATGATTGACATTGGATCTACTCGGGGGGGGGGGCTATTTTTCTTATTAAAGGACTTGTGAAAACTGTTGTGTTTTAACTCACTTTTACACACTTTTTTTGGTAGGGGTACTGGTATGGATAGTGGGGGACCCCCAGGCTGTTTTTTTTTTTTCCTCTTTTTGTTTTTTTTATTGACGCCAATTCTTTTGACCGCTGATGAGTCATCCCTTGTTAAAGATGCAGTGGCCCATAAGGGTCTGGTATGGATTGGGGGAGGGGACCCCCACACATTTTTTTTTTTCTTATGTTTTTCTTGTTTACATTCAAGACTAATCTGTTGTTAAGGACACAGCGGCTATTCACTGGTTGTTAAGGACGGCAGCAGCCTCCCGTTTAGAAGAAAAAAAAAATGCTGGGCACTTCTGGGATTTGCCCAGAATATGACAATCCTGCCTAAAATATAAGATTTTAAAGCGGAGGTCCGCCCAAAAAAATAAATAAGAAGCCAGCAGCTACACATACTGCAGCTGCTGGCTTATAGTAATAGGACGCTTACCTGTCCTGGAGTCCACTGATGTCGGCACCGCAGCTGATGTTTCCATCGGCTGGGTGGGTGCTGCTGCCGCCATTGCGGGGAAGGGAACCCGGCAGTGTAGCCTTACAGCTTCATGCTGGGAACCCTACTGCGCATGTGTGAGGCCCCTCTCCTCTCTCCTACTGGCCCAGCCACAGGGGGAGGAGGAGGAGGGAGCCTTGCGGTGATGTCATGGGCCGCAGTGCGGACTCCCGGGAGTGGGAACAGGAAACCTGTGAAAGACAGGTATCCTGTATCCCCCCCCCCCCCCCCCGAAAGGTGCCAATTGTGGCACCGGAGGGGGAGAGGAGACAAATGAGCGGAAGTTCCACTTTTGGGTGGAACTCCACTTTAAGAGAAAATAGTTCAATTGTGATTTGAAGATAAAAAGGCTGAATTGCAAAATTCACCTCAGTTGGCTTTGGGTCTAAATAAAAAGGCATAAGGCAATTTTATATTTTAGATTAGGTTATTGGGGTGAAGTTTAGGAAAGATTATTAAAAAAAAACAAAAGACTGTTAAGGGATAAGGAGGCAAAATGTGCTTTGTGCAGTAAACCTGTGAGGACAAAAATATAGAAGTTTCCAATAGTCAGTGTACTTACAGGCTCCAGGGTTGTCATTGGGACCCTGGCTTTATTTTTTGTGGGGTTTTCACCTGGAATAAGAATGCAGGACCAAAGGCATTTTTTTGTTTTTGGGTTTTAGATATGCTTTAAAGTGTATACTAGGAGTGTAAAAACTACTTTGCATCTTACTATATGATAATGAGCTGTGTTACAATCTGTGTCAGAAATTCACTAGTTTTCTGCTTTGGAGTGATGCAGCTCACTCCAAAGCAGGGGTAGGCAACCTCAGCCCTCCAGCTGTGGTGAAACTACAAATCCCATCCTCTCCCTCTAGGAGTCATGCCTGTGATTGTCAGGGTCTTGCAATGTCTCATGGGACTTGTAGTTTTACCACAGCTGGAGGGCCAAGGTTACCTACCCCTGCTGTATATATATTTTTTGACATGTAGCATTTCAGCGATAAGTTACATCTATAAAATTATTTTGTGTTTTACCTCCCACATCATTATTGTCTGTTTCTCATTCCACCTTTAGCTCTTTCCCACCACTCGTCCATTTACTGGATTCAGCCGATTTGAGGACTTTCAAGCTATAATCAGTACTCCTCCTCCTCCTGTTCAGCAACGGGTAAGATAACAATCAATGTATAGTATTTGCAAGGCCTTGCCCTTCTCCCTTTATTACATTGTTAGTCTTGTGCATCCTCTTAATCAGGCTCCAAATCTGGTGGAGGAGGAGGAAGAAGATGAAGATGCTGAGGAGCTGGGACATGCTGAGACCTATGCAGATTACGTGCCTTCTAAGTGTAAGCATAGCATTTCATTCGTTTTGTAGCTTATAAATCGCATCTCTAGCCTAAATTTGTTTGCTTGGTTTCCCTGCACATAGCCTTAGTTTATTTTGTAAAGAGCCTTCAGACCATAACAGATTTTTTTTTTTTTTTTAATATGGGCAATAAAATTTGCTGACTATATTTATGCCAGTCTCAAAAGAGAAAAGATGAAGGAAAATGACTGGACAGCATTCTAGAAATGTTTTCTACTTTTTTAGTTATTTCAATCTCCACTTCCTTGTGCTCAATATATGTCTCATTTTACTAGTTTCATAAATATGGTCTAATCTTATTGACATTTTATAATCGATTAGAAACAATTTGATATTGTCAAAGAAGGTGTTGAGTAAATGTATGTTTGGATTTTAGTATAAATGGCATTTGCAGCTATGGTTATTACAATCGATCAGTAAAGTGATTGTTTCTAGGTATAGTCTTGCTACATCCAAAAGGGTGAGGAGACCCTGGGATAGTTTCTGCACTCATTCATTACAGTTTGGTGCAGCAGGCAGCCTTTTCATTGTTTGTGCAATGGAATTGCATAGTTTTCCAGTGAGGGAATGTCATTATTAAAGCAGTTGTAAACTGCCTGACGTTTTCTTTTTTCTTTACCCTGCAAGGTAAAGCCACAATGTGCTAGTATGCAATGAATACTAGCACATTATGTTAAACTTGCCTTAAAAGGAAGCACTCCCGCGCCGAGATGACAGAGCTGGAGGCCGCATCCATCTTCATCCGTCTTGCTTCCGGGTTCGCAAACTCTGCTCTGTGACTGGCCGGAGCCGCGATGACATCACCACAGGTCACGGTGGCCATTCCTTCAGAGCGCATGCGCCAGTGATGTCACTAGATGCATCTACAGTAATTACCTCCTAAACGGTGCACATTTTGGAGATATTTACACTACCTATAGGTAAGCCTTATTATAGGCTTACCTACAGGTAAAAGTCAGTGATGGAAGTTAACTTCCACTTTAATAATTTAGCTGCAGAGAATAATGTGAAAACATCTTTTTTTCCTGCTGCTCAGCTGGTATTATTGCAATTCCCATGTGCCACCTACAACCCTAGATGTGACATTTTAGGACAGATCTGCAGGGGTAAGTCTGGTAATGTTTCACTGAAGTTACAACCACAACACAGCTTCTCTGTAATAAGTTGCAGGAAAGTTGAAACACTGGGCAGTGGTAATAGTATAATTTTTATACACACAACCTTCTCTTTGGTAGTGTAGCGCTCCCTGCAGGAGCTGCTTTGTAATTTGGGTTCTCTGTTCTGCACATCGACTCCAAGAACACCCTCAGCCTCTCTTACACCTGGTTGAATTAAACTAAAGGCAAGCACTTATGAGAACATAAGTGTAGCTATCTTTTTAACTTGGCAGTGAATTAGCACCAGGAAATAGACACAGACACAATAGACACAATAAGCATAAATTAATTCAATGTATCAGTACGGGTTAGAATAAATAGTGATTTGAGCATAAATAAACACATAGAAGGTAGGTTCAGACACAGTCCGCTAGACAGTATAATAAATATGCCAAAGTAACTTAAACTAGAGTTCTGTACAACTAAGCTGGGATTAACTCATGAAGCAGCAAAGTCAACAATAAACCGTGCATACAAGATTAACTGCATAGCGTATGAAAAAACTATAGTCTAGAATGCACTGTGGGAGGATTTTTTAAGGAATATAGCCAAAATCGGATGTCTAAATTGAAATTTTTTATTTTTTCATAAAATTTGGCCGCGGGGGACCCGAGAATTGGTCACTGCTGCCCCCATTTTTCACTGACAATTGCACGGTCGTGCGACGTGACTCCCAAACAAAATTGATGTCCTTTTTCTCCCACAAATAGAGCTTTCTTTTGGTGGTATTTGATCACCTCTGCGGTTTTTATTTTTTGCGCTATAAACAAAAAAATAGCGACAATTTTGAAAAAAACGCATTTTTTTTTACTTTTTGCTATAATAAATATCCCCAAAAAATAATTTAAAAAATTTTTTTTTCCTCAGTTTAGGCCGATACGTATTCTTCTACATATTTTTGGTTAAAAAAATCTCAATAATCGATTATTGATTGGTTTGTGCAAAAGTTATAGCGTTTACAAAATAGGGGATAGTTTTATGGCATTTTTGTTAATAATTTTTTTTTTTACTAGTAATGGTGGCGATCAGTGATTTTTATTGTGACTGCGACATTATGGCGGACATGTCGGACATTTTTGACACATTTTTGGGACCATTGTCATTTATACTGCAATCAGTGCTATAAAAATGCACTGATTCCTGTGTAAATGACACTGGCAGTGAAAGGGGTTAACCACTAGGGGGCAGGAAGGGGTTAAGTCAGTACTAGGGATGTGTTCTAACTGTAGGGGGGATGGGCTAGCTGTGACATGTCACTGATCTCTGCTCCCGATGACAGGGAGCAGTGATCAGTGACACTGTCACTAGGCAGAACGGGGAGATGCTTGTTTACATCAGCATCTCCCCGTTCGTCCTCTCTGTGAGGCGATCACGTGTATCTATGCAGCGATCGAGTCCGCGGGTCCCGCGACCCGTCTCACGGAGCTCCCGGCCGGCGCGCACGCAATGGCACGGCGGGAAATTCAAATGGGACTTACAGGTACGCCCATTTGCCCAGCCGTGCCATTCTGCCGACATACATCCGCGTGCGTCGGTTGGGAAGTGGTTAAGAAAAATCCTTATTTTAAGATCGACTGGGGAAGATATAGACATTTTTAATGCTTTCTGTGTCCCCTTTAGGATATTCACCACTATTTGTACTGTGACCTTTGTCATTGAGACAAAGTGAGTGGAAATTCAAAACTTTAGAGTTGTTCCCAGAATATCAGTGTAAATCTTCCTAAGGGGACACCTGTGCTGGGGACAACTTTACCCACATTAGCGTGAGCGGGAAGTTGTAGAAAGTTTTATATTACAAAAAATAAAGAATGTGGCATAGCTTAAGTAATTTGAGGGATCATTTTTTATAACGCCCACCTTCTGTATATGATAGTTATTTTCAGCAATATTATTAATAATAACAGAAAAAACTCAGTGAAAATGTTGGTGTCCTCTAACATTATCATTGTAGATGTAACCCTTTGCACTGGTGGCCATTGCAGTTGGGAGATCAGTTCACCACTGCTCAAGAAACCCCTTCCAGTCTCTGGTGGAGAACCTTCGGTTTCCACAGAGCCCTGGTTTAGAGAGGTAGGTTTAGGGAGGCTGGTCCTAAGAGTTGTGCTCAATGTCTCATTCCCTCTATCTTCCAGTTGTGTCTCTAGAACAAGTGAAGGGAACTTTCCTCAATGGCGCACTGATAGGGGTTTTAATCTTCCGTACTCTAACTAAAACTAAAAAAAATGTTTTCGCTAAACCTACACATATAACAACTTGAGTTTCTGTACCAGCATTTTTACCTTTCGGCTTTGGCCTGAAACCTAGGTTGGAAAAAGAGTGCTCAAACAACAGAAAAAAAGATAAATAGAATAGATGAATAAAAAATCATCAGAAACCCCGGGGGTGCATGCGCGGAGCAGACAGCGATGGACATGTCCCACTGAGGCTCTGTTATTCCCGCGACTTTGCGGCTACCACAGACGCCCGAATGGCAGGGTAACTAAACAAAAAGCATACTAATATCCTCCTTAGTACCCTGTGAACCGCTCAGAGGCTCCTGTAATATGGCTCAGTCAAATTCTCCTCACACAGCTAAGGCACGCGCTGACAAGAAACAGCTGCATTTACCTCAGGAACTGTATGACACAGATAGTGAATACAGTACAGCTGAATTGGAAAACAGAATGGATGACATTGAAACTGATGTACTATCACATGACAATGAATTGGAGTCTCTTAAAGATGAAAATTTAACGCTGCAAGCGCGTTTAGAAGATTTTGAGAATAGGGCACGTCGTTCAAACCTCCGCATACGAGGTATGCCTGAGTCAATCATTGACCTTCAATCGACTATGACTGCTCTTTTTCAGGAATTAACACCATCAATCCCAATTGAAAGATTGGAAATGGACAGAATCCATAGAGCTTTGGCGCCACGCAAGGCTGAAGGTCCCCCTCGTGACATAATTGTAAAGTTCCACTTTTTTCGCACAAAAGAGCAACTTATGACAGCTGCCAGGAACAAAGAATCTCTTACTTTTCAAGGTCATTCATACCAGATTTTTGCTGACCTATCACCAATAACAGTTGCTAAACGGCGCGCGATGAAACCTTTGCTCCAAAATCTCCAACACCACCATATGCCTTATCAATGGGGATTCCCATTTTCTATTCGTTTTACATTTCAAGGCACCAAATATTCAAGCAGATCCTTCGAACAATTACAGAACACTTTGCAAAACCTTCATCTATACAATGGGCCCTCTACTAGCCCTCGTCGACGTACAACATCTAATTCTCCACAAAGTGCATCTAAGACTGGAACTGACAGAAGCAGACAAAGTGCATCAAAAAGGTGTCTATTCAATTCCCTAGACCTGGACCCACCGGACACAATGGACTGAATGCATTTTGCATTTCTTTCTGAAGCTCATTCAACTTAACAGTTCACCTACCTTATCTTTAATTTTAAATATTTCAAGTTCTTAATATGTTATAAGTTAAAGTATATAACTTCAAATTCAAATATTCATATATAATTAATTAAGGATTTGTTAAAAGGAATACTATTTAATCTGACTCTTATGTTTGCTTATTTTTTAAGGAATATAGCCAAAATCGGATGTCTAAATTGAAATTTTTTATTTTTTCATAAAATTTGGCCGCGGGGGACCCGAGAATTGGTCACTGCTGCCCCCATTTTTCTGTCCTAGGACTATCCTCCACTTGGGTTACAGTGTGAGGGGCCTCCTCGGATAGACTTTGTGCCTCTGAGCTAGCAGATTTGCTTTCTCAGTACGCCATCATTTTATTTTTATACATATATTAGTATTATAACTTATTTTAAATATATGACTCTTATTATTTCTTTCTTCTCTCATAATCTACTTCTCCTTTTTTCTTTTATCCAATCTTTCCCTGGGGTTTCTTTGATTCCGCACCTGATAACAGAAATGTATCAATATATCTTATGTAAAAATTATATATGGCTCCTTTAAATGTCCTAACCCTAAATGTCCAAGGTCTAAACATTCCTCATAAGCGAACTAAAGTATTCAGATCTTTATCCTCCTCAAAACCCCATATAGTGTGCCTCCAAGAGACGCATTTTACTGAAACTTCAACCCCCAAATATTTTGGGACATGCTACTACCCCCAAGTTTATACTGCTTCAGCTAAATCAAAACGCAGAGGAGTACTAATAGCATTTCACCGAACTACACCTTTTTCCCTCATAACAGAGATCAAAGATCCAGAAGGCCGCTATCTCATACTTTTGGGACACCTATGTGATATCCCACTCACAATTGTTTCCTATTATGCACCTAATAAAAGACCAACATCATTCATCTCTCACTTGCTACAAGTAATAGATTTGCATAAAATGGGCACACTTTTGATATGTGGTGATTCAAATCAAGTTCTATACCCCTATCTAGATAAATCCCCTACTCCAACATATCCAGCTCTCAATCTCGTATGTTTCAAAGACTTCTTCAACAACATTCACTGCTAGATTCCTGGCGTGACATAAATTCTTCAAAACGTCAATTCTCTTTTTACTCCCACCCACATAAATCTTTTTCCCTTATTGACCATATCCTAATATCTATAAGTATGTCACCAGAATTGCTCAACTCTTATATTAAAACTTATACTTGAACAGATCATTGTGCGATAATTTCAACCTTTACTTCTTTAATCCCAAAAGCTCAAGACCCCACATGGCACATAAACGATTCAATTCTCACACACCCATTAGATTCATCTGACTTAGAATCAGCAATAAAAGAATATCTGTGAAACAATGATACTCCTGATATATCCCCACTGACATTGTGGGAAGCCCATAAACCTGTTCTTAGAGGGGTCTGTTTACGACAAGCATCATATCTTAAAAAAGAAAAACGACAACTACAACAAAAACTAGAAAAAGAATTTAATGACTGCCACACAAATTTCCAGTCAAACCCTACTCCAGTGTCAAAAGCACAACTTGATAATGCAAGTTTAAATCTTGACCTATTCCTATCAGAATCGGTGGACAAAACAATACGTAAATCTAAACATAAATTCTACTTTAAAGCTCATAAACCTGGCACCCTTCTTGCACGTGCGCTTCAAAAATGAAGTAACCCCTTTAAGCCAATTCACCTAAAAATAACCCATGATAAATACACTAGTAACCCAGTAAAGATATTACACATCTTTCATAAACATCTTACTTCTTTATACAAAGAAGAAGGATCCTTCGACCAATCTTCAGCAGAATCATTTTTTTCACAAGTTAAACTTCCAACCATTTCTCAAGTTCAATACGATAACCTTGAAAGTCCTATTGAACCTATAGAAATCGAAATAGCAATTAAATCCCTTAAGTTAAATAAACGACCAGGCACTGACGGATTCTCAGCCCTCTACTATAAAAAAAAATGTTCCCATATTCCTACTCCCATCCTGACAAAAGCATTTAACTCTCTACTTAACCCATTCCCGCCGGCGCACGGCGATGTATGTCGGCAGAATGGCACGGCTGGGCAAATGGACATACAGGTACGTCCATTTGAATTTCCCGCCGTGCCATTGCGTGCACGCCTGCCGGGAGCTCCGTGAGTCGGGTCGCGGGTCCCGCGGACCGCCGTGGGGATACCCGCGATCGCCTCACGGAGAGGATGAATGGGGAGATGCTGATGTAAACAGCATCTCCCCGTTCTGCCTAGTGACAGTGTCACTGATCACAGCTCCCTGTAATCGGGAGCAGAGATCAGTGTAGTGACACTGCTAGCCCATCCCCCCTACAGTTAGTAATCACTCCCCTAGGACATACTTGACCCCTCCCCGCCACCCTAGTGGTTAACCCCTTCACTGCCAGTGTCATTTACACAGGAATCAGTGCATTTTTATAGCACTGATCGCTGTATAAATGACAATGATCCCAAAAATGTCCGACATGTCTGCCATAATGTTGCAGTCACAATAAAAATCGCTGATCGCCGCCATTACTAGTAAAAAAAAAAAATTAATAAAAATGCCATAAAACTATCCCCTATTTTGTAACCGCTATAACTTTTGCGCAAACCAATCAATAAACGCTTATTGCGATTTTTTTTTTTTTGCCAAAAATATGTAGAAGAATACGATCGGCCTAAACTTGGTTCATTAATAAGCAAAGATCAAGTAGGTTTCATCCCTTTACGACAAGCAGCAGATAATGTCCGTAGAGCATCATTATTGATTCAAGCAGCTAAAACAAGGCGAATACCTCTGTCTCCTCTGTCATTAGATATCAAAAAAATGATTTGATACAGTGACGTGGCCCTACTTAAATTTCACTCTACAAAAATGGGGCTTTGGCCCTCATTTTCTAAGCTGGGTCACTTCACTTTATAATAATCCCAAGGCTTATGTTAAATATGAAGGATACAAATCAGACATGTTTGACATAAATAGAGGAACACGCTAGGGTTGTCCTCTCTCCCCACTTTTATTTGCCTTACTCGTTGAACCTCTTGCCCAGGCTATACGTACAGACCCCTCAATCAAGGGCATAGATTTAGCAGGCCATCAACATAAATTATGTCTATTTGCTGACGATATATTAATTTTTATGTCTTCCCCTCATATTTCTCCTCCACATCTTATAAGCAAACTAGATCACTTTGTCCAAATTTCTGGACTAATTATAAACTCACAAAAATCAACAGCTTTAAATGTCTCTTTACCTCCGCAAACACTACAACAAGCTCAAACATCTCTCCCTTTTACATGGTCAACGTCTCACCTCACATATCTAGGTATTACTCTTACCCCCAATCTATCTGATATCTTCTCTGCTAACTATCCTCCACTACTACGAAAAATTACAAATTTTACTAAAAACACTACTAAACAAACAAAACATTACTAAAAACAAATGAGAGCTGCAAAATACTCACCATGCCTCTCAGCAAATAGCTTGGGGTGTCTACTTTCCAAAATGGGGTCATTTGGGGGGGGGGGGGTTGTGCCATCTTGGCGTTTTATGGCCTTGGAAACTGTGATAGGTAGTGAGGAGTGAAACCAAAAATGTACGCCCTTAGAAATCCTGAAGGCGGTGCTTGGTTTTCGGGGCCCCGTACGCAGCTAGGCTCCCAAAAAGTCCCACACATGTGGTATCCCCATACTCAGGAGAGGCAGCAGAATGTATTTTGGGGTGTAATTTCACATATGCCCATGGCATGTTTGAGCAATATATCATTTAGTGACAACTTTGTGCAAAAAAAAAAAAAAAAAAAAGTTTGTAATTTTCCCGCAACTTGTGGCAAACTATAAAATATTCCATGGACTCGACATGCCTCTCAGCAAATAGCTTGGGGTGTCTACTTTCCAAAATGGGGTCATTTGGGGGGGGGGGGTTGATCTGTCCTGGCATTTTATGGCCTTCAAAACTGTGATAGGTAGTGAGGAGTGAAATCAAAAATTTACGCTCTTATAAATCCTGAAGGCGGTGCTTGGTTTTCGGGGTCCCATGCGCGGCTAGGCTCCCAGAAAGTCCCACACATGTGGTATCCCCATACTCAGGAGAAGCAGCTAAATGTATTTTGGGGTGCAATTCCACATATGCCCATGTCTTGTGTGAGCAATATATCATTTAGTGACAACGTTTTGTAAATTTTTTTTTTTTCATTATTTAATCACTTGGGACAAAAAAATGAATATTCAATGGGCTCAACATGCCTCTCAGCAATTTCCTTGGGGTGTCTACTTTCCAAAATGGGGTCATTGGGGGGGGGGGGGGGGGTTGTACTGCCCTGCCATTTTAGCACCTCAAGAAATGAGATAGGCAGTCATAAACTAAAAGCTGTGTAAATTCCAGAAAATGTCCCTAGTTTGTAGACGCTATAACTTTTGCGCAAACCAAAATAAAAACCGCAGAGGTGATCAAATAGCATCAAAAGAAAGCTCTATTTGTGGGAACAAAAGGACACAAATTTAGTTTGGGTACAGCATTGCATGACTGCGCAATTAGCAGTTAAAAGGACGCAGTGCCAAATTGTAAAAAGTGCTCTGGTCAGGAAGGGGGTAAATCCTTCCGGGGCTAAAGTGGTTAAACAATGGTCCTCTTTGCCAATATCATGGATTGGTAAAATAAATGTAATAAAAATGACTGTATTATCTAAAATGTTATATCTCTTTCGTGTATTACCCATTCCTATCCCGGCATACTTCCTTAGGAACCTACAACGTAAAACACAAGTATTCATATGGAGCCCCTTAAAATCTCGCTTACCTACCCACACTCCTTATCTTTCTAAACTTAAAGGAGGATTAGGTTTCCTTAATTTTACTGATTATTTCCATGCAGCACAAATAGCACATATTCCTAAATATCAAACGAAACACGAGATCCCCCTCTGGGTAGCGATAGAATCAATCGACTGTAATCCAATCTCCATACCAAATCTAATATAGTCTACCTCTTCTGACCATAAAATAATAAAAAAATAGGATTACTAAACATACAATTGCTATATGTGATAGATTCAAAGTAATCAAAAAACTACAATCTCCGCATATACCTCTTGTATCATTTATTAGAAATCCAGTTTTCTACCGGCTCATACATCTCCTAAAACTTTTAAAAAATGGATTTCTGCCGATTTAACACAACTCTATGACCTGAGAACGACCACTTCACTTAAAACATTTCCTGAAATATGTGAAATCAATCAATTTCCAGATTCAGAACTCTTTCGTTATCTACAGATCAAAAAAAATTTTATGCCATTTATACAAGGTAGAGATAATCTATGTGACATAACGCATTTTGAACGTATTTGTAAAAATGACCCCCACTCAAAGGGGCTTGTGTCAATGTTGCATAGTCACCCGAATGCTTTGCCTGATACAAAAACACCCTCCTATGTAGAAAAATAGGAGAATGATCTTGGTTTTCACATGGACTCATCCAAATGGAATAAAGTCTGGGCCAATACCAAAATATCTTCTCATAATGTAGTAGCCTTAGAGGCGAACTATAAAGTACTTATGCATTGGTATCTGGTCCCTGTTAGGATCGCGAAATATGTTCCACAATACTCTCCACTTTGCTTTCGCAGCTGTGGTGATCTAGGAACGCATTTTCATATCTTTTGGGATTGCCATATAGCAAAAAATTTTTGGAAATATTCCTAATGCTCTCTAAATTATTCAAGAAATCTATCATCCCAGATCCGACAATTGCGATTCTAAATTTAATACCTACCCAAATCTCCTATACACAATTTAAACTCCTCCTACAAATTACCACAGCCGCAAAGCAGACCATCGCCAAAGCGTGGAAGTCCTCATCATTAATGCTTTCTGAAACTACGAATAGAATACATCAGGCCATGATCCTCTCGAAAACAGATGCCATATCCAATGATAACATACCTAAATTTGAGAAAATTTGGAGTCCTTGGGTGACCCACTTTCTTTCTCCTGATTTTGACACTTCTTTACTAAGACCTTGGTAACTTAATAACTTTGTTTTGAATAACTGATAAAAAGATACTATGTACATATTGTTACTAAGAAATCCCCGGAAACCTCTACTAATCCAGACTTTTTTTCTTATTATTATCTTTACTTTCCTTTAATTCTTTTCTTTTCTCCTTATTCTATTCTATCCTGTCTTCTCCTATTTATTTTTACATAACGAAATGGTAGCGAAACATCCACTTTTATAATGTTCAATTATAATACAATAACTGAATCTCGTAGTAATTAATATTATTTCTTTATTACATATTACTCAAAGTTAAAAGTTTAACAACTTTTTCATCTTTCGTTGCTCCTGATTATAAAGTTGTTAAAATTGATTGTAACACCTTAGTCTTTCTAAAACATATAGCCTATTTAAGTCTTTCATTGCTTGTAACTACAAGAAATACTAAGTTCTGATATGTAAAAAACTAATGCTACCATTTAATGTAATCAATATTTTGTTAATTGTACCAATGTTTATATTTTCAAAATCAATAAACAAATTTGACAAGAAAAAATAGACCCCCCCCCCCCCCCCAAATACAGAATCATTTACCCACAGTTGATCCAGAGTAAGGCAGAAAAAAACCTTCCAGTTTGCTTCAGCAGGATAAAGAAATTCCATCCTGTTCCCCAGAAGGCAATCGGATATTCCCTGGTTCAATAAACTTTTTTTAAAAAACAATCTACTCAGCTGGTCAGAAATAGTTATTCCATGTTTTCACAGCTTGTACTGTGAAGATGCCTTTATGTATGTGAAGATTATATCTCTTCTTCCAGATTTAAAGAGGGCCCCCTTGTCCTTTGTAATGGCCTTAAAGTGAATAACTACACCAAGTTCACTATATGGACCACTTATGTATTTATATATGGTGATCATATCCCTTCTTAATCACCTCTTCAGAAGACAGAATAAATTCAGTTTAGCTAATCTATCCTCATAGTTGAGCTCCTCCATGCCTCTTATCAGTTTGGTTTCCCTCCTTTGCACTTTCTCCAGTTCCCCCCCATTTTTTTTTTATTTTTTTTTTGTGAACTGGTGCCCAAAACTAAACTTCATATTCCAGATGAGGTCTTACTAATGATTTGTATAGGGGTAAAATTGTATATCTCTCTCTGGAGTCTATACCTCTTTTAATACAAGAATTGATTTTGTTTTCCTTAGAAACTGTAGCTTGGCATTGTATGCTATTATTAAGTCTGTGCTGTACCAGAACATCCAGATCTTTCTCTACCATTGACTTTCCCATCTGCTGTTCTCCTGGAATGTATGATGCATGCATGTTTTAGCCCTCAAGAGCATAACTTTTTACAGTTATCAACATTAAACCTCATCTGCCACACAGTTGCCCAATAAAACAATGTGTTAAGGTTTGCTTGTAATTTGGAGACATCCAATGAAATTTTTAAACTACATGTTTGGGGTTATCTGCAAACACAATTTTAATCCCAAACTCTATATCATAATAAATAAGCTAAAAATGAAGGGTCCCAACACTGAACCTTGGGGTGCACCACTTACCACTTATCATTGATAGTGGAACCCACAAGGATAAAGAATGGGTGGTATCCGTCTTCCAGAACACTGGGATCAACTGTCTGGCAGCAGATAGAAAAAAAGTAGCAGACTTTGCTTCTGAAAAGCCACCAAGCCCAGTAGTATAGACAGAAGTGCAGTCTCCGGAGCACCCCTCAGATTTTAGGGGGGAAGTCTAGGACAAGTGGGAGTAGACAATGGTGTCACTGGGAATAATAGTACTTGATCATTGGTATCAGTGGGAGGAATTGCCCCTCTTCATTGCTGTCAGTGGAAGGAATAGCCCCTCATCATTGCTTAACAAGTGAAAAAAATGCAGCGCTGAAAATATACAACCAAGTGTGTGTGTGTGTGTGTGTGTGTGTGTGTGTGTGTGTGTGTGTGTGTATATATATATAATATAAAACAATGGTGGTGACACCATATGCAGGTAATAAAGTGCAATGTGCAATAAGTGAATATGTGTAATAAATCCAAGAAGAAAAAAATGTGAATATAAAAAAAACACTGTGTGGTGGGACAATCCAGATATAAATATAAAACGATGGTATTCAAAAAGAACAATATGGGGTAATCCAGTTGAAGTCTTTGTGGGCAAAATGTGTTGGGTGTCTATGAGCCTGCTGCATGTCATTGTACTTCCAAATTCCTATGTGATCACGGTTATGGAGATATCTCATTAATGCTCATTTCTTCAGTATTGTTGTAAGTTTTCTACCTTTTAAAAAAATTCTTTATTAAGACTGTTTTGCACTATGTGGAGGTTTCTTGTTTTTTATAAATGTTGGAGTTCATGATCTATCAAGAGAGTTACTTGGTGTGGACAGTCGCGGTGTTAAATCCTTAAAGATCCCTCCTTGACCACCATTCTGACGTTTTCAACTTCATGCTTGTTTGACTCTGTTGAGTCAATACATTCTGGTAAGAGTTTATTCTCTTTTCTGAGAGGTGTTTGCAAATGTTACGGTCACTCCTTAAAGCGCATGTAAACCCATTCATAAAACAGTTTCATTTCCGGCATGTGCCGGAAATGTAACACTCCCATTGGTTGTGCTCTCAGCCAAAGTGTCAAACCATCCAATGGCTGGTGTCATAACTGATCACATGTGTAGCATCATGGCAGTTGTAGATTAAACAGAGGCAAAGTTGGCAGCTTCCTTGGCTGAAAACGATAAAGCTTTTTTTTTTTTTTTTTTTTTGAACACCATTGAAATGGACATTTTTCTATTTATATCTGAACTGTCCCAGCACACAGTGGTTATTTTATATTCACATTTTTTACTTCTGGACTTATTGCACATATTCACTTTTTACGCTGTTTTGCCTGCATATAGTGTCATCACCATTCGTTGTTCTGTATAAATGTTTACAATTGGTTATATATTTTCAGCGCTGCATTTTGTCACTTGTTAAGTTTTGCACAATTTTCTGTTGGGTTGTAGTGCTAGCTGCTATTTTTCCATAAGTCTTTAGCGCAGTAATGTATATGATTTGTACACATTTACCTAAGCATTGCTGTCAGTGGGAGCAGCAGTGCCCCATCATTGGTGACAGTAGGAGGAATAGTGCCCCATCGTTGGTGTCTAGTGGGAGGAATAGTGCGCCAATGGCCAGATAAAGTCATGCAAATTGCCACAGCTTGGAGACCACTGCCTTAGACCATTCAGAGTATGAATCATTAATCACTACTCTCTGAATACGGATTTTTAGACCGTTTTCTATCCATTTACATACAGAATTTTCTAAGCCTGTAGACTATAACTTACACATTCGTCTTGTGTGGCTACTGCATCAAACGCTTTTACAAAGTCCAAGTATACTATATCCACAGCCAGTCTTTTGCCTAAGTTTTTGCTTACTTAATGTAAAAGCATTTTTTTGTGATTCCATGCTGTCTGTTGTCTAAAATATTGTTTTCAAGCCAGAACTCTGTTTATTTTTTTCTTTCCATCAAATTCTCAAGTTTTCCTGACTATACGTAGCGGTTAAACTAACCGGGCTGTAGTTACTTGTTAAAGACTTTTAAAGACAAGTATGGGGTTTTTTTTTTTTGTAGATTCATACCCAGGTGGATGCAGCATCGCTCTGACTCCCGGCTCTAACTCTGAGAACTAAGCGATCAAACATCGCTGATCGCTTGGTTCTAAAAGCTCCAGAGAGCTGATGACTGTCAGTCACTGGCTCTCTGCTCTGCCCCTGGCTCTCTGCCCCCGCGCGCACTGGAGCAATGGGCTGTGGAGGGGGTGGGAGCAGCCAGCTCAGGGGGTGCCGGTCCATGTAGGTGAATCCCGACTATATGATTGTAATCTTTCCTGAGCCTGGAACGGCTCTGTGACGTCAGCAGACAGGGGACTTCAACCCACCATCTGCTGAAAACTAGTCACAGGAGAAGTACAGCCAAACGAGCTTTGGCTGTACTCCTTTAAACCCTTTATAAATATAGGCACCGCATTGACATTGTGTCAATCTAGTGGTACTGAGCCAGTCAATTAAGAATCTTTAAATATTTGAAACAATTACTTTGATATAACAAAGCTCAACTTTTTGAAGACACATGGGTGCTTTATTCAACTTTATTTTGTCTTAAAGCTGAGTTCCACTGAGAAATGGAACTTCCGCTGATCCGGTTCCTCCCCCCCAGTGTCACATTTGGCACCTTTCAGGGGGGGAGGAGGGAGCAGATACCTGTCTAATCCAGGTAATTGCTCCCACTTCCAGCAAAAGATTGCCACAGTATCCGCGGTGATCTACGCCATTTCCGACCCCTCTTCCCAGAGCCGAGGGATGGGTCGGCTTCGGGTGAGGACATCGCGGGCACCCTGGACAGGTAAGTGTCCTTATTTTAAAAGTCAGCTGCAGTATTTGTAGCTACTGACTTTTTTAATTTTGTTTTCAGGCGGAACTCTGCTTTAATGTTTCTGGACCATACCAGTTTTAGCCATTGGGGTTCTTTTGGGGCTATGTCAGTATTATCCCCATTATGGACTTGAGCCTGGACCCTTGACTTAGCCTTCTCTTTCTCCCCAGTCACCAACTCTAAATTATCTTGTAAAGGCATGGTCAGACCTGACCTTTTTATCATTTTAATATATTTGAAGAATTTTTGGGCATTGTCCTACTCTTAACCCCGTTTACCACCTGTTCAGTCAGCAGAAGACTCTTTTCAAGGTGGTCTGCAGATTTGGCAAATATTTTGTCATTATTTAAGGTAACAGAATAATACATTCTTCATGCCAGATGAGGCTTTCTTTTTGCCATATTGTCTTGGGAAAAAAAAAAAAATATATATATATATATATATATATATATATATATATATATACACAGTATCTCACAAAAGTGAGTACACCCCTCACATTTTTGTAAATATTTTATTATATCTTTTCATGTGACAACACTGAAGAAATGACACTTTGCTACAATGTAAAGTAGTGAGTGTACAGGTTCTATAACGGGGTAAATTTGCTCTCTCCTCAAAATAACTCAACACACAGCCATTAATGTCTAAACCACTGGCAACAAAAGTGAGTACACCCCTAAGTGAAAATATCCAAATTGGGCCCAATTTGCTATTTTCCCTCCCTGGTGTCCTGTGACTCATTAGTGTTACCAGGTCTTAGGCGCGAATGGGGAGCAGGTGTGTTAAATTTGGTGTTATCGCTCTCATACTAGTCACTGGAAGTTCAACATGGCACCTCATGGCAAAGAACTCTCTCTGAGGATCTGAAAAAAAGAATTGTTGCTCTACATAAAGATGGCTTAGGCTAGAAGAAGATTGCCAAGACACTGAAACTGAGCTGCAGCATGGTGGCGAAGACCATACAGTGGTTTAACAGGACAGGCTCCACTCAGAACAGGCCTCGCCATGGTTGAACAAAGAGGTTTAGTGCACGTGCTCATTGTCATATCCAGAGGTTGTCTTTGTTGATGTATGAGTGCTGCCAGCATTGCTGCAGAGCTTGAAGGGGTGTGGGGGGTCAGCCTGTCAGTGCTCAGACCATACGCCACACGCTGCATCAAATTGGTCTGCATGGCTGTTGTCCCAGAAAGATGCCTCTTCTAAAGATGATGCATGAGAAAGGCCGCAAACAGTTTGCTGAAGACAAGCAGACTAAGGACATGGATTACTGGAACCATGTTCTGTGGTCTGAGATTTGGTTCAGATGGTGTCAAGCATGTGTGGTGGCAGCCAGGTGAGGAGTGCAAAGACAAGCGTGTCTTGCCTATAGTCAAGCATGGTGGTGGGAGTGTCATGGTCTGGGGCTGCATGAGTGCTGCCGACACTGGGGAGATACAGGTCATTGAGAGAACCATGAATGGCAACATGTACTGTGACATACTGAAGGCAGAGCATGATCCCCTCCGTTTTGTCGACTGGGCCACAGGGCAGTATTCCAACATAACAACCCCAAACGCACCTCCAAGACAAACACTGCCTTGCTAAAGAAGCTGAGGGTAAAGGTGATGGACTGGCCAAGCATGTCTCCAGACCTAAACCCTATGGAGCATCTGTGGGGCATCCTCAAACGGAAGGTGGAGGAGCGCAAGGTCTCTAACACCAGCGCCGTGATGTTGTCATGAAGGAGTGGAAGAGGACTCCAGTGGCAACCTGTAACCCGTGTGTGTGTATATATATATATATATATATATATATATATATATATATATATATATTATTTTTATAGATGGACAGTTGTACCATACAGGACATTTAGTTTTAACTATTGGTTATATGCAACTACCTCCAGGTGATTGGAATCTCTCACCCAGCTAGCCTCTGTTTTTTTGCTAGTGTTATTAGGTGATAGACCTCTTCTCTCTCTAAGAAGCTTACCTCTTTTTTTGTGGAGGTTTTTTTTCTCTAAGGTGGTTCTCCTATCAAGATTTCTGGCTGCACCATAGTCACTGTGGCTCCTTCTGCAACTTCCTGATCGGTTGACTGTTTTGCATGTTCTAGGATAAAACTTAAAGATCTTGTTTCCTGTACTGTACAGCTAAGAAAACTGGATTTTTGACTTACCAGTAAAATCAATTTCTTTGAGCACAGTACAGTACACAGATTTCTTCCCTCTGTTTATTATGAACTTGCTAGGTGGGAGGCCCTATTTAGTGGATGTCCCTGCAGCTTTCATTTTAACCAGTGTCCAGTCATCAGAAAGTAACTCCATATAACCCATGTTTAAAGACTAAAGATCCTGTGTCCTGTACTGCCCCCTACCTTTGGGGAAATTTCCATTCACATTCTGTTGCATCTCTAAGATAGGAAGTGAAGCAAAATCTCTACAGTGGGACACAATTAAAAAAAAAAAAAAAGAAAAAAACACGAAAGAGGCTTTTACTCTTTCCCACTCTTTTCAAACAAAAATAAGTTTAGTTTTTGCATACTCATTAAAAATTGTTGACATTTTATAACCCATTTGTGTTTTCATGTTGCCTTGAGATATTTGACATGCTTACTTTTCCTATTTTCTTTTAGCTAAAATCGGCATACAGCACCCTGATCGAGTAGTGGAGACTAGCACTTTGTCCAGCGTCCCCCCTCCAGATGTCACCTATACTTTGTCTCTCCCCTGTACTATTATTGACAGGGGGCTGCTTTCTGCTTTGCAGCTTGAAGCTATTGTATATGCTTGCCAGGTAAGCATGAGTGGTAGACAGACAACTGGATTTGTCTTTTTTACTACATTGTTCTTAATATCTTATGTATGTTCTGCTGTGTTCCTCAGCAACATGAAGTAATCCTACCTTGCGGACAGAGAGCTGGATTTCTGATTGGAGATGGTGCTGGGGTCGGAAAGGGGCGTACTGTTGCTGGCATTATCCTAGAGAACTACCTGAAGGGAAGAAAAAAAGCTCTGTGGTAAGATCTGCATTTTTGTTTTGCATTTTATTTGTTTTTTGTTCAGTTGCAGATGTTGAAGTTCTTGCTGGTTAACTGCCACTTCACATTACCTGGTGGTTGGCTTCCTGTTAGAGGTCCAAGTCCACTGGCAGTATAGATGTAAGATATGCATATTGAAGTGGTTGTTTTAGTACTTATTTCCATATAGTTATATGTACTGCTTCATTTCACCTTTCTTGATATTCCTCTCCATGCTTGAGAGTCTTCACATATTTTACTAATATATTTTTATTCCACAGGTTTAGTGTATCCAATGACCTGCGCTGTGATGCAGAGCGCGATCTGCGTGATATTGATGCCAGTTGTATTCCAGTACATGCCCTCAGCAAGGTGAGTCAGTCTGTTATCATTCTAAAACATATCAACATGTTTTAGAATGATAACATCACATGTCAATCAAGCTTTCAAGTTCAATATTCCCTTCTTTGAAAAACACTGGCAAGCTGATTCATCTACCAACATTTATCTAAAAGGGTCTGATATCCAGATCTTTTTGCAAATGAGTTCTCATGTACACCAGGGCTTGACAAATTTTGCTTTGAATCTAGGAGCCAGCTGAAAAAGTTAGGAGGCAGTTTTCTTTGTTTACAGTAGCATGGGTTGTCAGCGCCCAGGGCAAGGCAAGTAATTTGTGCACCCCCCGTAACTCTTATAGCAGAGCGGCCAGCCAATAACCCCACTGTAATGACATTATAGGCTGACCGGAAAGAATGACAATAAAAACCTGTTATGGGGGGAACACCTTATTATGCCGATTGGCCTCTTACAATTTTCACAAATCTCATCTCTCCCCCCCACCCCCAACTCCACAGCTCTCACCTGTTCACAAATCCCCCCCCGGTATGTGAATAATAAAGAAAAAAACTTTAGCTTACAATTGCTGACATTGGAGTTAAGGCAGGCATGCAAGAATCAACACCTATCACACCTTGAAATGCCTTTATTGCAGTTTTATAAATGGCTTGCCTTTTTTTTTTCACAGATCAAATATGGAGACACATCTGCCTCTGAAGGTGTCCTATTTGCCACTTATTCAGCACTTATTGGTGAGAGTCAGGCCGGAGGTCAACACCGTACACGAATTAAACAAATACGAGACTGGTGTGGTGAGAATTTTGATGGAGTGGTATCCTTTATGCATAAAAACTCATATACTCTTATGACCCCAATAGGATAACTTGGTGCTAAGTAAATGCTAATAAGTTTGTTATAATATAAAGAAAAGCAAACACTTCCTGTCTTTGTTATGGAATCTTTCTTGCATGCATTTATCTTTACATGTTTAGGGGAATGTACCATGTCCATTTCTGCCCTGACCAGTTCCACTACCTCATTCTGAGTTCTATTTTTTTATGTAAAAGTGTTAATAAACCCACAACAGTAAAAACAGTGTATATATGCAGTAAATAATGCTTGTTATACTCACTGTGGAACCAAAGGGGTTAATCCTCTGTATTGTGTAAAAAGGCTGTTTGATCCTGTCTCCTCGGATCCTCTACACCAGGGATATGCAATTAGCGGACCTCCAGCTGTTGTAGAACTACAAGTCCCATGAGGCATAACAAGACTCTGACAGCCACAAGCATGACACCCAGAGGCAGAGGCATGATGGGAGTTGTAGTTTTGCAACAGCTGGAGGTCCGCTAATTGCATATACCTGCTCTACACCTTCACTGTCCCCAACATGTTTCCTGATCATACAGAGCCAGGGGACTGGCTCCACATGTTCAGTTTGGTGTGTATTGCTAGAGAGTCTTTTGGAAGTCACAAGACTGCTATATACTGCTGATGAAAAAAGGTATTTAGCTGTTCATATTTACTAAAATAATTGCATTTTCATGTTGTGTGTACTGTGGGAGACTAGATATAGTGAATACATGGGTATCCCGAGTTTAGTAACACTTTAAAATCTCCTTCTGTATATTTTTAGTATTGCAGTCTCCTCAACCATGGTCCCTTCTTCCCTGACTCTCCTCTCATCCTCCACCTCTTTAGCACCCTTTCTCACTCTATTTAACTCAATTTTTCTGGTGATTCTGATAGCTTAACTGTATATATCAATTATCTGGATGGACTCTCCCCAGCACCCCCCCACGACTCTTCTCCTCAGCCCAACTCCCTCTCTTGTTTTTTTTATCTTTTTTCCTATTTCTAGTTGGAGTATAATATACTCTATTGTAATTTTATTTTTATTTTCCCTAATTCCTCTGATTCATAAGATGTGGTTATAAAGTGACACACTGGAGAATTTATTTTTTTTATCGGTAGGATGCAGTCACACCATGCTTTATAAGATATACTGAATCCTGTTGCTGCTCTTTAGTCGTTATGAAAGTGATTGTAAAGTCTCGTTTAAAAAAACAAAAACAAATATGTTATACTTGCCTCCTCTGTGCAGTTGGTTTTGCACAGAGCAGCCCGGATCCTCCTCTTCTCGGGTCCCTCTTTGCTGCTCCTGGCACCTCTCTCCTATTGAGTGCCCCTACTGTGAGCAGCTTCCTATGGGGGCACTGGAGCTGAGTCACAGTTCCGTGTGTCCATTCAGAAACGGAGCCTGACCTGGCCCACCCCCTCTCTCCTCGGATTGGCTGACTGATTTTGATTGACGGCCATGGGAGCCAGTGGCGCTGCTGCTATGTCTTAGCCAATCAGGAAGTGTATCTCGGATGGCTTACACATTCGTGGACATTGCTGGAGAGAGATGAGGCTCAGGTAAGTAATTAGGGGGTGCTGGGGTGGCTGCTAAACACAAAAGGTTTTTTATCTTAATGCATAGAATGCCTTTACAACTGCCGTCACAACTCCTTTAGCTC
Organism: Aquarana catesbeiana; assembly: GCF_042186555.1. Classification (NCBI taxonomy): domain Eukaryota; kingdom Metazoa; phylum Chordata; class Amphibia; order Anura; family Ranidae; genus Aquarana; species Aquarana catesbeiana. Next base: position 568,230,640 of record NC_133324.1, read on the forward strand.
CAGTTACAAATTAAAACAAAAAAAGAATAAAAAAAGGCCCCTTTCCTCCCTATGTCTGACTCTGATCAGTCTTCTTTCTTTTATCCCCTTTCCATAGATCACAAGCTGATCTCCTCTGATCTTCAAATCCCTTCTCTGTACATTTTGTACCCTCTTAATAATCAAGCTACCATTAAAATAACTTCTTTTAGCCACATTCTCCCCTTTCTTTGATCACACGTGTCATGTCCCTGCTGTACCCTAAGATGGGTTTTCTGCCCCATCTCTCCAGCATCAGCTCCTATCCTTACACAAACATTACATTTCCCTCCCATTAATTCCTTCTCCTTTCTTGTTTATGATAAGATCCTGTCCCCCACCAATTTCTGTCAAAATTAGTTTCTACCCCCACTTCCTCCTCCTCCTCCACCACCCCTCCATCTTTAGCTACAAACAATGGAAGAATAAATCACTATTATTGTAAAATGGTGTTCATGTGAAGGTGTCCATGCATATTTCACTTAACTTAACTATGAAAAATGGAACTGTGCTATGGCAGGTTTCAATCATTCTTTATCAAATTTTTCTCAGAGCTGCTTCAGACAAGCATCTGATACAGATTAGAAAATATTTGTTCTTGTTCAATGATGTTGTAGCTTGTTTGCTATCTCAAGCAATTTTATTTTTACTAATGTAATCTTTTTCAGCACTCTACAAAAACTGATTAAGTGGAAAGCAATAGTTAGGATTAAAATCTGAATTTTTTTAGAATGCATGTAAGCAGCAATATGAAAGTGTGTGTGTGTCAAGCTCACTGGGCGACATTTTCTTGTATATTTCTGCCTTGACGTTTGCATTTGTAGATTGTGTTTGATGAATGTCACAAAGCCAAGAATGCCTCCTGCACCAAAATGGGTCGTGCAGTACTAGAGCTACAGAACAATTTACCTTTGGCACGAGTGGTATATGCTAGTGCCACAGGTGAGTTATAATTTATTTTTCCTATTCTTTATCCTATTCTTTATATAGTATTACACAATACAACTCGTACACACTTTCTGGTGCAACTCAACAAATCCATATTTTTCACTGAATAGCTTCACTTTCCTTGTAACTCTGTTATCACAGGTGCATCCGAGCCCAAGAATATGATCTATATGAGTCGGTTGGGTATCTGGGGAGAGGGCACGTCTTTTAGCACTTTTGATGAGTTCTTGCACGCTATTGAGAAAAGGTATTCTCTTCACAACATGGCTTAATGGCTTGTTCATTGGGTGACCTTACATCTATAACTTTATGTCATATAATGAACATTTTATTTCTTTTAATTTTTAGTGTAAAATCCTGTTTTGCCCCCTTTGTTTTATTTCAACTTTCTTTTTCAGGGGTGTGGGTGCCATGGAGATAGTTGCCATGGATATGAAAGTGAGCGGCATGTACATTGCAAGGCAGCTGAGCTTCACAGGTGTCAACTTCAGAATTGAGGAAATCCCCTTAAATGAATCTTATAAAAAAATGTATAACCGAGCAGCCCTGCTGGTAAGAATCAGTTAAATATGACAGTTGAATGAATCAACCAGAGAGAATATGAAATGTGCAAAAAAATTGATTCAGTAACAGTGGTGAAAGTTTCCCCAGTCCTCTTCAAGGACAGCACTGAACAGAGGACCCCTCCCACTTAAAACATGATATATGGGCACATATTAAAACTTTCACAAAACCAAGTTATAGCTTCTTAGTTTTCATTTTTTTTCCCCAGCCTGTTGCAGGTATACAGAATTATCCCTTTAGTACGTAGCCATAATCCTTGGCATTGATCTGACCAGGGGATGGTAGAGGGAGTTCAGCCTAAAACAAAAAACCTCTAAATCTACTTGCAGCCACATTCTAAGACTAACCTTATCTAACCCTGTAAAGCAAAAAGTGCTATACATACCTTTTCTGAAGCTGCTCCGGTCCCACGCTGAGCTGTCAGTGGCAGCTTCTCTGTGGGATTGTGCAGAAGAGGCAGCCCATAACGAAAGCCCCATAGTAACTCTGTGGGTGATTTCACTTCCCAGGCATTACCCAGCTGTTGTCGGCTGTCTCCTGCACACAGCTTCCGCCGCTGGAGACTGGACCGGATCGGCTTTAGAAAAGCTACGTATAGTGATTTTTGCTTTACAGGGCCAGATGGGTTAGTCTTAGAATGTGGTTTCTAGTAGATTTAGAGATTTTAGTTTTAGACTAAACTTCCACTTTAACATTAATTCTGTATAAGGAAGCAGAATCAGAAAACACATTTAGGTACTCTACTGCATTATTTTATCATTTCTATTCTTAACAGTACATTTTGTTCCCCAAATGTGCTTAATTTACAGTCTTTATTTATCTCTCTAACCACTTGAAACTGTACAAAAATACCTATCACAAGCTCTGAGTAAAAGGTTGAAAAGAACTATTGTATTATACCTAGTCTACGCTACACAGTTATTTTATAATTAAAGTAATATTTAAGGCACTTATTTCTTTTCATATATAAAAAAATAAGGGGTTTATACTTACCTGTTCTGTGCAAGGATATTGCACATAGCGGCCCCTTTCCTCCTCTTCTGGGGTTTCCCGCCAGCGATCTTCACTTTTCCATTTCTCCGAGTGCCCCCATAGTAAGCCCTGTGCTTTGGGGGCGCTTGTGTAGGTGCACTCCTGAGCTAAACTGTTTGTGTCCACAGCTCATCTTGCCCCTCCCACCCCACTCCCTCACTGGATTTGACTGACAGCGTTTTCAGTGAATCCTGTGAGAAGAGGAAGAGTGGAGAGAAGAGCTGCAGGCGGGCATGGTGCTGGATTGATACAGGAGACACAGTGTTTAGAGAGGGGGGGGATAATTAGTGGGGTATTTGTTACCTTAAGGCAGAGAATGCATTAAGGAACAAAAAAATCAAGACTTTAGAACCACTTTAAAGTTAAGGTAAAGTTAAAAGTTTTTTACCTTAATGTATTTAAGGTACATTTAAAAAAGGGCCAAAATACAATCCTGGGAATTACAGACCAATCAGCCTAACATCAATAGTATTCAAGCTCTTGGAAGGGATGATAAGGGACTATATACAAAATTTTAGTATTGAAAATGGTATCATTAGCAGTAATCGGCATTGATTCATGAAGAATCGTTCTTGCCAAACCAATCTATTAGCCTTCTATGAGGAGGTGAGTTGCCATCTAGATAAAGGAAGGCCCGTAGGCGTGGTGTATCTGGATTTTGCAAAAGCATTTGACACAGTTCCCCATAAACGTTCATTGGCATGAACCATAGGGTGAGTACACGGATTGAAAACTGGCTACAAGGGAGAGTTCAGAGGGTGATGATAAATGGGGAATACATGGAATGGTCAGGGGTGGGAAGTGGGGTCCCCCAGGGTTCTGTGCTGGGACCAATCCTGTTTCATTTGTTCATAAGTGACCTGGAGGATGGGGTAAACAGTTCAATCTCTGTATTTGCAGATGACGCTAAGCAGGGTAATAACTTCTCCGCAGGATGTGGAAACCTTGCAAGAAGATCTGAACAAATTAATGGGGGTGGGCAACTACCTGGCAAATGAGGTTTAATGTAGAAAAATGTAAAATCATTTGGGTGGCAAAAATATGAATGCAATCTACTCACTAGGGGGTGAACCTCTGGGGGAATCTAGGATGGAAAAGGACCTGGGGGTCCTAGTAGATGATAAGCTCAGCAATAGCATGCAATGCCAAGCTGCTTCTATCAAAGCAAACAGAATATTGGCATGCATTAAAAAGGGGATTAACTCCAGGGATAAAGCCATAATTCTCCCACTCTACAAGACTTTGGTCCAGCCTCACCTGGAGTAAGCTGTCCAGTCCTGGGCACCAGTCCTCAGGAAGGATGTATTGGAAATGGAGCGAGTACAAAGAAGGGCAACAAAGCTATTAAAGGGTCTGGAGGATATTAGTTATGAAGAAAGGTTGTGAGCACTAAACTTATTCTCTCTGGAGAAGAGACGCTTGAGAGGGGATATGATTTCAATTTACAAATACCATACTGGTGACCCCACAATAGGGATAAAACTGAAGAGAGTTTAATAAGACACGTGGCCACTCACTAAAGTTAGAAGAAAAGAGGTTTAACCTTAAACTGCATAGAGGGTTCTTTACTGTAAGAGCAGCAAGGATGTGGAATTCCGGGGCAGTGGTTTCAGCGGGGGGCATCGACAATTTCAAAAAACTATTAGATAAGCACCTGAACAACCGCAACATACATGGATATACAATGTAATTCTGACATATAATCACACACGTAGGTTGGACTTGATGGACTTGTGTCTTTTTTCAACCTCGCCTACTATGTAACTATATGTATTCCATCACCTCCCTTGCCTGAGTCCTCAATTGGCTCCCGCTGCTGTGAATCAAAGGCTGTGAGGAGGGAAGGGGGTGGGGCAGAACCACGGTGTGTGTGTTTTTTTATGGATGGTACTTCATATTCCCATCGCACACTTTCCTGGATAAGCTCATGAAATATGGGTGCTGCAGCAACAACCAGCTGGATACTGGTTCAAGTCAAAATGGAAATATTTGCCAGCACACCATGGAACAGCGTAGATAGCGTCCAAGCGTGTAGTTTATTGCATGATCACAACGCACAGAGAGTGCAACGTTTCGGAGTCACGCAGGACCCCTTCATCAGGCATGTGATGAGAGTGCAATGTTTCGGAGTCACGCAGGACCCCTTCGTCAGGCATGTGATGCATCACATGCCTGACGAAGGGGTCCTGCGTGACTCCGAAACGTTGCACTCTCTGTGTGTTGTGATCATGCAATAAACTACACGTTTGGACGCTATCTACGCTGTTCCATGGTGTGCTGGCAAATATTTCCATTTTTTTATGGATGCACGCAGCCCGGCTTGGGATTGAGTCCGCACGTCTGCCCCCATACCAAGTGGTTTTCTATGGGGCGGATAGTGAAGAGGAGGAGTGGCAGCGCCATTGTGGAACCCCAGAAGAGGGGGTTCGGGGCTGGCACAGAGCAGACAAGTATAACATGATGATTATTTTAATTTTAAAAAAATATTAGTAGTAGTATTTGTAGCTGCTGACTTTTTTTAATTTTGTTTTTCGGTGGAACTCTGCTATAAGTCCAAGGGAGATTGCTGTAGTATAGCATAAGACAACACTTGAGCATTATGGGTTTTGTGAGTTGCTGTCAGTAATTTGGGAATTGTGTATTGATCTGAAGGATAAAGGCATGCTACTGTGGAGCGTGAAGCAGAAGCAGGATTCAATGGTTGTAACATTCATAGTCCTTGGAATGCTTTTGTGGGATGTAAAGTTATTTGGTATATCATATTTCACAGTGTGATATTCTGAATTCTTGATAACATTCATTGTAATTCTCAATATTGTTATCTGTTCTTAGTGGGCAGAAGCACTGACTGTTTTCCAGACGGCAGCCGATTGGCTAGGATTGGAATCTCGGAAATCTCTTTGGGCACAGTTCTGGTCATCTCATCAGCGATTCTTTAAGTACTTGTGTATAGCCGCTAAAGTTCAGCGATTGGTTACGTTGGCTCACCAGGAGCTTTCCAAAGGCAAGGTTAGTAAATGTAAAACACTTTAGGCAATTTAAAGTTTTTTTTTTTTTTGCTTTCTCTATTGTCTGTCATGCCCCTAAACCCAGCCATTGATGGTGTCATTTTCTTTCCTGTAACCATGGGTTGCATGAAAAAAACAATCGCTTGATTCCTCCATCAACACAGTCACTTTTTATGGGGGAATCCTTCCCACAGAGCTATTGTGTTCTCCCGGCTGGAGGAGCCGTCCCTGCTGGGAGAACACAGTGATAATTGCTAGCGGCTATAGCCGCTGGCAATAATTGCATGGAAATTGCAACATGCTGGCTGTTCCCAGGTTGATCAATGGTACAATCAGTCTGCCCATAGATGGTTTGAATCTTGGCCAGTGCCTGCAGAACCAGCCAAGATTCGAACCATCTATGGCCAGATTAATACACTATCTTTTGGGCAGAATTTCAGTTTTCATAATAAATAGAAGCATTTTCAAATGCCATTTGTGGCCCAGCTATCACAATTTGCTTTTTGCTCACCTTATCCACAGGAGGTTTAAAATCTTGTCAGTTTATTTGTATTTTTAAAAGGACTTTCAGATTCCTTAATTTCCTTGTTGCATCAGGGAAGAGGGTGTGAATAGAGTGTGTTCACTACTATGGACCACACCTACTTCATTACAATACTATCTTCCACCCACTTCCTATACAATCTGACTGTACAATCTCCTTTAGATCTCCCATCAGCTATGTAGTACAAGGGCCTGCCTGATTTGATACAAATTGAATGAATTGTTCAGGTGTTTCCTCCTTTTCCATAGTTGTGGTAAATTTAAAGGCAATTGTACAGAGATTGTACAATCAAATTGCATAGGGTATGGCCATTTTATACAAGTACATAGGAGGGAATAGGAGGGAGTGGATGGAGACACTCAGTTGTCAGGCCTCATTCACATTTCCACGTAGCAAAAACTTGCATTCCAGCATACGTTTGTTTTGGGTGTTTTGGAACGTTTTAACTCGTCATGCATAGGGCAGCCCATTCACTTGAATGGGCTGCCCTACACCCAACAATCACTGTAGAGAAGCTCCAGAAATTTTTTTGGAGTGCGTTAACGCAGTTTTTGGTACGTTTGCTGCACTTGGGGAGCCTTTAACATGTAATGACAACACAAACACGATGCACATTTGCAGCATTTCTGAAACACGTGGCAAACCGCACATTTTCTGTGTAGTTTGCCATGCGTTTGGAAACACACAGATGTGAATAGAGCCTCATTATTCTTATGTAAACGCATCATTTCACTTTCAGGCCCCATTCACACCTAGAGTAGTGGGAGCACATGTTTTTTGGCTTGCTTTTCCAGTGACACACGTAGGGCAGCCCGTTGATTTCAATGGGCTGCGCTACATGTGGCAAAGTAGCTCATGGGACATTTTGGCAACAGTTTTCTCATGTGGCAAAATGTGTGTTTGCTTCTGTGTTTGGTGTGCCGTTAACAATTAATGACACTGAAAGCGCAACTAGGTAATTTTAGATATATAAATGTGGCCATACACTATACAATCATACTGTACAATCTCCTTTAGATTTACCAAAACTATATAATAGGAGGACACACCATCTATCCAATTACTCTGTATCCAATCAGGCAGGCCCTTGCACTACACCAGGAGTGTCCTGTGGGCTGCATGTGGCCCCAGGGAGTTTAGCATGCGCCTGGAGCCTGTCTGAAGGGACCCTGGGTAAGCCAGGCAAATACACCTGTGAAGAAATGCCCGGGGTGCTGTGAAAACATTGATGGGTGAAGTTGTGTTAATGAGGTCAACTGGTAAACACCACCTTGTGTCTTGCTGGATCCTCTGTATACCAGGGAGTCTCTGAAGCTTTCAAAGAAATATAGCTAGAACTAAGGTAAGGCCTTGTTCTCAGAATCAAAGAAGGCTTTTATTTTTCTGCAACAAAATACATTAATGGTATATTGGTACATAGGGAAGCTGGATTTTAGAAAAAAAAACTGAACTTAGCTTTTAAATAATCTGTCCTGCCTCCTTCCTGAGGGATCAGACACCAGTCAACTGGGACTGTGTTCGGTCATGTAGGCTTTATTGAAACCTGTGTGCATGCCCTCCTGAATGCATGTTAACAGTTGTAAGTTTGTCAATGTGGGTTTCTTTCACATTTGTAAGGTTTTTCTCTGTCAAAATCTGTTTTTTTGCAATAGCATTTCTTTATTTCACCTGAATTTTTTTTAAGGTATATGTAGTGGGAACTGACTACATAGAAAATACCGTGTTTTAAAGGTTCCTGTGGTAAAACACTGCATTTAACTGCAGAGAACTTTTTTTGGGGATTTGCTGTGTGATCTAGCAAACAGAAGGAAAGATTAGGACTGATTATATGTTTTGACTGATTGGCTGAGGGTGAGGAAACCCCATCTACTGACAATAACCTCTTTTGTTATTAGAGAAGTATGGAAATTTTTTTGGGGGGAATCATACTTACCTAGGTGGGTGCAGCATCGGTCCCCCGTCGGCACTAAGAACCGAACAATTAAACACTGCCGATCGCTCGGTTCTCAGAGCTCCCTGAGCAGGGAGCTTGTGACTGTCAGTCGCCGGCTCTCTGCTCTGACCCCCGCCCCACGCTCACTGAAGCACTGGGCTGTAGAGGGGGCAGGAGCTCTTTCTTGCTCTCAGACTTTACATGCTTCCACAAGGTCTTTAATATCCACTTTGGATATTTTATTGGTCTGTGCACAATTATTGCAACCATCTGCGCAGGGGGTTTCTAAGTGTGCTCCAGCACATTCCAGAATAGAACCTGCTATTGTGCCTTCACCCCTAAGTGTTTCTGATGCCCTATTCTCGTCTTTAATGCAGATTCAGAGCCTTTACAATTTTCTCCTGGTTTTCAGTAAGTCCCATATGACTCTGGTCAGGTCCTTGATCCTAAGTCTGATTTAGTGCAATTGCAGAATAATCCTGCTGTTCATTATTTATTTTTTTTATTTATTTTTTTTAAATATGGCTGCAAAGACATACCCAATACATTTGGTTTGTGTAACCTTAATAAAGAAACAAGAAGCAATGTGTCAATTGAGAGAAATAAAAGCAGGTGATCTAATTGGTTAAAACTGGCCAAAACTTTTAGCTAAATGTAACTTGGTTGGTAGGATAGTAAAATCTTCAATTCGATCTTTTGTAAGTTATAAATCTATATTTTGTTCCTTCATTTTTGTACAGGATACTGATGTATCCCTAATCATTTCCTTTGTAGTTTTGCTAGTTTTGCCCTATTTTCTTTAGCAAAACATTGCACAGACTTTACCCTGCTAGCAACGAGTACCTTTGTTACCAAAAAAGTTACGTAGATGACAGTTAAGAAACCTATTTTAAATGAGTTTTTTCCATAGCCACGTGCTTTTGTAACAACCAATGTACAACAGCTTTTTGTAAAGTTCATAGTTTAAATATAGTCTGCTTGCATAGGCAAAAAATAAAGCTGATAGTTGTTTAATAAAATGTTTTCTTGTTCATACAGTACACGGCACAGGCAGATTCAGAAACTACTGTGTTATAGGGTACCTTCTGACAAAAATACTGTGATGACCTCCACATAACCCTTCCCTTTCCCAGCAAGCCTCAGTTCTTTGCTAGTGTCTTTAGGTGTTTGATATCTCCTCTCTACTGAGTGGGAATATTTTTGTTAGTTACACTTCCCTGGATTCCTAAATCAACTTTTTTCACTGCATTATAGCCACGGAGGACCTTCCAGATGGGTGTATGGTCCCTGAGGTTGATTTAGTCTGTTGTCAATTTGAACAGGTTTTTAACAGTGCTTGTGGAAGACCTCCGAGCATTCAAGGGCTCAGTGGATAAGAGGCTTCCTTTTGTCCTCTCATGGGCCTCGTCTTCCAAGCCCATGTCAGAAAAGCTATTTTGACACAAATCTTGGAACCCCAAACCAGTTCAACTTGCTTTGAAGTACAGTGCACAAGATGTGCACGCAAACAAGTATGCACTGCTTACTTGGGTGAGCAAGTGTCCATAATCCTAGGCAAGCAACGTTTTCAATTTGTGATGCTTCCCTTTTGCCTGTTCACAGTCCCTCAGGCCATCACAAACACCTTGGCTCCAGTGTTTGCTATACTTGACTCTTATGCCCCGTACACACGGTCGGACTTTGTTCGATCATTACGACAACAAAATCCTAGGATTTTTTCTGACGGATGTTGGCTCAAACTTGTCTTGCATACACATGGTCACACAAAGTTGTCGGAAAATCCGATCGTTCTGAACGCGGTGACGTAAAACACGTACGTCAGGACTATAAACGGGGCAGTGGCCAATAGCTTTCATCTCTTTATTTATTCTGAGCATGTGTGGCACTTTGTCCGTCGGATTTGTGTACACACGATCGGAATTTCCGACAACGGATTTTGTTGTCAGAAAATTTTATAGCCTGCTCTCAAACTTTGTGTATCGGAAAATCCGATGGAAAATGTCCGATGGAGCCCACACACGGTCGGAATTTCCGACAACACGCTCCGATCGGACATCTCTAATGTATGGGGCATTAGAGTGTCCATGTTGTGGGGTACCTTGATGACCTTATGTTGAGAACCTGATGTGGCCAGGTTCTTTCCTGCGGCATTCAACGGGTAACTTTACTGTTGCAGGCCTTGATTGGATCCTCCATCTCCAAAAATCTGCATTAAACTCTACTAACCACTTGGAGTATCTAGGCCTTGTTCTGGATAGGGCTCCAGCTCGAGTGTCATTTCATCCAGCAAAAAATCTTGTGGCGGAGATCTTAGACATGGACACTCCTGTCCTGTTGTCCACCTTCAGTGCGGTTTTCAGTCCATTTATTTCAGGTTGTTAAAATAGTATCTTGGCTGTTTTGGACAAGCAGACTTCTTTTTTAAATTGAACCATGCCCCTGTCGGTGGAGGCCAGACCTCTCTAACATAGTGGATATCCAATTCAGTGCTGAAGCCTCTATTGGCTTGGACAGTGCTCACAACAGAGGCCAGCCTGTTGTGCTCGGAACAGCGAAGGTACAGGAAATTCAGTTGATGAAGGAATCCTGGCTTTCCATTAACGTTTTGGAACTATTCACTATTCTCCTCACTCTTCAGTAGAGGACAAGCTGCTTTCAAGGACTGTTGACGCAGGTTCAGTCAGACAGTGCCATGGCTGTGGCTTACATCAACAGGGTGGGACAAGAAGTCAAACAACTAAGAGAGAAGCAGCCTTGTCAGCTGTACACATTTCAGGTATGAAAAAAAATTGGCACGCAGATTCAGGGTAGTGGTCCTCCCATGGAGCGATGTTTTGGGATGTTTGTCAAAGATGGGGAGTGCAGGATTATGATCTCCTAGTATCACAGTTTGCATTTCCATTGTGGCACGGTGGACTCTTTGGTGCCTTTTTTTCTTTAAACATACTCCATTGCCTGCTCCACCAGATGTCATCTGAATGTGTTCCATTGATACTTGTGGCCTTAATATGGCCAAAAAGAATGCAGTAAGCGAACGGCCTCTGACTTATGGCTGAATGTCAGTGGCCATTACCAGACTGCTTGCATCAACTTTCTCGAGGTCTGGTATTCCATCCTGCTTCTTGGTCGCTCGCTTGACGACTTGGCTATTGAAGCCCAGGTCCTGAGAGTTTGGGTAAGTTAGTCATCCCTATGCTTAAAGTGACATAAGGAGAATCTCGCAATGGGCTTCCTGCATCTCGTTCCACCCTTGCTAGGTGAATATGTCAAGTTGTAGTTTGGGCTATTTGGTCATAGATAAGGATTCTTCCTTTCTGGTGACAGTTCATTCTGCTAGATCCGTCAGTTCATTCTGGGCTTTTCAGCATCAAGCCTCTGTGTTGCAGATTTGTAAAGCTGCCATCTGGCTTTAGATTCATACACTTACTAAGTTTTACCGGGTAGACGTTTAGGCCTCACGTGATTCTGATTTTGGTCACAAGGTGCTTCAGGCTGCTGTTTGAATTGATTAATAGGAGGTTTCATTGCTGGTGGTGTTGCTATTTTACCCTCCTCTAATGCATGGAACTGCACAGGTTAATGCAAGATCTTTGTAGTGTGAGAACTAAATTTTCCTGTAAAGAAATTGAATATCCTACAATCCCTGGTTCTCTGTCTAGTGCTATTGCAGGGGAGAGCTACACAGTAATAGATCTGACATCGACACAAACCGGCAGAGCATTCAACTACACACAGAGCTCACCATGCTCCTATAGCACTCCCACATTTGTGATGTGACACAGAGTGGATGTCAACACATGCATTTAAATGCTGTGTGAGTCACAACAGGAAGTCCACTTGTCTAATGGGGTCATGCTAGCTGTAGCAATACATTTACATGGGGGAATCGATCAGCCATGACATCACAAACTGCAGCCACAACATGTGAGCTCATCATTACAAGGTAAGGCAAACAACACGGGGAATATAACTACAGTATAACCTATTACAATGACTGCTCATAGGAAGGTTTGTTCTAAAATATAGGTACCCACATTCTTAATATCATAAAGAGGATGAGGTGGAGCAGCAGGATTTTATTGGTACCATCATAGGACATTACAAAGTTTTGTTTTTTTTTTTTGTTTTGTTTTGTTTTTTAACCACCTCAATACCGGGCCTATTCTGACAGTTCTCTCCTACATGTAAAAATCATCATTTTTTTGCTAGAAAATGACTCAGAACCCCCAAACATTATATATGTTTTTTTAGCAGACACCCTAGGGAATAAAATGGCGCTCATTGCAACTTTCTATCTCGCACGGTATTTGTGCAATAATTTTTCAAACGCCTTTTTTTTGGAAAAAAAAAAACGGTTTCATGAATTAAAAAATAACAAAATTGTAAAGTTAGCCTAATTTTTTCTATAATGTGAAAGATGATGTTACGCCGAGTAAATAGATACCTAACATGTCACACTTTAAAATTGCGCACAATCATGGAATGGCACCAAACTTCATAACTTAAAAATCTCCATAGGTGACGCTTTAAAAATTTTTACAGGTTACCAGTTTAGCGTTACAGAGGAGGTCTAGTGTTAGAATTGTTGCACACGCTCTAACGCACGCGGCAATAGCTCACATGTGTGGTTTGAGCGGCGTTTACATATGTGGGCGGGACTTACGTGTGCGTTCGCTTCTGAGCGCGAGCTACCGGGGACAGGGGTGTTTTAAAAAAAAAAAATTTTTATTCTATTTTTTTTTATTTTACTTAATTTTTTTTTATTTTTACACTTTTTTTTTTTTACATTTTTTTTTTATCACTTTTATTCCTATTACAAGGAATGTAAATAGGTCCTCTTTATGGAGAGATGCGGGGGTCAATAAGACCCCACATCTCTCCTCCGGGCTGGAAAGCATAAGATCGGGAAATTTTTTTTTACCGATCTCATGCTGACAGCCGTGATCGCGGCTTCGTTTATTTCCGGGTACCCGGGCATGATGTCATAATCGCGCCCGGACCTCCGATGGTCATAGAGATGACTGGTGACCATGTGGTCACCAGTCATCTCTATCGTCCTCATCCGGCGCCGGCCGTGTCATCGGGAGCCCAGAGAAGCACCGGATGCCGGCGGGAGGGGGGGCGTCCCCTCCGGATGCCTATGAGAACGATCAAGCGGCAGAACTGCTGCTATGATCGTTCTTATCGTACACAGAATCGCCGGCTGAAAAGAATGATATCTGAATGATGTCTGTAGCTACAGGCATCATTCAGATATCACCCCACAAACGCGAGGATGTTTATATACAGTGGCCGGTTTTGAAGTGGTTTAACAACAAATTTTATTTATGTACATGTAATCAACAATACAGTATAAAAATTCATCTGGACATACAAAACATACATTGGGGTCACTTCTACCTGGGAAGCTAAATTTTGATGGCATACATTACTATATCTTCTCTGGAGTAGCTTCCCAAATAGAATTGACCCCAATGTTGGGGTTGTAGTAGCTGTCAAGAGGGATAAATCTGTATTTTATATGTCCAGATGAATTTTTATACTCTGTTGTTGATAGACCCGAGAAGAGGAGGATTGGGGCTGCTCTGTACAATACCATTGCATAGAACAGGAAAGTGTGACATATTTTTTATTATAGTGAAAAAAAAATTAAGGTTTTACAATCACAGGGCAAATTTCAGTTAGTAACACAAATCATCTGCTCTTACTCCAGAGGAGATGGCTAAAGGAGACTGGGTGTTTTTCAAAGTGATTTCACCTTAATATTTTTGAAAAGACTGGTCCTTCTGTGTTTTCACAATACTTAAGTATTGTAAAGTAATTTTAATGAAAGACATTTTTATTTCTTTACAGTGTATTGTAATTGGTTTGCAATCTACCGGGGAAGCTCGAACTCGGGAAGTGATGGATGAAAACGATGGTCATCTTGATCACTTTGTGTCTGCTGCAGAGTGAGTATGATATGTGACCATAAAGAGTTATATAGTATATTCAGCAGCAGAGTAAGAGTAAAAATTTAACTTTCCAGATTAGTATAGTACAGACCTCTACGAAGTCAAGCTGGGTATACACTCATAGATTTTTGAACTAATGTTTGCAAGAATAATCGTATGGACATTCGTACGGAAATTCTCAGCCCATTTGATGGCCTAAAGAATGTCATTCGAAAGTAGCTGAACTGTTTGTTGTCTTTAAAAATTAGATTTTGGATTGAATGGACTTTACCAAACAAAAACTACATTTCCTGTTAGAAATTAACTTGAGAAAAAGTTTCCATCCTCTTATCATTACAGTTGAAAACGAACACTGATTTGACCCCACTGATTCGAAAATTAAACAATTGTTCTTGAAATTAAAATTTCTGAATGAAAATCTTCTGGTGTATACCAACCTTTAGGCCTGGTTTACAGCTATGCAAGTACAACAGTGCATGAGCTAATGTACATTTTATACACAACAACATACGCTGCAGTAGGGCAGCCCACTCACTAAAATTGAGCCAAAGAAGTGCTCATGCCTTTTTTAAACATGTATAGCACCGTAACACATGGCTAGTTACGTAAAACACTTTTAGTGAGGTGTGTTGGCTTGCTATTAGGAAACCCTTAGCAAGGTGCGTTGGAGTGCTATTAAGAAACCCTTGGAGAGGCGCAGTGGAGTGCTATTAGAAATTAGTGGCACTGCAGCACAACTACAATTAGGGCAGTTTTGTGCACTAGGGGAATGTACTAAATTTTGCACACCTTCCTTCGCAACACAGATGTGTCCCTAAACATTATACAAATCCGATTCCGAAAAAGTTGTGTAATATCTACATGAAAAATAGAATGCAATGATTTGCAACCCTTATAAACCCATATTTTATTCACAATACAAAATAGAAAACATATCAAATGTTTAAACTAAGAAAATGTACCATTTTATTTAAAAAAAAAAAAAAAGTTAATTTTGAAATTGATGGCAGCAACATGTCTCATAAAAGTTGGGACAGGGTCATGTTTACCATGGTGTAGCATCCCCTCTTCTTTTAACAACACTCTGTAAACGTCTTGGAACTAAGAAGGCCAATTGTTGGAGTTTTTGAATGATGTCCCTTTCTTGCCTGTTATAGGACTCTAACTGCTTAACCTTCCTGGGTCTTTGTTGTATTTTTCGTTTTAAGATGCATCAAATATTTTCAATTGGTGCAGACAGTCCAGTTTAGCACCTGGACTCTACTGCAAAGCCATGCTCTTGTTGTAGATGCAGTATGCGGTTTAGCATTGTTCTGCTGAAATATGCAAGGCCTTCCCCAAAAAAGACATCACCTGGATGAAAACACATGCTCTAAAACCTGGATATATCTTTCAGCATTGATGCCTTTTTAGATGTGCAAGCTGCCCATTTGATTCACACTAATGCACCCCCTTGCCATCAGAGATGCAGGCTTTTGAACTGAGCACTGATAGCAAGCCAGAAGGTCCCTCTCCTCTTGGCCCAGAGGACATGGCGCCAATGGTTACCAAAAAGAATGTCAAATTTCAATTCATTTGACCACAGAACAGTTTTCCACTTTGCAACAGACCATTTTAAATGAGCTTTGGCCCAGAAATAGACAGCGGTGTTCAGATATGGCTTCTTCGCAGGATAGAGCTTTTGTAACCCCAACACTTCATATTCCTGATATGTGCCTGCTGTATCACTTGTATAAGAAAGTATACTGTTCTCTTTGGATTGCTTCCTTTATGTGAAATCTAGTTCCCTTGCTTTCTTATTAAATACTGATCACACTAAGCAGGAGAGCACAGGGTGGTCAGTTCTCTAGCTGTGCTGGGAACTCAAGCTGCTCTCCTCCAATGATCAGACTTGTCCTGACGTCAAAAAAACGTGAAAAAGGTATTCATAATGTTTTTTGTTTTTATATCTATACAAAAATGTCTTGCCTTTCATTTCTATTTTAAACGGAATGGGTTGTTTTACAAGGTGAACATAGCCAACTGTGTTCAGACAGTGATTTTTGGAAGCGTTCCTGAGCCCATGCAATGATGTCCGTCACAAAATCATGTCTGTTTTTGATGAGTGCCATCTGAGGGTCCGAAGATCACTGGCATCCAATGTCGCGTTTCTGCCTTGTCGCTTATGCACAGAGATTTCTCCAGATTCTCAGAATCTTTTGACGATATTATATACTGTAGATGATGCTATATTTAAAGTCTTTGCATTTTTGCGTTGAGAAACATTCTGAAATTGTTCCACAAATTTTAGACGCAGCTTTTCTCTGGTGAACCTCTGCTCGTCTTTACATCTGAGACACTCTGACTCGCTAAGATGCTTTTTTTTATACCCAATCATGTTACTGACCTGTTGCTAATTAACTTAGTTGCAAAATGTTCTTCCTCGTTAGAACCACTTTGCCAGATTTTTGTTGCCCTGTCCCAACTTTTTTTGAGACGTGTTGCTGCCATCAATTTCAAAATTACTTTATTTTTTCTTAAAATGGTCCATTTTCTCAGTTTAAACATTTGATATGTTTTCTATTTTCTGTTGTGAATAAAATGTGGGTTTATGAGGTTTGCAAATCATTGCATTCTTTTTTTTATGTAGATTTTACCTTTTTTGGAATTGGGGTTGTACTGTACAGGTTATTGTATTATAAAGAGCTACAGAGCGGGGAGAAGAACACTAATCACCTGTGAAATAAGTATGGGAATAAAAAAGTGTGGTTAATATCTTATTGTCTATACACCAGGTAGGCTAAATATGAAATAACGAAAACAATGTAGCGCATAATGAATATGTGTGAGATCAAAGTATAAAGAATAGCCCTCAATAGTGCTTCAATCCAACAAAGTATTGGTGTATAATCAACCAATTCTGTGATAAACATAAAGTCAATAAATAAATATATAAGTGAAGAGTGGAATGTCCCACTATGTATTGTGGATGTAATCCAGAAGGAGATGGTATTCAAACAGTTGACAGAAGGTTGGATCCGCAAAGGAAGAAACTCATCAACCAGATAAGGAAACCATAGGTAGTGTGTAGGAAACTCTTACCGGACCCTGTGGATTCCCTTGTCAGCGACAAGGAATCAGATGAGCAGTGTGCCACTCTGGGCGTGAAGAAAGATGTCACGACACTCGAAACCGTCCAGATTGAACTCCACGTGGATCTCCGGGGGCCGCCTCCTCGCAATGGAACAACCAGGGTACGGATCAGCAAGGCAACGACATCTCCAATAGGGCTGGAGTGGACACTTAATCTCATTCCGATATTATGTGTAAAGAAAAAATGTGCCTCCACATGCAGATAAAAATGGGGTATTTTTATTTCTAAAACACCTTATACAATAAAACGTGATCACAATAAAAAGGAAAGATGGGCAACATGGAGGATGGATAAATAGGTCCGACGCGTTTCGACCTAGGGGTCTTCTACTGGGGCATAAACCATCCACTCCAGGTTGCCTGTATTTATAAATAAAATATCTAGTGAAGACCAATTACAATGGGTGAAAATCGAACTATTTCATTTGTTGGATGTAGTCACCTGATTATACATGAGGTAGCATAACAAGGAAGTAGTTGTCTAATTGGACCTATATGGTCAGCTGGTCCCACATTAAATGACAGAAGTATATTTAAACCAATCGAAAAAGGCCTCGGGTTTAATAAATAAACCAAACAGCCAATGAAAGATTAGTTACAAAATAAGACATCCTGTTCCGAATCCCCATTGCTGACACTGGGATGTGACTCTGAACTGCAGAGGTGTCAAGCGCCAATCGGCACAGAAACACTGTATGACAGATGGATCAGGCGGCCAAGCGGAAGGGCAATCGAACGTCCCGCTCCGACGGCCGCCGATCCACGTGTCAAACAAAAGGAAATGACGTCAGGCTTAGAAACGCGCCCGGCGTCCATCTCACATCACGTGACCCACTACGGAAGCCTTGCAGGGCCATGGAGGGATAAGAACGCGCAATACGCAGAATACCTTGGAGTGGGTATTCTTTATCTGTTTGATGAGTTTCTTCCTTTGCGGATCCAACCTTCTGTCAACTGTTTGAATACCATCTCCTTCTGGATTACATCCACAATACATAGTGGGACATTCCACTCTTCACTTATATATTTATTTATTGACTTTGTTTATCACAGAATTGGTTGATTATACACCAATACTTTGTTGGATTGAAGCACTATTGAGGACTATTCTTTATACTTTGATCTCACACATATTCATTATGCGCTACATTGTTTTCATTATATATGTATTGTTTTTGTCACATTGTATGTAGCTGCTCCCCTCCCTTTTTTTTTTGTTCATTGTTTTAGCGCAGTGTTTTTTTTTTTCCCTACACCTCTTAAATATGAAATAACTACAAGTTATTATTGCCAAGAAAATTGTACATTGTAATACGGTGTCTCGAGTATATGGAGCTTTCTGTAGAAACCTTGGTAACTAAATATTTTTTATTTCCTTAACATTGCAGGGGTGTGTTTAGGTCTTTGATCATGAAACACTTTCCTTCAACTAAGAGGAAACGAGAGAAAGGCATGCTGAAAAGGAAAAGTGCGTAACAGGGTTTAAGTTTTTTTTTACCTTGATTGTCAATGAAAAATTGCTGTTTTTAAAGAGGAAGAACTTCATTACAAAAATAAAAAATTCAGTAGCTACAAGTACAAATTAGCTACAAAGCTACAAATTTTGTAGCTGCTGGCTGGTAACACACAGACACTTAACAAACCATGGATCCAGGTCTGTCTTCACCTGCGCTAATTCTTGTCCAGTCTTCGGGTCCCCAGAGCCATCATCTTGACTGTGTGGGAAGCCAGCTGTGACTTCCTGATGCTTCAAAGTGGTGGCTTCCCGCTGCTCTTTCTGAATGGTCCTGCAGTCTCCTGGAACAGGCCCCAGGATGTTGCAGGTTGGGAGGGGGTCGAAGTGGGAGGGGGTACCTGTCAAAAATAGGTACAGTGCCTTGAAAAAGTATTCACACCCCTTGCAATTTTCCACATTTTGTCATGTTACAACCAAAAACGTAAATGTATTTCATTGGGATTTTATGTGATAGACCAACACAAAGTGGCACAGAATTGTGAAGTGGAAGAAAAATGATCAATGGTTTTTAAACTTTTTACAAATATCTGAAAAGTGTGGAGTGCATTTGTATTCAGCCCCCTTTACTCTGATGGTAAACAGCAAAGTGCAGCGCTAAAGATATATATGTGACATAAAAAGAAATAAGGTCCCACCAAGTGACATAACATCAATCAGTAGATATAAATTAACAAGATCAGTCAATGATAAACAAAGAACTTAAATCACAAATGCATGTGAATTAAAAAAGGTATATGAAAAAGAGTCCACAAAAAAAATATATAATGAGTCCACAGAAAAATAAAAAGCACCCATCCAGGAAAGATGTGATAAAAAGTGCCAGTAGATAATCCACCAAGGAGTGTATGAGTAGAATCTGCTTACCGGACGGCGATGACTGCTATTACGGCAGTCTCGCCCAGCATAGGGATTATGGTCTCCCAAAACCAAGGGTACAAAGCGGGACCAGTAGCTTTAGCAATCGATCATAACCGGAAATAGAAAACAAAACACATCTATAGCGCAATAACGTATGATAAAAAGGTTTTAATAGAATAGAGGAATTGCACTTACAATTTAGCAGAAAATATGTAGCATAAGAGGTATTAGACACAGCGGCGGTGTCTCCGTGTACCGCGATTCACTTCCTGTACTGCAAGCCCGTCCGAGAACGTGATGACGTCACCATCGTAGGCTCCTCCCTACGCGTTTCGTCACGATAGGACGTCGTCTGGGCCAATCCCCAGACGACGTCCTATCGTGACGAAACGCGTAGGGATGAGCCTACGACGGTGACGTCATCACGTTCTCGGACGGGCTTGGAGTACAGGAAGTGAATCGCGGTACACGGAGACACCGCCGCTGTGTCTAATACCTCTTATGCTACATATTTTCTGCTAAATTGTAAGTGCAATTCCTCTATTCTATTAAAACCTTTTTATCATACGTTATTGCGCTATGGATGTGTTTTGTTTTCTATTTCCGGTTATGATCGATTGCTAAAGCTACTGGTCCCGCTTTGTACCCTTGGTTTTGGGAGACCATAATCCCTATGCTGGGCGAGACTGCCGTAATAGCAGTCATCGCCGTCCGGTAAGCAGATTCTACTCATACACTCCTTGGTGGATTATCTACTGGCACTTTTTATCACATCTTTCCTGGATGGGTGCTTTTTATTTTTCTGTGGACTCATTATATATTTTTTTTGTGGACTCTTTTTCATATACCTTTTTTAATTCACATGCATTTGTGATTTAAGTTCTTTGTTTATCATTGACTGATCTTGTTAATTTATATCTACTGATTGATGTTATGTCACTTGGTGGGACCTTATTTCTTTTTATGTCACATATACAGTGACTTGCAAAAGTATTCGGCCCCCTTGAACTTTTCAACCTTTTGCCACATTTCAGGCTTCAAACATAAAGATATAAAATTTTAATTTTTTCTGAAGAATCACCAACAAGTGGGACACAATTGTGAAGTGGAACGAAATCTATTGGATATTTTAAACTTTTTTAGCAATTAAAAAACTGAAAAGTGGTGCGTGCAAAATTATTCGGCCCCTTTACTTTCAGTGCAGCAAACTCACTCCAGAAGTTCAGCGAGGATCTCTGAATGATCCAATGTTGTCCTAAATGACTGATGGTGATAAATAGAATCCACCTGTGTGTAATCAAGTCTCTGTATAAATGCACCTGCTCTGTGATAGTCTCAGGGTTCTGTTGAAAGCGCAGAGAGCATCGTGAAGACCAAGGAACACACCAGGCAGGTCCGTAATACTGTTGTGGAGAAGTTTAAAGCCGGATTTGGATACAAAAAGATTTCCCAAGCTTTAAACATCCCAAGGAGCACTGTGCAAGCGATCATTTTGAAATGGAAGGAGTATCAGACCACTGCAAATCTACCAAGACCTGGCTGTCCCTCTAAACTTTCAGCTCAGACAAGGAGAAGACTGATCAGAGATGCAGCCAAGAGGCCCATGATCAATCTGGATGAACTGCAGAGAACTACAGCTGAGGTGGAAGAGTCTGTCCATAGGACAACAATCAGTCGTACACTGCACAAATCTGGCCTTTATTGAAGAGTGGCAAGAAGAAAGCCATTTCTCAAAGATATCCATAAAAAGTCTCGTCTAAAGTTTGCCACAAGCCACCTGGGAGACACACAAAACATGTGGAAGAAGGTGCTCTGGTCCGATGAAACCAAAATCGAACTTTTTGGCCACAATGCAAAACGATATGTTTGGCGTAAAAGCAACACAGCTCATCACACTCAACACACCATCCCCACTGTCAAACATGGTGGTGGCAGCATCATGGTTTGGGCCTGCTTTTCTTCAGCAGGGACAGGGAAGATGGTTAAAATTGAGGGGAAGATGGATGCAGCCAAATACAGGACCATTCTGGATGAAAACCTGTTGGAGTCTGCAAAAGACCTGAAACTGGGACGGAGATTTATCTTCCAACAAGACAATGATCCCAAACTTACAGCAAAATCTACAAAGGAACGGTTCACAAATAAACGTATCCAGGTGTTAGAATGGCCAAGTCAAAGTCCAGACCTGAATCCAATCGAGAATCTGTGGAAAGAGCTGAAAACTGCTGTTCACAAACGCTCTCCATCCAACCTCACTGAGCTTGAGCTGTTTTGCAAGGAAGAATGGGCAAGAATTTCAGTCTTTCGATGTGCAAAACTGATAGAGACATACCCCAAGCGACTTGCAGCTGTAATCGCAGCAAAAGGTGGCTCTACAAAGTATTAACGCAAGGGGGCTGAATAATTTTGCACGCCCCACTTTTCATTTTTTTATTAGTTAAAAAAGTTTCAAAAATCCAAAAGATTCCGTTCCACTTCACAATTGTGTCCCACTTGTTGGTGATTCTTCACAAAAAATAAACATTTTATATCTTTATGTTTGAAGCCTGAAATGTGGCAAAAGGTTGAAAAGTTCAAGGGGGCCGAATACTTTCGCAAGCCACTGTATATCTTTAGCGCTGCACTTTGCTGTTTACCATACTTTTAGGAGTCAGATACTGGACTTTTAAGGTGCTGGCAGCTTTTTTCTCCTACATTTGTTTTTTGTTTCTTTAGATCTGAGCGCAGCTTTGACTCTGTTTTGGGTTTTTATTTATTTTACATTCCCTTTACTCTGATACCCCTAACATCTAGTGGAACCAATTGCCTTCAGAAGTCACCTGATTAGTAAATAGAGTCCACCTTTGTGTAATTTAATCTCAGTATAAATACAGCTGTTCTGTGAAGCCCTCAGAGGTTTTGTTTGAGAACCTTAGTGAACAAACCGCATCATTAGGGCCAAGGAACACACCAGACAGGTCAGGGATAAAGTTGTAGAGAAGTTTAAAGCAGGGTTCGGTTATAAAAAAAAATATCCCAAGCTTTGAACATCTCACAAAGCACTGTTCAATCCATCCTACCAAGACATGGCCGCCCACCTAAACTGACAGGCTGGGCAAGGAGAGCATTAATCAGAGAAGCAGACGAGAGGACCATGGTAACTCTGGTGGAGTTGAAGAGATCCACAGCTCAGGTGGGAGAATCTGTCCACAGGACAATTATTAGT
Source organism: Aquarana catesbeiana (assembly GCF_042186555.1). Lineage (NCBI taxonomy): Eukaryota > Metazoa > Chordata > Amphibia > Anura > Ranidae > Aquarana > Aquarana catesbeiana. The sequence goes on from NC_133324.1 coordinate 568,253,352, forward strand.
CATCAAATCTGGCCTTTATGGGAGAGTGACCAGAAGAAAGCCATTGATAAAAAATTTTTAAAAAAGCCCCAACAAGGCCCGTTTGCAGTTTGCGAGAAGTCTTGTATGGAACACAACAAACGTGGAAGAAGGTGCTCTGGTCACATGAGACAAAAAATTATATTTTTTGGCCTAAAAGCAAAACACTGTGTGTGTGGCGGAAAACTAACACTGCACATCACCCTGAACACACCTTCCCCATGCATCATGTTGTGGGGATGCTTTTATTCAGGAGGGACAGGAAAGCTGGTCAGAGTTGATGGGAAGATGGATAAAGCCAAATACAGGGCAATCTTAGAAGAAACCCTGTTAAAGTCTGTAATAGACTTGAGACTGGGGCGGAGGTTCACATTCCAGCAAAACGGCCACCCTAAACATACAGCCAGAGCTACAATGGAATGGTTTCAATCAAAGCATATTCATGTGTTAGAATGGCCCAGTCAGTCCAGACCTAAATCCAATTGAGTATCTGTTGCAAGACTTGAAAATTGCTGTTCACAGATGCTCTCCATCCAATTTGACAGAGCTTGAGCTATTTCGCACATAAGAATGGGCAATTCTGTAATTGCAGCGAAAGGTGGTTCTACAAAGCATTGACTCGGGTGCTAAATACAAATGCACGCCACACTTTTCACATGTTTATTTGTATAAAATTTGGAAAAACATTTATCATTTTATATGAATGCTTATTTAAGGCACTGTACCCTCTTTGCTAAAAAAAAAAAAAAAAAAAGTTTCCAATACAGGCGGCGGGGGGGGAGAGAGAATCAGCAAAACATTCTTTTGTAAGTGAAGTTTGCTTAAAATATTCTTCCCTCATTCTGTGTAGTATGGTCTAGCTTTATGTCTTTTGAGTTCTTACTTTGCTCTCTGTAAATAATATTGCATCAGCTTGTTTTTACCATGCCATGGTTTTTGCTATTTTTTCTTTTTTTAAGAACGAGGAAAACCACGCACTGGAAAGTTTTCACGCTGTGATCTTGCTGGATTATTACGCATCAGTGAGGAAAGCAGCTCGGATTCTGATGGCGTGCTGGACAGTGACTCTAATTCCTCCCCTGAGTCCCTACAGGATAATGATGACGTCATCTTTGTGGAACACACCTTAAATGGGCTAACAATACCTGATCGTGGTAAGCACGATGGGAATGCCATTATGGGCATTTTGCTTTTTCATTTTTTACAAATCAAATTGACTTAGGTCAGTAGTGTCCAACTTAAAATTGCCCAAGGTCACGCTTGTATCCAAAAGTCATATCCTACTCAAGATGTCATGGTGAAGGAGATTTAGATATACATATGTTAGTGACATCCTGTACTTTATTTTATCTTTTCGTAGGCCCAGAACAGGTGGAACAAATGAAGATGGATCTTTTGGCCAAGGTGGAAGAATTAGGCAAGGAGCTGCCTCTTAACACTTTGGACATGCTTATAGACCAGCTTGGAGGTCCAGACAAAGTGGCGGAGGTATGTTGATTATGTCTTCTCAAAACATGCCATAACCTTAATTTTTTAAAGAGTTATACAAGTGTCTCTGTTCCTTAGATGACTGGCAGGAAGGGTCGTGTGGTTCGTCGCAGTGATGGCTCGCTCGGGTTTGATTCTCGGGCTGAGCAGAATCTATCCATAGATAATGTCAATTTAAGGGAGAAGGAACGTTTTATGAATGGGAGCAAGGTAAGGCCACCTTTTTTTATTCTGCTCTCTTGATAATCTATAGTTTAATCTCTAATTTAGTGACGCTTTTGTTTTTTGAAATCGCTACACATGAAGCTGGTGGCAATTATTTCTGAAGCATCGAGTTCAGGTATTTCACTACAGGCTGACCGGCGGGTACCAAATCAACGCCGACGGGTACACATGACACTGGAACTGCCGTGGAGTGCTGATAGAGCTATACAACAGTTTGGTGCGTTATGTATGGTTTGAAATATGATGATTTAATATCTTTACTTTCAATCTGTGTCACTGTCTATAGTCTCCCTTGCTATAAGAAAACAATTTTACCATAATTTCTAGGTCGCACTCACCGCTCCAACCAGGTGTCTGCTCCTGAATACGTTTTCCTTATATCAGAACTTGCTGGAGAGAGGCGGTTTGCTTCTATTGTGGCCAAGAGACTGGAGAGCTTGGTAAGTACAGTATATATTTTGTAATGTATACTGTAATACAGTATATATATATTTTAGTATAAAAAAAAAAATCCTAATCGGACATGACACAGGCAACTTATTCATAGCCGATAGGTTATAGGCTCATACCTTCAGGTGATTGGACACTGGCAAGCTTTGGAGGAAACGCCCCCTGGGGTGTTAGACTCTGTGGGGGAGATTTACTAAAACTGGTTCACACAGAATCCAGGGCAGCTGTGAATAGTAACCAGTTAACTTCTAACTTCAGCTTGTTCGATTAAAGCGATTGTAAAGCTTAATTATTTTACATTATTGTTACTAAACTAATAAACATGTCTTACTTTTTCTGGCACCTCCCACCTGCTATGTTCCCCCATAGGAGGGGCTGGGGGGGAGCTACCATTAAAAGATTTTTTTACCTCAAAACAGATAATGCATTAAGGTAAAAAAATCGTTTACCTTTACAACCACTTTAAACTTTTACAATAAAACCTAGAAGCTGATTAGTTACTATGCACAGCTGCACCAGATTCTGTGTACGCCAGTTTTAGTAAATCTCCCCTGTCTGTGAATCCCCAGTTTTTTGCTAGTTTCTTGATGTGATGGACCTCTTCTCCTTCCCAGAGAAATCGGCTTCACTATTTTATTATTTTGTATTAATTTTAATCTTTTTATGCAGATGTGTAGATGCCCTGGAACACATCATGAGTCATGAACTAATATCCAGATTGCAGCAGCACTCTGAGCTTGGGTATTTAACCCCTGTTGTTTTTTGAGCCTTTTGGCACAGGTTTGCTTGCCTAGTTACCCATCTCTGTATTCATTGCTTGGCAACATCCATTGCAATTAAGATCAGAGAAATTTTGACTTGCCTATAAATTCAGTATTTTGGAGTACACTACAAGACACCCCTCCTAAACTATCCTTGTTAATCTGCATTGCAAAATTGAGCACTCATGAAATGGAGTAGGGTATAGGGGAGGCAGCCGGGGGTGGGGAAGGCTGTGGTATGTCCTCAAAAGCTTGCCAGTGTACAGTCACCTGAAGGTACAAGCCTATAACACATGAGGAATAAATAAGTGGACTGGACTGTATTGTACTGTACTTCAAGATATGGAATTTACAGGTAAGTCAAAATCCCTCTGACTCTGATCTGCTTCTCATTACTTCATGGGATCTGTTCAAACAGGGTGCACTTACTCATGGGGACCGGAGAGCCACAGAATCCAGAGATCTCAGCAAGTACAACTTTGAAAACAAGGTTAGTAGGACTGCTTTTCCTAATGGGTTGTTTGCTTAAAACTTAAGTTTAGTCAAAGTAAAAAATCAGCACAAGGAACATTAATTACAGCCAGTAGTGTGTGCCACTTCTGCTGCCGTCTCCGGTTAGCTGAGGGAGGTGTGACAGGCACTCATCAAGGGTTCCCGACTATACCTGCTCTTTCTGCCCAACATCTCCATTCATGGAAGCCTCTATTAACCCCAAAACACAGTCAATATAAAATCATTATCTTTTTATTCCAACATGCATAAAATCACATGGATAAAAGACATAAGCAAATGTATAGAAAACCTCCCTCAGAAACCACCCATAGAGTTAAACACCGTGTCAAAATAATGCAAAATTCAACCCTTGAAGCGACAGAATAATGATGGAACTGATAGAATTATGTAGCTAAATAAGGTGTCTTCCATGGGTAGGCAGTCTCTCTCTGTGTCAGTGCATTTCGTGGGAACACCCCTGCTTCTTCAGGAGGTGAGGGGAGCTAGAAGGGTAAAAACATAAAATTTCAAAGTACAAAATTATCAAGCACATGAGCTTACTTGATAACATAAATCAAAAATAAGCTCACCAAGCCGAAAAGTTTGTTTGATCAAGTTAAAAAAAAGATCTGATAAGGCTAATAAAGACCAGTATAATGGCTTTACTGTAGCTGACTTTTTAGGGCGCTTCGGGATCTTATGCAATTATTAGAGGAGAATGAATGTTGGGGTGACTCTGAGGTGGAGACATCTAGCTCTGTTTTTTTTGAGGGTGACAAGCTGTTCAACAAGCTACACCCAATATTAAGTTGAAGTTTTTTTTTCTTTCCAATCAAAATTTTATTGTAAATAAAGGCAATATACAGTTCAACATAACAGTAGACATGCAGTGAAAGAATTGTATATCAAAAATCCATATTGAGACAGAACATAAACCAGGATTAGAGGTCAGGAGCATACCGTACAGAAAAAACAGGATACCAGAATCAGACAAAGGGTGTGCTACTGATATGAAGATATCGAAGCTACGTGAAGGAATAGAATATGCCAGCTGTGTAATCTCTCATCTGGAGTCCTAAAAAAAAAGTAAGGGAGTAGGAGAAAGGGGTAATGGCATTTGGGAAGGGGGGAGGGGGTGGGGATAATGGGTACCATGTTTCTTGAAGGGGAAGGGCAAATAACATATAGCGGTGACGGGCATGACAAAAAAAAAAAAAAACATCAGATTATAATACTTCCACTAAGCCGATGCAGTCCTTTTAAGTATAAGTTCCTCCAGGAGATGGGTATCGTTATTCAAAAAAGGGGGGCAGGGGAGAAGAAAGAGGGCTTTTCTATGTCAAATGATTAAAGAGATTAAATGGCTTAAAGTCCACACATTGATTAGTTCTGACAATTTCACAGCTAATCTGCGTCATGCTCTTAGGTCCCTACTTGACCGTCAGGACGTAGTCTTCAAGCCATCTGACAAGGGGGGCAATTCGGTCCTCATGACCCCCAACCCCATCTTTCTAAGAGGCGATGTGCTTGAAGATTCCAAATAACACTTCTTGGTATAAATGCATTTCAGCCAATGTGATAGATAAATTTACCAGTGAGTTTAGAATGCTCCTAATGCAATCCTATGTACAAGCCCTTATTGATAAGGATACGTTTGGCTATTTGAATAAAAGTCATAAAAGTCTTACCTTCCTGCCGGGGCGCCCCATAGTGACAGGAATGGGTTTTCTGACAGAAAAAGCTAGTAAATATGTTGATTTCTTTCTAACCCCACAATGTCACCCAGCTCCCATTTTATTTCAAGGACACCATCGATCCTTACAAAACGATCGATGGTGTTCTGATTTCCCCCGATGCCCTGCTGATGGCTATTGATATAGAGACACTTTATTCCTGTATCCCCCATGGGCAGGGCATCAAGGTTGTTTCTGATTTTCTCCTTGAGCAGCATCAAGTTTCTTTTGCCTTTCAACAAGTTCATTCTCCAGCTCCTTGAATGTATCCTGACACATAATTACTTTGTATTTTTGGATAAGCATTATTTACAGAAGGGGTTTTCTATAGATTTGCTTAAGTCTTTTATACACGTGATTTTATACATGTAATAAAAATGTAATGGTTTTATATTGAGACTGCAGCAGAACAGAAGCACAAAGGGGACACATCTAATGACTGTAAGCTATGTCACTTATTGCTAAGCTTGGATCTAAATTTAGGAGTTGACTTTGTTAGGTCTTTAAAAAATTGAACAGATTTTATGGTCCAAACACAGCACAGGAATCTACAGAGAATGCTGTGCTGTAGCCAGTAATTTAAGTCTTCCTGTAGACATCATTCTATATGTAAAAACAAGTGTGATTTGGGGCATTGATTTTTTTTTCTATTGATTGTTTGAAAATTGTGTTGTTAATTGCTTTTCCTATCTGTGTAGTATGGGTCAAGATCACTGGAACAGATATTATCAGCTATCCTGAACCAGACACAAAGGGATGTGCCTCCTCCACAAGGGTACCCAGGAGGTCCTGCTGCTTTCTTCCAGGGTAATTTGCACTTAAACAAAATTCACTCTTTTTTTTTTTTTAAATCTGTTGGCTCCCCTCTCCATATTGTGATTATATAATACTCAAAAACCAGCACGTGTAGATATCTCAAAATAGCTAAGTTATAACTAGCTAGGGGAAGATATAGCTCTGTGTGTATATCTAACTTTATCTACAGCCTCTTAGTTAAAGCAGATATAAACCCAGTGAAGTGAACAGCCTCCGATGATACACAGGGATGAAACAAATCTCCCTATATAAGTTTTACATGTATATCTTCTGTCTTCACCTTGATATACTGTTTAGAAAGTGCATGTCCTGTTAGAATTTTCACTTCCTGATTCCCCTGTAGGAGGAGAGGACACTCCTCCTACAGGGAAAGTGAGATGCTGTGAAAAAGCTGATTGGAGGAAAGGCATACACCCCCTTCCCTACACATGCAGAGCTTGCCTGTGTGTAATTTAGCTGGCTGCTAATAATCTATTTATAGCAAACTCCTCCGACACACACGTCTATCTAACAGAGCAGGACAGAGCTACAAGACTAAGTGCTTTGAAGAGAGATAAGAAAACACTGCGGATATATATGCCCAGCTCAAATTTCATAAATCGGGTTTACAATAAGTTACCTAATCAGATTAGACCATTTAGGGCCACAGTATATTTAAAATTACCCTATATAAAAGAACAAAACCGTTGCTATTTCGATGTTGCGCCTTCAGTAGAATTTTAGACACATTTACTTCCAAGAGCATATGATTGGGAATGTATTTTATAAGCATGTTTCTTTCTCATCCATTGAAGGACACTGAACGTTTTTACTTTCTGCCACCTACAGGAGGACTGGACACTGGCAAACAAAAAAAAAATGTAGGCCAGCCTAAGACAACCCCTCCCACTATCAGTATGCCTCAGTTTTTTTTAGTTTCCTAGGAAGATGGGTGTCTTTTCTACAGCTCTGCCGTGTTAAAGTTCACTTTAAAAAAATAATAATAATGCACTTTTTTTTTTTTTCTGCAAGGGGTGCCATGAAGAACTCCTACAGACTGTCATTGTAAGCTTTCTGCCTGTACATGTATGGACAGGCGGTTTCACAAAGACAGAAAGAATCATTGGACTACCAGAGCGCTCAACAGCACCCTGGTAGTTCATTGAGAACTACAAGCCAGCAGAAGCAAAGGCTGTCAGTACTTGTAGTTCATTCATTCACAGAACTCTTTTTTTTGGAGTCCTAAGGGACACAGGTCTCCACTCCTCTGTATTTACGATCGTGCTCTCATTATTGCTTTGCTACAAAACTATTGCATGCTGATAGTTGTGTTAATTCTAGGCTGGCCTAAGGCTGTAGGCAGCAGTTTAACTAGATGATTAGGGACTTCTTGTGTTCCTCAGTAGATTCCAAGATAAGGATTTTACAGTGAGCACGACATTTTTATTATGTGTGCCATCTGCATTTTGACCCATACTGTGGGCAGACTCTAAACTTTGATTTCAAATACAAATATAAAATGCACACAAACATGCAAACTTATTAGTCTGAATGCATTTACATGCGTTCTAAAAAAAAAAAAAAATCATACTCTGTCTTTCAAGACATTTTCTAACACCATTAGATTACCATTTGAGTAGTTAAACTGCATGCAGACTCTGCTATGCTTCCTGTAAGCTGTAATGGCTGGTAACATTGGAATATACAGTATAACACACACATCTTTTTACTAAATGCAAATCCAAAACAAAATACAGGCAGTCGCCGGGTTACAAACAAGATAGGGTCTGTAGGTTTGTTCTTAAGCTGAATTTGTTTGTAAGTCGGAACGGTACATTTTTAACGTGTAGCTCCAGGCAAAAAAAAAGCTTTTTGGATAGGGGAGGATTAACACCCCTGTAACATTTGTTTTGCTGTCTGTGCCCCTGTTCAGAAGATTTTACCTCACTTTCTTTCCCAATGACATTTGGATTTTGAAAATTCTGGGTTGTTGTGGAAACAAGGATTGGTGATAAAGCATTAGTGGAGCATCAGTTTTCCCATAATAACTCTTACAGGAGTGAATTTCCCTTCCTAGGGGTAGATTTCCTCTCCCTTCCTGTTGTCTTCCTCCGTTTGTAAGTCAGATGTTTGTAACTAGGAGACTGCCTGTATTTCAGTTGTTGTAGAGATAAGCAAACTTTTGATACATTTGGTGCCTTTAAACAAAAGTAAAATTGATCTCAGGCCTATTGGTTTCTTATAACGGCTTGGTAAATATTTTTTTCTACCAGAACACGGCAGTATTTTTATGGTGTATAATTTCCATTTTGAATTTAAAGCAGTATATCAATGGGTACAGGATATCATTCACACAGTATTGTTTCAAATAATTACAACTATGACGTACGGTGTGCCAACTTTAGTTCACATTTACAACACCAACATATTAGTTAATTTAATGCAAATCCGAACCAACTTAAAATTAACATTTTAGTGTTGCTACTAGTTGTAGTCAAATCTTGGCTGTCTTGCATATTTTCTGGGAATCCATTCAGTCCTGGATCAGTCAACACAGTACACATTTTTTTTGAAATAACATCCTTTTTGTAGCTGGAAGCTGTTCATAATTTTTTTTAAGCTCCGCTGAAACCAATGGAAAATAGAACAGTAGTGATATACAGAATAGGTAATTCATTGCAACCAGTCAGCTTTCGGTTTCCGGTAGCCAGGTGGACTCACCCCCGTAGCCAGTTTTCAATCCATGTATTCACCCTATGGTCCATGCCGACAGACCTTAGTTTGTACAGCAAACGTATATGGGGAACTGTATCGAATGCCTTTGCAAAATCCAGATACACCACGTCTACAGGCCTTCCTTTATCTAGATGGCAGCTCACCTCCTCATAGAAGGTTAATAGATTAGTTTGGCAAGAATGATTTTTCATGAATCCATGTGGATTACTGCTAATAATACAGTTTTTATTACTAAAGTCTTTTGTATATAGTCCCTTATCATCCCCTCCAAACTATTGATGTTAGGCTAACTGGTCTGTAGTTCCCAGGGATGTATCTCAGCCCTTTTTTAAATATTGGTACAATATTGGCTTTTTTTCAATCAGCTGGTACCATTCCAGTCAGTAGACTGTTCGTAAAAATTGGGAACAATGGTCCGGCAATCACTTGATTGAGTTAATTAAGGACCCTTGGGTGTAAGCCATCTGGTCCCATTGACTTATTAATGTTAAGTTTTTCAAGTCTGTTTCAAATTATAACCTCCGTTAGCCAGGAGGGTGCTTTCTGTGACGTGTCATGAGGATAAACATTGCAGTCTTGGTAACTGAATCCCCCTGTTTCCCTCGTGAAGACAAAGGAGAAGAATAAATTCAAAATCTTTGCCATCTCTCCATCTTTTGTAACCAGATTCCCTTCATCATTCTTTATAGGGCCAGAATGTTCTGACCTCCCTTTCTTACTATTTATGTACTTAAAGAAGTTCTTTTTTTTTTTTTTTTTTTTTTTTTTACTCTTCTCTGCTATGTGCCTTTCGTGTTCTATCTTAGCCACCCAGATTGCACTCTTACATTTCTTATTGCATTCTTTGTAAAGTTTGAATGCTGATGATGACCCCTTAGCCTTGTATTGTTTGAACAAACTCAAATATTCCGCGCTTAGAACAATATTTAAAGAGAACTGCAGCCCCCCCAAAAAAATGGAAAAACACCGAGGTGAAATCCAAAAAGACTAAAAAACTCTCGTGGGGAATGTGGCGCTGTTCAAAAGTGAATGAAATTAAAATAGTACTCCAGAAAAATTGTTACAGTATGTGAGAAGTACTGTAAAAAAATGTGTAAATAGTAAACAAACAGTATGTCATGTGTAAATGCCACATGTGTAAAACATCACGTAATATTATAAAGTCAGGTGCAAATAAAGCTGGAGTATAAATAGTCCTAAAAGAAATACATGCACCCAAAAATGAACATAACAAATATATAAATATGTGCGTAATATTAGTGCTGATTTAAAAAATCCCAAAAAAACGCATAAGGTATACCCAAAAAATGCACAATTAGAATCAATGGTGTAATAAATAATTGACGTGATAGTGCACCAAAATTATCAAAAATAAGTGTCCAAACAAAAATAAAGTTCTATATATGTAAAAAAGAAAAAATCTGTGAGAAGTGTCTTTGCTTCCAAAGGATCCCGTGTGAATTGTTGTGGTTGTTATGTGATCTCCTCCTCTGGAACCCCCAATTGTGTCCCCACTCACCGAAAAGCCCAACCCCTGCATGGGTAATGAGCATATGAATGTAAATCCACTGGCGGAAATCGATCGGTGTCCCCCTCTGTGATTCCACGATCTCCTTCCTGGTTGGGTTACCGCCAGTCCTTTAAAAAAGTCCACCAGAGCGTATCCATATGTATGGAGAAGAGAGGAGCCTCATAGTGTAAATCCAAAAATGTATTATTTAGCCAGTCAGCTTACATTAAAATAAAATGAAATAGGTAAAACGAATGGTATCTGACTGAGAAGTGACACTGCTCCACCGGCTAGTGAAGAGCCAATAGCCGAGACAGTAGCGAGGCAGCGGTGTGCGTTCCACAGCCGGAGGCGCCTCAGATGACGTCTTGATGATGAAACGCGTAAGGCGTGGTCACGTTGGTACGCATAGGTCGCTGTAAGCTGTTGTTCGTTTACTTCCGGTTTCCGGCAGTCCGGCTGTGGAACGCACGCCGCTGCCTCGCTACTGTCTCGGCTATTGGCTCTTCACTAGCCGGTGGAGCAGTGTCACTTCTCAGTCAGATACCATTCGTTTGACCTATTTCATTTTATTTTGTTTTAATGTAAGCTGACTGGCTAAATAATAAATTTTTGGATTTACACTATGAGGCTCCTCTCTTCTCCATACATATGGATACGCTCTGGTGGACTTTTTTAAAGGACTAGCGATAACCCAACCAGGAAGGAGATCGTGGAATCACAGAGGGGGACACCGATTGATTTCTGCCAGTGGATTTACATTCATTTGCTCATTACCCCTGCAGGGGTTGGGCTTTTTGGTGAGTGGGGACACAATTGGGGGTTCCAGAGGAGGAGATCACATAACAACCACAACAATTCACACAGGATCCTTTGGAAGCAAAGACACTTCTCACAGATTTTTTCTTTTTTCTTTTTTACATATATAGAACTTTATTTTTGTTTGGACACTTATATCATTTGGATCTTATTTTTGATAATTTTGGTGCACTATCACGTCAATTATTTATTACACCATTGATTCTAATTGTGCATTTTTTGGGTATACCTTATGCGTTTTTTTGGGATTTTTTAAATCAGCACTAATATTACGCACATATTTATATATTTGTTATGTTCATTTTTGGGTGCATGTATTTCTTTTAGAACTATTTATACTCCAGCTTTATTTGCACTTCACTTTATAATATTACGTGATGTTTTACATATGTGGCATTTACACATGACATACTGTTTGTTTACTATTTACACATTTTTTTTACAGTACTTCTCACATATTGTAACAATTTTTCTGGGGTACTATTTTAATTTCATTCACTTTTGAACAGCGCCACATTCCCCACAAGAGTTTTTTGTATTGTTTGAATCCTTTGCTTTTATATGCATTTTTACATTGGAGTTAAGCCACCCAGGACTTTTGTTAGATCTTTTAAATGTATTTCCCATTAGGATACACTGGCCAATACCTTTATTTAATATGCTTATAAAACACTCCCATTTTTCCTCCGTGTTCTTTGTTCCTAATATTTTATCCCATTTAATATCTTCTGGCAAGGAGCGTAGTTTAGAAAAGTTGGCTTTTTTGAAATTTAGTGTCTTTGTATTACCCTTGTGTTTCCTATTTGTGTGATTTATGCTGAAACAAATTGACCTGTGATCTCTGCTTCCAAAATTGCCCCATATTTCCACTTCCGAGATCATGTCTGTATTGTTTGTAATCAGTAGGTCTAGTAACTGTCAGTTGTTTATATTTATATTTATGGAATTATGCAAAAATCTATGGTTTAGGAGATTTTTAGATCTTTCCACAAATAAAATTAATTAATTCAAGTTCGTTTAGCTATGCTAGTTTGAAGACAACAGTGAATACAGCGATATGATAAAATTTATATATTTATTAACTAAAAATTCAGTGTAAAATAATATCAACTATAATTGGTGATAATACAAAAAGAATCTACCTTCAATTATATGGGTAATACAAATGATGAGAAATTTTACCACAAGCTCTTGTTACAAACACTTCATGACAGCTTAGTAAATAGCATTCCATGGCTTTACAGACTATGTAAAAACAAACTAGGTGTTGAATTTAACACATGTGATTTCTTCTCAAAGCAAAGACCTTCAAGCTTAAACCTCATTTACAGTATATTCTAAGACTTTGAAGGCAGTTTTGTTGAGATAGAACAAGATATGTATCTCTTTGTTAAAAGGGAGTAGAACTCATACTGCAGTTAGAATTCAACTCACTCCAAAACTGACACTACCAACATTGATTAGTTTAGTTAAGCATATGCTCAAACAATTTCAGTTACCCAAAGGGTAAAAATATAAATTAATGCATTACCAGAGATTTAAGAAATCTGTTGTTTTGAGAAGTATCAGCTGGGTATCCCAAAGGACTTCTCCAACTCTCTCCTACATTGTTCCATACTCTTTTCTCCTGCTTATCTCTCTGTCTCCAGATCCCCCCTCGACTATGTGTCCCCCAGTCTTTATCCCCCCCAGAAATAGATGTGGAAATGCCTTTTATGTCGTAAGTGACATCAAAAACATGTCATTTCCTGGACAGACCTGTAGGGAAATTATAGTGTCCTTACACATAGTTTTCAGTAGAGGCAATATAGGATTAGAAATTGAGAATGTTAAAATGTTATTTTATATGTCAAATTCAATTTATGAATGACCCTTGACTTAGGCTTAACAGAACTATTAAATATCTATCTGTCAAAGATGTCAAATTTGGTACATTTGGTGTCTAAAACAAGGATATATGGTTATAAGACAATTTGGATAAGGTCATTAACCTAACTTCTCACATACCTTGAAAGTTAAGTCATTGTATAAGAAACATCCTGGTTATTCAAAATACAAGGATTATTACACCAGTATAGTTTCTATTTCCCTAAAACTTTTCATAGCCGTACAATTATGCTATATCCATTTATTTTACTAAAGACTCTACTATATCCATGATATTATGTGAATATTATAAAAAAAATTATATATAAAAAAATGCACAAACCAAAATATGTGACATTTTTTGATTAATTATGCCTATAATTACTCCAATGTATTTTACTAATATATAATGAGAAATTATAGCTAATTTGTATATTTGCAGTAATTAATATAGATCATTTCAAAAACACAATTTGTTAATGTCTCTTTCGCTATCCCTCAGTCAAGGACAGAGAAAAAAAATATATGTTTTCTATACAGTGTTATTTGAAACAGAACCCACATTCTTTTTTTCTAACATGAACATTCCTTTTGGCAATACACATTAGCCCATGGCTCTTCTCTTTAAGTGTCTAAATGTCCAGACCTTTCATTTCCGATCGGGGGTAGTGTGCATGGGGCCTTCAAGTCTCTTAAGAAAAATCTCTGTCCACCAGTATGAACTCAATTTAACCTCTTAAGAAAAAATATATAGGAACACAAATGTCTTTTCTTACGTTCACCAAAGAATGGGTAAAATAATATGATTTTGACCTTCAAAAATAATTTTTTTAGCCTCAATAGTTCTGACATAACGCTTTGTTTCTTGTCACTGCATTTACCATATGACCCATGAAATTGTCCTGCAAGACATTTAGGAAATGGTGAGCCTTAGACGAATGCGCGGTTCCTTCCAACCCAGTCTATGTCTGGATAATTGAAATCCCCATTATGACACTTCCCATCCTTGCCGCCATTCCAAACTGATAAGTGGTCTGCCTCCCCCTACTCTCTCTGGTTAGGGGGTTTATAGCATACTCCCTGTATTACTTTCCCCTTGGTTTCTTCCCTCTTGAAGCTCTACCCTTAAGGATTCCACCTCCTACCTTGCTCCATTGGTGATGTCGTTTCTCCCCTTCACTTGTAAATCATTCTTGATATACGGGCATACCCCTCCCCCTTTTTTACCCTCCCTGTCTCTGCTATCTCTATCTCAGCTGTCGCTTTACTTTTCGTTATTGCAATTTTTATTTTACTAGATTCTTCCAAAAAAAAGCCTAACATTCCACAACACTGTCCAGTGTGTGCTAAGTGAACCAGAAGCTCCACTAGTACACCTGTTATGGTTATGTGTCAGCTGTTTTGTATGTATACTATGAGTTATTTTCTCACTGTTTTTCTCCTCTAGATATGAAGCAGGGTCTACTTTCTGTTGGAATTTGCTGCAGGGAAACAAAGTACAATGTCGTTGTTGATAAAGGTATGACCTCAATATCCAATCTCATTGACCATTTGGTTTCTTGAAATTGATGCATAGATATGAGTAGAATATTTATGATATTACAATGTTTAGTTTCTTGCAGTAAAGTGAGGATGTTAAAGAAGTATAGAATTATAAAAAATTTACATACATACCTCACCTCCATGCTATAGCATCTGTGTGACACTACAGCTGTCACTCTAATGCCCCGTACACACGGTCGGATTTTCTGATGGAAAATGTATGATAGGACCTTGTTGTCAGAAATTCTGACCGTGTGTAGGCTCCATCACACATTTTCCATCGGATTTTCTGACACACAAAGTTTGAGAGCAGGATATAAAATTTTCCGACAACAAAATCCGTTGTCGGAAATTCCGATCGTGTGTACACAAATCCGACGGACAAAGTGCCACGCATGCTCAGAATAAAGAAAGAGATGAAAGCTATTGGCCACTGCCCCGTTTATAGTCCCGACGTACGTGTTTTACGCCACCGCGTTTAGAACGATCAGATTTTCCGACAACTTTGTGTGACCGTGTGTATGCAAGACAAGTTTGAGCCAACATCCGTCGGAAAAAATCCTAGGATTTTGTTGTCGGAATGTCCGAACAAAGTCCGACCGTGTGTACGGGGCATTAGACCGAGAACTGAGCAATCACATGGCTGCTAGTCACTCAACTCTTTGGTCTGCTTTAAGTGAAGAGCTGTGATTGTGAGAGGCGACTCTGGTGTGTCAACTGACTCTGGATCACAAAAGAACAAATAAAACTTACTCCTGTAACCTACAAGAGAAGTACAGCAAAAAAGCAAAAAAAAAAAACACAAACTTTGGCTTTTTTAAGATCCGTCTGTTTTAAGAGCAACCATGGAGATTAGTTGAAGTGCATGATTTTGTTTCAATAGCTGAGAAAAACTTGCTGTAGGTTTGCAACAACCATTTTGTCTACCTCCTAACAGTGACTAAATTGTGCTACACCAATTTAAACTACCTCCGGCCAGGTCCAAGATATACAGTGCCTTGCAAAAGTATTCACCCCCCTTGGCATTTTACCTATTTTGTTACATTACAGCCTTTAGTTCAATGTTTTTTTAATCTGAATTATATGTGATGGATCAGAACACAATAGTCTAAGTTGGTGAAGTAAAATTAGAAAAATATATACTTAAAACTATTTTTCAGAAATAAAAAACTGATAATTGGCATGTACGTATGTATTCACCCCGTTTGTTATGAAGCCCATAAAAAGCTCTGGTGCAACCAATTACCTTCAGAAGCCACATAATTAGTGAAATGATGTCCACATATGTGCAATCTAAGTATCACATGATCTATCATTACATATACACACCTTTTTGAAAGGCCCCAGAAGCTGCAACACATAAGCAAGAGGCACCACTAAGAAAACACTGCCATGAAGACCAAGGAACTCTCCAAACAAATAAGGGACAATGTTGTTGAGAAGTACAAGTCAGGGTTAGGTTATAAAAAAAATATCCAAATCTTTGATGATCCCTAGGAGCACTATCAAATCTATCATAACCAAATGGAAAGAACAGGCACAACAGCAAACCTGCCAAGAGACGGCCGCACACCAAAACTCACAGACCGGGCAAGGAGGGCATTAATCAGAGAGGCAGCACAGAGACCTAAGGTAACCCTGGAGGAGCTGCAGAGTTCCACAGCAGAGACTGGAGTATCTGTATATAGGACAACAATAAGCCGTACGCTCCATAGAGTTGGGCTTTATGGCAGAGTGGCCAGAGGAAAGCCATTACTTTCAGCAAAAAACTAAATGGCACGTTTTGAGTTTTCAGAAAGGCATGTAGGAGACTCCCAAAATGTATGGAGGAAGGTGCTCTGGTCTGATGAGACTAAAATTGAACTTTTTGGCCATCAAAGAAAACGCTGTGTCTGGCACAAACCCAACACATCACCCAAAGAACACCATCCCCACAGTGAAACATGGTGGTGGCAGCATCATGCTGTGGGGATGTTTTTCAGCAGTCGGGACGGGGAAACTGGTCAGAGTTGAAGGAAAGATGGATGGTGCTAAATACAG
The DNA here is from genome assembly GCF_042186555.1 of Aquarana catesbeiana. Classification (NCBI taxonomy): domain Eukaryota; kingdom Metazoa; phylum Chordata; class Amphibia; order Anura; family Ranidae; genus Aquarana; species Aquarana catesbeiana. Next base: position 568,269,827 of record NC_133324.1, read on the forward strand.
GGATATTCTTGAGCAAAACCTGTACCACTCTGTGTGATTTGACGCTAGGACGGAGGTTCACATTCCAGCAGGACAATGACCCCAAACACACTGCTAAAGCAACATTTGAGTGGTTTAAGGGGAAACATGTAAATGTGTTGGAATGGTCTAGTCAAAGTCCAGACCTCAATCCAATAGAAAATCTGTGGTCAGACATAAAAATTGCTGTTCACAAGCGCAAACCATCCAACTTGAAGGAGCTGGAGCAGTTTAGCAAGGAGGAATAGGCAGAAATCCCAGTGGTAAGATGTGGTAAGCTCAAAGAGAGACTTATCCAAAGCGACTTGGAGCTGTGATAGCCGCAAAAGGTGGCTCTACAAAGTATTGACTTTAGGGGGGTGAATAGTTATGCACATTGACTTTTTCTGTTATTTTGTCCTATTTGTTGTTTGCTTCACAATAAAAAAAAAAACATCTTCAAAGTTGTGGGCATGTTCTGTAAATTAAATGTTGCAAATCCTCAAACAATCCATGTTAATTCCAGGCAACAAAACATGAAAAACGCCAAGGGGGATGAATACTTTTGCAAGGCACTGTATATTTAATTGATAGAAATGATTGTTGCAAATTGATAATACATTTAGTACATACTTTTGAAAGAATATTGCATATATTTCTAGCTTTATGTTCTAGATAGGCTTGTAAACTGATTCATTCTTCATGTGAAGGTTGTGAAGATTACTTTGCCATATGTTCAGGCCTGTTTTGACTTTATTTCTCATCTGTTTCCATGCTTGTTTTTTGCAGAGTGTTCAGTGACTAAATTTTTAAACCGTATGCTGGGCCTAGAAGTTCACAAACAAAACAGCCTGTTTCAGTTTTTTACTGACACATTTGACTTTCTCATTGAAAAGGACAAGAAGGATGGAAAATATGACATGGGTATCCTAGGTAAGACTGATGCTCTCATGCAAAGGGTCAGGGCAAGCTTTGATTAATTATTATAAAAGGGATCTTTTGTCTGAGATTCCTAGGCAAGTATATTGTACTTATCCCTGAACTTGTTTGTACAGTAGAGTTGTAAATGGTTTGAATAATCTTAGTTGTAATTTCCAATTTCCCAGATTTAGCACCTGGAGTTGATGAAATATATCAAGAGAGTAAAGAAACTTTCCTGACCCCTGGGCATCCACAGGATGGGCAAGTTGTGTTTTACAAAGTAAGTTTTCTAGATAAATCAATTATACTTGTCTGCCATTACTTAATGTACCTTTCTCCAATGTATTCCTTGAGCACTGAGTAATATATATTTCTTTCTAGACATTAAGAAATTGCTGTGTATCTCACTAAACTCTTTCTGTTACAGATCAGCGTGGACCGAGGTTTGAACTGGGAAAAGGCACTGGAAAAAGAATTGCAGCTTCACGAACCAGAGGAAGGCTTCTATTTGTCTTACAAGGTGTGCAATATAGCAATGCTAGCTTATTTTTGTGGGTTGTTTTTTTTTTTTTGTTTTGTTTTTCTCATTTATTATTTTCCTATTCAGGTTCGTGGTGAAATGTACTCAGCAGTTCTGGCTGAGCATAGACATGGGAAGTCCTATAACCTGTATAAACCAAACATAGGGAAACAGAGCCATCCAGAAACCTTGGATAGTCTGCGGAATAAATACTACAAGGTTGGTTTCAGAGGTTAATCATAGCTAACCATTACCTGTTTCTGTAAATCAGTTTGTCAGCATTAGGTTTTTTTTTACAGTTTGTTTTGGACTTGCGTGGTATAAAGTTTAACTAAAGACAAAACTTTTTTTTTTGTTTTGAATAGTGTGGATGGAGAGGACCTATAACTGTATATGAAAAATAAAATTTCTTCAACTTCAGAATGTGCTATTTATAGATATTCGAAGAAATGCCACCTCTATAGAACTGATGTAATGAATTCATAGCAGTGGATAATGCATGTCACTGTCTAACCAATTTTACAACTGCACATAGATGGCAGAAATGAGTGTATATGTTAAAGATGCCCCGATGATCCATTTAATTAGACAGAATCAAAAAAGGCTGAGTAACAGATTGTACAACGTATTACATATCATGTACTTGTTTCAGGTTTCTTCAGAAGAGGCTCAGCGTCATTGGGAAAGTCAGTATAGATTTTCTTTGAGCAACTGCAGTCACACAGTGTGGTGAGTAATCCCCAATCTTTTTATCTCTTTAGCTCATGTAATCCTTTATCCAATTGTAAAACCTGTTTTAAAGCTATTGTGTCATTAAGTTGAAATTTTAACCACTTCAATACCAGGCACTTAGACACCTTCCCGCCCAGGCCAATTTTCAGCTTTCAGCGCTGTCGCAATTTGAATGACAGTTGTACGGTCATGCAACACTGTACCCAATCATTTTGTTCCTACAAATAGAGCTTTCTTTTGGTGGTATTTGATCACCTCTGCGGTTTTTATTTTTTGCGCAACAAATAAAAAAAGATGGAAAATTTTGAAAAAAAAAAGTTTTTCTTTGTTTCTGTTAAAAATTTTTGTAAATAAGTACGTTTTCTTCTTCAATGATGGGCACTGATATGGCTGCACTGACGGGCACTGATACGGCGGCACTGATGGGCACCGATGAGGTGGCACCAATGGGCACTGATGGTCACAGATAGGCGGCACTGATGGGCACTGATAGGTGGCACTGGTATGCGGCACTGATGGGCACTCATAGGCGGCACTAATGGGCGCTCGTAGGTGGCGTTGATGGGCACTTGTAGGTGGCATTGATGGGCACTTGTAGGTGGCATTGATGGGCACTTGTAGGTGGCATTGATGGGCACTTGTAGGTGGCATTGATGGGCACTTGTAGGTGGCATTGATGGGTACTTATGGGTGGCACTGATAGTTGGCACGGATGGGCACTGATAGGTGGGCACTGATGGGCACGGATGGGCACTGACAGGTGGCTCCGATGGACACTGATGGGTGGCACTGATGACACTGATTGCACTGATGCCCCTAAGGGTGGCATTGCTGGGCATCACTGCAACATAATGGTGCCAATCAGTGCCCATTTGTGGGCACAGATTGGGCACTGACTGGGCACACTGGGCACATGTGGATGGCCATTGGGTACATACCTGGCCATCCACATGTTGCCCCTTCCCTGGTGGTCCTAGTGGCGATCCCTGGTGGTCCAGTGTGGTGATCTGAGGGGGGGCTGCGCTGATAAACAATCAGCACAGACCCCCCCTGCCAGGAGAGCCGCCGATCGGCTCTCCTCTACTCGCGTCTGTCAGACGCGAGTGAGGAAGAGCCGATCAACGGCTCTTCCTATTGACATCGTGATCAGCTGTGATTGGACACGGCTGATCACGTGGTAAAGAGCCTCCGCCGGAGGCTCTTTATCAAGATTGGTGTAGCGGTGTGTCAGACTGACACACCGATCGCCGCGATGCGCGCCCCCACGTGTTATCCTACTGGATGTCATATGACGCCCAGTCAGGATAACTGAACCACCGCCCGGCCGTCATCTGCTATGGGCCGGGCGGGAAGTGGTTAAACAAAATAGTTCCCATAAAAAAAAAAAGTGGCTACTCTGCTCTCCCATTGCTTGTGCTGCCAAATGCCACTACATTGGAGAGAAATCATCCCTCAAAGATAACTTTAACTTTTAAATCGAACATATCCAGGGGTGTCCATCTCCATGTCCAGCTGCACTCAGAGATTGCACACTCCTGCCCCTGCTCACTGACCTCTGCATCACTAAAGGAGACAGTAGTGATGTAAGGTTTTTTTGTAATGCATCCTTATGGCGCTGGACCCTGTGTAATAGAACCCTGTGGAGTGTTTGTTCTGACCAAGATGCTATACAGGTCCAGGGGAGTAGACCACATATTAAGGGGGACCAAGTCTCTGATGGTCTTTTATGACAAAGCTCGCCGTGATGGTTGAAGATTGGCCTCCTGTTATGTTCAGAGTCCTGCAGCAGGAATGGTAAGTCTGCATTTTTGCAGTTTTTCTTTAAAAAAAAAAAAAAAGAGATCTGACTGTCTGTCCTCCCGGTGGCCACTGGGGGCAGTGTGATGTTTAATTATGCTGTGTACTTTTTAGTCGTGTGGGCTGCTGTTTCTCCTCCAGCCACTAGAGGGCGCAGGCTTGCTCAGTATGGCCTATTTTCATATAGGCAGGAAGTGGAAGGGCGGCCATGGCCATGTGGTTAGCAGGGACTCTGGAGACATGACATAGCAGCCCATGGTTACTAACAAAGTGTGAGTACTTACTATGGGAGAACTGTGTGGCAGACAAGTCATGATTATATGCTGCATATTTACTGCTTATCTGGGGGAACTGTACAACTGTAAGTCGATACACCCCTGAATGGATAGCAGTTCACTTTAAAGTGTTGTTGACTGCTCGGAAGGCAGGTGCAGCGTAGTATACATGCTTGCAAACTTGTTGCTTAAATGCATGTTTAAATATACACTTTTTTGAAAAAACATGAGCATGGGTGGCCCCGGGCCCGCTCGCCACTCTAGCCCCTGCGGCCCCGACGAGGCGGGCGGCGCTCCCCCTGCAGAGGCTGGACCAAAGACGGGCATGGGGCCAACTGCAGTTAAGCAGGTGCATGCTTGCAAACTAGCTAAAATGCACGGTAAGCTGTATACATGCATGCTTATTTTCCTGGGACTATGTACATATGTGCTTGGTTGCCTGGGATTACATGCATATGTGCTTGGTTGCCTGGGATTACATGCATATATGCTTGGTTGCCTGGGATTACATGCATATGTGCTTGGTTGCCTGGGATTACATGCATATATGGGCTTGTTTGCCTGTGATTACATGCATATGTGCTTGTTTGCCTCTGATTACATGCATATTTGCTTGTTTGCCTGTGGTTACATGCATATGTGCTTGTTTGCCTGTGATTACATGCATATGTGCTTGTTTGCCACATGCATATGTGCTTGTTTGCCTGGGAGTACATACATATGTGCTTATTTGCCTTGAGCTGCATACATAAATGCATGAATGGCAAGAATACTTGTATAGCTGCATGTTTGCATACTTAGGTACCTACATAACAGCATGCCTGGGTACCTGCACACTTACATGCGTAAGAGGTTGCATAGCAGTAAACCAACATTGTTTTAGGCCTGCATCCTTGGAGGACTGTGTATTAGGTTGGCTAATATAGTTGCTACGTTATTTACCGGTTATACCAGTTAAATGGTTCCAGAAAGGAAAGGCAGCTGGGGGAGGCAGGTGCACCGCTCTCAGGTTCAATGATCTGGCGGTGTCCACTTCCCACTGATGGACAGTGGTGTCAGATGCATCTGAGCCACTGTGGGGTTTGGCATTTGCAGTATTTTCCTGATGCATTCATTTTTCATCAGATGGACTGCAGCCGCATCACCTTGATCATGCCTGATCCCTGTTGATCGAAGCCTAAGCAGGATCAAGACAGGACAGGAATTTCACTCCCTATATAACCCCTCCCATTACTGGGAGTACCTCAGTTTTTTCACCAGTGTCTTAGGTGTTGGTCACAAGTAAAGATGTGCTATGCAGAGGCTCCACTGGAGTATTCCTTGCTGGAGCAGAAGGTACGGGCTTATTAAAGAAAAAAACAAAAAAAAAAAACAAACACTCAACCGGTAGTGGTCCTAAAAGCAAATGGGGACATATGGTCTAGCTTAGAGCTTAAGCCGCTGGACATCCTTCTGTTTCAGATAGGCTCTGTCCATTTAGTGTTGACCTCTGCGAGAGGTAAATTTCGGGGTCCATAGTCATTAATGACGCATATCTTCATGTGCCGTTTTTTCCAGGCTCATCAAGAGTCTTTATGCAAATTGCAGTGCAAAGTCGTCTTTTTAATTTTTGTGACTCTGCTCTTTGGGCTGGCCACAGCTCCGAGGGCTCACAAAGCTCCCAGCCCAGTACTGGACTTGCTGAAAACGCATATGTGCCAATCTCAGTTTACCTCAATAATCTTTCTTCAGGAAGCAGTCTGTTCCAGATTTTCCTTTGATACATTTCTGCAATAGGAAGTTGTATCTAGGTCAAGGTACATTCCCTACGTACAGTCCTACTCCAAGTCTTTGGTTAGAGGATCATTCTCTCTGTCTGGAACATGAAGTTCCAGGCATTGGATTGCCAGAGGGCTCTGTTCCCAGGGTATTGCAGAGCTAAGATTGCTGGTTGATGGTTTGAAATCTGGAGAAGGGATGGGAAGATAATAACCATTGATGCCAGCTTCTCCATTTGGTTTGAAGGTGGCTATAGTTCAGTGGACTTGGTCTCCATAGGAGAAAATACTACCCATCAATATGTTGGATTTTTTGGCCTCTACGCCTTGCTCTTGATGTTGGGGGGAACCAGTTGTAGGTGTAATCCAGAAATGCCTCTGCAGGCATATATATATATATATATATATATATATATCAACCACCAGGAGTCATGCAGCTCAGGAAGGTGAACCACATTCTGTCTGAGACAGTACAACAAGTTCTCTCTCTATCACTACAAATTTTCATCTCAGTTACACTGTTCTTTGCGCTAACAGTTAATGATACCATTATCACTAGTACATATTCCAGGTATAGAATAATGGCAAGGGGAACTCTGCAGGTGGATCTACTAGATTCCAAGTTCTACAAGTGGGAACAGGTTGTGTCTTGGACAAAAGTCCCACCAACAATAGGGGCACCTGCTCTGCTAACACCTTAGGGACCAGTTCTTCCTTATTTGATGCTTTACATCTGTTTCGACGTCTCCCACATCTTTTGGAAGAATCCGGGAGGCGGTAACACTGATAATAGTGTTAGCCGCATTAGCCCAGGAGGGCTTGGTACGATGACTTAGCGAGGCTTGCGGGGGTCGCTCCTTGAACACTGCTAGGCCAGTGGGACCTAATGGTCTTGAGTCCTGTATCTCCTCATTGTTGAGCCCCTGGAAGCTGGTTTCAGGGAACCTCGATTACAGGACTTGAAACTATTTTTTCCCTGTGGGAAGCCAGGAAGTGGCACCCACAGAAATATGAGTGGGAAATTTTCTTTTCTTTCTCCAATCAGTAGGGGAAAGGAGATTGGCCTTAATTACCATTAACCACTTCAGCCCCGGAAGAATTTACCCCCTTCCTGACCAGAGCACTTTTTGCGATTCGGCACTGCGTCGCTTTAACTGACAATTGCACGGTCGTGCGACGTGGCTCCCAAACAAAATTGACGTCCTTTTTTTCCCACAAATAGAGCTTTCTTTTGGTGGTATTTGATCACCTCTGCGGTTTTTATTTTTTGCGCTATAAACAAAAAAAATAGCGTCAATTTTGAAAAAAATGCATTATTGTTTACTTTTTGCTATAATAAATATGCCCAAAAAATTATTTAAAAAACTTTTTTTTCCCTCAGTTTAGGCCGATACGTATTCTTCTACATATTTTTGGTAAAAAAAATCGCAATAAGCGATTATTGAGTGGTTTGCGCAAAAGTTATAGCGTTTACAAAATAGGGGATAGTTTTATGGCATTTTTATTAATCATTTTTTTTTACTAGTAAATGGCGGCAATCAGCGATTTTTATTGTGACTGCGACATTATGGCGGACACATCAGACATTTTTGACACATTTTTGGGACCATTGTCATTTATACAGCAATCAGTGCTATAAAAATGGGCTAGCTGTGACACGTCACTGATCTCTGCTCCCAATGGGAGCAGAGATCAGTGACACTGTCACTAGGCAGAACGGGGAGATGCTTGTTTACATCAGCATTTCCCCGTTCGTCCTCTCAGTGAGGCGATCGCGGGTATCCCCACGGCGATCGAGTCCGCTCCCGGCCGGCGCACACACAATGGCGAGGCGGTGAATTCAAATGGGACTTACAGGTACGCCCATTTGCCCAGCCGTGCCATTCTGCCGACGTACATCGGCGTGCGCCGGTCGGGAAGTGGTTAAGGGTTCTAGTTCATCCTTATCCATTTTTTCCAGAGGCCATTGTTTCTCACTCCTTGATTCATACGTCATACAGCTTGTAGCGTAGGTAGTCCCACATGTCAGGCCACTCTTGTGCCCTTGCGACTGGGATTCGCTCTTGGCTGTCTTTGCAGAGGCCATTGTTTTAACCAATTGGGAGACTGTTAGTCCCTTATCTCGGAAGATGGCTTCTTTGGTTGCTATCACTTCACTAAGTGGAGTGTTAGAGCTGGCGGCTCTTTCATGCAAGGAGCCGTTCTTGGTCTCGCATCAAAAGGCGATGTTGCGTCCTAATCCATCTCTATTGCCTAGAGGGGTTTATAGTATTCACTTGAATCAGGACAGTCTCTTGCCTTTTTATTTTTCTCCTAATCCACAGTCGGCAGGAGAAAGATAGCTACCTACTCTAGAAATAGTCCAGACGCTCAGGGTCTACTTGAGTTGTCGGCACAGGTCAGGAATCCTGATTTGTGCAGCCAGAAGAACCCAGGAAGGGCAGGCGGCATCCAGGTCGAATGTTTAGCAGTGGATCTGCCAGTTTACCAAGGATGCCTATGGTTTTAAAAGGCAAAATCCCATTTTATTTCTGGGAAGCGATTCGCTACCAGGCGTGTGGGAGTATCTTGGGCCATCCGCCATCAGGTGTCGGTGGTCCAGGGGTGCAAGACCGCTATTTGGTCTTTAGTTTATTCAACCACTGGGTTTTTACCAGGTGGACATCAAGAACATGGAGGAGACTGCCTTGGTCTCAGCATATTACAAACAGTAATAGTGGCAGTCTGAAGATGTCGGCTCAGATGCGGAAGACTGATGTTCTGTTTGTATTGCCAGAAGGTCCCAAGCAGGGACAGGCAGCATCTAAGTCGACTATTTCCCAATGGATTCGACAAGTGATTGTTCAGGCGTATGGTTTAAGAAGTAAGGCCCCGCCTTTTCCAGTAAGAGCACACTCTACCAGAAGAGTGAGTGCTTCATGGGCAGTTCATCATCAAGCATCAATGGCTCAGATTTGCAAAGCTGCTACTTGGTCTTTGGTGCATACATTCACTAGCTTTTTCAAGTGAATGTTAGGACTCAGGAGGATGTTGCATTTGGACCCAGTGTACTACAGGCAGCAATATAGATCCTGATGTTCTGATGGTGTTTCTTTGGTCATAATGGGTTCCCTCCCCTCAAAAGCATTGCTTGGGGACATCCCAGTTATTATGGCTGCTCTGTGTCCCGTGATGTACGATAAAGAAATTAGGATTTTTTTCTTTTTTTTCCTGTAAAATCCTTTTCTTGGAGTACATCACCAGAGATCCCTCCCCTCCCTGTCTGGGAAGTTTATTGCGTGCTACAAAACTGAGGTACTTCCTATGTAGGAGGGGTTATATAGGGGAGGACATCTTGTTTGATTGATTTACCAGTATCCATTCACCAGTAGGTGGCTTATAACCCAGTTAGTTATTACGGCTGCTCTGTGTCCCGTGATGTACTCCAAGAAAAGGATTTTACAGGTAAGCTGTAGAAAAAGTCCTAATGTTTGTTTATCTGCAGTCTTCTCTTTCCTACATCCCTTCAAAAGTGCAGATTTGTGATAAATTCCTTCTGCATCTGTAAGGAGCAACAGGAGGGGGTGGAGAGCTGAAGTTACAGTGTGTGAGAGCTGATTAGACACAGCACAGAAACTAAGTAAGGATACAGAGCTGTGTTCTGAATAGACAAGCTGTGTGCTGAGCTCCCTCCCCCGTCACAAATTTATCTCGTGTGTCGGGAAAACTTCTTAGAAGTGACTCATGCTGATAACAGAGGAACGAAGCACCAGAGAGAAACACTTGGAGCTTTGGAGATGGACAAGTAAATACTACAGATATACAGTATGTGCTTTGTTCAGACTTCATGACTGAGGATTACAACCACTTTAATGCATTCTCTGCGTTAAGGTAAAAAACCTTCTGACTGCATCTCCCCCCGCACCCCCCCCCCCCAACTTTTCTTACCTAAGCCCAATTGGGATCCAGTGGACACAAAAGAGCGCAGCTTGGGGGCAAGCACATACGCTTGCTTCCATAGCAAGTGGCTTGCTATGGTGGACACTCGGCAGGAGGGGGAGTTGGGAGCGCTGGAGGGGGACCCCAGAACAGGAGGATCGGGGCTGCACAAAGCAAGTAAGTATAACATGTTTGTTATTTACAAAAAAATGTTACCTTTACAATCAGTCCCTGGTGCCCTCTGCTGAAGGTTCTGGGTCTGTTTGCAGTGCCCCAACTGACTGTGCCAAGTCTGCAGCCTGGAAAAATGTTATTCACTGCTCCTCCTGGGCATACTGTCAGCTGTGGCTGGACCTTCTCCCCTCTCGTGAGGTTTTTACCCTGGTCATGCAAGTTTTTTTGATCCAAAACATCCAGCTATTTGTTGAAACAGAGGCGTCTAGTTCCTGTGCGCTCCTGCATATTCTATATTTGATTTTCCCACGGTCTTAGAGGCTTCCAGGCCATTGGCCGTAGTGAACATGATCTCATTCTGAGATGCTTCAATCCTTGAAGGATAAGCTTACCCCCAAGGATTGCTGGACTGCAAAACCCTTGTGTAAAAAGTTTGTTTCACATGGCCTTCGAATGATAGCATCTCTTTGGACACAACAACACAACACTATCCAGGATGCTACTGGTGGCAAAAACACCCATCTTATCCCAGGGCTACAAACTGGAGTTTCGCAGCCGCCTTCTTGCATCAAGGTGCCATTGCCCCAGTTCCTCTGGCAGAACAGTTCCAGGGATTTCATTCCAACCTGGCATCGTTCCCAAGCCAAAAGGGTGCATTTTTCTCATTCAGAATCTCAAAGCTCTGACCTTATTCGAGTTCATAAGTTCTGAATGGAATCTACCAAATCTGTCATCGCCTTGCTTTACCAGGGAGACTTTCTGGCTTTTGTACACATCAAGGATGCTTACTTGCAGAATCCCCATATTTCCAACGCATCAATGATTACTACTCTTTACTGTGGCGCTCCTGCACTACCAGTTCATGGCCCTTCCCTTTGGACTATCGTTTACACATCAGGGATTCACCAAGGTGCTGCCCCAGTACTAACCCTGCTGCATTCTCATGGGATTCTTGGTTCACTTTCTGTTCGTTCTGATGCTGCATTTGTCCCCCACAGACTGAGAACTGAGCAATCAAAGACCGATCAGTTTTCAGTCTTTAGAGAGACGGTGCTCCTTGAAGCGCTGAGCTGTTCATGGGATGGGAGTGGCTGGCTCAGTCTCCCAGCAGCTCGCTGAGAGACTGAGCCAGCTGCCAGTCCAGGTATCTGGGTGAATCCTGACTATAAAGTTGAGATCGATCCGGAGCCTGAACCAACTGGGTGATGTCAGCGGACAGCGAGCTTTAGCCCCCTAAGACTTTCTCAACCAGCAGCACCTAGACCCACTGGAGTTTTCTGACAACAAAATCATTTCGCGTAAATTCTGACCGTGTGTGGACAATTCCGACGCACAAAGTGCCACGCATGCTCAGAATAAATTAAGAGACGAAAGCTATTGGCTACTGCCCCGTTTATAGTCCCGACGTACGTGTTTTGCGTCACCGCGTTCAGAACGATCGGATTTTCCGACAACTTTGTGCGACCGTGTGTATGCAAAACAAGTTTGAGCCAACATCCGTCGGAAGAAATCCATGGATTTTGTTGTCGGAATGTCCGACAACAAAATGTGTTTCTGAATAGGCGGTTGTACACCCTAGTCACAAAGGGCACCTGATTCACATTTGGTGCATAAATATTGCTGAAAGTTATTTCAGATTGTTGCCATCTGCCACTAAGGATCAAAGACCGACCTTGGTGGTCAGAGTAGAAGGATGTGGGTGTGAATGGGGATCCTTTTTTTTATCAAGATGGCCACCCCTGCTTTCTTTTTAGTGTTAGAGGCTAAAAACCTTGACTCCACTCCAGAGTGCCTGTTTTGTTAAAATGTGTTTCTTGTACAAATATTACCTCCGCTCCAGAAGCTCTGAAGCGCCAACTGCCTTCTAAAATTAGAGTTAAGACCGTTAACATTATGCGAGTAAACCTGTACCATGTTGAGGGTGGGGTGTGAGCAGGTGGTGTAAGTACGTATGTTGGGGTGTTGTATACTTATCGAACCCAGAGGTCCAGGAAGACTAGACTTGAGACCGGAGATGGGAACCATCGCACATGGAGAGAGATGGGAGTCCAGGGGAGAAGAGCCGTAAGAGAGAAGAAAGGAGAAAAAACAAAAACATGTAAAGATAATTCACAATTCTCAGAACAGATAACGAAGATCCACCAATAGACCGATAGTTCCATGTTACCGCCACCGTCCAACAGGGGCGAGGGGGGTAAGTGTTGATTAGGAAGGAACTTAATCACTAAACAAGTTAGGGGGGTAGTGTCAGATACCGAACTGCAACTGGTACCTATGATCTGGGACCTGCTAAAAAACAAAGCAGTTAAAAGCTAAATATAAGCAAGGGGACAATACTAGTCACTTAAGGAACAACTTGCATATGTACTCAGAAAGATGTGTGATGAGAGGCACCATCGTAGGGTCGTCAGCATCTAGGCCGAGCGCAAGGAGAGCTACCTCCCTGATGAGATGGCCCAGATGCCGACGAGCCCACCAAAGGACAGGCCATCCAGGAGGGACGAAGGCCAGCCCGTGCGGGGAGGAGACAACAACCTGGGGAGGAAGGATAAATCAGTCATTGCAAATATGAACATCAACTTTGGATAACCGTACAAAGACAAAGTGTCCCTCCAGGATTGGGCCTTTCATCTGTAAAAATAGATTAAGGAGGGCATTATTGGCCATGGCAGTTCTCAGTTTGGGATTCTTACGGGGGGGAGTCAGGGGGTTGCCCCCTCCTCTTCACAGGAACCCTTTGCCAGCCGGTCGATGGGGGAGGAGGGGGGATGATATCCCAATCCGGGAGGTCTGGGATGTTGAGAGTCTCGCAGAAGATACGAATGTCCTCAGGTACTCAGTGTCCTCGTCTTCCTGGCATTCATAGCCATCAGGCTGATGGGGTATCCCCAATGGTAGGTGATGGTGTTATCCTGCAGGGAGTGGAGGAGCGGTTGAAGTAGCCTACGTTTCTGTAGGGTGATCCAGGATAGCTCAGGAAAGAGTTGGATTGGAGTGCTGTCCACAAGGATAGGTTTTTATCACCCGGGCTTTGCGCATGATGTCCTCTTTTAAAGCGAATGAGTGCACTCTGCAGAATACATCTCTAGGTTTGGTCTTTAGGCTCTGTGGGCCCCATCCATTTCGATGTGTGTGGAAGCAGGGACTCCGAGTAAGTTTTTGAAGATTGTTTGGAGGACCGATTGCAGATCCTTCAGGCCAGAAGACTCCGGGAGGCCCCAGATCCTGATATTGCGGCAGTTGCGATTGTCCAAGCCTTCCAAGTGGCGTTGCATGTCACGGAGCATAAAGCAGTCGTCTGTCTGTTAGGATTGAACTCGATGGACAGTGAGCTTAGTGGCTTGCAAGTTCTCATCTAGGTCCTCCACCTGAGTGGCCAGCTGATGGAAGTCCGCTTGCAGAGTTTTAATCTCACTACGACAGGCTTCTTTGACCTCAGAGATCAGCAGCTTAAAGTCATCTGTGTTGGGTAGTGAGTGCAGTTGTTCCCGCCAGGGGACCAATTCATCCGCTGTAAGAATAGATGGTATTCTGGGGAGAACCTGATGGTGGGCTAGAGCGTGCGAGGTCCGAACCATTCTCTCTGGTCCTCCAACTGTATAGGTGGTGCTGGACACAGATGGGGGACAGGCAGGGGAGCATGGGAAGGCAGGAACTCTGGGCGGACCGCTTTTAAGCAGGTGGTGCTGGGTTCGCAGGTGCAAAGTGGTCTCTGGGGCTTTGGTGAGCCTGGGGCTGAAGATGGGGTCTGAGTTGCAGGAGAGATAGGCCGCAGTCGCGGAAAGGATTGTGTGCGGCCCGATTGGGATGTGGGGGGGAGTCCCCAATGTTGGAAGGCCGGTAGGGTGCCCTGAAGGGAGAGTGAGTCAAGTCCAGGGCTATTAGAGGGTGAGGGGACAGCAGAGGGACTCACCCACGGTGCTGTGAGAAGTGTCCCGACGACCTGCCAGCAAGATGGCGGCTGTTGTTCCCCCTGGTGTGGTGGAGATGGGCCATGCAGAGCTGGCAGGGTTTATGTGCGTGCGGCGGGTTGACATCCTGCTCGAGATAGTGTCCGTGGGACCCGCTGTAGCCACCCGCGACAGTCCCAGAGCCTCTGGGGGAGGAGGGGGAGATGGCTGTGTGGCAAGCTGCGGCGCCATGTTGTCCGTCTCCCGCATGGTGGATCCCGGGAGCGAGGAGAAGTATGACTGGATCGGGGGACCTTGATTAAGGTGTCCTGAGGTCCCCCCCCCCTGTTTCTGTGATCTGCTGGCTTGATTTCTGCCCATCAGTGTGAAGCTGTGTCCCTTTAGAAGCTTCGCTGGAGCAGGTCCGTGGAGATTAGGGAGATCACCCATCTGGCCACGCCCCTAGTTCTCAACTTTCAAAGGAGCCATATATAGAGTTCTCCTGGAAGCCTCCACACACAAATAATCACAAGCACAGCCATATATATAGCTCTACTTATCACCTACCTACACAGAGAATCAGTATGTCATATAAAGTCCCCACCTCCCCTTAAGCAGGCAGATGTATCATTCCTTTAACTCTCCTTCCTACAGCACCCATAAATGTACTTTAACCCCCTCTCTCCCATAGAAGCCACATTTTTGACTGTGTATCCACATCTCTGGTTCATATACAGCCCTCTACCACCATAAACCCTAGTGTCATCTTTGGTGTTATATAGTTAAAAATCTACCCCACTTAGCCTTTCCTACTAATAAACAAGTGACCTCAGCACTGTGTGCACTGTCCTGAAGCCAGTCCCAACATCCCCTGCGCTGTGTCATGTGACAGGAAAGTCAAACGGTCCGATGCAAGCTTGATCCTCTTTCCTAACGCTGTGAGTAGTGGTTTACACATCTAACCCAGTAAGGTCTTAGTGAGGAAGCTTAGGAGCTTGATGTGCTGTTTACAAGGGGATTTTTTTGACAGATTTGTTCTGCTTTTGGTTAAAAAAAATGGGTAGTGTTTCTGATTATCCTAGAGTCAGATGGTCTCCTGTATTAAAAAGCGCAAGTAAAGGCAAAAATGAAAAAAAAAAAAAAAATTTTTAGTACATTTCTAGAATACATGTAAATTTCCCTATGTTTTATCCCTTTAACCACTTGCCGATCCGCCGAACGACGATATACATCCTTACTTTGAGGACGGATATCATTGTTATGGCAGCAGCTAGCTGCCATAACCCCGGTATTCTTGTGTTCGGCTGGCAGTCGGTCGGCTACAAGATAAAAGTGGTCTCTGCGGCGGATTCACCGTGAGATCACTTTTATCAGTGGCGGGAGAGGCCCTCCGCCGATTACCGGAGCAGTCGGCAGCGGCGGAAGCGATCCGGTCCTCTCAGTGGCTGTGCATGGAGATGAGTGAGGGGAAGATGGCCCCCACCTGTCTCCATGACATTGCAGGGCCATTTTTGACCCCAGATCTCATATATAAGAGGTCCTGTCATGTTTTTTTTTCTATTACAAGGGATGTTTACATTTCTTGTAATAGGAATAAAAGTGACACAATTTTTTTTTTAAACTGTAAAAAATAAAAGGTAAAATAAATAAGAAAAAAAAAAAATTTTAACCACTTCCTGCCCGATCAATAACAGATTGACATCCAGGAAGTGGTTCTGTTATCCTGACTTTGCGTCATATGACTTCCAGCAGGATAACATGCCGACGCACGTCCGCGAGGGCGCATGGCGATCGCGGCGTGTCAGACATGCCGCATCTCCGATCATGATAAGAAGCCTCTGCCAGAGGCTTCTTACCACGTGATCAGCTGTGACTAATCACAGCTGATCATCGTGTGAACCAGGAAGTGCAGGTAAACGGCATTCCCCAGTTCGCACTGACAGGGAGAGCGGATCGGAGCCGATGGGTGGCTCTCCCTGTCAGAGGGGGGGGTCTGTGCTGATAATCAATGTGCTGATCAGATGTGCCAAAAAGGTACCCAGTCAGTGCCCAATAAAGTGCCAATCAGTGCCATATTGTGCCCATCACATTGCCAATCAGTGCCCTACAGTAACACCTGTCAAAACCTCATCAGTACCTCATATCAGTGCTGCCCAATGCCCATCAGTGCCAACTGCCAGTGCCACCTGTCAGTGCCCATCAGTGCTGCCTATTGGTGCCCATCAGTGCTACATATCAGTGCCGCCTATCAGTGCCCATCAATTCTACATATCAGTGCCTCCTCATCAGTGCCATCTTATCAGTGCCGCCTCATCTGTGCCTGTGAGTGAGGGAGAAAACAAAATTTTATAACCGAAACGGAGAAAAACTCTATTTGTGGGAAGAAAATGTATGACCACACAATTGTCATTCAAACTGCAACACAGCTGAAAATTGTCCTGGACAGGAAGAGGCGAAAGTGCCTGGTATTGACGTGGTTAAACGCGTCCCATCCCGCCGAACTCACGTGCAGAAGCGAACGTATACGTGAGTAGCGCCCGCATATGAAACATGTGAGGTATTGCTGCGATCGGTAGAGCGAGCACAATAATTCTAGCACTGTAACTCAAAACATGCAACCTGTAGAATTTTTTAAACGTCGCCTATGTAGATTTTTATGGGTAAAAGTTTGTCGCCATTCCACGAGCGGGCGCAATTTTGAAGCGTGACATGTTTGATATCAATTTACTCAGCGTAACATTATCTTTCACAATATAAAAAAAAAATTGGGCTAACTTTACTGTTGTCTTGTTTTTTAATTCAAAAAAAGTGTATTTTTACCCAAAAAAAGTGCGTTGTAAGACCGCTGCGCAAAATACGGTGTGACAGAAAGAATTGCAACAACCATTTTACTCTCTAGGGTGTTAGAAAGAAAAATGTATAATGTTTGGGGTTCTAAGTAATTTTCTAGCAAAAAAAACTGTTTTTAACTTGTAAACAACACATCTAAAAAAAGAGGCCTGGTCCTTAAGTGGTTAAACACACATCAAGTACAAAAAAATAACTGTTGATGTTCCACAAATATAGTGTGCATGTACCCTTCCTCTTTGACAACTCGGCTCTGAATTCCTAAGCATGTGATGTCAGCCCCTCCTATTCCCCTTCTGATGGATTACCACAAACACAAACCACCTCATCTCCATAACCCTGCACAAGCAGACAGCATAGGATGTAATTAGCTCACAAAAATTTGGCAATTCATCAGGTATTTTTGCACTTATTAAATACCAAATAATTTTTTATCATTTATTAAATTGGGATTTACATACACTTTACCAACATCTATCTATCTTTTCTACACATGTGCACACTTAAAGTGGTTGTAAACCCTTACAGACCACTTTGTGCAACAGGTAAACCTATAATAAGGCTTACCTGTAGCTACCCAGGATATCTCCTAAACCTGCACGGTTTAGGAGATATCCCCTGTATTTGCATGTGCCGACATTATTGGCACATGCGCACTGACACAAACTGAAGCAATGGCACGTATGTGCCATTGCTTCAGTGATGTGCCGTTACCGCGTCACAGCGCCGGAGCCGCGATACCCGGAAGTAACCCCCGGGAGTGATGTCGGCCGCCGGAGAGGTGTACGGGCACCGCAGCGAGGGCTTCGATCTCAGGTGAGTATTACATAATGCGCTAGTATGCTATGCATACTAGCGCATTATGTCTTTGTCTTGCAGGTGTTAGTTTTCATTTTTTTAAAAAGTGGATTTACAACCACTTTCAGGCTACTTTTACACTGGGGCGTTTTTGCACTATAAATAGTACCTGAAAAGCGCCTCTCAAGCCACCCCAGTGTGAAAGCCAGAGTGCTTTCACACTGGGGCAGTGCACTTGCAGGACAAGAAAAAAAATCCTGCAAGCATCATCATCTTTGGGGCATTGCGGGAGCGGTGAATTCACCGCTCCTAAAACGCCCCTGCCATTGAAATCAATGGCCAGCGCTACTGATGCGCCTGCAAAGCGCTTCGGCAGCGGAGCTTTGCTGGGGCTTTTAACCCCTTGTTCGTTAAAAGTGCCTCACTAGCGGCCGAAAAACACCACAAAAACTACGATAAAGCGCCGCTAAAACTACCACCGTCGCCCCCCACCCCCCCCACCCCAGTGTGAAAGTAAGTGCCCTTACTATCTTCTGTCTAATAAAAAAATCAGTTGGGTCCTTATCTTGCTCTTTCTTTAACTGGACCTTTAGAACTTTATTTCCATACCCTTTGCATTGTCTTCATTTTTTACTTTCCAAACTAAATTTTCTTCTCTGTTACATGCAGGAATGGGAACTGCAAGATGGTGCAACAGGGCAAAGAATGTATACAAGGGCTTCGTTTACGACATTATTACATGTTGTGTGGGTCTCTGCTACGTGTCTGGAGTCACATGGCATCTGTCATATCTGATATCACCAGCAGTAGCTACCTACAGATTGTACGTTTAAAAACCAAGGATAAGCATAAACAAGTTGGTGAGTAGTTGTCACTGGCATTAGTCACTGTTCCAAAGCAGATAACTGTTGAAATATATCCTGCATTTGATATTGAGCAAGCGTTACTATGCTTTTTTTCTTCATCCAGGCATTCAGATTCCAGAGCCTTGTGTATATAAAGTACGGGAGGAACTGAAACAAATGGATATGAATGTGAAGAGAAAACATGAGGAATCTAAACAGGCTGCTGAGCGTCTCCCAATGCCCCCCATGCTGTCTGGACCCTCTGCTTTGGACCTTTCATTACCTTTTTTCCATCCACCCTCGCTTTTAGAACCTGATGTTTTAGACCTGACTTACAGCCCTCTGCCTTCCAATATGCAGGAACAGAGTGGATATCATTTCAGTGACAGTCTTGGGGGCATCCTCTCCCCCAGTGAAACCCTCCAAAGCCAGCAGTTTAATGTCCGAGAAATCATAGAAGAAATGCTTCAAAAACTAAAAGCGCCAGATCCATCTGCAGCAGAGCGTCAGAGTGTCATTCAGTTTGGAGGAGAGCACAACTTCTGGGGTACAGGCTGATGTGTGAGCCTTTCTTTCTGATAGACCAGCGAATATGCCCCACAGCATTGCTCTAACACTCCAGCACCATTTGTGGCCGAAGCCAAGATTGCCGATTGCTTGGATTGTACCAACTGTGTTAATCAGACTGTTTTGAGCTATACCACAACAAGGAGAGGTGACCTCTGAATTTTCAGAAACCAAAACTAGCAGTGCACCATCTATCATATGAGAGGACCAAGTGTCACAGAGTTGCTAGTCTCTGATAGCCCCCATCTACAGTACTTACTAACACATCCATTGCGCAGCTGCACTGATTTGCTGACATATCAGCTGCAGCCTATACGTTTTTTGTTTGGGACCCAACTGCAGAAAGCACACTGGGAACCCTGCACTGTTTGTTTCTGTTCTCAGTCCCTGGTCAACCTAGGATAGGTTTGGATTTCTGTTCAGTGTAAGTAGGTTCTTCTGTGTTCATGAGCTGACTCCTTACAGCGCTCAGCACTTTATCATCTTCTCTTCAGAGCTTTACACACTGCTGAAAGAGTTTTGAGCAATAGCATGTGTGAACAGTATAAAATCTATAAATATATATATTATATCTATATGGGGAAGGGATGGGACTACCAGATTTGTTTTAGTTCTTTTAACCCATGCTAATCTTTGCACTATTGCTGCCCCATAACAACCTCCCTTTGGGTAGAAGGGGCCTGGGTGTCTGCTCAGGGTATATTTATGTGTATATGTGTTCATATCCATAACGTTATATCTCAGGCTAGGTACTGTTTGCCATGCAGAGGCAGACACATTGTTTGTTTTATGCCAAAGAAATTCCTCCTTTTTCAATATACATTTTGCCCATGTGAAAATATAAATCCCATCTCCTCATGCAAGTACATTTTGTGCTTTTTGAAAAGAGAAACATTGAGTACTGAATCAGTAGGCTCTTTTGTCTATCATGAGCATAATGTACAGATAGACAGCTGCAGGGCTGCTAGTCATTAGCTGCAGTACCACTATTTAGACTAATACTAACTGACATTTGCATAAGAAAACCTATAGGAAGCAGCTGGTTTCATACAAAACAGCATCTTTGTTATCTCTGCTACACCTAGTAGACATTGCTTCCTTTTCTTTCTTGGTCTCCCTGTTTGCTTTTAAGTGCAATGTATGTTATTTTTTCCTTGAGCCTTACACACCAATATTACATTGTTAGTAGTTAAGATATTACGTTATGTATTGCGGCAGATGTGCAAATCTTGAATGTTATGATAAACCTTTGGGTTATGGGACCGTTAATATGAACCTCTCACAGTGCCAGTCCATTCAGCAAATGGTCATCCTTTCATCCAGGCCATATCGGAATGCCGGCAATCAAAAGATCTCCAAGTTGGCTATTTACTTTGAGTTCTTTCTGTATCATTTGTTTTGCAACGTAAATTATTTAAAATACTGTACCCGGTGTTACACATGCATGTTACCACATTGGTATTTGTGACTGACTAAGGGTCATTTATGAAAGTGCAAAGAACTGTTTCTGTGCCTCTGCACTTTTTTGTGTAACAGTGAGTGTACACAGTCAAATTATCATCTTTGAGGTTGCCAAGTAGTTGTCCTCTTTAGACATATTGGATTGTTTTTGTTGTCCTGTATCTGTACACTAAAGTGGATGAAATCATTTAGGGCCCATTCCCACCATGTGTTGGGCTGTACTGGGCAGCCTTGCCTGACGCAAAGACCAGGCATTTTGCCATGATTCCTTTGTGCTCACTTTGAAGCACCACTCTGTGGTGGTGTATGCTAAAAAATGGAGGGCATGCAGTCATTTTTTTCAGAGTAGCTTGCTGCAAGGTGCCTGTCATTATCTGTATTAGAAAATTAGACCTTCTTGTGCCAGAGAGCCCCTGGACTAGACACTTCAGGAATTCAATCCACCTAGTTACTGTATTTTACAATCCAATTAGGAAGCCCCTGCAAGCAAAACAGGACTTTAGCATTGATTTGTGGGATAGCAGTGGGGGATTTGCACAGACTTTTGAGGGACCTGGGGAATTACCAGAAGCCTTTGTCCAGGTTTGGTGAGTTGTTTGGCAGCATTTACAGGTTATTCCAATGACCTTGTACTTAAAGTGGAAGTCCACACTAACACTTAAATTCTCCCCTGCAATCATTAATGTGAGCTAAGTTCAGCCTTATGCCTCAAAATCCCAGTTTTTCTACCTTTATTTTGCAGTATCCAGTGCTGTTACATGACTTCAAAACTACTTCCTTTTGAGTCTAAAAGCAGCCAGTAGGCGTGGTTACTGAAAGCTAGTGACATCACTTCCAGGGAGGGACCCTGTGCCTGTGTAGCCAGTGGGCACATACAGGATTGAAGGAGCTGATCATAGGTTCCTGCCCAGTGTTCTCTCATCAATAAGGATACATTGTACATCCTAATTCATGAGAAAATTAATAAATAAAAAAAGACACATCCACACAGGACATGGGGACTGGGAGGTGGAGTGCACATATACAGTATAAATGTGCTGGGTTTTGAGTGAAGACTACCATAGGAGAAGGGAGCTGGACACAGGGGGAACTGTCAGTGTAGCTGGAATTGTTCTGGGGTCTCGGCTCACAGTCTATAATGATCACTATACACTAAAGGAACAGTACAGGTAACCACATTTGCTAAAAAAAGTAAGTTCATTTTTTTTCCTCATTAAAGGAACACTAAAGATAATTTTTTTTTTTTTTTGTATAACAAACATGTTATACTTACCTCCACTGTGCAGCTCATTGGGGTCCCTCGGCGGCTGTTTCAGCTCCTCCCCGCAAGAACTAATCACCTTCATGCGAGCTCCCTCGCATGGTGGTGAGTTCTTGCGGGCGCACTCCCGTGATACAGCCGGCGGCCATAGCCGCTCACTGTATCACTCGGCCCGGCGAGCCGTGTCATTGGATGTGATTGACAGCAGCGCAAGACAATGGCTGTGCTGCTTTCAATCCATCCACTCTAGCCAATCAGCGGTCAGGCTGATCAACGAAGAGGATGTCGGGGGCGAGCGCGGGACTTTCAAGGGCTCAGGTAAGTAAAACGGGGGGGGGGGGCTGGGGGCGGCGGTAATAAAAATTTTACCTTTACAACCCCTTTAATGTACACACAGCACCCCATATTGACAGAAAAACACAGAATTGTTGACATTTTTGCAGATTTATTAAAAAAAAAAAAACTGAAATATTGAAATATCACATGGTCCTAAGTATTCAGACCCTTTGCTGTGACACTCATATATTTAACTCAGTTGCTGTCCATTTCATCTGATCATCCTTGAGATGGTTCTACACCTTCATTTGAGTCCAGCTGTGTTTGATTATACTGATTGGACTTGATTAGGAAAGCCACACACCTGTCTATATAAGACCTTACAGCTCACAGTGCATGTCAGAGCAAATGAGAATCATGAGGTCAAAGGAACTGCCTGAAGAGCTGGCTGTCTGGCCAAACTGAGCTAATGGGGGAGAAGAGCCTTATTGAGAGAGGTAAAGAAGAACCCAAAGATCACTGTGGCTGAGCTCCAGAGATGCATTCGGGAGATGGGAGAAAGTTGTAGAAAGTCAACCATCACTGCAGCCCTCCACCAGCCTGGGCTTTATGGCAGAGTGGCCCGACGGAAGCCTCTCCTCAGTGCAAGACACATGAAAGCCCGCATGGAGTTTGCTAAAAAAAAACACCTGAAGGACTCCAAGATGGTGAGAAATAAGATTCTTTGGTCTGATGAGACCAAGATAGAACTTTTTGGCCTTAATTCTAAGCGGTATGTAAGGAGAAAACCAGGCACTGCTCATCAACTGTCCAATGCAGTCCCAACAGTGAATCATGGTGGTGGCAGCATCATGCTGTGGGGGTTTTTTTCAGCTGCAGGGACAGGACAACTGATTGCAATCGAGGGAAAGATGAATGCGGCCAAGTACAGGGATATTCTGGATGAAAACCTTCTCCAGAGTGCTCAGGACCTCAGACTGGGCCGAAGGTTTACCTTCCAACAAGACAATGACCCTAAGCACAAAGCTAAAATAAAGGAGTGGCTTCACAACAACTCAGTGATTGTTCTTGAATGGCCCAGCCAGAGCCCTGACTTAAACCCAATTGAGCATCTCTGGAGAGACCTAAAAATGGCTGTCCACCAACGTTTACCATCCAACCTGACAGAACTGGAGATGATCTGCAAGGAGGAATGGCAGAGGATCCCCAAATCCCGATGTGAAGAACTTGTTGAATCTTTCCCAAAAAGACTCATGGATGTATTAGATCAAAAGGGTGCTTCTACTAAATACTGAGCAAAGGGTCTGAATACTTAGGACCATGTGATATTTCAGTTTTTCTTTTTTAATAAATCTGCAAAAATGTCAACAATTCTGTGTTTTTCTGTCAATATGGGGTGCTGTGTGTACATTAATGAGGAAAAAAAATGAACTTAAATGATTTTAGCAAATGGCTGCAATATAACAAAGAGTGAAAAATTTAAGGGGGGGTCTGAATACTTTCCGTCCCCACTGTATATGCGACTTTAAAGGTTGTATCAAAGCATTGCAGACACCTTTTTAATGTGACTTTGATCCAGAGAGTATAAAGTTGCATCAAAGTCGCACTCTAAATCGTGCATAGTGGAAACGTAGACTAAGGCTCAGTTTTTACTAGTATGATTTGTCATGCGACTTTTGACGCAGTCGCATTACAAGTCATAGCCCATTGATTTCAATAGCACCCGTTCCCATCTATGCGACTTTAAAAATACACTTGCACTACTTTGATGCGACTTTGATCCAGAGAGTGTAAAGTTGTTTTAAAGCTGCACTCAATGTCACACTCTAAATCACGCAACTTTGGGGTCACAATAATGGAAACGTGACTTGTCATGTGACTATGTGTCCAAAGCAGCATGACAAGTCACAGCCCATTGATTTTAGTCTATGTGGCTTTGAAAAGATACCTGCACTATTTTGATGCAACTTTTGATGTGACTTTGAGCCAGAGAGTGTAAAGTTGGATCAAAGTCGCACTCTAGTCTTAGGCTATGTTTCCACTAGTGTGACTTCAAAGCTGTGCGATTTAGAGTGCAGTTTTGATCCAACTTTACACTCTGGATCAAAGTCGCATCAAAAGTTGCATCAAAGCATTGCAGGCACCTTTTCAAAGTCGCTGATTTTCAAAGTCGCATAGATGGGAACGTTTGCCATTGAAATCAATTAACTGTGACTTTGTGTCCAAAGTCACATGACAAGTTGCACTAGTGGAAACGGAGCCTTAAACTCATTGCTCAAATGTAATGAGCAATAAAAATCGATCTGTATCCTTCCAAACTTTGAAAAATGTTCCTTTTTACCCCATTTCTTTCAGGTTTCTCTCTCTCTCTCTCTCTCTCTCTCTCTCTCTCTCTCTCAGAATAAGCTGCTGGCCAAAACGAGGCTAATGCCGCATACACACGAGCGGACTTTCCGGCAAACTTTGCCCGGCTGACTTTTCGACGGACTTTCTGAATGAACGGACTTGCCTACACACAATCAACCAAAGTCCGACGAATTCGTACGTGATGACGTACGACCGGACTAAAACAAGGAAGTTCATAGCCAGTAGCCAATAGCTGCCCTATCATGGCTTTTTGTCCGTCGAACTATCCGTCGGATAGATTTGAAACATGTTTCAAATCTAAGTCCGTCCAACTTTTGAGAAAAAAAAGTCTGCTGGAGCCCACACACGATCGAATTGTCTGGCGGACTCCGGTACGCCGGAAATGTTTGTCGGAAAGTCCGCTAGTGTGTACGCGGCATTAGAAGACAGGAGGAGCTCATGTTCTGTGAAGGATAGGAGGGATGGGCCTGAGCTAGGCGCAGGTCTAGGCATGCCTGTCTAAGAACAACCAACAACCTTTTCAGGAAGTGAAAGACAGCTTAGCAAATTCAGATAAAGGGAGATAGCGTTGTCGGTGAAGAACAGGAAGTAGGTGATTGTCTGGCTTAGATAAGACTTTATAAGCTGAACAATCCACTAGCCAGAAAATTAATATCAAAGATAACGATGTTTAACATACTATTAGGAAAAAATAATTTTTTTCTGGACTTCCACTTTAATGTTATCACCACCAGACCACTTTTGAGAAGAGACTGTGGGAAACTGGTGCAAAGGTGGAGGGAGCCTGCTGGTGCAAGGAATAAAGAAATATTACATCTTATTCCTCTACCCCTAGACTTAGCATTTTAAACCTTGCAGTAAGGGAAGGCCCTTCTGCAAGGATTGTTTTTTCCTGTTGCCTGAGTTGGGCGTTAAATAACTTACAGCTTAACTTCAAACTAGGCTAAATTAATGTTTATAAACCACTCTAACTTTTCGTTTTGTCTGCTGGTTAAAATGTATAGCATTTTATTTATTACCTTATTTAAAAAATTTTCAGCATCTGCTTTATTTTTATATCATTTTGTTATTGTATGGTTAGGATTATATAAACATATTTTTTACCTAAAGTAAAACCTTTGGAGAAGATTTTAAAAATGTTTTTTCTGTGACCTTTTTTTTAGTGCACCTAAAAATATTTTATAATGTCCCTGTTCTTTCTGTTTGCTTTCATACACAACAAATTACTCACAAAAAGCTTAAAGTAAGTAGGGTGTATGTTTTATTTTTTATTTATTTTTTTTGTTTTGTAAATAGTTTTTCTTAGCATGACTGAGTAGCTTAGGTTAGTCCTCTAAATACACTTACCTTTTCTCAAGAATGTGGAATAAGGGGCCAAAAAAGAACAAATTCTGGCTGTTTTAATGTGAAATGTCGCTTGGTTCCATAAGGGAATTTAATCAAGATCTAACTTTGTAGTCATGCATTGCCATTTCTAATGCAATGCAGGTTTTTTTGAAATTCCCAAATGCACTTGAGAGCATCCTCCTTTTTTGAGGCCAGTGTAAAAAAACTGGCTTGTGAGCAGTCCTTTATGGAGAATGCACACTAATCTTAAAATTCAAAGCACTTCCAGCAGATTCTTTGCGGTTTCATACAATGACCCTTAAATATTGTTTTGTTGTATTGCTATGCCTAAATGGCAGATGAACAGTTTTAACAAAAGGCTTGATTAAAAACAGTACAAAGAGCTTTGATATGCAGTAACCCCCAGCAACCCATCATTCTTCAGCTGGAACAGCGAGACTGCAAGCTGTTTGCTGGCTGGTGAAGGTTACAGTGTATAACTGCTTTTTTTACTATGCAAAGCCCATAGTGTAACTTCTTCTTCTGCCAGCTGGTCTCCAATAGTGTTCTTCAGTGATGCAGTGAACCAAAGATTTTTAAAGTGTGACAGGGTAGATAACTATCCATATGTATGTGCCGGATGGCAAACTAATGCTTATCCTTAAAGACTGCCATTATGGCCTACACCGTGGAGAAATACCATATTGTGAACACCACTATGGCAAATCATTTTATGCAATGTCATTCAGTGCCTTGCTTTTCTTATACAATATTAGCTAGTGTGTACCACTGCTGGATGGCGCTCCTCCCATGTCATGTGTTTTCTGTGCCCTTTCAATTTCGTACTGTATCTCAGGTATTTTAACCCCTTTAACTGTCAGGGAATTCTGCAACATATTTCGCTGGAAACAAGTGCATGTGATCTGGCATCAAAGGGGTCAAGAGGAGCTGCTGCCCCCTCAGTTCTGTAAGTTTATTCATATGTGTACCCAGTGAGATCACATCCCTGGTTTGTGATTTCTTGGACAGGTTTGCTATTAAGTTATTATGATGCGTGCGTGCTACTGATTCTGCATCCTGCCACGCACGGGTCTCCTATACTTATTTATGACTCTGTAAAATATATATGTATACAGTTTTATTTGGAAGATGTGCCTTCAACTAATTCCTACATTTTCTATTCGTAACTGAAGGCTGAGTTCACAGCACCTCAGTAAAGTTTTCATTGAAAAAAAAGCATGTTTCTGGGTCTTTGATCTGTTTTATGTCTGAATACCATGTACAACATACCAATTTTTTTTCTTGTATGTCTTGATTTGTGCACACCTGGATCACTTAAACTGTATTGAAAGCCAAAAAAAACTTTTTTGGTTTGTATTTTAAAGTTTTTGATACAGTTGGAAAGTGGTGGTCCATGTTTTTATTGCGGACTCACCCGCTTTTTTTCCTGGCAACAAATAAAAGTGGGAGGAAAAAGTGAAAGAAATCTAACATTTTACAGTTACACTGGAATGGAGGTGGAGGGGATCAGGGGACTTGTTCAGCGTCATTTGTCTAGAAAAGATTTCTTCTTCTTGTATAAGCATACACATCTCTAACATGAGGGGATGTTATAGGGATGGTATGGTAAGAAACCATGACACTCAAAAGGTTAAAATATTATATAAAATAAATAAATATATATATATATATATATATATATATATATATATATGTGTATGTGTGTGTGTGTGTGTGTATATATATATATATATATATATATATATATATAGTATGTATGTATATATATATATATATATATATATATATATATATATATATATATATACACACACAAATGCAGTTAACCGCAACAATCTTTACCATGGCAAAAACGGGTAAACTCAATATGTATAGGAATCTAAAAAATATGTAATAAGCTAAATTACTGTAGTTATTGATTCCCGTGCTTTAAAATGCCAGCAATTACCTGCCCTATATTGAGGCTGGATATGGCTTTTCCATTCAGAGGATACAAGTTGCTTGCATGTGGTTCATAAAGGTCTTCTGGGATCTTAATAAATACCTGCATTCTTTCTAGGACCTCTAAGGGCACTTTCGCACTGGGGCGGTTTGCAGGCACTATTGCGCTAATAATAGCGCCTGCAAACCGACCCGAAAGTGCTGCTGCTTTGATTCCAGTGTGAAAACCCCGAGGGCTTTCACACTGGAGCGGTGCGCTAGCAGGATGGGAAAAAAAGTCCTGCTGTCAGCATCTTCAGAGCAGTGAAGGAGCGGAGTGTATACCTATTCCTTTACCGCTCCTGCCCATTGAAATCAGTGGGACAGCGCAGCTATACCGCCGGCAAAGCGCCTCTGCAGAGTCGCTTTGCGGTGGCTTTTAACCCTTTCTCGGCCGCTAGCGGGGGGGGGAAACCGCCCCGCTAGCGGCCGAATACCGACTGTAAAGCGCGGCTTACAATAGCGGCGCTTTACCGCCGACCCCGCCCCAGTGTGAAAGGGCCCTTAGCCTTATCTGACCACTCGGTCCTGCTTGAGGAAGGATGCCAGTGCTGCACTTGCTGGGTGGTGACATGCATGACCATGCAGAGCAGTGTGATATTATGAATAATTCTAACTTCATAATTCTAGCTTCTAACTTCAGCTTGTCCATTTAGGCTTTGATAAAAAAAAAAAAAAGAAAAGAAACCTGGAAGCCGATTGGTTTCTATGCAGAGCTGCACCAGATTTCAGATTTTGCACTCTCCAGTTTTAGTAACTCAACCCCTGTGTTCCAGTCTGAACATGACACACAGAAAACTTGTTTTCTGTGTGTCATTGCAGTTACCTGTGTTTGCAGTTAAGTTAACTATTCTGTATCATAGCAAAGGGTTAAACCAGAAGTAAATCTTTCAGCGTGAGGATTTGAAGCACACTAGCAAATCCACCAGAGAATGGCTCAAAAAAGTGTCGAAGGTTATTGACAGGCTCATGCCTCGTACACACGATCAGATAATCGGATGATAAAAATCGCTTTCGGATTGATCACACGATAGTCTGATCATTAGTACACAGCTTTCAACAGCCAATCACGACAGTCCGTTCAACAATACCTGAAGGGACAAACACGAAAACTTTGCTCGGACAATAGCCCAGCGAATTACAATCGTTTAATCAGTACAGTATGTAAAAATCGATAGACAAGCCACACGCATGATCGGAAACACGAAAATATAACCCAAGAGAAGATGGGAGAACAATACGAACAGAAAAAGCCAAAAGGCATGGCTGACATGGGTCACATGTATTTGACATCATTTCCGATATGTAGCTATGCAAACAGGAAGGTTCTCCAGAACTGTACGACAAAAATCGTACATTTCGTAGAGCGCATTTTGCACTGTTGTATTTGAAATTAGTATTATGCAACAAAATGCGAACGATAAGTTGTACGATTATCTGATTGTGTGTATGAGGCATAGGTCAAAGCCCTCATGTAAATCCACTGAAATTTTGTGTGGGGAAGGTAAGCAACAAACCTTTTGCAACTGAAGGAATTTCACGTGGAGGAGTGGTCAGGTTGATGTCAGGGACTGATGGGTAGTTATGCTTAATGCCTACAAGAAGTCACTTTTACCACAGTACACTGTTTTTGAAAAGGTCAATTTGACAGTATTTTTAACATAAAAGGGCTGCTGTACTGAGTTTCCACAGTATAAATTACTGTTGCTAGAAGTTTTCCTATCACCATTAGATCCAGCTATTTGGAGGCCAAACATTTATAAGGGTTGTGTCAGGTTAGTTTCTATGCCTTTTTATCAGTCTGTAATGTTGCTTTGGGCAATTAATACTGCTTGGGCACTCACCTCGGCACTTAATGCAACTTGTGTAGTTAGCTGCAGAATGCTATACAGATCCAGGGCTGTGGTCCATATGTAAACCAGGCCCTAAAGACCCCTCTGGGCATATGCTCCCAGTGATGAGTGAAGCCTGGTCCGCAAATTGGGACCAGCAGCATGGACTAGTAGAAACAGGTTCACCCTTTATTGGACCAATACTGTAGCCTCACTTATTATTTTTTCTGTATAGTGTTAGTTTTTATCATATAAACAATCAGGAAACCTGGAATTGTTTGAAATGTATTCACATATGTAGAGTTAATCTTTTCAAACTTGGTGGTAAAAATGGTACCATTCAGCGCTTAGTCTAAGATGTGTCTAGTTCACACCATAAGTCACAATATTACCACAGCTTCCATCTAGAGGCCATAATAAGATACTCGGGCACTTCCTACCACCATTTTGCCCCAAGGACTTTGCTACAGGACAGTCACAGCCTGGGTTGCTGTATACTTCTTCACAGACACGCCTACCCCATTTTGTGACTACCCACATGGTACTGATTGGTCACTGATAGCAAAGGTGAAAACCAAGCACAAAGTAACCAGGACAAAAGCTCAGGCAAACATTCACTATGTTGAAGGCCTACAAAACGAACAACAAAAAAGATGGCGCTCTGACCTTGTGCATTACCAACCTAACATTAAAAAAAAAAAAAGTAATCTACTTAAAAACATGTAACAAATGTGGGCATATAAAGGATGCAGACGAGACAGCCTCCGGATCAGCAGTGCTCAGCCAATGTTGTGGGAAATTCCCGTAACATCAAAAGGCTTACATGTTTTGAGGGTCAAGCCCTCTTCATCAGTACCAAAGCAAACCTTTAGAGGCTGTGTCTGATCCGGAGGCTGTCTAGTCTGCACCTTTATATGCCCACATTTGTTGCACGTTTGTACGTTTTAAAAAGATGTTGTATGGTAATCTACTTACAAACGTGTAACAAATGTGGGCATATAAAGGATGCAGACGAGACAGCCTCCCCGGATCAGAGACAACCACCAAAGGTTTGCTTTGGTACTGATTAAGAGGGCTTGACCTTCAAACACGTAAGCCTTTTGACGTTACGGGAATTTCCCACAACACTGGCTGAGCACTGCTGATCCAGAGGCTGCTTCGTCTGTATCCTTTATATGCCTATATTTGTTACACGTTTGTAAGTAGATTACTCTTTACTTTTTAAAATAAAATTGTTATGTTGGTAATGCCACAAGGTCAGTGCGCCCTCTCTTTTGTTGTTTGTTGCAGTGTTCCTAAGGACACCCACAGTCCAACGAGGGCAGCAAGACCTTTAGAACCATACACATCAGTCTGGGAAACAGTCAAGCAACAACACCACCACAATTAAGCATAGGAGAGATTTTTTTTTTGTTTTGAAGGCCTACAAAACACACAAACCACTCATTGATGACATTTCCTTTGAACTGGAGCTATACCCTGCTTTAACACTGGTCCCTGCATCAAAGTCTAGTTCTGTCTTGGGCACAGAACAAGCAGCCTATTTGAACAAGACAGATTTGTCTATAACTAACCAACTTTAATACAGCCACCCTTGTCCAGAGCTCAAAAACAGAAAGTTCCTTCTCTGCCCCTGCCTGCCAGAGTTGAAAGGTGAAATGCCTCATCTAGAGAACACCGATATTGTGAGGGGAATGAAGAGGACCCGAAGACGGTGTTACACGAGCCCACAAAAGATTGCCACCAGGTTCGTATACATCTGATGTTAGGGCTTCACACAATAAGCTGGCATATGTAGATATGTTCACTTCTGCTGGGCACAAAAGCCTCTGCATAGCTGACCTTGCTCCTCTCTCGTCATGCCCCTTTGGGTACTAAGTCTAAAAAGACATTTCCCTCTCGTGAAGAAATAGAATAGGCAAATAATCATGATTGGGTTAACACTGAAAATACTGTAGCTGCTAACTTTTAATAAAGAGATACTTACCTGTCCAGGGATCCAGTGCTGTTCTCACCCAGGCCAGTTCTTTGCCAGTTTTCGGGTCCCCAGCACCACTATGTTGACTGTGGGAAGCCAACTTTGACTTCTTGCAGCTTCACAGCTGGCTCCCCACTGCACATGCGCAAACCACGCTGCCCTCTGAGAGTGGTCCCACAGCCTCCTGAGACCTGTGATGTATCCCAGGAGGTTGTATGCAAGGAGGGGTGGGAGAGAACTTCAACTGAGATCACCTAGGCGATTCCATTAGAAATGGAGCAGGTACTTGGTCCCGTCCCCCCCCCACCCCAAAAAAGTTATAAAAGTGGAAGAGGAGAGGGGGAGGAATCGGATCAGCATAACATCCATTTTAAGGTGAAGTTCTGCTTTCAATAATATAATTTTTAAGTTGTGAACATCTTACTGTGCCTGTAGAAGATGTTCCTTCATTTAAAGATTCTGCTGACAAAATTTGAAACACTCTTAAAGGCTCTTTAACCTTTAACAGTCCTGCAACTGGCTATTTCTGTCTGCCAGATCACAGCTAATTGGCTTGACAGAGTATTTGCAGACATAGCCCTCCGCCTTACCCTTTTATGTTCATGCCCTAGGACAAGTCATGACACAAATCTCTAGAATGGCTCTCTGCACTCCATATGCACAGAATATCATGGAGAAAAGCCTGGTCAGCTGAAGCTGCATGTAAACGTTGCCTCGCATTTATGAAGGACGACATCTGTTTGTGAGGCACTTGACAAATTCATCAAAATTGTCACAAGAGTAAAAGTCCTTCCACAATGGAAAGTTTGAAAATCCCTTTCCTTGGGGGCTTCTACCTACTCAAAAAAACTAAGTCCCCCCAAAACTCTCTTCACAATGAAGGGGAGTTCTCACTAAGAGTGGAGGGACATCTGTTACAGTTTGCCTCTCTCTGGGTTACAGATTTCCCACACCTGTTGGTTCAATTAGTTTCAAAACTCTACCCCTCATAATTTTTTTTTTTATCTCAAACCAACCAAAAGTTTCTCAAGGACAGTCAGATTTGCAGGCTTCCCTGAATCATTTCTTGGAATGGTTATTCCAGTCCCTTTGGAGGACAGGTTCAAAGGATTTTATTCAAACTTGTTCACAATGCCAAAACCCAATAGCGTTATTCGTCCTATCTAGGTCCTAAAATCCCTAAACAAGTACCTTCACATTCCAAACTTATGCATGGAATCGGCAAGGTTGTTGATTGCCTCTCTGAAAGAGAGCAATACTTGACATAGGTAGACATCCAAGATGTCTACATTGCGCTTTGCAGTAGGAGACAAACACTCCCAATATGTCACATTTGGCCTCTGCACCCAGAGTATTCACAAAGGTGTTTGTACCTCTTCCTGCCCTCTTACGAACTCGGATACAGTGTACCTAGAACTTCTTATGAAGGACTCGCCTACTCTTCACCTATCTGCAAACTTTCAGATGCTTCAGTATTTTGTTTGGAGGGCAGAGTTTTAACAGTTGATTATCCAATCTGCCCTTTGCCTAAAAAAACTTAGGCCTCTGGAAACAGCCTAGGCAAAAGTCTTTCTTCCAGAAAACAAATTCTTCTCTCTAAGATTTCATGCTCCGATCTTAAAATCAGACATCCCCCAGTGTGATTCTCTGAGAGTTCTGGGCCTCATGGTAGACTTCTTCGAGGCCGCCCCCTTACCTCAATTCCATTCAAGGCCTCTCCAACACAACATCTTATTTGCCTGGAACAAGCACATTCCTTCTCTTGACTTCACTGTGCTCCTCTCCAGCCAAGCATGGAACTCCCTAGCTTGGTGGATTTCCAATCCAGCCTTGACAATGGACCACACACCCATGGAGTATGATAACAGATGCCAGCCTCACAAGCTGGGGATGAGTATTCCAATCTCGCACTGCTCAGGGAATGTGATCACCCAGGAAAGCCAAGCTCCCCAGCATCCTGGAGCTCAGAATGATAAAATTAGGCCTGAATCACTGGACCCCCCTTCTTTAAGGTCACCTGATCAGGGTACAAGCAGACCATGCCACGGATGTCGCCAGTATCAAACATCGGGGGGGGTACCAGGAGTTAGCCAACCTTAACTGAAATATATCTTATCTCATGGACAGAGAAACCCTGTCCAGCCTTCTCTGCTGTTTGAAATCCAAGGAGTGGACAATTGGAAGGTGACTTAACTCAGCCATCGGCACCAAGGGGAATCTGTGCTTCATCCCAATATCTTCAGTGTCCTATGTCACAAATGGGAGACTCCAGATGTGGAGATCCTGGTCTCCAGGTTCAACATATTACCCTTGTTTGTAACCAGGACCATGGATCCTCTAGTACTGTCATCAGATGCTCTGGTACCTCTCTGGACTCTGTTCCTGTTCATATATGCTTCTTCTTCAGTGCAAATTCTACCTCAACTGCTCTGCAAAATACAGCAAGAGAGGAAAAAAAGTTATTCCTAATGCACCTAACTGGCCCTGACCTGGTACACAGACATACTCAAACGTCTAGGAGACAAACCCTTGCCTCTTCCAAACAGGCTGGACCTTCTGTTTTGGGGTCCCCAGTTCTTTCCTGCTTCTCAGTCACTGGCTTTAAGGACGCTACCCAAAGCCAAAAAAGCCTCTTTCATAAACATTTACTATAGTACCTAGCCATCCTCATTTGTTTAGTTTGAGCACAGGTACTTTAATCCTAGAGATTACTCTGTGCCTCTCATTTTGGTCTTCCTACAGTTGGGAGTTGCCTAAAATTTGGCCTCAGATACTCAAGTGACAGATTTCGGACTTGTCCATTTTGTTCCAAACCTCTGGATTCAAATTATT